>NC_090698.1:69428033-70640949 GCF_040954835.1 Lepisosteus oculatus | reverse complement strand
AACATTTGTTTTTAATGATACCAGAATCAGCATCAGTATCATTTACTTGCCAAGCACACTTCACATACAACTAATTTACTCTGGTGTACTTGGTGCTGCAAAAACATTCTTCATACAGCAAACCATAAACAAACAAGACTATTAGACATCATTAAGACAGTGTACAGTACATATAACTACGAAGTCTGGTTAAGCAAAATGACAGCCCTAGGAAAGAAGCTGGTCAAATACCAGGTGGCTCTAGTTTTAACAGACCGGTAGTGTCTTCCTGAGGGACGTTTATGAAACAGGTGGTAACCTGGGTGAGAGGGGTCATCAGCAATCTTTCCTGCCTGCTTCTTTGCTCTGCAGTTGTAAAAATCGTCAATGGAGGGCAGATGACAGCCACTGACACTCTCCACAGCGTGAACAACACACTGCAGTTTGCCTCAGGAGCGAACAGACACGTTGCCAAAGCGGTTACAGAGGTAGTCAGAATGCTCTCAATAACAGCTCTATAAAACTATATAAGAACTGCTTTTTAGCTGGCGCAAAAAGTCGATTCTCTGCTGTGCTTCCTTTGTGTTACTGGTGATATCCATGTCCTGTTTAAGAGTTATTGGAGATAATAAGACCCAAAAGATAAACTGGATTGTGGTAAAAAGTTTACAACAAACAAGTTAAAGTTTTCAGTAACCAGCTGCCCTTTAGATTTGCAGCACATCAGATGTACACAGTAATCTTTCCAAATCCCAGAATTAAGCAACCATCAGTAAAAAGCAAATTCTTTATGACAGTCACTGACAAGGTTGAATACACACACCAAAGTGTCTCACAGCCTGCAAATATCTCCAGTAGCAGGTCTGTTCCTAGTGGTCTTTGTCAAAGTGAGCAGCTTACTTAAAGTCTTTTATAAAAGCAACAAGTCATCCTAACTGACAGGATTTTAAGGGACCAAGATGACACAGATGTATGTCACAATGGAAACTGCTGAGAATGTAAAAGACAAGACCACTAAGAGGGAAACTAATCAGTCAAACAGTCAGGAGCTCCAATTCACACTGTCTTTTGATGAATTCACTAACAATATTGTTATCCAGTACTTTATGATGCAAATACATCTTATATATATTTTAGATGAATACTGTACAAACATCCTAACTTTAGAATTTCTTTTTTTTCTGTTTCTGCTCCCTCCCCAATAAAGAAGCACTTCTTTCGTCTGTGCCAAAGCTCTCTTTTCATTTCCTTACTCTGAAAGTTCCATGTATCGCCCTGCAGTCCCTTCTGGGCAAACATTTCTACTCAAGTCCGATTGTTCAGATTTGAATACCCTGAAACAGATTTTTCACAGAAACAAGTATCACGTTTCCGGGACATCATACAGAAAAGCCACTTAATGTTTCTAGGAATTTGATCTTATTTCATACCGATAGAATAGTGAATACAATATGCCATATTTGGGATGTTGGTATATTGCCAGCAGCCATATCACCCTGCAGGTCACTGAAGCTCAGCAGGTGTGAGCCTGCTCAGTATCTGGTTGGGAGACCTGCTGGGAACTTGCTGCTGGGGCCAGTTGGGGACGCTCACCCTGTGGTCCTTTGGATGAGACGTAAATCCAAGCTCCTGACTCTTTGTGGTCATTTAGAATCCCAGGGCATTTCTTGAAAAGAGTAGGGGTATTACTCTGACGTCCTGTCCACATTTCTTCACTGGCCTTTACCATCATGTCCTCCTAATAATCCCCATCTCTGAACTGGCTTCATCACTCTGTTCTCCTCCCCACTGAGAGCTGGTGTGTGGGGAGCGTACTGGTGCACTATGGCTGCCATCGCATCATTGAGGTGGGGCTGCACGTTGGTGGTGGTGGAGGGGAGTTCCCATTACCTGTAAAGGGCCTTGAGTGGAGTGTCCAGAAAAGCGCAGTCTTTCCATAGCTGCCTCGAGTCATAAACAGGTGTGTTCGGTGGGGAGGCATGGCTCTCTTTTAAGAGCTCCACTTCACCGCCGAACGCACCCCGTAGATCTACACAAGGTTCAGGAAACTGTGGGAGCAGGTTCAGCCCACAAAAAATATGTCGTAAGAGATTCAGCTGACAAATTTTATGAGGCCCAAGAAATTTCCAGGGAAAAAGCAATGTTATAAACATGCCAGGCAATCTATGAACTTGTCATCTTTGAGTTACCTCCATGTATTTTGTGGAGTCTTTGTAGAAAATCATGGAGGTGAGTTCACAATGAAATCTTGAAGTCATATACTATACATGACTTTGCCTAAAGAAAAACTTGTAAACCCTAGTAAAGGCTCTAATGCAAGAACTTGGAACATGACACTTACTAAATTTGTGTCTGAAAACTGCATACTGCTGTCCACTATGTTCTTTTAGTACGCTATAATTTACTTGATGTATTTACTCTCCAAGTACTCCCGAGCCAACATCATCACATCCCTGCCTAGTCAGCAGTATACACATGCCATTCTTGGCAAAAACGATCAAGTTGTGACAGTCTGGCCAAGATGTCAAATTCCAGCTCTTGCTCAGTACTTTTTCATACAGTAATCAAATGCATACCTAAACCTTAAATTAAGATTAATATTAAAAGTTTCTTAGTGCTAATCCACTAATTCACAGGGCTAAGCCCACCTTACAGGAGAGTGCATGCATGTGCTAAATGAACAAATACTGTAGTTAGTGACCTTAGGTCTGTATGACAAAGTATATATATTTTTCCATTGAATCATTCCTTTTGCTCCTCAGATGTTGACTTGTACAGATGAGCCGGCCTAATGCTTTCCGGTCCTCCTTCCAAAGATCACAAATGTTTCCACTGAACTGCTTACAATAGAAGCCATAATCTCATTGGACTCCGGTCCAAACCTCAGATGCAAATGTGGCGCAGGAATAGGTGGAGTTGGGAAGTTTTTTTTTTTTTCATATTTTCTAACTCCTCAGGTCAACCCTTCTCCTGTACAGAAACCACTTCAGCCTCTTGCAGATCACCCGTGTCCGCTGGCAATGCCCTAATGATGCAGCTTTGCTTTATTTTCTGAAACCTCTTAGCTTTTACAGCCTGAATCTCCTGGAGCCCCGGTTGAGGGATTGATTGATTCGCTACAGAGGATTACTATAGCCTCTTGCTGACTGACTTTTGACAAGCCACTCGCTGCATTCAAAAAGGCAGACAAGAGTCCGCTTCTACATCAGCTGGCGGCCAGAGAGTCGATGAGTACTTCACTGTGTGGTTACTTTCAGATCCACAGCAACTCCTAGTAGCAACACAATGAGCTCTGTGGTCCCTTTCTAGTGAGTTCTTTAAATAAATAGTCACAATTTTCAATTAATCCCCAAAGATACGCTGGCTGCCAAGGTCTGTAGATGATCTCTTTTTCATTTCGTGAATTGGACTGAAGGGTCTAGGAGAACGAGACTCCCCTGAGCTATAACATGTCAGTTTTCCCACTCGGTAAGCTCTCACCCCTGCACTGCTGCTAATGGGATAATTGAGGCCCTTTTTCTGTTTTCTCAGGATACTGTTTTTCCATGTCGGAATCCCCCCTACTATGATGTAGCTTTCCGCTGTCTTGTGAGTGGTTCGCTGTTGACACAGCGCTCTCCTGGAATATCCTCTGCGAGCTTCAATGAGGCATTCAGACATGTCTTATCTTTTGAAGCCTCTGAGCTTTCACAGAACAAGGCTGCTGCTGTCCCCGTTTTCATCTTGGATTACGAACAATGGTTCCTTTTTCTGAGTCCATGTCGAAAGCTGGCCGAGAAACTCTTATTTATTTCTCCGTCAAGACGTTTCCTCACCCCATCTCCTTCCTTTGTGTGCCTGTAATCAATTTCTGTGGGTGAAACGGGGGCTAACCCCACCAAAACTCTGAAAGACACCTGGTTTTCTATAAAAACACTTCTACACGAATCGCTACAGAGTTTAGGTAAATAGGACATAGCTCATCTTCTTAACAGATATTCTGGTAGAATATAATACTGAACAGACTGCAAAGGACAAATCTTACATAGTTCACTTTAAAGAATGAAAAGAATATGCAGGGAGATTACTGAAGTGGTAACAGCAACAGTCAGAATATTAGAGTTAATTACTTTTTGTGTCAAATTATTATACTTCTTAGTAACAGTACGGAGAAAACAGGAACATCTCAAGCAGTGGAAAGATATACTAGATGAAGCAGAACAAAGAGCTAGACATGATCAATTCGGTAGACAGACTTTAAGCAGGCAGATAGGGGTGTCAGCCTCATTGCATGACACAAAACACATACAGCTGTGGCCCTACTGTTGAAGTCGCCAAGGGAACATCGAGACTGCAAGTGAACCAGAAGACAGAGCTCTGCAGACAGCGGGGAGCCTGTGGAGCAGCAGGCCAAGGGGATTCCTACCAGTGACAGCAGTACTGTTACCCAGCCTTGCTAGATCGAGAAATTGAGAACATCCAAAAAAAGGGTGGAAGGCTGCTCGTAAACGAGGCAAAGAATTAATTCCTTGTTTTTAACATTGCACATTTCATCTGAAGACATCCCAAATAGGACATAGAGGAGAGGTCCCACTTCTTTCACCACTGAAGTGCCGCCATTCTTCAGCAGCAGCCCTACGTGTCCGATCAGGTGGAGGAGTGGGGAACTGCCTCACCCATTGAATTGATAAGGGAGGCCAGATTGCACACAGTGACCTTAATCTTTCACCCAGCCAGCCCGCCAGGGCCTCAGTTTAACATCTCATCTGAAGAACCACACCTCCTACATACAGTCCCCCTTGTCGCTGTACTGGAGCATTGCTTTAGAAATTCGTAATGCCTGTGGGACTACCAACCACACTTACAAAAGGAAGCTGGTTTTCCTTGGAGGTCTCCCATCCCAGTACTGCTGAGGCCAGGCCTTGCTTGGCTGATTTTTTGTAAAAGGATCAGGCTACAAAGTGGCGATGCAGCTGCCTAAAGTGTAGGCAGTGTACTAAATTGAGTATTAAATAGGATTAAATAGGAGTGTTGACTTAATCAGACATTTTAGTGAACCTCCTCACCTTGAAGTTGGGGAAAAAACAGTCTTTTAGGAGCACTAGAACATAGCAGCCTGGTCTCATTAGTGTTCAGAGGGATGCACATTTATTTGGACCCAGGTGCATGAGCCAACATCCTCAACCCTTATGAATCAGCGCTCGGGGAGTATTTATATTAAGCTGTTTGTATTAAGGGTTAGTAAAATAAATATTGTAATTACACTGTGAGGAGTTCCAAACAAATGGGACAAAATTCACAGGAGCATCTGAGTTGATAAAATGTTACAGGAGGTTGCAGACATTTATATTAGTGTAGCAGTGTTCATGGGTTTGTTCCTTAAGATGAACACAAAGGACTTATATTCATCTATTCATGAAAAATACACTATTGAGTAAACATGCAAGTTGGTAGTGCTACTGTATATATTATATATTATGGTTTTGATTAACAAAACTATGCATTAATCATCTTGAACAACACAGAATGTTTACAGTTTGTACTGTGTGCAGACCTTGCTGCAGTGAACAACAGATGGAAGAGTTAAAAAAAGAACTACTGTATTTGGTTTAATGTAAAATACCAAAAAGTAGCTCAGAGCCATCATGATAGATACAATACAATGCTCTAAGGATTATAGCTCAATCTATAAATCTGCTGCAAAGTATCACAAAAAACAAGCCAGGCTCTCAAGAACACAAGAGTTTTTCAACTGGACAGTAGAAATAAATCTTATTTTATTTCTTAAATATTTGTCTCTGACTAATATCTTCCCATTATCTCTGACTAGAAAAAAACAGTAGTTACACTACAAACTGGTTGACATACCTGTATCAGAGTATCATATAAAAAATAATGCTTATGTCCTCCCCAAACTGAATATATTATTAATTAACATAGGAACATAAGAAAAAAGTAAAAATCAAGAAGACATCTAACCCATTTAGCCCATTTTGTATTTAGTAGTTAAAGGACCCACGTAACTCTTCCAGTCTCGTCTGTGGTTGTAATGGTTGTAAACCATTATCCAGCCAACATGTCAATGGAAGGAAGTGGTAAACTGGAAACTGTACCAACAAAGGCATCCCAGCCCAGCACTGAACCAAGGACCCAAGTCTACAAATATAATACTTAAACAAACTGCTCTTTGGCCAGGAGGGTTTTTTGCTATAACAAATTTACAAGCCCAGAATCAACAAGACCAGATAAAAATGATTGACTTATTCACAATATATTTTAGGGACTGCAGGCAATGTCTCTAGGTATGCATAAGCTGCTCCCTGCAAAACCACAAAAAGATCAGCTTCGTCTGAAGATATGCTGTATGCGTTTATATTGCACCTTTATAAAGGCAGAGCTGCAGTCACCTAATGTGACTGTTCAAAGACTGAAATTTCAACACAACATGGTACAGTACACCCTACAGGTACACAGCGACATCACAGGTTTCTTAATATTTTTGTACTTTTTTATAGCGTTTCCAGTCATGGTCTGAAAAAAAAATTGACAAAATTGATGAACAAATCTGCAGATTATTCAGTCAGTATGAAGCAAGGATTTGGGACCAGATTATAACCCATTTACTGTTTGTAGTAAAAAGGTCTGAAGTGGAGGTGGACTTTAGAACTTTAGAACTAATCAGAAAGCTTTAATAGGAGTAAAAAAAAATTCCAGGTAAATTTGATAAATCATGATTTCTATCTTTGGAGAAAACAGTTGCAGTTAGTTGCTTTTGGGAAAGCAAACCAAAACCCTTTTAAGATATCTGATAGTTTAAAGCAGCACATCACATCCGTTACAGTAGTGTCATTATTTGCATTTAGTTTCAGAGATTCAGAAATAAATTAATAAATACAAAATATAATAAATTAAAAAAATAACTGGCAAAATCAGAGTGCTCAACAGCATACTGAAATAATGTAATTTTGTAGTGTGGACTGGGTTAGCCATTGGATAAAACGGACCCCATTTTTGCAACTAAGGGAAAGGCTTGTCTGACAGCAAACTGCAAGACACTGAGGGAATTTGAGAGAGGCTTCATAAAACCATAAGTGGACAAGGCTAAAGCACCCTATCAATGAAAAACGGAATATATTTCAGCTTTGGTTTGGTATTATAAATGGTTTGTCTGGGGAGGGGGGGGTGGTTCTTCTTTGCCAACCACTAATAAAATTCCCCGGCGAGCCTCAGCACAATTTGGTTTCCTAGACCCTCAAAATGTAGGAGCCTTTCCAAAGGCTTAAGGATGGTCTTTGTTCTTAATGTTGTGGCCCCAAATTTTAAGTCCTGATTTTTATAAGCCTTTTAGTTTGCAGACAGACGTCTACAAAATGGGTTTAGCAGCTGTGCTCTTTGCTAGTGAGTGATGGTGAGAAGGATTTATATTATAAATGAGTAGGTAGGTAGTGACGAGGGAAAGAAGATCTTCAGTAGCAAAATAAAATTGAGGTTGTGCTGGGGAAAGTCACGGATATTATCCACAGGTTAAAAATGCTCTCTGAAAATTAATCACGCAGCTTTAAGATGGATGACCAGATACAGAAACACTAATCCCAGGTTAAGGCTGAGGAATTTGCTTTTCTGTATGTAATATATGCCATCTTATTGGAGCGCTAATAAAGACAAGACACATTTATCATAGCAGGCAGAGATATTAGCAATCTGAAGGGACGAGTATGAGAGACTCCATTCCTTCTTGTGTGGATGGTGTTTTAAAGGAATATGTGCAGTATAATTTCTGGGAATATCTGCAAATAACTGAACAGAACCCATGTAGGGGACCTCCAGGCTGGGGATTAGTGTGGAACCCCAGGGACATCTTACTAACTAGTGAGTCTATGTAACTGGGAGGAATTAGATGTACTTCCTATATTTAGAAAAATGTTTAAGGTTCTGAGCAGTGATCTTTTAAATCCTGTTTGTGCCCGTGGCATTGTTTTTTGGGTTGTTCATTAATTTGGACGGGGGTGTAAGGCATGCGCTATTACACCCCATACAGGATACGGTTTTCTCCAGGTGCTCCAGTCTCCTCCCAGAGTCCAAAGACATACTGTGTCTGTTAATTGGCTCGTATAATCACAGGCCCTGGTGTAAGTGTGTGGGTTTGTGCCTTTGTGTGCCCTGCGATGAACCAGCGTCTCATCCAGGGAGAATTCCCGCTGAAGACAATTGCCCCCACTTCTTCCCAGAACAGGCTCCTTCTCCCCTGTGACCCCGTACTGGGTAAAGTGACTAGAAAATGGACAGATCGAAGCGCATTACAGTACATATCAATATGAAGCAAGACAGTAAGGAATGCCTTAATCTACTTGTCTTTGAAACATCCATTGTAAAGAATTAAACAGTGGAAGAAAAGCAGGAAAGTGAATAAGTCTTTCATCAAGTTGTTTTAAAGATGTTTTGAATCGGAATGTTTGTATAGAATTCTTAACAAACATTCTGGAGAAGAATAACCCCAGGCTCACACTTACCTAAGCATTAGTGTCCTGTATCTAACATGCTGTACCAGCCCCTTGTGCTGTGACCCCAATGTGTCACGCCTGACATCCCTCCCTTGAGGGCGCCCAACTACTCCCGTTATTCCTCCTGTGATTGTTGCTAAGCTCCCCAGGTGTACCTTCTTAGGTGTATTATTTAAAGACCAGCTCCTCCAGTCCTCGGGGCTCAACATTAAGGTAAGGATGTCGCGAGGCCCGCCTAGCACCAGGAAACCCTACGTCCGTCTCCTGAGGGCACAGGCCTCATCCCCGACACCTCCCGCTCCCTGAGCCCGGGGTCTGGAGGATCTTGCCCCGTCACCCTTGGACCTCCATGTTTTGTCTGTTCGTGTTTTCCCCCTCCTGGGGATTTTAACCTTGTCGCGTCCCAGGATGGATTACTTGCTGCTGGACTCCCGGACTGGGCCCTGACCTGCCTTCGGACCTGTTAGGATTTGGATGCCGTTCTTTGTCTCCCCTGTCTCACGGACTGTCACTATTATTTTGTGCACTATTAAGTCCCTGTGTGTTCCCTTTTACCACGCCTCCTGTCTTCTCCAGCTCTTACCGCTTCGCAGAGGGTCTACCACAAGACCTGACACGGATCTCTGTCCGTGGACGTAACAGAATGATACTGTAGTGGCTGTTCTGCTTCACATCCATTTCCTTTTGCCTTCTCTCATCCATACTGTCCACTCACCTAGCGCTGCAGGGCCAGTGTCCAGGTCTCCAGGTTATAGATCATCTGCTGGAATCCATCAATAGCTTGTTTAATCAATTCACAGCCAGCAAACCCTCTCCATTCCTCCTCCTACCAGCTGTGTAGTCTTAGCAAAAAAATAGGACTGGAGTTCAATTGCACAAAACCTGTCATTTACAGTATTTAACCATGAAACAAAACATCATCAGTTTGGCCACTTTCCTTGCTCTCCTCATTCTCAAGCTTGTATTCCTTCCTGGATCATTCCTCTCCATCTGCTGAGTTTATATCGAAGGATCACACTGTTGTGACTTGTGAAAGTCTTTTCCCTCACACAATTTTCCTTGTCTTAAGGAATGAAGCAAGCACCTGGCAGCTGCTGTCATAAGCTCATCACTGCTCCTCCGCATACACTGATGATGTCACTGCCCTCTGGGGTTACAGTTAGACTGCACTGTCTAACAGTTTTGATAGTCACAAGAAGAATGTTTATTCCCATAAACTGAAATGCAAACTTCACCTTTATCTAAGGTTCATTTATACAAAAGGGTTTTAGAAAAGTAAAGTGTCAGCTTCATTTTAAAGCTATTACCTATGTTTAAAGACTGCTTCATACTGTATATACATAACTACTGTGTATAAGGTGGGTAGCTGCTTCAGCATGCGTAGGCTGCAAAGGAACAAGTAATAGGTTTATTCCATGCTGAAAAAATAAGAAAGAAAACACAACACAACATTCGGGTACACCATTGTGTTTTCTTTTTTATTTTTTTTCAGCATGGAATAAACCTATTACTACTGTATATTAGAACACCTTGAGAAATTCTGGGCATTACTGAACATTAATTTACTGCACAGATAATTTTTTTTAATAAACTGATTACATGAAACCTAAAGTTATGATATTTTTAGAAACATGTGCATTGAACACATAATAACTCTTTGGACCCCAACTTAAGATTCAAATCAACTGACAGTCATATCAAACCTCATTATTTAATAACAGAATTTTGACAAGTAATAGAACAGAATTCAGTTTAATGCAATTGTATATTTTTAGTTATTAATTTCTATTAAATTATTGAATTGTTACACACATTAAGTAATAGGTACAGTAAATCATTTAATAAAGAGCTCTTAGCCCATATATGAGTTTAAGAAATCAACAGGTTTTTATTATGTTCTTTATGTGGAATGTTTTCCACATTTTATTTCTGAGGAAACTGAGGAATACCTTAACTCATCATTAGTCTCTGTTGATATTACTTAAATCATCTACAAATTAATGCTGCATTTTGTCAAGTCAAAATTATGACAGAGTAGATTCAGTGTACTTTCTTTTAGATCATTTTTATTTCAGGGTATTGAGAAATACACATAGAAATGAAGAGAAGAATTTAAAAATGACACACATGCAAAAATTCATCAGCTAAATATTTGCTTGCATAGCCCTGCTCTTTCATAGTAGATGTACAGTATGTCAAAAAAGACCAGGAAAATGTTTTACATTTGCATGACTAAACATTTTTTTTCTCAATTATATTCTTTTCTGGGACGATTGTCAAATATTGCAGTACAAGCAAATGTAGCTCCTATTCTTAAATATAGCTCTTGTTTATTCATGTGTATTACTTATTCCATCTCTGTTGATGTGGTAAAATTGTCTCCCATTAAAAAGCCCAGAATACCACATGTACATCAAATCCTTCACCCTAATTAGTGCCATGCTTTCACAGTAAAGTATTACAGCAACTAAAATCCCATCCATCCGAAATCATAAATCTGGTTATTCCTGGTAAAGGTCAAGGAATCCCAGAATCCCAAAGGAATAAGGTACAAGTCAGGACTACACCCTGCAGAGCAAAGCATATTATATTGACACAGAAGGACACTTTAGAGTCAACCAGTTTACCTTGCCAGCACAGATTTGGAAGATGGTAGGAAACCCATAAATATTGTACATTGGGAGAACATACAGCATTCATTACATAAAAAATCAAACCCGAGATCCAAGCCTTCACATCCAAGCAGGAAATCTGGAACTTGTTTTCTTTACAGATTGAAAATACAGATAGAATGCTGAATTTGTTAAGATTTATAAGCACTCTGCTTATAAACATATACCTTATCACACAAATCATATTTGGTTTTAAACGGCTGTAAATCTTCCTGGGAAAAGGGAGGTGGCTTTCTGGGGTAAAGTGATGGGGCTTTTATATACCAAGGAAAAATAATCTTTCTATTTTCAGACACATGTTTAGGAATTTCTATTTAAAAAAATTGCACACAAGATGTAGCACAAGATACTTAAAAAAATAGGTAATTAGCAAAAAAGTGCAAGGAAATTAATCAAAATCACACAACAAAACTCTATGCTCTTCTTCAATCTACCAATCTACTACCAAGACCACTTCAAGTCCTTCTCTATACACACCAGGCAGCTAATCCAACAAAGTCTCATCCCAAGTTTTTCTTAAAAACATTCAAGAATCTCGCAAAACTCACATGCAGGTTCCATAGTCAGTCATAGGCATTATTCTGTCTCTCCAGACAGAAGATGTTGACGAACCAGTGCAAGATTCTGCTTTCTTTTTTATCATGATCTCACCAATTATCTTCTCCCAGCTGGCCAGGTGACTGAGGGTGGGTGCTTTCTCCCCGCAGCATCCTGGGTAATGCTGTTTAAAAATCCTGTCTTGTCTTAACCTACCACTTCTCACAAGGATGTACAGTACAACAGTGATGCAAAGTATTTAAAATCTTGAAAGGCGTTGACAAAGACACCCTGCATGGCTACATCTGGACTAATACTGAAACAAGGAGGTGAAAAAATAAGTTTAAAATAAGTCACCATAAATTTATGACTAAAAATGGACACTTTGCACATAGAATTGTGGGAATAATCCTTGGTCCTTCAAAGAACATCTGAAAAAAAAAACCTGGGATGTATAAACAAGTGGCACCTCGATAACCTAGTCTGGCTAAATGTCCTCCTCTTATTAGCAACCCTTACAGTATGATGCCTGTATGGTCTAAAAACCTATCCCCACCTATCAAGTATATGGTCAAAGTGACTCTGATAGAAGCCCAGAACAACAGACATACTGTACAATTACTGTAGGTAAAGGCGCACCCATCTAAAGCTTAATGAATGAATCTCAATATCATCAATATTATATATTGTGTATTAATCATGTTTTAAACATACTGTAATACCACGCCCAATGAATCTTTGTTGATGCATCATATTCATTTACTATGCTAATCAGTAAAATGCAATGGTTTTCACAAATGACTCTGGAACAAGACAGTTTAAAAAGAGTACAAAGCCACAAAGAATAGAAGAGGAACAAAAAGTATTTTTAAAAGGAAAATTCAGAAAGTGGAATTGATCATACTATTGTAAACGTGCTTGCTAGTATGTGTTAGTGTGAGTGCAGAAAGTGTATTTATTTATCTACTGTAGATGGTATTTTATTTTAGTTACTGTCATTGTTTTAATACTTTATTGCTTTTTATCTTCACATGAAACTTTAGGTGTCACAGCCTCACACAATCAGACACAAGCCTCCTATAATTGCCACAAATGCAGACTCATTAATTAATCACCCAATCAGTCACCACTGCACCAGAGTATTTGCTATGTGGTGCGGTGTGGTGGCTCTGTGGCTGGAAGGTTGTTGGTCCGTATTCTGTGGCCGACAGAGGAATCCTACTCCGTTGGGCCCCTGAGCAAGGCCCTTAACCCCAACTGCTCCAGGGGCGCTGTATAAATGACTGACCCTGTGGTCTGACCCCCAGCTTCTCTCCCTGTCTGTGTGTCTCATGGCGAGCAAGCTGGGGTATGCGAAAAGACAAATTCCTAATGCAAGAAATTGTATATGGCCAATGAAGTGATTTATCTTAAGGACTCTTTCCCATTATCTCAGTGGTCAGTATTGGGCTTCCCACTGGAGCTCCTCACTTTAGAGGTTGTGGCTTTGGATAAGTACACCCGGCTTCCACTAAAACCTGTTCCTCAGTTTTAACCATTCAACTTTAATTTTGTCTGTCGCACCGTAACATTAGGAGCTCATGAAAAATGCAACCTAATGGTGGTTTGCCTCTCACTTGCACATGGAACATCAGCTCTTTTAATCCGATTTCATTTCCAGTTCCTCACTGGTGTGAAATAATATAATTTAGAAACGCAAGGGGAGAGATGATAAATTAAGAATGGAAAACATTAGCTTATCAACATCAGTGTTTATCTGTGGGTTGAAGGTGTACTTTTGTAAGTAAATTAAGCTCCATGAATGATCCATCTTATGTGAGCTAAATTATCGTCTTCCAAATTTCATTTTTTATTCATCCCAGAGCAGCTTTTCTTAAAGAAACACTACTGTAGCTATTTCTGATATACTGTATCTCTTGTCAAAGTGATGTCCAGATGCCACGTTGACAACAAGGGAACATGTTTTTTCTGGTGCATATGTGCACTGTGTTCCCAGTTTCTTAATGGTTCTAGGAATTTATTAAAAATCAAGATTCTTTTGGCTTTACTGTCCCACATAAAATGGTTTCTGAACTACTGTATATGACTTTAGGAGGGATATAAACAAGTCAAGACTGTGGTCCAGTCCAGTACTCTGGCTTATAAGTACTTAGAGTTAGGAATCTCAACAAACCCTTATTTAACATGAATCAACAGCCTCTGTATTGTTAAATCATGCAGTCTCTTTAAAAAGGAGAGTCTCTTATTGTCTTTTCTGAATGTACTAACGCTTGAGTTCCATTTATGTCATCTGGTCTTAGTTCCGATGTTGCCTTTGAAGTAGTGGTTTGGAAGTACATTGTCATTTCTTTTTTGGGAATTTAAATGCCTCAGATCTCTTTAATGTCTGCCCTGTTCCCAGCTAAACATATTAAGAGTTCCTTTAAGCTGTCCATGTTAAACATACCTATCTGTCTTGGAGGTCTTTTTGTTCCTCATCTTTGGACTTTTTCCAAAGCAGCATTTTAATCATGTACAGTAAGAAGTAAGTACTTACAGAGAGCTACATCAGGGTACATAGCCTGCAAAGGAACAGATAAAGGGTTATTCCCCGTTGAAAGGTAAAGAAAAAAACACTACTTTTCAGCTGTGGAGCCTTCTTCAAAATACATTTTATAATGTTGTGACCGGAACAATTTTTCTTGGATCTTGTAAGAACAGACCTTTTTGATCTGCTATGTTCAAGGAGCAGCTTGTCTTACTGGTTCTAGAACTCCACAACACCGTAGGGAAATGTGTTAAATGGACACATCATAATTATTGTAACAAAATGCCCCCATCTTGTAGCCCAGAACTTCTTCCAAATCTTGGATATCCACTTTCATTCTAGTTTCTACTGTATATGGAGGCAAGAGCATAGGTTTGGCTTAACAATGTACATTACTGTCAAAGAACTTCACATTTCTGAATGTATTAAGGTGTTTTCTATGACATCTTAAATTAACTTAATATCTCCAATCCACCATTAACAGGGATCGGGCTCTGGGTGTATGACAATAACTGGCAAGGTTGACAACAGAGCCTGCCAGGAGTTTATCCCACTACTCCACTGGCCAGAACACAACTGGACTCCACATTCTATTTATCATAAGTGGCCTCTGATATTTGACTTGCTCAGCAGAAGAAGGGCTCTCTTCCAAATGCCAGTGAATGCTCTTTGTTTCAAGGAGTGCAGCTTAATGACTTTATTTACTGGGTTTGTGTAGTGTTCACAAAGGGATCATTTTGGGTTAGCTTTTTCCTGTAGGCTGAAAGACTCCCTTCTGTTCATCTGGGTGAAAGGGTAATCTGTTCATTAAAGTTAAATAGCAGGTATAGTAAATGTGCTGCTTTGCTACTTTTAATCCATGTTTATTATACCATGTAAATTAACACATGATGCTTTGCTTGCTGTTTCCTTTCTATAGCACAGTACAAAGTGTGAAATATTTTTTGTGATGGATCTTCTTATAATATCATTTCTATTTCAGAGGTCCTTCTTATGCTTCAGTGCACTTTAATCTGGTTTGATAAAAAGACCATCAGAAATTCAGGTCTATGCACTGTTTTTGGCTGATAGCACACAAAGAAAATAAGCTGAAATTTAAACTGACTGATGCTCCATATCACATCAGAAAATCATTAGGCTCACAGAAACAGCTGCAACAAATGGGTCTATGAACTTGGCAACACCTGAAATCAGAAATCTGAAAAGAAACAGTGAATGCCTCTGTGACTAGGCCTCATACCACTATGGAGCTGAAGTTCTTAACCACCTATGCCCCCCCAGCCATAATGTATGAGTCAGCATAAGATGTGAAGTGAGAGGAAGATAAGCCCAGTGGGATATTACTAATCTGCCTACAGCTAGTGCTGTAATTGCTACAGATGTTGTGGCCTGGGGACTGCACATTGACAAAGACTCTTACTGTCCTTATAGAACCTGTTGCAGAGGAATCTAGCAAGTATTCTTCAGTAGACATGTGACAACAGCTCATGGCCCCATCATTTGGGATCACAAACTGACAATTTTTATTCTTAATTATCAGAACTGCCCTCGACCTCTCCTTTGACGGTCACCGTAGATTACTATGTTATGGATAAATAGGCTGCACAAAGCACATACAGTAAGAAAGGTTACAAGCCAGTGGAGACCATTCAGGCACTTTCGCTCATCTGTTTGCCAGTAACCGACCTGAGGATCAGCCGTTTCTTCTACGAAGTCAGGATATCAGCTTCAAGACCAATTGACCGCTCTGTACCTGATTACGACGCCACCATGTGTAAAACAGTGCCCGCTTTTCTCCATTTTAAACGCACTTCCCTATAGTTTCCACTTGTGTGCTCAGTTAAATAAAACAAACTACACGCTTACTTCCTTTCCTTCCCTACTTTATTGCAGTAATACTGTCGTTTCTGATGCTGATTGTGCATATTCATAATAAATGCTGAGATATCTAAAGTGTTGAAGTGCTGTGTGTATCCTTGGTTTTCCTCTGGATGTTGCTCTCCTTTCACTTGATGTCAGTACAACACGATAAACCTGCAGTTTGTCCATGCAACTCAGATACGTCTTGTTGTAGTACATTAATTGAAAACAGGAGATGTGCAGCTTAAAATTATATGAATGGCTGCTCTGTTTTACGTTGTGCAACCTTCTCAAATTTTATCTGTCACTGAATTGTACAACAAACCTTCCAGTGATCACCCTTGGCCAAGGCCAGGCATTTTGTTGGCATTGGCACAAGGTGCTGCAAGGTATAATTTTACTGTTCCACTGGAGACTGGACCATATTTCACTTTTTTTTTACATTTATAAAACGTTGCAGCATGGCACATCACTCTTTCCCCACGTGTTCACTTTTAAATTCAGTTTGTAAGGTGATCAAATAAAATCACTGCTCAACTGAAACGGAAACTGCTCTGAGCAGAAATATTTAGTATGAGCTGATCTATGTATGTGCTATATACTATATCTGAGTAATTAACATTGTTTCTTTATGAGCAAAGATCAGGTGTATCTTGTACGGGCGAAAACAGTTAAACATAAAATAGCAACCCGCAGATCCACCATATTTTATTTCCTTGCCTTCTACACGAAAGGCAAGGCACCTTGTTTTCAGTGTATTTGTGCAGTAAACAGCTACAGCTGGACTTTTATTTTGGAATGTGCAGCACAAAAACAAGAGGGTCAATGAGAGGAGGCCTGTTTGGCAGTTTGATCCAAAAGTCTAATCCAGTCGTTTCTTGAAAGAAACCAGGGTATTACCCTCTTCAGTACAGCTGGGTAGCTTGTTCCATACTTCCACACAGTTTTCACTCATTCATTGTTCATCTGGAAGAAATCGACTAGGTTGACTTAGATTCTTTGAGGATTTTGAGTACTTGTGTCAGGTCCCCTCACAAACATCTCTGTTCAAGGCTAAAGAAGGTTCAGTTCCTTCAGCCTGTCAGTGTTGGGCGTTTCCTGGACCCCTAGAATGTGGCTGCTCTTCTCTCAAAGGACGGCAGAGCAGCTGTCACGATCGTCATCCCTCCTCTAGAGGGCGCTCCGACCCTTTTGTGTTTTTCATTATCATGTTCACCTGCCCCCTGTTCCGTTCTTTATTTAAACCCGTTGCCTGGGAAACCTGGGGCTCTGCATTAGAAGATGGGCACCTGGAGGCCCGCCTAGCATCAAGTAGCCCTACGTCCGCAGCTTGAGGGCTTAGGCTTCCGATCGGTGTCCTGACCTACTGAGTCCGGGGCTCGGAGCGCCTGACCTTGTCATTGTTTTTAACCTTCTGTACCCGTTACGGATCCCGCTCTAGATTTTAACTCTGTCTTGTCTTGGATGGATCACCTGGTTTTTGGATTTTGGGCTGCGCCCGGATTTCCCATTTTGGACTTCCCTGGACTTGTTCGCCTGCGGTCCCCCCTTGCACCTGACCACTGTCAGCACTGCCCCCTGTTCCCCATCCCATCCTTTCCTGACTGTGTTTTCCCCGTAGCCCTTTTCAAGCCACTTCCGGATTATACCGTCTGCACAGGGTCCTAAACTACACACCACATGGGAGTCAGGACCGGCTCCTGTTACAGCAGTAGCATCTTTTCTACACACTGGTGAAACGAGGATCTAGTAGCCCATTTATATGGTGTTCTAGCTGTTCTCTACTTTCCTTTCCAGCCCATCTGCAATGCCTGTAGCCACTCAGCAAGTGATTAATTACTGTCCCCAGTGTCATTAATTCCCTGCATGTCCAGTTGCTCCACACCACCTGGAGCCTGTCCTGGCCTCCTAAAATGAATATATTAACAATGATTAATTGGAATGTAATAACTCATTGCATTTTTATATTTCACTAGGAATGACAACGACCAAGATCGAAGCGTAATGAACTATTATGGAGCGGGTATTTGTCTTAACCAGCTTGGCTGAGGGCCGACCTCCTGGCCATAGGACGAGGAGGCCAGGACCCCCATGCAGGGTAACCAAGGGGTTGCTGCAGAGGTGGAGTTGGGATGGAGGTGGGATGCAAAAGTTGCACGCGAGGGAGAGAGATATCGCATTGGTATTTATAGCCTTTGTTGGAGGAAGGATGAGGGGAGTGATTGCTAATTACTGACGGCTGGGAACAATTGAGCGTGGTTGTTGTCACCCCTCCTGAACTTTCATTATATAAGTCATCACAAATATCTTAAAGTGCTTTACTGTAAGGAATCCAAGTGAGGAAGAAGGAGGATCCTATGCAGACGAGAGAGAGAGTAGAGGCAGCAAAAACTGTCCAATCCAAATCGTCAGACAAGTTTGTGGTCAAAAGCAAAACTAAGTCCAAAAAGCCAAAAGAGGTCGTTCGAAAGAGTTTTCCAAAAGGGCAAGGTGGGAGCTCTCTTGGAGAGAAATCAAAACCGAGCAAAGAGTAGAGAGTTCTGAGGGTTTAAATAGAGATGAGTGAAAACGATACAGCGGGTGGTGATGGTTTAACACATGTGGCGGCGCTTGTTGTGATTAGAACTGGTTCGCTCGTTTGTGGGTAGATCTCCGATGACTGGCTGTCGTGACATTTACATGTAGGAAGGGACCCAATTGATCAACCACTGAAGTGCAGCCCACCCCCCAACTGGATGATGTGCTGTACAACAACCTTTATACACAGCAGATCAGACGGAGAAGTAACAATAGAATTAAGAGTAAACTCTGCGGTGACCCAGAGCGGGATTCAAGCAGAATTAGAAGGTTAACATGCTATTCTTACGAACAGTGCCATCGCATCTTTAATGACCAAGTAAGGAGGACCTCACTTTAAATGTCCTATCCAATGGATGGCAATTCCTGCAGTTCCTACAGCACACCATCCCCAGTCACCACAGTGGGGTGCTGGTTTGAATTTGTTTGAATATTCTGGTCTAGAGATAAGAGCACCACCTACTGGTGCCCCGCCACTATGTGCACCAGAAACATGGTTAGCCTTTGACAAAGTGGTAACGTTTAAAGGTACGTTTTTTAATTGCCTTAAGTTGCAGGAACAGAGGGGTTTTGTCTTGCGTTCATCCGTTTGTTGAGAACATGGATGATTCATATGAGCAGATCACATTTCTCCACTGCTTGGTAGTCCACCGCCTGTGCTCTTTGCACTCCTGGACTCACACATGTGCACTGGCAGGTGTGAGGAGAGGTTTGCACTGCCATAAGACTAGGGTGTCAGGCTCTGCAGAGTTCTCAGCAGAACATGTTTTGATACAACTTTTTTTTATTTTTGACAGATTGCTGGCACCCAATTTCAAATTAATGCACAACCCTGATCCTGGAGTACAATCTGATCCTGGAGTACATGGTTTCTCATCCTGTTGCCCTTTGCTGATGATGCCTTTCCATTGGATATTCATGCTGACTTCAGTTGCTTGTAAAGAATCAGCAAAAAGTGCTTTGTATCACATGCTGGTAGCAAGTGTGTAGTACAATTTGAAACGTTTGCCTTGGGACTAAAAAGCTGTGAAGGCATTAAATTGTAGTCGAGATGCAACTGCTGTACCTTTAAACAAAGTACCATACTCAAATTGCTCTGCTGCCATGTTCTCCATGGGTCTCCAGGCAGTTATTGTAAAAGCAAATTTGTTCTTAATTTTCTTTCCTGGTGTAATACAAAAAGTAATAATTTAGATAGAGAGATTAATTAATTGTACATTTAAAATGCAGTGATATAGCGAATGATTTGTATGTAAAAGCATAAGTTTGAAATGCTGCCGTTTAATCTTGTAACACTGGTTCAAGAACATTTAGAATAGGGCAGTTAAAGCTCTAAAATTAGTAAATCAAGTTAAAATGTTTGCTTACGGTGGAAACGAAGGAACAATATAATTAAAAGGTGTACTGATGGATACAATTATATAACCTTGCATTACAGGTGAGTATGATCATTTTTTTTATCTACTGCCTATTCCTTTTCTCTCCTGAACTAAAATGTTAATAGTGTAATGGTAGCATTAGAAAATGTCTCCTTTGCTCTTTGGAAGCACGGGTGCATTTGAAAATCCAACAGAGGTACAGCACGACAGTATGACGAACAAAACTTGGAGAGCCAGCCCCATTTTGGCAGAATTTCAGCAGAACAATTGCCTTTAGGGTCTGAATTGAGGGGCCAGAACATGTTCTGCACATTTAATTTCTTACTAAATAACATGGGGGAAAGATTGTTCCAGACATTGGAAAACGTCCATATGGTGGTGTGTGATTGTCGGTCTATAATTTCAATGGCAGTTTTATATGTAAAATTACAAATGGCCTTTTCCTTATATACAATTGGCACAGAGTACAATAAAGTATATTGCTTAAATCTGGACACAATGTGCAATTTACTTCTTGGTGTGCTCAGTGTGAAACTGGAGGAGAGCAGGGAGGCCTGAGAAAGTAAGTCAAGCTAAAAGAAATGAAAGCGAAGGCTTGGAGATGTGATATTGCTGCTGCCTGGTGCAGAAATGGGCTGACCAGAAGAGGCAGAGCCAGAGCATGTTCTGCATCACAGAAATGCGGTAATGACCAGCCTCTATTGTAGATTAATGTGAGGATAATAGCAAAACCCCAATCCTGACCATTGCCCGAACCTTCCCTCTAAGCATAAGGGGTGTGGAATAATTCTTTTTTTTGTAATTGAGTATGTGTATCTGATGACGCAGAAATACACAATGCGATAAGCACGGCTTTCAGCCAGTTACATACAATGGGGACCTTGCTAATCCCCTGTAACCCACCTCATAAATCATTCCATATGACTTTCGAAAGCTTGTCGTTGGGTGGGCACCAGGACTGTTTTCTTGAGCAAGGTAGGCTACGCCGTGCCCCGAAGGTCTCCTGAGAGACACTGTAGCAGTGCTGCCCCAGCCAAGAGTCTCAACATGCCCTCCCAGAAGGGCTGACACTAAACAGACCTAGGGGTCAGTGCAATTCCAGCTCCCCGGCCGCCGAGCACATGCTGCACTGATTGCCTGCCTTTGTATCTGCTTATGTTTGAAAACAATACTGGCGCACAAACATCGGCCGCCTCCGTGGAGGGTCACCATGCCCCTCTGCTCGATCGCGCCGCAAGGAGAGGTCAGCGGCTGGACAAGCTGAGGTAGACAGGGTTTCTCAGGCGTACAACCAGCCCGACGCGGCAGCAGGCCAGGAGGCCAGTACGGCTGTGCAAATTGCACATAATGGCACCAATTTGTGCCGGCATTTCCCTGCAGAAGGCAATCCGCTCAGCTGCTGGGGAGGGACAGAGCCGTAATGTTCCACAATTTGCGAGGAACACCTCAGGCTGACTTCAAAAGGCCTTTGCAATTAGGCTAATGAGCCGCTTGTCACTCATTTTTAAGCAGTGACACATTATTCTACCGTGCGTAAAAGCACCCTACCCTGGCCAGTACAGCTGAAAAAAAAAATAGCAGCTTTGATTATCTCAGAGGAAGTTGAAGGAAGAGACTTGATGTGTGGTACTGTTTTGTGGGGATGCAAACACAACACTTTCCAGGCCAAGCTGTTGGAGCAGACATCAGGAAGTGTACCCACATAAGAAGGCGGGAGAGACCGAATTTAGGATCGCCACCAGGCTCCATAATCTTTTTCTGCTAAATTTAGAATCGCCAGTTTTTGTTATCTCTATTTTTGTTCTACCCACCCAATTTGGAATCGACTTGAGCACTAGGGAGGATGAGGTGGTGTTTGCAGACTCTTCTCATTATCAAGATAACTTTCTTTCAAGGAGTCACAGGAAATACAGCCCCATACCAGAGGTTCAGCAGCAACTGAAGGAGAGGTGTGTCACCTACACCCACCCAGAGGCCACAGGGATGACTGAGAGCCAAGAGAACCCTGGACAGCTACTGCCACTATACTGTAGGTGGCGCTAAAGGAACTACACACCCCTTCTTGGGTTTTTCCTCCCTTAATAAACTAGTGACCTGACCCAGGACTGGACCCACAATCATAGAAGTTGGGTAAGCTCATTTATTGGCTCAGATATCTGGGGGAACATACTTTAGTGCATGGCAAGCACTAAACAACAATAAATTTAATTTCTGAACCCCCTTCAGGAAACTCAAAGCACTGTACAGTAACATAGACGTACTGTAACACACATCACAAAAATAAAAGCAAAGGCGAAAAAGCACAGCCAATTGACCCAATAAATCCTAGCCAATAAAGCTAAATGATATGACTAGTGAAAATGTAGTTATTATTATTGGGCCAAGTATCAATCCCCTCACATTGATTGAACTTTTCAGGTGCAGAGCTGGCATAGGGTCTTTGAAATAACCTATAACAAATTAAATATATAACATAAATGAAATATACTGTATGTTATGTCATATAACAGCTTTGTTCCTGAACGATGACAATTGTTGCAGAAAGGTAACGACAACAATAAAGAGGTTCCATACAACAAAAAGGGTTATGGAGGATTTTTAGAACACATCTGGGAGATTATTTTAACAACTCGAAGACAATGGAATGACAACGTGTTTCGGTAACATGTCTTTACTGCTGGCGATTTGATTTGGGCAGAATAACTGTGGAGCTCAGGTGTCACACAGCTACCATCCACATACAAAACGAAGAATTCAAACAATGAGAAAAGAAGCTAAATACATATCATAGCTCAGAACTGCACAAACTAAACATATTCTGCACACCACTGTAAAAACAACCTTCTAAGTCAGTTCTTGAAAAAGGCCAGGAGTCTTGGCAAAAACTTGGCTTAACTTCTGCGGGTGGCCGGGTCCAGATTTCTCTCACATTGAGATTGTTGGCTTCCTACATCTTCTTACGCAGAACCAGTTCTTCTCCCTGGGTCATATACAGCAAACCCACTGACTATAAAGACACCAAATCAGTGTGCAGCACAAGCTTAGTCAGCGTTGTGAAGTAACGGTCAATCCGTACGACACCTGCTCCTGGGAGAGGAAGAAAAGAAGAACTGCTCTTCCCTGATATTGTTGGAAGCCTCATCTGTTGGTCAGGACAATTAAAAAAACACCTCGATAAAACTTTATATCAACATACCGGTTAATATAAATTTTCAATGATTTTCAATACCATGAAGTACAATATCTATATAAAAAATAATTTTAATAATAATTTCTTACACTTATATAGCACTTTTCTGGACACTCCACTCAAAGCACTTTCCAGGTAATGGGGATCCCCTCCACCACCACCAATGTGCAGCCCCACCTGGATGATGCGACTGCGGCCATAGTACACCAGTATGCTTCCCACACACCAGCTCTCAGTGGGGAGGAGAACAGAGGGATGAAACCAATTCGTAGATATGGATTATCAGGAGGCCATAATTGGACGCCAGGGTTACACCCCTACTCTTTTCTAAAGATGGCCTGGGATTTTTAATGACCACAGAGAGTGAGGACCTCGGTTTTATGTCTCATCTGAAGGACTGGGCCTTTTTACAATATAGTGTCCCCATCACTATACTGGGGCATTAGGACCCACACAGACTGCAGGGTGAGCGCCCCCTACTGGCCCCCACTAACACCTCTTCCAGCAGCAACCTTAGTTTTTACCAGGAGTCTCCCCTCCAGGTACTGGCCAGGCTCACACCTGCTGGGCTCCAGTGGGTTGGTTGTTGTGAGTTGCAGGGTGATATGGCTGTTGGCTTTTGTTAAAACAGGGTAATAATCTTTAATGCCTCTTTAATATTTTAATATTTAGAATTTGAAATTGTTAAACGTATTAGACATTAAATAGCAGGTAAACTGTATGAGTTTATTAGCTTGGTCACAGTTCTGGCTGTTTAAATAAAAACCAATTAATATAATTCAATGTTGGGATTGAATGGAAAAATTATTTGATTTGTAATATATTTTATTTTGGTTTTATGTGTAGAACGTCTGCCCATGCTGTAGAAAGTAAGACTGAAGTCTCACTGTTCTGAAACAGAGGCTTAAAGGAAGATTTACTATTCATAAATGTAAAGCCAGGATCCGCAAATGTGCAATGACATTTTGGTGATAGTTCGGGGAATATGCTTTTATTATCTTACAATTATTTTATTTAGAAATATGGTATCACTTGCTTGCACCTTTAGGAATTACCTAAAAACTAAAATGAATACTGAAATAGTTATATAATGTACTGTTCATATTATGTGAAAGAAAAAAGTGATTTTAATCTTTTAATGTTGGCTTCCAACGGATTTAATAGTTTATTAGCCTACTAAATTATTCTGTTTAAAAGGTAGGACTTTGATTTGAGAGGGAAAAAAGCAGAAAAAATAATTCATTATACCTTGTTAAAAAATGTTTCAAAATTGTGTTTTTGGTATAATATTATTATGTGCTAAAGTATAAAGTCAAGTTCATATTTTATCACTCTTGTTTACAGTTTTACATTTGGAAACATTTTGAAAAACAGTTTTGTAGAAGGGGGAATAGAAAAAATGTTATTGTAAAAGTTAGTCTTTGTGAATCTTTTTTTTCGGCAAGTCTTATAATCCAGACTAAATCCTCTTGACATGTTTTTTTTTCTTTTGTCTGGATTTGCTTGCAATGTATAAACATGCTAAAAGACAAGATTTACACTGCATGTTTTCCTCAATGAAATTAAAGAGCCTGTTTTCTCAGCATTTATTTTTAACACAAATCCGTGTTTGGAAAGCTCTCTGTAATTGCTTGTTGTAATAAGCACATGTTCCCAGGAAGTGTTAATGATGGAGTAACTAATAAACACATTTATTTCAGCTATGCTTTAGAAGTTGCTATGTCTTTTTCCTTTTATCTTCTTCTCTCTTTGGTAAAAATGTATCCAAAACTTGAACTATAGAACTATTAATCAACTAAAGAAAAAAACAATGTATAGGAAAAGGGTCTCTTTAAGTTTATTGTTTGTAAACGTACCTACAGTACTGGGGATTTAGTTTGATTGACCTATTATTTTAAATAAATCAGGGTAGAATTAAAGAAACAAATGTGAAAAACCATTGAAAACACCAAAATGTGAAAATGTTCATAAATTAATTTCAAAATTAAGGACATAAAAAAATAAAATGAAATATGCAAACAAATAAACAGATAAATAATCAAATAAGTGCCAACCACATGAGTATCGAAATATTATAAATCTTGAAGTATACTTTAAATAAAAGGATGGTTAAGCTTCAAAACCAATGTTAAAGGCTCTTAAAACAGTCAATTAAAGATATAAGTCAGAGTCTAGGAAAACATACACTAAATGGTTTAAAAAATCAAGAAAATATTCAAATCAATCAAAAGGAGTGTGATTCATGAAAAGACATTGCTCTACACACCAAGAAACAGGGCGTATGTACTGGGCAAAGCTGAGAAAAGACATTAAAATAGCCCCGAGGGAGACAGAAAAGAATATTTGGTAGTTTGGTAACATCATAATGAGCAAAATCCATCAAGCAGCTTGACTGTTAGGAAGAGGAATGAGCTAGGGAGCTGCTGCAAGGGTGTAGTTTGTAAGTTGGAAGGGGTGTGAACCAAACGCACAGAGAAATCCAGGAGGCAATGTACTATAAATATACGCAAAAGAGCGGAAATGGGACATGATCAGGGTCTAGCCTTCTTCTGAGCTTTTCTCATAAACTCCATTTGCAGTGGAGAATTGTTTACAGTGTTTTCAATAACCTGTAGAACATCCACAGTACTTAATAATAAATGAATATGCAGTGCAGGTTTTTCCAAAACAAGATTTCAATCTCTTTCAATATAATATAATTGTGCCTATTATATCACAATCTCCGTCAGAACTTGGTAATGTTAGTTAATAACCGACACTGAGTTTCTACAGAGAAACAAATGATGGAAGGAGACCTGATATGTTCAACCAAAGTAAAAACAGTTGCAGTACCCAATAGTACTCAGACACCTGCTTTACACAAGAAGTTAATTGGTTGAGTTAAGAGTTAAGTTAGTAGTTTATGTGGAACAGGCTTCTCAGCCAGGGAGATGAGACCAAAACCTAAGATTCTTTAAAGAAACAGTTGGACAAAATGTTAGATTAATTTCATTCACAAGAGAGCACATTGGCTGAGTTATCTAAAAGAGTGAATGGCCTCCTCCCCTCTCAGCCTTTCTTTTGTTCTTATGTTTTATAAAGAAGGGATTTTGTGTTTCATTTCAGGACATAGGACAAGTCACTGTCAGCAACTAAACCAGGGCCTTTTGTTAGAACCAGGGGAAAGAATTTACTTTACAACCGTAAAGCCTACAAACATGGGCCTCGCACTTGCCTCTGCACAGGATGAGCTCTTTAATCATGGGCTTGAGTCAGAGTCATGTCAACCTTTACTGGGATGGCTATCTCCAAGGAAAGGATTATCTATCTAGCTAAATACCCTTTCTGGCATGAGAGCACTTGACACAATGTCACAATGTTTCCGACTGTGATTTAGCAGGTGAGCTGACAATCTGAAAGTGACGGGCTGATTATACAGTATATGTCCACAAGGTTTTAAGTGGCAGCCTAATATTAGCCAGCTTTGATCCTTAGGGTTTACAAAAGAAGAGAGCAGGTATCACAAGTGACCATAGAGTCCTTGACTGAGGGCTGTTCTTTAGAGTTAAGCTTAATCTCTGTTAGACCTCCCCGAGCCCCTGGTCTGAGTGCTGCCTTGGCGGCTGCCTCTTCATGCGAGGGGGTCTGAGAAGCCTCATTAAAAGCAATGTTTTGAGTTTTTTAGTGTCAAGACCAGAGAATATGAAATGCGCTAATTCTGAAGCACAACTTACAGGGTTCTCAACATAACAATACCCTTCTCATTAAAAAAAAGACACCTAAGATTCTGTGAACATGTATTTTAGCATACAGTTTGTTCATGGGAATCTAATAATTAATCTTATTTTTTCTGATTAACCAACACTGATAAAGTAAATGTAAATGTGTATAACAGATGTGTTTGGAAAGTGTTAAACAGTATTTTCCTTTCAGTCATGTCACATAAAGTATAGACTTTTAGGCGTTATTCTTTAAAAGGTGTCATGTTGAAGGAATAGTACATAAATAGGAAAATATATTTTGTGGATATGATATGGCCTGAACAAAAACAACAAACAC
Source organism: Lepisosteus oculatus (assembly GCF_040954835.1). Taxonomy (NCBI): domain Eukaryota; kingdom Metazoa; phylum Chordata; class Actinopteri; order Semionotiformes; family Lepisosteidae; genus Lepisosteus; species Lepisosteus oculatus. Next base: position 70,613,710 of record NC_090698.1, on the reverse strand, counting down.
GGCAAACTATGTAGTTTATGTTATAATGTATGATCTTATTTACAAAGAAAATCAAAAGAACAAAGCACCTCAGAGACTTGGGGACTGCTTTGTGACTCTTAGCCAGAAGCCACAAATTCTGAACATGTAAGATCTCTCCTTCATAAATCAGACTGAGATTCACAAAGAATTTCAGGCTGTTGGAATGCAGTTCCAGCAACTGCTGTTCCTGGTTCTGTTACCCAACACAGGAAAAGAAGACCTCATCTGTTTATTCGTATAGGAAGGGGCAGGATTCTTCATTGGTAAAATAGCAAGAAAACAATTGCTATTGTTATACAACTGCTAACTTCTCTCTGCTGTGACTGGCTAGAGCATAAAATGTCGCCATTCCGTGAGTATCTGGGGGTAATTCCCTGCAGATGAGTCTGCCTGGAGAAACCTTCAGAGTAGAGCACATTAAGGGCAAATTGGGATCGCTTGTGAGCAAATTTAGAAATGGGACACCCTAAGCCCTTAAAGACATGAGCGATAGCACGCATATGAAGGGTGCAAAACCACTAGCGTGCGTATTGGGAGATGGCCCAAGAGTAGGCAGTGAGCCAGAATGGCTGCCGACAGCCCAGTAATTGAGCAAGGTGTTGACAGGGATCTTCAGGGATAATCAAGGTCCAGTTGCTGTATTTAAATCCTGTGAAGCAGAGCAGAACTCTTTTGGAAATGTCATGAGACGATGAAGAAGGTTTGATGGGCAATGTAAATAACCATCCACAGTGAAGCTCTGTGTCGTCTGTGCTGTGATTATTTGTGGGGAACAAGATTAAGTCTGCTCTACAGAGCCTTTAGAGCCAATCTAAAACATAGGCAACAGTTCGAAAAGAAAGCTAGGTTTTGTTTGTTGGTTTTCTTTGGTTATATTTATTTCCATATCCTGGTTTAAATTAAAAGAGTTAAACTGGGCCTCTTTTGTGGAAAATGAATGATTTTGTACTGCCATGAGATGGCTTCCTGACAGACCGTAACTGATAAGTTTCTGACATATCATTTTGCTCCAGAAATGCTCTGTATTGCATGTACCTTCAACTAATAATGGTACTGTTATAATGCCATGTATGGTTATGTAGTTACTTGTTCTATAATAGGGACTGTGAGTCAAAGCCCACCTACAGTATGAGCCAACTTCATTAAAAAGGGTGGCATTGCAGTCAACACCCAGCATGCAGTGTTACTAATAGGAAACATACTGTACACTCTCTGCCTTTATTGCATCACCAGTGCATTAGCATGACACACTGTGCAGAAGAGAAGTTTTCACTACAGTACCATAGGGGCTAGGGAGACAGGAGATTACATCCCTCTCCCAACACTACGTCTTTACCATTCAAACATACTGTATAAACAAATGTCACTTTATTTCAATTTACTCAACAAATCAAGAAAAATAAAATATAATTCATAGCATCTTCCTGGGTTCTTCTTTAGGTTTCATACATTTGTGTTCAATTAAAGATTAATTTCTTCTGTAATTTAGATCATACTTTATGAGGAATGAAAACATGTGCTGAATAAAAACTACTGGCAAGATTGAATATAGGATTTTTCTACTTTGCACTTTAATTTACTTTAATACTACGAGATTAATAATAAAGATGCTCCTTATAAAATTCACAGGAATTTTAAATGTGCAGTTTCAAATGTTTGAGCATATTTTTTATTGTATAGTAACACCTTTTGATAATAATAATTTTAAATCCTTTCATACTCATTTGAAAATCATTTTTAGGATATCCTTTTGATCACATAGTTAGAGTATGGGCTATCTTATGAGCAATGTTTTTTATTTTAATTTTACTTTGTAGTTTTAAGAATTGGCACAAATTTCCCCTGGGTCAGAATTTCCAAACTAATACTTCAGCAATAAGAGACACTCTGCTATAGAAGGTGTTATCCTGTAAATGAGATGCTAATCTGAGTTCCAGAATACATGGTCACTAAAGATCCTACTCTTCCCAATCGGAGAGATGGGAATCTACATTTTGCACAGTCTAGCGTCCCTAAATTTGTCTCTTAATTTAGCTGGTGAAGTAATTTCTCAATTATACACACTGATCTACCATATATTAAGCTCGCTGGTGGATAAACTGAGCTAACTCCTACTTCTTCATGATGAAAAGCACGATAGCAGTGCTTTATATTAGCAATTTATATTTTATTTATATAACTTTTTATAACATTAAAATATATTATTAAAATATTAATAATATATAATGTTAATAAGAATTGTATGCACTAGTGTTTGTCCAATCTTTACATCTACAGTATGTGCTTCATTGGTCATATAAAGCCATCTGTCTTACAGTGAACAGTGATTTTAAAACAAAATGGAAACACCAATATCTACACGAAACAGGGGAACATGCTATTTCTGCTTGAATATGATTGATCATTTTGAAAAGCTTGTTGTTATATCACCTATCCATTGAGCTAGATAACTTTACATATTATTTTATAATGTCACTTGGAGAGATTAATAAGATTTGCAATTGATTCGATTTGCAATTGAGTTTAGTGAATAGAAACAGAAAGTCTTTATTATATGGCTTTCATGGGGAAAAAAACTGTTTACAAAAGCGATTCATTTTGCATGTTTTAGGACATAAAGCAGTGCAGCAATAATTGGCCTCAAGTCATCCAGGCATGGATAACGACTGACTCTTTGACCCCATAACCTTGTATAGCTCAGTGTAAATCAAGAACTAAAAATAAACAAGCCCAGAGGCAAGTTTTCAAAACCATTTCTGAGTGTAGAAATGTTAAGCACCAGACAGCTTACTTTTACAAAATATAAAGCTTCTGGGTTTATTTGACTTGATTTTCAGAAACCGAAGTCCCCAAGCCCCAGTGCTTATCCTCTGAAAAAGGTAATACAGGTTGTTTAGTCTCTCTTCAACAGATCAAAAAGCTCTGTAGAGGCTAGGAAACACAGAGCCAGTCTTAACCACTCACCACTACCAGCAATATCTTATAGAAATGTATGTTTTTTCTGTGAACTCCAATTACAGTACTTGTGACATACAGAGGAACCATGCTCTTATAGAGCAATGATCGAACAGGTAGTATCTATTACTCTGCTTGGCTAATATTAAAGTGCAATGTTAAAGTTATGGCCTTCATACAATGGCTTTCTGTCACAGTTTGATTGTCTAGCAGTGCAATATTTGTTGTATTTTTGCCGATGTTTTTGTCATTACACTCTGGCACAGTAAGTGATCCACGTGGCAAGCCCAAAGTTGAAACCCCAGGAATCTGCAGTATATAATTAGACAGTAGTGCTTCTGTGACTGACAATGAGCTTTACTTTAACTAACATACAGCAGAATGTAATGAACACCCTGGCACTAGAGGACTACTACCACTAGAGGAGATACGTTGGATTCCTGGTTGGTGAAGCTTGGGCTTTTAACTTGGACTGGCTGAATTAAGACAATATGCAAAATCAGGATGTTGATTTCTCTCACTTTGGGCTCCATACAAGTTCATTTTCAATTAAAATCAAAAGCAGGTAAAATGCAGAGGTATAAGAAACAAATGAAGTAAAGACAGTACAGGACTTCATTCCCCCATAAAATCAGTGTCCTTTTTTGTTTATGTCTTTCCATAGCTGCACACTAAATCAGCTCTTGTTTGCTTAGATTGCATCATATCATATTGCATCATATTTTCTCACTTGTAACTCTTTAATGGAAAGTACCTGTACCTCACTTTTTTTTCCATCTACAGTAATTGGTTCATGACAAAAGAAAAGCAATAAAGTAGTAAGTCTATTATTATCACCTGCAATGGAGGCAAGATCTGGACTGGCTGCCAGTGCTTTCATGAGCTGTATGCATCAACAGAGAACATGTTACAGTACATGTTATTGAACTTCAGAACATAAGAAGCAGAAGAATGGTTACAAACAGGAGGAGGCCGTCTGAGACATCTCTCCTGTCTGGTAGTTTGTAATTAACTGATACAAGGATCTCATCCTGCCATTTTGTAAAAAAAGCCATGGTATCTGCTTCAACAATGTGACTGGGTAGCTAATTCCATACTCCCACACTCTTTTGAAAATAAATGCCCGTATAAATGCACTTCCACAAAAATAAGAAAAAGACAGGGAATATTCGATACTATTGCTTTAAAGAGAAATTGCAAACTGCATCACAAAAGCCCTATTCTTCAACACCTGACATCACCCTTTTCAGCCTAACTTAGAAGTTTTAACTTTCTTCAACAAGCACAAGATTTCACAGTGTGAGAGAGACATGAGGGGATAATACAGTGTATTCAGCAAAGCCTTTTAACTTCCTTGCCTCCCTACATAGCGCTGTGTCCTCTTCGATGACCTGAGATGCGTTTGTTTGTGTTTTCAGTGCAGAACCGGCATCTTTCCATCATAGCGCTGCTGGTGTGTGAAGGACTCTGCTGGAGAGAGCCTGACTCATGTGGGTCCTGCCTAGGAGGCTTCGCTGTGGGGGGGTGGGGGGTAGGTGGAGGGAGTAGACGTCTGTTATTCATTCACTGGGACAAACAAACGTGGCTCTAAAACACTCTGTACTAGCAAGATGAGGAGAGCAGCCTGGAATAGTAGGGAGGCCTTTCATCCACCAGCTCTGTATTACTCAGCACTAATAAATACATTTCTTCCATTGCCACATGCCCTTTGGCTAAGCTAGTAAGAGAAAGGCAACAACTTTGTTCTCGGTGATCCATTTCTAATCTACTAATGGAAAACATGTCAGGGGATGATATCATCAAAGGAAGTAGTCTTCAAATGATCCAACTACAGGCTCAAGGGCCCTGGTAGTATTCTTCTCTCATTGCCTCTTTTTGCTTTCAGTACAAATGTTGCACAAGAGCCGAGGTGTCCCTCCTGCTCTTTTAATTCCAGCAGGAAAAATATCAGCCCATGCTGTGTGTTGAATAACAGCAGACTAAATGTATATTTCAACACGGGATCAATTGAGTTTGATAATTCGGGAAATGTGTAATGGAATGGCTGTGCTGGAATGGAATTTCACTGCGATAGTGAAATAAGGTCTGTGAACATTACCTTGATGTCACAAAATTAGAAGTAAAACAACACTTGGTAATTTGCGTAAGGCACTTGAAGAACTGATGCTGAAATTTCCACTGAAGGGAGTTACTGGATCCAAAAGCGACTAATTGCTCCATTTTCCAGGTAGTAAAAGAGGTCTGAGGACATTTAACAAAGCAAAGTACAAAATGTTTAAATGGGTTGTTTTAAACCTGCTATTGAAAAGCCAATAAAAATATGTAGCATGTGTACAGTGGTTGAATGAGAAGAGTTTTTGGAGCCATAGCTCTATAGATCTCTAGATCTCTATAGACAGCTAGTATTATATCTACGGAATATGAACCACTACAAATAAAATCTACCAAAGAAAAGCAATTATCCACATTTTATATTCAGGACATGCCAATTTTATTTTGCTTTGGGGGGGGGTCTTTCAAGAAACCTTTGTTTTTCTGGAAAACACCTACAGTATGTTAAAGGTCAAGCTGAAAAAGATACAGCAGAAACCTCCTAAGGCATCAGTCTTAAAATTCATATGATCTACCTACAAAATTGGTGATTATGTTTGTTGAAGCTGTAGATGTGTTACTTCTTGTAAACCAAGATGTATAAAAAATGAAAATGGAAAACAGACCTTCACTTTTACAGCATTTGGCAAGTATGTTAATGTTGATATTCTCAATGTGTTGCATTAGAGTGGAGCCATGTGTAGTATGATTATTAAGTGAGGTACAGTAGGTTGTTTGATTCCGGTGAATAGAAAAGAATTGTGCATGCATTATTCCTACTTTGTAGAGTTAATAATTGAAGTCTGGGTGGAAAGTTAGATCCTAATCTCACCCTCTTCTGCTTGCCTACATACAGTACAGTATATTGTATAAAGTAGGTCTCAAACCCAGGGCTTCCCTTCCCTTATCTCTCCCTCCCACCACTCCATCTGCACCTTTGCAGCAGCTCCCTAGCTCATTCCTTGCGATAGTGAGGGAGGGAGATTGGGCAGCCTTATCCTCAGGGTTAGGCTGCCATTCCTTCAGCAAGGCAAGTCGTGCCAAATACCCTCTATATATCGTCCCTCTGTTGAAAACATTAGGATCTAATTGAACTTCTGAAAAACAGAATTGTGCAATGTGACTTTACCATAGCAGAATCACTTTCACTGATAGTTTTCCTAGAAACAATACTATTTGCCCATCATGTTCAACATTTTAATTCACAATAGCTGCACTATGTACAGTATGTGCAAATCGAATTCCAAATTAGACAAAAAGCACAAGAGTGCTATATTTGTTGGTAATTGATTTTGATTTTCCACGGGAACCAGACACCAGAAGTTTCAGAGAATGTGAAAATGAATACTTTAAGAATGAGCCCCCCCAAAAAACACACAGAATCAAAAAGGAGAGGCTCTGTTACAGTATGTGTCCTGTGGGTTAAATTCATAAGGAAATATAAGACAAACCATTTCATGAGGTTCAGTGCTACCTCTGCAGGGACTCCATAATCCCCTTAGAGTGCAGAGCTGTCTTCATACTACCATGAGTCCCTTAATCAGCTTTTGTGGAAACAAAATACCTGCATTAACTCCACTGGGCAATAACACAATCCATATGTTGCTACTTCCTAATACTGTAATCAAACCCCGAGGCTGTGTTTTACCAGGATCAGGGTGGTTATCGCTTTGTTAATAAAGAAAGCCCTTAAACTGAAAAAGAAAGGGCAATAAAATGGAAGAACAGCACTAGTGATTTAATCCTGAGATTGGACCTTTCCGATTAATTCTCAGAAATCACACTGGATCGCAAGCAGTACAAAAATGGCAATGGCAACATCTAAAAAATAAGGCATAGAGCTGTGTGTGTGAACTAGGTACAGAATCATGCCACAGGGTCATTAGATCACATGCCACATCCCTTACAGACTCAGTGAGGGGACTGCTGGGGAGAGGAGGCATGACATGACTCATTTTCTCCCAGTGACTGCAGGGCCCTGATATGGACGTTCTAAAACAGGAGCAAGAATGAAAATGGAAAACATACTGAGACTTTAAACACAGAGGGCATACGACTCTACTAGTGTTTGACTCCACACTTTTGTTTAGAATGAAGAGCAGCCTTTAAACATCAGTGTTGTCAAGTGAAAAGGAACCTGCGACTTCAGGAAGGAAAATCAGAGAAGCTGTTTAAACCCAGTAGACGTCTCCTGCTATCTGTGGCGCTCTGCAGGTGTGTTCCATCATGTTCTCCCTCTGTCACACCTCGTCACGGGCAGGAAGGGAAGGCTCTGAGGGAGGAGGCCAGCTGGAGCAATCTGTAGAAAACGTCAACAAACCTGCTACATCGCAGCAAAAAAAAAAGCCCCTCGGCACAAAATCAATCAGAAAGTTTGTGACAAAACCAATCCAACCATTTATCCACTCATCGTCAGTAAGCTGCTTATCCCGGTTAAGGTCACCGCAGAGTCAAAGTCTGCTCCCTCAAACACAAGTCATGAGGTGTCACTGGACTTGATGCCAATTTGTGGCAACATACACAAAGCAATTATTATCATAATAAGTGCACTTCCTTGCGTAACAGTGACAGTTCCTGTTTGCTGAACGCTAGCCAAGAACAAAAAGCCCCAGTCAACAAAAGCCTCAGAAGATGAAATGCAACCTGTGTGAGGGAAGAAACAGCAAACATGCCTTTAATCTTCACATGACACTACCTTTGTGTCAGGCTTCTGGATAGAGGGGGACTAAACAGAAAAATCAAAGCTAATAACTACTATGCATTAGTGACTGGAAGCTACTATACTATATATCTCCAAGGTTTTATCATGATGCTGTTATTTTCACACCTCTGAAATTTTTTCTAAACTAGTGAAGCCAATGCTCCATGCACAGCAGAACGATTTAAGTCACACATAAAGACTACCGAGGGCTTTGTTTAATGTATGTTGGGGTAAAGATCCCTTATGGATTAGGCACAAGTATACAAAGGTTTTTAAAATAGACTTCTTCAGGGTGGAAAAAAAAGTTTTAAAAAATCAGTTTGCTGCCATAAGTGAGTAATTTCTAATGCTTCTGGTCAAGGACAAGCTCACTTTCTCTAATTAAGGCCAGAAGCTCACTGTAGAATAGGACCCCCTTTGTTTAGCAGATCCGTGTGAAAGTCAGCAGGCAGGTCCCCTGACTCTCCTAACCACAGCGTTCAGGAGGACTAATTAGTGCTACAGATCCAGGTATCACACTGGTGAACACAATCACAGTGACTCCTTTCCATCTGAGGTGGAGCCAGATTAAATGCTTTTCCAACGCTGCCTAAAGTATAGACCTAACAGCGGCACTCTGTTGTATGACATTATGGATACAGATAGATCCAAGCTATTAACCCACACTCTGGGCTGTGAGTGAGCTTTCATTGCAGTCATAATGGTTGTGTTTTACTGTGTAGTTAATGAAATATTCACTCCAGTTGTATTTGGTTTATTCAGATATATTTTTACATATCGTTTATATTGTTGAAGTGTTTTATAACTGGGAGTTTTACATCTTTCTGTCACTGTTTTACAAGAATTTAGAATGATTCATGATCCGAGCTAGAAACCTTCAACATCCCAAAACTGTATGTGTTTCCAGTTTCGTGGCAAAGTCAGGGACGTGCTCTGGGAGAAGAGGGTCTCTGTTCTGCCATGGTGTTAATGGTTGCAGACCTCAAAGTGCTGTCATTGTGGAATAAGTGACACAGGAAAAGGTTCAGTAGGCTGTTGATTTTAAAAAACAGAAGCTATACAGTATTGTCTTGTACCTCAAAACTGGCAGCCCATTGAAGCTCAGCAGGTGTGAGCCTGGCAAGAGCCTGAATAGGAGACCTCCTGGGAAAGCTGAGGTTGCTGCTGGAAGAGGTGTTAGTGGGGCCAGCAGGGGGCGCTCACCCTGTGGTCTGTGTGGGTCCTTACACCCCAGTATAGTGATGGGGACACTATACTGCAAAAAAAGGCACCATCCTTTGTAAAATCGTAAAAAAGTCCTGAATTTCCGTGGTCATTAAAAATCACACTGCGCTCAAAATGTTTTACAGGTAATGCGTTTACCTGTGTAGCCCCCAGCTGGATGATGTGACGGCCATCCAAGTGCAAGAGTACGCTCACCACAGAGGGGAGGAGAACAGAGTGATGAAGCTAGTTCAGAGATGGGGATTATTAGGAGGACATGATTGGTAAAGGCCAGCGGGAAATTTGGCCAGGACACCGGGGTTACACCCCTACTCCTTTCAAGTAATCCCCTCGAATATTTCAAAACCACGAGAGCCAGGATCACAGTTTCTCATCTCATCACCAGATGCCGCCATTTTTACAGTATAGTGTTCCCATATGTAAGTTTAACTCTTATGTACGGTTTGTGTGTTTGGAATCTCTGTGGTTGTAGGAACGGGATATTTTGTCATCTCTGTTGTAAATCCGTCTAAAAAATGTGATGCTGTGGATCTGTGGATGGATCCAACTGGGATGCATTAGAATCAACTACCCAGAGGATTAGGGGATTTAAACCCTTGTGTTTGGTTGTTTGGGTAGAAAATAACTTTATTTTGGAGAAGTAATGCTGTTCAGGGGTGTTTCAGTAATTTCCTTGCTAGGAAAGAGCTGAAAATTATATTAAGGAATGGCTGCGGAAGGTTAAACCTAGAGTAGCTTAAGGTATCAGTTATTTTGTTTACTACAGTTTCTTGTTTATGGAAGAGGGTTAAGCCTTTGGCACAATACAGGGTTTTGTTTTTAAGACACTCTTGTGCTCTGTTTTTATTGGGGGAATATCCACCCTCCTTGTGATATCTTTGTTAGTGACAGTCCCTCAATACCAGCTCTTTGGGACATCGTTGCTGCTATCTCAATAGCCAAAGTAAGAGAATGCACATAATACAACCCATGAAAGGATGCTGGGTGTTGGTGGAGATTATACCCATCCAGTTTCCCAGGAAGACTGTCAGTACGAATGCAGCAAAGTTGGGACGTCCACTGAGCCTGATGCATGTACAGTACCATGTCTTGCATTCTTTCTTTTCCTAGTTTTGGGACGGAGCTTGCTGGATTTTCATAAAAAGAGCAGATTTTTATAATAATAATAATTGCTTACACTTATATATCACTCCTCTGGACACTCCACTCAAAGCGCTACAGGTAATGGGGATCCCCTCCATCACCACCAATGTGCAGCCCCACCTGGATGATGCGACGGCAGCCATAGTGCGCCAGAACACTCCCCACACACCAGCTCTCAGTGGGGAGGAGAGCAAGCCAGTTCAGAGAGGGGGATTAGTAGGAGGCCATGATTGATAAGGGCCAATGGGAAATTTGGCCAGGACACCGGGGTTACACCCCTACTCTTTTCGAGAAACGCCCTGGGATTTTTAATGACCACAGAGAGTCAGGACATCGGTTTTACGTCTCATCCGAAGGACGGCGCCTGTTTACAGTATAGTGTCCCCGTCACTATACTGGGGCATTAGGACCCACATGAGCCGCAGGGTGAGCGCCCCCTGCTGGCCCCACTAACGCCTCTTCCAGCAGCAACCTTAGTTTTTCCCAGGAGGTCTCCCATCCAGGTACTGACCAGGCTCACACCTGCTTGGCGTCAGTGGGTTGCCAGTTGTGAGTTGCAGGGTGATTTGGCTGCTGGCAAAACCTTGCAAAACCATTTTATGTATGGTTACTCCTTACAGACAGAGGTGGAAAAATATTATCTTTCCTTTCTTTGCTACAGTGATCAGGAGCTTTTTAATTTAATTGTACATGTTGCTGCAAAGATTTTGTAACCTACATGTCCTGCTCTGGTCTCTTATACTGTAAATGTGTATTAATTGCTACAATATTGATTCTGCTGGCATCTATCAGAATTACTGGCAACAGAATGGATATTCTGGCATGCATCACTGACTGCATTGATTAACTGAAATGAAAACCATGTTGCTCAATTACCACTGTCAAATTTTTCAAAGTACATTTTCCACATTTTCGGGCTTTGAAGCATATGTCAAATTGACCCTCTAATGATTTACTTTTTTAATGATTTAAAGATTTTTTTAAAAGAAAGACTGAATAAAGCATCAAGGTTGATTTTTTTTTTCAATTAAGATTTCAAATCCAATTTACTTTTCCACATTGTGATTTAAGGGGCTTTTTGTACCCACCTGGTACTAAAAGACAGCAATAACTTACCTGATTCCAAAGGTCTTGTTTCTTAATGTTGCTACAGTATGTATTGTATGCTTCTTATATTCAGAAATGATACCACAGTACAATGTGACCAAAATAATGTGGTCTACCTTTATTATCAGTTAAATTATTAACAGCACCATTCCTGGGCTATCTGTGCAAATTGGTGATCATCTTGGATTTTTCTTGGGGTGTGGCTTCATACAGGGGTGTGGCATTGTACAGGGGTGGGGCTTTAGTCAAGGGGTGGGAGTTCATGCAGGGGTGTGGTTTTACTCAAGGGTCAGAGTTCATGCAGGGGTGTGGCTCTGTAAAGGGGTGGGGCATCTCCAGCATGAGGAGGCTTGTTTTATTGCTGAACCAGCTATCCTTGAGAAGTGCACTGCAATAGGTGTCCCAAAAGGCAGTAGTGTCCCATCTCCGAAAAGCCTGGTTAGTAGCACTGAATTAGGTTCCTGTTGGACGCTTATTTACTTGTCATGTGAATAGTGTGTAGCCCAATGTACATTTGGACCAATCAATTGACAGTGCCCCCACGTAAAAATTAAAATAAAAAGGGAGATAGAAAAACTATTTAGCTCTACCTCTCAACAATCGCGGCCTCAAAAATTCTGCCTTCAATATTATTCACTCTGCATATGCCATAATTGTCTCTAAACTAGGTTTTTCAACCCTGTAAAGGTTTTTATTCCAGCCATGACTTAAAATGATACAGTAAATGATATGAATGCTAACTAACATAAACAATAATAGCTGTTTACAGCTCCTAAAACAAGTTAAAAGTAATTAAAATCTTACAGGTATCACAAGATTGCTTATAGGAATATCAGAATGTAAGAATGGTTATAAGCAAGAGGGGGCGATCTCATTGTCTGATCACCATGTTCAAAAAGAAATATGGCTGAAAAAGTAAACAACAAAACAAGCTAATATGTGTGTTACAACGCACATTGAAGAACAATGACATTTTCCCCTTTTTTAGATAACTCATATCACATTATTTTTCCAAAACTGTCACTTTGACCAATTAAGCAGGAAAGAGAGTTGACAAATTAGTGATACAATAAACGTTTTATCACAATTTTACCATTCCTGCCTCCAGTTAGTTATCTTTGGCTATGTAATCTAGGGTTAGGTCTAATGGCAGTAAGAGTGAAGGATAAGGTTCAGACAGCTTTAAAATGAATGATTTTCTCAGCAAGTCAAGATATCGTCATTCTTACGGAATCTTCTAATGTTTGTAAACCTGTGATTATTGACCAGAAACAGGTTAGATTAATCTTGAAGCTCCTGTCAGAGTTAAATCTGAAATGGCAAATACAATATAAACAGAGCATGTTAAATGAAACATGATACACTGGTAGTGAGTAGGGTTCTGTAGGAACAGCTAATGATGTGAATTATTTCAACAGTCTTTGGACCCTTCAGCCATTGAAGGTGATATAATCAACTAATATAACCCATTTAATCAGTAATTTCAATGTAAGAACAATTTAATACATCTATATCTGGTAGGGCCAGGAGCCATATTACCCAGCAGCTCTCAACTGGCAGCCCACTGAAGCTCACAGGGTTGAGCCTGGTCACTACCTGGATGGGAGACCTCCTGGGAAGCTATGGTTGCTGCTGGAAGAGGTGTTAGTGGGACCAGCAGGGGGCGCCCATCCTGCGATTTGCATGGGTCCTAATGCTCTGGTATAGTGGCGGGGACACTATCCTGTAGTGGGCGCCGTCTTTCGGATGAGACATTAAACCGAGGTCCTGACTCTCAGTGGTCATTAAAGATCCCCGGCCATTTCTCGAGAAGAGTAGGGAGTTATGCCGGTGTCCAGACCAAATTTCCCCCCTCGGCCTTTACTGTGGCCTCCAGATTTTCCCCATGTGTGATTGGCTTGCACTTGCCCTGATGGACTGGCGTCCTGTCCAGGGTGTACCCTGCCTTGCGCTCACTATTGGCTGGGTAGGCTCCGGCTTCCCGCGACACTGTATGGTATTAAGCAGTTTGGCAAATGACATGACATATTTGGTAGGATATGTCCTACCTGCTGTTTGAGAATCTGAGTTAGAAAGTAAGGCAGAAAAGCTTTATTTACACTTTCATTTTTATCAGTAATAAACCTCGAAAGCAAACAGTATTAATATATATATATTCATATATTTATGTGTGTGACTGTGAATGTGAAAATAATACTTTTGGAAACTGTTGGCTTGGCATTTCGATCGTTCTATAAGTATACATCTATTGCCCAGAAAGTAATTATTTTCATCTGTTGCTTTTCAAAATCCATTCTCAAACATAAATAAAAACTTGGTTTTGCACTAAAAAACCACAGATTAATTTTACCTGACAACAAATGACTGAATGGGGACATATATAATCCCCTGTCACGAATGTAATACGATGCATGCAATTGCTACAAAAAAAACCAGGAGATTAGTATTTCTTTCACAAATCACCATTGGAAACTGCTGTACAGAAACCTCTACAACTGTAAATAACGGTTTTAAGATAAAGACATCTCAGAATTTGGCAACTGTGTAGTGTTTCTGTCCTGCTATGAAGGAAATCTTGGAAGGTATTGGATACATTGAGAGAGTTGCGCATATTTAAATGGTGCAGGTGTTTTCCCTGGAGTCCGTTTGTAGCACAGAGGAGACAAAATCTGGAAAGACTGGAAAATACAAGTATTAAAAATCAGCCAGGCTAGTGTGCTAATAACAAGTCATTTTACTTTACCCAATGTTATCTAAAAATCATTGTAAAATTACTGCCAATTGATATGTAGGTAATTAAAAAACATAACCTCTTCTTTTTGCACAAAATAGTAAATATTAGAAATTTAAAGAGATGGTGGCTGATAATGTTCACAATTTTGTAAGTAAAATGATAACAGTGGTGAACCTGCCGTGCCAAACGTCATGGCATTCCAATCATTAATTCAAAACTGAAGACATAACAATTTACTCCTACAGTATCTTTAGCCAGTTAGGTATTTAGTCATGCACTTTGTAAGAACTAAAGAGTAAGCGAATGGGGCTTGCATCATTTCCAGAATCTGAGCACCATCTCAGCGGAATCACGATAATTTCGAATGGAGCTTTGTAGAGTGTCTTGCGATAAACTCCCACTACGAGTCTGATTTCTTTACAGTTTGTTTACTAATCTTCCTGTGACATTCATGAATTTTCTTCCGTATCATTGCGGGGGGCTTAAAGGACAAAATGCAGCATATCTTCAGCTTACCACAGAAATTCTTATGTTAGTTACTCATCCTTTATAGTTCTCCAGTGTTAATACTGGACTTACAGTTCTAAATATCTACTTACAGTGAATTAAAAAACACAATAATGTTTATTTAAAATGTCTAGAGGTGCCAGTTTCCCTCTCTGTCATACTATCGGAGTATTGTAGGCCCCAGAACCCAGAGTCTAAATCTATGACTTATGAGCTTTGTATGCAACTCAGCGAGAAACAGTTACACCATACATTTTTTCCAGCTTTGCTTGGATTATCGCCATGTTTGTTTTAAATTTAGATAGAAGAATACGCAGCAAGACAGAACAAGTTACGCTGAGCAAGGAAAATGACCAGGGTCCAGCAACTGGTGAAGCAGGAAAGACGTCCCAAGCAGAGTCCTTCCTGAAGGGGATGTTTAAAATTGCTCTCCTAGCCTCTCCTCGACAGCCCCCCTATAGAGAACTAAGAATATAAGAAGGCCATTGTGAGGGCTTCGTTTGTAATGTGCATGTCTGACACAGCTATCAGAGGTGAGGCTGCTTGCACATGGGAGAGACAAGCCAGCTGTACTTTATCTCCCATATCCCACCCTCTTATTGCCCAAACACTGACAGTAGAATGCTTTTAAGAATGAAAACAAGAACACACACCAAACTTGGCTATGATACACCACTGATAATTGAACAAATGCTCAAGCGTTACAAGAGGAAGCAGACATAATTCAGGGCTGAGCAGAGTCCTGACAATTTAAATTCAAATACGTGCCTTCAGGAATGAGAGATTTAAATGAACATTTCCCACTACAGCTCATAACCAGCTGCTAAGATGAGAGTCAGCAACCTTACCTTTGTATTAGAGGCCATTACGGACATCCAGTCACAAAGTGTACAAGCTGCTCACATTACTAAGCAACCCGTAGTTGTTACATTGGCACCTGTCACCTTGGTGTGTTGTTTAATTTCATAGACATTCATTACAAACCCCAAAACCCCATTAATTGTGTACAAGTTCTTCAGAATGGCAATTCTCATGTAGCAAGACTAAGCACGTTCCAAGCACAGACCCTTTAGAAAAGCATTTCCATTATTTGATGTTTCATTATAATACCTTCTGCAACACAAGACTCCCTTGGGATGCAATTAAACCAGTCCTCCATTAATTTGTGGCATGAAGTAATAGTGGTTTTGACAGACAACTGAAATGTGGTCTCAACGGGCACACACTGGCGTCTGACTGATGCATGACAAAGTCTCATTCTGCTTCGTTGTGGAAAACATCTAGACATAAATACACCAATGTTGAGGTAAATAAAAGATCAATGTAAAATCCTCACTTCTACTTTAATTTTGATTTAATTGAAAAGTATTTTTTTAGAAAATGTCCCTAGAGGAGTAATGTATCTGTTTACCTCAGAGATCAATATATGCAATGAATCCTTAATAAGATTTAAATAAAACAATACAATGCTGAACTAAAACACGAAACGCTATTCAGTTTTTTTTTCCTAAAATGCCTTCATAAACTCTGCTTTCAATCACTTAGATCAGAGAAATGGTTGCCAATTATATGAGAACAGATTTAAAAAAAATGCCCATCAACATTAATTCCCCTTTCTAGTAAAAACAGATTTCTTAAATGTCACAACACAATTAACAAGAAGTCAATGGCTATTATTAAACGTCAAGGTTTCAGCTGTAGAATATGTCCATGCTTTAACGAATAACAAAACATTTAGGAAAACTGCATATCGGTAATTATGTGAAAGAACAGATGGAAAGCATTTATTATCATACACATTTTTACAAGGAAGTGAAGTCAATAATTGGAGCACTAAAAAACTATTTCATGACAGAACTGGTTTTAAGGACAGTGCAGAACATCAGCATAACATTACCAGCCCAGAGTCCAGCCTTTCTAATTTTTCTCCCAGACACAATTTGCAATAGTGCACAAGGATAACACTGAAATGTGTCCTATCATTTAACACAATGGTGACACAAACATTGCTACTAGACAGTTTACCTGTTCTGAAAGTCTTGTACTAAAATCGAAGACACAGTCCCAAAATATTGCGAAAGAAAGCAGGGACTCTTTTTCAGACAGGCTTTCTTGACTGGCTCATCTGCTTTGTTCTCTTGGCTTTGAAATTTTCTTTTTCTAATTTTACGAAATGTGCTTTATTTATTACAAAGCACTCAGATATTATTGCTTTTTAAGGTGCAATATACAGTACAAATATATAAGATTGTGTGACCTAGTGGAAATTTCCTAGTAGATTTCCACAAGGTTAGACTGTCCTTAGTTTGGTGCTTTTAGAGCTGATAGGGATGTAAAGAAGAACAAGAAGGAATGGGAGTTCTCCTGTGGTCATTAAAAACCCCAGGGCATTTCTCAAAAAGAGTAGGGGTGTTACCCTGGTGTCCTGGGCAAATTCCCAGTGGCTTTTACCAATCACGACTTCTAAATAATCCTATGAATATAATCTATGAAATGTCGTCATTACTCTATTCTCCTCCCTACCGATAGCTGGTGTCTGGCTGCCGTTGCATCATCCAGGTGGGGCTGCACACTGGTGGTGGTGGAAGGGAGTCCCCATTACCTGTAAAGCGCTTTGAGTGGAGTGTCCAGAAAAGCGCTATGTAAGTGATTGAATATTATTATTCTAAAATAAAATGGTGGATGTTCATGCTGGTACAAGAAAATACTGTAATCAATGCTGGCATGTGGGCATTTAAATACTGAAACAAAGGAAGCACATTAACTTTTACAATTGAATTGTAATACAAAGATCAGGGTGAAGGTACACAGCTAATGATTTTCGTTGAAAATACTCGCCATCACTCCTCAAGAGTCCAGTCCGAACTGTTAAGAAGCTCCAGAATCAGCCTTGTGAATCCTGGGAGAAGGTCCCTCCACAGTAGCTTGATTGACTGACTGCCAGAAGCCTTTGGCTGCACTATGGTACTGGTTAATCAATCAACCAGACAGCTCAATGGAGACAATACCTCCTGATAATTAACTAATTAAGCTTCGCCTGCCCCAGTCCTTCAATGATAATGAGAGGTACTGTAGCTGGTAATGTTTGTATATTTGTTTCTCTACGTGAAATCTGTAGACAACTCTCCAGTTAAAAAGTCCATAAACTGTACAGTGAAATAATTCAAATATCCTTTGGTAATTTAATTAACACAATGTAGCTTGAAGCTGTTTGTAATGGTCCAGCCCACCAGTGTGTGAAGAACAGTGCTCTGTTGCCTGGATGTTTACAGAAGGGCCAGGCTCAGTTCCTGAAGGGCCTGGTGTCTTCTGGATTTTGGTCCACTCATTCTCTCAGTTACATCCATCCATTTTCTAACAGGGCGTATATGAACAAACAATAGCGAAACAGCACTGCCATTCTAGTCAATCTAGTACTGCACAAACGGTAAAATAAATATGACAAAATCATCCTTCCATCCATTGTCTAACCCCTTCATCCAATTCCAGGATGCAGGGGAGCGTGAGACTAACCCAGCAAGCGATGGGCGCAACGCAGGACTCACCCTGGACGGGACCCCAGTCCATCGCAGGGCACACACAGACACAAACACCAATTCCCCCCCAGGTCAATTCACCTACCAGTACCTACCAGTGGTCAGTATGTCTTTGCACTGTGGGAGGAAACTGGAGCACCTGGAGGAAACCCACGTGCACATAGGGTAGAACATGCAAACTCCACACAGACAGCACCAGGTCCAGAGATGAACCCAGGGCCCCAGCACTGTGAGGCAACCATGCAAACCACTACACAAACATTCACTTATACAGTAGGTTTAATTATTTAATTGATTTATTCATTTTGTTTTGTTTAGGTGTTTAATTGCTATTCCTCTGACCAGACTCTGAGGTGATGCACATGTAACAGTATCTTGTGAATGTGAATGTCGTGTGCAGTCAACTGTAGAAGACATTTGTAAACATGCTTACGTCTGTCTCATTTAGAAAATGAATAAGTTAGTTGTTTTAAATAACTGGTCAGGTTGTTACCCCCCAACCCTTTGAGCCCGAGACCCCAGGGTTAGGCCCAAACAAACTAGCAGTCCTAGTTTATTTGAACTCTTGAGTGTCCTGTAAATATCCCCATGTGAATAAATACATTAACCCTTAAATTCAGTAACTGGTGGCACATCCTTAAGCAGCAATGGGCTCCACTAAATGTTTGCTATAACTGGTTATCAGTGTCTTGCACTGACTTTGTCCCTTTCTTCCTTACAGAACTGCTGCAGCTCTGTTCTTTTTAGAAAGCATTGGTTTCTTCCAGCCTTTCCGCACACGAAAGCCAGACTTCTCCTCGTGGCTTAAGCATGAACACTGACATTGGCTGCAATGGGAGAGGTCTGCAGATCCTTGAATGTTACTCTGGTGTTGTCTGTGACTTCCTGGATGATTTTCCAGGCTTCTCCAGGGGAGATCCTGGCAGGATGTCTGTTCACCGTGGTCTTGAATATTTTCAATTTGTAGGCTCTCTTCCTGATTGAAGTGATTGAAGTGATTGAATGGTGCTTCAAATGTTTAGAAATGGTCCATCAGGGCATCTCGAAAAACATTGAACTAGTAAATATAAAGCCTTTTTGTTTATTTAAGAAAAGACTGGTTTTGATGAATCAAGAGTATCATGGCAAGAAATGGGAATTCATAAGCCTTCCCAAGAGGCACTGTAGCTGGCTTGACAGGCTGCCATTTAATTGTAGCGCAATGAAGCATATAGAATCCAGACATATCAATTAACATAGCCAGATTGTCTTTGGAATGGGTGAGGAGATCAGGAAACCTGCAGACAACTCACCAGAACACAGGAGACCATATAAACTCCCCACAGAAGGTGTAATAAGATGCTCAGATGTCTTCCCTGGAATTCCTTCTGAAATAAATCTTACTATCTAAACTGGCTACTAGCACACAAACCTAAACCCTTTCTGAAGTACTTGTGCTTTTTGGTCCTGACATCTACTACAAGTATATTATGGTCCACTGCTGTTCTTATCTAGAATATGTATCTATCTGGCGTGAAAGTTTTAAATCCAGTTGCCTCAATCATGTAAATGTCTCTAGATGATCTTACTTCTGAGGCACTGGCAGGCAATGAGTGTTTTTAAGGATTTAAAGAAACAGATGAAACAGGTCAGGATGTTCAAGGATATTTAATTTTGACCAGCTTTATTTAATTAGCTTTTTTTTTCACTGAAGAAGCTGAAATGGCTCTTGCCAACTGGGGAAAACATTTTCTTTTGGTTTCACGGGATTTGCAACTAGGGGCGGAATTTTTGTTCGGGCCAATGTCTTTATTTGTGGTTTTCAAAAGTCTCTTGGGTCTGAAGAGACTGGGATGAAAATTCACTAACACCTATCAGCAGTGGTTTAGGGAGTCCATGTTGTCCAATTAGATTCGAAATTAGCAACAAAGCATTGGCAGAGATTACAGCTAAAATTCGGGGTTTACCAAAAGAATGTCCTGACATCATTTTTCGACAAGATATCTTCCTCTTTGTTAGGAATAGAAGGAGTGGCCAAGCAGTGCATACACTGTAAAGTCACACAGCTGTGACTGCGGGGAAACACTGCCTTCTTTCTAAAAGCAGGACTGGAACATTTTGCACCATCCATCCATGGGAATTAGTGACACAAAACAGATATTGTATATATGAGTTTTAATAGCTGTTATAAACCTGAAGAAAGACTTAGAAACCAATGAAGGGGCACACAGTGACTCAGTCATTGATCTACATGTTGATTCATTTGTAACTCTGACAAAGACAAACAAGGCTAAAGCCTTGAAACAGGCCTATTGCTCAAACAGCAGGGGACACACCTCCTGCTTCTCACAGCTTATCTGTCTCTCATGACTTTCTCCTTATACAGTAGGTGCTGGTTAGTTCTGGAAAGAGTCCACATTAGCTGGGCACAATGGGCCAGAAAGTTGATCTGTATTTCTAAAGTATCCCCATTCTCTGTGAAATACCCTACTTACCATAAGTAACCAGAGTTGAATTTTGGGATATGCTTGGACGTCGTAGACCCCATTCAGACTTTGCCAAAGCTTTTTTTATTCTTATTTTCATTACATATTTGTTACAAAAAGATCAGCCAAGTGGTTGTTCCCTTAGGTCCAGTTGTTTTCTTTCTATTCTTCAGAAAAGCCAAATTTATCTCCATCAGTGACTGCCCCTCTGATTTGAATGGACACAGTTTTGACTTTACTGCTTTACTTGATACTCAAGATTTCCTATAATTTTTCCAAATCCTGGTGGTGCTTAAATGCGAAGAGATTAGTGCAGAGGTTTTCTCAGTGCTCATCATTCAATACCATTTTTCCGTTGCTTCTAAACCACTGTTCGAACATTAGTAAAGAATAAATAATGCACCATCTGTATTGTACTATACTATAGTAGGTGTATCTCTAGTTAATGTGAACATTCCAACTGAAAATTAACTTTCATTTTTTAGTAGTTACTACCTTCATGAGTAATGTCACGTAACAGATATTCTAACATTTTTTAATGTTGCATACAGTCTTGTTTCCTTTGTTAACACAATATTAGTGTTCTTTTTTTGCAGATTTACTACTGTATTGCACTATTTCGTGCCAGTCAGAATTGAACTGTGCTGCATTTATAACATTTCTGCATTGCCTGGAAAGTGCCTCCTCTCTGGCTGTAGCCAGCGTGAAACACGAGGGTAAAGGAGAAATATGAGCCCAAATTGACATGGAGTCTAGAGAATGCAAATGCATTGTAATAAACCTTGACTGCAAATAAAGATTGTTGGAAAAAAACTTTCTCAGGTAAAATTATTACTAAGTAAAAAAAACATACAGTGAAACAAAAAACTAAATTCACAACAGTTAAGTGCAGTATATGTGAATCACCTTGCATGATACCAAACAAGTAACCAACATTAACAACCTTCCTCCTTTTTGAGTGTTGCTCCTTGCAGTTAGATTTCACACAAACCCATTGGTACTAAGCTGTTCTTATTACAACAAAAGACATGCTTTCAAAATTAAAGTTGTTGCAAAGGTTTGCAGTTTGCATGAAGAAATCAAATATATCACGTAAACATCAATGTGCAAACAATCTGCAGTAAAGAAATTCAGATGGAAATTCAAGCAAACTTTGTACCTGCTGGATAGCTCAAATCCTACACTGTTCATCAGGCTCGTAGACATACAGTAGAGAATACTAAGGAACCAACAGATCAGCAATCGACCACATGTCTGATAAATAAATGAATGTGTGAGTATTGCTACATGGTGTTTAAATGCAAACAATACCTTATATTTATAAAGTGCCCATCTGTATTAACTATGCTAATCTGTTGCTCAAAGGACACAAAAGGGACTCACTTCATATGTCGCTGGAGGATAACTTTATAGCAGCACCTTGGTCAACCCAGTTACTCTACATTTTTAGTTGGGATAGCCTGGCATGTAGCCTCACTCAGCCTCATTAAGTAGCTTTATAGCCTGTGTAATAATGTCATTGTGAGTCTTGTTGGCCACCTAAACCATCAGAGATAGTAATACAAACGTCAATCCATTCAGCTGATAAGGTTCCAGTTAGTGACAAAGGAATAAGTAAAGGCTTATTCCACGCTGAAGAATAGAAGGAAAAAGTTTCAGCTCTTGAGCTTTCTTTTTCAGGTAACCAAAACATCATCTCTCTTTTCTATAATATCTGATGTAGTTTCACTTCCCAGATGTTCAATAAAAAGTTGCGAATTTTAGCAACTTTTAAAAAAGAACAGGACCAAAAAGATCAAACCCAATCAAAAAGACAATTTCTGTAAAAGTGTCTTCGTTTTGGCTTGCAGATTTAAAAATTTAATTTTTAATTGTGGTTAGCTATTGAGTTGAAATTCAATCTTTCTCATTGATTTGCTATTTTTATGCCTTAATGATAGTATCAAACCTTTTCACTCTTTTTGCTGTCCTACGCCAACCTACAGTACCACAGTTAAATCTTACGGTAATTGTAAGCCATAATTATGCTTTCTATACGGGAAAATATTAAAATTAGCCAGCAATTTATGTGTTGATATATACTCTGGTGAGTCAGAGCCCACATCTGAGCAATCACTAAACCCCCAGCTTTGAATTTTAACCATCGAACATTTTCTTTGTGCATTTCCTGGTTTTAATCAAATGCATGAAAAAATGGCACAATTCTGTACACATTTACTCTAGTTTTTTTTAATAATGGACATGGATTCTTTCCTGTGAGAATTAGATATGTGTTTCTCTTATGGTCACAAAAGAGTATGAAACTCATTTACCATGAAATTACTGTGGTAGGCTATATTTTAGCCAAGTAACTTGTACAGGAATATAGAATGAGAGCACAAGAGCAGTCTTGGAAGTCTACAGATGATCTATTCTTTTCCTCTCTCTCTACGTCCAACACTCATTTCTGGGTTCATGTTAGCGCTTTATTTCCTGAGCACTGGCATATCAGAATCAGGCAATAGTCATTTATTTCAATGAAAAAAATGAAAAAAAATGTCACACTTTAACATGTCAGTAAGAAAAAAAGGTACTTGGACCATTTACAGTAGTTGGATGTATTACAGTCCATCAGTCTGAAAAAACACAATTACACAATGGTCTTTATCTCCATCATAAATAATGTTCTATTCTGAAAATATTTTCATTTCATACTCAATATAATATATCAGATTAAGATGTGATCTGTTCAGCAATGTAATTCATTATAATTGTATCTAAGCTGAGATATAGTTTGCATGATGGCATTTTTCTTCTAATGCCTTATGAACAGGGGAATGCACTAAACCACCAGTACTTTAAAGCTAAAGACAGGAAAAGCAGCTAAAAAGAGAATATGTCAGTATTATGTGCTGAATTGTTTGCACTACATTGTCTCTGCATGAAATGTGGTGTACTGACTGGTTTTGACCTGGAAAGCTGGTCTTGAAATGGTCAAGCAGTGCTGGCTAGGTACAGCATAACAGCCACACCAGCTGTCCTGTTAGGGAAACATGACTGAGGCTGCCGTTCCTGTTCATGCAGAAAGCCTGGCGCGTATGTCATTTATAACAGGACTGACATTTATAATATTATTTATTTAGATAATGCCTTTGCCTGAAAGCTTAAACTGCCAAACTTATGTTTGCAGGCTTCTTTCAAGAAGCACTCAGTAGAGATCCACTGATTAATTGGTTACCTTCAACCAAACAAGACAGACTGTTGAAACTGTCTCCTGTGGTTTGTAACGTTTCTTATGTTCTTCTGTAAAACAGGTTGGTAACCAGCTCCTGGATGTACAATACTACATTTCTATACCATTTCATCAGCAAGCACATTCATGGCATTGTGGTACAATAGCACAAGTGCCCTTGCTAAGACAATGGGAAAACACATTATATTACTGATTATTTATATTAGTGCACATTGAAAGCGTAACAGTCTAAATTTTGTGTCAATAGCTTTCTTGATTATTTGAGTAGCACTATTCCTTGGGATAACAAAATACCCATAGTATTTTAACTGTATGGTAGAATTGAGCCTAGCCTTATTGGAGTTAAATGAATTAATAGGCTTTGAACTGGAGCACGTTTTGTTCCTACAGATCATGTATTGATTGACAAGAAACTAATTGGACATGGACATGGACACAAATATTTTGGCACTAATCTGTGAGCTGCAAGTCTGAAACAGGCTAAGGTGATGAAATCTGTCAAGTTTCAGTCCAAACAGTGAAATGGTTCCCAAAAAGATTTTGAAAGTCTTTTCAAACTCGTGGGTCAGGTTGCTCTTTTGCTTGGCCCAGGATCACCACTTGCATTGTTTCTGCCACTGGTTTGACCCAGTTTTACCAGTCTGGATTTGATTTACCACATGACTCACTAACAATAGTGGCTTAGCTTGGATACATAATTAAACTTAAATCAATTCTTTGTTCTGTTCAATTACAGAACCCATTAAAGAACTGTTAATTATAATTATCCTCTTTCTCTCAGACCAAAAATACAAGGGAGAGTAAACTGATTTACTAGTGCAGAACACATTAAAGACACATGCAGGTACTGTATAAGGCCACAATGCATGTATACCAAACAGTTTCTAGCACCTCAGCTGGAAGCTATGGTCAAGGTATCACGTTTAACAAAGATGTTCAGTCCTTGAGGGCTGCTGTTTCTTCTCATTTTTATTCCAACCTAGACTCTTGTGACCTAGTGTCTTGATTTGAGTCATTGATCTCTTAACTGGTCTTTTCACCACTGTTTTAAGGTCTGTGCTCACTGGCAATTATAAGTCACCCATAGAACCTAGTCTGTGAGTCAGTGGCCCACCATCACCAGGAGTGAATATCACTGGCTTAGGTAAAAAAAAACTACCTAGAGATCATCATTGTTAAATAATTGAAGACTAAAAGCAAATGCACAAAAATAAGTGAAATTTTGGTGATTTTCCTAGGCTCTCCCAGTCTCAGATGTTGTTTTTCAAATAGCGGTTGTCTTTATCCATGCTGTGTTTGCTTGTTAAATACTGTCAGTGCACAAAACATCAATTTGAGTTTGCCCTGGAAAAAAAAACCCCAACACATATCTATCACATCTGCACCAAGAACAGGGCTGTGCAGTGAGCTCAGCCTGTTTTTTATGTCTGGAATTCACGCTGACTTCTTATTGAATTCAAATGTCAGTTTCTGAATTCGCGGTCACATTCATGCAGCAATCAGAAGGATGGGTGTTGGCGATGGACGTTCATCTACAGACACCTTTTATTTCCAATCTTCTGCTCTGTGCTGCAACTAACATTTACGTTCTCTAAATGTTACACCTGTTATGACCACGCACAGCAGCTAATTAACCTAATCACCTAATTAATCCCTCGCACCTGTTCCCTTTACTATTTAAACCCTCACTTCCCACTTCCTGATGCTTGGTACTGGAGTCACTCACTCTAGCGAGCTCATTGCTTGCTCCTGGGAAACTCTCCCAGCTTCTTGACTTTCAGCCCTTACTCTCCGATTATTGTCTTTCCGACCTTCCCTACGGATCTGTTCGCTTCAAGATTCCTGACTCGCACCGCATAGGGCTGTGCTTACTTACCGGCTTTGTCGCGTCACAACACCAAAGCTTTTGCCAGGGCAGTGGTTTCCTTGAAGACTCCCTGGTCCCATCTGCAACCCTGGGCTCTGGAGCCATCTGCTGGCATGCAGCTCAGGTCAGAGTGCCTCCCTGGAAGAAATCAAGCAGACACAGTCAGCCTTTTGCTCCAAGCTGAAAGAGCACTATTTCGTTTGACCTTTCCATGTGACCCGAATCCTGACAGGAACTGGCAACAAACATACGTTTTCATCCTCCTCTGGGTTTTACCCGCTGAAGTGAAAGGACCCAAAACATCTCTGCTTGCTGTGTGGGAGGTTGAGGAAGCGAGAGTTGAGAACTTTTATCAATTAACGATGTATCGACGTATGCGATGTACGTGATATCTTACAAAGGAGAGATATATTCTCGATTGGTTTTCCTGACCGAAACAATGATATGCCTAGCCTGTCCTGTTCATTATTTCAAACCTAACAGAATGAACAACTTTGGTTTCCATGGAAAGGTTAAGATCAGTATGGGTTTTGCTAAATTTTGCAGTTCCTTGCAGGGGCTCGGTAGTTCTGTGCAGTGTATGTCATCTTGGCTCACTGCAGAGGAAAACCTTTTGGATCTCATCTAGCTTTCTTTACAACTCGGCCCTCATTCAAAATGAATAATTAACTCTTTATGAGAGCTAAATGCCTGCTCATCTTTTACTGGACTGTGTCTAATATGCGTGTAAAAAGCAATGTTGAAGTCTTTACTTTGAATATTCTAGGATTCCTTTGACTTTTTATTAATTAACTGCACAGGCTACATCAGGAATTACATACCTTTTTAATGCATATTAATCTGCAAAAGAATCCCTCAAAAATCATTAAAGGTGAAAACTTAGTTTTTTTCTTAAGATTTCTTTTTTTATACATCAGTATTGCTCATAATAATTCCAGAATGATACTGTGCTTGTGTGGAGCTCTGTATAAGAACAGTGTCTTCTGTGCTTCTGTTTTATTAGTGAATGCTGAAAGTTTGGTGACCTTGCTCTTTTCCTGTACTTTATCCTGACTTGTTCCAGTACCCTTGATCTTTCAGTGATATTAGAGTACATAGCTGGTGGTGTCCTGGCCAGATTGCTTCACCACAGAAAAGGGTAATTCAGCTACTGAGGACATATTGACTTGTCCTAAGCCTGACTCTTGAGGATCTGGCAGCAGAACTCAAGGACATGGAATTACAGATGTGTTACGGCTGTAAAAGAGCTGCAGTGCATTTTCTTTCTGTGTGCATTATCTGTGTACTGTAAATCTGTATTTGTCATTGTCAATGGCTGCCTTTGCCTTTCCCCTTCACTTCATGGTGCATCTGGCTTCTGGTAGAGGCATTGCCCAGGGCGGATCTTCTCGCCCTGGAAGAAGCGGTACTAAATGTTTGGCTATTGGATGTGCCTGAGCTAAAACCAGAGCTGGGGTTTCCATCTGCAATAAAACAGCAGACGGTTCCAGGCTCTCGGCTGTTAGACTGAAGAGTACCACAACACAACCCTCCTGCTCCTCTACCTGTGGCTCACTCTCACCACCAGGGCTCGGCACTCTCCGTTTCCTGGAAGAAAACCCATCACTCCATGCTGGGCATAGGTCCAGCCCATGAACGGTACACCACCCAGCCCCAGGGTGCCTGTCTCACACCTGGCCCGCCCATCGACTGTGACTCTCCCCAGCAAGGTCTGGAGGTCACTGCTGTTCCGCACGCAGGTCAAAGGAAGACTGGCGCCTCAGAGGCCACTCCTTGGTGTCAGTGTTGTCCTCCTTGCTATCTAGCTCCTTATTCCCGCTGGGAGAGCCAGGGCCCCTTCTTTCCCTCTCCGGGTATGACGCCTGCTGTGAAGCATCACCCACTTCTAACCCCCTTTCCTGAGGCTAGGCCACCAGACGTGTACTGCTTTCCCAGGGCAGAATGAGGGTACAGAACTGGCCTCCGTGAGGTCTGCCCCCGAACCGTGGCAGTTCATAAGGTTAGGTGCCGGCTGCTTCAGAGGAATTTTTGAATTACTCCCGAATACTGTTGTCTCTCCCTTCCAATATCACTTAGAACAAGGAGGAAACAGTTTAAAACTGTAGGATGGGGGTTTCCTGCTCTTTCGTTCATCCACAATTCGTTCCTTGTTTTCTGCAGCAGTCGCTGATCATGGGAGAAAAGCACGTCCTGAAAATCTAAATGCACACTCATCCCATTTATTGGCAGTGCACCCGTTGCAGGTAATTGTTTTGGGATCTGGGATGCAGGTACGTAACCTGCAGGTACTGTGATGGCTGTGAGCCTGAAGGCAGCCAAAAGGGAGAGGAATAATACCAGGTTATGATGTTCCTTTGCTCTCGGCGTGTTGTTGGATGTAAGTGGTGAAACCCGTGTTGGATATTGTTCTGCAAACACGATACATCCATATATGTGCAAGAGACAGAGTAGTGGGCACCCACCAGGCAATGAACAAGGGTCTCTGGAATGCAGGGGGCTAGGCAGCATAAATTAAAGATTGATCGACAAGATGGCACGGGGCCTTCATTGGCGTCTGGAACCTGACTACCCATGCAGGCTAAGAGAACTGCAGAACTGTGTCATTTTCCCTGCTGTGTCTGCCTTTCTCTAATCAAATAGAGGGAACCTGACATTTATGTTCTGGCTTAAGTTCTGATGTGGCCTTATTCCTCGGATCCTGCACAGCATAACACTAAATATGTCATCCATAATAAATCGTTTGCTTCACAGCAGCATAGCTTGTGTTAAAACACACGGATCCAGTAACCGGAGAAATTGTCCTGCAAAACCACACTGTCAAGCTGTCAGATTCAGACTGTTAGAAAATCATTTTCTTCTCTTCCTTCATTGGTACTGATACAGCATTTGGGCTGAAAACTCGGTTAATGCCATCTTGCAATTAACAAGCTACTAATTCCATAAAAGCTTCCTCAGACTGTTCTCGCAAAAATTGTACAAGGCATATTGAAGATGCAAAGATCATAATGAGACCTGAGCCAAATTAGGTTGTTTTTTATATTGAAACCCAGACAAGTACAGCTACCATTTAAAATGGTTCGTATGTCAGAAAATGTGATACAGGTTAAGGAGCAGGGAAAAAGCTTCTGTGAGTATTCAGGCAGCCACTTACATGGAGAAAGAAGGTAAGTACAGGTTGGCATTGTGAGGGAGGGCTGCATAACATAACAATTCCCTAAAACTATTTCCCACTTAAAACTATTCCCACAGCTATTTAAATAATTAATTGAAGGTCACAAAAAACAATTATGAGGGTGCATTTTTGCATGAACTGTAGCCCATTCCCAGCATTCTCTATGAACAGGTAGTACAGGGGGAAACGTGAGCTACGATTAGTGCTGTATCATTCATTGCTATCTGACATGTTACAATGTGGTTTAAATGGCAGATGGTTAAGTTATAATGTGACTCTCCTTAAATTCTGACACAAATTCAGAATGGGGCTCACCACATGGGTCCAAACCCGGGTCTTGCCGGCTGAGCTAAAGGAGAGCTTCCTCAGCCTGGGTGGCGAACATCCCTGTTACACACAGGGGCGTATTCGTTACAATATTATTTTAATTAATTGAGTACAAACCAATACCTCAACATGAAGAAACTGGTGCTGTGGGTTGTCAACTGTTATATACAGAATGGGTTCACTATATGTTCTTTATATATAGACAGTATTTGTGCAGACAGCACTGTAGCAGTTAGAAATTTTAGTGTCCGGACTGGACTTTTGAAGAATATTTACATTGAATTGTTAAATCACCCATCATAACACTGTAGGTTTTTAATTTAAGTACAATGAATACAAAATGAAACGCAAAAATGAGCAAAGAGCTAAATCATTGATTAGATCAGTTTGTTTGAATTAGCTGTAGATTACATCCTGACGCCTACATAAGCTTATTTGCTTTTACAAATCCCCTATTTTCCTGGAAATACAGGCGGCAAGAAAAAAAGGCCAGCACTCAATCTTGTTAACAGTGAATTGTAGGGGTTTTTGGCAGAGTTTCAGCTGCAGACTGGAACCAGATAAAGTGTGCTGTCCTTAAACCCAGACAGAGTGCTGTTCTTAAAAAAACCCAGCTTGGCCCTGCAATGTGTGCCCCACTGTCTTTGTAAGAGGCCTGCACTCGTTTACTCACCCAGAAAGCAATACCCCCCTCATCTTGTTCGGACAGGGGTTTGGACGCGAGCCGGTGAGAAAAGCCTGACATGGGGGTCAGAGTTATCCCGCACAGACCCGTTGGCCCAATAAAACCCAAATACAGTGCAGGGGAGAGCGAACACAGCCCTTTACAATCAGGAAAAGAAAAGAATGTACGAGCAGTTCACTGTGTCGTAAAAACCCACACAAAAAGGGTCATCTAGACCTTCGTGTTCTCCGGCAGTTTGGGGTTTAATCCCATGGAGGCCGAACAATGCTTCTTCACGGGAGATCCATCACAGGAACTCAATGACAAAATGAAGTGTGGTCGAGACCAATTAATTTGAACCAATTTGAGATTAGCCCAAATACAGCCCATTTATTAGGCTCTAACTGCTGTTTGGCTACTTGGAGCTTCTGTTTCCTTCACCCAGGGCAGTAATCAGCTGGAGACGTAACTGTGCTGAAATGATCTAATTCATGACTCTTTCGGGTCTTCAGGCACGATGCAGCTAATGTTAGCACGACCCCAAAAGGAGGAAATTGCAAGACAGTGGATCCTCTTCTGCATGTTAACTGTGTGAAAAAATACAATTGTCTGATTTCTTTCCTACTCTCTCTATTTCCCTACCTTTCCCATAAGGATCAAACACACATGAAAATCCAAATTTCCCTAATAGAAATCAGTACAAAACACCAAAAGGTCAAGACTAGAAAAGATCCATCTTTCCAGTGGGTATGTTATTACTCCTTCAAGCTATTCCTCTGTAATTGTTTGTTTAGTCTAAAACAAGCTAATATTTCAGCATATTTCTGGTGGTCATTCATTTTGTTTAGGGTCACATATTCATAAACTTTGGTGATGATGAAATCCAACAGCAATTTCCTAGTTTCCGCTGAATCACAAACTGAATTCTCTGCAATTAGAGTGCATCTGTGCTTTAAAACACAGATTCAGCCTACTGTATAAAGACTTTTGCTCTTTATTGGCCTTTATGTCTTTTCATTCTATTTTTGTCTATGGCAGAAGGGCCTGGAATGATTGGACAGCTTACTGTCTAGGTCTCCTCTGTGAAACCCTGCTAGTACAGTAGCTCTACATTAAGGCTCCATAAAGGCTCCATAAAGGATCTATTGAACAATAGCTGCGTTAGTTGTTTCAGCTTCTCACATGTGCGTCCAGCTTCTACAAGAAATTAATCCAGCCAACCAGTGGTTTTTATGTAAAGTCTTATTCAACAGCTAAGTTGAAGAAAGCAATATTCTGTAGGCAGCGGTGCAGACGGATCAAATTAAGAGCTGGTGTCTCTCACAGGTTTGCCCGATTACTTCTAGTTTTTTCCCTTACATTTAAAGCTACTAAATTAAAAGACAATGCTGACAAAATAAGGTCTAAAAATCTCATCACAACTGTAAGAATGATTGCTACGGTAATGATCAAGCATCTGCACTCACTGGCCAAAATATTAGGACGTGCCAATCAAACGAGTGCACTGAATGATAGAATGAGAATGAATGAGGCACTCGAGACAGCTTCCCCAGTCAGGACAGCCCCCAGTTCTCAATCCTCTTGAAAACTGCTGGAAAGCAGTGGAAAACACAGAACATGCAACTCAACAACCTCAGCTCAAGGTTATCCCATAGGGGGAAAGGGGGTTTGATTGCAGTATTTCAAAATCTAAGAACATAAGAATGGTTACTGACCAACGGAGGCATTTCAGCCCATCCCAGCCCATTTGAGTTAATTGATCCAAGGATCTCATTCGGCCGTTTCTTCACAGAAATCAGTGCACTGGCTTCAACCCCACGGCTGGCAGGTTGTCCCACGCCTCCACCACACTGAACCACCCCCTGCTCTTAGTTCTAAGTGCATGCCCACACATGAAGTGCATTTTATCAAAGTACAGAATATGCTTCACTTTCTAGGGGCACTAGAAGTGCCTGTGGACCCTGTACAGGACTGGGGGGAAAGATATAATCTTTTCCTTTCAGTACCTGAGGCGGTTTCATAGCCCGGACAGCTTAAAGAGTCTACAGCAGGTGGTAGGTCTTGAAGGGACATTTTTACGACCACTTGCAAAGTGGAAAGATTGAGAATGGACAATCACCTTGTGGGGTTTTTTGTACGTGGGTGGTGGTTAAGTCTTGCAATTTTAGAATCCTATTCTTTGTTTACATGTGTACATTGTTGTAATAAAGTTTATTTTCTTTAAAAAATTGCTGTGTCCTGTTCTTTCTGTTCAAATTTCAGCATCAGAATATTCACTGACCACGAGTGTAGTTCTTTTCCTGTCACGCCTCCCCAAGACAACAGGAGGCTTATTTTCAAAGGTTCTCTGGCTGTTAACACTAATACACTTTTATGCCAATATATTTAAAGGCTTCAACAGGGGGAGCTTGATATCAGTATGGTTAGTTAGTTATTTTCTGATGTGTTTTGTGAAAGAATAAATAATAAACTGTTCTCCTAAGGTAGAATTGGTAGTAAATATTAATACAGTATTTGCAAGTCTGCTTTCTATGCACTTCATACTGGACAAAAGAAATATTGTGCCAATGTGAAAAAAGACAGACAGAATTCAGAATCACTTACCGTTGTAGAATACTTAAGCTGGGCTGCAAAGGATTCAGGGTAGTACCTTCCTTGAATCAGATACATATCCGAGTCATCATTCAAATCCAGTTTTTTATTTGAAAAGTGTTCTGTGTGTCCCCGGTTTCTGTAGCGTTTCTACAGTTTTTGATAAAATATTGGTTGAAAAAAAAATGTACAAAAAAAAATGTCAGACTACTGTTCCAGCAAATACTCTTTGACAAATCAATAATCAAATTAATCTTATTTTTTTTACTATGCTATCCTTTTCTATATTGATTCAGATTATAAAGTTTGTAATCCTTAATTGTGAGCTTCATAATTAAGGAT
This sequence comes from Lepisosteus oculatus, assembly GCF_040954835.1. Classification (NCBI taxonomy): domain Eukaryota; kingdom Metazoa; phylum Chordata; class Actinopteri; order Semionotiformes; family Lepisosteidae; genus Lepisosteus; species Lepisosteus oculatus. The sequence goes on along the minus strand of NC_090698.1, from coordinate 70,581,030 downwards.
ATTTGAAATTGAACTCATATACAGTAGTTTTGTAATATACAGTATAAACTAGTTATTTAATTAAAAAGTAGATCATGTTCTGGGTACCTACTATTTAGTTGCTCTATAAAAGGAACTCTGATCTACAACATTAATACATTTTAGGACAAGTTTATAGACCAATATTAGTCAAAACCCATAATTACTGTATGTCTCAGAATCTGAACTATACTACAGAATCATGGACATTGAAATATGTTTTCAGATATCTCTTAACAATACATACAAAGGCAAATATTAAAGAACTGCTAATATCACATATTCCTTTATGATATACTCAACTGCTATCAGTGACCTTTAACAGGAATAAGCAGCTGTCAGGTAATGGATGATAGAAGCAATTATAGCTTTCTAGCAACTGCAAAATACTCACATGGTGATTTGTAGCTGATAGAAATATTAGAAATAATCATCCTATTGTAGTATTTTGGATGTAAAAGAGCTTTTTCCCCAGTACTGTTTTCTCTGAATTGTTTCATGCAACAGCTATGTGTGAAAAGTCATTGCCTTAAGACATGACAAACATAGATGAGGAATAAGAGTGGAATGCAAGACTTCAATTGTATTCTAACTCTCCAATGTAAATAATACAAGTACATGTGAAAAAAGAGGATTTTGCTGGAGGTGCTCAGGAGAAAAATATACTTCACCTTTATCATCCAAAGAATGACCCTTTGAAGATCCTCTAGGCTACACTCTGAGAGCCACACCAGGTGCATGTTTCATTTTAAATTTTAAAGGGCTGTTTGTTTTCTGGAAATACTGATACACATGAAAACAGGTCCAAATTACACAAAACTGTTCTCATTAATCCTCCGAGTGCTGTATTTCACTCTTTACGGTCAGCTCCAAGCTCAGTTCGCCCCCATACCAGGTTTTAAAGATGGAAAACAGACCGCTGTATCAAAGCCTTCAGCGGCTAGTTGACAAACAGATTACACCTTCCACTGAAGGGATATCCTGTGACTAATACCTCCTCAACTCAGAGAGGAAGTTTCTGGGGGTCCACTGACCTGTTCGATCCCAAAACAAAACTGTCTTTGGTGCAACAAAACAATGTGCTGTGCCTGTCAAAGCATGCACCCATAATCCTGACACTGAAGAACACAACCCATAGCTCTGTCTCAACTAACCAGTATTATATATATATACAGTATGTGTGATGTGTTTAATTGCTTTTGAGGAATATGATCATGCTACCAATAAATACACAGTTTAAACTGTATTATACTGTATATGACTCCCACTGTATTCTTTGAAAACTTTATTTACCAAATAAAAGTAAAAAAAGTCATTTTATTCAGAACAAGCAACTACTGTATATGCACATACAGTATATAAACACAGAAACAGCAGTTTTATCCAGATGTAGCCAACAGTAGAATATACTGTATGATATGCATCAATACTAAAGCAAAAAATACCTGGCTGAAATGTAGCTGTTATTTTGGTTAACTACTGCCAGAAATTGATCTGCAATACGTGGTAATTTCCTGTTTGTGTATGTGTATGTGAACAGTTGTCAGACTACAGCTGGCTTTAAGCATCTTTACAGCGGATCTGGAAGTCATTCTGTTAAAACTTATGGTAATAGCATAGACTGTGCCAGCATCCAGACAGAGTCTTATGTATCATGTGAAATCTTCATTTTTTCCCCCAGAGTTTGTTGAAAACACTAACTTCTACCTCCCTGAGCAGGACGTTATTTCTATCCTGAGAAAAGTGTGTCGTCTAAAACAGCTCTCCATTCAATTCATAGTAGAAGTACACTTGCTTCTCTATAATGGTGGACCACAACACAGATTTGGCAAGAAAAAAGTATTTGCTGCCATTCTGCTGTGGAGAAAGTTGCCCAACTACTGACACTATCTTATTACACCCTTGTCAATATTCATTTTGAAATATACAGAAGACTTTCTGCTTCTTTGCTTTGTATATGCAGACTCACAGATTACAAAATGTAGCTCTGAGTCAGCGCATCACCTTAATACTTGCACTTCAGAGTATGGTCTTTCACTGCGTCTTGCAAACAGAACCCCCCCAGGCTCCAGGATGTACCAGCTGTCCTCTTTTGGAGAAGCCCATAAAGACCACTCTTCAGATCATTCCTCAGCTCTTCGTTAGCACAGTCGCTTTAATTCCTCTTCCAATCAACAGAGCACCACTTCCTTCTTCAGTCTCTGGAAGGTCAGAGTAGGTAAATCCCTCCTCACATCACTACATTCTATGAAACACAAACATGCCCAGTCTTCCCACTATACTTTAAATCAGCACTAATCACCTTCTCTAATGAGACACTGCAGCCTCAAACTAAATACTGGAATAGTCTGACAAAGTGATCACACTGATCAGATCATTCTTTCAATGATCATCACCGATCCTTAAAACTCAATCCTTGCAAGTTCTTCATTCAAACTCTGACTCCTACTCGACTCTCTCTGACACAGACTGCAAACCTGGCTGCTACTGCATGGGAGCCAAAAAGATCTGTTTTATCTAGACTCACTACATTAATTTCTGAGCTCTCCTGCAGGAACCTCGACACAGCCTCTAGCCCTTCTCCTCCTGGCAGCTAATACACTGTATACAAATGACCAATTACCAACAGAGCAAATAATATATGCTCTTTTACACCTGTGGAATTTCATTCATTCAATTAAGCCAGGTGTGTCTAATTTTCGCTGTAATAGCTGGCTTTAAACAAAGCCCCTACATTCACTCTCACAGCTCTCCTTGCCTCATAGAATACACACATACATAAATTTGCCACTGCAGTCCTTAACTTGTATTGAAAACAGTAAATGAAGATTGGGACTTTGTCATCCAATGATAAGACATACATTATATCTGCAAATCTGAGAACACAATGAAAATGATTAAATGATTATAGGGACAACCGGCACAACATCATTCAGTCAACAAAGGCTCTAATTCAAGCAGAGGTAAGCAATACATTAAACAAACATCATGTGGCATGCTTTGGTAAGACTGGTTTGACAGAGCTGAGAGTGACCCCTTCAGGACAGTAGAAGTACCAAAGAGCTGTCCTTTCTAGTAGCCTGAACAGCCAGGTCTGGGGGACATGGTTTCAAGTCTAAGTTTGGCGTGCAGCATGCTATGGCATGCAAGTTTTTATTTTCCTGGACCACAAAAATGATTGTTTAGAAACCATTACAACATAAAAACTGTAAATAGCAAGCATGCACACAGCTGATACTTGTTTACAGTACCAGGGCTTGTAGAGCTTGCACGTTTTCAAAGCCTGAAGAGTTCAGTTGTTATTTCCAATCATCTCTTCCAATAAAGCCCCATTTCTGGCCCCATTACAGAGTTTTGCTGTGTGCGTGGTTCGGGTCACTCCGCTGGTTCGCTAATCGGTTGTGGAAGCTGTTGGGTTAACTCAGCACTCCATGGTAAAATTCTCATTGTCCCTTTTATTTTCTGATTTATTACTTACTAAACTCACATTTGGAGGGTTTTCCACTAACATCCTCTCATGCCCTCGAGCCCTTAGAGCTGGTTTAGAGATGGAGAAGAGTTCGTTCCTGGGTTATATTACAGTATGTATCAGACAGCACATGTAAGCACTGATAGCCCACTTATTGGATTAGCACTGTTGAGTTTACCAACACAATAAGAAATTAAAGGCCGAGTTTCTGAAACTTGACCGAAAATGTTTAATAGGAGAATAAAACGAAATGTCACACACCACATTTTTATGTGTACTGTACCGAATACCTTACAGTATTGATTGATAACAATTAGAATGCAAGGCATTGCCATACTGTAACTGCTTGCCGGATAATGTTTTTCTGAAATGTATAACATAAGTGATTGTGTTCAGAATCTTACAGTACATCTGCATAAAATGCACTAGTTGTTCTATATACAGTGTACAGAACTATAACCTGTTACTAAACGTTTCACAGTGGATAGGCAGCTAGCTTTTCCAGTAAGGCAGATAAATTGTCTAGTTAGCTAACAGGTGAGTTTGATTTTATTGTTTTGTGTTTATATGTTCATTAAAGCCAGGAAACACCCTGGTCTGTTACTTCCAGCAGACAGACAATACCACAAGTGGGGAATGTCCACAGTAGGTTGATCCATACTCCCACAAATGTGTATTAAAATATGAAAAATAAAAAAACAGGACATAAAATGTAAAATAACTTTGACCTCATACATTCTGATATTGGTGTTCATTGTGTCTCAGGAGCAAGAATTGATCCGTCCTATTGTCAATACCTATCACATAAGGCGGACAATTTAGGCTACATTCTACTTGAGTAATTGCTCTTAGAACAGGGATCCCCAATTCTGCCCCTGGATACCAGTATGTCTGCAGGTTTTCTGTGTCTCTTTCAAGCCCCAGTTCCTAGAGAGCTGGGAGAAGCTGTTTAACAGGTCAAATTAAGCCAACAAGTAGGAGAGGATTCAGATTGTTAAGAGCCCAGCTAGACTGAAAACCTGCAGACACTCCAGCCCTCCAGGACCAGGACAGGAGACCCCAGCTCTAGGATTGTGTGCAATCCAAAATGGATCTCAAAACGACTGTCGTACAGTAGGAACCTTTAGGTATTGTAAGGCACGCAGTGCTGGTGCAGTTAATGGTCCCTAGATGGAGTTCTGGACGCAGGTCAGAAAAGATGTGAACCGGGAAAGTAACCAGCACTATCAAAGCCAAACCACTAGACGAGAGATGAAGTCGAGGACAGGTTCCGAATTCAAGGCCACTCGTAATATTAGGGAGAGGAAGAGAGGAAGTGCAAGGCAAGGCGTTCCTAAGGAGCTACCAATACCGAGCAGTGAGATGAGAGTGGGAGAGGGTTTAAGTACTGTATGTCTGGATGTGGAGGGTGCTGTAACCAGTGAGCTATCCGGAGTGGTTCGTGGGTCTGATCTGGGCCGTTTGCGGGGCCTGCCTCCAGTTGGTGCTGGGTTGGGGCGAGACCGTTGGTGTGGAGGGTTCCGACCAGCAGCGGGTGCGAGGAGCAGAAATGATCATAAAGGTATTACTTTTCTATTTATATCGGGAAAGCCTGACATAGCTTCACGAGATCCGATCTCTGGCGCAGACATGCCCTTGCTCAAGAGTCCCTATTATTACTTATTTGCTTAGCAGACACAATCCAGCTCAATCCTGAGCTGGTTCACCTCATGACTCGTAGTCAGAACACCTTCGAACTTTTTTTGGACTGGTACCCTTGATCCCCTTCTCCGTTTCCTCTTTCCTCCTTCCTTTTTACTGTCGGGCTGCTCTCCTCCTGTGTTGGAAAGGACCGAAATCACACGGCTCTTACGTAAGCCCACCTTTGCTCACATGTCCCTTCACGTCCCTGTATCTTGATGATGATTATTTGAACTGTTTCTTCTGTTTTCAGCATTATCTCATTATCTCATTTCTAATGGACAGACATGAAGCCTGGAGCAGACACCTTAAAGCTTTTTGAAATAATATACTCTATGTGTTTGCCAGCACAGGCAACTCTAAAAGATTTTCTGACTCAGGTTATTTCTAAGCGAACTCGACACATTTTAACTTGTCAGACAGCAGAAAAAACGGGGGAAAAGGTGGGAGGGTAAAGGATTAGGATTTATTCCCTTTTTGTTTCTTGGTTTTCAACAGATGTGTTTCAATATGCTTGGTAAGAAAACGTGAGCGGCACCTGAGCGGATTGATTTCTGTTACTACAGGAACTAAATACATTGAACCGTCATGATTCATATACGTCTATCCTAAACTACTGTTCATATTGTCAGAAGTACTGTAGCTATGCCAGTCACTACTGATTCTGAGATAATATAATTGGAATTGCAAGAAAACGTAGGGGATTTCGTTTTACACGCATGAAACGTTCTTTCTTTGATTGATTGAAGGACCACATGTCAAAACGTGTTTAAAGGAGAGAATCGGAAGTGTGTTTTTAATATTGCGTATTTTAACTGTCGGACAGTGTTCATTCATCAGTATTGCATTGTACAGAAGAAATGCAACGATATCCTACCAAAACCAACGTCAATAAACCGACACAACTATAATTGTTTAACTTTAGAATAGGGTTAAGCCGCAGATCATCAGGAAGAGGATTCTATGTTTGCAAAAAAAAACACAATAAATGAGTTTCAGTTTGAGAGATCACGCTGATTCTGCATTTCTCATCCACCTTAGGTCCAATATCGCAGACTGGGAACTAGTACCAATTTAAAGTACCAAGTAAAAACAGAAATCACCAGAGTATTCCTCAGTCTGTCCATTTTTCATTTTCTGATACTTGAGGGTTGCGAGACGCGACGGATATTATGTATACAGTATAGGTGTACCCTTTTTAGGTGTTACTCGCCGAAAGCGCCGAAGCTTAAAGAGCATATCGATGCTCAAAAACTGCTAATTTGAACTATTTCTGTTCTGGTTTGAAAAGGAGCAACTTGCAGACTTGACCAACAGTTTTCATGCAGGGTCCACAAAAAGCACCGCACGTCCCTGGATGCGTGCGCGTACTTTTTCAAACCTGCTTTCCCATTCATGTTTTACATCAAGGAAACCCCGAGATCTCAAATCTTCTCACTGCGGTCTGCGTCTCCGGTCTGTTTTAGAGAGGCGACTACAACCCAGCCACCCTCCGTGATCTCATACACCTCAGGGCTAAACCGCCGCTGCGGCTGCTGCTGCTTCTACTATTAATTGTTAATAAAAAAAAATGTGTTGACTTTGGTCTCCGTCCCCCCCCCGCAGACCTGGTTTCACGGCGTCAGGTATCATTACACCTTGCATAGCAGCAGTCTGACAGCCTGACGAAGCGCCCCCGTACTGTACATACAGTACTGTACAATACCGTTCAGCAGCAGGAGCGCCTACAAAGCAGGACGTGCACACAGCTTCTGACGTCTCTGGCCACACTGCGCATCCGAGAAAACTCGACCTCCAACGGAAACAAGGAGTTTCGAGCCGGGCAGACCAGGGGGCGAAAAGTGTCCAGCTCTCCGTAACGAAAAGAAAGTCATTCCTCTTTCCGTTGTTATGTTTTGCGGCTGGGTCTGGAAATATCCCCGCGCCAAAAGACCCATGCAAGGAGGCTGCAAAGCCCCGACATGGCGACAAGAAAGAGGGGAGAGCTTTTTACCGTTTTAGAGACCAGCGCCGAAACAGACAAGGACACGGTCTGCGACGCAGCCTCATTCCCCCTTAACCTGTCCGCAGACGTCAAGTGGCTAGAGATCCCTTTCAGAAAGCCCGACCGGGAGGGAGAAGAAGGGGCAGAGGACGAAGAAGGGGAGGACGGAGAGGAGGGTTTCGAAAGCGAGACGGCGGCAGCAGCTGCGGACATAGCTACCCGCGTATCAGCCGGCAGCTGCAAAGTCATTTTAGCCACTGACAGTGAGATCAAGCAGGAGGACTCGGACGATGCCTATGACGCCAGCGGCTGCCCGGAAAACACAGCCAACGACTCGGATATTGATTTCTCCGATCTGGAAGAGGAGCCGGCGGACCTCAGCGGTGCCATCGCGGAGCTAGACGAAGACTGCACCTCGCCGAGCTTCTGGGGGGAGCCTGACCAGCCCATCACGGTAGAGGAGTTCACTGCCAGCTCCGGCCCGCAGCACACGCTGGGAGCTGAAGCAGACGCCCGTGACTATTTCCGGCTGCTGTTCCCCGACTCCCTGTTCGAGCACATGGTGGAGCAAACAAACAAGTACGCCATCTACAGACAGCGGAGGAGCGGGAAAGCGGACCCACACTGGCGCCCCACTGATCTGAGGGAGATGCAGGCTTACATCGGCCTCAATGTCTTGATGGGCATCAACCAGCTGCCAGATTACGGCATGTACTGGGCCACTGACATCTTCATCGGCAACGCGGGCTTCAAGAAGACCATGACAGCCCGCCGCTTCGAGAAGCTGAACCAGAACATTCACCTGTGCGACCGGGAGGCTGAGCCGGCCCGCGGGCAGCCGGGCTACGACGGGCTCTACAAGATCCGGCCCCTGCTGGAGGTGGTGCAGGCCAAGATGTGGGAGGCCTACGCCCCGAACAGGTGCCTCACAGTGGACGAAGGGGCGATTGCCGTGAAGGGGCGCTTCTCTGCCACGCAGTACATGCCCTCCAAGCCCATTAAAAGGGGCCTCAAAGTCTGGATGCTGTGCGATTCCAAGTCTGGCTACTGCCACCGCGCTGACATCCACGTGGGGCGAGCCGGCGAGGACGCCGGCGGCACGGGCTTTCGGGTGGTGACGTCGCTGGTTCGGGGGCTGGAGGGCAGGCACCACCACATCTTCTCCGACAGCTTCTTCACCTCCGTCCCCCTGGCGCAGCGGCTGCTGGAGCAGGGGCTGTACGTCTGCGGCACCACGCAGCAGAGCCGCCAGGGCTTCCCGGACGCCCTGAAGCTGAAGAACGTGGGCCGGCTGGCGCCGGGCGAGTTCTTCCAGTGCCAGCACGGCAACCTCCTGGCCACCGTGCTGCGGGACACCAAGGTGGTCAGCTGCCTGTCCTCGAACGCGGCGCCCGGGATCGTGGGGATCAGCCAGGGCAAGCAGAGGGACGGCGCGGCGGGCGGCGTGCCCCGGCCCCTGCCCCTGCTGCTGTACCAGGAGCACATGCGGGGCGTGGACCTGTGCGACCAGCTGCGCGAGTGCTACCAGGTGGGCCGGCCCTGCAAGAAGTGGTGGCGCTACTTCCTGTGGTTCTACCTCAACATCTGCATCGTCGACGCCTTCATCGTCCTGCGGGAGAGCCGCGGCGGGGCCCCGCCCCCGGGCTTCGGCGGCAAGCAGTTCACCCAGCGCCACTTCCGCGTCCGGCTGGCGCGGCAGCTCATCGGCGACTACCAGGGCGCCCGGGGCGTGGAGCGCGCCTCCCGCAAGAGGCACGCGGACTCGCCGGTGGAGTACGGGCACCGCCTGGAGCGCATGTCCGAGCGCTCGCGCCGCTGCCGCAACTGCACCAACAAGGGCCTGCGGCACGAGAGCGTCTTCGGCTGCAAGATCTGCAACGTGCACCTGTGCCGCGGGGGCTGCTTCGCCGAGTTTCACAAGTGAACCCCCCGTCTCCAAACACGGTTGGACCACGTTTAGGGACTGCCGGGACCCCGGGGTTCTGGCAGCAGGTAGTACGATTGGGTTTTTTTTTCCGATCTGATGCCGATTGTGATCTGAAGAAAGCGGCAGAGCAATAATGAGCTTTTTTATTTTTTATACATCCATGTACAGCGTACGTCAAGATTTTAAAATCTCACGCAACTGTTTCGTGCCACTTTATACCGTACTTTCGAAAGACGATGCCCCCCCTCAGCTGAGTTATTCAGTTCAGTTTTCAGCAAAATGCTAAGCAAAGGTTTATCGTGCCATATTTGCAAAAAGTCACGTTTTAAGGAGATGACTCCTTGAAGGGTGCTCAGATTTTCTACAAATGTGTACTTTTTTATATTTTCAAGGCATTTGTAAGTTTAACCTGTAATATTTTCTTTCTTGCTTCTCAAATGGATAACAGATGCTGGTCTTTCAAATAATTGAAATTTATTTTTCATTGTTTCTAAGCAAAACATTATGGTGTCTTCAAGATTTCGAGGTAGGCCTTTTTTTTCCTCAGCCAGTTTTTTTTTTCTTTTGAGCTCCCCAGAGCAAAACCAGTAACTTTTTCCAGCCTCTTCATGGGAGCCTGCTTGAAAAGAAATCTGTGGGAGTTTTCTTGCATAACAGTTATCAAGGGAGCCCAGCTTGTAACTATTAACAAAATATTTTATTAATACCTTTGGTGAACACTGTATCTATTTGAAGGGACTTGAACCAATGCACTGCAGTCATCGATAGCCAAATAAAGACTTATCTAAAATAAGAATTAAGCCGTAGTGACTGTGCTAATTGATGCCAGCCAGTCAGAGATTAAGGTTAATAAATTATACCTCAAGTGCTATAAAGAAATCTGTGAAGTATATATTATAATGACCTTTGAGCATTCTTGCATTCAAGTCATTTTATTAAAACAAATTGAGCAAATTAAGACTTCTGTAGGGACTGGGTATTTCTACCCAGGGACTATGCAATATAGGATGATCCCAGCTGCTCTTGCGCCCAGGTTCCAGGTGTGTGACATCACCTCCTGGGACAGGTTCAGCTCTGCTGAGTCCTCTTACAAACAGCCATTGTTTCAGCCCATAGCGAAGTGGATTCCGAGTAGCAAAGACTGTGTGTTTCACCGAGCTGATGGAGACCCCCGGAACTGGGTAGTGGACTCGCCCTTTCCTCCAGCCAGATGGCAGCCGCACGTTGGGCTTGAAAATGGCCGTCTGTGCCCACTGCCCTTCAGAACAAGCGCTCATCCGCCATCCAGCCCCCCTACGGCTTTTTCTTCCACTGCATGCTGGAGCTTTTACCTTGCAAATGGGAACCATACTGAGAAACGATCTGCTGCAGAGGAGCAGCTGAAAAATCAAGGAAGTGCTGACAAGAGACTTTTACCACATGAAAGCTGCAGAGCAATTCCCTTCCCATTTCCTCTACTTATCGAGTATGACAGGGATAAGTGTGGGGAGGCCTGTGGCTTCCAGGCCGCTGTAGTCTGGCCACCCGTTTTACCACACGCAGAACTACTCCTGCCACACCACAGAACAGCTCATAAAGCCAAGCGCAGAGCATGGGAGACAGAGAACAGTCACTGTGCATGCAATGAGCTTACGGCTTTGCCGGTTTTGTGCTGCAAAAATAGGCCGTCTTCTGCTCCATCATTGAATTAATTGGTTCAAATACTGACGACCTCCAGAAATGTACAGGAGTACATTTGGGCCAGCTGCATTTTTTATACTCTTTTCTTGCTGCGTGTCCTGTTCCCTGAGTTTCTTAAAGGAGCCCGGCCCAGTGGTTTCAGCTGTTTTGCTCCCTGTCCATGAAACCCCATTCCAGTTGACGTCAGTAATGCTAAACCTAGATTCCTTGAGGTACAAATTGAAAACGTACCTTTTCGAATGTGTTTGTACTGTATGTAACTAGCTTGTAGCTAAAGGGTGCCGATTTAAACTCTGCAGTTTTCTAGGATGCCTCAGTATGAAGAACACTTTTTAAAAACGAACCAGAGAACACAAGTAGAAATTATGTGGAAGTGCATTCAAAACAGAGAACAAGACGGTACACCAAGGATTGTGGGAGTGTGGAGCAAACTGTCTGGCCATATTGCTGAAGCTGGGTCCTTTGCTCCTTTCAAGAAATAGCTGAATGAGATACTCATAAACCTACTATAACTTTCAAACATTTACCGTATGAGGTCTTATCTCAGTTGTAACATTTCTTTTCTTCTACCAAACGGGCTACGTGGGCTGAATACCTTCCTCTCATCTGTAACCTTTTTTATGGTCTTATGTACTTTAGCAACCTGAAAAAAAACTAATTTGCCTCTCAGTGTCCTAGTCTGTTTATAATTTCACTCGTGCCCTTCACTCATGTCTGAGGCAAAATTGTGTATGAGTTATAAGAAAAGATCACTTTATTGGCCATATACGATTTCTTTTATTAGGAATTTGTCTTTTCGCAAACTCCAGCTTACTCTCCATGGGACACACAGACAGGGAGAGAAGCTGGGGGTCAGAGAGCAGGGTCAGCCATTAATACAGCACCCCTGGAGCAGCTGGGGTTAAGGGCCTTGCTCAGGGGCCCTAAAGGAGTAGGATTCCTCTGCCGGCCGCGGGATATGAACCGGCAAAGGTGTTAAGGGTGTTCAAAAAAACTCTTTGCTATCATTTGTTTCAGTTTATGTGAGACAACTTGGATCATAAAGAAATTTGGGGCTATTACATATCACTTTCATCCCCATGTTTGACTGACTTGCACTGGCCCTGCGATGGACTGGCGCCCCGTCCAGGATGTAATAATAATAATAATAATAATAATAATAATAATAATTGCTTACACTTATATAGCGCTTTTCTGGACACTCCACTCAAAGTGCTTTACAGGTAATGGGGATCCCCTCCACCACCACCAGTGTGTACCCTGCCTTGCGCTCGCAGCTGGGCGGGTAGGCTCCAGCTTCCCACAACACCGTATGGGATAAAGCGGTTTGGCCAATGACATGACATATCACTTTCCTCTTGATTGTACTTTCTGACCATGCATTTCTGAAGAGGGAGGGGATGTGTTATATCCCAGGATCTCCCCAGTTTTCAACACTCTGCAAGGGACTTCTGTAGGCTAATCTTTAGACCGGTGAATGTTTATATTTGTTCATATTGAAAAGGCTACAATGTACACTAACGTTCCGTCTACTCTGTTTCTTATTTGATTGTAAGTGGGATCTTTTTTTGTATCTGTATCTGATTTTCCATTACACAAGGTTCTGATCATCTGAATGCTACATGGAGTAGAGTTATCACATCTCTAAGAACACTCATGAAAGAAAGAAATATTGGACACGAGAATGAACAATTGTCTTTGCGAGTGACAATTTATAAACAAGAAAAGACACTATTAATGTGTGTTTGGCTTTTTACTTTGTGAAAATGGGAGACACCTGGGTAAACATATACTGTACAGGACACCGAGGTAACTCTTTTTGAGAAACACCCTTGGATTTTTAATGACCATTCTGTACATTCTTTAAGAAATACGGTGAGAGTTAACACAGTAAAGTATTTGATAAGCCATGACTAATGACAGCAGGTGTACATTACAGCACTGTTGAGGTTCAGTATGTCACGATGAGAAGAACTTTGAGTTAGGCCCAGTAGTATCCTTTACTGAGAGGCAGGTACTGTGCATCTTAAGGCCACATATGTAAATTTTACATTTAAAAAATATTATTTTTTATTATCTGAAACTTAATTTCAGTGTAAAACATTCAGTGACAAACTGAATAAAACTCTTAAGACAATTTACCCCAATAACACACTGGTAAGTAGTCCAAAAGCTAAGATGGAACAAGTAACAGGCTTATTCCATGCTGAAAAGAGAAGAAAGAAAACAGGCTCCAGAGCTGAAACGTTGTGTTTCCTCTCTTCTCTTTTCAGTATGGAATAAGCCTTTACTTCTTCCTTTGCAGCGTACGTATGCTGACGCAGCTACCCACCTGAATCTTTCCACCTGAACAGATAAAGAATAAGAATCTGGACTCTGCACTCAAAACACGTTACAGGTAATACAGACTGGACTCCAGTCCCCTCATCACACACCAGCTCTCAGTGGGGAGGAGAGCAGAGTGATGAAGCCAGTTCAGAGATGGGGAACATTAAGAGGCCATGAATGGAAAAGGCCTGGGGGAAATTTGGCCAGGACACCGAGGTAACTCTTTTTGAGAAACACCCTTGGATTTTTAATGACCATAGAGAGTCGGTTTTAGTTCTCATCCAAAGAACAGAGCCTGTTTACAGTGTACTGCCCCTATCTCTATACTGGGGCATTAGGGCCCACTACTGGCCCCACTAACACCTCTTCCTCCTAGCCTTCCAGGAAGTCTCCTATCCAGGTACTGGCCAGGTTCACAGCTGCTGAGCTTCAGTGGGTTTCCAGTTGTGAGCTGCAAGTGATTTAGCTGTTAGCCATAAATAACAACATCCTTATTTTTCCATTTTTAAAACATCATTGACAGAAAAGGAACTTGAAAATGGCAAATTTCATTAACTTAAACCAGCTTCATCTGAAAAGCCTGTGTTGAAATGCTGAAATTTTATTATACGATGGAGATCAAGTTTTATTCTGGTTTTTGTCTAACTCTGTCTGTGTCCCTTCACTGTTTCAGTCAGCACCTCCCCTTCTCTGCCTTCAAATGTCTTTGATTTGGTTTTGGATGGAAGAACTCTGTCATCACTCTCATGTCCTCCTCTCTGGGTAAATAAACTGGAACAGGGACAGTGCCAGAGCAGATGGATCTTATTTGTTAATGACTGAGAAGCAGCGCTGCCTGTAAATGTTCACTGCAATCAGTTGTTCTTTTTCACATTCAACCTCGATCATCCATCCAGTTACACTAACGCACTTCCATCCATCAATTTTCTAACTGCCTCATCCAATTCAGGGTTGCAGGGCAGCCAACGGGCACAAAATGGGGTACACCCAGTACGGATGCCAGTCCATCGCAGACTAACACACTTTCTCATCCTTTTATTGTCCCACTGCCTGGATCATTAGACCCAGGATGGTGGACGCAGAAGAGCTCCTGTACTGCATTCAGATGACCCTGGTGACAGATACCAACCCTGGACTTTACAGAGCTTTTACAGAGATTGTCAATGATAATGAGTTTGAATAGCATTTGTGAGATAAGAATACCTGCAAAGTGAGCCTCAGGGCCCATGACAGAGCACAAAGGCAGCGCTGGGAATGAATACCAGATTGAATCCAATCATACATAGTATTTTAAAGGAACAAGTAATAGGTTTATTCCATGCTGAGTGAGTTCTCCCACTACATTACCTTTGCCTGCTGCCTTGTCTCTCTCTTACCTGAAGAAGGCTCCACGGCCAAAACGTTGTGTTTTTTCTCTCTTCTTTTTTTCAAATACCTAGCATAGGTATGCTAGAAATAAAAAGAAAATGGAAAGATTACAAATTGAAGCTTTTACTTGAATAAGGCTGTAGATGAAACAGAGGGAATGACATGCACATGTACGTACTGTATATACAGTACATATGTTACATTTAATATAGGGGACAGGTAAATACTGTATGTACATTTTATATTTAATCATAGCTGCCTCACACATTCCCTCTTGAGGAGATTGTGGATGTCCTAACTTTTCCTCCTGCCCTGCCACTTGGAACTTGTTGTCATCACTGAAGGTGACAAAAACCCGCAGTCCGATGATGAAGGCTACTAACTCATTTATTTGGCCCACACTTTCATTCACTGAGACTTACATTTGCTCTCACTTTTTATTTCAGTGGGATATTAAAGCAGCTACTGCGTATCGCCCTGGCAGCCCACTGAACCGGCAGCCCCACTGAAGCTCAGCAGGCGTGAGCATGTACCTGGATGGGAGACCTCCTGGGAAAAAGTAAGGTTGCTGCTGGAAGAGGTGTAAGTCGGACCAGCAGGGGGCGCTCACCCTGCGGTCCATTTGGGTCCTAATGCTCCTGTATAGTGACAGTGCCATCCTTCGGATGAGACTTAAACCAAAGTTCTGACTTTCTGTGGTCATTAAAAATCCCAGGGCGTTCCTGAAGAAGAGTAGGGGTGTAAGCCCTCTGGCCTTTACCAATTAGGTCCTCCTAATAATCCCCATCTATGAATTTACACTCTGCTCTCCTCCCCACTGAGAGCCGGTGTGTGGTGAGCGACTGGCACTATGGCTGCTGTCACATCACCCAGGTGGGGCTATACATTGGTAGTTTTGAAAGAGAGTCCCCATTTACTGTAAAGCACTTTATGAATAGTAGTAATATTAGTAGCACTTTGCTCCAGGGTCCAACAGCAGGGTCTCATCAGGAATCAGAACCTACAACCTTCCAGTTACAAGTCCAGAGCACTAACCACAGTGCTCCAGATCACAGATGTCCCACCATGGCACTGGGATTCTTTGCCATCAAACCTCAGAATTCTGCTGACCTTCAAATACTGAGCAGAATTGATCTGTATTTGCTTAATTAGCCCATGTCCTACAGATCCCTTTGATACTGCAATGACAGCTCCTGTAGTTCCATCAAACCCCAATTAACATGGGTGAGCGATTGGGACAGCTAGGTTGAGAAGAACAGTAGCCTGGCTGTCAGAACTCCCTCTTTAAAGAAGTGTGAGGCAGGGAGCTGGTGGAGGGAGGGCCAGGGAGAAAACGAAACACACCAAGGAGTCGGCAAGAAGCACAGTGTTTGTACATAGGCAGGCAGAAGAGGGGGAGGTTAGGATTCGACCATCTCCTGTAATTTTGTTTTACATTCCCTTAAGCTGGAGCAAAACCTCACAATGACATGGAATACAGGTCCATAAAATCAGTTTCTGTGATCGTCAATGTTTATTGTGTTAAAATAAAGCACAACTAAAGCTCGTAATTCATAATTGGCTAGATTCATAAAGCTCATAACTAGCTATGAATCCATTGTCTTCAGGGCTCCATAGTCATCTACATACAGTACAATCTTTCCAGATACATCTAAACAATATGAAAATATTGTGCTTTGAAATGTAATATTTAAAGAGATACCCTTAAATCCAGTCAATTGGCACTACATACATAGTGATAATCCTCACATGTGTTTGGTATCAGTAGTGTCTGATATATGCAATTTAAATGAAGAGGTGGAATTGCTTGAGTTCCTAAAATTTGCAGGACACTCACCCTTGCCTTCATGAAGAGAGTATGAAGTTCTGTTCATGTACTGCTAGATGGCTAATCAGCTGTATAAGCCTCTGTCTCTTACTGGCGGTCAGGAGAGAGTTGCCATAGCAACTTTGCTGGCATGGGCACAACCTGGAATTTATATGATGTCACTTGTATTTCCCAGAAACCACTGCAGGAAGCATAAGGATTGATAGATATAGCATTGTCATCTGGTAAAATGGTACAGCCTTTAGCACACTGTATTATAAACTGTATATGCTGTATTGGTTTATTTTCATTTGAATTCAGCATAGACATAATGATAATAATAATTGCTTTCACAGGGTAAAATATTTTTAAAGGTTTTTTTTGTTGTTGGGACATGGGGATTCTTTGGGATGAAAAGTGTTGCATGAAAGCAATTCCTTTTGTTGCTGAAATGTATGTGGGTTTCAGTGCAAATGACTGGTTTACAGAATCATTGTCAATACCCAGTGTCAGATGGTGCTAAGATATGATTCTCTGAAATGTGGATTCAATTGTGTCTGAACAGACAGTGTTTACATCAGATGGTAGGCATGTGTATTGATGCCATGTAGCATTTTTTACATGCTCATAAACATTTCAAAATGACAAATGAGCTAGCTAATGCAAAGTTTTGTTTAAAAAAATTAACCACACATTCTAAAATGCTCCTTAAAAGTCTTTTAAATGAAAGATGTAAGTTACAGCTGCAACTAAATGCAACTAAAGTATTTCAGATAAGATGTTTTAGGAGCTACACAAGTGTCTTTTAGGAGTACATGCGGTAAATCACAATTTAATGTCTTTGATCTGTTTTCCAACAGGAAGAATTTTTGATATTTTACATGCAAAGCACCAAAAGACAGCCCTGTTAATCTTAACCAAGAGCCCTGATGACTCTAATATAGTGTCACCAGACACTGATGTCTGGGTTCTCTACTTCAAACATACTTTATGCCACATCACTGTCATTGCAAGCAAGAGACGGATTCTGACATCAATACTTTCAAAGGGATTTCCTTATATGGATGTATTTTTTCTGTTATTTGTATTTCGGTATTGCTACTTTAAGATTTTAAGTGTTATTTGCAAAATATACAGTACTATTAGGGGTCCAGCCATTTGTTAATGAAAAGGTTTTATTTGATTTGATTTCTGGCCATAAAAATACTGCCATTTTGTTTTCTGTCAATAAACTTAGCTGTTCATGGCCAACATTTCTGAACATTTAGTTTATTTAAGCTTTATTACGGTATATTTCTAATTAATACGTACACCACATGGTTGTAGGGCAGCATGGTGGTGCAGAGTATGAATTAGCCTTGCAGCACTGGGGCCCTGGGTTCAATTCCTGGGGTGCTGTCTGCGTGGGGTTTGTACTGTATGTTCTCCCTGTGCTGGAGTGGTTTTTTTTCTGGGTGCGTCGTAGGCCAGACCCATACTGGTAGGTCGAATTGGTGTGAGTGTGTGTATGTTTGTGTCAACTCTGCGCTGCACTTCAGTCTCTCGAGAAATGCCAAATTAGCTGTAAGCTTCGTTGTTTTGGTCATATCAGCATCCAGATTTGTCTTCCATATCAATATCCAAATGTCCACTGCATTCTTCTTTGGCCCGTCTGGATTTACGATTCCACTTTTTTGTACCCATAAGGTGCACATCACACGTATCTTTTGGGAGTTTGCTTTCTGTGAGCACATTTTACCCTTTGCTACAATCGTAATGACCATAAGAGTTTTGCGAAGGCCCGCATCAGTAAGTCTTTCATTGTCATGAAGCACAATTCCCTTATCAAAAGCTACATTTCTTGAAACTATTGCAAGTCCTACTGCAAGTGGTAGGAGGTGAAATTTACGTTTCGACAGCTTAAAGAAAAATAACACTCTGTGGAGTTGAAACATCACCCCTTGATGGCTGACACAAGGATATGAATGGGGTGATAGCTACACAGCCATGTTGTTGGTATGATACTTTCAGGAAACAGCTCGATGATATGCTTGGATCAATTAAGTGTTACAAACCTAATGAGCTAGACAAACAGAATGCCCTCCTCTCATTTCTCATGTCCTCTCATTTCTTAGGCAATGTGGCTGAAGCATTGATTGCTATGACTCATAAACATAAACATATATAGAATTATATATATATATGTTTCACATCTACTGTTCTAGATCCACAGATTCCAACATGACCCCCCATGTTAGGAACCAACAATGAGGATTTTCTTGTTATGTTATCTGAACATTAGAACATATTTTCATGGTTGAACATTTTAAAGGCAATTTATTATTAAAAAAATAAATATGCATTTATTTCCCATGCAGGTCAAACTAGTTGTTTCTGTATGTAAAGTCATCTTAGACTTTATCCCATCCACCTTTAGACTAGAGTACAGTATATGGCTATGGACAAAGGCCAAAACAAAGATTTGCACACACTTTTAACTAAATGCATGCGCAAATCTTTCTTTTCCTCTGCAAAATGCATGCTGAATTACTTCCACGTTCAATTTCACATTTCCTTTCATCGCATCTTATTATACAGTACATGTCTTTACACATAAGAAAATTTGAATGCTTGTAAAAATAATGGAAAACATTTCAGTGGTTGCAAATGCAGAGTGTTTTATTGTCCCCATCTGTAACAGAAGCCACTAACTTCCTGCATCAGATGTGACATACCCCAAGGCACATATCGTAGAACCAGTGTTAACTACATTATGATTCTGCACAAATTCTGCTTTTAATGGACTTTCAAACATAAAAATTTGTGTGAAACTTTATCTCATTCTGGTTATTAGCCTACAGTTGCCCAGGAATTCATAAATCTATTCGTTTTCTCTCCTTTGCCTTCAGCCAGTCTCAAGGGAACAATCCCTGCTCCCAGATTACAAGAACTCGCTGATGTTTGAACTGCCACATTGTACATTACAACCCAAGAGGAAAAATTCCAACCACCACACCAGAAGGCTGCGATGCAGAGCCTTGACTCAGCTATTCACTCTCCTCCCCTCTTTCTCCTTTACAGGGGGGAATTTCTCCTAAATATGGTTTCACTTAGGACCTTTCAAGCAGTGGAGGAAGGAATGCAGTAACCTTGAACTGTGAAACAGCAGTTTTTCCAGCGTCCTAATAGGACAGGAGAATGCAAGATAAGAGGCCATTTCAATAATGAGGAACAGAAGGTGGTAATCTCTCTGAGTTGGTTTGAAATGCACTGCCTGGAGAGCAAATGTGTGAAAGAGGTCCCTCCTGCTAAATGGCCTGAGGGGCTGTAAGACTCCCGCAGTAGGTAGCACAGTGATTTATCAAGGACTTTGCGGGAGAAAAAACACAATTTTTCATTTAAGGATTTAAAGCCTGTTGTGTGTATCATCTAAGAAAGAAAATCCTGTGACCTTCAGAGTCTCTTTTGAACCCAAAAGTCAAAAAATGCCTTTTACTGTACGTTGTATTCGTCTTTATTAAAATATATCACTAACCGGTTCTTACAGTAAATGTGTGTTTTGCTCCAGGGAGTCTGAAGCATTTTGAACTCTTAATATGTTAAGAAGAGTCTTTAAATTCAGTATTGCGATAAATGAGCAAAACAAAGTAAATTACAGCTGTGTTCTCCACCTTGTACTGTACTCGTCAAGTCTGGGAAGCTGAGCAGGACTGGGTCTGGACAGTACTGTCCTGGGCAGGACAGTACTGGGATGGGAGAGCTCTGAGGAACACCTGATTGCTGCCATAAGTTCTGTTGGTGAACCAGTAGGTGGGGCTCTTCCCTCAAGTCCCCAGACTTTCCAGTTCAATGTCCCAGTCTAGACAGAATGCTGCTGTGGGAGGTGCTGTCCTTCAGATAAAGACATGTAACAGAAGTCCTGTCTCCTTGGTCACTGAAAATTTCATGGCATTTCATTTGAAAGAGTAGGGGTGACAGACCAGGTGTTTTGGCTAAAGTATTCTGTGATCTTCTACAATACAGAACAATCTAACCAAAAAAAACACCTAAATATGTTTTTCGGGTAAGTATTCAAATGAACTCAATACTTAATAGAAGCACCTTTGGCACTGATTACAAAACAGTCTTCTTGGGTAAGACTCTACCAACTTAGTTTAATTGTGCACACCAGCTTTGTGTCATTTCTGCCCATTATCCTTGACAGATTTACTCAAGGTCTCTCGTGTTGCTTGGGGATTGCTTACGGGCAGCAGTTTTCAAGCCTTTCCACAGATTCTTACTACTAGGAATCCAGTCAGAGCTTTGACTGGGCCATTCAAGGACATTCACTGCAGATCCAGTGCAGATTTTGCCCTGTCCTGCTGAAAGGTGAATTAGAGATAAAGATAAGATCACTTTTTTAGGCATATATAATTTTTTGCATTAGGAATATATCTTTTTGCATACCCCAGCTTACTCTTCATGAGACACACAGACAGGGAGAGAAGCTTGGGGTCAGAGCGCAGGGTCAGCCATTTATACAGCACCCCTGGAGCAGTTGGGGTGAAGGGCCTTGCTCAGGGGCCCAACGGAGTAGGATTCCTCTGCCGGCCACAGGATTTGAACCGGCAACCTTCCAGCCACAGGCGCAGATCCTGAGCCACAGAGACACCGCTCCACCCCCTTTTTTTTTAAGATAAGATCAATTTTCACCCCAGTTTTAAATGCAGAAACAGTTTTCCCTCTCGTGTTTGCTCCATCCATTTTTACTTTAACCCTGACTTTAACTCTACCAACCTTTCCAGGCTCTGCTGAAGCCAAACATCCCTGTAGATTGAAGTTGCCGGTGCCCTGCTTGAACGCAGGGATGGTGTTGACTGAGAGATGTGCTGTGTTGGGTCGGTTACCCTTCAGACCTTAAGAGGGTGCTGTGGAAATCACAATTTCAGCCTAATGGTTCGCAGTCTAGTCTAGTTAATGACAGTTTCAGATTTAAATGTGTAAAGCTGGCTTCCAAACAAGGTTGAAAAATCAACACTTACAACTCTTTTTTTAAGTCCTTTTCCTTACTTCTGCTGTAGCTCCCATGGAACACGTATTCAGAGGCAAAAAACAGATGGTCAGTACAGGGTATAAAGGCTGACTATTATTCTACACAAACTCCTAGAGTTAATTTTGTCCCCTCCCACTGACCTGCCACAATCCCTTGATTTAAAGGCAGGTGTCTGTGTTGTTCAAGGGCTACATGTCTGCCACGCTGTTCCTGTACAGTTCAGTTCAGTTGCTATCATTCATATTTCCCCTGAATAAATTGGTCTGCTGTTGTGCTTTATATTCTTGAGTCAATGGGGTCTCTTCATTGTAGTTTTTAAATGGAGACTGCTCATAATGACTTTGAGCTCATAACCTTCCATTGTCTTTATTAAGAGATACGCAAACAAATAATCTCCGAAGAAGTTTATCTGGGTATGTATGTACTTCCTACATACAATAATACATTGAATTGTCTATGTTGAAGCATTAGGATGTCTCTGGGGCTGGATTCTAACTGGATTGGAAAAGTCTGTTATACCAAATGCCTCACGCTTAGTTTATTTTTATATACAGTGACATGGTGCTGAAATTTTGCCTACCTCTGCCAAACTAAACCAAACTGGTGCCAAGTATCTGAGGCAGTTTTCATAACACCTTTTCAACAAGGTTAAAGTTTAACTGATTTCTGATACTTTTAAATACAGTAAACAAATTGAGAAATCATGGCAACATTTCAGAGTTTGTAACAGGCTTAAAGTGAATCAGAAAGATATCCTTTGATATGCCACTTATTTAGTAGATGGCTTCAATATTCCTTTCCCAAAAATAATGCAGTGCATCAAATGTGGTTTAATAGATTTTTCAAATTCTCTAGGGATGTTTTGTAATCCAGTATTTTGTTTTCAAGCTACAATCTTTAACAAAAGACATACTAGTCTTTTAGTGATTTGGTCAAATAAAGTACATTGAGTTAAGGAACCCAAATATAACAGTACCTTACAAGCAATACATTACATGATGAAAATTAATCATTCCAATTATTTACATAGCATTTTTGTATCCCAAAGTATCTCAAAGTCCTTTACACATACTGTATGAGGGGATCCCCCACTGAAGAGCAGCCCCTGTCCAGGAGACACACGGTAGCCAGTATGTCCCAGCATCTCCTCTACACGGCACATGAGGTGGCGAAGGGAGAGATGACTTCACCAATTGAATTAAAGGGGGCATTTAGATAGGCCAGATTGTTCAAGCCCAGAGAATTCAGCCAGGGCCAGGCCAGAGATAACAACACTACTCTTGGAAAAAGCACTTCAGTAGCCACATAGTTCAGGAGCTCAGTTTAACCTTTCATCAGAAGGAGTGCACCTCCAATACATAGACAGGGTGATGTGTGTAATATACCGTACATACTTTGCATGTATGTAATATACAAACAGTATGTAATAGTCCAGTTCATGATTTCAAATACCATTCAGGTCAAACATTTCAGCAATGGATGTTTTGGCATGCAATGAATATCTACGGTATGTAGTGATGGCACCGGTGGTTTCAATGTGTGAATGAGAGAGATGAAGCTGCTAATGAGACAACAGGTGCCGAAAATCAACTCCAACAAAGGAGCTCCCCTGCAGGGAAAGCCAGGGTGCCTTCTCATGGGAACCTGATGCCAAGGTATCTCCTGCCACCTGGGACAAAGCTTTTACCGGTGCAGAGCAGCTCCTCTCCTGCTGCCTTGTGTACATCTGTATAACCTGCCCATGGCCTGGGGCCCCTGTGTCTCACACATGCTGGCCTGCGCTCTCAAACATTACAACGTATTGAAGCTGTGCATTGTTTAGAGGAAATCATGTGTGCAAATGTGTTTTTACTTATTCCATATGTGCAAACGTAAGTGAAAGAATAGACCCTGTGCGCATATCACCAGGCACTGGCTTCCAAGAAACTCATCAATATATAAATGAAGTGGGTGACGGATGTCAGTACAAAAATACAGCAGAAACGTAATATCGCTTCACGGGACAGCAAGAAGACAGGGATAACTCAATCTTTATTTCTTAAAGAGGAGGGGAAAAAATTGTAATGAGCTGCCAAATCGTTATTAAAAATCTGGAACCAGTCAACAAAGCCCGTTCAAATATATCACGCTGTCTTTTGTAAGCCACATGCGGAATGTTAAATGGAGTTAAATTACAGCTGGGCACTTTGGAGCCAGAGTTGATAGAGCCCAGTTAGAGACGGCCAACCTCCACTGAGAGTTTTACAGTCTTTGTTCAGCATGACTGCAATCCGCAGAATTAATTCAACCTAAAATCGGTTCTGGAACGACCATCCAGAGCTTTCACAGTTTACTCATTTCAGTCTGAGCAATAACAAATCAAATCAGGGCTGAAAACGAACATTGGCCAGGGGTTCTGTATTTAAACAGCAGTTGCCCTGGATAGTTTCCAGCACATTGAACACCTCACTTGACAAAAGAAACAAAGCACAATCTCACTGTTGGCCAACTCATTTTGCACTGAATTAATTCAATTAAAGGGTGGCAGTGGTCTTTGACCTTTTGCAGTCATATTCAACATTCTCAGCCCTATGCCCACGTAGCAGAAATCAACAAAAGAAGGGATTTCTTAGAGCTACTGTGTGCTCTTGACATCTTATTTGCATCCCTCTAAAACTGCTGTAATAGCAGATGACCCCTACTAGTCAGATTAATGCATCAGTGACCACAATGCCAGTGTGAAAGTTTGTGATTAGCAAAACCTGCAGTGTACTTCAGGGAACTGGTAATGTGAACCCTGGAGTTTAAAGAATTAGATGCCGGCAATAATATGGCTTTCATGTTGGTTCCAGAAGTCAAATATGCACTACCAACTACTGTACCATAAAGTGTTTTTATCTACTTAGTTAAGGAAGAGAGCACAGTAACACCAGGAGGTTCCTTATTTTGCATATTTTGGAGAGCTGTTCCCCTTTAATCATGAGGCCAAGAGGGTTATGGCTTGAATGTTGTAATGGTATAAAAGTCATATTTGCCTAATTTACTGTGCATGGTTTTAAACTTAGGTTTGATCCATCATTCCTTTATAATGAACCTTTATTTTTCATTTTAGCCAGTATTCAGTATGTGCACTTCTGGCAAAAGACAAAATGTCAGCTTAAGCATCAGCTGCATTATAAAGACAGAAAACAGCTTCTATGAATAGCTGAATTTGTGTCTTAAGCAGACATGCACAGTAGTACTGTAAGAAAGGTCCTGTAAAACTGCCAGATATAACTCTGCTCTAGTGTGACAGTAACAGGAGCAATGGAATCATGGTGTGCTACATTACAAACATGGAACATCGTGATTTAATGAAAACATGGCATACAATAAAATGTCTTAGTGAATCAAAAGGATTTCTGAATAGACTTCTCGGGTACGTACGGTATGCACAAATACTGTATACTGAGAGGCATTAAAAATGCAGTAAATCTATTGGTTCCAGTGCTGTTGGTACCAGATCTGTTGATTATAATGTTGGTTCCAAGGCATTTTTATGCTTCTCAGTATATATATTATATTGTATTTGCAAATAACAAACAAAATGTCAGTTGAATGAGCCCAAAGAACAGCTTGAAACCCTGTTGTAAGAACTATACCCAATTGAACTGTCTAAGATTGAATTAAGCCCTAAACCCTAAAACCTAGACAAATTTCTCACTGATATAGCTCTTTAAATTCACAGGGAAACATTACAACCGGCACAAAACCATGTCACAAAATTCCCTTTATAGCAAAAGCCAACAGGGGCCCAACTCTACACCGTGGGTATAATGCACATTAATAAACCTTCTTTGAGATTTAGCCCCTGCATCTGAGGTGCTGCAGCTCTTTTGGCATCAGTGCTATTCCTGACCAATATACCAACTGCAAAAGTGATGTAAGTTCAGTTCAGGATATTTAACTTGTAATATAAAAATATATATAATAATATACAGATACTCACCATGAATCAAAATTTTTGTTTTTTGATATTATAATTTTCCATACATCATTCACGTTTCACTCTTTTCCAGAAAGAAGTATTTCCTTTCCTGTGGTTTTCAACAGCTCATAAATACTGAATTCAGGTTGTTGGCTGTTGAGACTATAGTATTATTACCTTGTCATTAAAAGGGAGAAAATATTATCTCCTTTCCAAGTGTCACATGGAATCTTTAAAGTCTTGTCATTTGCAATTCCCTGATGCCAGTTTGGTCCATTTAAAATCTGATCGCCTCCTTTTATTTCATCTACAGAGGTAAAACACCCCATCCAGAAGGAATACTCTGGGCCTTGCCAAACAGGTAAAAACACAGCACGTTCACAGATGCCATTTTGTTTTTTACTCAACCACTCTGACTGCAGGCAAGAAGAGGTTTCCAAAAACAGCATAGATAGAAGAGAGAACACAGCTCTCAGCTCTGCTTCACAATTTAAGCATCCATACGGAGTGTCCCCTTCTGCATCTCATTCCTGCATGTGATCGTTCCTCTGCTAGATCAATAATCAGCTCCACTGCAGGTACAGCTTTATTGCAACGAATGCCGGAAAAAACCCTTGTAGGTACAGCAGTAACCTTGTGCAAGGAGCTAGAAGAGTTGGAAGGCAAGTGCAGTGCTGGCAATCCAGGCACAGCTCTGGATACAGCTCAGACTTGTGCGTGTTCATCAGAGCACATCTCCGTCTCTTCCAGGAGCGGACTCTCGAACCACTCTTTGAACCCCAGTCTGCCATTCAGTGAACAGGGCAAGTGAGAAGACAGGACAAGAAATGTTTTTAAAGTCTAATCTGTTACTGGTAATATGGCTTCCATATAGCGGTATGAAGAAAGAAATCCATGAAGTGGAAACATTTTTGATCATCTGAACAGTTTCAAGACAGAGTCTTCTGCATAAACATCCATGTGTTTAGGGGAGGCTAAAGATGAAACAACGGACTTCAGGCCACACTATCACAGGTCCGTTTTAATCGCCTCCTAACCATTGGTGGCATATGTTAATGTTTATAAAGCACAAGAAACAGGGTCATCACACCCCTTCTCCTTCCTGGTAACGTCTCCAAGTTCACACTGAAGGCCATGCAAGAAACTGTGACAGGCAGGCCTTGCAGTCATTATACCTGACAGCTGGGCTCTTCTCAATTTAAACCTGCATTCCCCGGTAGTAGAAATGTGAGTTAGCCAGAGGGAGGCAGATTACTGTGCACCAGGGAGCTCTGTATCCATACAAACCTGTGAGCCGAGGAATTCTGACATTAGAGAGAATAGACAACGAGCCAAAGGCCCTCTTCGAGGCAGCCTGGGAAACTACTGAAGAATTTCTTTGTCTTTCTGGCTACTGTGTCCTGCATTCACATTGCGCACATTTTTCAGGAAACCAAGTTGTTTTTGTTAACAAGAGCAAAGGGCGCTACACTGCTGTTGCTACACCTACAGTTGGCCCGTTCATTGGCCACCCGTAACGGTCTACTTTTAAGAACGTCTACATCCCTCCTCCAGACCTGGCAACAAGTGAACTCCACCGGCTTCCCAAAGCGAAGGAGCATTCCGAGGATGGTGGGGAATTAATGGCCGTGCTGGCATGTTTAAATGGGCTGGAACAAGTGTTCTGTCTGGAGAAAACTGGGAAGAATTGAGAACACAAAGGAAATTGGAAGTGGTAAAGGACAGCGAGCACGCCTCCAGATGTTGTTTTTCTTAAATGTGTATGAGGAATGAATGAGAGACTGACATCCTGTCCAGGCTGTGTCTTACCTTGTGCCCATTGTCTCTTTGGACAGGTTCCAGCTATTTTCTATGACTCTATGTTGCTGATAACAGAAAAAACATGGATGGGTTGAATGAATTTATATCACGAATTTCCTAAGCATAGGATCTAAATGACTAATCTTCTAAGTGTTCTAGGGATACAAGTTTTTATTTTTATCTGGATCTCTGTATAGTGTACCTTCCTCAGTTTGTGGAAAGCGGTCTTCCTTTCTAGCCTCCAATAATCCGAGCAGAGATCATCTTTACGGGAATCTCTTCTCTAGTTTGTTGGATAACATCTTCACTTACGAACAAGAAAAATTATAAAACGCTCTTAGCACAAAGCTCCGTCGCTTTGTGTGTAATTCGTAAGTGTATTCAATTATTGTGATTTGGTCATTCCAAATATTCACAATTTATAAAATACAAATGACCACAAACAAACAGTTATTTTACATTTTGCACTTCTTCGGTTGGATTTCGCATGAATGCAGGATCTTATTTATTTCAAGATGGGCAAAAGTCTTCCCACATGCCCCTCGCAAGACACACAGTACTGTCTGACTACCTTAGAGGATCCTGGGAAGCCTGTTGACGGCCAGCCGCCATGTCTCCCTGCAACTCACAGCTGAGCCCACTAAAGCTCAGCAGGTGTGAGCCTGGTCAGTACCTGGAGGAGAGACCTCCTGGGAAAAACTAGGGTCGCTGCTGGAAGAGGTGTTAGTGGGGCCAGCAGGGGGCGCTCACCCTGTGGTCTGTGTGGGTCCTAATGCCCCAGTATAGTGATGGGGACACTATACTGTAAAAAGGTGCAGTCCTTTGGATGAGACTGCAAACTGATGTCCTGACTCTGTGATCATTAAAAATCTCAAGGCATCTCTCAGAAAGAGTAGCGCTGTATCCCAGGTGTCCTGGCCAAAGTATCCCCCTGCCCTTTACTAGTCATGGCCTCCAAATAATCCCCATCTATGAACTGGCTTCATCACTGTTCTCCTCCCCTGTGTGGGGAGCGGACTGGTGCACTATGGCTGCCGTTGCATCATCCAGGTGGGGCTGCACACTGGTGGTGATGGTGGGGAGTCCCCATTACCTGCGAGTGGAGTGTCCACAAAAGTGCCATACAGTGTAAGTATTATTATTATTGTTGTTGTTGTTGTTATTACATTTTTGAAAAATCAACCAAAAACTCTGTTTTAAGGGTAAGGTACAGACATTACTTCTCAGGTGCTTCCATCCAAGAAAAAGTATAAAAGCAGATGGCCACTTTCATCATTTATGGTAAAGGAGCTGAAACAATTTCCCGAGTCCTTTCCAGCAGCTAATCAAGGTTTTACCAGAAACTGCTGGATCACAGTCAAACCTGGAACGGCTGTGAAAGAGCCCTTTGCTTAGTCACCGTTGCTACTGGCAGATGCAGCTTCCCAATCCCTCTGTACCCTCTGCCCACTTTCCAAACGGAGGGGCATGATTTTATCCAATACCTCAAATGATAAACATTAGTAGACAGTACAGCTTCTCGGTAGGACGTTGCTACAAACAAAGAGCTATTCAATTTTCTTTGTTGTCCATTCTCATTAGTCTCGGCATTTCAGCACCTAATATTTTCTCGTATTCTGTCAATGGTGAAAACCATTGGAGACTGTCTAGATGCTGATTTGGTCTACTGCCCTTCTGCCCACATGCGTGAGCTGTGAGTATCCTAACTCCTGGGACTTCTTTTGGACCACAAGTCGTTAGAAAAACAAGAATTCTCACATTTGTACAGTTATCGTTCTCATACTTCGTCCCAGTGGTAATCTTTAATTTTACAGCTTCTGAAATCCTGGGGATTATCCTTGAGCATTCACAGAATCCAAAACAATGTAACACGATCCTTAGTAGAACAGCAGACTTTTTGGAACTATATATTTTGTATTATCAAAAAAAACAGGGGATGACTTTGGCCATACTATTGGCTGTTCACATTGTAAAATAAGCAGAACATTA
Organism: Lepisosteus oculatus; assembly: GCF_040954835.1. NCBI lineage: Eukaryota > Metazoa > Chordata > Actinopteri > Semionotiformes > Lepisosteidae > Lepisosteus > Lepisosteus oculatus. The sequence goes on along the minus strand of NC_090698.1, from coordinate 70,552,023 downwards.
TAAATGTATCTGTCGTGATTTCTTTCCTGATGCATTAGAGAATTCTGAAGATATACGAGCGCTCTGTGTCCTTTTGGGGAAAAAAGAGAGCAGAGTACAGACCTGGCCCATAGTCTAAAACAACATGAACAATTACCATTTCATGGTTAAAGCGTTACGTCAGGTGACAGATCTTTTTTGTTTTTATTCGGGAAATCAACAGCATCAGAGAAGTCACAAGTACAATCCCATGTAGCTCATTTAGTTGCTGGTAATTGATCAGAAGACCTGGCCCAATTGTTTCCTGAAAGAATCCACAATCTGGCTGGATACCTTGTCCCAGGCCTTCATTTAAGTTAGAAAACTATCGAAATGACTAGCGACAACGTTTGGAACAAAACAGGACGGCCTTGCTTAAGCAGATCAAAATGATGTGAAGAAAAGCGTAGATGTGGTCAACTATGATAACATGTTGTGTTTTCACATGTTGTAAATTGGACAATATCACAAAAATTACATAAGTGCCAAATGCAAAATCTATGTACATGTATACTGACCATAACCTTGACGTTTGGAACTGAACCTGCCTTTAGCACTAGCATTTTGTTTGCCTTTGTAATTGTTTCTCGAAATGAAATGATTTTGTATGAAGATGAAAATTATGTGTCAATATGAATACCTTTTAACAGTGCTATTTGCTGGAAATGTAGCGCTAACAACTTTGTGGACAGATTCAAAAGTTGATCCCTGTGTTTCAATTCAGGATATCACATTTTCAGTATTTTACAAGTGTTTGCAATTGTAATGATTTGGCAACTGTTGGCAAAGGGAAAGAAGAAAAACTTTATCATAATGGATCAAAATAAGAATCAGAATCCATCTCTGTCATTACTGACAACTTTGTTGATCAGATTAAGTTTGAACACACATTTGAACTGAACACAATGTTCCAAGTGAGATCCCATGAGGGCATAGTACAATCTTAAAATAACACCCCTTGTTTTAAATCCTGTACCTCACTACCGCCTCATTTTAATCTTTAACGAGGCAACCTTTTAAAGTACTTCAGAAAAATCTAAAAGTACAGTACCACGTCATATACTCATCAGAGCTGATGCTTGTTGAAATACTGTAATTCTCTATTACATATCTTAATATCGATATAAAACTCAGTTCTACACTGAACAGTCGACGATCCAGAAAAAAAAAAAAGGTATTCCAGGAAAACGTCAAGCTAGCAGTCACATTTAGTCGCATCTTGTGGTCTATTTCTCAGGATCTGAGTGGCGGAATTTGGAGCATTTCTCTCAACCTGCTGAGAGTGTCAGGGGAACCACCGGCTGAAAAAGTGCGGACGCCATACCGAACCGTGATGGTTGAGGCTGGAGCCGAGTTTTCCGACGAAGCTCCCGGTCTTCCGGTCGACCTACTGTACAGTCCCCGTCCTCGCCTGTGCCGCTGGGCTCACTCGCTGTGACGGGCTGAGCAGCTCAGCAGTCTGGGAGGACCCGGGAGTAGAGTCGCTCAGCTCTTCTGGGTCGGGAGAATCACGTTAAGGGGCTTTAGTGGCAACGCCCACGGGAGCTGTACCAGGCACCGGTAAGAGACCCCAGAGCACCTCCAGGACATACAGTACTAAAGGGATTATACTGTATCTCTCAGCTAGCCTGGAAATGCCTGGAGGAGCTGGAGACTGTTGCTGAAGAAAGAGAAGTCTGGTCTGGCCAGATCAGCCTGTTATCGCCACAACCCTCCCCAGGTGTTAGAGGTTAGGAAGTAAAACGAGACGAATAATCCATTCTCAATGAGTTACATTGCTCATACTACACCCCAAACAAAGAACATCACGGTTAATTAAAACAGAAAAAAAAAATGATAAGGAGGATTTGTCTTTAAAATGGGAAAAGGAAAAATGAAAACCTGCTGTCAAGTGAGAGTTTAATAAGCTTTAATTACAGTACCTTTTGGACACAACTTAAACTATTGCACATTTTCCGTTTTGTCTGTATTTTGCAGTTGGGCAGTTTTATTGAGCTCACATCACTAAATATTAAAATGCCAGTGAGCTTGTAAAGACACCCCGTCTCCACAGGGGTACAGTTACATGATGAACAGAACCTCCAGAAGAAACTGCCTGACCCCAGCTCTTTACCAACTGAGAGACATCCTTGTGCTTGGCTGAGTAAAAGCTTCTGTAGTTTCATTATTCTGTGTGGTACCACTGTACCACAGTAGGTCAATGTCTATATACTGTATATAGTATATTGTAAACAGCCCTGAAGCAGTTTTCTTGGGCTTCTTTCCAGTAACTTGAAAACCAATAAAAGAAGTTGGTTTTAATTGACTAAACTTCAGATTTAAAAAAACCAAGGCCATTGGAGAGTTGTGCGAGACAAAAGCTGAAGCATGTATGCTTCTGTACAAACACAGTGTCTACATGTCTGCTTCCTCTTTGGATGGAAGCACACCGATAGTGTGTCTTTCGCCCAGGTGAGAAATCCAGATTGTGATGCTTGTTCACATCAACAAGAACTCAAAAGGCCATTCCATCGAGTAGCTGTTGAATTTAACATCTGGAAATCTGTATGTTATAACTGAAAGTAAAAATTAATCACAGCCTAAATTGCTCTTCTGAGAAAAAGGTAAGAAGAGATAAACATCTGTAAATCATAGGATGTATGTGTGTGTGTTCACTCCTATTAGCTGTTTTCCTCAGTACACTGTCACGCGTAACAGGGCTCAGACAGGGCTACGTCCATTATAGGAATTGACATCACACTCTTGGATCAACACATGAACTACAGAACTTTGTCAAGCGAAGATTGTCTTTCCTTCAAACATTTAGGCTATTTTGATTGCTTTTCTAACTTGTAGTTTAGTTGTTTGCAGGTGTTATTTTGTAATTACTTCTTTTAGAGTATTTTTTACATCATCAATTTGTGTAATTACTTGTGAATTACACACACAATGAGAGTGGAGGATCTACAGCTCTAGAAACCAGAAAGCATGGTTGGCCCTAAAGAGATTAAATGAAAGCTAATGACCACTTCATCTTATCACCATCACTAGCATGCAGGAAGTTATATTTTGAACACTGTCACTGTACTCTGTGGTGAATCCACATCAGTTTGCAAACATGGAATGAGGGCTCCAGCAGGTTGAACATGTCTTTTAACTAGGAGCATGAAGAAAACAGAGTGGAATTACACCCGCCACTTGTCATCAGGCTGAGGTGTTGGGGAGCGTGGCAGGTGAATGGAAAATGTGATAACCAATCACACCTGTCACTCTTGCTCCGTGGTACTGATTTGGTACTACGAATGTGAGCTGAAGAGGAAAAAGCTCATGGAACCATTGCGAGTGGATTGAACTCTCCGAGAATGTTCTTCATGATGTGTTTAGCAAAGGTTTAAAGAAGAAGGTAAGACCCTAATCTCACCCACTTCTTCCTACCATTTTCCTAGCTTACCGATTTAGTGTTTTGTTTTTGGATTCATCCCTCCACCCCATCTTTACCCTTGCACCTTCTCCCTGGCTCATTCTTCATAAGAAAGGGGTTGGGGCTGGGGGAGGGCTTCTAACAAATTCATTTTCAAAGAGAGGTCATTCTCCCCAGCCACATGAGTTATGCCAATCAAGCAAGCTCGTTTAAATCATGCCTCTACTGCACTTTAAATTTGCGTTTGGAAAAACTACTGAAACAACAATTCATGTTTTTTCACTTGATGATTTTCTATTACACGTTGAAAGACCTGCGTTCAGCAAACCATTTATGAAGACACATGTCGCATTGAGCATGAAAATATTGATTGACTTCAGCCGTGCATCTTTCTCACTCATATGTTCACAAAGTCTATTCTTTGCTTTTGTCTTCTTCTGTTACCTGTGCAGAACACGAAGCCATTCAAGGTGAAGATGTTTGGCAAAGTGTGCAGCAATTCAAAACGTTAGTTGATCCTCTGGGATCTCTCTTTACCCTACCTGTAAAATACATACTTCCAAAGGATTGGGCTGTGAAGCTCACAAGCCTAGGAACAAGGCAGAAATTTTTATTTTGTGATACAGTAGGTTATTTTAATACAAAATAATAAACATGCAGCCTATTATGATTATGTGCTTCAGTGGTGAGGAGTAGTAGAAAGGTACCTGTTCAAGCCTGTGCTTTTCTGTGATTCCACAACCACAAATTAGGTTTATTGATTTGGGAGAGAGAAAGGTTACAAAAGAGAGGCCTTTCTGCCCCTCTAGCCCGCTTGGTTTCTAGTAGCTAATTGATCCAAAGATCTCACCCTGCTGGTTCTTGCAAGTCATAAGGATTTCTACTTAAACAACATGGCTGGAAAGCACAAACCCTATGGGAAGAGATTGGAGGACCTGCTTGTGGACTGTACCCTGGGAGCTGAATCCAGGCTCCCAGTGCTGTGAGACAGCAATGCAAACCACAACGCCACGGTGCCACGCCCATTCCGATCGCCACACAGTACCTATAAATGATAGCAGCTGGGGTAGGAAGGCGATGAAGAAGCTCCCTTTATGGAGTGAATAACAGAGGTTTGGGAGGAAGGTTAGGTTATAATTTCACCCACTTTCGCTTGTGTACATACTGTATAAGTCTCGCACCCAGGACTTCTCCTCTTGTATCTCTCTCGTGTCCCTCCCGCCACTCCATCTGCACCCTTGCGGCAGACTCCACAGCTCATTCCTCACAACCGTGAACAGTGGTTTGGGCAGCCTTATTCTCGCAGCTAGGCTGCCATTGCCTCAGGTAGGAGAGAAAAGCCAAATACTCTCTACATATTTCATCCCTCTGTCACATGCACTAGTTTCTTACTGAACTACTGAAATAAGAGTCCTTCAGAATCTGTATTATGCCTTTCCATGATTTCACAGTGTTTTCTCACACTGATTTTAATATGGTATTTCACAGTAAACATGAAATCTCACTGCTCCATCACCATACCCATTAAAAGCTTGTAACAAATGTAGTTAAGCTTATTTCCAACATGCTGTGACTCTTAGATGGCTCTGCCAAATGTGATTTTCCCATAGACTTCACAAACGGAACTTTTAACATTGATGTAGAACACTGACTCCACACAGAAGCCTAAGGGAATGTCTGAAAGTACATCACAGAAGACACTCCTGGATCTGGATTTATGTACTGCTTATGTCGCAATGGGACCATAGCGCTGGCCGAGCTGCAGCAGCTGTCTTTAAAGCTCCCAAACCAGTCTGCAGCTCTTTGAAGTTGAAGATTCATAGAGTATTCACAAAGTTCTTCAAGTTCCCCTCGCTACAAATCACTTTGAACACAATGACAGAATTACATATTATATTTGTTATGCACAGATCATTAATAACAGCCATCCATGGCTGTTAATTTTGAATTTTTATACCCTAAGGCACAGTTAGAAGTCATAAGAGCCTTCATTCTGCCCGGCATTGTAATTGGCAAGAGCTCATTAATATTCATGCCCATACTTCTGCAAATTTGCTAATTTACCGCATTCTGTGTTGTACTACATCTATGCAGTAGTAGACATACTGTATATAGAGGTGTCTACATATTCTAAGCAGCATAGATGTGTCAGAGCTACTGTAGTAATATTGCCTCTCTGCTGTTAGATCCAAGATTTGATTTTGAGCTGGGGCACCTTCTGTGTTTGCATGTTCTGGTGTCTCAATCCTGGGTATGGTCCCCTCTGAAGGCCAGTGTTCCTGGCTTTCTGGTAGTGCATAGATACACATACATGTATTCCCATCTCACCACAGTGGCTTCTGGCCTTTCAATCCTGAGCCCTGTGGGCTCTTCAGAGAGAGTTGCCCCCTGTGTCCAGCTGCCATTATTTACTTTAGAGGAGCAGGGTGTATTTAGGAGACTTGCTTTTATATTTTTCCCCGATTTGACACAAATGTTGTAGATTTGAGATTTTGCACCCAATCAAACCTGTTTTCTTTGCATTCCCTTAGTCTCAGATGTACACAGCTAATGTTGATGAGCCCTCGTAGACACAGCCTGACTGTGGATACACCTGAGCATTTTTGATTCTAGTTGAGTTTGTGTATTTTAATGCTCAGATGTTACTGCACTCAATCAGAAATGTGCATTCATCATGTAAAAAGTTCCTTTTCATCCAGGTCTGTCAGGGTGGACTGACAAGCACCACTGACTGAGTCATAGTGCAGACCAGCAATGCCAAGACAGCACCACACGACAATCAATAGTACTAGTTGTAACCCTGGACAATAATAATATTTCCTTAGAAAGTAGCTTTTGCTGTATTTTCTTTGCTTCGTCAGTTTAGCTGCTAATAGTGTTGGCAGCCTCACAATTTAAGATAGGTAGGTACTGAGTGTGGTACAGAGAGATCGTCATGTGACCATTCTCAAGAAAGACATCCTCTGGGGCAGAGATGCAGGCAGGTGTTCTGGGAATAAAGATTTTCCAAAACGCTTCAAAATGTATCATGAATCCCCCAGAGTCTGTCGGCTCTGATGTTCAAAGTGGTGTAGATGAAAATGCAGTCAGCAAAGTCACCTTCTCCTTCCTCATATGCGTCTCAGGATCCCTTAACGCACTGTGGCTCCTTTCTTTAGTCAAGCTTCAAGGAGTGTTAGTGCAACCTGACAGCAATTCTCCACTGACCTGGTTGGACACTTCCTTTGGTTTGATTGAGCACGGTAAGCATAATATATACATACTGTATACTGTACATTACGTATGTTTCAAGGGGTTTCTTGGTACAATCAGAGTCATGTACTGTATATTGTACATTTCTTTCCTTTACTTCTTCTCTTCAAAGCTTGGGAAGAATTTCTTCCAGGCTGGTTTACATTTGGGCTACCCTTATTTGTGACAGAAATTAATAAAAGGACTTGAACAGACCACATCCTTAATACATAGAGTACCTTAAGTAGGAGTACATACTAAAAGCATGTACTCATAGTTTGCATAATGCACAGAAGAATCAGCAGTTAAATACCAAGGAATGAACATGCACAATATTTTTTACTATAAAAATGATTCCTGATGATTTCATTTCTGTTTTTTATCCAGTTTCCTCCTGGCTACAAATAAATGTATTCTCTTGTGTGGGAGAAGACATTGAGACCTTTAGTAAAGATTTGTTGCCTTAATAGTCAATGTGTGTCAAATAATATGAGTTGAACCAGATAAATGTCTTATCTATACAGAGTTTAAAACTCCTTTCCTCTTTTTTTCCTCAAAATCTGTGTAACAAGCTTTTTGCCAATTTTTCTCACAAGAGGATAAGTAATTGCATACAGGCAAATAATGTGGCCCTTGTTGCTTTCCTGGTAATTAATCATTTGCAGATCTCAAACTTCATGCGTACAATTATATATTAAAGATTAACTTTCCCCCTCAGTTTGTAGTTGAGGGATCCCATGGGTAGTAAACAAAGAATTATTGCTGAAACTGGTATCTTTTTTTAGAACCAGTGTCATGGTTTTCTACACATAAATCACTTTTGGAGTACAGGACAGTACAGCATTGTGGCAATAGATACTACTCTCAGATTGGCCTGGATTTCTTTAATTTTTAAGTTTACCAACTGGAGATAAAGGCTCTGATGGGTGTGTTAAATCTGTGAGATACAAGACTCACCATATTAATCCTTTTGAAAGATACATTTAATCAGCACCTGACACAATATGAAATGGCTTCAGATTCATAGATCTTTCCAAAACATGGATTGCAGCATGATTCTTTATTCAGAAATATTACAGATTATACAGCTGTATGATATTCAAAAGGATATTTTGGGAGGGTAAATGCGTGATACATATTTCAATGTTATTTTTTAGAAATACAGGACTAACTCGGAGAAAGCTTTATTTTGAATCAAACTCTGCCAAAATATTTTATTGTACCAACTTAAATGAAACTCGCATAAAAGCATATGAAAGGATAGAAATGAGAAGAGGCCATTATGTTTCCACACTCCCACAACACTTCGGTAAAGCCGTGCCTCCTGTTACTGGTTTGAAATGCACTTGTGCCCCCTGGTTCATGTGTTACTGTTCGTTCTGAAGAAGTGCTTTGAGGATTTTGAAGAATCCGGATCTGGCTAGCCAGGAGAGACTCGGAATTGGAAGAAATGGGAATGGACAGCTGGGTCGAGTCACGTCGTATCTTCTCTCTTCAAGCCTGGATAAGTCGAGTTTCTTCAGTCTGCTAGTGTAGGACATTCCCTTCAATCCCAGGAAGATCTGGGTCTCTGGACTGGAGCTTTTCTGTAACATGTGTGACGAGACAGAAAGATTTTTTCTTATTTACAAATGCATTTACAATAAAAATGAAATAGTGATAATAACCACTACTGATAACAAGTTAAAAGAACAAACTCAAGTTCACGTATCTAAGAGTCCTTGTCCGTAAAAGCGCTTCCGTCACGTTCCTGTAGATTAAGATGTTCCCAGGATTTTCCCTTTCATTTGTATGTGTCGCGCCCTCTGCAGCCAGAGGGCGCTCCTTCTCTGTCCTGTCCCTAGTTTCCGGTCTGCTGTCCTTCCGGTCCCTCTCTTTCCCTTGGGCTATATATTTCCGGGTCTTGCGCTCTGTCCTCCCTCAGCATTGACGTTCGGATGTCCTGAGACCCGCCTAGCACCAGGGCGCCCCACGTCTGCTCCCTGAGGGCATAGGTTTCTATACGGCATTCCTGAACTCTTTGCACTAATGAGCCCGGGCCTTTTTCCCGTCTCGCCGCTACGCATATGGGTCTTTTTCCGCTCTCCTGCTCCCCACGGTTAGTCCCTTTGGACGTCCGTGACAGTATGTCCACCAGAAACCGTTAAAAGAAGCCGCAAAGTTCAATATCCCTCGATAAATGGTAAATCCAGACACAAATCCCATCAGTACGTCAAGTGTTCTTAAAAACTGCTGAATCCTCCATAAGCAAAGTATACTTAAAGACTCCTGGAGAACAAAAACTCGTGTAACTGGGTCTGTCGTTCTTTAGAGACCCGAGCCACTTCTCGAACTTTCTGAACCCCTCACATGACCTGTCCACACCCAATGGATTACGTAATCATTCTAGTACATTCTGATTACAAAAACACAAAATCATATTCATTATTTACATAAAACAATGTTAGTAACAAATAATGAACATTCTAGTAAATATATAAAAAACAATTTAAAAATAATTATTCTGAAAACACATGGAAAAAGAAATTGCTCACGATGTTCTAAAAGAGGTCTTGCTGATGCAAAATATGATCTGAATCTCATATACAAGATTGTTCATGTGTTTGCGAACTATTTCCACTGTTCAAGGTCTTCACTACTGTGAACCAAAGGAAATTAGTTAAATTATTGAAGAAACGATCAGAAAATAATTAACAACCCTCTTACCACCTTCTAGCCAGATCTCGGAAGTTAAGCAAGGCTGGGCCTGCTCAGTACCAGGGTAGGAGACCTCCAAGGAAAACCAGGTTACTTCTGCAAGTTGTGCTGGAAGACCAGTAGGGGGTGCTCTTCCCACTGGACCTGATTTACAAACTCATGACCGTATGGTGACTGGGGAAACTGTGCTCTGGGAGGTACCATCCTTCTGGTGGGAGATCTGGATGACATGGACGTTACAGATCCCAGTTCACATACTCAGGGATCACACTCGGTTCAGTGACAGTCTTCTCTTTTCTCCATTTTTGCTCTGTTCCTTTAATCAAAGGGCTCTAAATTCAGGCATTTATATTTTTGGAAACATCGTTACACTATCTATATATACCATTTACTTTTGCCTCACTGGCTTTTCTGTATGCCAGTTAGACCAATGTTAAATTGGCACATTTTATCCACTGAACAAAATCAGGGGTTTGGCTGAGTGTTGGTTTTCTGTGTGGTATGGCACAAGGTTACACTACACTGGAGTAAAATAAAGAATTGATTTAACAAGCAAAAACTAAACAAATACAGTATCTTGGCATAATTTTGGAGATATTAAGGTAACAAATACAATTTTCTTTGGAGAGCAGTTTGTTACAGAATATTTAGAGAGACCACATGAAAATACAAGAATAAAATATTAGATGTACAGTATTTTGTACAGTCAATGTTTTAAATCAAAGAAGTACACACAGATAGGATTCGATTTAGCATCCATACACAGATATTTAGACCTTTTGAACAGACCTATTAAAATACAAACAGAATAACAAATCAATGACAATAAATTACATATCCTGCATATTGCAATTGCTGCAACAGTCACACTATATAATGACCTATGCTTGCATATTTTAAAAAACAAAGTGCAAATTAATTATTTTCATTATTCATATTATTCATACAGTATTTTGTAAGAATTGTGTTCTGAATTATTGCACCTTGAAATTAGAGCAGAAAAAGCCAGATTACATTCCGAAATTAAAGAATATCCAAACAGCACATTCTGGCAGGAATCCCAATGCAGAACGGAGCACAGCGGAGATGATTACACTAGGCGTGCAATTAAGAGAAACATTACTTTGCAATAAGCTCCCATGACTGGTATGAAGTCCAGAGAGTGGCAGAGGTGACAGAGAAACTGAGAATACCTCAGAAAGCTCTGACCCAAAAGAAAGACTGCATTCATATGAGCAGCACTTGGGACTGAAGGAGCATTTGTTTACCAGAGGTTACACTTGAAACCCAGGGGAGAAAACACACATGTAAAAAATTAGCAAATATTATTTGTTTAATTTCACCCTTGCTTGCCATTGGCATAGGGAAATAGGCTGTAATGTGCAAAAGGTCGGGTACAATTGCACCTACATCAAAAACAAGCCGTCTCTGACGGTAGAGGGAATCTGTAGCTCACTGATAGGTTGCTTTCATGTCTCAGTTCAGCCTGTGCTGTGAACACTTACTGTGCTAATAACTTCCTTCCTCGGCAGCTACAGTACATGGAAAAGCAGGTAAGGGCATTGCTGTTTGTCATTTCTAACAAACAGAAACAATATCCTTTGTTTGGTCCCCTCACGTAACCGAAGGCTGTGACGTAATTCTGGCATCTGTTAAAGGTTTGGTTTGCTTTTCTCGTTACACTAAGGCACTCATTACAATAAATTAAATCCTTTGGGAATCTTTTTCATAGTTACCCCAGGAATGGGATATGGATAAAAAAAATAGTTTTAGTTTTGGAAAAGTATGATTAAGAATAGGTTAACATTTCAGAATTAATGCTATATATTATACTGTATAAGCTACCAAGTTAAAACACGTTTTTTTTTAACCCACATTCAAGTTTAGAAATGGTGCCAGAAACTATAGCAAAATCCAGTGATGACTGTGGAAGAGGTGAGATCGCGTGTGCAGAGAGCACATGAAACAGTCCAGCCTTGTAAGGCTAGCCCCTGCAACACGTGATTCTCGTTTACTTTTTGGGTCGATTGTCTGGAAGTGTGGGGGTCGGGTGTCGCACAAAAATGTAACAAAAATGCAAGTTGGTTACACAGAAATAAGATACTGCTGTACAGTAAACAGTCTTACCTCTTCAGATTGTGTTTAGTATAATTTGGTTACAACCTCTTTACCTTAGTGATGTGACAAGTACAAAAAAATCAATAAATGAATGAAAAAGCAGACCTCCACTGCCCTCACAGGGATTCGATCCCGGGCACTTACAAGTTCCAAGCAATCACAGTGCCACTTCTGAGACAACAGAAAACAGCCACTTCAAAAAACCAGGTCTGAGCACTGAGCCCTGTTACACTTAAGAAGACCTTCAGAAACACAAAGCATTGTGTATTAGAAAACACATTACAAGAAAGGATGTCTTTATTCTATTTAGAAAGCCTGCAAACTGGCCAAAACAATACCTCATGATAATCAAGCCAGCCACATCAGACGAAAAGCAAGAAGAAAACGACAATGAACAAGAGAGAAACAGCATCACCACCTCAGGCTTCAGAAGGCTTTCAAATATACAATAATTTACAGTAAATATAGAGATGACGTTTACATCAATTATTGTAAAATACATTAATTCCTTCCTGTAAGCAGAGCAGTGACCAGAAAGATACTCACAAAGAGTTCAGAGCGATGACATTATGTCAGCTTTTTTCTATTTAATTTATACCAGCCTACTGGGACAGGTTGTACTAAGCTCACTTTACCCACATGAAAGCTTTTACAGTGACTTGTGTGTGTGGTGTCTGATGCAAAGCAGACTTGCATGAAAAACCAAAAGCCAGAGGGGACAAAGTATACAGGAACTGACTGAACCTGAGTGAATTTCTGCCTGCAGCAAAAACCACAGGATCTCATATAAAGTTACCTGCCTCAACCAGTGTGTGTCACTCCATGTTAAGCCCCTTGCAGCAATACCAGCCTGTGATAAGCGGTCTGTGTAGGACAGAACTGGCTCATAACCATTTCTAGAACCCAGAAAACAGCTTCTCTTTCTGTGCCCTGTTGCCCTTTGCCTGGAGATCCTCTTTCACAGCCCTGTCCGGGAAGGAAGAGGAGCCCAATAAAATGCCAATAAAATGGTCTGAGCTTTTCCTGAGCACCTGAGGTGCACACTCCTCTACTGGCCTCCCTGACGAGCCATTATCTCGACACAGCCCACCCTACGCTCAGTGGCGCTCCATCGGCTGTGTGATACCACCGGAAAAATCCTGGTCACGGCCACCTGGTATCCTGACCAAGGCCCAGACCCGTGACTCCTGAGTCATACAGCTCAATGCGCTCTCTGGCGAGCATCTTTTTTTGGGTTGAGTCTCTTGGGAGGCTCTGTGGTTTTGTAAATTTATCACATCATGAAACGGTGATCTTTCATCCACATATTCTCCCTGGTAGGTAGAGATCTAAGCCCCGTGGGCCTCGGGGCTGGAGCACTCAACCCCTGTCCTAAAGCCCACAGCTCAACTGCTGTGGTTGACAGAGAAGTCTGCGGCGGGCTGACAGGTACATAGTGTCTATCTAGCTGGAATCAGAAAGCCATTTCTTACTGTAGCAGCTGTAAGGAACAAGCGATTTGGAGCTTGATCACATAAGCAAATGACACAAGACAATACTACAGTTTCTAAAAGGATTTCAGAAACTTAGACTCTCTATCAGGCCTCAGGAAAAAAATGCTTTTATTTGACAATGTCAAGCAATCCAGACTGGGTGCAAACATATGCTTTGGTCTCTTTCATTTATTCCAGGATTGAACACACTTATTGTACACAGCTGCTTCACTGGTAAACCAAAAAGGTTCTGGATATTTGGTCTTAGTAAGTTGTTTGTTATTTACTGCACACGTTCAGCATTTTCTTATTAGCTTAGGTCAAGCCTAAGCGCTTCATGTTATCCATGTTGCAGTTGCGTCATTACAGTGAGGGTTCTGTCTCTACAAGAGGTTGATGTCACGATCGGAAACCCCTCCTCTTAAGGATGCTCCAGCCCTTCCTTGTTTATTCTTGATCTCCTGCACCTGCCTCCCGTTCCTGACCCCGTCCTATAAAAGCCAGACGTTCCTGGGCTCACCTTTGGAAGACGGACACCCAGAAGCCCGCCTGCCCGCCAGTCCAGGAGCGACTCGAAGGCATAGGCTTCACAACGGCGTCCTGACCATCTGGGTCTGGGACTGGGAGCGCCTGGCCCTGTTACCCCCTTTTATTCCCCCGACCCTTCGCCTGATCCCTCTCCGGCTTTTTAACTTCGTCTGTGTCAGGATGGATCACCCGGCTTTGGACATTGGCTTTCTCTGGACACTCACACAGAAACCCTTGGACTTGTTTGCCCTGGACACCCCCCGAGCACCAGTTCACCTTGGACACGCCCCCTGCTCTTCTTCCAGCCCCTATCCTAGCCTTTTTCCCCGTGTTTTCTCCCTCCTCTCCGGATTGTGCTGTCTGTATAGGATCCTGAAAGACGCTTCGTGACAGTTGGATGTTTTCTTTCTAATCAAATTGCCAGAACACAGTAGGTTCCGGGTTTGTGAACTTGAAACCATGTTGTGACACAGAGACATGGCGAGCTCTTCCCTGAATGATGATGCTTATTGTAGCCAGCAGTATCCTGTGAACTGTCCATCTTAAAAACAACATTGTTTTAATCCAGGTCCATAGATTAATTTCTGATTAGAGATATTTACTTTGTTTAGAAAAACAGGCTTTGCAACCAGAGCATTTTAAGGTAAAGAGTGAATTCATTTTAGAATTTAAAATTGTTCTTGAAACATGCATCCTTAAATAAATCATTCAGAGATTAAATATGGAGTGTGAATCTTGAATAAAGGAAGGCTAAAATCTACACAGAACATAATTCATATCAGGTCCTGACAGTAACTTGCTCTGTAAGCAGATTCTAAAAATGAACACCACAAATGTGCACCAGGGAACAGCAAGCAATAACATGACACTTATATTCTTTGTTGATGCAGTACAGTGTGCTAACAAAGTAATAAGCTGGAAGCAAACTTAAAATTAACATTTATTTCTTTAAAATAATACACACATACCCAATACACAACCTTCTAGGCTTTGTACAGACATTTACAATCAGGGAAGCATCAAAGCTCTGTTTTCCAGAAAACAAAGCTGTGTCTGGCAACTGGGGCATAAACAACATACAGGGAAAAAAGGGAAAACTGTCTCTTGTTCCAATGACGGCCCAGTCAGGATTAGATATCCCAACAATATCTAACAATATCTAACCACTGTAATATCTCAGCAATGCTTACTGTACCTATGCACCACCATGTCCCTCAGGAGGAAATAAGTATTTCCACCAATTTGAAAAAATAGTGCCATAGTACAGCGTCTGTCACTTTTGTGCTCAAATTATCTGTCAGACCTGTATTCCAGGTATTGTGAAGGAGGAAACTCTCCCAGGACTAGTTGCTTCTTGGCTACCCACTGCTCTCAGTTTTTGAATGTTCTTTATATCCTGTTTTAGTTTTTTTTAGGTTGTCCTGTCCCCCACAGAAGATGACCTAAAGATTTGACTGCAATTAGTTTAGTCCTAGTTAAAACTTAGTACAATGTATTGATCACCTCACTCTTAGGCCTGTGACTGACTAAAGTGATAAAATAAGGTATAGCAGTCTGGGCAAATCCTTGCACAGCTTCCTGTTATTAAACCTTACAGAATAGGATACTTTTGATGTGAAATTTAAATACTTAGAAAACCATAACACAACAATCCCAAAAGCTTCAGAGTGTCTAATGTTGGTAATGCTGTCATTTCTGAGATTTTAAAAGGTAGGCATTTTTTTAAATGTTTTAGCATTTTTTTTTTGGCTCCCCTAGTTGTAGTTATCGGTTGTCAGCTTTTCTCTTAAAGTTTGGAATCACTAATTACCTTTCTTCCATATCACAATCACTAATATTAATCAACTCAGCATTGCTTCTCCTATATTCATGCCACCACTACAGGGTTATGGAATTTCCTTCTTCAGAAATGTCCACTGTCTTAACCTTGTGCTTCTTATTCATACTTCAAGTATCACAGTACCTTGGCAGACGGAGAATGGAATATTGGATTAGTGGTACTCTCCCAGATAAGATTACAATTTAAGAGGAATGTGGGAGGATACATGGGCTGCTCGATGATCAGAAAAAACCCTGCCAGATGAAGCCCACCTGACTCCATCAGTACAGGACCAATCACATACCTCCAGCTGAGGAATCCTAATCAAATTCGGCTAATATAATCCCGATAACATAGCCCAGAGGTTGACCAGCAAAATCTGAACTACAGGGCTCAACCTGAACTTGAAATGTGTCTTCATCTTACATAGTTTTATACTGGAGGAATGTATTTCTCTGCATTACTCTTCCCCGTTCCCATTTAACACTGTGTCTTCGGGCTGGTTCCTGCTTGTAATCTAACACCAAGTCCTTATGTTCTGAGCCCAGTCTCTCAATATTCAAGTCTTTTCTAGCTTCAGATCTTGCTTGTGTTCCAGTTGTTAAATACTAAGTATCCTTGGGGCTTTGATTTGGATTAAATTCCTTTTTTTCGTGCTGAACTGCATCCTTCATTTGCCTGGCTCAAAGGAGATGTTTGGAAATAGGGGCTGATGTTTTGTTTGAGGGTGGTGGGGAAAGTGTCACTGTGCAAGGAAAAAGAAAGAACACTTTGTGCGTTTTGATGCCTGTGCCCACTAACCCGTTATAACAAACTATTCCTCTCCACACAAGCCTCGGTCTAAGAGCTCAGTCAGCCAGTTTTCTGCCTCACAAGAGAGAATGGCTGAAGAGATCTCAGTCCGACTGTCTCTTGGACTACAACTCGGTCGAAATGAAGCCAAGGAGGCCGTGGTTCATCATCCGCTTTCTGGCCCACCCAGCAGTTTCCAAAAAGTCAGAGGAGTATTAGGGGCTTGGAAGGGAGAGCGTAACAGTGCACCGGGAGTTTCTAACAATAGACAGTGAAACCCATCAGCTTGCATACTTCATTTTCAACCATCAAGCCGGGAATTATTTGGTGAGAACTATCTCGTGAAATAATTCTCACATACCCCATGGAAACATGGTCTGTTGTTATTTACAGTACGGTGAAGCAGTTCAGCAATATATGAATTGCATTTTGGCCTGCTAGTATTTTTTGTCAGTTCTTATTTTAACAAATGTGTGCTACTGGGACTTTACATGCCTAAGAGATTACATGGTTCATAACACTGCATGAAAGTGAAATTAACATAAGCAGGACCTTGCAGAGATTACACTGCTACCATTCATTATGCTCCTTCAAAGACTAGTTCTCCTTGTTTTACTTTCTGAGTTACAATCATTCTAAACATATTAGCGTTTTTTTCACTTGAAGCGGATATAGACTTACTGCATTCTTGACACTACTGCCTTACAGCAGCGTCTGTTACACCCTCGCTGTAGTCAGTGCTGCAATCTGTACTGGCGCTGTGCGTAACATGTCAGCAGCAAAGCACAGTGAAAGGGCCTGCATCCTGTTTTCTACAAATCAAGTTTTACTATTTACTAAGCATACTATTTGCATGCTTCTATGCACATTAACTGGAGTGTAAAAACACAAAAAATAGCTGTATGATTCAATGGAGATTTCATTTTCTAATTATACCATGTCAATATCCTGTCTCAATGGTCCATTGCTGCCAGAAAGTAATAGGATGCCTGCAGTGTTGCCCAATTACCATTAGTGCACCTGAGCTGCCTGTCACATTTTATGCTTTTTGTCATATTTAAACCAGATACTATTCATTAGGATTCTATTAAATTGTAGTTTAATACGAAACAATGACATCTTCGGCCTTTTGACTTCTAGTTTTGATATTCTTTGAGTTACTCAGGCGAGACAAGCAAAGCACTGACTGCAGCTTGAGTTGGACTGAAGAGTATCCTATTTGAAGTTAAAAGGGTCGTCACGGGCTCTGAATAAAAGGTGGTTGCAATGTATTTACTGAGGCTACTTTCTTAAAAGGTAAATGGCACGGTTTTGTCCAAAGCACCTGAGAAGATATACAGTTTTATCCCAAAGACTGAGATGTGATCAGACCAGGATCAGTGCCTGCCTGAGCTCATCGGGGACTGGAAAACTGTGTGTGACTGAAAGAAACGCAACTGCAGCAAAATGCCATGCCACTTGACATTTCCTTGCCTGAAATGGCACCAGTGAATGAAATCTGAACCCTGCATGCCAAGCTACAGCCACTGTCTTCTCACTCCCATGAGACCCTTATGATGTGGATAGTCACTCCTGCCTCCAGATGAGCACCAGTATGGATCATGGCCAGATGCCAGATGAGACACAACACTGTGCACGGGTATGAGCAGCAGGCATGAGTAAGTCTGACATGTGCCTGCTTCACTTCAGTCACAGTTTTGTTCAACCAATAAAAGGGTATCAGGTTTTCCACTGGTGTTGAGGCTTTCAGTGGAGGAAACATTTCCCCAGCTGAGCTGAAAGATCTGCTAAGCAATACACTAAGTCATGTAGACTGAGACATTGACTTAAATGATGCCTTTTCACAGTGTCTGGAGGAAAACTGCTGACTAATCGTCAAGGATGACTTGATTCGACCCACAGACTAGAGTCTAGACTGAAACTTTTAATCAAAACCAAGGTCTCCAACCTACAGCAGATGGAGAACAAAAGAATATTGCTGTGACCGTGTTGATTTGATGGGGACTCACAGGGTCACAGAAAACCTCTTTTTATCCAACGGGGTGGAAATTGTGGCCAAATGGAGGCCTCTGTGTTCAGCTCAGAAAAGAAGATCTTACTACAGTAGACTGTAGTAAGAGTACAGGAGAGTCAGATTGTGAGTTGAAGACACGGAACAGGGCAGGGAATGGGTTCTTCCAAAAAAGGGATAAAGAGGAACGTTTCATGCTTTTCCTAATTTGTTTTTAAGAGCGGACCTTCAGATTTATGTAAATTCCCTGGGAGAGGAACTTCCCCTGTCATCAATAATCTTTTACATGTTTTATCATGAGGTGCTCTAGTTTCTTTGCATTTAATCCCACCTAGTGGATATCCTTAAAAATAAAACATTTTTGCTTTTGTCCTTTTTATTGGATGGAAACTAAAGGAATGCCATAGGAATTATTTTCAATATGGACATCTCGAGTCTGCAACCAAATCACTTTTTTATGTGCAACACAGTCAATTGCCAAGAGCAGAACTGGCTGTTCTGACTTTTTCAGGCTCCGGAGGGTATTGCTGTGCAACAGCTCTGAGGCAAGCGAGTACCCTCACCCACACACATCCTGATAATTATTGTGTACAGCAACCATGCCTTGGAAACTTTCATCAGTACACTTTGTTTTAAGACAAAACGGATCTTTTATTTCTGAAACTATACTCAAAGTTATTTCTTCTTTCTTGGGAATTCGGCCTTTAAACTATTTTCAATTTGTCACTATTTGTTTACAAGGTGCCAGAATCTCAGCTTAATCACCGACAAGCATTTTTATTGCTCCGGAACAGTGTATGCGCAGCTCAAGTCCTCAGGAGTCCCATTCCAATATGTTTTCCATGTCTCTTTCATATAGTAATCAGTGTTGTAATAATATCAATACACTATTTTCTGATGGGTAGCAGTTTATATTGTGAAGAAGAAAAGGGTTTGTTTCAGCACAAACAGCTGTCATGGGGGATGCGAGTAAATACGTGCCGTTTAATCATTAGTGGTATCAGTAGTTCCTTCCTTCCTCCAGTGGCTGGAAGTGCTTTACCTCATCAGCAGCATCATCTGCTGCCCTGCCGCCCTCCTGGAAATTTGGGTTTGGAAAGTTGACTTAACGTTAAGAGACTGGCAGGCACTTGTTTACTTCTGTTGTCTTCCCATGGAAACTGTAGCCTGCAGTCACAGGGGCACCAACAAATGGATGCTGTGTATCAAGAACAGGAAAGTACACCAGCCACCACAGCAGGACAGCAGAGATACCTTCCAGCCTGGCCTGTCCAGGCTGGGGAAACAGACAAATCAGCCCCTCTGGTCCATCAATAAAAGGCCATCTGTTACACTCTGAGCAGTTGGGTAGCCAGATTAACATGCAACTTCCTTCTGATAGCCCCCCCCCCGCCAAAAAACTGCACAATTTGAGGCTATTTGGAGTCACTTTGAGAGACACAACTTCATTTGTCATTAGAATACAGGAAGGATCACAAATAAGAGGCCGCTTGGCCCATCTACTGTAGCTCATTCGGAAGATAGCAGCTAACTGATCTAAGGATCTCATCCAGGTGCGACTTGACAGAAGCCAGGGTATTATTCTTCCACAAAACTACCTGGCAACTGTACCCAAAAGTGAGATGCAATCTGCCTAATTATATTGCTGAACACAAAACCAACCCACCAGACTCACACCGAGCCTCAGTCTGAGCGGATGCCGATACAAGACTTCTGGATGACCTGTGACGTGGCCTATGTTGGTACAAGTGTGGTTTCAATACAGTGTTCAATAAAAAGGCCCTTGTGTTAATACACATATGGAGGTAATAGGATGTGCTGTCAATTATAAATGTCCTCTTTTAGGGTTCCTTCCCCTGGTTAGCATCCCACAACTACACATGGTCTGAATTGACTGATTATTGCCAAGTGGTGAATGTCGCTTGGAGACTGAATTAATGGACTGATTCCAGGAGAGGAGAGCACACTGGATAATAGTCTAGCAGTATGTGGACATTGCAGACAGTCAGTGCTCAGAGGAAATCATGAAAGTCCCTGTGTTTTCCTTTTATGGGAAGAGAAATGGCAAATGGGATGAAAGGAGCAAATTCATTTTTTGCTTTATTGGAACAGCAGAATGTCTGCTTTGTACTGTACTGCAGTAAACACTAAAACACTCCCTCTGACTCACACATGCAGTAGGCATACTCAAACCTCGTCTCTAATTCTGTGAAGTTATCGTGTGAAATAATACCTTCCCCTTCATGATTTGATTTTGTCTTTGTCAGATCCAAAGTATACTTTCTAGTCTGAAAACATACAACAGTGTTTCAATGAAGTGTAAGCAGAGTGTTATACTACAGTGGACAGGAATTTGGGTAGGTTTTATACAGAAAAACTGGAAATCACGCTCCATGTAAATACCTGATACTCACTGGACTGGCTTTTCCTGACTTCTATAAGCAATGTTGTCTAGAGAGCATCCTTCCTGACACATGAAGAATTGTACTACTGTACATACTTCGAAACCCAGTTCAGAGGTAAAGAACAACATGGGCTTCAGCCATCACCCTCAATACCCTCAGATCGTCCTCACACTCATCCTCCAACACAGACATGATGGCAAGGTTGTTAAGAATGGTGGATGGGCCTCTTTACACTAGATCAGAGCGCAAGCATTCACTGTCTTCGTTCACCCAAGTACATTCTGCACAAATTATCGGATGGCACACATGTCCCATCACTTTAATAGAAGTCTCCAGCACCTTCTACAACTCAACAGACTGTTGCTGTAAAATGCTGGAAAAATACTTTATTCCCACACAACAGCTGTTGGTTTTGGTTTATGAAAAGAACTCTGAGGAAGCAAACCTACAACACATACAGTACAGTATTTTAAAAAATCTGAATACAACTGGAAATGAGAAGACAATGAGGTACACATTAATCTTGGATTTGGCAAACCGGATTGTGAAAAGGATAC
Organism: Lepisosteus oculatus; assembly: GCF_040954835.1. Classification (NCBI taxonomy): domain Eukaryota; kingdom Metazoa; phylum Chordata; class Actinopteri; order Semionotiformes; family Lepisosteidae; genus Lepisosteus; species Lepisosteus oculatus. The sequence goes on along the minus strand of NC_090698.1, from coordinate 70,530,975 downwards.
TCATGCGTGGCGAAATACCGAGAGAGTTCAGAGTCCGTGTGGCAGCGGGGAAGCAGCCGAGGTGAAAGCGGGCGGTTCTTCAAAGGAACGATTTAAAGTGTTTTTCCGGAGGGTGGATCTGGAAAAGATTGTGAGCTAGATGAGAGGGGCCTAAAATAATCTTGTGAGCGTGATTGGGAGTGCGGCTTGAGCAAACGCATGGAATGGAAGGGGATTCTCAGCCTACTATATTTAAGGCTATTCTTCTGAGATAATATTGTACTGTTCACATGAACTGGAGGTCCAAACCAAAAGAGGCAGTGATCATCGATATTCCACAGCCCTGTAGATCTCGGAGGGCATTTGAAAAATGACCAAAGGCCGTCGACCCGAGAAACAGACAAATATCTGAAAACACTTGCAAAAGGACGCATGACAAAAACGTGTCACTGTAACCACAACTCAGCTTGGCCAAGGCCTGTAAGATCTCATTCATCATCAGCAGAGGGGAAAAACAGTAGAGTAAATTTGGGATGAATGTTACTAATGCCTTAGTCTTGCATAATCCATGCCAATGCTGTAATGAGAACAAGTGATTTCCCGAATGAGGTCAGGAAAAGACAGCTGAGATAATCAGCATCTTCTCACTGCTTCACTGCTAAGGAACAGACACGCCAGCTTATGTCAAGAAGCAGCTGGATGAGATCTTGAGCTTCTTGCACCAAAATGAGCTCAAATGGCTGAATGGCTTCTCTTGTGTCTAATCATTCTCATTTTCGCAAATTTTTATGACGCATCCAAATTTTGGCGACTGGGACCTTCAGAATACCAAAATAGTGGCTTCATGGTCTGGATCTATTCTGAAAGCACGATGCAGTCACATCAGAGCTAGTAACACAGTGGTGCTGGAGCGCTCCGTGTATGGATAAATTTACTCGGGCACAAACGGGAATGATGAAAATAACGGATGGTGTACAAGAATGGTAGCACGTTTCTAATTGTCTCCAAAAATGTGAAACAGCCAGAACCACCAGTGGGAAACTGTATTGGTCGTAATTCCAGCAGAGATTTACAGGAGCCCCGCTGCTGAGAGAAAGTTAAGACCAGATGTCTGCCTCCTGATAAAAGCATTTTAATCAAACAAGCTCTGTAGCTGTCCGTTCTGCTAACCCATCAAGACTAAGCAGATTGATCAGTATTACAGAACTGAGAAGGAGCTCAGTTAAATCCTCTTACCTGTGGGGTAGAGTACCCTTTAAAATGCATAAGATTATCTACCGGCTTCCACCCAACCCATGTCTGTGATTCCACACCTTGACTTTCTAAAGCCCTCCAGACCTGAACTACTATCAAAGAAAATACACCGCGACTGAAAATACAGTCAGATGCAGTCACTTTGAAATTTAAAGCTGCATTTGACCAGGTTGACTGATACTGTAGTGTACATTACTGAAGGCAACAGCTGAATTGGCTAATGTATAGTAACAGACAGCCATAAGTTCTTCTCATGCAGAGCTGCTGTCAAAGCGTCAAAGTTGCGATTTTCACAGGAGATGGACTCACCTACTATTGGGGATGTTTTATCCTTTAACAAAGCATCTATACTGTACATGACAGTGTTTTTTTAATACACCTGCAATTAAACATTTGCAGGGATTTTCAATGGCCGGTAGGTTATTAACACAAAAATGGAATTTGCCACTTCCAACTCAAATTGAAGTTTCTGTTACCGTGAAATTTAAGTTTGGGTTACCGTTATAAATCGGGATGTGACACAGTGAACAAACAGTCCTTTATTCACCATCATACAGTATATATTTCATCACCCTCCTGTTATTAACTCTTTAACTGTCACTCATCAGAAAACAATTTATTCAGAACAAAATAACTGACTTCTTTAGCTGACACTTCACTAAGCAGTTCATATTCATTTTCATATTGACTGAACCAAGATAATTGCACGCCATGAGGAACATGTCTTAACAGCCCAGTTGAACAGACAAAGGGCTGCATTATGAGGCTCCTCCATGAAATAGTTATTAGGAAACAGTGACTCTGTAACACTGAGAAGAGTGTCCCAATAAATGCTAAACTGGAATTATCCTGTAAAAACATTTCTTTGATAAAACTATACCATACATTTAAAAACGGATAGGAGATAGCAGCTCTGGTGGACGTTTCGGAAATTAAACCGTAAAAGAAAAGAAATAAGTGCTTCTGCCCAATCTGGACAAAGATGTAAAGCTCTCCAATTATCATATTTTGTGGAAGCATCCAATTGAGGCAGTGTGGCCTCAATAAAAGCCCTAATTATTGGCAGTGTTGTGGCAGACCTCTCTCTGATGTGGTTTGGAGTTACAATAAGAAAACATCTGCTGGCCACAGGTGGCTTTGCAAAAATGATTTGTCTTTTTGTGGGCTTCCTCTTGTCACACTGAGACAGGATGGCTGCTTGAGCACAGCCTGCTCTCCCTCTTCCAGCCCACTTCTCTCCTGCGTCTCTGGGCACTTCTGAGCCCTTGCTAATTTGCTGCTCAAGCTGTGGCGAACCAGAGGGCAGGTGTTTTCATTTCTGCTGAGGGATCCACCTGGGAAGAGGAGTTCAGACGAAGACAGGCAAAGGGATGTTTACTCAAGCAAACAAGTCTTCTGAAGCTATCTGTTTCCAATCTGTGCACGTGGGATATCATTTCCAAAACATTATCTCAATTTGCAATATTTAAATAAATAATCACAGGATGTGACACAACACTTCCTGCCCCTCCCTCTTCTTTCTTGAGGAAAAAAAATATGTATTTATGTATGTTCACAGAGGAGTTAAATTTAAGGCAGACTTAATAAATTCTAGCAACAGTTACTCTGTGACTTCTATACTAGAATAGAATACATGCTAGAGATAGCATGTCTCTTAGAAACAGCATCTTTGTTGAAGTGTATTTAATCTATGGTTTGATTCATGATAATTTCATGTTTAACCTGTGGTAACCCCTTATTGCTGGGGTACCCAAATTGTGACCCTTCCGATCCAATTCATTCTGGAATATTTCTATTCAGAAATCATTACTATTAACATCAGCACCTTAATAAGTTAGCTGTAAATCAGAAGGTTGCTTTGAGAAATTCAGTACTTTGGAAGAGCTATAATAATTGTCATGCAATGCACACCAAGGCATTATGGGTAGGTTGCACTAAATGTAAGCAGTGAGCTCTTACACCACTTTTTAAATCTTGGACTGGCAGTGAACCAGGCTGTAAATTTACACACCACATTTCCACTTGCTGAAATGAACAAGCACCACCAAGACAAAAACAAGACAATCATTCACAGAGAAGCAGAAATGACATACAGGGCAAATTTCTTGAAATGTGGAGCTATCACTTCGGATCAAGTTGGTGGGTCAGATTACCTGAAGTAGAGATTTCAAAAAAAGATGAGGGTGAGCAATGATGCTGAGGTGTTTCATAGAGGTAAGATTGTCAGAAATTATGCGTGAAACCCCTGGAGACCTGCATGAGTCTGTGCAGACTCATCTGAGAGCCGTGCTCAGCAGCTCTCACACAGGTGACAGAGCTAAACCTTTGAGGTCTCTGTTGCTCTTTCCCTTTGCTTTAATTTCCGTAGACCGTTTGCCTCTCGATAACCTGCATGCTGTTATGTTTTGTCTAACTGGCAGCCCAAACAGAGGTCCCGTGTGCTTCCTGGTTGTCCCCTGTAGTTAAAGAACAGAGGAGGCTGGGATTGAACTGGACAGCTCCTTACAGCTGTACCATGCCTGGAAGGTGACCCTTGACCCGGAAAGACCTTGTCCTTTAAAGTCCTAGATGTTGCATTTACTCAGAAATTCTAAAGGAGCAATTCAGAAAACGCACATTGGCAACAACAAATCACCACATTTAGGAGTGCATGTATTTGAAATGCCCATTTCATCACATCCTGTGAGGTATTTTTAATGCTGTTACTTGTAATGTATATAAAAACAAAGGTATTCAGAGTAGAGTGAGCTGCAGTGTACGGACAAATAAGTGAAAAGGAGTTTTCAATCATTTCAACCCTAGATACATCATACAAACTACCCTTTTACTTAATAACTTTTACATACCTCATATCAAATCCATCCAGGGTTTAGTTTGGATTTATTAATCTGGTAAAGTAAATTCTAGAGCAATACTAGTGTTCTCAATATGAGTATTTCTTAAAATGAAGCAATTTTACTGCAGCATTAGAGAAGGAATTAGTTACACATGGATATCTTAAAAGGAAACAGAAATCAAATTCTAAGGGTATTAGAGGTGTAGTGTTAGCTGGGGCATAAAAAGCCTATTTTTAATCCTGGTGTATTAGAGACTGTAATATACTAAAAGACAAAATGCAGCAACACAGTTGGTCCATGATGCAGATCTTACGTTTATTGTGGATGTGGAATTATTCTATTAAAGGTTTGTACAGTGTTTTAACAAAGCTGTGATGGTCTTGAGCGTTTAAAAATAACAGTCATTGGATTAGACAGATTTTTTTCCCCTTAAACCTGAGACAGGTTCTGAAGCATAATACGCTTTTTCGGATTACCTTGGAAAAAGGCTGGCACATCTTCTCCTCTTTGTGTGAAATGCCGTCTCCCCAGAAACACTGCAGGAAAGCTCATTAAACGGACAAAATGTTTAAGAAAAACCAACCTCTTAAAAAAAAAACTTCAGGTTGAATAATACCACAGTCAACTGTCATCTGACATAACATGGTTTCATTATGGAATGAAGCCCTCAGGTTGGAAGGGATGTCTTAGCTTGAATACACACAATTACAAAACGTAACATTTTGCAGGACTGTAATTTGTTTTTCACCCGCAGGATTGCTGTTGACTTCAGTTTTGGCAAGTGCGATTCAAACCGGACATGAAGCCATCGCCCTTACGCAGCCAAAGCCTTTCCGTCAAGTGTTCAAAATGGCAACATGTACAAAATGTTGTAGACGCTGCCAAGAACTGTAGTATGTTCCTCTCTTTCGTTGTCTCACTCACGTTAACAAGATGACACAGCCGTAACCAAACATTGTTGTATACCTGTACTGTAACCCGCCTCAAGGCATTACAGAACTAGAACAGTCAATATCGATCTTTGACAAAACTGTTGGTACTGCAGCTTGTTCTATTTTTTTTTATAACAATGAACAGCATACAAAGTCAGCAAATCATTTCTAACTTGAGACTGTATACTAAAACCCAAAACATTTTGAAAAAGCGTCAACACGCTTTGTATTGCACTTCTGTAGATATGTAGTTAGCGATTGTTTAAAGTTTAAAGTTCTCAGGGGTGCCCTCTATCGATCGGCTATTACAGGTGTATTACATATCTAACAGGGGAAAAGTGTGAAACTGGTCCAGTTATGGTCAATAACTCGACCAATGAGGGAATTTAGAGTTTGGGTAGAATGATACAACCACCCACCACTGACTTGCATCATGATCCCTTGGATCAAAGTTTCCTGACTTAAATGGTGGGGTGTTCATTCTTCCCTGGCCTGTGTACTGTATGTTGAGGATCCAGTACTCTAATGAACCCCATTGGAGCCACTGAAGAACATAAGGTCACAGACAAGAGGAGGACATTTGGACCATGTAACCTGTTGTCAATGAGTAGCTCGTTGATCAAAGGATCTCATCCAGCTATTTCTCGAAAGCGGCCAGCGGTTCAACTTCACCATGATGGCTGGGTAACTTGTACAGATACCGCTCTTTATCCAAAGAAAGGCCTCCCTTCATGTTGTGATGTGCTTGGCAAGGAGGAAGCACAGGAGGTGGGAATTAACCCTTTAAGAGCACAGTGGTGGTGCCCCTACAGAAAGGCAGTTACAGGTATGCTGATTTTTTTTTGTTTGTGGTGCAGGGGCTCTAGGTCCAAGTCCAAGCACTGAACACAACCCAAACGTGCTGAGAGAGGAATCATTCCAGAGAAAAGTTGGCAGATACATTACTGGGTTTAACATCCTACACTGCCTTGCTGAAGAAAACAAGCCTTTTCAGTCTTTAACAGACAGGATTACAAGGGGACCTGAGCCAAGCATTTAAAACCCTCTAAGGCAATGACAAAGACAAAGCAGTGCACTTCTTCAGAACAGAACAGCTGTAGAAACCCAAACTAGAGGACAGTATTAGCTATGAAAAATACTTGTTAATGCATGTAAACGGCGAATCCTATACACAAAGTGTTGTGGGAGTGTCGCATAAAGTCATGGTGCCAAAGCCAGGTCCCAAGTTCTTTCAAAAAATGGCTGGATGAGGTCCTTGGATCAATTAGCTACTGTGACCTAAGTGGGCTAAATGAGCCAAATGTCCTCATGTTGTTGGGAAACCTCCTCACTTTCTCAACAGGTCAGAGGTTTTAAAGTAGTTTTAAATAGTATAAAGGTTTACAGTACAGCTGTAGTTCTTACTGATAGGAAGAGGAGCACAAGTCCTGTTATCAGGGCCATACCGCCATCCAGTGGCAAAAATGTGCAGATGTAGTCACGACAGGCCTCTGGACCTGCACTTGCTGTTGGGCAGCTGAAAACTATACACGCTGTATCTATGGGCACGCTCCAGGTGATTGACGTAAACGAGAATTTAAAAAAAACTGAATGGCCAGCAAAAACTGTGTTTTCAGCCATGAAACACTGCAGAGAAAGGAGCTGAGCACCAACACAGAAGAAACTTCCCGCTTATGAAAAAGCAGTACATTCTACATTCTTTATAACAGTAAGAAGAGGATGCACACCTCGCTTACATGCTCGCCTACAAGACAGTGGTAACTGCCTAGATCGTCTAGGGTTTTTGAACATGGATCACATTGTAACAGACTGATCTTTTCTGACCCATATTGTGTAAATAGCAATACCTCATTCTCCGGCAACCTTAGGCTATAATACCCTAATTAAAAGAAAGACAGCAGGACACGTTCAGCTTTATTGAAAAATTACCCTCTTGCCACCAAACTAAGCAAGAAACCCTTCTGTGAGTAGTGTCATTAACGGATTAACGGACTAACCAGAAGCACTTTTGCAATTGGGTACACTGAGAGGTCATGCACACCTCATAAAGTGGGAAAAAAAGTGAAAAGTTATTACAACATTATCATCAGGCTTGGGATTTAAAGATCTGTTCGGCGCTCCAGAGGCTGACGAATACTGTATGTACTCACGACATTTCCTAAAACAAAACTGCTGTTTAGATGAGGCCTAGTTTGAACTCGTGCCTGCTGTTTCACGTTGTAAAAAAGTGATTTCCCAGTGCCGAAAGGAAATATCCATCCACACAGGAGGTAGTTTTATGTATGTCACATCAGATGAAATTGTTACAAACATCATGAGATACACTGGATTTACCCAAAAAAAAAAAGATGAGGCTTAAATCTTTAGCACAGGATTAAGTGCAATCATTGCATGGAAAAATTAGTTATTTAAAGGGGAACTGCAATGCTATTTTTCTATTTCAGGGTTGATGAGTGCATTTCAAACCACAATACAACTAAAATGTAGACAGTAACTTGTAAAACCTCCAATTTACAGCACAAAATGGACTCAATTTCCTGGATTCAGAACAAGGCAACAAAACTCGTAGTGATGTGATGAGGCCTTATTACATTGTAAACAAGCAGACTTATGAACACATTACTTTTAAATGTAACAGAAATATTGCTTTCAATTTCAAGATGGTTTTGCCAAAAAATACTTCCTACTTATTCACTCTGCATGCAGATAAGGTTGGAACATACCTGTGGTGAAATGTCTGCTGCACAACGCTCGTAAATCACATTAGTCGTTAAGGTGGCTAGTGAGCAGGAAGGGCCTCATCGCATCACTATCTGTAAGAACTTGAATAGAAGTTTGCGACAACATGGCGACCTACAGTACTTTCACCAAGTTCGGGCTTTTGTGCTTAATTCAAAATTTGTAAATTTGATATTCAATAACCGGTCTGAGAAATTGGTATTTTATTGTCTGGCATAAAGTCAATCACATTTTTATTTCCTATTTTATTTGCCATTAAATATATAATATACAATATGAGAAGGATACAGCATTTCAAGCCATAATTGATTGGCTATTATGAACAGTTTTAAACACCAAAAGGTGTAAGGTGAGGTGCACAGGGAGAACACACAAACGTCATCCCTTCCGAGAAGTAAACTCATGTAAACCAAAACTCATGAGGCAGCAGTGCTAACAGATTTTGCCATTCCCCCAAACCTGCTCGCATTACGGAGGACAATAAATCACACTAGTTGGCGTAGGTGCAGGTTTACAGAGTGTCTGTAAATAAGAGAGTAACTGGTTTGGGGACAGAACTGTTAATGTGACCCATAAACCCGAATTGAGTGCAGAACTGGGTACAGGATGAAAAATTTTGCCAACCAGGAAAGTGATATGTGAGAGGATGGAAACTGTAGAGACTATTGCAGACAACATCACTGGCTTGACCAGCATTAGGTGGACAGGCCGCCTGGGCCAGGACAATTCTCAGAACTCAAATCCTGTCAAAATTCAATGGGGAACATGGGATACACCATTCATTCATACACAGTAACCCACATCACAGCTGCGATGGAAGACAATCCTACAAGAAGCACAGAAGGGAATTGGGCTGTAAATGTTTCCGAACCTTGTGAAAGGAAAGGCAACACGTAGTTCAAGCTGTTCTCGCTGCGCCCAGAAGAAGGCTCCACGCCAGAAACGTTGCGTTCTCTTTCTTCTCTTTTCAGCATGGAATAAACCTTTACCTGTTCCTTTGCGGCCTACGCATCCTGAGGCAGCTCCCCACCTGAACTACTTCATAATCAAGGTGCTGGCTCCCTCTGCTGGTGATCTGAGGATTACTACACACATTCATAAACTTGAACGCAAAACCTTCACGCCCTATCGAATGCATGCTACATTAGACACCAAGAAACGGTTACAAAAAAACAGGTACTGCTTGTACAAAGCACTTTCTACTGCATGTTTACCTTATTTGCTCACTCAGAATAGGGTCAATACCCATTGAAAGTACATCTGCCAATGTAGTGCCCATCCATAATAACAGAGACAAAACCAAACAATTATAGGTCATTACGTTTTATTTCTTATTAAATGGTTATTAAAAAGATCATGTGAAGTAGAAGATTATCTGCAAGGTAGCAGGATCCTTGAGAATGGTCAACATCGATTTATAAAAGGCTTGTTTTGCAAAACTGGCTAGAATTCTTCGAGCAAACAGCCGCAGTAAGGGACATACCCAGAACATACAGTATGATCTGACATTTTTAGACTTTCAGAAGGGTTTTGATTATTCAAAATACTCAAAGGAACGAATGGCGAAAGAGGGACCAAAGAAAACAGACAGAAACTACAGGGTAGTAAATTTAGAACTGAGATCAGGACAAGATGCCCAGCCATGCTGTTGGAGCCATTTGTAAGCATTCTTAGAACCAAACCTGTTAAACTCCCCTCATCCCTTCTGTAGAGAACAGTTTATTTCCCTAATAAAATCTGTCTTGTATGACACTATTTGAGCCAGCTCAAGTAACGTACTGAGGAATTTCACTCAGTACTGTACTGTATGTCACCATGAGAAAGTTCTACACTTCGTTTAGAATTAAAGAAAGAATACACAATTCTGATTTTTTTAAAATTTTTTGGTTAACTTTTATTTTTCTTGAGTTTGTGGAACATTCTCATACAGTCTTGCCACCCAGTTAAAACAATTCTTGAAAACTAAAACACTCAGCTACGAGCCTCAAATTGTTAAGATTCGTAAAAATATATTTTTGTTGCAGCACTACAGGCGGTACAGATAAGGGTTCTGTGGCCCCACTCACTGGAACTGCCTGGTGGGCTGGGTTTGACATTCTGGCTTGTGCACTCCACCAGGTTCATTCAAAACTAATAGCTACTCAAAAATCATTGTGCTTTTTCATCCCTTTGGCCCAGCATTAACTGATGAAGAATAAAGGAATCGCAAAGCCTCAGGAACCTTCGATGTCCAGGACAGGGCCCGTTTAACAGCGGCACATCACTGTGCTCTGCCATTCAAGGCCCATTTAACTGGAAATAAATCTGAGTGCCCTTGCCACCCTTCCTCAGACACAAAGTAAATCTCAAGCTTGTGTTTGTATTAAACAGCACACCTCTGCGCCAGCTGATCAGCTGCAGCCCTTGAGAGCTGGTGTATTTACAGAGTGTGCTTCTGTACCTGTGGTGCACAAAGAGAGGGGGGGGGGGGAATTTTAAAACTGGAATTTTACCCAACTGGTCCTCTCTGCATCGACACTAAACAACGCTGGGGCAGCTGCACATCCAGAGATACTGAAACAACAATCGTTTTCATCTGGAAGCTCTACTGCACCTGTTTAATTTAATAGCTTCATTGTGCCAGCTCTTTGTCAGCTTTCTCTAGTGGTTTGTGTGACATACAATTCAATAGCTATCCCCTGCAGTCAATGATGACTGTCTTGCATGAACTGGTAGGACTGATACAGGATCCACACTCTGTGACAAGTTAAGCAGGTGTCGTTGCAGGAGGCACCTGGCTGTGAACCGCACAATCTAGACTATCTCTTCCTCTCGCTTTACTCCCTTGTTCTGATATCTTTAGGTCTCGAACTGCTGTCCTCTTTACCATATATTCATCCTCCATCTGGTTTGGGCAATACCTGGAGTCTCCCAGGACTTGATACTGAGTTTGGTTTTATAGGGGCGATGTAACACCCCTGTCTGACTCCTGTCCAGACTTTAAAGGGCTCTGCAATGAATTTATTAGCGAGAATTTCTGCATGCTTATTAATATGACGCGGACGTAAGATGCCGATTAATTTTGGAGAACGTGAGTACAGTATTTCAGCAGGATTTTCAAGAGTGCCTCGCAATTCACAGAATCAAAGGCCTTTGTCACGTCATTCACATGAGATCACTCCTAAACTGATCTGACTCGAAGCCTTCTGGTCTGGGATCAAGAGGCTGTGGAGTAAAGTACAGTACTTCCTGTTTTTAAAAGGTCACTCCCAGGGGGCAGGGAATGAAGAAATAACTCACTGGCGTTAGCTATACATGATCTTTTTACTCTTAGCCAGATTGCTTAGATTACATCAGAGTTTGACATTTTGGAAACAACATAGTAAAGAGATGCGCAGATAGAGACCTCCAATTACTGTAATCGTTATAGTCTCTAATAACTACAGTATGTATCTGTGGAAGGATACTGGTCTCTATTTGTACTGTCAATCAGTGCGCCTGGATCTTTACTGTTACGGTTTTGCACAGTATTGACCTCTAGCCATTGCATGTTCAAGTTTCTCTGAATAGAATACAATTCTCAGTTATAAAATACTCCAGTGATAAAGAAAAGATACAAATTTGTTCTGATACAACTTTATCAATCACATTGTTTACAAAATGTTTACAATAGGCAGGGGAAAAAAAGGTTCAAAATATGTTTTCTGATGTCTGCAGAATATTTTAAAAGAAGTGACGGGTTTCTGTTCAGAGACCCAAAGACAGTAGTGGATCTAGAAGTTACCACTTGCCCTAAAAAACAGCATCTAGAACACAGTTTATTTGAGCTGCAACGTGTAAACGTGCAAACGTGTAACTAAAATGTCCTGAAACTTTCAGTTCCTGTTCTTCCTGCTGAACCTGAAATAAAAGAGAATATGAGCTTTGCAAACCCTTTGAGACAAACTTCCCAAAGTTCTGCTAGCCCCACATGATATATCAAAAAGCACAGGACCTAAAGAAAGTCAAGAGATGTCTTTTTATCATTATGTTCAGGTGGGTAGCTGCGTCAGCATGCATAGGCTGCAAAGGATCAAGTAATAGGTTTATTCCATGCTGAAAAGAGAAGAAAGAAAACGTTTCGGCCATAGAGCCTTCCTCAGGTGTGAACAATAATTATAATTATATATTATTATTATTATAATATTATAATTATATAATACACTAGTAAGGAGTGTATAGTTTTTTACAAATTTAGTCATAACATTACATTAAAGATATTGCTGTTCCGGAATTAGTCTAGAGAAGAGCAACGGGATTTTTTCCAGGGCAGAAGGGAATTATCTTCTAGTATTCAAAACCTCAAAGACAATCCTTCAAGAAATGTCTGGGTGAGATCCTTGGATCAATTAGCTATTAATTACCAAACGGGCTAGCCTCTCGTTTTAATCATGTTTATATTCCTATGAAATATCTGCCTGTGCAAGGGGAGGGTAGTGCGGGTGAAGTTAAAAATCCATCTGCAAGAAGAAGCAGTACGGTAGTCGAATCACCATTTCCCCACTCAACAGGGCAAACTGTAATGTTCCACCTCCGCCACTAGATGTCAGAGTTGCTTTGCAGATGTCAATTCTATTACACGCCGAGCCGCACGGTACATCCGTTTTATTTTGTCTATTGCAGACGCAAGATGATTTTAATTTTATTTGAGAAGATAAACGACGGGAAAGCTAAAAACCGTCACATGTTAAAAAGTACTCCAAATTCAAAATTACAAGCATGTCCATCCATCCATTTTCTACACTCTTTATTCAATTCCGGGGTCACGGTGGAGCCCTCACCCAGCAAGCAACGGGGGCAAGGCAGGACACACCCTGGACAGAACACCAGTCGGCTGCAGGATTATAAGCATGTGTTTATAGTGACTATTTTTACATTTGGGGGTAGAAGGCTACTCCATTGCTTTACTGGAATTCTCAACAGGGTAGTTTTAAATTCAATCGGTCATAAATCCTTGCAGCAGTGGTCACCGAAGTGAAACGCCAGTTGAATAGGGTCACCTTTTCTCCCAAAACCCATCTGCGAATCTGCACCCAGCACCCCGCTTTTCTTTTACAGAAAAACTCCTACTGGAGCCCTGCTGTAGCTGACATTCACATCTCAGTTAATTGCGCAGATCTGTCCTTTTACAGTATTCTCCCATATGTGCCAGAACAGGACAGGAAAACCCAAAAGGCAGAAACAGGCGATGCCCAAGCCAATCGACTTGCAGGGAGTAGCCCGGTCCCCCTGCTGGGCCTTGGGGTCCCATTGATAACCCACACACCTTTGTCTTCTGCCTGCCGCGTCCCAGGAAAATGACAGCATTCTCAGAAGTCATTTTGCTTTGATCACACTTTTTATGCGTTCATTCAGGAACAGGGGTCTCTTTCCGCGCTGCTGGGGAGCCCCAAGTCGGCAGGTCTTCACAGACCACTCGTTTCAACAGGCTTGGAACAAATCGATCACCGTTCACATGAAGTTAATTGACCATTAAAATAAGTAATGCAGGGATCATGTGGGACTAAACCGAGTGTCCTTCATCCCTTGAAGACCAGAGAGCTCTTAATTGATCAGTATTTTACGGGGGTTCAGCCATCTGCACTGGGGCTCTCCAGGCGATTAGAGCACAGAATACCACAGAAACAGACATTGAACACACAGCTTCCAACTGTCTGACTTTAATCATTCTTCTCGTAGTAGTATTATTCTCCTATAAAAAAAAAACACATTCATATTGAAATGCAGCAGTTTTATCCTTTCACTGTTAGACCTACTTTGTTTTTTTGCTCTTTCGGTTGACCGACGTGAAATAAAACTGAGGATCCCATGCAGTCCAGCACTCCCAGCACCCTGCCTGATCCCGAGAACAGGCTAGTGTTCAGATAGTGGAAAGATAAGTCTGTGGAAAAATCGAACAACATTGCATTACAGATGTTGTGATCAGCCCTGGTGTTTTTCCTTTTCCAGTGGAATGGAACAGGCACATCTGAGAGCCGATTACCTACAGGAGGACTAATTACGTCGCAAGCCTGGGGGGTCCTTGTCCAGAAGGAAGACGGCTCAAGATGAACAGCAAGGCTCAACTTGCGTCACAAGAGTCGAGGCTGGAGAGGCTCTTCCCGAGCTGTGTTTTTCTCCTCCGGCAGTAGGGGGAGGCACGCCCTCGTGTGTGAGCTTGGCACCCACACTCCCCCGATCTGTTCAGTCACGTCCGCCACAACGGTGCTGTGATCTCCTCTGATTTCACTTCCAGATGTAGGCAATCAGAAGAGCTCGCCCCTTCTCGCCACTGAGGGTTGCTGTGTGGCACGGGAGCATTCCGCTTCCCAGGCCGCTGTCAGCTGATGGATGAGAGAAGGAATTTTTACAATTCGAATGGCTAGGCACCGACACCAGGGCCCCCATCCTCCACGGGAGGGGACGAGCTCGGAAACGGGCCGGGACTTTCTTTGAGGCTTCCGTTAGAGCACCGAACGGTCCGCGTTTCTCTTCACTTCGGCTCAGACCCCACGCAGTTGGTTGCCTTCCAGCACAGACCGCCGGCTTCACCTCCTCTACGGCCACCTAACAACTCGAGTCGCACCACTACGTCAACGATGGCAGGGGTGTGAAAAAAAAAAATGAAACGTTATGTATACTGTGCCACCCTAATAACTGCAGCTATTAAGAGGTCCCAGGGGGATGAGGCCAGGAACTGGCAGAGCAGACCAGTGGCTCCTCTGGCTGCTACAAAGACAGCAGTGTTGCCTTGGGTCCGGTTAGGACAGCATTCCTCTGAAACAGACCTGGTGGTAGAGATGCCTGTGGGTCTTGGGGCAAGACTAAAGAGGAGACTGTACTTCCCTTATTATAAAGAGGTTGCAAGGTTGGCAGCAGGAGGCCAGGAGCGTTATAACCGTGCACGCCTTAGGCGAAGGTTCGTTTCTTCCACCTCTGGGACGCACAAGCCCGCGCCAGTCTCTGAGAAGTCGCACGCCTGCTGGAAAGTTACCGGGCTGTAAAGAGCTCTCTGGAGGAGCCCCGGCTCACCGCAGGGCGCAGGCGCGGGCGCATCAGTCTGGGGCAGCAGGGCTCGGCCACGCCGCGGTGGCGTAGCTCAGCGGCAGGGAAAGACCCACCACAGGCCCCACCACGCTCAGCCAGGCTGCGATGTAATTCAGGCTCCTGCAGGGAGGAAGAAGCACATAAACGGAGTTGCGTTTTAACTGCTGTTTATATACAGTATATAAGTGCTGCTCACCAGCATTTGATCCGAGAAGCTTGTCTTATCAATATAAGATCTAATATAAAACCCAGGGTCGGAGAGACTAGGATAGGCTCCCTTATGATGCTGTTTGCAGGTCAGCTCAACAGCTACAGTAGCTCCTTGTTCATCAAGCTTTCTCTTAAGGAGAGAAGGTTTAATACCTTACATGGTTACATCTCCAGAGTCTTAGAAATGAATTAGGGCAATTCAAGAAAATGGAGAAACGCTGAGATGACAATTTTGAAAACCAAAAGAGGATCTTGTGCATAAGACTCAAGAAGCTGCTTGTTCAGGTAAGGGAACAGCACAAAGACACAAACCAACCTGTTTTCTCCTTTAGCTGCAGTTACTATAGGACTCATAAACTCCTGCGTCCTACAGGGATGGAGAGCGAAGAAAGGCTGCCCAAGGAGAGGATGCTCCTACAAACAGACAAGACAACAGTTTGTAACGACAAATCTGTACATTTTCTGTAAAACAACTTGCATACAATGAAGCAAACAAGCACTGTAGGCCTTTCGTTTTACACACAGAAAAGCTCCAATCCTTTTTATTCCCAAGACAAAAACTCAGAATCACCCTAGAAACAAGTTTAAAAAAAGCTACCCTCTTGAATGGTCCTCTGCACATGTACTGTAGTTTTCCCTCTTTATATCACCCTTTCAATAAAGCCAACCTTTCTCACTGCCAATTTCAATGCCCATCCAAGACGTGGTGTTTATATACTTATGTATTATACTATTCACATCTGTAAGTTAGAGATCATTTGTGCGCTCAGTTCTCGTGAATCAAAACAATTTAAGGAAACTATATTCTAGGAGGAAAAAGAACAATTACACCATTATCATCAACACGCTCCTTTCTTCCCCGAAAAATAATTTAACAGGTACATGGGGGGAATCGGGACACTTCAGCATATTAAAGGACACTGCCCAATAATGTCAGAACATTATTTACAACATGCCAACGCCCTCAGCATGCAACCAAAGCTAAGCCGAACTTTCAAACACAGACTGGCCAGCTCAACCCCACTGGACCTGAGTCTTCCCTGAGCTTGAAACATCAAGCTGGAGGAAGTAGGCAAACAAACTATCAAGCAGAGGAGCCCAGGGATGATGAAACGGTACTATAGCTTGCAGCGACTGCAAGCAAGGCACCCAAGACAACCACACGAATGGCTCTGTTCCTTGCCAGAGAGGAGTCTGGGTAATACAGTTCTTGAACTCAAAAACAAGATGTGCCTTTGTAATAGAATTCGATGAAATGACTGAAAAGATCAGATCATTTACTTGGCTGATATTTTAGACCTAGACCCAATGTGGAGGGTGGCACAAAGTAATCATCCAAAGGAACGGCCAATGCCAGGCGCTAGCTGTTGCGATTGTCTCAGCTGGGGCCTGGTTCTGCAAGTGTGCACTGTCACCTTCAGAGAAAGAAGGACATGATCTTGGGTAGGTGGCTCCAGTGAAATGTAATTAACACCTGATACATTCAATCACTCTTCGGCATTTAGGGGCTTATTTCGCTTGTTTAGCCAATACTAAACTTTGTACTAGAAAATAATCATCATCAAGAATGACAACGGCTTTTCATAAACTCAGAGAGAATGCCACCTGAGCAGGACTTCTCTTATACTTACATTGCAAACATCAGTACAGCCCCACATATATTGCTGGGTCAGCAACACATCCATTTACATTCACACATTTCAACCTACCATACAGTACATGTATTGGATTTCTTCAATGAATTAATAAAACAATTGTTAAAATAAGCAGCCAATAAGCCTCTTGCACGTACTCCACCCTATCCATGTCTAGGTCACATATGCCAGACAGTTGGTTGCTGTTTTCCCAAATTTTCCAGAATGAACATCGAAACACAAACCAGAGGGCACAAGTGAAAATGACTATACGGGGAAGTGCAGCTAAAACTGAGAACAGGAGACACTGAACGCAAAGGATTATGGGAATCTAGAATGCATTGCCCGGCTGTGTTGCCAAAGCTGATCCCATGGCACCTCTCAAGAAAGTGCTGGATGAGATCTTCAGATCAATCAACTACTGTCAGATGGGCTAGATGAAGTGATGGCCTCTCGTACTTCAAATCCTGGTCAGGATTGCAGCATCTCCAAACCCCACACTGCCTGCGGACACTGGACACCACGTCATAACGGCTGACAGCAGTCACAGACCTTATATCGACCCTGCCCATCTTCTCTAAACATCTCTCTTTGCACCATTCAGAAGCCAGTCTCAAATAAACGCCACCATCTGCTGCTCGAACGCAGATGCGAATTCTAGTTCACGAAAATCTCTTCAATTAACACGGAGCCACAACAAAACTGTCAGCACCAATATGGGATTTTCATCATAAACAACAGTCCAACGGTTGTTCTGTGCTTTAGCGCTGTAGCAAAGTACTGTGCCCAGCTTTAAAGACGTTCAGCAGGACATTAGTGTGTAACAGCATTCATTCCACACCGAAATTCCAAGTGTTGTTTTCAACAGCATGCAATTCACAAGTGTTTACCCCAAACCATTTTTTAATGATATGCCACTGTAACAGTACACAGAAAGACAAATTGACGCATTCTTGATTTTAGAACAAGCTGGAAGGCTCAATGTACTTATTTTATTTTGATTTTACAACAGGTATTTATTTTTTACAGAACAGACTTATTCAGTGCCATCAATAAGTATACTGAGCCTTCCCAGCTTGTTTACAGGCACAGTATTTAAACACTGACGTGACTTTTCCCCACAGGTGTGTCTTTACGAGCTTTATAAAGGACTGGTATGTAAACAGCAACCAGATCTCTTTGCATTTTTGACCAGTCTTTGGCACGTACAGATATAAAAGTTGAATACAGAATTACATAAAAGGGGTTTGCAAATACTATGAAAATAATTCACTCCCTTTTGTCCCTCTTTTTAAGCTGAAATTGCCAATAGGTTTATTTTTATTTTCTACCTCGGGTCTGGAAACCGCTGTTAATTAACCGCTTGATGTTTTAACCTTTCGGACCAGTGCGAGAGAAATGACCAGCAAGAATCGCGCACAAATAGGGCTCTGAGGGATCCGTCTGTTAATCTGTTAATTGTTCTGCGAGTCTCAACTGCAGGAGTGGAGTGATTCGTTATCGATAAAACGCCCAGCTCACAAACTGTTCAAGAAGTCATAAATTAGGTTCTTTCTTTTGCGGAAAGCTAGCGATAAACTGGGTCAGCGTTTCACGACCGGTGTGCCTTCAGACATGAAAGAGTCTGCCACGGAGTCGCACATGAGACAAATAAAAAATGAGTAACAAATTAAAACGTTTACGTGTCCGTTGTGTGCTGCAGAAACGGCGTTCGGTGTGTAGACAGACAGAGGTCACGCTCTGAGTCCGTGGGGGAGCGGTGTGTGGTTTCCAAGTCAGACGGACACAAAGAACAAGAAGAGAGAAGGCCCGAGAGCTGCCGAGCAGGGGCCCCGTGTGTCACTGCCACCAGCTCCTGCCTGCATGAGGAGACTGCGCACTTCGAGGCAAATTCAAGTCAAACACTGAAGTAAGTTTTGCTTGTTTAATGTTTTTTTCTTGTATAAAACCGAGAACAGGAGGCACTTGTTTGCCTGAAGGACTGTGGGAGTATGGAACAAGCTGCCCAGCCATGTTGTTGGAGCTTCAACATTCATAACCAGCTGACTGAGATCCTTGGATCAATTACCTACTAACTACTAAATGGGCCAGATGGGCTGAAAGGCCTCCTCTTGTTTCTAACCTTTCTTATGTTTTTATATTAATTAATAGTAATGTGTTTGGATGATGATGTGATGGGTTATGTGTGAGGAGGAGGTGGAAAAGCTTGAAAACTAACCTGGGCTCACTTGACCGTGGCAGCTTTGAGCTAACTAAGAGATGATGCTCTCTAGAAAAGTAAGAGCAGGATCATAACAAAGACCGGGCTCAAAGAGGTGAAGTCTGGGCTACTGGGCTCAAACTACGATCCACAAACCCGGCCTTATCAGTAGAACCTGTCAGAAACCCAGCGCTTTTCCTCAAAACAAGTACGATTACCTCACTCCCCTTTCCAAAAACCTGCGCAAATGGGTAGATAAAACTCCAGAACAGAGCGGTCGGGGAGTCTTTTTTCCTTCTTTCAGAGAGCAATAAAGTAGTTAACTTAGGAGTTCATTAACATGATTTGAACTCAGACACTAGTGGCTCGGACCTCAATCCAAGGTTTTGAGGTCTAGACTACTAACGTGCCCCCTGAGTAAAGGCTGATTTTAAGGAAAGAAAACAAATTCATGTTTCCCCACGGGAGCACAGCGGAATTTAGCAATTCCACTTCGGTGACTTGCTCTCACAGTGTCAACTTCTACTTGACAAAAAAGTTAGTTTCATAATCCAAACGGTTTAGGATCCTGATGTAGAGCCAGTAATTTGCTGCCTAAAGTGTTCTGGCTCTCTGCCTCTGCGCTGTGGGTTCAAGATGTTCTCACAAGAGTTTGACCAAAATTATAATCATCTGAGATCTTTCAGATGCCAGTATGCAGTATACTAAGATTACTTCATCTGAGGTTCCTGGTGAGAGACAGCAAACCACTAAATATCCCTGAACAGCCACTTCGTTTAAAAATGGATATGAGTGACTTAAGGAATACCTCATGCTGCAGTGCGCTCATCTTTTGGGATGAAGATGTCCACGTTTGGTTGCTCTCCCCACTTCTCCGTTTTTAATGGTTTTTGAATTCACTATACCCATTTCAAAAATAGTACGTAGTCATAACTTGAAAACCGCACATTTCGAAAAGCAAAGAAAGCTGGTTTCAAGGTTCAAAAACAACACTTGAAAATTGCCGTTATGCATACACACATACTGTACAGTACCACGCTAAGAACACAGAGACAATCCACAGGCTCAGGCAGGAGCCTCAGTGACATTAGGTTGGAAATCGCAAAATGAACAAAACGCGCAGAGGGTGAAGGTGGTTTCAGAAGCGCTTGTTACAGAGAGGTAATATAATAATCCCTTACAGTAAAAAGAAATGTATTATATTTACAGAACATTTGCTGACTTGATCTTCACATTCACACACATGGAAACAATGACACCCCTCCTTTCTGGCACCGAAATGTGCAGAACCTGCACAATGTCAAAGTGTGCCACCACTTCTCTATGGCATCTTAAGTTGAAAGCCATTAAAGGAGCATTCCTCTTCCTAAATCTCTGCCACCCTGCAGAAGAAAAAGGGTGTAAAGACTGCCTGGCTCCTAGCAGACCCCAGCTGATCCGAGCATTTCCAGCGCCGACGCCCTGCACAAAGGCAGTGGGGAACCGTGTGGATTTCAGAGCTCATCAGCACACGGTTGTTTGCCTTATCCTGAACTCCAGTCGGGGATCACAGCAGCTGACCCGCTAAAGGATCCCCCACTTAATATCCTTTCTTCAAATCCTAAACCTTTTCAGTTAAAAACATGCAGCTTGAAACCTCACTTAAATCCAGAAGCTTAATTTCTATTTATCTGTAAGCTAAATAACTCCTATCGTCACGCTGGCAGTTTTTCTTTTGGTGAGGGGGGAGGGGGGCATTTCTCAAATGATTTCTCAAGTGCAGGAATGTAGGTGGCTTCAGTAACGCCCTGCGAAATCACTGGACGATTCTCAGCTTATTTTAAGGTGGCCGTGGGTTTTATTTCTATTCGTGGCAAGTCTGTGTGGACGAGCTGTGAGTTTTGATGACTCCAGCGCTGAGCAGCACCACGCTTTACCCTTGTCACTGTACCAACACCAAGTTGCCTCCCCAGGCTCCGAATGTAAATTACAAGGGTTTCATGTTGAAACTGAAATTATACCCTTGAGCACAATATAGAGGTAGAAAATCAATATCTATTAGGGTGCATTTACAGTGCACAGGGGTCCTGAAATGGCTCAGGCACTACTGTGCCCTGAGAGATAGCATTCCCTCTGAAGATTTCAGTATTATCATTCTGCGCTGCTTGCAGAAGGAGGGTGCAAGTGGAAGCTGGCTGAGTCAGAGCCACATTTCTGCTGCCGATGGCCCCAGTGAGTCAGTAGCTCATGGGAGCTCCTCTGGCTTGGGGCGGCTGGATAGATCTAAAATAACACCAGCGTTACACAGGCGCCTGCGTCTCCGCTGGTCCGGGTGAGTCACGGCGCGTGCGTCAAAGCTCAACAGCCCTCAGCCCTTTCTGGAGAGGCGCGGATTCATTCACAAAACGAAGCATCTTCTCGGGGCTCGTTGGCAGGCACTGCAGCGTGGGTCTGCCCCCGCTGTGAGGAATGCAGGCTCACGAAGGCGAAGAGGCACGAGTGGGGTCCTTAGCCTCGCTCGGCGTGGCCGGGCGATAATTAACGCAAACGATTCACGGACTCCCGAACGCAAGGCCGGCAAGCCCGCGGGTGTCATTTCACCGGGGCTTCAGACATGCAGCCTGAAGCCAAATGTCTCACTTCGCAGCCCACAACGCCATGGGAGATTTTCTGCTGGGAAAACAACGTGCAGCTTTTCAGGTTAACCAGATGGACGTTTCCTGTGACAGACAAATAATATTAAAATGCATAACATGGGCTATTTCTAATTTGACAAATAGGCATTCCAGTGCTGATTAGAAAACAATTACTTTTTGTCATAATTAAGCACCGCTGGCAGATGGAGTAAGACACTAATTTAACTTTGCCACCTTTGTATCTTAAGAAAACATGTGGAAGGAATTCATTGCAAAGTTCATGCACAGACGATAACAAATCAAAATGAAGCTGCAGAGTGTTATGCAAATACGTTTAAGGTGCAGTTTCTGTATTTCATATAGCTGGGGAATTGTTACCGTCGCCGTGCAAATGTAAAGAATTGGACTGCTTCTTTGAGAAGCTCAAAATTGCATTTGTTTTCTGCATTTCCTATTAAACACCCCAGTGCTCTCATTGTTAATCACCTTTGATCCTCTATCACAATAGAAGCAGTCAATTGAAATGCAAATGCTCCCCAGGAATACATATCTGCATTCACGTCACTGAGCAGATCAATAGGGGACTGATCCTCGAGAGGTCTCACTGCTGAAGGCGTCAGGATTAACCCCTGCTGAAGCCCTTTAAGTGTTTAAAGGGGTTTGATTAACTTATCACTGCTGAAAAATATGGTAACAAATGTTTCGTGCCCCCCTCTGAAAGGAAAGCAAGACATATTCCTTACAGATTCGGGACTCTTTTCAGACGGTTTGCCTCGAGACCTTCCATTCGAAGGCAGAAGCGAGGCAGTACAAAGAATCCCCAAAACAGCTTCCAGGAGCTTTTATTAGCAAAGGGGGGCATCGTCTTTCTCCCCGAAGCGCCCTCTTGATGATCTCGGAGCACGCAACAGACAAAAACACCACATTTGGATCTGTACCCAAAAAAAAAAGGTCTCGGACAGAAACAGGATTTGTTTTTTCCCCCACCCCCGAGAAGACTCAGCCCGTGAACGGTTACTAACTTCCTTGGCATGTCGGCGTCGCCAGCGCCCGCCCCCGCCAGGTGTTGCAAACTGATGTCATAGTGAGCCAGGAGGAAGTGCCCACTGAGACCTGCGGAATTTCACTCCGCAGCTGTGCAACGCCGCCGATTTACAGTATATAAAAAGCGAGCCCCCCCCCCGGGCACACATGACAAGGTTTAATGTTTAATGTTTCTTTATTAGCCCTATACAATTTCTTGCATTAGGAATTCATCTTTTCGCATACCCCAGCTTTTCTCCATGGAGACACAGACACACAGACAGGAAGAGAAGCTTGGGGTCAGAGCGCAGGGTCTGCCATTGTACAGCGCCCCTGGAGCAGCTGGGGTTAAGGGCCTTGCTCAGGGGCCCAACGGAGTAGGATTCCTCTGCTGGCTATGGGATTTGAACCGGCAACCTTCCAGTCACAGGCGCAGATCCTTAGCCACAGAGCCACCGCTCCGCCCTAGTGGGGGGGTTAGAGACCCCGCAGGACAGGGAGCCTCCCGAGGCCTTGCTGGAACGTGGCTTGAGAGCACCTCCGAAAACACGCCCCCCGCCCCAAAACCCAGACACAGAACCAGGGAGACGGGGGGGGGGGGACCCTGGTGCGGCCATAAACTCAACTCGACTTGTTTTCGTAAACGCCCCGCGGGGTTTCAGAGCCAGGGAACCCGCTGTTCTGGTTGTTGTTGGTTTTTTTTACGACGTCTTTCTGAAAACGAAGCGACAGCTCGGACGGCACGTTGGGTTCGCGTGCTCGCCTCTGGAGGCACGGGGAGAGGGTTACCTGCTGTGTTATGGTGTCCCAGGGGCCCTGCAGTAGGCGCTCTCGGTAGTGCTCGTGAACACCAGCCCAGATCTCCTCCAGGCCCAGCGGCCGTCCCTCTGTTACAGGCACACAATTCAAAGTCACAAAACACTGCTATATCCAATCACTGCCACTAACATTAGTAAGACTTCTAGTATCACTGCCACTGCTACAGTCACGGCCACTACGATAAGATAAGATAAGATCACTTTATTGGCCATATACCATTTCTTGCATTAGGAATTCATCTTTTTCGCGTACCCCAGCTTGCTCTCTATGAGACACACAGACAGGGAGAGAAGCTGGGGGTCAGAGCGCAGGGTCAGCTATTGTACAGCGCCCCTGGAGCAGCTGGGGTTCAGGGCCTTGCTCAGGGGCCCAACGGAGTAGGATTCCTCTGCCGGCCGCGGGATTTGAACCGGCAACCTTCCAGCCACAGGGCAGATCCTGAGCCACAGAGCCACTGCTCCACCCTATAGACTATTGACTACTGATACCGTTACGTACCGCTACTACTGTAGTAACTACTACTGGCAATTAATACAGCTCCTTGAACTTCTACTACTACTGTTGGCAATTAACTCATAATTCTGCACCTCACACACTACTGCAAGTAGTGCTGAAAAGTCATAATACCACTACTCGCATGACAATTAATACTATTACTGACAATCCATTGCTGCAACTCCAAAAATGACTACCGTATCTTAATACGAGCTGTAGCAAAAGAAATTAGTCACAGAATTCAAGGACCATTTTAATGAATCTAAAGTATTTTGAACAGATCTTTCCTTCTTCCTTTGATTGTGAAAAAAGTCACAGTCAAAAAAGGAAAACAAAACAGTTGTATGGTCTGCACAGGATATGTATTGTTTAGTTGAATCCCAGTTTAGGCATTTCTTTACAGAAGGTGTTAATAACCTTCTAAGATTATTAATGACTTCTGGGGCCCTGGATTCAAGTCCTGGGGTGCTATCTGCTTGGCATTTGTATGCTCTCCCCGTGTTCGCATGGGTTTCCTGCGCAAGGACATACAAAAAGCTAGAAACAATGCTAACAAAATGACTTGACCTTTTATGCACACGTTCTGTCATTTGAGCATACCCCTGTAAAACATTACATGTGATTATGACATCCTGTGCAGCAGTTACCAAACCTTCTGTCCCTTGTGGAGCGGTGGCTCTGTGGCTCAGGATCTGCGCCTGTGGCTGGAAGGTTGCCGGTTCAAATCCCGCGGCCGGCAGAGGAATCCTACTACGTTGGGCCCCTGAGCAAGGCCCTTAAACCCAGCTGCTCCAGGGGTGCTGTATAAATGGCCCTGCACCCTGAGCCCCAGCTTCTCTCCCTGTCTGTGTGTCTGTGAGTCTCACTGAGAGCAAGCAGGGGTATGTGAAAAGACAAATTGCTAATGCAAGAAATTGTATATGGCCAATAAAGTGATCTATCTGATCTAAAAAAAGATGGAAAGATTTGAAAGGATCCAGGGCACCTAGGGTGGAAGCTCTGAAGTACAGCACTGGAACACGGTAGCTGCAGGAGTAGACCACATGGTACTCGTAGCGAATTACTTCTGTCGTTTTTACGATCGCGTTTTCTGTATCGCCTTCACCCGGCTCCTCTTCAACAGGTGTCTGAAAGGAGAGGACAAGACGCATTTTACTCAGGTTTGTCCGCCAACTCATTCTTCCATTCCAGAAGAATATTATCAGGTCTTTTTCTTCTTCTGGTCTTTTCTGTTCGGTTTTCACAACATGTATGGTCACTTGCTTTGTCAACCTTGTCGTGAAAGGCGCTATATAAAAACAAACTGATTTGAATTTCAACTTTCGACAGGTGGGTATCAGCTGAGCCTAAGATGCAGAGAAATGGGTGCAAAAAACTGTGAATTACTTAAAAAAAAACAATTTCCATTGACCCTTTTTCCTATAATAGTTTTTATTTGATGTTGTAGTTAAGGTCTCATTTATTATGGAAACTACTTTTAAAACCACAGAAACAATCTCCATTGGCATTGTATATTATATAAAAGATACAAACCAGCTGACTGAGAGAGTATGTCTATGGATTTTCTTATACCACCTACCTTACAGCTGGAGGATGTACTGTTGACGTTTGGCTTACACTGCGAACAGAGCATTATATTGTCACCTAAAGGCATCCTTTTAATGTGATTTGACTTCATCAAGCTTAATGTGGTTAACAAAGATGTAACTCGTGCTGCCAGCTTTGTAAACTATCCTCCCAACACAACTGCCTATCAGATTAGCACTTTAAACAGGCTTGTCTGCTTCAAGGGATCTCAGTAGTGAATAAACACAGACTACCTTAATCAGCACAGTGTTAATCCCAGAACCCTTGATAAGATGAGAGCTGTCATCCTTGAGTATTCCCTCTGCTGAGCAAGTGACAATGTTTATTCTTATTATACTTTTTTATATATTTCCCTTTTGAAACGACACCAACAAGACCCACACACCCCCCCACCGGCACAAAGCGAAATTTAGGAGAAAGAATATAACTGCTGTACAGAAGACAGGTCAAACACCTTAACTACAGCTTATAAAAGATGTGCGTTTCTAAAATCTCACAGAGGAAAATGCAGAAACTGCCTGAAAAAAAACAAAATTCTGCAACCTATTTCCAAGTACATGTACAAGCTACAGGTCAAACTGATGTGAAGATCTGTCGTTCCAGTCTTCCTTTTTAAAGCTCACAACAACAACGTGAAATGCAGGCAACTTGAGAAAGCATTCACAATAACCATATTATTTTGACATTCAAGAGGGGAGCTGTGTTAGTGTGCTTTGGCTGCAAGTGAACAAGTAAAGGGTAATTCCACTCTGAAAAACAGAAACGAGGAACAGCATTTCAGATGTGTAGCCTTCCTCAGGTATGGCATCAATTGACCTCTACTTGTTCCTTTGCTAATAAATAAGACGCCTAACTGGAGCTCAACACTGAAATGTGAAATTCAGACTTTTTTATAGCTTTGTTAAGCATACGACTGCAGTGCACAAAGCGCTGTCCAGAAGTCCAGAAGTCCGAACCTAACCGCCTGCAGATTGTTTACACAGGTTGTGCAGATTTTAATTCCGGTCCTTCGGCTGCAGTCTGATTAATTGGCTGTCAAAAGTTATCATTAGAGGTCAAGTCTTGGCACACTGAAAATCCAGAATAGACAGATAAACAGGAAATTGTTTAATTGGCTGAGGTTTTGAGGTTATCCTCGTGGTACTACTTGGTTGCAGTTTTTGTTTAGCTGGTGC
Organism: Lepisosteus oculatus; assembly: GCF_040954835.1. Classification (NCBI taxonomy): domain Eukaryota; kingdom Metazoa; phylum Chordata; class Actinopteri; order Semionotiformes; family Lepisosteidae; genus Lepisosteus; species Lepisosteus oculatus. The sequence goes on along the minus strand of NC_090698.1, from coordinate 70,504,432 downwards.
CTGTTATTACAAGAGACCAAACTGTGCGAATATAAGTCACATCCTTTTTTATTGACTCCCTGTTAGTCCTTCTAGGAAGACGTTCGAGTCCAATTATAGATTTCACATTCCCCTGTTCATCGGCCTTCTCAGTTTCCTGAGCTGGAAACACTCACTACCTGCAGGGCCTGCTTACTCATCTGATGGAAGCGATAAGATCTTCTTTAGACTTTTCAAGTGCCGTCTTGAGTAACAACTGCCGTTTCGTGCCCAATGTCTGACAGGAAAAACCCACCAATTTAAAACGATGACATACTGGGTACTGGCATCTCCATAGAGTGTTGCTGTTCACCAAGTCTCACTTTGCTCCATGTGCTTTTGTTTCACAATTACAGCCCAAACACAAAAAGGTATTGTTGGCTGGTTCATAGCAACATATTGCCACAAAGAAACAGATAAGAAAAAGACATTCGTAATTGTGGTGTCAAAGGGTCTTTAAACTATAAGGGTCCTACACATAGCATAAGACTGCGTAATTAATATTCACGAGTTGAGCAGAGGTTAGGGCCCTAATCTCCAGACCAGAAGGCCATAGGTTCAATTCCCAGATGAAGACCCTGGCGCTCTATCACTGAGCAAGATCCTGTACCCCCCTTAGCACCAGGAAACCAAGCTGTTGAAATGGGTACCAACATTTTTATGTAAAAAAAAAGGTAATTGCTAAGGTCTCACTCACATTGGAAAAAAACAGCTGAACTAACACCTCAAAAAAATAACTGACAAAAAATTACTCTTTAGAGTATGATCATAAGAAAGATTACAAACAAAGCAGCCATCTTGCATCTTTGGATGCAGACAGCAGTATTTGCAATGTTTTTATTTTATAAACAAGCATGGCGGCAATCTAGTAAAAAAGAGTGCTTCAATTTTAATTATGACCATTAGGTATTATGCAATTATTAGATTGTTAAAGGTAACATTCAGTTTTTCTTATTAAATCAAGGTGCTACTTCATAGACACGTTTGTAATTGTGCTTTTTTCTACAGGACTAGTTCTTACAAGACTGGTGCCTGTTGCTCACCACTCTGGAGACATGTTTTCAGCGATCCATCTTAGTGCTTGCATGATTTTAATGAAACGAGCAACTCTGGCCAGCAGGAGTTTGACACACAGAGTATATAAGGAGCTACAGTACAAACAAGAGGAGGACATTCTGCCCTTCTTGCTCTTAAGATGTAGTTTAAAAGCTAAGTGATTCTCTTTCTTGAAGGAGCCCAGAGGTTGGGTCTCAGCCACCTTGGCTGGAAAGTCTTTTTCAAACATCCAGAACTCTCTGTTTAAAAAAGTAGGTTTCCAATTCTCCGTCCTATATTTATTCCCATTTAGTCTCCAGTTGTGATTCTGTGTCCTGGTGTCACTACCTGACTGATAAATAACCTTCTGGATTCGGCCTTTTTTGTATCACATAAGATTTTATTTACTCGTATCAAAAGTCCCATCTCTTTTGCCCTGGACTGAAGAGATTCAGCACCTAAACCTGTTCATGTACAGAATCACGCAGGCTGAAGGATCATTCCTGTTGTTCTCCTTTGAGCCGTTTCTAGGGCTACAATACCCATCCTGTGACATGGTGACCCCAAGTGAAAACAAAATTCAAAACGAGGTCTTACTCCAGCATTATAAAACTTCCCGAATGTGGTTTAAATTCCACATTTTTGCTGCACAGCCAAGCTTCCTGTTAGCTGTTTTCTTTGCTTCCTCACGTTGTCTTGATGAGAAGATAGAAAAATCTACACAAATACCTTTGTTCAGATAATTATATAATTCTAGCCTTCCTCACCCCTTTAGAACCTCAGGGTCCAATTCTAAAGTTTTCCAATACTGACAGCACCCGTTCCGTATTGAGGTCTTCTTTTGTGAAATTCCTGTGTGCCTTATTCAGTTCTCATGGTGACCATTTCATTTTCATCCTCTATTATTAATGCCCTACTATTTTATATGCAATTAGCGTGAGTTTTTACAGTTTTATTACTGTTATAGTATGCTCTGCATTAGTTTTGGCCTCAGTTGCAATGCTCCATTGTGCTTTCTCAGCCATCGCAAATTTTCTTTTTCTATCTTTGAATCTTAATCCCTGTTACACAGCCAATGGAGGGATCTCTTCATGATTTTTTTAAAATTTCTCCATAAACCATCAAAGGCATATGTTCTTGTGATTAAACTTATTTTAGTAAATTTTTGGTACCTTTCAACATTGTGCTTCTGATGTGTCACATTCCTTCTTCTACTAACCCCGAATTCATTTGTTACCCTAATACCGGATTCAAGCTTTAAAGATTTAGGGTAGAGAGAACTGTCACATCCAAACCACATGCACCAAACCTCTTCCTTTTCAGGGGGAGGCACAATCAAGATGGAGAACAGCAGAAGAAGCCCAGATAACGTAGGAAAATAGCAAGATAGAGGACAACGACCAGGCCAGGAAGACCAGCTCTGTCAAGGGTCAGACATAATTTTCACCCTCTGGAGTGGATGTCACATTGTCAAGAATCTCTGCAGTTCCTGCAGTTTAACCCTTACGGTTTCAGCTTTGAGGCATAAACATTGAAGAATGGATGCTACTTGCTTTAAGCTTGCTGTTAGTGTGGCCCTGTTGTTATTATGTTGTTGGTAGTGGGATTTCCTGATCCCACCAGAAATGGTTGGATAGGATCTCCCTACTCCCTGTTCCCTTCTTTCAAGACTTGTCAATCAAGTGTAACCTATCCTGCTTGTATTTGTCCCATTTGTTCCAGAAACCCATGAACCTATCCCCTCTTTGCTGCACCAGTCTTTACACTATCTTTAAAATCTCCCTGATCCCCCTAGTTCATTGTTACCACACACAACAGTCTTCATTTAATGTGAGAGTTCAGAAAGAGAAATTATTGGCATATGGCTATAATTATGTCTAGCAGCAAGTTGGAAGGTCTTTTGAGCCACTGTATGAGCTAACCTACAATTACAGTTTCAGTTTCGTTTACAGACCAGTCATTTTCAGCACCTGATGTACTCATACTGTCAGGGAAACAAGAACCTGAGGACTATGCAGATGCAAAAATATCAACTGAGATCAGGGGGAACTTTTTTAGGCGTCGTCAAAGCCAGTACCCTGGAATCTTTCAAGAAGTGACGGGAAGAGATCCTCATTTTTGCAAGAACCAGATGCTTTCCCCTTTCGTCTTAGCAAAACCCTGCATACTTTTTCAAAGTAAAAAAAAAATAATTAAAAACGAATCTACCTCTCTAACGTACTAAAAAAGAGGCGACTAAATCAGAATTCACATAAGAATGGTTAAGATGATTAAAATGACTCGAAGCCACCTACTGTAGCTCAATTCGCTTTTCAGCAGCTAACTGATCTGAGGGTCTCGTCCAGCCATTTCTTGAAAAGTGCCATCTATAACAACATGACTGGGTAAGCTTGTGCCATACTTCCATAACCCCTTGTGTAAAGAAATGCACTTCCCCTGGTGCGCGTTTCAGTGCTGATTCTGAAGAAGTCTGCTGGGTTGATGTCATCAGTGCCTTTGAGGACTTTGGAGTTTATAGTTTTAAGACTATAATTTCGGGAAATTTAGGGACAGACTGGGAGCACGCAAAGCACATTACTGCATTAACACAGCGAGAGTAATATTTCAATGTACAGCCAAATATATTACTTGGGCACAAATAGCGTCAATAGACAAGGGTGCATTTTCATTGCATTTTAATTTTAAATCACAACAAAACACATTCTGCCCCTTACACGACTGGAATTACAGCACGAAGAACAACGAGATACAGAGAGATCCTTCTTCACACCTTTATAAAAACACCCAGGCAGACTTGAAAGTTTTCTGTTCTGGAAGGCACTGATCCCATGTACAGTGAGCTCTTGAAATTGCCGATGAACTAAGGTGCCATTATCAATGCATGACAATCTCACTCTTGTAGTACCTTGTAAAATGCACTGTATACCTAAGTGCTGAAAACGTCAAGGTCATGTGATGAGTACTTCAGAAGAGTAACCCTTCTCTTGCCTGACATCACTTTTCCCATCTTGCTTATACTCGTCTATGTTTCTAATACTGTACATGCAAGAGCTCCTGGATGATGGGGACGCGGAACAAGGCTGATCCCTCGCCAAACTAAAAAAAAGACCTGGCTCTCTGCTGGCTCAACGAGCAAACAATGAAGAGGCAACAATGAGCTCAGATAACTGCTGTAGGTGTGGACTTAAACGTAGAGATATGAACCATTCAGCAATTGATCTCGAAGCTGGAGTTGGTCTTGGGCGAATTAAATGAACAAAAACAGGTACTGGGGGTAAAATGAGAACTCAGTGCCTTTCCTGTTTTATGTATGATGTGTGCTGCTTTCTCTAATTAAGACTGACTTTTAGTTGCCTAGGATGGTGTCAAAACCTTTTTCGTACTCTGGTCATCCTTATTGGGAACTAAATTCTCAAATTTTTCCATGTTTGTTACTTTGGATGAAATGAGAAATGACTCTCTGTATTTGCTTAAAATATACTGTGTAATAGATAAGACCTTCATATAGATATGTCCTTAATGATGTTGTATGCATTCAGTACATCAGCAAAACAGTGCATCTGTCTGTTAGAAGTGAGATTCTTTATTTGTGTATTGTCAGATGGAGGATCAGTCTTTTGACTTCTTATGACAGTATTATGAGGTTCACAGTTGGGGTCCACGCTCTTCCTTTGTTTTGTTTGTTGTTGTTTGTTGTTTTTTTGGGGGGGGGAGTTTCCTGTTTTGTTGTTGTTGTTCAGGATGGGGAACAATGGTACCCTTCTGAGACACAAGAGTACGACTAAGAATATTGTTTCTATCACTGATTTTGTCTTTACATTATCACTTATTAGCTTGCCATGAGACAGGAACCTCATCTGAAACAACAAGATGTCTGTAGATCAAATCTGTTTTACTCACATTACTCCACACTTCTGGAGAAATCAAAGCAAGGGGTGCTTTAATAATATTACCAAGGAATTTCTGAACATCTGTTTTAGGCTCAGGAAGAGATGAAGGTGGGAGACTGGTGCATTTGAAATCTACTATTTCACGTACAAAATGTTTTGAGTTTATACTGGGAGAACACGGAAATGTGATTCAGGATTCACATTTTGATCTCAATATCAATCAATCGAGGTTTATTTATCGATGCACGAGCAGTACAGCACACAGCGGTGTTGGCGGCAATGAAATGCTTTGTGTGTGAGCTCGTTAAGAGGGAGAGAAGAGTAGAAGGACAGCAATTTATAGAGATGAGATTAGGATTATAGCATTAGGATGTGCAGTTAGCAGTACGGAAAACAGCATAAAGTAGAGAAACAGACAGAAACGAACAGGAGCTCGTGGTGCAGCGGCCTTCCTCATCAGCGCCATTATGTCTTTTTTATACAGTACTTATGTCTGGAACATTGCTGTTATACAGAAATTACTGTATATAGTACCACCTCAAAGCAAACAAATCCTGTGAAGACTTAATTTTATGACATTATAATATGCAAGAATTTACCAAGTCCTGACTTAGTGAATATTAAACAGTCGTTAAGGATTCATGTAATTTTACTTCGGAAAAAAGGTACCATCCCAGCGTGTTTTTAACTGGTTATTGGATACAAAACCTAGTGGGCCGATAAGCAGCAAAAGCTTAAACGGAGGAGATGCAATTAATGGAGTACCCCAGGGATCTATACTGGGACCATAGCTCTTCTGAATTTATATCAGTCTGGATTCCCATGTAGTTAGTAAACTAGACAAGTTTGAATATTATAGCAAACTGGGAGGAATGGGAAGCACTGCAGAAGCAGCAAAAAAAATGAAAGAAAAAGGCTTAAAATCTGGCAAAAACCTAGGTGACATTTAATGTAATAATAATAATAATAATAATAATAATAATAATTGCTTACACTTATATATCACTCCTCTGGACACTCCGCTCAAAGTGCTTTACAGGTAATGGGTCTCCCCTCCACCACCACCTATGTGTCACCCCCACCTGGATGATGCGACGACAGCCATAGTGCACCGGAATGCTCTATGGCTTGTAGACAAATGCAGAGTGCCAATGCAGACAGCCTAAATTAAATTCAAATCCAAGATGGGAAACTAGTGTTAGTTTGACATTTTTACCTCTAGACAATGTAGAGGAGCATGAAAACGGACGAACAGAATGTTGCAATACTGTATATAAATCAAGGTATTTTGTGTTAAAACCACAAGTTTCACTAGTAAGACCTCATTTAGAGTACCATGCAAAGTCTTGGTGACAACCTGAAAAAAATGTAATGGCTGATATACACTGTCCAAAAAAGAGTGACCAATTATATTCCCAGGTTAAAGGAATGTCATACTGAGCAAACTAAACCTCAATCCAACCACTGTCAGAAACCTACAGGAACTCAAAAGCAATCTGAAAAAACATAGAACAAGGCTGGATGACCAGTCAGTCATACACACCCATGGACAAACTCCGAACACAAATCAACCCAATCCATGCCTTTGGAAGATACGGGGAAATCGGAGAACCAACCAAAACCCACACATATCTAGGGGGACCATGCCAAGTCCTCTCAGAAAGTAGGACAGTCCAAACCAACACAGCACCCAAAAGCTTCAGGACAGTAGTGCTCCATCACCATGCCATGCAGAAGCAAACATTCAAAAAGTCTTGAACAAAAAAAAAAACAGAAGAGTACCCGATTCAAATATGCAATGGAAACTCAAAGTTTGCATTTAAAACCTAAACAGGGGACACTTTATTTACACAGAGGAATGGGAATCTGGAACAAGCTACCCAGCCATGTTGTTAAAACCAACCCCCTGGCTTCTTTCAAGATGTAACTCCATAACATCCTTGGATCACTGAGCTATTACCAACCAAATGAGCTTGATGGGACATATGGACACTTCACTTTTGGATTCCTGTGCTCATATGTAAGGGATTGTAGTGTTTCATTGAATCTTAGGATTACTGTTAAAAGTTCAATAAGAGACATAGTTACATTAAAACAATCTTACAGTCAGCTTCATCAAATGTATCAAATGCTCAGTTAAACAAAAAGCAAAAAAAAAATCGAACTTAAGTACTTTTAAGGCATTCACATTGCAGGTCTGTTGTCAGAACTGAGTGTGAATGGGCAGAATTTAAATAGTTAAATATGTAACTTGAGATAAACTGTATCCTGGTGTGGAAAAAAGGGGTCTCACATCTGGCTTCTCTGTCTGAATCCATACATCACTTGAGGCCCCCACTTCAAAAATAAATTACCTGTGAGCACACTGAAACAATTAACCAGGAAAAGACCACGTAACCTAAAACAGCTTGTGCGTGGCACAGGAGCTGTGTGTTTCAGAGAGAGAGAGAGAGGGAGAACAGAGGTGTGGGTGGCATTGCACAACGGAAATCGAACTCACAAAAAAAAAGAATCTGAATTGTGCTATTCTAAAAAGGCAGCTTTTGTTTAAAAAATAGAAGCTCGGCAATGGGTTCCCACCGGGTTCAGCTGAAAATGCAAGTGGAGACAGGCAGCTGGTGAAAAACCTTGGGAAACGCTTCGACTTTATAGTGCCAGCTTTATCTGGTTGCTCCACTCACTGGAATATCTGATGACAAAACACGTGGGGAAAGAAGCAGAAGTTCACCGTGTTATAGAAAAAGAACTGCCGCTCTGGAACCGGGGAGGGAATGTCCCACACGGACACTACGGAGTATTCAACACCCTCAAGGGCACTGACAGACTCAACCCAGTGGACTACAAAATCAACAGCAACACATGAACCAGGGCGTACTATGTGGAAGCACATTTACAACCGGGAACAGGAGACCCATCTTTACCCAAAATAAATACTTGCATAATCCTTACGCTTACGGTACATACCTCTTTTCTGGACACTCCACTCAAAGCACTTTACAGGTAATGGGGACTGCCCTCCAGCACCCCCCAGTGTGCAGCCTCACCTGGATGATGCAAAGGCAGCCAAACAGCACCAGTCCACTCCCCACACACCAGCTCTCAGTGGGGAGGAGAGCAGAGTGATGAAGCCAGTTGATACTGTAGACGGGGCTATAAGGAGGCCATGATCGGTAAAGTCCAGGAGGGAAATTTGGCCAGGAGGGCTTTCGGAGTATTGACCAAGCTAACCAGGCACATTGTTAAAGCGGATATCTTTGCTTCTTTCACAAAATGGTTGGTTGTTATGCTTGGATCAACTCAATACTAACTACCAAAATGGGTAGATGGGCCAAATCGACTCCTCTTGTTTTTAAGTTTTCTTGTGTTCTTAACCAACAACAAGCCTTCGGGGGAAAAAACTGGGGTGTGGTGAGCAACAGCCGAGCAGGTTTTATTTTGTTGTGGTTGAGACTTACAGCTAAAAACAAAAAAAAAAGATTTTTATTATATCAGAGCACATAAAGTCCCCGAAACAATCTTCCAGCATAATGAGATTGATGCCTCAAACTTGTTTACGGGTGCAGAGAGAGAGAGGGGGAAGGAACCAGCAGATTTCTAGGGACAGCTGTAGGAAATGCGTTGCCTCTCCCACTAATTTCATCCTCACACTCGCTGGTCCAGACGTCCTGAGGTTCACAGCGAAGGTAGTACCCAAGACCACTCATTCATGCAACGCCTGGAGGGAGAGTGACTACTGTCAGAGAGAGAACCGATCATCTTTCGTGTCCGAAAAGCCCTGTTTCTTTGTTATGAGCAGAGCACAGTAACTAAGTAACTTCACAGCGAGTGTGCGGATCACTTGTTCTCATACTACTATGCAAGAAAATACAATGGTGTCCTTATGATTAAACTGAATGACTAAAGTTCACGGGCTGTTTTCCAAGCCCATGGCGAACAACATTACTAACAACATTAAATTATTCAGGACCTGCCCTCACTTATTTAGTTTCCAGCATGGTATTGTTCTTCAGAACCTCATCAAGCAGTTATCTGAGAGATCCCGATCAATCATTCTCCACACCACAGCTCAGCCCGCAGCTCTGGCAGCTCTCCCTCACACCACATTCGCACTGCTTTTCCACCCCCAGCCTCATCTCACTTTGCGAGCTTCGAACTTAAAATCAGTTTCTGGGCAGAGTGTAAAAAAAAATTGGGTTTTACTTTTCCTTCGTGATGACAAGTGCGAAAGATGTCCTTCTTTCCAACATGTGTGCACACGATTTGTCTTTTAGGCCTGTAATTACTCTGCTCACTCGTCTCTGGGCACCTAACAGAACAGTGTTTTGTTTCATTTGGAAACCAGAAATGAACAAAGTACTCTAAATAAGATTGCAACTGCAGTGTTGTGTAAACACGCCCAAATCTTATTTCAGAGCTAATCGCATTGTCCAAGCTATCAACTATAAAGATACAAGATACAAGAAAACAAACATATTGCTTGGATATAACTTTATAGAAAAGAAACCTAGAATGTCATCAAAGCCTCCATTTAACAGAGAAAGCACACATTCAAGCCACAAAATGGATACAAATGCGGGATCCAGTTCAATACCTTCTTGCCCACTGCAACTAAAACAATTCATCATTCATAACCATCATTCATAAACGACAATTTCCTTCTTTCCCTGGAGATTTCCTGTTTTAACAACATAAAAACTTTCCTTGTTTCAGGATTTTTCGCCATGCACGGTTAGTACTAAACTCGACAGCTCATTCAAATACCTCTCCAAAGGAGTAGAACAAAGGTCACAGGAGCCTGAGCAGTCCCGTTCTTTACTTTCAGCTTCCCTATGTTAAGCATTTATTAAGCGTATCGGCCTTGCAAATCCTTGTCCCAGTCTCTTGTAACAAATGCAGAACATGTCTTTAAAACCCACGCTGAACCCCGGTCGGCGATCTTTCTTTCAGGGCCTGCTTCATTTGTGAATTTGTGACGGGCTCGTCGTGCCGAGCACAGTTCCTTCGCAGGCCTGACGCAGGGCTCCGGCTGTTCCTGTGAGACAGTGCCCCCCCTGCGTCTGAGCTTGTGAGGCTGTTTCTCACAGGGTCTCGCCCTCTGACCAGTGCCTGCTGCCCTCCACTCCCTGCCTCGCAGCCAGGCCTCTCTCCCAGTCTGAAAGCTGAACGCCTGTTACAGTACCCAGCGGAGCTCAAGGGACATCACACACCCATCGGGTCATTTTCCACTACCGCCGATCCCGGGTGAGGGGGCATAATTCAGTTTTTGTATCAGAACTGAGAGGCAGACAGGCCCATCATGGCAGAAAAGCAGTATTCTTTAACAGACAGAAGTAACACTGACTGGAGATTAGAGATTTGTAAACATATTCCAAACATAAAAGCACAGAAACAACTTAGGATGTGGTGACTGGGTTAGAAAAGTGCAAGGGGTGGACATACCCAATACCAAAACCACTTCTTCTGCAGTTGTTCTCGACTGAAGTAAGAGGCACTCCAGTCGCAAGGGTGATGTTTAATTTGAGATGAGACGTAAAGTCAACATGGGTTTAGACAGAAAAGGTCTTGTTTAACTAACTTGAATTGTTTGAACAAGCAATACAAACAGTTTATACTCCTTAAGCATCGGATTTATTTAAATTTTGATACGGATGGGGGAAATAAAAGGTCAATTCTCAATTTAAAAGACATAGGAATCCAACAGAACGACTGCACATACAATACTGTAGATTGGCAAGAGGTTAACAAACAGGAAACAGAGCATCCTCTTCAGGGACATAACCTCTGACAGGGCAGCTGTAAGCAGAAGTGTACACAAGAGATCTGTATCAGGTCCACTGCTCTTCCTGACCTATATCTATTATTTAGATTCTGGTATAGTGAGTAAATTACTTAGGTCAGCATATGATACACAAATCGAGGAAGAAGCAAACACAGCAAATGAGGAGCAGAGGAACGACTTAAAAAACTCAGGCAAAACCATGGATTTGGCAGACAGCTGGCAAATGAAATCTAATGCAGATACGTGCCAAGTGATCCACACAGGAATTAGAACATGTGCTCTAACATTGCATTGTTATATATTATGTGTTGGAGGAAAATGATTGGGCATGATCATGTAATGATAAATCTAGGGAGCTTTATCTTCTCAATCTAGAAAGGAGTCTGAGAGTAAATAAAATCGTAAGGGGTAACGTTGGGGTCAAGCTAGGGGACTATTTCACTCACAGTAGCAAAACAAGGTCACGGGACCACCCCTGTTAACTAAAAGGGAATCCGTCAAGGTTGCAGAATAGCAAACGTTTCTTTGTGTGGAGAAGAGTATCTTCAGGTGGCCGAGATCCTTCAGAAACAGTCTTTTGAAATTTCACAACGGCATAGCCAATAATCTGCCAAACGAGCAAGATGGTCTACATGAACCCCTCTCATGCGCAACTTAACTAATGGTCCTCTTAACATTAGTTAATGTTACAGTACTGTGGCACCTTCTGTCACAAAGCCAGGGTTCCTAGGAGCTACACAAGTGTTTCAGCCATAGTGCAGCACAGGCGCAGAACTACAGGTAGCTCAACCCAGCCTAGAGAGTCAGGGGCGTGCTTTCCACCCTCAGTCTCCGCCAAAACAATGTTTCAAAAGCAAAACTCACCTGAAGTGTTTTATTGTGAGCGTCAAAACTTTGAAATTAAGTTTTAAATGAGGGCAATGGGATGCAAAAACCATTAGAAAGATGGTCGAACATGTTATCATCAACACAGCATGCTATGGAGTGGACTCTGATTATTATTCTAATATTACTATTAATGCTGGTGGGTAGCTGTGTCAGCATGCATAGGCTGCAAAGGAGCAAGTAAAGGTTTATTCCATGCTGAAAAGAGAAGGAAACACAACATTTTGGCTTCTTCAAACCCGAAGGCGGCTCCACAGCCGAAATGTTGTTATCTTTCTTCTCTTTACAACCTATTACTTGTTCCTTTACCATTAATTCTTATTATTCGCAGTCTGGCAACGACTACACTGTACTGCTGATGGAGACTTCTTTCCTTGTATTTTACCAGATAACTGAATCCAGGGATCCCATTTCCAGTGCAGGGGCTCCCTCCTAGGATGTGAGACCAAAACCCTGCAGGGTTAGTCTGGGGTCCTGAGCACCACTTCACACAGGCTCGTGCTTCTTCCTGCGACACATTCACACGCGGCTCGCACGCCCATCCGAGATCACAGAGGTGGTGGAAAAAAAGCCTACCACGCATCCAGCTCGAAAGGGGTTAATTTGCAGAGCGAGACGCGCACAACGGAGGACTTTGTGGGGGCCTGGAACAAGCCACCAGGCCATGGTTGTTAAAGCCAATACCCTGGCTTCTTTCAAGAAACAGCTGGAAGAGATCCACAGATCAATTAGCTGCTATCCACCAAACGAGCAAGTTGGGCCAAGTGGCCTCCTCTCGATTGTAAACTTTATGTTCTCATGTTCAGTGTCTCGCTGAGCCTGAGGGAAGCACACAGCACACAGAGGTGCATAATCAAGTGGAGATAATACCCTGCCTTCTTGCCTCTCATCATCTACTGCATCAGTAGAAAATACAATCTGATAAAGTGCAATAGAAAAGGCTACTGCAGATTCCCATAAAGCAGAATAAAATGCCAGTTATCTACACTGCACCTTTAAATTCTGAAAGAACACAAAAATGTTTGTTTTTTTCTTTAATCCATGGCACGGCGGATGAAAAGATTCGCATGCACTTGTAGCGGAGCATTTGCAATGCAAATAAGAAAAAAAAAACTGTGCTCTTCCATCTCCCTGCCCTGATTGAATGGCTTGTACTTTTGCCCAAAATGTCTAAAATGGTCTTCTTGCTTGTCTGCCAAGATTGAGGTTCATCTCACTGCATTCAGTTCATATTGTCTTACATTTAATGTGCTTTATTGAACAAAACATGCCTGAATGAACAGGAATACAATCACAGACAATTATTTTGTTGGAGTACCTAAATTCAGCTTTCTAATAAAACCATAAACAAAATATAAAAAGTAATTTCATACTCCTCACAAATGTATTTTGGCAATTGGCATAACTCTTATGACACAGATTTGTTGCCAATTACTGCAATTCCTGACAATTATAGAAGCATAAATACAATTATGATGAAATGCTGAAAAACGAATGACAAATTTGCGATGCAGAAAAGCAGCGAAAATGATTAAATTTAAAGAGCAAGATGACAATCCAGGTTTTACTACATATGAAAATTTGCAGAAAGTCTCAGCTCACTCAGAACTACAGATATACAGTAATTGCTGTGACACTGCATGTGAGCGAGCCCTTCTGGGGTGGTCTGCAACACAGCTTCGTCAGCCCATAAGCTGTGGAATGGCCAATTTCACCCATGACTATCACCTGCATAATCACAATGATGCATAGCGTACAGTATATGCCTTAAAATCACGGTTATGCATTCAATTATTTTCCATTTTTTATTTTTAATTAATTTAGTAAAAGTATAGATTTGTTTTCACCTTGACATTATACTGTAGAGTACTTTGTGTTGATGAGTGGCAGAAATTCTCCGTTAAATCGTTAAATTGTAAAAACGTCCAACGGGGGTGAATACTTTTTATAGGCACTGTAGCTGCGTCAGCATGCGTAGGCTGCAAAGGAACAAGTAAAGGTTTATTCCATGCTGAAAAGAGAAGAAAGGAAACAACGTTTCGGCTGTGGAGCCCTCTTCAGGTGTCAATAATATATCAAATTAACAAGTGGAAATTTATAAAATTGCAGTGTTTTCAAGTAAAGGCTGCTGTGAAGCTTTAACTAGGGACTTCTGGTCATTTCTTTTGAAAGTAACACCTTGTAACATTTTTACTTTTACAATAATAAAAAGCAGCCCTGGTCACAGATCTATTTTAAAATGATCGAAATGCAATTTGACAAAAAGGAAACAGAATGTATGAACTGAATGAAAAGACATTCAATGCTATATTCAAAAGAAAAAGAAATCAAAGAACAGTGTTGTGACAAGATACTGTGAAAGCTGCCTCTCTAAACCACTTGTGAGCTGAACTTCAGCTTCTTATATTTACTTAGTTTTAGCTGTGATGAGAACGCACTGGGCTCATGGGATTGAAGAAGTGGTTCACACTGTTCAGACAAGCCCCTACCTGAAGATTTTGTTTTTCTACGACTTGCTGAATTAGCAGCTGGGATAAAAATTCCTGACACTAAGGGGTCCTCTTATTTTTTCAACAGACACTTATGTCTTACTTTTAACCAACCACCTTCATTAAAAATGATTAATAGTGGAAGCTTTTGTTGACATTGCCCTCAGTGGTATTCCCTGACTCCAGCTGTACGGTACATTTGGAACAGGGTCACCCCAGCCTAAAAAGGACCAATTCACAAAATGATTAAATCCACAAGAGATTGCAGCTAGCAAGGATGTGCAGTCTTCGAGAGACTTATTCAAATTTAAAACACCATTCCTCATCACATCACAGCAACTTTTAAACAATCTAATTATATGAAGAACTGTAGCAAATAAGGAATTATGACTTAACTGTAAGAACAATAAAAACAGTATTACATGACTAATGGCTTCGTTTTCAAGGACAAGCTTTCCTTGAAAAACGTACCTGTACTTTAAGATATAAAATTAATTATTTTCAACGTGCTTGGAATCCCCTTTTCACTTATCTTCAATCAGAAGGTGTTGACCCTCTGCTTCTTGCACTTTCAATTAAAACATTACAAGTAGTGGCTGATAACTTCTGCTAAATTATTTAATTTTACTCACGGACATGTATATTCCCTGTACGGAATTATATGTATACCCCTTTTATGAAGGATGTTTTCGAAGTTTAATGAAATAACTGCAGGGATAACAAACTTGTAAAGGTAGTTTCTGAAAAGGTTTGGCAGTTTAGCGCGCAGACCCGCTCTCAGCGGAAGTCTGGTCTCAGCCATGGCTCTCCTCACAGAAAAGCGAGTGGTTTTCCACACGCTGCGTCACAATCAAAGGCCTCTCTCTCATGACTCTCCACAGCGGTTCATAAACATGAACTGCTCTCCAACTTTTTATTTACTTCTGTCTCCAGAAACAAGTCCTGCAGTAAGAGGGGATGTGAGAAACCATATCGCTGGTTCCTTCACAGTTTTCCGTCTTGGATTGCGATTAATGGAATGAGCCATGTTTAAGTTTAAAGGGATGTTACACGATCAAAAACAATGCAAGAGAAACTCATACACTAGAAACAAAAGGACTGCAAAAGATACGGGCGACATCATACAAGGACGATTACATATTATTTTTACGTATTGTGGAGACTGCAATCCACTAAGGGGTGTTACTTTAAAATGGAGATGGGTCAACTGGATTTTTCTCACTTTGAGTTGTCAAATAGTGTTGTTAATTCTGGACACAATCTATTAATTGATTATTAGGTGGTATATTCAATTCCAGAAAACTCCTCCGGATTACTCTAAATGACTCCAGTGAAGGAAAGGGATTATATTAAATATATGGCTTAGAGTAATTTTTGTGGTAGGGGAGGGGTTCAGATAATTAGCAGAATTACACCATGCTTCATTTTGTAAAGCTGTCCACGGAATTCAATTTTGATTCAACAAAACAAAACAGTTAAGGAATACTTTCCAGAGTTATTAAAGATAAGGATCGTTTCCTGTTATGACTGCTGTAGATGGGGCACAAGATATTAGATCTGTTAAGGACTAAAATAAAAAAATAAATAATGGAACGGATCAGATATTCATTATTTAAATAAAACTTGCTCTGGATCGAGGTCTATTCACACAGTGACAGGCTTCAGCCAAATGACAGTCTTAGACCAGGGTGTCTGGTGAAGTGATCTTTAATTCCAGATAGGTATCAAAATGTTGGTGCACATCTGGTACTAATTGAGAGCAGCGCCTTACATCAAGTTCGTACTAAACGCTTTGCCCAGAGTGACCTAGCTATTCTGGATTATGGGGTAGTCGACGGACTGATCACAAGATTATTTTCTGCTCAAAAGCCTGTATTTTAATACCACTTTATCACCATTTTCACTCCTGTAAATATGGGCTTCTTTTTTTTACCTTAACTCTGTGAAAAGTAAGGGATTTACGCACACACATCTGACAGAGGATATGTAACCATTCCATGTGCAACAGGGTTTCTAGATGTAATTAGGATCCATGCAGCAGTACCGAATTCAGCCCTTCAATCCTATGCAACCAGAAAAGCACTGTAGTATTGTATTGCTGGTCAGCTGTAAAAAGCTCTGAGCTTTTAAGGTCAGTCAAGACTTGCAAGTCATTTTCCCTAAAAAGTGTTTCCTTTGAGCCTTATGAAGGTCACCATGAAGAGCAAAAATCAGGCTCAGCTTAAGATTATTCCCTCATTCATCAAACCTTGCGAAACTAATAATAATTAACAAGAATTCCTTACACTTATATATTGGACACTCCAATCAAAGTGCTATAAAGGTACAATGCGTAGTGTCCAACTAAATGATGCAATGGCAGAGCCGGTACGCTCCCCACACACCAGCTCCCAGCGGGGAGAAGAGCAGAGTGATGAAGCCAGTCCAGAGATGGTAGTCATTAGGAGGCCATGATTGGTAAAGGCCAGGAAACCAGGGTTAAAACCCCTACTCTTCTCAAGAAACGCCCTGGGATTTTTAATGACCACAGAAAGTCAAGAGCTTTGTTTTATGTCTCATCTGAAGGACAGCACCTTTTTCACAGTATAGTGCCCCCATCTCTATACTGGGGCATTAGGACCCACACAGACCACAGGTTGAGCGCCCCCTTCTGGCCCCACTAACGCGTGTTCCAGCAGCAACCTCAGCTTTCCCAAGACTCCCATCCAGGAACTGGCCAGGCTCACACCTGCGGGGCTTCAGTGGGCTGCCAGTGGTGAGCTGCAGGGCGATATAGCTGCTAATACAAGGGCTTTCAAGAAAAGCATACTGGAAGAAGCTGATTTACTTTTGACATGAATGCACATTATGTTTTAATATCCAGGTCAAGCCTGATCTTATGTGGGATGGTGGTACAGATGAAAAAGAAACTTAGCAACTAATCTTCTAAATTCTATGAAAAACTCCAATTTCAACCCCACCCCCAAATCTCCACAAAATCACATTAATACAGTGGTTCCCTACATTGGTCCTGGGGGATTGCTGTCTCTTCTGCTTTTCGCTCTAGCTGAGTGCTCAATTGCCAGCTAATTGATTTCAATTTTTTGTTGGAGGGGATATTACTGAATTTGTGTTTAGCTCTTAAAGTATTGAATAGTTTTGTAATGGTCATCAAAGCACTACCTATTTCTGAGCTTCCGAAGCGCCCTCATTCAGCTGTCACATTCTGTGCAGCTGTGTCAGTCTAACTGACTTATACTGCATATTGTCATTCTTCTTTAATTAATTGCCCATTAATACCTGCTCAGAATTAAGGGTAAGCAACTTAAGGTGAGACTGCTTGACGCTCTGTGAGCAGAGGTTGTTGGAAACAAAGGGGATTTTTTCAACTCTGGACTGAGAGCAGAAACCAGTTAACCAAAAACCTCAACAAGCAAGAAGATTAATTAAAAGCATCAATTAGCACCACTGATTAAGAGTTCAGCTAGAACACAGACCAGGAGACAGAGCAGTACCACAGCACTATGGTTGAAAATTACGGCCATAAGGCATTTTTGGCCAGATGCTGATAAACTGTACAAGAGACGAGCAAAAAAGGTTTGCTGTGCAGTTTTTAGAATGCCTTTCCTCAAACTAAACGAGAGACATATTCTTCGACTCTCTTAAGATCCAAACTCAAAACGCATCTTTTTAGCAGAGTCTACTGTATGTCTGAATGCCCTGCAGTCAATCTTTATAAACCTACTGTATATGTTCGTTTAATTCTTTTCAGTTTATATTTACTTTTTTCTTTATCAAGACATACTGCACAGCATCCTTGGGTTTAGAAAGGCACTTTATCAATGAAAGTCATTATTACGTTGGGGGGGGAGGATTTTCGAAGGAGCTCCGAGGTAGCGTTTGCATGGCATTCCGGCTTTGCTGAAGCCAGTGTGGTGAGGTTCAAGTACCATAGAGTAAATTGGCACAGCTCCCCATCTGTGCACTGAGCAGGACAAGATCTAGAGGAAAAGCAACAGGGCGTTCCTTCCGGCAGCAAGAGCCTGGAGCTGAGGGATCATGAGTTTGCATGTAGGGCTCAGGTTTCTTTACGGTAGTACCACGAAGAAAACAGGAAGGCATGCCAGCCTATGGGGGGAAAAAACAGACTGAGCTTTTTTTAAAACGAACGGTATGTGAGACAAAACACTTCCATTTTAACTAACCCGAGCTAATTTTGTGGTAATATCATTTGGAATTGGATGCTGTCGAGATAAGAGAAGGAAAAATAAGAACAAGCATGGCAGACAAGAGTACTGTACAGGACACACTCCCTGTCTCAGTCAAAAAGGACTGGGACACCAAAAAAGGCTAAGCTGAAGTCTTGTTGGCTTTGTCAGTCAAGCATCTGTGTTCAGAGATAAATACGATATAATGTGCGTTTTATTTTTGGTAAACAAATAAAACTTAAAACTTCAGTCAATTCATTTCAAGAGATCACATGTATTGGGAAACTTTTACATGAAGGTAGATGTCAGTTTTTAGGTAACTGAATGATGTCCTACTGTAAATCCACTTTCACCATATTTTCTATGTAATCAGTTACACTGAGTTCTTGGGGTGTTCTCACTTCAGTTCTTCTGCAGTGTGTAAATTGTGTGCTCAACTGGAATTAAATCTACCAACCAACTTGGTCAAATTTGAGATTTTCTACTTCTTTTTCTCCTGAAATGCATTGACCATACATTTTAGTTTAGCTGCCTTCATTACTTCATCAATAAAGATGAGTGGGACAGTTGGTCTGTTCTGATCAGTCCATGGCATTACCTCCATTCCTATTCTAATATTATCACACACAAGGCATGGAATTACCCAGAAATAAAATCTATATTCTATGCATCATTCCCGTTTATCTCATGATCGCAAGCGCAAAGTGCTTGATGGGAAGGCAGAAATAAAAGTTTTAACTTTGTCATCCCTGTACGGTTGAAAGGAGAATTGTATACGAGACCTCCAAACAAGAAAACGAGGTCTCCACTTCTGTGGGTTGTGTGCTGGAAGGGTTAACCCAGCCAGATTTTTCTAAACTGAGACATTCTGCGTACCCTGAAAAGCATTCCGATTCCAAAACAGGAAGCCGCAAAAAGAACAGTTGGTTTTGCTAATCTTGCACAGATCTTTTGGAACATTTTTTTTTTCCTAAACAATTGTCGAAAGGACTCTCTCCCAGTCTACGTGCTGCCACATGCAGCTGAAAACCATCACCCGAGCCAGTTTACAGTTTGATTATCTGGGGTGTTTTCCAAGACGGCCTTCTCATCCACCAGCTAGCGGCGAACATCAGTTTGTCATCAACGTCTCCTCCAGTGGCCTTACGTCAAGAACCCTGCTACCCATTAACAGCAGACGTGCTTGTTGTGCCCTTTAACAGCCTGAAATATGTGGAGGAATGCAGGAGAGAGCAAAACTGTACAGAGCATTTGCGAGGCAAAAAACGAACTGTTCAGCTGTATCAAGGAGAAAACAGCTCCATTTTATTTTTTAGGCAGAAAGCCTGGCTTCTTCAAAAGGGATTAAGTCACTGTGAAAATATCCTAACATTAAAAAAGGGCAATGTGGTTTGCTTTTTAGTGTACAAAAAAGGAGGGGGGTCTTGCTATAAAAACAAATACTCCTACAATGATCTCATGACCACAGCACAAGTGATCCTCTAATGACTGCATAGCGCACGACTCAACCAGAACAAACCAAGGCAATGAAAACAGACTCCTGCAGTTCACACTCCGGAAAGTGGGGAAACCATGCCATTCACCCCCTTTGTTATCCTAACTAAAGTAAAAGGCACCCGGGTTATAAAACATGCTGCTGTATATTCTGATGAAGGATGCTATACTGAATGATAGGAAACCGAGTTCCCTGTCTGGATGCAACCAGCTTTCTTTTAACACTCTTATTTCTGAAAGCCGTATAGACATGTTCCTGCAAAGCTGGCTCTTGCACCAACCAAGGGCAGAAACAATGTCTGAGATCTGAAATAATCCACCCTCCACATGGCAAATTACAGGAGTGCCACTTGAGACAGACACGTCTGCAGATTCATAAAACCCAACTTAGCAGCAGAATGGAGAGCGAGACATGAAAACAAATCAGCAAACTGTAACATACTGTAAGTATTTAAGGCCACACAACCTTTAACATCGGACGTGTAGTCTCCCATATACCTTCACATGCACCTGGGTATGCAAATGTCAGACTAACCCCCTTGCCAAGCACATAGCTCATAGCCACTACAGCAAACTCAATCCAGGAAGAGACCAGTTTTGTGGACCTGTACGCTTATAATTGTTCTTCTCTGCAGGGTCCTGCAATGATCCCAGGGATATCGTTTACAACGGAAAGAATCACCACGTTAATAATGAGTTTGGGTTTCTGCAAGCGACCATCCTCTGACCGGTATCGTCTCTTAAAGCAGATTCCAAAATCGGTGGAGGTGTCTTAGGCACTCAAGAGTGTTCATTTTGATTACTGTGGTCCCTATTTTTTTTTTTTGGTGTCAGCCAAATAATACATTTTACAAATAAAGTTGAAAAAATTCATTCGAATTTTCAGATTGAAGTTTATTACAAATGTCTACATACTGTAAATAGTGAAGCTGACAACAATGGATCAATACTGGAGTACCACAACCCATAGGTAGATGTCTGGGTTCTGCTTTTAACAAAAAAAAAGGGTTCAAGTCTGTTCTATAGGGCTTAGTGCACCAGAACGAATCTGATGAAAGAAAAAACTGTTTGAAAGGGCTGAGAATCCATTTACAGAAACATTTCTTGTCAAGTTGGCACCAGCATTACTCTCCAACAAGACCCTTTATATACACCCAATTCATGCAGAACATTTTACCATGCTGATAGAGTCCTGGTGTAAATGTACTTATTTCACACCTGGTAACGCTGGCTCGAGATCAAAAGGACAACACGAAACCAACCGCCAAAACAGTACAAAATCTCGACCTCTCAGACTGATGTGAAGACCAATATTTAACCGACGCCAACTGCGCTAAATCTTAAGATCTAGAGGCACAACTTTTAATGTTAGAAATAAGATAATGGCTTATGGACTGACTCCAAAATATGTTTTATTATTATATAATTGGCCTAATCATTTGTAAATTATGTTTTTATTATTACATAATAATAAAAAGCATGAGGAAAGTCCTGGAATCTGTAGTACAGGTAATGTACCCTGTATATCATTGCAGTACTGAAATAATTATTGAGGTCTGGGGACACTATGCATGACCAGAATGATGATAAAAGACTTTTAATACATTTTAGATTTTTTCAGCAACTCTCTCTCTCTCTTATGAATCAGAAATGAAGCAGTAATTGATTGTTTTTATCTGGACTGCATTTTTAAAAGTACTTTAAAGCAATTACGAATTGTTGTGTTCTACAGAATGTTAGAACAAAAAATAATTTTCTCTATTCAGTTTGCTGAAAAAAAAAAAAGTAAATCACTTAGTGTTTAATTGCTCAAAAGATAACCAAGCAGCTTTCTCTAGGAGACACTTGGAAATTACATTTTCAAGCTCAACATTTCTTCATGGAAGAAAAAATGTTTAATTAAATGAGATGTTTCAGAATCAGCATACAGATTTAGTGCTTTTTCCCCCCCTACATTTTTCCAAGAGGACAGTAACATTATTATAGTTATGAGACACCACCATTTCATACACACTGTGTTCACAGGTCTTTGGTAAGTACCCTATACTATGAAGACTTCACTATAAATATCACTATTTGGTAAGCTGTTTGTGAGCCAGACTCCAATATCACCACAATATTTCATCTGAATTTTCCATAACAGAGGCAGAACACAAACATCTGGACAATCTAATGTCAGCAGTGTTGGTCGAACACTGGTGATCAGCTTGTTGGAGAGTGCATTACTAATGTCCTCTCATTAGAACAGTCCGAGTTGTAATTTTGAAATGATAAGCTTGCTTTGCTTTAAATTTAAATATTTGGGCTACCGATTCTCTTTGCTATATCAAGTATGCACCTGTTTACATCAAACCAGCTAGACTAAGCATTAGTCACAGTCAGCCTCATTTCCAATTTATGATGAACCAAGTCAACTGTCCCAAACTCTCCCACTGAGACATCAAGATGTCAGACACAGCATGCGACTTTTCGAACAACTACACGCACAAAAATGGAATATCTATGGAGAGAATTAAACACATAAATTATTTGAATTTGTACACCTGTCTGCACTCGATCTATGTGCATCTTAAAACATTTTATTAGCAAGTTAAACAGAAAAATTACCTAGGGGGCAACATCACATAGTCATAAAATGTGTTTATTTAAAGACGCATGCTTTTGCAACGTGAAAATTCTTGGTCTTCTGTTACCAGATCCTCTAGATGCTCTTCAAGCAAATTCACAGTGTTGTACACCTAAAAATCAACAGCAATTTTTACACTATGTTTTGTCATTTTAAGAAATTATTTAAAAAGTAAACAAAACTAAAGTTATTAGGCTGTCACCTTGCTACTGCTAACTGTGATATGTGATTGTTTTATGGAATAACCATATAATGGAACCAGCATCACCCTGAAGCTAGCCAGGTCTGCTGTTGGCATCAGCAATATACCAACACTCTTGTAAGGCCACTTACAGTACATCAGCCTTCTTTCCCACAGGACAGAAAAGTAATCAATTAACGAACATACGACATCCTTGGTTCAGCAGCCATATCGCCCTGCAGCTCTCAACTGGCAGCCCACTGAAGCTCAGCAGGGTTGAGCCTGGTCAGTGCCTGGATGGGAGACCTCCTGGGAAGCTATGGTTGCTGCTGGAAGAGGTGTTAGTGGGACCAGCAGGGGGCGCCCATCCTGCGATTTGTGTGGGTCCTAATGCTCTGGTATAGTGGCGGGGACACTGTCCTGTAGTGGGCGCCGTCTTTCGGATGAGATGTTAAACCGAGGTCCTGACTCGCTGTGGTCATTAAAGATCCCCGGGCATTTCTCAAGAAGAGTAGGGAGTTATCCCAGTCTCCGGGCCAAATTTCCCCCCTCAGCCTATACCGTGGCCTCCAAATTGTCCCCATGTGTGATTGGCTTGCACTGGCCCTGCGATGGACTGGTGTCCTGTCCAGGGTGTACCCTGCCCTGTGCTCGTTGCTGGCCGGGTGGCTCTGTGTTCTGTGACACTGTATAAAGCTTCACAATGTGACTTTTATTTAATCATATCAGGATGGAGAGGTGGTGTTGCAGAGAAGAAGGAACAGCCCTGGTTGCGGTCCAAACAATATTATTTTTAGGCAGTGGGGTCATTGAAAAAGATTAAAAGTGTCTTACTACTTTCACCATGCTGTGTGGGTTCCCTACTGATGACTGCTCGTTTCAGATAGGCGCTTTTAAAGATGCTTCCACCTTCAACAACATAATTGCATTTCCTCAGTCTTTCCATAAACCTGGGCTTGCTGGGATACCATGCAAAACAGCACTGCAGTCTTTTATATTTTTCTCTGCCATTTCCACATTTCCACTCACCCGAGATGATAAACAGATTGCCTGAAATGCAAAGACCTGCTGCTCAATTCTTTTTTTTTTTACCATGACTTTAACAGGCCTGAGGTGGAAACATTCACCATAAACCTATGAACAGCTGGCATTAATCTGACTTACCTGCTGCCCAGAATTTAAGAGTAGCAATGGGAAAAATATTTCAGTGTAGGATGTGGTAAGTCATCACACAGCATGTAGTACATGTTAACTTCAGTTCTAGAAAGTGGTCTGCACATAAGACAACATGCTTTCATCCCAAGTCTGTCGTAACATAGGTTATTAATATCCAGGGAGAGATTCAGGTCTGAAATATAGCAGTGTTTTTTTCCTTTACGTCAATAAAACAAGATAAATAATTACAATTCCTAAAACTGACTCCACCGTAAGAGGATGGAGGTGTATTGAATTTAGGTTTGATTTTTTTTTTTATTTTGAAAGTTATCCAGTTCTCTCAATGAGCATCAACTCTATTTCTAAACACATTAACTGCCCACGTAGGTTACTGCACATTTGGCTGAGAGTTCAGCACATCGGAAAGGTCACAGAAGTGGGGAGGCGATGCACTGTGTTCATCCATCCATCTGCTACCCAATTTATCCCGTACAGGGTTGCGGGATGGGGAGGCCGCAGCCTATCCCAGCAAGTGATGGCTGAAAGTTGGGATACACTCTGGGAGGGACGCCAGTCCATCGCAGAGCCATGATTTCACCATAGCTTATCATATACTTTCCACACCTCACAGCAGGGCCAATGTCTCCAGAAGCCATTTAACATCTGCAATTTATAGTCTCGCAACCAGTACAACACCCCACCACCACCACCACCATTAAATAAAATCCCTTTGAAACACCTTCCGGTGGGGCTAGTTTAGAGTAGCCAATCGAATTTAACCCACATGTGTTTAGGGGTTTGGAGGTAAGAGGAACCTGGAGAAACTGGCCAAAAGCCCATGTGAACACTTGGGGAAAGTGCAAACTCAGCACAGACTAGAGCTGCAAGCTGGACTTGAACCCGGGATGCTGAAACTGTGCCACTGCGCCGCCCGGGACTAAGCCAACTGCGACCTGCGTTACGTTATTAAATACTTTAAGTCTTACGATTCCCATGGGCATTACCTTGCTCTGAAAACCCCTTCAAAACTGGCATCGTAACGTCAGCATGCCAGAAAACAACTGCACGTTGACCACCGAAAGAGGTCCATTAGTCTTTTACCTCGTACTGTTATCATTAGATCAATAGAGACAGATTCTTCTGGTCTGATGCACGAATAAGAAACCACATTTAAAAATAAGAGCCATGATATTGGTAGAGAAGCAGGCCAGCACATGGTATATTTTGGCTGTGCTAATTGGACAGCCCCGGAATTATTTTACCCTCCATAAATAATAATAATAATAATAATTGCTTACACTTATATAGCGCTTTTCTGGACACTCCACTCAGAGCTCTTTACAGGTAATGGGGATCCCCTCCACCACCACCAGTGTGCAGCCCCACCTGGATGATGCGACAGCAGCCATAGTGCGCCAGAACGCTCCCCACACACCAGCTATCAGTGGGGAGGAGAGCAAGCCAGTTCAGAGAGGGGGATTAGTAGGAGGCCATGATGGGGTAAAGGCCAGGGGGGAAATTTGGCCAGGACACCGGGGTTACACCCCTACTCTTTTCGAGAAGCACCCTGGGATTTTTAATGACCACAGAGAGTCAGGACCTCGGTTTTACGTCTCATCCGAAGGACGGCGCCTGTTTTCAGTATAGTGTCCCCGTCGCTATACTGGGGCATTAGGACCCACATGGACCGCAGGGTGAGCGCCCCCTGCTGGCCCCACTCACACCTCTTCCAGCAGCAACCTTAGTTTTTTCCCAGGAGGTCTCCCATCCAGGTACTGACCAGGCTCACTCCTGCTTAGCTTCAATAATTCTGACATGTCAAAAACTTCAAAGTGAGAAATCCAGCAGAAGTCATGAGCCTGATGATGGGGTGTGGAACCACAATTACCTTATCAAACAAAAAGTCTTCACAGAACAGTAACATGATGACAGACAAGAAGCAATGAAGAAAAAATTCATTTGTTTTGGAAACATATACTGAAACCACATTAAAAACATCTAACGCTAACAGTTCAAATACTCTTATTACATTATTTAATCCTGTGATGTATAAAACAAATGTGATACAAGTAAGAAAACCTGGATTTTAAACTAATTTTCACAGTCAGTCCTCGAATCCCAAATTGGCACAAACAGGGGGGCTGTGGTTGCTTATGATCACCCACCAAAAAATAGAATTCAGCTCCACAGCAGTTCTTTTTATTAGCATGATAGATACATTTGTACTTCTTGGGTATTTAATTCAATAAATACAACTATAATATAGAAATAAGTATAAATTTGAATTCCCTACTAAATTTGATACCTTGAACTGTGAATCTATAATATAGTGAAGTATAAATCTTAAACTTGGTGCAAAGAGAAGGCAGTTCAGAACTTTGCATGGTTTTCTTGGAAGTGGCTTTGAACTAGTACAATAATCACAGTTAGTAATGATTGGGGCATTTTAATGTTTATTTTGTAGCAGTACATTTAATGCCCATTGGAGGGCGCACATACACACAGGGGAAGAACATGCACACAGCTTCACACAGAAAGCTCCCCTGCCTCAGATCACACCCAGGACACTGGACCCCTTCATCTATGAAGGAAGCCAAGTTCAAGTCCAAATGAGTTGTGCTTTTGTTGGTGGGGTTCAGCTCTTACCTATTTCTTAAATTTAATTAGTGATGATGAGCTGTAGGAATTCTTAGGTAATATAGTATGTCATCATACAAACATTCAGCTTACCCCCAAAAATGGAGATTTTATGCCTCAGATAAGCCACATGTGCATAGTCTCTCTGGGTACGTGTGTGAGGCCTGAGCAGACACGTTTCCCAACAGTACATAATTCAAACTCATAGTCCCAGGCAGATTTACAAAGCAGTTTCCTTAAGGCTCCAGGACATTTCAGTTAGTCTGCAATGCACTTACGCTCTGTGGAGTGGAAGAAAAAGGCACTAGCTCACTGAAGAAGCTATCCAACTTTGTATGTACAGTAGATCCGATGTGCTCTCTGAGGGTTACAAACCACTGTACAACCCAGTGTCATCTTAAGGATAAGGAATTGTGTCAAAATACAGTTGAGAAAAGTTTTGTGAACCCTTTGGAATCATCTGCATTGCTGCATTAATTGCTACTCATGTGTGATATGATCTTCATCTAAAATTATAATAATACATAAACACAAACTGAAATAAATAATACAATTGTACTTTTCTTGTCTATATCGAACACATTGTTTGAACATTCACTGTCTGTGCTGGAAAACGTATGTGAACCTTTAGATGTAGTAACTTGAGAAACCTCCTTCAGCAGCAACAACCTCGACCAAAAGTTTCCTGTAGCTGCTGCTCAGTCCTGCACATCGGTTTGGATGAGGATATTAAACAAACAGCCCTTACACTGGAGCAGGGGTGTCCAACCCCAGTCCTCGAGGGTTGGTCGGGTTTTCATTTCAAGTCCACTCTTATCAAGCTCCATCCTCCTTAACTGGACAAGTTTCAAAACTTCTCTCAGCCATCCAGGTACTTAAAACAGATCTTGAAAACCTGCAGCCACACAAGCCCTCCAGGACAAAGGCTGGGTATCCCTCTACAGTGGACACCTCTGTAGAGTCTTGAGCATCACCGTTATCTGCATTATGACAGTTCTTCCCTCTCACAAGAAACTGCCAGGTATTCTAGGTTGGAAAGAGCCAGATTCTGGCACCGGGGAATCATGCCACTCATTCTGTAAGAATCTGGAAACGATAAAGCCCTCAGACAAACACATCCAAGAAAACATCCTTTGCAGAGCTCAAATAAGAAAAAATCTCATTCATTTCAGAAAATCCCTGACTGGTGCACACTCCTTGGACTCCTGGTTGTCCACCAGCTTCTTCTCAGATGGGCCAGCACGATGGAATTAAAAAAAAAAACGTTTTTCAAAATTTGCAACCAGGTGATGTTTATCTCTTACGATTTTAAATCAATCGCATGAGCCGAACTCTCTCTAGCAAAATGAATTCCTGTTGTCCATTTTGATATTTATTTCCAGGATTCTGCGGCTAAGCGTTTCAGATCACAGCTCCAAAAGCGAAGAGAATTTCTTAACAGATTTGCACGCTACTAGGCTGGATGGAGGTGGACGCAGATTATTAAAAAATGATGATTCTAATAAGTCCGGCCTGTCAGACATAGAAATCAATTTCCTGACCTATTGTTGCTTTTGCTAAGGGATGACAAGTGCAGCGAAAATTAACATTCATGTGGCAGACGACAGAGCACTCTCGACAGAATGTTTTACATTGTCATTAATAATATCGTCCAAGTTACAATCTAGTTCAGATAAAGCAACAAAATACCTGCCCTCTTACTCACATATGACCAGAATTTCAACAGGAATGAAACGTGTCCCTTGTGGTCACTGGCGATGGTCATTAATGAATCCAGAAAGCCAGTGCCCCAGAGGAAGCACTAGACAAAACTCTTTTATTCCTCAAACCAGACACATTTACCGACATTGTAATTGAAATGCAAGTGGCGAAGCCGACATGCTACCAAATATTTACAGTACTGTCCTGTAGTCCCAAAATGCTGATAATATATTTCCAGAAATGCACGATCAGCCCTGGTTACAAGAACAGGAAAAAAAATCTCCATGGCTATGACAGACAATCAGACAGCCCGTCGTCAGTCAGATAAACTGGTATCAATCACATCAGTACTGCTGTGGATGAGGAAGGAAATAATTCTGAACCACATACGGACTTTTATGGGTTGTTTATTTTTGCAAAGCGCAATTATTTTAACTATGAATACAGAAAATTCAAAAAGAGCCCCACATGGGAAATATGTACATACCAAACCCGTATAAACCATATGTAAAACGTGCACACACAAGCAAGTATGCAAAAACAGGCACATAAAAACATATGCCAGCATTAGCCAGATTTTCCAGCATTAAACCGAGCTCAAATATAAATTGTAGGATTTAGTTAAAGGCTCTCTCGGAGCTTCCTCCAGATAATTGGTACAATGTGTGAGAAACGCACAGATTTTTCCTTTTTGAGTTTTTGCTCAGGCCTCCTTGTTTGTATCAGAAAGAAGAGAGGAGAACTGTATAGAGCAAAACAATAAAAAAAACCTGCAGCTGCCCCTAGGGTTTAGGTTACGGGAGAGAAGCAATCAAAATAATTTAATCCGTTCAGGACGCAAAAACCCAAACGTGTTACTCACCACTAGTTTGCTGGCCACAAATCTAATGGTCACGTGCGTTTCTCTAAGGACTGGTAATAATTACAACCCTTCAGATCATACAGGCCTATCCCCAAAGAAGCTCTTCACAGCTAGCCCACATACCCTCGGCCTGTCTATACCCTGCCACAAACTAACTGCCCCCATGAAAAGGCTTCGGGCCTGAATGGCAGACCACCTTGACACATTAATGGCTTACATTTTTCCCCCATTGTTCACTGGAGAGTAGACCTTCCTGAACGTACAGAGGACTGACTACGCAGGACGCTGCACAGGACGTCTGACATAGACCAAGTCTCCATCACAAAAGGAAAGGGATGGAAAAAAAAAGTCCTGAATATTCCTTGTCCAGTTTCTTCCATTGTGTAGGTCTTTAATATTCCTCTTCACCCCCAGTAGACAAGTGGTGTGAAAGTTTAAAATGTATGAAAGGGGAATTATGATTGAGGTGGAAGACTTACCTCTGTTCCCACACTCTGCAAATTTTCTATATTCTATTAACAATGGAAACTACAGTATAAGACAGGGATGAGATATGAAAAAAAGATGCATACTATAGAGTCTGGATGTCTAAGTGGTGTTAGGATTTGACAACACTGAACAGATGTAAAAATAAAGTAGTTTCAATCCTGCACACACAACAAAAAGAGAAGAGGTTATGGAAGTAGAAAAAATAAGTATTTCAGTAGAGACAGCAATATGCACTAGATATTAATTTCTTGATTTCTTCCTCAGCAGCTTCCTAAGTAGTAGAGGATGACAACATTATGCCGCGAATTACAGAAAAAAAAAACAATTGCATTAAAAAAAATTAAAAAGTAAAATTCATGTTATCATGGGAGTTACCATCCTTTGATCCGACAGCTTGCTAACCACAAGATACATCAGCTAATCCTGCACTAAAAACAACAGAGCTGGAATGAAACACCATTGTCCCCGATGACACAAAGATCACAGGGCACACCACTAAGTGCTAGAAAACTCCTCAAAGAGTGCATTTCTTTCACGGTTAATATGTCAGATTCTTCAGAGGTAGCCGAAGAAGCAATGTTTTCTTTTATTAATTACAACTATGCACCCTCATTTTAGCACACATTGAAAGGTGATGTCAATTATTTATTTTTTTTTACTGTTGTGTTTTGTATTTTCACTTTTTAAAAAACAATCCCATTTGGACCCTGCGTGGCCTTGCTCGGTGTGTGGCCCGCCATCGCCAAGCCTCTTCAAAGTCACCACAAAGGCTCTCAAAGATGCGCTCCAGAGACTGCGACGACTACAGAGGTTTCGTCAAGAGCCTCCTGCTGGAGACGCATAAATCACAGTTCAACTTCTGACACACTGGTCAGGCGCCTTCAAGTCCTCAAGAACAGCAAGTGTTTTCATGCAGGTAAAGCAGCAGTACATGCTGTAAACCGGTGGACGCGCACAATCGATTGCGGTACTCTCGAGCTGTAGAGAGGTAATCCTCTCGCCGGCAAAACCTTTTGCGCACTTTTCCGACCCGCTGGCTTTTCCAACAGCCTACAAACTGAGCATTTACCTGGGCTTCAAGCTCCAGCTCGGCTGGCTCATCCCTGGGGCTCCTCTGGCCACAGTCCCTGGAGGGAGCGCTGACCGGACCAGCTTTTAGGAGAGTTTTCTTCATGTAACCATCTTCGGACTCCTGCAGTAAAACCCATCGATCACTTAAAGAGCACAACTAATTTTATTTCAGGCACCCTTAAAAAAATAAAAAAAAAGTATCACAAATGCTGAATCCTGGCCGTACATTGTTCAGCAATTGAAATAAATGATTGTTTTAACAGTGCAGTGTACACACACACAGTACCTTCATGTCTTCCCAGACCCATCCATCACCGAGAGCCTGGGAGTGCAGAACGAGCTGCTTGCAGAACAGTCGGAAAGCTGCCTCTTCCAGGTAGAGATCCCGAGCTTTTTCCAGCTCACCTGACATCTACAAGAACAAAAACAGGTGTCCCATCAGCAACTGCATAGGAGACTAACCGATAGCCTATACACAGCTTGCATGTGGGCTCAGTATCAGTGCTGGCCTGCTACTATTACCCTGGGAGGCCATCTGGAAGGCAGAGCAGACCGAGGGTTAAAGGGGGCGATTGTGAGGGGGAAAAAAAAAGACACTAGAAGAAGATGGAAAGCATGAAAGAAAGTGTGTTCTTGAGTATCAAAACATTAGTCAGAGAACCAAGGTCAGAGAAGCTAGAAAGTTACTGATTGTGTGCCTCATCTTCTTATCTACCCTGAGAAACGCAAGTAAACTTGCATAGAGGCTGCTGAAAAACATGCATTCTTGGAGCCGCTGCAGGAGAGAGCTACATCACGTTGTAAAATATTTAGCTTTGAAGACAATTCTACTGGGTAGCTCTCTTTCCAGCAGGGGCCTGGAGGGTGCCAGCCAGTTGAGCCGTCTTTGGAACAGCTGCAGTAAATAAATGTGAATGTGTTCCATATTCTTGTTGTCTTGAAAGTCGGCTTTTTACCATTACACCCTATCGTCGGCTGAGGTTATGACTCAAAATACCAAGACCACTGTTAAAAGGGTTTCAAATTAGATTACTCCCCCAAGCTACCTTAAACTCTTCCACCAGAGATTCAATTAATGAGCTGTGGGAATACCTCCCACTTACCACTGCTCTAATACTCAGCATTACAATCCAATTTCAAAAACATAGATGAGCATATTTCTTAAAACCAGGAGCCAGACAAGTGATTCTAAAACGCACATACCAGTACGAATACTTCTTTAAGGTCCTAAATCTTTATAAACAATCTTGCTGTAACATCTTTAACCTTCTAGTGCCTGTCCGCACCATGGATCTCTTCTGACTGCAATCCGAGAACCACTGACTATTGTACAGAACCCAGTTCAATGCATATATTGTACTTTTGTTACAATGCATTTTGTTCTGTATTATTTCTTGAACTATCTAAAACAGTTTCAACAGTTTCAGAAACTGCATTATGCAAAAGCTTAGCGTTTACCCATTTTGTATTGTACTCATGGTATATTGTTCTAATTGTAATCTTTATGTCACCTTGGGTAAAGGCATTATTCCAATAGATTATATACTACTTTTGGCTCGGGGTCTCTGTGACAATTTGTTCAAGAACCAAGAAGAGGAGGTGCAAATATAGAAGTTATAATGATAGCATGGAAATGCTACATGTACATTATGTTCGGACAAGGCACAAACCAGAAGAATTGTCCTTGTTCACAAGAAGGAAAGAGGTCACCCATCCATTTTCTAACAGCTTTGTCCAATACCGGAATGCATTAGAGCCGGAGCCTATCCCAGCAAGCAACGGGCGCAAGGTGTGGTACGCCCTGGACAGGACGCTAGTCCAAGACAGGGTACACACAAACAGGCACACTCGCGGAAAGGGTTCAGGTTCAAGTAATTATTTTTCCCCTGTAGCCTATTACCATAAAAGCGTGATTAAGCATAATTCAGGAATCCCTGTACACCAACGTACCTCTACACTGCTCATCTAATGAATGAACACCCTGTAGTACAACTGATCACGGTCGCAAAGCAAAGACTGTCGACGCTCTGTTTTCAATGCACGTTAATAGTCAGGAACCACTTCTCACACAATAAAGTCTCATTCCATTTGTACCGAGTTCACCTCTATCCCTGTCGGAATGATTATCATTAGAACTGTTGCTGCAAAGTTTGATATTCTCTTCACGTAGCCTGTGGCTCAGATCATCAAAAATTTCACAAGCTGAAAACCTGGACAGAATCTGGAATTTTTTTTTTATTAATGACAGTTAGTGATGAAATTTCCTTGCTTATACAACACACTGTGCAATCCTCTACTATCAGACCTCATGTCTGTGCTGATTTCTTTAGTTTAGCATAATGCACAGTACATAATGTTTTATTTACAATTATGGTTCAGCAATGAATGACAACCTGGAAATATTTATTTTGTGTTTTACATTACTCTGTACCACTCAGTTTTTACCTTCAGTGACTAATGCCTGGTACTTTTTCTAGTATATAAATAGGAATGTAAGCGTGACTTTAAGTCCTTTTTGCAATATTTTTTTCTTGGTAGTGTACCATAAAGAAGTATTGCCGTTATCCACAGCATGAAACATTAAACTCAATGAATTTGGGAATTCTACCAAAGCACTTTTCAGACATGTATTTTTACCCATGATTCGGCGCTCCCTCATAGCGTCTCATGTGTGTCAGCTATGGTTCAGCCCACAATGACAGCACAACTAAACCCCCACAGTTCTGATGTCACAATCCTGAAATGGCTAGAAGCAACAGTCTTCCTTCTGGACCATAATTTCCAGCCCATTGCCCCCAGCGGGGCAACTGGGGCAGTTTGTTGTAGGAGGTGCCACTCTTCAGATGAGAGGTTCAACTGAGGCCCTGGATACTCAATTATTAGAGATAATCTTCTTGGGTCTTCTTCCAAAGAGTAGGAGTGTTAGTCTGGGACAATCTATACTATCTGGCCTTCTTAACATTTCACCTTATTTCAAATGGTAAAGTCTTTTCTCATTCCTGAGAAATGAGAACCGCTGTGTTTAATGGCAGTAATGGTGGATGAAGTAGGACCCCACTTATATGTAAAGAATCTTGGTGTTCTGCATGGAATTGCTCATGTTAAATTATTATTATACTTGTATTTTTATTAAGGAGTTTCATCTTGCTTTTGTTTGTTAAAGTTTCAAGCCTGATCCTTAAACCCTTAAACCCAGTAACAAAAACAATGAACAAATTTGACTTGCCTGAGCCTCTTTGTAGGAAAAAACAGCATACTTCAAGGGCAATAGTGTCCCAGGTGTTTGTTTCTAGAGATACAGTAAGCTGATAAATGGCACAATCACTGGGACCAAGTCAGAAGAAAGCCGGTACTACAGTATAGTTGGCTAGTTACTGATAATAAGTGGATAACTTCTGTACCGCAAAAGTGCAAAAATCAGAAATTAGGCTTACAAGTTACATCTGTAAATCATCAATTTTTAAAGACTTCGAACACTTCTTGGTCTTGATCAATTTAGTTAGTTGATTCGCTAAGCCAGGAACAGCCAGATGCAATCCTTGATCACTACTTGGCATTGGGGATTTTCAGAAATAACCCCTAGGAGCGGATAAAATGAAACTTCCATAT
The DNA here is from genome assembly GCF_040954835.1 of Lepisosteus oculatus. Taxonomy (NCBI): domain Eukaryota; kingdom Metazoa; phylum Chordata; class Actinopteri; order Semionotiformes; family Lepisosteidae; genus Lepisosteus; species Lepisosteus oculatus. The sequence goes on along the minus strand of NC_090698.1, from coordinate 70,470,324 downwards.
TTTAAGGGTTCGTGGGTTAAAGGCGGCCTGTAAGATGCACTGGACTTTGGATTCCCCCAATCAGAACTGACCACCCATGACACACACAGCCAACAACTCAAAATTGACATTCCACTCAAAGTGCTTTACAGGTAATGGGGATCCCCTCCACCGCCACCAGTGTGACACCCCACCTGGATGACGAGATGGCAGCCATAGTGCGCCAGAACGGTCCCCAGACACCAGCTGTCAGTGGGGAGGAGAGCAGAGTAATGAAGCCAGTTCAGAGAGGGGGATTATTAGGAGGCCATAAATGGTAAAGGTCAGGATAACACCCCTATTCTTTTCGAGAAACACCCTGGGATTTTTAATGACTGCAGGGTGTCAGGACCTCGGTTTTACATCTCATCTGAAGGACGGCACCTTTTGTTACAGTACAGTGTCCCCATCACTATACTGGGGCATTAGGACCCACACAGACCACAGGATGAGCGCTCCCTACCGGTCCCAATAACACTTCATCCAGCAGCAGCCTCAGCTTTCCCAGGAAACCTCCCATCCAGGCACTGGCCAGGCTCCCACCTGCCGAGCCTCAGTGGGGTGATATTCACTGGAGTAGCAGAGTGATATAGCCGCTGGCTATCCTAGATTTAGGTTTTCACCGACCCATTCCTGACATTCGCAAAATTAAGAACAGGGAACTTTCTTGTGGTCATTTGTTTCTCAGAGGTTCATGCTATTGCCCAGTATAAACTCATCACTAAGTCTTGAAATTGAAATAGGAAGACGATTAAAACTGCGACTTTCTTTTCATATCGGTAAGAAAAAGGGCACAACTGGGGAAAACTGAACGTGGTCAAGATGCACAGTGCACATGGCTTTTCTGCGAGAAGTGTGCTTTCTGAACTCTGAAATCTAGATACAAGTATAATTCAGAACTAGGATTATGCAACAACCAAGTTACACATTACACATTTTTTTTACATTAGTTTAATTGGAAGTTTACTTACAACAGGAAGCATGAGATGGGTTTTAATGACCTTAATACTGTATCACAACAAATCAGCATTTGCTAACACTCTTTAACTTTTCCATGGCATTATCCAATTTAATTACGGACCACTCAACTAATTAAAAAACTAGCAGAATCTAGTAGTTACGTGTAAAGGGCCTTGTGACTTACCATGATATTGCCATGACAGGCCACCACATACAGTAGTTCATGTAAATATTTTTAATAAGCCCTTGATGCAGACCTAGGTCTAAATGGGTACTGTTAAGTGGCGATTCCAGTGGCTTATAAAGCAAACCATTGCTTATTATAGAGGTTACTGAAATGCATCTGAATCATTTTACCATTGAAGCCAAACACCATGCTCTCACTGCTTTGGCATTTAAAAAAAAATGTTCAAAAAGTATGTTCAAAACACAACAATCTCAGCTAAAGCAAGCCCATCCTTTGGACTCTAATGACACAGAGCACAAGGAACACAAAGACGAGTTCTTCTTTTGAAGTATTGACACTTTATAATATAGTCAGATAATCTCCATTTTTTAACCTTTGGCCTTTTAACCTTTTTTTAACCATTTAATTCACTTGCTTTAAATGTAGTTCAAGAAGGAAGCTGCATCACCATACGCAGGCTGCAAAGGAACAAGTAAAGGTTTATTCCATGCTGAAAAGAGAAGAAAAGAAACAGTTTTCGGCTGTGGTGCCAAAGAGGGCTACACAGCCGAAACATTGTGTTTCTTTCCTTCTGTTTTCAGTATGTTCCTCACTTGTTCCTTTGCTTTAAATGTATGCATTTTACTTAAGATACCATGCTACTGCTTTACTAGAGAATTGTATTCATTGCAGAAGCCAATTTTAAAATAAAAAGCACGTTATTTTACTTCTATAGCAGGCTTGATGTGTTTTAATGGCCAAGCACTTTAAAACTGGATTGTTTAAGAAGGCCATGATGGAGACTGATGTTAAAGAGACTGTATAAAATAAACTATTTTAGGATAGTTCCACGTTATTGTAATGCATTTTACATGTTGGTTAACAAAGCACATGTGGTACCACACACAGTGTGAAGTTATTCACATGCTATTACACAGCAATTCACAGAATGCATCTGAAAGAGACAAGAAGATAAAGTCTGCCTCTAAGCAAGAGCAATCCGTGAAGTTAATACTGAAGGACTTTCAGTGACTGATTAATAAAAAAAAAACATCAAGAATAAATTCACCAAATAGGTGGAATGACTGCAGGTCATAAGGCCAGCGGTCATCTCTTTGTTTTAGAAGTACAAGTTCTCCGATATTAAGAGCTTGTTTTGCATTTATTTTACACAGGCTGAAACAGAAAAGTCTTGATATGTTCCAAAGCCATAATTCTATTTAAAAAATATTACATTAAAAGATAAAATGTTGAAACTTCCCATAATAGTTAAAGTAATGGCTCTTAATACTTACAAAAGTTTTCAATATCCACAGTACAATGTGTACTTACTTCTAGTCCCAGTTTTGCATACTTTACTGTGGCAGCAGAAGGTGGCTCACTGCACACAAGAAGGTACATCACTCGAGTTTGTTAACATGAACTCTGAAAAAACCTTGCAAGCAATAACTCTTACATTTTACTGCACTGTTTTTTTTTCTTAAGACATGATGATTTGTTCTAGGAGCTTAATAGCAATGATGATGGCTAGTTACAACTAACTAACTAAAGGTGGAGCCCTAAGGGAATGCAACAGAATCCACTTTACCTGGAAGCATTGAGACAACTACTATCTATACATGACAGAAGTATTCAGATCAATGGAATTACAATGCAAAGAGTGATGATGATGATGATGATGATTATTATGGGAAAACTAAAAAAAATCACAGAAAGCTTAGTTTAAAGAGATTAAATGCAACATTTTTCCAAGGCAACACAAGAAAACTTTTTTTTTTTCTGGTAAGGCACTTTCTTGAGGTTTTCCATGTAACATTATCACAGAGTTTGTGTGCCAGGGATCAGGGAAAACCAAGCAGATTTATTCCACATGCGTAGCACTGCCAAGTAATGTAATGAGCCCTCCACTGCCCTGACTTTGGCTTTAATGACAGTGACATCACAAAATAACTTCTCTCAAGTTACTGGTGGAAAGGGAAAAAAAATCCCCCAAAACTGAACTTTCTACAAGTTGTTTCTTAGCATTTATACGTTTGAATTCATCAGGGTTTTCTCCTAAACCCGCTATCCTATATTATCGCTTTAGCACAGGAAAAAAAAAACCGTCATGGGAGATGTCTTCCCAAGAAAAGAAAATACTGTACCCGACTCAAATCGAGTAAAGCTTGATTTTTTAAATTAGGGTGTTTTTCCCGACAGTGGATTTAGAGCAGGAAGCACAACCTAAGGGCGCTTGCTGGTATTGAGCAGAGGCAGATTCTGGACATTACAGAGGAAGCCCCTTTGAACAACAAAGGCTAGCAGGCATATGGAACCCGTTATCAAGCCATCCCTAGGCTGCTGATTCACAGAGAGCTTACAAGACTGAGCTGGATGAAGCTCTGGGATCAATTAACTCCAAGGAACCAGATGAAGAGCAAATGGCCAGACGGCCTTCTGTTGGTTGCAACTTCCTTATTTGACTTATAAAGAGTTCAAACAGGCAGGGACACTGGGCACACTTTCATCTGCGGGTAATGGGGAACTCATGGCAGTCCCAGGCATGGGTCAGCTCTGGACAATAAACACGGGGCGATCAGTGAAACACCCTGAGCGTTGCACTTCTGCTTACCAGTAGGTCTTCTTGCCGATACAATCAACAGAAACTGACGCTCAAAAGGCTTATTCAAAAAACCCATCAAGTTAAAGGAAACTCTGTGCGCTGCTCAAAGGACATGCGCCCAAGAAAATTGCAGACACACACCAGGCTGGAAACAGAACAGATGAGACTGGATGCAGGAGAGAACTGGATGAGCCTCTTCATGTCCTGTAAGCCGCCACTGCTACACAGCTTCACTCATGTTCTAGCAGGTCCCAGTTAAGACAACAGAGTCCGGCCCTCCTGGCCTTTAACCTCCGCAGCTCTCCTCTGCATTAGGGCTCGCTGAAGGAATGAAGGACGCATGCTCTGGCACTCGCAAAAACACAAGATCAAGGTGCTGCATTGGAGGGGGGGGTGGGGAGGATAATCAGACACAAAACAACCGAGCAGATGGAGAATTAAAACGGGGAAGCCAGACCGTTCGAACAATCAGGTCACTGTACAAGTCCGAAGGAAGAAGGGTGAAGTTTTTAGAGCTGGATGTGGGTCCAAAAGGTCAGCTTGACTAATTGAATGTTAATGGACAACAGGAATGCATCTACACTCTCATGCGGACCAGTCAATCACCTCATCGGGACCCTCTCACTCCATCACCTCCTAACAGAGGGACAGCTGCTCCTGCATTTTAACCAAAAAAAGGCTCAAGTACTACAGCAGGAGTTATTCAACTGGAGGTTTGTATTGAAATAGCTTACTGTAGCACACGTAGTTGACAAAAGCACAAACGATTTGTTAAATATGTTACTTCCCCTACATTCTTCCTGCAGGGCTGTAGCAAAGTGGGGATGAATTCAACATTTGAAAAGGTTGTCAGATACTCTTCACAGACATGAGTAGCCAAATGGAACATTTTCACTCCTCTTCTTATCCAAATCGCGTAACACAAGGGTGGTCAACACTGGTCCTGAAAAGCCACCGTCCAGCAGCTCTTCAAATAATTCCATTTGTAATGTGGAAGGACTTTGAACTCATTAGCTTTGATCAGTTCATTAAGTTAACAGCTTCAGTGCAAAAATAACACCTACTGGAAGACCCCCTCCAGGACAGGACATTGGCCATACCATACATAAGACAACATACTCAATGCACAAAAGCAGTTCAGCCAACAGATTTCAATCAATAGAAAGCATCCAATCTATTCAACTTTCATTGTGAAGGCCCACTTCAAACATTACCTCACAGCCACAAACTTTACAGAGTAGGCGTCTTTATAATTCACTTTTCAGAAATACCGTTCAGAACAGCAGGACATTGTGTTTAGTCAGAATGCATCTAAAGCAAAAATTATTGCTACTGCTATTTAGCAAGAGGCAGGCAGAATTACTATTATACTACAAATATAGATGGATATTTAATTCATATTTCAGTTCAGTTCAAGAGTAAAGCTGGTGATAAAGACAGTCACAAAAGCAGAGGAAGCCACAAGGCTAAATAAAATGTTGCCAGCAATGCGGAGAAAGGCTTCCTGAATTCCTGAACAATGCCCTGGATCTGCAAGCACGCCCCCCCCTTCCCTGGACTTGGAGCTGATCCTGAGGCAATCCAGTATCGGAAGTCATCGAGGCAGGCCAGGAGTCAGGCCAGCGGGATGGTTTGTCACTGTATCAACGCACGCTGTTGTACACTGAACTCGCCAGTTAAATCACCCAGGAGACAGGGCCATGCCAGATCACGATTACACAGACCAAGGGGGTCAAGCTCCACAGAAAACTCCTTGCTGTCAGGCAATTCTGCGCAGGTTAGCAGAGCACTGCATTAGCTGCTCAACAAGGATGAGCAGATCAACCCTCCTAATAAGGCCTGATCATGAGGCTGACTCATACCGACACTTCCTCTAGCCCAAGGGTTCCCAATCCTGGTCCTGGTGACCCCATACCGGTGGGGTTTATGCCAGCCAAGCCCTCAGTTCCACAATCAAACCCTTCACCAACTCAAGAATAAGAGGAATTTGTACTGTCTGTTCCCAGGTCTTAAAGCCAGCAGCCATATCACCCTGCAGCTCACAGCTGGCAGCCCACTGGAGCTCAGCAGGTGTGAGCCTGGTCAGTACCTGGATGGGAGACCTCCTGGGAACAACTAAGGCTCCTGCTTGAAGAGGTGTTAGTGGGGTCAGCAGGGGGCGCTCACCCTGTGGTCCATGTGGGTCCTAATGCCCCAGTATAGTGATGGGGACACTATACTGTAAAAAGATGCTGTCCTTTGGATGAGACATAAAACTGAGGTCATGACACTCTGTGGTCATTAAAAATCCCAGGGTGTTTCTCAAAAAACTTTGGCTTGGCTGCCAAAGAACTGACGATCTACAAAGCACCAATGATCTCTGCAAAGCAGATTTCAGCACAACTCCAGAATAAAGACATAAGGCTAGGGTTATAAATGATTGGATATGTTTGAACTGCAAGGTGTAAAGTCCTTCACACAAACTAGATCATTAAAATGTCCTGTTGGAAAAATGGGTACAAATGCAAGCTGCCTTGGATGAAAGCATCAGACAAAGAAAACCGTAAATACATAAGACCCATTCCTCTACAAGATGTCTGTCTGTCATAGGGCCAAGTTTCTTTTTCAGATATTAGTGCACTATCACTGTGCTCTCTCTCCTCCAAGCACCTCTGGTGCTTGTACTGCTGGTCTTGACCTACACCCGCCACTCCCAAATACGAAAATACCAAAGCAAAATAAAAAATGAAACAGGGACAAAACCTTTTTGATTCTTCCTCATTTGTCTAAAGAGACATGTGTGCGTTATATTCAAGGAATTTCCGGGCCTCTCAGGAACAGCCTGTAGTGGTAGCATTAACTACCTGTTGCATCTGCAACACAGCACAGAGGGAGATAATAAGCACCACTAGATCCTGAGGGCAGGGAGGGTCACAGTGAGTCCGAGTCTAGCCCTGAACGGGATGTCAGTCCATCACAGGGCACACAAACACGTATAGAGCAAAAAAAGATCAGCGCTAAACCTGGACAGCATGCTTTCAGACTGTGGAGGGAAACAGGAGCATCTGGGGAAAGGAAAAAAACCTACATAAGACGAAGGAAGAACATGCAAACTCAACACTAACAGAACATGGTCCAGGAGACAAGATCAGTGAGGCAACAGCACTGATCCTCGCGCAGTCATGATGCCATTAAGAGGAATTTCGTGGCAACTTCAGCAGCATGAAGAAAAGAATTTTAAGACGAGGAAGAGCGCTGCCGTCGAAAACGTTTGAAAATCCAGAACCGGTGTGGTTTTTACATGACTTTAACAAAATACCTCCTGTAGAGTGCATAATAATTAGATTACTCAGACTTCACTTATTAACCTTTAATAATTTGATTTCAAACATTTTCATGCTGTAATGGAAAGCGTTTTGTTCATAATTGGCTCTTCAATTAAGAAAGCTAAGCCTTAGCTACATTGTAGAACAATTAAACACGGATTACAGTTTTACTCTCAGCCTTGTTTTACTTCAAGAAAAGTATGCTTTTCATTTAGGTCTTAAAAACTATTAATTAGTTGCATTTATATGGCACTTTTCACACAAAAGAGCTTTGCATATAGAAGGGAACCCAACATCCATCACCAGCCACTGAAGATAGGATCGAGCTGATAAACAGCAGCTATTCGGCACCAACTGCACTTGATCTGAAGTAAGAAGAATGACTTCATCGACTGAAATAAAGGGAAACTTCGGGGCAGAGAGATTGCGCAAGCCCAGAGTGGAATTTAGGTAGGACACCAGGATTAAATTAACATCCCTACCCTAATGCCTTCACAGTAATTATGATTTAACTGTTACTTCCAAAACGACTGAACAGATTTTTTTTCAGCTTTTTAAAAGTGACGATAAGCTAAAAAAAACATACCAAATGCCATGTGCATGATGCATCATCAAAGCCCACAGGCAACTTTATAAGAGAGCAGGAACGCCAGGAACCTCCTTATAACCCCATAGACTATTCTCCCCAAGCACAGCAAAGCTATATATCCGACTTCTGTGCCGTTGCTAAATGCTGGTGCATGCAAGGAGACCCGTGCTGGATGATTTTATGTAGCACCTTTCACGATATCCACAGTCCAAAAAGCATCCAGGTCTACAGGACAGTGTAACATTACTATTGCAGTTAACAGTTCACTCATGTAATCGGGGAAACAAACCTTTCAAACTCGTTAAGGCAAGCAGCAGCGGTTTTAATTTGATTCTGAAATCCACAGGGAGAAACCGATAGCGACTGGAGAGAGATGCTCACACATTGTAGTTAAAACCCAAGCAGCTCAGCCACATCCTTCACATTAAGAACGCAGATGAATCCCCAGCAAGGGGACACGCTACAGGCAGCACCACACTGCTCAGTCTGCTTTTTGCTGTGCTCTGTGTTTGCAGACATTCCCATCACTGCATGAGGTTATACAAGATGTTTCCACGGCTTTAAAATGCTATTTTTGACAACACCTCAACCACGACAGAAAACAAAACAGTGCGCAGCAACCTGGGCGCTGGTGGCAACATGAAGTAGTCTCCAGAGAGACGGGACCAACAAACCCAGAAACCCTCTGGGAGCAGAAGAGGCGGACCGAGATGCAGGACAATCGCAGCACTGGAACATCATCCTTACTCAGGCTACATGCCCTGCACAACCGCAAAGTGATGGCGAATACCCCGCGCAGCAGATAAAAAAAAAAAAGAAATCTTCAGCAGGCCTATGGTCGTATTATTCAAACAGCTCCCTACACCCCTTGAGCCTTCACATAGTCTGAGGGACTGAAATCAGCTTTATACCCATCAGAACAAGCAAAGGGGGTAACGGGTTTTAAAACAGAACTCTCCTACATGCGGCAGAAATTCTGGATTCTTCAACAGTAAAAATTAATCAAGCCGGCCAAGAAAGCCAATTTACAGCTACGCGGACAAAACATTTAAGACAGGATTTGTAAAAAGGAACAGAGAGACCATGGAGCAGACCCACTGCACCACCCCAAAATACTGCTGTTGTTTTTTTACTAAATGCTAATGATATGGGTCGTATCTGAACATTTCGGTTTGTAGCCGGCAGAGGAATCCTACTCGGGCCGCTAAGCAAGGCCCTTAACCCCAGCTGCTCCAGGGGCGCTGTATAAATGGCTGACCCTGCGCTCTGACCCCCAGCTTCTCTCCCTGTCTGTGTGTCTCATGGAGAGCAGGTTGGGAATGTGAAAAGACAAATTCTCGATACAAGAAATGTCTAAATTGCCAGCGATACGGCGCCCCTGGAGCAGTTGGGGTGAAGGGCCTTGCTCAGGGGCCCAATGGAGTAGGATTCCTCTGCCGGCCGCGGGATACGAACCGGCAGCCTTCCAGCCACAGGCGCAGATCCTTAGCCACAGAGCTACCCATCAGCTCAGTTCTGGCACTCAGAGAATATAAAATAGGTCTTTGTTGTGATACAAACAGCTGTTTTTCCTGGGGCTTCAGAGGGTTTCACTACATGCAGCTACGCAGCTATGACGGGTAAAATTTTTACCAAATACAAGCAGCAAAAGAAGGTACAGTGGGCACCAATCACAAGGCAGCAGTACCTATCCAGGTTCTTCCGTTTTCTGACCCGAGTATATTCTTAGTTGAAAAGTAACCAGAATTAAAACTGCCACTTTTCTTTCCAGGAATCACAACTACACACTTAATAAAAAAAGAGAAACTGGAAGCAGTTTTATAATAAAAACTTTTTTTTTTTTACCGTTGGCTTCTTTTTTTTTTTTTTTTGAGAGAGAGAGAGAAATACATGACGCTGTAGCCAAGCTCACATCAACACTCTGCCTGCGCATCGACCAGGACTGAGTCTGGAGAAACTCCAGGGCGGGGGTCCCTGTGCAGATCACCATCAATGAACTGTTATAACTACATTTCATTATGTTCATCATTAAATCCCTGCACGGCTAGCGGCGCGTCATGTACCGGGTGTCCCCCCCGGACAATGAGTTTTCCCACACAAGGCCGAGGGGAGAGGGACCATCTTCATCCAGCACAGTCCCCACGGCAACCCCAGTACACGGCAGACCAGGCGCCGGAGGGAACAACTACTGGATTAACCACCGGAACGAGAGGGAGCTTTTAGGAGGGCCAGGTTGTGCAAACAAGGGGTGAGCAGCCCACTCTCCTGAACGGTGCCATCGGGGGCCTCAATCAACACGAGCCACCTGGATGGACTTCTGCGTTTATCCTGAGGGCCCCCGGCCCCAGTCCTCAAGAGCCTCTGCCCAGCAGGCTTGATAGATCTCTCTAAATCGCCGGCTTATTAAGAGCGAGGACAGGTTTCAACGCGCCCAACTGAGACAATAACAAATTCAACGAGATAATTAGGGACTCGGACAGGATGAAAACCAGAAACCTTATGGTGGTCCTGGAGTGGAGTGGTGTCGCCCTGGTTTGACCACCTCGTGCACGGGGCGGCGGCAGTCGTCCGTGTGTCCAGTCCCCAAACTGGGGCGCCACTTTGTAAATTCTGATCCAGAGTGAAGAGCACCACCTGCTGGTCCATCAGCGCCACCAACAGCAGCAGCCTTGCCTTCCTTAGTTTCTCCCTTCCCAGTGCTGACCAGACCCTGCCCTGCTCAGCTCAACCACAGGCTCTAGAAAAGGGGAGGCCAGTTGGCTGTTCTGGGTTACAAAAGCAATGCTAAACTATTGCAATTAGTTTGGCCATCTTGCCAGTGTACATTTAATTAGTCTTTATACAGGAGGTTAAAAAATGAAATCACACGGCACGAGCTCACTGCTTATAAATGGCAGCGTCCCTGACTAGCTGGGAGAAGAGAATGGCGCAGTATGCGGAGAGGGCAGGTAACAGACAATAGACAAGGAAGAGAAATCTGACGTATGGACAAGGTCTCGTCTTGGCCCTTGAACATAATGTTTGTAGCTTGCACAACCATTCACCATTCCCGAGGCTAAACGTATCTGTAGTAACATAAAAGTCTTTATTGTGGAAGTGTAAGATAAAATAATGATTTACATGTTTTTTTCTTAATACTTTGCTGCATTTTTATAAGTAGTGATGCTATTCTGAGCCCATGTAGTGCGTGAGGCAGTGGACAGAGGTATTATTGTTACATGTTATTTCCTTGCCTTCATCGAGACAGAGCCACAATTTCTCGTCTACTGACAGTGTGCTGTTCAGCGAAATGAGTTTGTGCAAGTAGACAGGAGCGGTTTCCAGCTCTGTGTCCTGCGTTAAAACCTCCCTTTTGAGGCTAGGCTGTTCGACGATGTGACATTTTAGCCGAGACTCGGTTTATTACAATAATTGCTTGCATTTGCATAGCGCTTTGTACCCCAAACCACTTTGCATCCAGGAGAAGACCCAGTTGGTCCTCCCCTGAATTGTACCCCCTCCCTGCGTGACAGCAGCTGGCCATCACAGTCCCCCTGCAAAGCAGATCGGGCGCAGCACTCTAACGACCCACACTGCACCGACAGGTCTACACGGCACGATTCTGGCTTGTCTCATCAACGATTCAGGTGCTTTTCTCTCACCAAAGCATCATTCCCAATACTAAAGAAGAACGCACACCGATTGCCTCAGGTTTAGTGCGCAGGAGCCCCATTACATTGACACCGGAAAAGGAGAGGCACATCTCTCACCGATGTTGCTACAAGCCGGCAGGAGGCAGGGACGTCACTGGCGGCGATGTTCAGCACGGAGCAGAGGAGACCCCGGCCCCCCGGCAACTCCCAAACCCCCAAATCTAGCCCGACAGCACACAGCCCTGAGCGCACCCACACTTAGGGAATCCCACTCGCAATTGGCCCAGGTTCACCTGGGCTCAAGAGGGCACCAGCCTGTGCCCAGTGGAGCCATCTTTATCAGGGCCTCAGAAGCTCTATCGATCCAATCACAGTCTCGCTAAATTCGCACTTTACTCTTCACCGAAGGATCACGTAACAACATCTGACAACGGTAAAAGTAACCCGGGTAAGAACACAGTGTCTCGCAAAAGTATTCATCCACCTTGGACCTTTTCACATTTTATTGTGTTACAGCATGGAATCATGATGTATCCAACTGAGAATTTTTGCCACGCGTCAACACGAAGTACTCTACAACGTCAAAGTGAAGAAAAAAAAATCCAGGCATCTTACTCAATTAATTAATTCAATTACAGCAAAAATTCTCAGTTAAGTACATCATGGTTCCATGCTGTAACACAATAAAACGTGAAAAAGCCCAAAGGGGGTGAAGACTTTTCCAAGGCACTGTACGTCTGTACCACTGAAAACACAAGGGGGCCCAAGCCTCCGAGAAGCTCAGCAACATCAGCCAAATGGGAGAGCACCCCTCCCTCCTTCCCCAAGGGTGCAGAGGAGCATGGCACTCAAGAGGAGGCTGACATCGGCCACTGCCCCCACGAACCCCTTTGGCTTGCCAACGAGTTTCGGCCCTCGGCACCTCCACCGGCGCTTAAGCATAAAGAGATTCTACGGGCTGCGTGTCGGTCCCCCTCTCGCTGCCCACAGCACTTGTGGGTGTACTCAAACAGCCTCTACCGCAGGCGTGGATGTTGGTACGCAGGTACTGAAAAGAGCAGAGGAGAACGCTCAGAAACCAACTTCCGTCTCTGACGGACTCTTCATACAAACAAAGGCGGGCCGGGCTCACCCAGCTGCCTCGGCGGCCGGCCGGGTTTCACAAGGGAGGCCGTATGCACAGAGACGGGGGCTGAGAGCACGTTTTTGGCTACTGCCCGGGGGGCTCAGAGAGTGCTGGGGCTACAACTGCCGCGCAGCTGCTACAAACAGCCCATCAGACATTCCTATTCGGCGATCGATCCGTTTCTGAACGGCCGCCAGACGCCCTCCGTCTCGGGGGTGGGTAACCGCTCGGTGGCTTTGTGGCAAGAGCCCCCTGCGTCACACGGCGGCTGTATAAGGCGGTCTGTGTCCGAAACGAACTGGCCTGGGCAGGCAGGCCTCGCCACTGGACCCTGCAGGGACCCGGCCATCCCAGAAGGAATACCATTGGGTCTTCTTCAACACCGCCTCCAGAAAGTCTGCTGTAGAAGTTGCGGTCGGTACTGAAGACAGCAGGGCAGCGGTATTTCTTTCAATTTGGCTGTTGTGCACTACGATTTCAGAAAGCTGGCGTTTTCCTAGACTGAGATTCCGGGGTGCTGGATGGTAAACAAGAACTACCGACAGGTGAACCCCAGCAGGCACGGTGCATCCCAGGACCAATAGCAATTCAGTCCCACTACAGTACTGTACTCCAGGTTCAAGGGGGTTATAAACTGCTGAATCTGGTCGAGGAACTGATTTAGGTGGCTACTTTTGTTTTTCAAGCGAGCTTCCAAGACAGACAATCCCGATGTGAAAAGAATTACTCGTCAAAACCCTGAAAATGGACGAACCACGCGGATAATGTAACCACCCTTTCTCACCGACAAACTGACAACTGGGGGGGGGAAAAAAACCCGAAAAAACCGTAACGAGTGTTTTTTTTTTTAAGCCGAATCTTTCATCTGTGCAGTTAACCCCCTTTCCCCTCCTTGGAAAAACAATACCGCTTTAGCTTTGTATCATAACAAAAAAAAAAACGAAACACGTCCTGGCTTTAGCTTTTGCTGCACCACATCCACATCTTTTTTTAAAAAAAAACAAGAAATAATTTGCAGTCAAAAACAACAAGAATGTGGTCGAGCAAAAAAATCCAACCCCCCCCCCCAACAAACACAGCAAGCGACTAAATGTGCTCGTTACAGCAGACCGGCGTGTGTCGCTCCCCCCAGCAACCTTAATGACCGTGTTTGACTATGGATAAGTTATATATGCCTGCGACACTCGCGTTACAGACAGACAGACAGACAGAGAGGTAGATGGGAGACGCACAAGACAACACAACTTTTTTTTTTTTTTAGGTTGACAAAACGTCCAGCAGGAAAACTCTCCGTTTCTTACCGGGGAACTTCCGGGATGCCGGCAGCGGAGGGGGGCTGGCGGAAGAGCGACTGCCGCTCGGCGCGGGCGGTTTCAAGCCGCCCTTACTGGGGAATTACTGTGGACCAGAAAGGTCTTTCCAACAGGCTCGGAAGGGAGAGGGGAGGGAGAGGCCGCGCAGGCCGGCCCCGATACCTGTAAAAGCTCCCCCGCCTCGACGGGACGCCCTCCCGGGGGGCCGGCGGCGAGGCCGGGCCCCGCCGGCCGCCGCGGCTCCGTGCGGGGCGGGGGAGCGGCGCGTCTCAGCCGCGGGCAAACTTAGCGTCGCCCCGCCGGGCACCCGTCGGTATCTCACAGTAGGACTCTCCCAAAATTTATTCTTGGGAAGACTGACAAGCGGGGTCAAGAAACAGCTGTTGAAGTTAATGTTTCTCCCTCCCACTCCGTCTGACTGTAGTGCCCTGCCAAGACAAAATGGATTAGTTAGCTAAGCGGCCCTTTTTTTTAAATTTTATTTCTTATAACCCCCCCAGAAAAAGAGAGTTGAGGGAAGTGTGTGTGTGTGAGGCGACGGGGGGGTGAAAAAATCGCTTTAAACGTTTATTAAATCGGTTTAGGTTTTACCAGTAAAAAACCCTCCTTGGGGAAAAACATTGAATTGTCACAGGTAAACTTCGATTGGCTAATATGTAAAAAAAGCTCCTTTAAACTTATGAAAATACATTCTTGTTGCCATTAGTACTTCGGAAATATTTTTGTTCCTGTTTGTTGTTGTTGTTTTGCAATCTCTGGCCTTTTGCTTTTTATCAGACAATTTTGTTTTATCCAAATAATTTAACAGCTCTCTATCAAAGTATTGGTACTCTGTTTCTGTTGATCTTCTGTTGTTGTAGTATAGGTTGTGTAAGGAGTGGGTTCCTCACATCGAAATATCAATGCTAAGTCTCAGTTCTATTTCCAAGAACAGAAGGAACAGTTTTACACATCTATCATCTCAAACAGGTGTGGGAAAGTGCTGTTCCAGAGTGCCATCATTTCTGATATTGATTTTGGTCTAGGCTGGCACAGTGGCACAGCAGTTCACTCTTGCTGCTTCCTAGCGCCGGGGTCCCGGGTTCAATTCCCAGACCTGAGGTGCTATCTGCTATATGAAGTTAGTATGTTCACCCTGCGTTTGTGTGGGTTTTCTACAGGTGCCGCAGTTTTCTCCCACAATCCAAAAACATGCTGAGAGGTTAGTTAGCTTCTGGGGAAAATTCGGTGTGCGTGCCTGTCTGTGCGTACCCTGCAATGGACTGGCGTCCTGTCCAGGGTGTATCCTGCCTGGTTCCAGGATAGGCTTCAGATCCTCTGCGGCACTACAGTATATCGGATCAAGTGGTTAGAAGATGGATGGATGGAACGTGCTGTCTGTGGACCGATTGTCCTTACACCCTCCCAGACTCTAAAGATGAATATGACAGAGAGTTCGTAACATCAGCCATACAGTTCGGGTCTAAGTAAGCACTCATACAAAATTCGCACTTCTAATAAAAGTAAGGTATTTAGTGATTTTCCTGCTGATTCAATATAAGAAATAAATATACAGGCACTGAAAGGCATGGCCATAACAACACTATCAATTAATTTAATTCAAATAGCAGCTTTCATCCTAAAACGATCATAAAGTGCCTCAGTTATAGCAGGAGACCCACTTCAAGTGAACTGAAGTGCAGCCCCGTCGAGGTGACACACAGCAGCCGTGCGGCACAGCAGATGTGGAGGAGCAACGACGTTTCTTCCCCAATTCAAGCCAAATTGTGCAAACCCAGAGCAGGACCGAGCCAGGTCACCAGGGTAACACCTGCAGGCTTATGAACAGGGCCATGGGATCTTTAAAGAACAGGTACCCAGGACCGCAGTTGAATATCTCATTCTGGGCCAGAATTTCCAAACCAATGCCCAAGTGTGGTGTCAGGGAAAACTGTCTTACAGGAGGTGCTCTCCCTCATCTGCCACATCAAACTGAGGTCCTGACCTTTAAGTTCCTTAAAGACCCCATGGGATTTCGCAAACCTAGTGCTCTGGGCTTGTCCAATTTGGCCTACCTCAATTTCCCCTTAGTCCCAACTGGCCATTTCCCCATGTCAGCAATTAACCCACAAGTCTAGCTAAGCAGGCCTTTTTAATTAATTTATTCCTGAAGTGACCCCCCCCTTGGCAATTGAAAATCGCACTGTAATATGCCACAACTGAAGCGGGGGTGTTGGCGGAGGCTCATGGGTCAAAGCACGAGTCCTTGAGCTGCTGTAGAAGCAGCAGGCGGGCGTAGCAAACGGACAGGTCGCCGTCCAGAATCGTAGGCAGAGAAACCAGCGCAATTCTGCCCCGCAGAGACGCCGTGGAGGTACAGGGGCAGACCTGGGGCCATGGGGGGGAGGGCAAAAGGGGGTGTCACCCCCTCAGTTTTGGACAAAAGGATTTTTGAACACTTTCGCGTACTTAACGTGCGCCCTAAAAAGTAGTCGTGCTTTGTCAATGGTCAGATAACTGCACTAGCCCCGAATTCACCGTTACGGCATCGGACTGTTGGATGCGCAGGAGGGCTATCCGTCCAGGAACATGGTGTCTACGTTATCGGGTGTCGGCATTATTACGATCTTGTTTGCTCAGGTGGACCGATTCCTTGCAGTAGTTTATCCTCATACTTATAATCTTTATATAACTAGGACTGTAGTTATAGAAGTTGGTGCTTTGTGTTGGTTTTACAACTATTTTTTCCTAACGATTCAGAACCTTGTTACCGTCGATGAACGCGAAATGAACGCGTGAGGTATTTGGTCGCTCCAGGCAATAATAATCGCGAGAGTGCTGATGAATGTGAAACTGTACTTCATCACTAAATGCCAGATTGCTCGTCGTTATCTTCTATCATGAAGTACTAATCAGTGGCACAGTTGCGAGATTTCACTTGGGTAGTTGCACCGTCCCCCTCAGAATTTCAGATGCCCCCCTACAGATTTTTCCCCTGGCGCTGGCCCTGTACAAGGGTGTATCCAAAACAGAACTCAAGGAAGATTCAAAGCCAGAGTTGAGACATAGCAAGATCAGGAGTCTAGAATATAACATAGACAAAGCTAGAGAGCACAGCACCGGCTCTATAACAGAGACTCCAGCACTGCTCTGTTCTGTCTTAAACAGTTTGCTTCACCAGGAGTCGGGGGCTAGTGTGTTCACTCACAGGTGAAGCAAGCTTCTTGTTTAGTTTGGTTTCCGTGGCAACCAGCCTGATTGTCAGGTGGAAGAGGCGTGGCCGACAGACGCGACAGAACTAGCCTGCTCCACAGCGCCCCCACGAGGACGGGCCCGGCATTTTTTTTCCCCCCAGAAACGAATTCAAA
Source organism: Lepisosteus oculatus (assembly GCF_040954835.1). NCBI lineage: Eukaryota > Metazoa > Chordata > Actinopteri > Semionotiformes > Lepisosteidae > Lepisosteus > Lepisosteus oculatus. Next base: position 70,453,266 of record NC_090698.1, on the reverse strand, counting down.
AACACTGATCCCTTTTGGATTGGAAGTTTCTTCCTTGAGTATGCATAAGTACGGTCATCTTTTGTACTTTGCACAGAGCTTTACCACTTTCACATCATATCTTAATAATTTTTTTAGTTTTGTCTCAGTTTAATTGAATAATTGCATTTCAGAAACAGAGGGGGTCCCTTAACCCCTGATGTACCGTATATCTAACGGAGTGATCAATGATAAATTAAAACATATTTGGAAATGTTAATTATACTTTCACTCATTTTGTAATTAACTAGGGAGTATTGCCAGCTGGGAAGTAAGTGTCTTTTTTAATGGATCAGTTCATCCTCTAGCCAAGTTACATGAGTAAAATCCTGAATTTGTATTTCACATTCAACTTCATCATCACTTTATTTGGGTTTTTCTAATTACTGCACTGATCACCTATCAGATTTAGAAGTTGTTCTGCAGTTATAATGAAATATAAAGTATGAAGGGCTCTGCATCATCAAGACCCTTCTGTCACAGAGATGTTTTGTTTTATGCCGTATGTGTTCAATCTCACAACTAATTAAATAAAACAATAAAGCTATTCTCAAAGGTGTTTGATTTGTCTAATCTGACTGTGAAATAGAAAGATTTCTTAAATACAGATTGAGTGTAGCTTGTAACCTCTTTTGTATAACATTATACTACATAACAGTTTCTAGGAGAAAAAAATACTTTGAAATCTTAAATCAAATGTAGTACTTTCTGATCATATGTGACAGAGTAAGACAGTACACCTTTGATGCACTTTGATACCTTTTCTCAGAATAATACCTTGATGATTAAGATTCAAAGTACAACTACATAATACATAATAATGTCTAGTTTCTGTTAACATTAGTTTCTGTGGACTAGAAGCTGAAAGGTGGTGGTCTCCAGTTCTGGGTGGGAGCAGAGCTGTTGTGCTTTGAACAAGGTACTGTACTTGACTCACACAGCCTTGTTAAAGTACTCAGGGGTGTGAATGGGCACAAATGCAAGCTGCTCTGGATTAAGATACAGTCATAGCTGGACAAATGGATAATGCTCAGTTCTGAAACACTTTGTCGGTCCAGAGTAGCTCCGTTGTCTTGCCAGGTGTCGGGGGCCGGACAGTGACCACCGAGAAGACGACTCCCCTCACAGCAGCGATTTCGTGGGTGGCATGGCTGTGCTGGTACATGTAAGTGGTTCCAGTTGAAATGCTGTTTTGCGATAACATTACACATGCACAGCTTCAAGTCTTTTCCTGTCCACTGGCAACTCTTCATTCATTTTTGTCACACAACCGGGATTTTCATACCCCAGTTTTTGAAGAAGCAGGAGAAGGCACAGAGAGGGAAGGAATCTTTCATCGATGTAAGTAAAGTGCATAATTGCCGTCTTTAACACGAGTTTCATACATCTCGTTACACTTGATGCGGCCATCTAAAAGATGCAGTAAATATCACTGCTTATGGGCCACCTTTCCGTTGCACAACAAAGGTTGCGCTTGCACCTTTAACACTGAGAGGTATTCAGATACCAATATGAAGTATATCAATATTTAAACAAGCCTCTCAGCGGTCTGCACCAAACACGGCTTGAAAAGAACTGAACAGTATCAGTTCTATTACACACACAAAATTACAGCCCAGACAGCTTGACAATTCCTAATCTACCTGGTTAGTAGGTCTGTATAAGAATCAAGCTCAGAAAAAAGAAATATTATCTGATATCACACTTTCAGACACTTGTCCCATCTATGCATTAGACCAGGGTGTTACCCACCCTGGTCCTAGAGGGCTATACACCTGCTGGGTAGAATCCCCACTCATCTTAATTACCTCATTGAAACCTTAATTGTACTAACAATTTGCTTGATTGGAACTTTTGCAAGTTCCTGCTCTGAAGTTTAGGATTTAATGTTACATGTGGAATGCAACAGCTAAAAGGCCACCTCCAACAGGTTTAAGAGCTGAAAGCAGTCAAACAGTTCAAATTAATCCCATTGTTAAGTCAATTGAGGGATCAGGTGTGTAGCTGAAAGTTTGAGTGGGACAAAAAACAGCAGTTGTGTGGGCCTTCAATGGCCAGGGCTGGGAACTCCTGAACTGGAGAAACCTACTGTGAATTTAGATATAAAACTAATTGATCATTAGAAGGGAAAATGACAATCCATTATTGAGGTTTTGTCACTTCCTTCATGCTTCATACTTCTGAGAGCAGCAGTTTCTATTACTGAAAGTGACTCTACCAGTAAAGAGTTGGGCTTTATGATCCAGGCATCACTGGAGTGAGCTGGATTTTCCAGGTGGAGATGCAGTTAGCTGGACTCTGCCCAGATGAGGGTGGCGTATGTTACTCAGACAGTGCTCTCAGATTGCAACACACAAACCCCATGGCTTCCAAGGCACTTGAAGGCTTATAGTACAGTGCTCCTGTCAGGGAACCAGCAGGTAGCTTTCCAAGGAATCCTGTGCATAGCTATGAATCCTGCAGCATGCAGAGGCAAATAATCAAAATCCAGAAGCCAGGTCAATAGGAGAGGCTATAGATCAAGACAAACCAAGAAGGGAATGAGATCGTGAAACAGCGGGTTTGGGAATGTAACGGTGTTTGTGAGTCTGGGGCGTGAGAGCTCCTCCGATCAGTACTGAGCCACAGGTGTAGCCTGTGACTTCAGAGGACAGGATCGGTGGGTCGAAGATACTAACTAATTAAGGCAATTAGATTTATTTAGATTATCAATCTGCCGGTGGGGATAGATACACCATCTAGCCCTACATATCCCTTAATGCATAGGTACTGTACAACTGTGCTTACGAAACTGTTTGCTGTTGGACTCTATTTTAGAAGTACTGATATCTTTAATATTAAAAAGAACAAGGAGGCTATAGGTCATATTGACCAAATGTGTTACTTAATGGAGTTGTGAAGATCATTTAAGCCATTACAAATAGATTAGGGGAATCTTTTCCCAGAATATATCACCATGATCAAAAGTGTTTAATTCACGAAAATCAACACATCAGTTTCTTACAATATTTTTTCATACCATACCTCATACAAAACACCTTGGGAGGAGTGCTCTCACCTGATGCTGAAAAAAACTTCTGACCACATAGGGGTCACACTTTCACACCCTGAGATCCTCAAAGAAAACATTTTCGTTTTAAAGGAGGGCCTTCATACCACCAACCACCAAATCTGCTCTTGTTCAGAGTTCTCTCAATCACCCACAGTCAGCATCTGCCTCGTGCACTTTTTCTTGCAACAGAAGCTACATCACCCTGCAACTCACAACTGCCAGCACACTGATGCCTGGTCAGTTCCTGGATGGGAGACCTTCTGGGAAAGCTAAGGTTGCTGCTGGAAGAGGTGTTAGTGGGGACCAGTAGGGGGCGCTCACCCTGGTTCTGTGTGGGTCCTAATGCCCCAGTATAGAGACAAGGGACACTATACTGTAAAAATGGTGTTGTCCTTCAGATGAGATACAAAACAGAGGTCCTAACCCTTTGTGGTCATTAAAAGTCTCAGGGCGTTTCTCAAAAAGAGGAGGGGTGTTTTCGCTATGTCCCGGCCAAGTGATTTCACACTTGTACAGTGTATGTGGTATACAGTATGTGGCACTTGTGACCATTTCAGATGGCCCAGGGAGCATTGCGCCTAGACAGCAATCTCACTTGCTGTGTCTCTCGCTCTGTATGTCGGCGGTTATATCACCGAGGCAGGAAGAAAACCGGCAGAACTTATTAGCGCACCTCAGAGCAGTGAGTGTCAAAGATCCCACCACGGTGACTGCTCCTCATTTCATCTCTCCCAGCCATAATCAGACTGACCTTTCTGTCTGCATCCCTTCACAGGAATTCCAGGACACATCCTGCAGAAAGCCAGACATTAGAAGCCAGAATTATCATGAAATGAGGATAACACCTTCCCACAGCTCTCAGCGCTCGACTAATTTCTTTTTCAACCGTTCATTTAACAGATTTTAGCTTTTCACACTCCTCTTAGAACTGGCTGCCAGAGTTCCATTCATTTGGACACTTTCTTACCTCCTCTGTCTTTTGTTCTCTTTATCAGCCCTTTTACTTCATGTTTCTGCCTCCTCCCTCTTTCTGAAGAAGACTCTGTCTCTTCTTGCTCCTGTTTTATTTCGTTTTACTCCATTGTATTTATTTTTATTGCTTGGACTGTGATTTTAAAATGAATTAAAATGTATGATAATTTATGATTAAAAATCGTCAATGCAAATCATAGCTTAAAGTGTAATAATAATAATTACTTCTATTATTAATCCTAATAATTATTGTGAGGTATTTATGTAAAAATACCTTATTTGCCAGTTATGGATTTAGTTTTAAATTAAACTTTTCTTCACCATCATTAAAATGCTCAAAAGCATCGTGAGCACGACCAGCTAGCTAATAATTTTTCCTCCCTCTCCTGAAAAATGTAACACCTTCATGCAATTCTTTTGCAGCAAAATATGTAATATTAAAAAGCAGTTGCTGATTTCATCTCCTGCTGTCATGACAACTGTGCTTTCTCCTGCTTTCTTATTTTACATGCTGTTTGTGTGACTGGGTGGTAGCTAAAATGAGACCTTCTGCTTGTGTCTTGAACCCTATTCCTATGCCCTTGCTGAAAGGTTTGCTTCCTGGAATTCTGTCCATTTGCTACTGACCTCATCAATGAGTCACTGAAATATAGTCTTGTTTACAGAGGCTTAGATTCTGGATAAATCCTGGTAAGGATACGCAAGTATTTAAAATCCAGTTTTCTCACCAAAAACTGCAGCAGTTCGATTTCAATCCCATCATGCATCAGTTCCATTCTCTAGAGTTTCAGGGTGTAAACAGAGATACGGCACAGAAACAGTTAATGATGTGCCAAAGGCTTTTGTCTCTAGGTCACTTCTGGGAGCATTCTTCTCCTTCTTTTCACACTGTGAGCTGTGACATCCCACTGGATCACATGAAAAATTATCTAGGAATCACGATACTGATATTTCCATGTGTTGGGTCGTCTCCTGTTTGGCTACCAGAATCAAACTGGGCATCTCTTGTCAGTTTTAAATCTTCCATTCACTCAGGTGTTCCACAGGGGTCTGGGATCTTTATTTGTCATATTTCCAATGTTACCTCTTAATCAGATTAATTGCCCTCACAGATTGTCTTCACCACTGTACTAACGATCTTCACTTTCATATTCATTTTGAGGTCAAATAAAATCCTACTTATTGCAGTTTCTGCACTATACGGGTATCTCTCTTGAGAAAATCACAAGAAAGGTTATTCTTGTGATTTCTCGAAACAATCTGACTCGGTAGCTTGTTCCACACTCCCACAACCTTTTGGGTAAAGGGGTGCCTCCTCTTCTCTTTACACGCACTTCCACACAGTTTTCACTTGTGGCCTTTGGTTCGTGATCCATTGTTCTTTCTGACGAAACCCTCTGGGTACACTTTTCCAATGCCTTTCAATACCTGATAATCCTCAAAGGCATTGAAAAAGCGTACCCAGAGGATTTCATCAGAAAGAACAATGGATCACGAACCAAAGGCGATGGTGATGAAAATTGTGTACAATATTCTAAATGAGGCCTTACTAGTGGGTTATACATTATATGCTTTTAAGCATATATCCTGACATTTTGTTTGCCTTTATAATTTCTTCCTCACATTGTCTAGAGGGTGTAAATGATGTGTAATAGAATGTTTGTGATGTAGCATAAGTCCCACTTATCAGTCTGTAATGATTTGGTTCAGTTTTCTCACCCTTTCTAAGGATGGATTACATTAGCAATTCTCCTGGCCATGGCTGAAGTAAACAATGTGATGCCATTTTTATTTTCTATCCAGAAAGAAAGAAAATAATAGTCAAAAGAAGCCAATTTCAATCAGAGTTCTCTTTCTCCCAGTGTGATTTTAATGATCTGTGCAGAAGCAATGATCTAAAATAGATACCATTAACCAATGGATTTTTTTTCATACAGGCAATTTAAGAATTAAAACAGGCCCCGGCTTTAATTGCTTAATGAAGCACATGAGTGCTGCTGCAGATTCTCAGACATGGGTTTAATAAAATCTCCTGAGATAATTAGGATCACCCAGTATATTTACATCAAATGCAAAATGTATATACTGATGGATATATGAAGCACAATACCCAGTTCTAATGGATTTAAGCAAATATTTTAAACATAGATAACAAAACAAAATCACAGAAAAATGTGAACCAAAAATACATATGAAAGAATTTTTATTTTTATCAGTTAGAAATGTGACATGAGTTCAAAATGAAATAATTACCAATTCAGTATTAGATATGATCTCCCAGAAAATGACCACCGACCAGGCAGCACTGACACACAGACCAGATCAGCCTCTGGACAGACTGCTGTGGGATAGTCAGTTGATCTTCCTGTGTAGCAGCAACCAGTTGGGGAAGGATGCTCAGTTTCAGTTTCCTCCTGTAGATGGCAGATAATACATGGAACTGAACTGAGGAGAAAAATGTCCTGTTGTTGTGATTCTATGTGGTAGGCTACAAAAGTTGTAGAGGGACTTGCAGAAACAGAGAAACTTGTTCAATCAAGGGCATTATTAGTGTGGCATTGAGCAGCAAAGGTGTTAAAAGAGATTCCTTCTCCCATCATTGCACTTCTGCCACTCCACCTGAACAATGAAACACTACTACTCAGATGTTCTCTGGCTCACGAAAGAAACTTTCCGTCTTCCAGCTGTCAATGTCCTGAATTGTTTCCGAGTAAGCAGTTCATGTCTATGCAGAGGGCTCATGATAGACATTTTGTTAGTGTGCGGATTATTCCTGGAATTTCTTGTGCTGTAGGCTCTGTAAACAATTATGCAGATGGATCATAAACATGAAGCAACAAGACAAAGCCATTCATCCTGTCTAACGTATTTGGTTATTTAATCAAACAATGCAGATCAAGTGGAATACTGAGATCCTCTGATCAAATATCCAGCAGGAAACCCTGTGGTGTCCAGCAGTGACATCAGTGAAGGATGCAATGTTCCGCTTCTCCAGTCGGCTCTGGATCTCCTGCAAGCTGGTACTGTTTGAAGCTTATAACCCCAGAAGAATGGCTCAAGAGACAGACGGGTCAGAGTCGCCTGTCTGTTCTTATCCATGACCCTCATACGGGTACAGGATTGTGGCTGTAAACGAGATGTAGAAACACAATTGGCATTTCGAAATATGGCGGGTAGGCAGTGTTAAAGAATAATAGGCAGTTCATTAAAAAAAACACATGCAGACAGCATGGCTGACTGAAACATTACATATAGACCACGGGGATGTTCCTCTACTCATTCAGAAAAGAAACATCCACCTCATATGACAGTGAATGATGTTCACATTCAGATCTTGCCAATACTTGCAATACTATTGTTATACGTGTTGGCAAGCAAACGCCAGTCATTGAATCGGGCACTTCTTGTGTCATTCCTGGAGTCTTTCAATGCTACATTCTGACTTTAGATGTTTTCAACCAGCAAAAGCTTCTCTCCTTCTCTGTGGAATGGAACCACTGCAGTGCAATTAAAATTAGGCAGACGTGTATTTGGTCTGTATGAAAATGTGCTTTGTGCATGACTTTTCAAAAGCTCATCCTTCTTAACAAATTTTGTCATATTTTATGTCATTTCATACATGGTGTTAACTGAGGTGCGTGGACACGATGTGAACTGTAACATCACCTACAGGTATACATACCCCAGCCTCTTATAACATTTGTATTTTAACACAGTAATTGTCTGTCATTGCATAATTCATTTTTTTTTGTATATGTACAAGGTCAACAGCAAATCTTTGTAATCCATTCATAATTAATGGAAGACAAAATGATTAAATAAAATAAAATAATGATTAATTATGCAGTGAGAGGAAAAAAAGGAAAAGATCGTTCCAGTTATTGACAGCAACTGTCATTAGCTGCTCAAGAACTTCAATCTGATAATTGTACACTTTAAATTGCAAAACAGCAGAGAGAACTGCAATAAATAATGAAGACAGGAAGGTGTTTTTCCAGTTGAAGATCTGTAAATGAGCTTGACCCAATGAACCGTTCATCTAGTATTCTGGCCAGTCAATCACAGAGTCAAAGATCACAATGATATGATCTGGGGGGCACCAGTCATAAATCATAGAGTCACAGAATGATAAAACACATCATTTCCTAAGAGAAACTTTAGAAGGCTTCCTGTGAACAAGTTATCCCTAGTCCAATATGGTGAATATAGACATTTGAATGAGTGCCTGTCTGGGAGAACGTGTAAGACAAGATTTATTGTAATAAAGGAAACCAAGTCTAGACTTGACTTAAGCCTGCAATGTCTTAATATGAGTTTGAAAAGTTAAAGCACTTTCCAAGCCATATGCTAAGATACTTAGAAACCACGACTTCCAATGTAATCTTTCTTAACTGGTCCCACAGTACCAGAAGTCTAAGATAAACTATAAGTAGTTTATGCATAAATGTGATTTAATCAAGAGTCATTATAATATCACAGGCAACTTTCTTTGCTGTAGTAACACATGGCCAGAAAGAAGAGCAGAATGCATATCAGGAAAAGATATAATTGCTGTCTAAAAAACCGCTTCATGATCTTTGAAAGGCAAGGCAAAATGGATATAGCAGTAGGTGCTGACTTTTTACCACCTTTTAAAAGAGACAGAACAAGGAAAGACTTTCATCAATTTTAAAAGAGATTGAATAAATGGGTCAGCAGAGCAGACGTAAAATGAGCAGCACCTTTTACATAAAAATGGGTGATATCCCTGTGGACTGCAGACTTTATTACTGTCCATTTTCCATACCTCAGCTAGTACTTCTGATTCAGTAAATGAGCTGTGTCACAGAACTGAAAGAACTCTGAAAACACACAACCAAATCTGCATTACTGCTACCTAACATTAACTCACGGAGTATTCCGTTAATGCCACGTGTTTGCTCAATTATTGTGCGACTTTAATGTTATACCGAGATATAAAACCTCAAAGACAAAACTACTAATAAGCTGGTGTGCAGTTACTAAAAAAAAATGTGTTTTTTGGAGAAATTGTAAGAAAGAGGCTTGATTTCACAATTAAAGAACTTGTCAGAAGCGGGGTGGGATAGCCCTTCGCCGGGGACGGCGATTTAAGCGGGGGAGAAGGGTGGGAATTAGTGTGTGTAAGAGCAGGCGTACCAGAGCGGGTGACGTCACCGCCCTTCCCTGTGATAGCAGGACCACAGCTACTGGGCTGTGGAGAGATCTCTCTTTAGCTCACGGGGCTAGGTCGCTGCAGAGAGACGCGGAAGTCCCGGGTTCAAGCCTCCAGTCGGGATGGGGCCGACCAGATGCGGCAAGGGCGCCCGCCTGAGCCCCCGTTGCGTTACATACTCATTGAATGAATTCACCTGTTGTTTTGTGATAGTTCTTTACAGAATAAGATGGGAAAACTGAAATGTCCAAATACCACAAAAAAATAACGACACGGTAATTGTGAAATTCTGTGACTGTGGTAATGAGTCACTTTCTTGAATAAGTGCCATCACACACCACAGAAAATACATTCTGGACGGCATGCCAAAGCAGTGCATTGTTGAGGGACGACAAAACGAATCTGCATTGGATGAAACATTCCTACAACAGCGAACCATACAGTGACCATTTATTTGCTGACGCCTGCCCATATTCCCATGTCACCATAGCAGCAGGATTCAGCGGGGAATCCCCCCTGGAGTCTCAACTGGATCTGTTAATTCATCTAAGGCTGTAACGACAAGATATGGGCGATTATCAATACCACCTACGGGCAATTAAGCTTGCACTTACCCAGTTACCTGCCTTGTCATTGTCCCTGCTCAGTCACTGGGTTTTCTTGCCATGACTCGGTGTCCTAGCTTGATTTCTACTTTCCTTCCTGCTTTTGAATCTCCGTTGTGTACCGACTGCGCTTTTTGGGTTCCCTTGCGTTTGGCATTCTTGTCCTCTGTGACTGATCTTTGATCACGTCCTGGACAGATTCTCATGCCTCGAACCCCTGCCTGTTTTTCTTTCGGAATCTCTACGGCACCGTGATCAGTCTCTCACAGCTTGACCTCTCACGTCTTACCACGGCTTCGGATTCCCAGCGCAACGTTTATCAGGCTAGAGCCTGCCTGTGGATCCAGTCTCCTGTCTCTTGGCTGCTGTCACTGCCGCCGGGGCAGTGCAACAGTTTTTACACAAGCTGTTGCGTCTGGCTGTCACAGGAGCTACCCGGTGGCAATTGCAGAGACAGTAGACTGTGACAGGATCAAACCCGGGTGGTGTCTGAAGGGAAGATGCAATTTTAGGATTCAAATAGCACGTTCTGGTCAACAACAGCTACCTTCCCTTCCGAATACTCCAAGACACTTGGGCAGAAAGGTGTAACACCAGGTGGAACAAGACTTCGACCGCCAGTATTCCAACAAGCATTGATGCTTCACAGGGAGTGAAGGCAGAACCAAGCGGCCAGGAAAGAGCTTCCACCACCAAAGGTGCTGCATCAGGACCATCAGCCAGAACACGACCAAGGAAGAGTCATCTAAGCTCTTCCTCTCCACAGGACAGAATGGCGAATTCTTGATTGCCTCAGTCCAAGGCTGCAGCCTGTTTTCTTGAGGCTCCACTACGCCTATGCTGGTTCGAAGACTATCTCTGCTGCATCTTGGTGGATTCTGGCTAGGGCAAACCACATCACTATAGTTCCTCTCCACAGGATTAACCCCATCTCCATGCCAGGACCACAACAGCAGTGGCCAGACTTGGTTTTCTGTAGGTTCTGTCCATAACCTGGGGTCTTTTACTTCAATCTTCCACTCGGCCACTGGCAGCTCTGTCTCATCATCAGCACGGGTGGCGATACTTTTCCACCTGCCTGTAGCCTGCGGTCTTCGTCCTCTGACTCAGACAATTGGGTCAATGCAGTAGGTTTCATTGTTTGTGCTGCTTGTAGGGGTGCCATGTCCTGGATTTTAATTTCCAAAGCAATAACAAAATAAAACTTGGTAATAGCAATTCTCGATTACACTCATCAGTGAATCATTGTGGCATCACAGTGTGCGGAACAGGAAGTTTCTTGTTCTGAATTTATTGTTGTTATACAGTGGATATTACTCTCTAACTATTGCATAGTTCAAGCCTGTTTTCCAACGTGCAGTAATCTGTGATATGTCATTCTTGAATCTATTTTTTGGAACAATATGTAGAGTACACAACAGAATATCGAATCATAATACTGAATTCTCTTTTACGTTTTGGTCTGACAAAAATTGGAGACGTTTATAAAGATTTATTTTTATAGGAAGTCTGAAGATAAGCAAGTTTTTTTTCTTCACTTTACACACCTTTGTTACTAAACAGCTCTCATCTGTTCAGCGGGTAAAAGCATGCTGTTGTCAAAATACTCTGGAAATTCTGGAAATTGACAGTTGAATAAAATGAGCAAAAAATGTTCTTGACTTCAATAGCTTTTGATTAATAAATGTCATTAACAAATGTTTAATGTTTGACCACTGGTATTAATGTAGTTATTTCTAACTCAGCTGAGATTTCCAAGTTGTTTTTTGTCTGTAATTAGTCTGGCAGAAGGTAGTTTTACAGAGGGTTTATACAGAGATCAAAAAACAAAAAGCAAATTTTTCAATGGAGAAACAGGCACCCAGATCAGCCTTTTCATCATTTGTCATTTAACTATCTGAAATCAGTTTTTAAAAGGAAAATTATTGCATTAAATCTTATTGCTGGCAAGAATAAGATATAATGTGGGATTTAATTATTTTAAAATGAGATGCAATTTTCAAAATTCACTTACTTAGCTTTTGTAGGATAGCAGCAAATGTCTTAATAACTTGGAAAATAAACAATCCACTTTAAAGTGTTAATGTAATGATCCTCTTTGCTCAAATTGCTTTAGTATCACAAATAGCTTTAAATTTATCCTGCATTGAATGAGTAGCTGGAATACTGATTCTCCACTTGAACGCTCCAGATGTACGTAATCTAATGTGTGATTTGCTACAGCTCACACTGTACACAAGCGTCATGTTGTCAATGCTGCTTATGTCGTAGTAAATGATAATGCAATGGCTTAACTACCTTAACCGGTAAAAATCGGGACAGCCCAGATGGGCTGTCTCAGATCTCAGCGAACAGCGACTCGTGGGCCCCGTCGGTGCGTACAGGCGTTCAAAGGCGTAGTTGAAAGAAGAGTTTCTCTATACGGTTTCACATACAGTACTTCTCCTCCGTCTAGGACTCCGGGTGATGAATTTTCCGAACGGGGCGCGTCCGTCTGTGACGCAATAATCGACCATTTCCAAGGTGTCTGCCTACACTGCCTGGTTGTACCCCGGTCAGGAATGGCAGTGTGAAAACACAAATGGTCATTTCAAAATCGTGCCGGTTTAGCACAGATCATGGCCGGTTCAAGATTTAAAAAGACGAAATGCAACAGGTCAGATATTTTTGCACTTTATGAGCTTATACTTCGGTTAAAAATGTTAAGTATTCTTTTTGAAATCTTCGTAAGGTAAATACACACCACACACACCAAAAACACACACTAAAAATCACGTTTTAGCTGATTATCTCTGGAGCTCTGTTGAGTGCAATTTCTCTTGCATGTGGCGGATGGCAGTTTGAATGAAGAAGACATGAACCTACAGTAGCTCACACAAAGTGGATACTGGCAAAGGTTTCAACATGGCAGCAGTTCAAGCATAGTGTGTCATGAAGGAAAAATACAGTAGTTGGTTTCATGGTCCGAAAGAGTGCAGAATGTGTAGAAGAACACCCACACAATATAGAGACAAATGCATGAACCGGAGAGATGTTTACAAATGGAATAGTTGTGGATTTAATATAAGGGTTTAAGAGCTCTTTGCTGGACCGTGCAAAGTCCCATCACTAGCAAATGTTGCATGAAAGCAAAGGAGTAGATTGACTGAATAATCAGAAAGCCAGAACAGAGTCTGTAATAATGTTAGACATATGTGCCTTCCATCATTCACAGCCATCTCAGTCTTCGCAGTAGTGGCTATGACATCAGCTTAAAAACGCCTTTGCTGCAGGAGTGTGAGCCGGGATAAATGTGGTTCTTTATGGGAGGACATTGTTGAAAATGGGTACATTGCTTATCTAACAATATATTAGAAAATGCTATGTCCCTTATGGGTGATTCATCCCATCCATAATAATATTAAAAGCCATGTAGTCATGTCATTTGCCAAAATGCCTTATACCATACGGTGTGGCGGGAACCCGGAGCCACCCGGCCAGCAACGACCACAAGGCAGGGTACACCCTGGACAGGGTGCCAGTCCATCGCAGGACAAGAGCAAGCCAATCATCAGCTTTGTGTATGGCATTACACAAGAGCTAACAGATTTGTATATATCTAATCAAGGTGTATTTGAATGTTTATGTTTATTTTGTGAAGCTGCACGTACAGGGAATTTGCACCATGTGATATTAAACACACACACAGTTGTCTTTCACTTGACAAAAATGTTGTAACCTTCATGCAAATCCAAATTCAACCACAATTCATTTCTGACAGTCTTTAATTTGAAGAATACCTGACTGGTGACTGCAGGAATTAGACAGCCGAATGAAAACTCAAGACAGATTAAAAATCTTTTCGAAGGATAAGTGTACGTTCAGCATCAGAATAAAATGTCAATGTATTGTAATTACAGGGTGAAAACCTCTTTTCACACTGAATCTCAATTGGAAGTAAGTCAGCGTATGTGAAGTTTTGTCTTTATTGCCTGTTAAGGTAAAAATCTTACGGTTTACTTACCAAAGAAGTAATTGAAAGCTAGTGGAACTAATTTTAATGAAACATTGCTCTGGGACTGTTTATTTCAAAGCTGCAAGGTGAATCATTTGCATCCTGACAGTACCGTAACATATTCTAACCCTGGATACAGCTCAGATACGGATACAGCACTCTTTATTTGCTCACATACTGTGTGTTGTCATTCAAAAGTCTGAAAAGATTACATACACTCCCTCTTATTGTTAGCTGCTCAGCCTTTAACCATTCTACCCTGGTCAACAAGTAACGTTAATGCCTTTCGTGACGTCTTTGATGACAATAGTCTGCACTTGTTTCAGAATCAGAAACATGTCCCTGGATTTTTGCCTTTTATGAATCTCAAGCTCTTTTACGCCCATTTTGACCGTCGGAGGGGCACTGTTTTACCTCTCGCCTGGCCGTTGGAAAGACAGTTTCAACAGACACTCGAAGAGTCTCTTCATGACTGTCTTCTCTCGTCTAAAATCAGTCATATTTAAATGAGACAGAGGGCTGGACAGGATCAATGGCCACCCTGACATGAATGCAGTCTGGCACACTGCACTGGCAATTTCTTTTCCTCTGACAACCTAAAACACCTACTGATTCGCTCAAAATTTCTGCAAACCATATATTCAACGCCGTGCCACTGGCTCCAGCTGAAGACTCTTCCCAACTCTCTCTTTGAGAGGGCATTGAAGGTGCGCTGGGTTCAGTGCCCGTGTTTCTGAATTTTTGTTATTCAGGTCACTACAGTAATTAGGAAACATACGAGGGAAATGAAATCTCTTCATAAAATGATTCAAAAACAACAGGGTTCGATTAAAGAATAGGAATACAAAGAATTACTTACATAAAAAAGTTGTTGGACTTGCCACTAAAATGAATAATAAAAGTATTCAGTACTACAACAGCAAAAGAACAGTAAAGGATGAAGTATTCGGGATAATAATGGGAAACATCTACACGATAAAAGACAAATGGCAGATGTACTAAATGAGTTTTGCACTGGGGTGTTATGTTATTAGTATTAAGAATGAAGAAACGTAATTGTTTTGGGTATGAGAAGTACTCACAAGTTAATAAATCTTGATGGTATTCTACTAAACCTTGAGGAAAATCCGTAATTCTCAAATCTTCCCATATGTGCTGAAGATCATAGCAGTACCCATAGATTGGACAGTCGATAATGTAATTCCTATCCAAGACAAAAAGAATGAACCAATCTTAGACCCATAAGTCTGACTTCTATAATATGTCAGGTTATGGAAACAGTTATTAGAACTAGACAATCTCCTGTATGGAAACAGAAACCTAGTGGATAATCAGCCTGCATTTGGAAAAGGTACTGTAGCCAAACGTGTAGAGATTAAACCAAGAGATATTACATTAGCTGTCATGTTATAAGAACATATGAAAAGGTTTAGTAGGTAATTGATCCCAAGGATCTCCTCCAACTGCACCTAGCAAGACGCCACCTTTAACAGAGGTCAGAAACATACTGATGGGAACAGAAGGCACCCCAAGGGGTTTGGGGGATATGGACTCAGCCATGTTGCTGAAGCCAGTACTCTGTCTTCTCTTGAGGACTAATTGAGACTTCCAAGACTAAGCCACTTTTTACCAAATTGGCTAAATGGGGATTTGATTATGTGTTCGCAACTTGTACACTAAGACAAGAAGCCATTACTGTTCTGAGCAGCTCAGAGCTCCATCCCATTAGACAAACAGGAGGAGCATGACAGGAGTCTGGTTGTATTAGGTATACAAGTGGTTATTTTAGTGCACCTACTTCATTTTTTTTTCTTTCTCAAAATCTTCTTGTGTACGTAAAGTGCTGTATCTAATGAAAAGTTGAGGTGCGTTGCGATTATCGAGCCGATACCTCATACCAAGGCGTGTAAAAAAAACACACACACACAATGGAGCGACTTTGTAACAAAAACACAACAAGCAAACGAGGCACTCTTGGCCGGGGACTTTCTCTGTTCAGAGGGAGTGGTGAGAAAACTGCAGCGGTGTGCAGGTTTATTTTTATTTTTGGCTTCCCTGGCGGTTCTTTGTGCCCCGGAGAGAAGCGTCACCGTAGCAGGGAAACCGGCGGCTCACTTCGCAGTGGCGGGTCACGGCGCCGACCCAAACTCCAGCTGCCAGGGGGAAGAGAAACTGCAGCCCCGGCTCCCGTCAGTTACCGCGCCGCAGCCCGGTGGATTCATCACCCCTCTCTCTCTCTCTCCTGCTCCGGTGGCGCGGAGAGATCACGCCTGGGCGGAAAAGGTCGTGCCTCTCGCCGCCCGTCGACCCGGCTGAGGCGGCCGGCGGCACCGGGGGCTCGGCCGCGGAGGGAGTTTGAGCTACTCGCTCTGAAAAACTTTCTTTAACGACCTTACTGGGAGCGTGAGCGAGGGGGCCGGGAGGAGGGAGGAGGGATGAGGGAGGGAGCGGAGAGGTGGAGGGGGGGATGAGGGATGAGGGAGGGAGCCAAACTCTGGCGCTGTGGATCCCTCTGTTTTGAAAAGGGTTCACCGGGGAACGAGGGCTCTTCTGAAACCTGACGCAGACCACGCACGGGAGGACGACAAACAAATTAAAGAAAGCTCATGCAAGCTAGCTGCATTAAAATGGGGGTATTTCTCACATTTGATCTATGTATGCTTTTTTTTTGCCCTTGGTTTTTTTTTTTTGTAACGTGCATTTAAGAGCACGGGAACGTCCCGCTCATCTGTTTGCTTCAGAAACGTCACGGGTCTCTCTCTGTTTCACACCTCGGCGCACGTCCTCAAAATGCAGACTTGGTGGTCGTGTGTAGATGCCAGTCCCGAAATTGCCTGTAGGTTGACGTTGTGGGCCCTTGCCTGAGGTTTGTGAATGGTCGAGCGCCCTCACGGCCTCCAAGCGTTCAAGACTAGAGAGGTTCGATTATTTTCTCCCTTTTCAGGGAATGGTTTTTCCTTGTCCCGGGAGACAGCCTTGTCGGGCTTCTCCGAGCGCACACTGCGATGATTCCTCTGTCTCCAGCCGAATGAGTCACAGGTGGGGCATATCTCTTGTCTGGTCAGCGGATTCAGTATGTTTGTTGTTCAGGATGCTATAGGTCTGCTAAAGAGGAAGGACAGTCTTCCTTAGTAGGTTTGAAGACATTGTCCACTGTACACAAACACACATTCATAGGCTTTTCTGGCCAGCCCTTATGTAATGCATTGTGTTGTTAAAATGTATCTCTTTGCACTGTGTTGTACTCACATTTTGTTGGACTTTCTGAAAACTTGCCCATGCAGCCCAGAGGAGAACAGAGGCAGTGTAAGCCCATAATTCCTTCATGGACTGCATCTGTGCATTCAGTGCTGCTGCTATTATTTTTAAAATGTAAATTCCTATTACCTGCTTGCAATGCTTTTTATCTGCCAACATAAAATTTTGCATAGATTTCTACCAATTCAGAAGTAAGCTTCAAGTTATTTATTTCTTTTTCTGCTTTTACACTATTCACTTTTTGTGTTATAAGCAATTTATGGCCAGTGGGTCAAAAGAAGAAAAACCAAACACTGGCTTTGCAATGGATATTTAATGTTTAATGAATCTACAGATCGTAGATTCAGAGACTCTTGAATCTCCTAGCTTAAGTTCCCGATCCTGAATACTCCATTCGATATGCTGTATAGTGCTTTACCTTCCTGGAGCAGCACGTATGTAATAATGTTGTACTCCTCTCCATCATCTTTATTTCAGCCAGGTTTCTGTTATTCCAGACACACGCCTGGTAATGTGGTAGCTTCTGTCCCACCTAATTCGTTCACAATAGTACCAACATTTAGGCTTTTAATAATTATCTGATCGTTTGTCTTTCTTCCCTTTGGTTCTCTCTAGTCTTTTTCCCTACATAACTTCCTGTTTGAATCTCTTGAGTGTCTCCACCCCTTTCCTTTCTAGTTTTAATGCCTCAGGATTTCTTTGTGGGTTCTTGTGCCCAGATGACTGGAGCCTCATTTGGATGTAACCTGTCCATGCAGATGTCCTGGGACAGGGAAAGGTTTTCCAGTGAACCAAGTGTTGTGTTGACAAATTAATATTTGTAATTGTTTGCTTTAGCCAGTGTGCTGGTAGGAGGTTTACTACAACAATTATTTTATTCTCTAAAGCTTTCATTGAGTCTGTTCTAACACTGTGGTAGCCTGGTTTGGTAACTTTAAAACACCCGATAAAAACAGACTGAGCAGAACTGTGAAGGTAGCCAGCAAAACAATGGGTGTACAACATCAACAGATGTCAGACATACAGTATAGTGCAGTGGGCCAGTATAATCACTGAGTGTCATGACCACACTTTGCACAGTGAATTTGACCTCCTTCCTTTTGAGTGTGAGTTTAGACTGGCTAGATTCAAATTCAATAAAACTAAATAATCCTATAGTTCTACGGCTATTAACCTGCGTAATTTGCACAATTGATTGTATATTTTACTATATTATATTTTTCTTTCTCTTCAGACACATCTTAATGGGTCCATGTTGTGAGAAATGTACTGTGGTGTGTCCTTTACCTGCCTGCAAAGCAAATTTCCCATCTGGGAAGGAAATAAGGATTCCTGAAAAAATCAACTGATTAAGTCCGGTCCTTCAGTTACTTACTAAGGTGTTTGACTTTGTTCTGGATATTAAACAGGCTAATTAATCCAATACCATTGTGCACACATGGACAATAACTGGGTTATCACCTTATCTAGCAAGGAGCCTTTTGAATTTGTGGACCTTAGCTCCTTAGGAAGACGGCAAACTATTTTTATCTCTCAGTATTTGGTGCAACTTTCACTGGAGAATGTGGTCTCAAAACAATCACAACTGACTCCTGATGGAGTCAGCAATGGAGGTGTCCTCGGTTTTTCTAAAAGGTGTTTTATTTCAACTCAGCATCCACCGTTTGTTTTGTCACTTCATTTTAGACTAAAACAGCAATGTTTTAGTACTGTAATCTCAACACGAGGTACTACAAAAGAGATGTGAAATAGTAGTTATAATGATGATGAAGATGATGACAAAGAAAGGGCGTCGTGCTGAAGGAGGAGAGGAAGAAAACTAAAAACTAAGGGAAAATAAAAAGGAAAGGACCAAAGACTTAAGTGGTAGGTGGCGTGGTGCGACAGTGACTACCATTGCTTGCTTGCAGTGCTTGGGCCCTGGGTTCAATTCCTGGGGGTATTGTATTTCTGTGTTGAGTTTGTATGTTCTCTCTGTGTTCATGTGGGTTTCCTCTGACATGCTCTGGTTTCCTCCCACAGTCTGGAGACTTACTGGTAGGATAATTGGCTTCTGGGAGAACTAGCCCTGATGTGTGTCTGCCCTGTGACAGACTGGTGTCCTGTCCAGGGTGTACTGTATTCTGCTTTGCGCAACCAGGATGCATAGCCATTTCTGTTGACATGACACAGAAGGCAACTGTATTGTAGTGCCCTTGTAATGCACAGTGCACAGTACATCCACAGAACTGTAGCTGTATGGGTGTCCCTCAAATGCTTTGTTTGGAATTAATCCTTTCACAGATTAACATTTCAGACTGTGGCTGTTACTTCACTCTTCAGGATTTGTAGGTTTGGGACCAAAAGGTGATCAGCGTCTGACTGCTCAGATAGACAGGCTTGCTGTACTCCTTTGTGCACAGCCAGAGCAACCCCAGTCACTTCTGTTATTCAGGATTGCTCAGTGAGTCATCAGTACCAGTCTAATTATCTGGCTCGTCCTTAGATGAACTCATGCTGCTTTGGAATAACAAAGTTTGTTGTAGTTAGAAGGCCCAAGGACCTAAACCTGGCAATTTACATGCTTCAAGGAAGAAGTGAATATAGGTTTGTGCATAAAATGTAAAAAAATGCACATTTTAAAATAAACAAACAGAACCAAAAAATAATCTGGATATGTAAATGACCGTATGTTGACTCCATACACAGCAGAAGGTCTAAAACAATCCAGCATGTTCTGCTTTGGAAACCAGTGTACAAGCTCTGAGGACAATAGTGAAGATCAGATGGCACAAATGTGTTAAGATGAAGAGCTGGTCTATCGGAGGATGAGAGTACAGGTGCCAGTTTTAGGAAAGGCACTTTTCCTCTGTTACTGGCCTTGAACCTCAGATAAGAGGATAGTGTGATATTGTTTCTGAGTGAAAGAAATATGTATTTACACAAGGTGGTATTGATACTGGGCTAGTTTATATGGCAACTATAATCCTCTTTGTGTCTGTGAGGGCTTTACTTATCCTATAAGTACATAGCTTATTCTAACATCCAGCTGCAAATGGTGGTTGATAACAGAGGGAAATCCAAAATAAATGTTCAGTAATCTTTTTAAACATTGCCTCTTGTCCTGCAGTAAGTGCGGTACCAGAGTCCCTATAAATACCCTATGCGACATTTATTTTCAATGAGTAAGTGTGTAACCTTGGACAGTGTTTAAGGGTGTGAGCATCAGTTGGAATAACAGGGATTTGCCACTACAGATTGTCAGAAAAATGACCCTGATTCCATACAAAAGCCTTTATCTCTGTTTGCCAGCACAAGAGGTCTCATTTTTCCACCACTGCTGTCTAACCTCTGTGTTGCTGCAGAGGTGCTGGCAATTAACTGAAACAGCCCTGTGTGCAGCTCAGTGCACTCTGCCTTCTCTGACACGCGAGGAACTTCACGGACGCTTGGAAAGCGCACCCCTGTCATTTTGGAGTCCAGTACTCACTGCTAAAACTTCAACCTAATGGGCTATCTTTGAACCCGCCCAGATAACATGTCTGCACACAAATAACGTCTGCATACAGATGACATCTAAACACACGTCTGCCCACAGATGACACATTTGCACCCATGACAAGTTTGCACGCAAAATAACACATCTGCACATGAACAGCACATGTATAGAGATGACATGTCGGTACACAAATAACAGGGCTGCTCACAGATACAGTAACAGTGACACACAACACATCTTCATATGGAGGACACATAGGCACATAGATAACAGGTCTGCACACACATTTCACACCTTGAAGGTTAAAAATACTTTTCATGTCTAAAAAAGTATCCATGTTTGTAGCCAGTGGAATACAGAATTTTTCTCTAAACCTCACTCAAAAGTATTTCAATGTGGAAGACTAAATCATGGGATGTAGCGGTAACATTTATTGATCTTTAAAAATATTCTTAATAAGGTGAGGTGAACCACTTTTTCCACCAGCCCACCTGATGGTATTCCTGCTCAATTTAAATAAATGAATAGATCTGATGGACAGTAACTTTTCATCTTTTGGACTATAATCGTTAGTGATTAATTAATAAGTCCAACCTGTTTCTGTCTGCTCGTGGGTGACTCTGATCAGCCAAAGAAACACACTCAACATTATCAGAGGCTAGCTTCCAGCAAATTCCTCTTAGTAAGCAGAACAGCCTGCATCTGAACAAGCAGTTTCTGAATTGTAAGGAGGTTTTTTTGTCTTACTGGATGTGCCTTTGTTCACATTGCAGGATAAATGCACCAACGAGCACAGATAAGAAAACCTGAAAAGTTTTTGTTCACTCTTATTTTCCTTTTATTTTATTTAAACAATATTATAGGAGCTTACTATTCAGAATGAGCTGCTTTCTATTTCATATTATTATTCATTCCAGAATTGAATCAGGCATCTTTCAGAGTTATTTCGTTTCAGAGCTAAGCGGAAGTGGATTTAAATCTGAGAACCAGGAGGCACTTCTTTACACAGAGGGCTGTAGGAGAGTGGGACATGCTACCCAGGCATGTTGCTGAAGCCAAAACTCTGGCATCTTTTCAAGAAATAGCTCAGATCAACTACTCACAGTAAGCCTTCACACCTTCATCAGCCCTAGAGATTACAGTGAAACACAGCCCTATTGTTTCAAACAATTTGGGAAGGAAGGGGTATTTCTTTGTTCCATTTAAGGGATTTCTTATACTGTAGTTCTGGTAGACCTTTCTTAGTCTTGTGTCTAGGTGTTTCTTTCTCTTGAAGGCTAGCTGATATTTTCCTTTTTTCCTTAAAATGCGATGTTCTCTTCGGGGCAGGTTCCTGTTGCTGTTCTCCATCAGTAATGGTGCTTCCTCTACCTTTTCTTCATGGCTGAAGTGTGATGTCTGTCGGCTTGCATAGGCCCTGGCTCTTACCTTCCACCTCCCACCACCTCATCCTGCCGTTTCACACCCACTGATCTTCATGACTGACATCAATCCTTGATTGCCTGTTAGCACCATAAAAGCAGGCAACACTGAAGATCTAGGGAGGCACTGATTAAGGCTATCTTGCATCACTTCAGGGGGAAGAGAAGCTTCCTGCTTGGATCTTAATTAGGTGAAAAAAGAACAGAATGACACCTTTGTTGCGCATACGGTCTGAGCTTTGTCTCCTTTTTGGACATAAGAACTGCTACAAACGTGAAGAGCCCCTCAAGCCCATTTAGTATTAAGCAGCTACTGTAAACTCATTCAGCTGTTTCATGAAAAAAGTCAGGGTGTCGGCTTCAATAGGTAGCTGGGTAGCTTGTTACTTATACCCACAGCCCTGTGTGTACAGACTTGCCTCCTGTTCTCTGTTTTAAATGCAATTCCACTTGGGCCTTGTGATTCGTATTTCATTGATCATTCTGAAGAAATCTGCTGTGTTGACTGTCAGTGTCCCTGAGGGTTCTGAATACTGTATCAGGTCCCTTCATGGTCTTTTTTTTGTTCAAAATCTAAGAGGTTCAGTTCCTTTAGCCTGCCAGTGTAGTGTGTCCTCTTCAGCACCAGAACGTATCTGGTTGCTCTTCTGTTCCGGAGTAGGAATGTCTTTTCTATAACATGCTGACCAAAATTGTACACGGCATTCTAAATGAGGCCCCATTCATGTATAATAAATTTTAACATAGCATCTCTTGATTTAAATCTGATGCTGTTAACTATAAATGCTAGCATTTTATTTGCCTTTTTAGTCACTTCCCCACATTGTCTAGAAGATGTAAGTGACATAATTGCATACTGTGAACTCCCAGTTCTTTTTTAGAAGTCCGGTGCAGCAACAGGACAGTCATCGACGTACTGTATTCTCTTTCATGACATGCTCAAAAGCTCCATCTTTACCTGATCAGTAACAGAAAGGCTTTTCAAAGGGGCACTTGTTCCAAGCTCTTAAACATGTGGGACCTCTAACCCCTGCATTTTGTACATGACCAAAAAAATCCCAAACCTGTGACTAGAAGCAAAATGCAAATACTCAGATGAGGCACCTTCTCAGATCAGGTAAGTCTTGAATGATCTAATGGAGGTGGGCTGGAATGAAAACGAGCAGGAGTGGGGCGTCACCTGGACCAGCACTGGGAACCCCTGTGCTACAGGATGAAGGTGGCAGTATTGAAGGCTCCAATGATATAGCAGCATCGCACTGAACAGGACATGAGCAGAATGCTTCATTTCTGCTCCTCCACACCCGAGAGTCCCCCTAGAAGTAAACATGGCCTTTTCTAGTGCCATGATGTTCATGGACTTTTTCTTATAAATCTGGGCATTGAATAGATTAGATTGTTTATTGACAGAGCACTAATCAAGGAGCATACTCCGGCTCACTTAGAGCTGCATTCCAAGTCTGTCAGATTGAATGTTGTATACAGGAAAGGTTTCTGTGTTGACTTGTAGTCCAGATTACTGTTTTTCAGGTGATCGGGCAGAAATTGAGCTGAACGCGTCTGGAAAAGACAGAAAAGATGACTGTCATGGCTTTTTGACGGCAGCTTTACCCAAAGGGGTTGTAGGAGTCTGGAACAAGCTACTCAGACTTGTTGATGAAGTTAATTCCCTAGCCTCCCTCGGGAAATGCCTGGAGGAGATCCCTGGATCAATTAGCTACTACCTACAGAACAGGCAAGAGGGGATGAAAGGCGTCCTCTCACCTCTAACCTCTCTTGAGTTCTGTGGAGTTTGGTATCATCACATCTGTGAAGCTGGACAAGGCTGGGCCTGGCCAGTACTTGGCTGGGAGACCACTGAAGAAAGCCAGATTGTTGCTGTTAGAAGCGGAGGGCGTGGGCCAGTAGGTGGAGCTCTTTCTTGGGGCCCACAACGTCCCAAACGAACGGCTCATTGTGGGGACAGGCAACAGTCCCCACACTGAGTTCTGGGAGGTGCCGTCGTTTGGTCCTGCCCACTTGGTCATTATCGATCCCATGGCCCTGCTCAGGCGTGCAGTAGGCGTGTTAACCCCAGTGTCTCAGGTACCTTATTCCAGCTGACCTGCTGAGCAGCCAGGCGGCTTGCTGTGCGCCCAGGGCGGGGCTGCCCTACACTGACAGATGAAGTGGGTCAACTCCCATTCCTAAAGCACCTTGGGATCCGCCAGGATGAAAAATTGTGCTATAAATGCAAGGAGTCATTAATTACACATTTCAGGAATCACACAGTCCTGGAGGTCTGGGACAGGGATTTCAAACTCAGGTCCTGGTGGGCCTTGTGCCTTCCGGTTTTTATCACAACCTGGGTAAGTAATTAAACCATTAACCTATTTATTCTCTAAGTCAAACATACATGGATTTTACTTAAGGTCTTTTGAATACACAACACTTTTCACTTTATTAAAGGTACAGTATCTATACATCGTCTCAGAGCTTGGTAAGAAGCTAATGCAGCTAATTAGTTAATTACACTGACTATGTAATTGAGAATGGGTATGGAACAAAAACCAGAAGACACCAGGCCCTCTGAGACCCCTGGTCTAGAATCGGTTTTAATTTTGATTCACGGATATACTGTATGCCAAGAAAAATTAATGCCTGCAATTTTCTTTTGCCTGAAATCGCACTAATTCCAGTTATTTTCTCTGCTGTATTACATGCGACAATGCATTGTTGTATATCTGTGAGGAACTATAAAGGCAGAAAAATTGTTTTAAAAATTTGTGAGCATGGTAGATGGCAATAAATGCCACAACAACACATCGTATTCCTTTAAGTGAATTTAACTTAAAAACAAAACTGTATTTGTTTAAAATTGTATGCAATACACCAAAATTAATTTTCATGAATTGCACTTTCTGAACACAAAAGAAACCATCTGTCATGTTCACCTAATTGTCACATAATTCTTGTGTCAAAACTGAAGGCACACATAAGCCCATGTTTTCTCAGGTATCTAGAGTTAATTCCTGGAGTCACCACCTGCTGCGACTTAACTGTTTAAATGAAAAGCTTATTTATTTCCAGCAGCCAGTCAGGTCAATGACAGGATTTAACAGGCAGGGCCACCCACTTACAACTCAATGACTTGAAGGCAGAGTGTCAAAACTCAAAGCATATGAAAATGTGTGCAAGGCGATGCAGGATACACTTTGTTTCAGGTGTGTCTGAATTCTTCATCTGGTTTGAAGGATAGACCAGAATGTATCAGAAGTAAAGTTTTTTTTTTCCAGCTGGCAAAAAAAAAGTCTTGTAGGCTTGTACCTTTTCACCCATTTTGCTTGATGAAAGCACATAAACAATAGTTAAATTAAAGAGACGAGACGTACTCTGGAGTCTCACTGGCAGGTCTGTCCAGAGTAGGGTGAAAAGATGTTCGACTTAACCCACGACTTAATGCACTGGTCAGGTATCAGTTTGAAGACCAAAGGGAATAGATACATTGCATAAAGCAATATCAGTACTCACAGGATTAAATAACTGAACCTTATTAGTCTTGCAGACAAAGGACTATGAATGAAGCTGTCGCAAGCATTTAAAATCCTCAAAGGCACTGACAACTTTTTGGCCCAGCGAAAACGGGGATCACATACAAACCCCACACAGACAGCACCCCAGGTCCAAAACTGAACCCAGGGCCCCAGCGCACTAGGGCAGCAAAGCTGATTACTGCGCCACTGTGAACAGGGCAATACAGTTCAGAGGACACAAGTGGAAACTGTGAGAAAGTGCATTTAAACCAAAAACCGGAGGCACGTCTTTACACAAAGGGCTGTGGGGGTCTGGAACAGCCTGCCCAACCGTGTTGTTGAAGCTCCTACTCCAGCTTCTCCCACGCAGTGGCTGTATCTGATCCTCAGGTCAATGAACTACTAGCGACCAAATGACCCAGACAGCCCCCAAACCCTCCTCTCACTTCGCTGACCTTTCTTCCTCTGACAGTAGTGCTGTTCAGATCATGGGCGTCGTCATGACTGCACAGGCCCGCACAATGATTGTGCCATCTTTCAGATCGGGGCGGTAGTCAGTCAAAAGTGTTTTGTCAATGAAGGAAGGATTTGGCCTTTCCCGCGTTAAGTATTGGCAGATTAACCTGAGATGAAAGGCGATGTTCTAATAAACACGCCTCATACAGAGCAGAGCTTGCTTCCCTGGCTTAGCTGCGTATGTCTAACAGCAGTAAATGTTCTGTAATGTGCCGATCGCGCAGCCTGACCCCAGAGCTCTTTACACGCGGCGGGAGACTCGCGTCATCCACCAGCGAGGTGCAGCGTCCAGTCAGGGGGCAGCAGCGCGCCGCACGGCGAAAGAGGCGAGTGTCACGGATGTCGGAAGGGACGAACCGTGGAATGGCAGGAGAGCAGAAAAAGACCCTGTGCGAAGCGGCGGGACGGGGGGTTAGACCGGGCTCAGCAGTGCAAAGAGTTCTGGAGTGCCGTATAGAGACCTGTGCCCTCAGGCCACGGACAGAGCGGCGGCCTGGTGCTCGGCGGGTCTCAGGACATCCGAACGTCAATGCTGAGCGAAGGTGAATCAGAAACCCGGACATATATAGCCCCAGACTGAGAGACACCGGAAGGAGATCAAAGCACAGGAAACTAGGGACAGGACAGAGTAGGAGCGCCCTCTAGCCGCAGAGGGCGTGACAGTGAGGTGTGAATAAACCACGTCTGCGTGGGGTGACGTGACAAATTCGGGCACTGAGCAAGCCTCAGTTGGAACCCAGCCCGAACAGCGCAGTCAGTCCTCCTGCTCTTGCAGACAGGAGCGCAGGAGCTCCCGGTAGCTTCGTCGGAACATCACCTCCGAGGAACAGCATCCCTGGCAGGGCAGTGTGGCTCCAAACCACTTCCTGTCAAAGGGAAACAACAATTCTCCCCCCCCCCCCCCAGCCCGCCAGCCACGCTTCAAGCAGAATCAGGATTTTTCTTTGGACAAAAACATCGTGCCCTGTTCCTGGGCAGCCTCTTTGAGTATTTTTTCCAACCTGAGCTCTGAGTGACTCAGTGGAGTGAATCAGTTACTTATGTAACAGGGCTCGTTCTGAGCGCGTTATAAGGCAGTTTAATCCCTGAGATTTATGTCACCTTGTAACTGGCTCAGACTGAGCCCTGCTAAGACTGACGTGCTTATGAGATCTTTACTTATTGGCCATTTACGGCCTGCAGGACCAGGGACGAGCACCCCCTGCCTTATACAGCAGGGCTCCTGTTCGCAGGGCTGAGGAACACCGGTCTTTGCAGAGCTCCCGAGCTGTGAAGAGATTGGGCTTCGAGCTCTATGCTGAAACGGGCCAGCCAAGGTCCACAGTATTTCACCTGAACGTTTAATTCTAAGAAGCAGTCACGCTTTGGAAACACAAGAAACAAATTAAAAGCCTCCTTCATAGCCAGCAGCCATATCACTCTGTAACTCACCACTGGCAGCCCAATGGAGCTCAGCAGGTGTGAGCCTGGTCAGTACCTGGGGGAGAGACCTCCTGGGAAAAACTCAGGCTGCTGCTGGAAGACCAGGAGAGACCAGCAGGGGGCGCTCACCCTGCTCTCTGTGTGGGTCCTAATGCCCCAGTTAGCGACGGGGACACTATACTCTAAAAAGGCGCCGTCCTTCGGATGAGACATAAAACTGAGGTCCTGACTCTCTGTGGTCATTAAAAATCCCAGGGCGTTTCTCAAAAAGAGTAGGGTGTTACCCTGGCCAAATTTCCCATTGGCCCTTACCAATCATGGCCTCCTAATAATCCCCATATATGAATTGGTTTCATTACTCTGCTCTCCTCCCCAATGATAGCTGGTGTGTGGTGAGCGTTCTGGCGCACTATGGCTGCTGTCGCATCATCCAGGTGGGGGTGACACATAGGTGGTGGTGGAGGGGATCCCCATTACCTGTAAAGCGCTTTGAGTGGAGTGTCCAGAAAAGTGCTATATACCAACCTTAGTTTTTCCCAGGAGCTCTCCCATCCAGGTACTGGCCAGGCTCACACAGCTGCAGGGTGATGTATGCAATTATTATTATTATTATCATCATCTTATATCTAGAATTATTCAACACGTGTTTCCAGCTTATTCTGTTCAGACCGGAAGCCCCTTCAACATAAATGTTTTGCTTCAGGTCTAATAAGGTTATCGCTGCTGCCAAAATATTCCTTGAACAGTGTAAAAATGAAGTGTGCAGTTATAGCTTTTGACCACGTCTGATCCAGTACCAAGCAGCTACAGCTGAAGCTGTAAACCAGGGGTATCAGACTCCTGAAGTTCCTGGACAGCTTAGTGTCCTCTGCTCTTTGTTCGAACCCGAGCTCCCCGCTACATAATGGGTCTGATTATTTACCTAACTGCAGAAATGTCACAGAAATGTAACCTGGCTCTGAGGCGTTTTCTAAGTACCTGGACCTTTAATGAGGTGAGCGTTTTAAGTGATCAGATTTGAAATACCTTAAGTAACATTCTGAAAATGAGAGAATAACTGGGTTAATTGTTTAACTGACTACTCAGGCTGGTAGGCACGCCAGCAGATACCAGGGTTTCCAGGAAGCGAGTTTAACACCCCTGCTCTAAAACCACGACTAATTGAAATTCACGAAAGTATAACTCCATGTACAAATACTCTATATACTGTATACATCACATGCGTATCTAATATTTTGGCAGACGCTTTAATCCAAAGCGATTCCC
Source organism: Lepisosteus oculatus (assembly GCF_040954835.1). Taxonomy (NCBI): domain Eukaryota; kingdom Metazoa; phylum Chordata; class Actinopteri; order Semionotiformes; family Lepisosteidae; genus Lepisosteus; species Lepisosteus oculatus. The sequence continues at coordinate 70,424,579 of NC_090698.1, read as the reverse complement.
AGTTGCAGGATTTAAAGGGTGCATATGACACTAGATTAAAACAATACAACCACAGAGAGCACTAACTTTATATAAGAACAAAGAAAAAAGGGCATTTTCTATCGCTCATAACGACTTATAATGGAGTTTAAAAAGGCACGAAGGAATAACGACAACCCCTCGTCTCACCCACAGTGAGGCACGTATAGTCTATACCTGCACAAACCCCACAGTTTGCTAAACCCAGGGCCGCTCCGGCTCCGCCTGCCCCCTGCGCAAACTCCAGTCCGCGTTTTCGAACCGACTGCGCACTGCGCCGCCTGAGACTGCGGCGGGAGTGAGGGCCAGCGCACGGAGCCGCCAGTTGTTTAAAAATCCTTCTCGGACGGTTTCTAATTCCCCTTCGCGCTGGGGGGAGGAGAGGCGAACGAGCGGAGGGGGTGAGGAGGGAGGGAGGGAGCGAGGGAGTGAGCACAGCCAAGGCGGGCGGAGAGAGAGCGAGCGAGCGAGCGACAGATAGGGAAGGAGGAGGAGGAGGGGGGCGAGGGGGGAGGAGCGTGGAAACTGTCGGTCAGGGGGGGTTGCCACGGCGAATGGGCGTTCCCGGCGCGCCCGGCAGCCAATAGGAAGCGACGCTCCGTGTGTCACCATGGTGACGGGGTTGTGCCCGGGGAGTCTGTGATGGGTTGACAGGTGCGTGACAATCGGAGCTCTCTGCAAGCATGTACGCCAAAGGCAAGAGTAACAGCGTACCGTCCGACAGCCAAGCCAGGGAAAAGTAAGTTTATTTATAGGGAGGGGGGCACCGTAATAACGCGGAAAGTGCACGAACTGCGGGCGGCCAGCCGCGGAGCCGCAGCGGGGCAAAGCGAGGGCTGTGGAGAGCGGCGGGTGGCGGAGCGCTCGCCGGGGTTTGGGGAGGGAGGAAGGGGGAAAGGAAAAGTTGTTGTTGTCAGTTGTCAGCGCCCAGGCAAAATAGAAACTTGGTGAACTTTCTGAAACGCGTTTGTCCGGGGGGTTAACGCGGGCGGGCGGGCGGGACCCCCCGTGCAGGCGTGGGGGCACAGTCTCCGTGGCACACCGGCGTGGAAAAAACACCACAACAACAGCGGCGGCAGCGGCAGCGGCGACAAGCCCACGGAGAGTGCACAGCGCCAGGCGGCCGCTGCTTCGCCGGGGCTGTCGGCCGGGGCGAAAAGTTGTTGAAACGCGGGGCTGTGTCGTGGGCGAAGGCGGCGCGGACTTGAACTCTCCGTGGGCTGGACGCGTGAAACGTGGTCGGTGGTGTGTTTTGGGCAAGCGCTGGGCTCGGTCTGGAAACAATAGGGGCGGCTCGCCGCCGGTGCGGGGTGATGGATATCGGCGTCCGGGCTGACGTGGAGTGTTGCATGCTGTTGCATGCTGTCGCGACGTTTCTTTCTTTTTTTTTAAATCCCTCCAAAAATAAATAAATAAAATAAAATGAAAGGATCGACTTGACAGTTTACCGACGCGGTGGCGTAGCCTTTCCCAAACAAACTGTCTTGCCACAGTCCCACGGCACCTAGTGCCGCACGGAGCAGCTCTCCGCGGCGTATGAACCCAAGTTTGTTACCAGAAATGCGTGTGTGTGTGTGTGTCCCCCAAAATAAAAGTAAAATCGCGACCCTTTGGGGGGAGGGGGGTTGGTTGTGCCTCTTCCGCGTTGAGCATTTTTTTTTGTGTGTAAATGCGCGTTTTCAGTGGGCTGCACGGTGACCTGGACACAGGCTTGTCCCGTGTTGACGTGCCCCGCCGCTCCACTCCACGCAGGGGGGAAAGTCGGCCCTGCGCGTCTTACAGGAGCGCTCCTGTCTCCGGGGCAGGGGGACACGTCTGCGCCGCTTTCGGGCTCCTCGCTCCGACGCCTGCTGCAGTTTGTTTTTGTTTAGTTTAAAAAAAAAAAAAAAGAAGTTATGCAACAGTCCTGGCTCGGCGTCCACGGTGCAGTGCGTGCTCCCCACGGGGGTCTCGTCTTCCCTCCCGGGGGTCCGGTCGGGGTCTGTCCTGGCTGTCGGGGGGACGGGGGACCGCTGTCGTGCGCGTCCGGTTGGCATGGAGCGCAACACGTCACTGGCTGGGTTACTGGGGTCCCGGGTTTGAGCTGGGGGTCCCTGTCGGGGGTTCAGTACCGTGAAGAAATCGTTTTCGGAACGACCGCCCCCCCTGGCGTGTTTCTTGCCTGGGTTCCGCCCGTGGAGAGGACCCCGGTGGAAAGCGCTGCTTTTCACTTGTGATCTGGAGGAGGTGGGGGGCTTTTCGGCGTGTTCACCTGGGGAGAGATCTCCCCCCCCCACCACCTCTATTTCTGACTTCTGTCGGGTTGTGTGTGTCGGAGTCTCCCAGCTTTGCATGGAGGCGACTTATGTTTGGGACACACTGTCAGTGACGGCGTGACACCACCACGCGTGTGTAGGAAGACACCTCTGTTGGTGGAAGTGAGCTTTCGGTGACATATTTAGGCGAAACTAGAAAACCGACCAGAAAAAAAAAAAACAAAAACAACTTGAGGACACAGGGAGGATTTTGCCTGTAAACTGATCATAATCTCATAACTCATAATCATCTGATATTTAAAGGTAATGCAACCGAATTTGAGGGTTAAAGGAATGCACGGGAATAAACGTTGTCAAGAAATGTTTTTTTTTTTACAAGAGTTGTTAATGGTCTTTGTGTAGCAAAATAACAGGGGGACTCCTATTTAAAATGTTTTTATCAGCCTTGTTTTTTTCAGTTTGATGTAAGGAGCCTTTGCTATAGAGTGAAACTCCTAAGGACTTGGGATGAAACAGAAACTCGCGCTGAGGTGCCAAGAATCAGCTCATTCATGTACCAGGTTTTCAAAACGTCACCTGACGGCTCGTCGCTTGCGTGTAGTTTGTTGCGTCGGTGAAAGTGCATCGTCCGAGGTGTTTTAAAAGATGAAAACGGGATGTCGAGAATATTATTAGTAGTATCATGAGGGAGCGAAAAAAAGTTCAATCGGATAGCTCTTCCAGGGGGGAAGGAACCCATTTCATTTACTTGGCTGACGTTAGGTGAGGGCCGGGGTGCCTGTGTCTTCTGCCGGCTCAGGAGTAGAGTTGTCTGCGATCTTGGCAGTACCCTGGCTTCGCAAGAGGAGCAGCTGGCTGACGCCCCCTGGTCAGCGAGCTGCGAACTCCCAAATGTGTTGGCCGGCCAAATGCCCTCCTCTTGGTCTTGCGCGCCTTCCTGCGTGATCTGGGCCCGGGCCCGCCGGGGAGCCCTGCCTGTGCCGGGACAGACCTCTCTTGCCCCTTCAGGATGTAGCCTGCGGCGGCATCGCTCTGCATTCGCGGCGTGGGCAGGCCCAGCCGTCTGAAGGCGCGCATGATCGCACCTGGCGGGATTCGTGTCGGGAGGAGGAGGAGGCGTTGTCCTGGGCAGCTGGAGCACGGTGCACGGAAGGGATGACCAGAGAGCTAACAGAGGCTTGCTTCTGTTCCCAGAGATTACCTGTGGAGGATGTGCGTCGTCCTCTTCCATCGCCGTCCTCACCGTGACCGTGATCCTCGCGTCAGTCCGGAGGGGGAATAAGGGACCGTGTTCCCTAGGCGTCGCTGCACCATTAACTTGCCAGTCACCCTAGCTTTTTTGAAAAGGGAGAAGAAAGATCGGGGGTATCCACTCAGTGTGTCCAGATGTTGCGCTGCTCAAAAGTCCAAGGAGCGCTAGTATGAGTAAAAAAAAACTAGTGTTCTAGGTCTCAGAGGGATTGTTTACACAAACAGGGTTTTCAGTTTTGCTGAGTTTTGTGCTGCCTTGGTCAGGGGTCTTGATTTTGTTTAGTATTTGAAGTTGGATTCCTTGTTGTGGCATCCTCCTCTAAGAGTGCTTTTGCAGTACCAGCTGACTTCCCTGGAAAACCAAACCCCTCCGCAGCCGGGAATCCAAGAAGTTGAATGTGGAAAACAAAGGAGATGAGGAAACGGCCTCAGTGTGGGATAGGGATTAAGAACATGGTGATTCACCTGTGGCCTCGAGAGCCTTCTTATGTTTTCATCTGCCACTGTGTGGCACTTCCTCCTAGCCAGTTCTGAGAATAATTTGGAAGCTGTTCTTTATTGGGGGTATTGTTCAAATAGCATGGACTTGTAGCAAGAAATGAACACTGTCAGCAGAACTGGATCCTTTCAGAATAAAGTGCATCAAAAGTATTGCGATGGTTATTGCTTACAGAAACCCACCTGTATTAAAATTGTATTGGGTAACGTGGATGTAGAAAGAGGGTAAAAGGGTCTATACAGGTCAGGTCTGGGAGTGATCTGTGTCTGTACTGGGAGGTCAAACCAGGTCTCATGTCCAGTTGTTGCTTTTATTATTATACTTTGTTTGCTTAGAAGCGACAGAGGCCATTTTGTCAAACCTAAACAGGAGAGTCCCAGATGCTAAAAAGGTCCAATTGTGCTTTTGCAGCAGTGGGTCTGACCCCCTGGAAAAGCTCAGATGGGTGATTCGTTTTGTGTATTGCCTGCATAAGGATTGATGTAGAAAGCGAAAGACCCACGCAAAGCTGAATTTACTGGGTGTCTCTTCTCACTTAAAACCCACGAAGGAAACCCCACCTCCCTTAAATATTTCTGATCTCTTGATAAGCTACACCCTAATTGTACCCCGTGCTCCTCTGACATTGGACTCGATTGCGAACTGTGGGCAGAAGGGCTTTCTGCTGTTACAAACTGTCGGCCGAAAATCTCAGTGGTTGTGTCCGAATCTCGTGTTGAAAATGCTGTTTTATGTAAGTATTTTTGAATCTGAATATGTAGTTGTTCTCCTTGCTGAGTTTTTAATTGTATGTCTCTCGGCAGCGTGCTTGGTCAAAGCACTGTCTGATTGCAGTAGATTGGGGCTCGTCTGGGGTAGTCAAGCTTTGAAGCCTGTAGTAGTCAATAAGGGTCAGTTTGGCTAAATAAGGTTCAGTCATGAGCGAGAAATCAGTTCCCAACAGTAGCTTGTCGTGCAAGCAAATTTACGAAAGTTAGATAATAAAACATTCCATAGTCAGGGAATGTCGAGCGTGGTCACATGGGTGCTTTGTTCCTGGGTTTCAGAGTGAAAGAACAGACAGCAGAGACAAGCATCTATTTACAAGGTTAGCACATGCAATTATAGGTTATTATTTACAAATATTTCCAAGATGTGCAAGCACCTGGTCACACTGCCTTTTACAGAAGCTAGGCTTTAGCCACCTGGGTCTCGCTGTGTCGGGTTCACTCTCCCACAGAGAGGCCAATACAGCACAAGGAAGCTAAAGCCACTTGTGTAAAACAAAAGGCCTTGCCCTGGACAAACACTGCTCTCTCTCAACCGATGCAAAACCAGAGGGAGCCTTTCTCCCTGTGCCAAATACAGCATCAACACACCCCAGAGTACGGCACTGCTGGAGAGCAGTGAAAAGGAGATCCGTGTCTGCACAAGCAGAAGCAGAAAACTGCCCTTTTGCTCTAGATGTAAATCTGGTCTCTTCAGGCTCTGAGTGCTGGAGGTCTGACTTGTAAAAGGTGGTAACCACCCCCTCTGGGGTGGCTCTGATCTTTGAGGACGTCTGAACCTTCTCTAATGTTCTGAATCAATCCTTTGTACCGGTCTTCCACCTCTTAGCTTGTGATGTCCTGACTGTGTTAGAGCGTCATTCGCACAGGGGGATAGAGTACGTGACCAGAGAGCCCATCTCAGTCAGCAGCCATGTCACCCTGCAGCTCACAACTGGCAGCCCACTGAAGCTCAGCAGGTGTGAGCCTGGTCAGTACCTGGATGGGAGACCTCCTGGGAAAAAGTAAGGTTGCTGCTGGAAGAGGTGTTAGTGGGGTCAGCAGGGGGCGCTCACCCTGCGGTCCATGTGGGTCCTAATGCCCCAGTATAGTGACGGGGACACTGTACTGTAAACTGGCACTGTCCTTCGGATGAGGCGAAAAACTGAGGTCCTGACTCTCTGTGGTCATTAAAAATCCCAGGGTGTTTCTCGAAAAGAGTAGGGGTGTTACCCCGGTGTCCTGGCGAAATTTCCCATTGGCCCTTACCAATCATGGCCTCCTAATAATCCCCATCTATGAATTGCCTTCATTACTCTGCTCTCCTCCCCACTGAGAGCTGGTATGTGGGGAGCGTTCTGGCGCACTATGGCTGCCGTCGCATCATCCAGGTGGGGCTGCACATCGGTGGTGGTGGAAGGGAGTCCCCATTACCTGTAAAGACCTCTGAGTGGAGTGTCCAGAAAAGCGCTATATACCAACCTTAGTTTTTCCCAGGAGTTCTCCCATCCAGGTGCTGGCCAGGCTCACAGCTGCTGAGCTTCACTGGGCTGCCAGCTGTGTGCTGCAGGGTGATGTGGCCACTGGCTGAAATGGCGCCCAGGCCAGATCTTTGCTGAGATGTGTTTGTGCGAAAGCGGGCTATACACGGCCACACCTCCGGGACCACTTCCGGACACGGTCTCCCCCTTTCCCCGCTCGTGTTCGCGGGGGCCTCGTCCGTGCTAGAAATCCCTTCCCAGGAGGAGGACGCGCAGTTCCTTTCTCCTGCCGGTAGAGCGAATAACTCCGGGACCGCGGGATGAGCGCACGTCCTGGAAGCTGTCTTGGGATTGTTGTCCGGAAGAGCAAGTGGCTTTCTCGTCGCAGGAAAACTGAAAGGCAGGACCGTAAGGGCGGCCTCGGCCTCGTTCTTGCGCTACTCCCCTTCATTTAACTTGTACTCTGTGCTCTGTAATGTCCATCTTCATTGACACTGTTTCATACCCGTTTTTAAATGAAGTGGAGGTACTTTCCACCATTGACGTGCATATCTGATGCCACCCAGGCGTTAAATAAGTTAAATTCACTTAGCGTTGTGGAGAGGGCCAGTCTGTTTGCCTGAGGCCATAATGTGCATGCCACTTTATACCTTAAATATTTTATAGTGGGCTCCCTGGTACAGTAATGTTATCAGTATGATTTGTACTGCTCAATAGTACAGCACCATTATTAATAGTGGAAGTAGGAGTGGCCTCTTTCAAGATGTAGCTTGACAAGATCCTAGTGTCCAAACAAGCTAGCTGGACTGGAAGGGCCTCCTCTCGTTTGTCATCGGTCTTGCTCTCCTGATTTCCACCTCAGAGGCTCAAGGCAGGTTAATCACATCGTGCTTTGGTTTACAGAACATCTCGGCACTTTGTTCACTAAAAATACTGTATCGTCTTGTTGAACTCCTTTGGCTTTGTTCCTTTGGTCCTGTGATCGGAGCGAAGCAATATTCTGTTGGCTGATCATGTGTTTTTAGTCCACGCTTGTTCCAGTTGGGCTTCATGTTGATATGGTGCAGATTACATTTTATGAAGTAGAGGCTCTAAGTAAGGTGATAAATGATTGTGCTGTAAAAGAAGATAACTCAATTAAAAGGCACTTTTAGATATCATCTATAATTTAAAGTACTCTGTCTTTGGGGAGAAAAGTAGTGGAATAAAAATACTTAAGATTAATGGGTTTTGTTGTTGGTCTTCTTTGACACCTTGAAAAGCCATCCACAGTCACAGGGTGATTTTCAGAGCTTTTTCATGTTTTAGAGAAAAGTTTCTGCTCTCTTTTTTTGAAATTATTGGAAAAAGTTATACGGGTACAAATATAAGCAAGTGAAAGTGCAGGTCATAATACATTGGGGTAAATCTAAGTATGATGCTGAAATCTCATGGAGCCTAATGAGGTTTTAGTTAAAATAATGGAGCTATTTTGCACCAGGGTGAATACTTTGAAGGCTGCCCTATAGGAAGCTGTGCTGTGCTAGTGTTTTGTATTTCTTTGCCTTAAGCGCTGTTGATAATTCATCATCTGGAGAGTATACAGTGACTGCGTCATAGCTCAGTCTCTTCCGTGTCAGTTCCCATGCCGTTTTTGAGCTCAGCCAGTTCATTTAAAAAGCTGATTTAAAAAGCCCCCACAATCTCCTTGGCTGTTCCGTGACTGGGCTGTATGCGGCTGGTTCCAGACAGTGCTAACTTGTGCTTTTTCTGAAAGTCCACCTACCCATTTTCAAACTGCTGCTGCTCAGAGCCTCCCCCAACCTGCAGCTGGCGCAAGGCGGGACACAGCCTAAACAGGACGCCAGTCCACTGCAGGGCGCACACACACACACCCACACCAGGGCCAATTCTCCTGGAAGCCAGTTTACCTCCCAGTCTGTCTTTGAACTTTGAACTGTGGGGGGAAACCCGTGCAGTCCCTGGGAGAACGTGCACACTGTTGAACCCAGGGCCCCAGTGCAGCGAACTTTTATGAGACAGATGTTAGACCGCATGTAAGGGTAAGGTCTTACTGCTTGATGGGAGTGTTTTTGTTTGTTTTTTCACTCTGCAAATATGAATGATCAAACCAGGAAAGGGAAAACTGTAGGTGAGGACGGGCTTCCAGGAGGAAGGATTGTGAGGTTGAACCCAGGCTGTGCCGTTTGCAGACAGTGACCAGACGGGCCTGATATTAGTGTGTCTACCAGCTCCCAGTAGAGTAAAGGGAGTCGAGACACCTGCAAGCTAGTTTCCATGTCCTTGGGGGAATGTGGACACAAGCAGGCTGGGGGAGGAGGTGGCACGCTTCAATCTCGGGTCCGAAAGGAGACGTAGGCCAAACTAATAGTTATAATTTACTGGAGAAACAGGGAAAGGCGACTGCATCTCGTTCCATACTGGAGGCCAGTGTTGTTACCGATTCGGTGCTCGAAGTGTCTGTCCCGCGAAGTTTCCGTTTTGACCTGCAGTTCTGCTTTCTGTCTGTTCTCGCAGCAGACAACCCTTGATGCGATCTGGCGCTCTTATAATCTCGCTCGATGTTTTGTTTCTGGCCTGTTTACGGAATCCGAAGCAAAACTGAATGCAGTGATTACTCCAGCAGATTGGTGGTTGCTCTTCTCTTACTGTACAGTAAGCAGTGGAGCATTTGAGGGTTCAAAATGTGTGATGGCATCGCAGCTGACAGAGCTCCTGCTGTGTGGTAACAAGCTTACAGTATGTGCTGTATTATTCGCTCGTGCCTCGTGCTAATGATAAAACGATCTGGGTGAATGCACATACTGTTTTTGTTACACGGCATGGAGTGTCTGCAACAACTTTGTACAAAATATTCAACACCCTCTTTTTTTAAATTTCTAGAAATGTTGTTTTTGTTTTTCGATATGATTGTTTATTGAAGCTTTTCATTTTTAAAGCAGCATTGTTCTTCAAAATTCAGTACCCGTGCAGTCTGTACAAAATTCCTAACGTTTACAACCTTGTTTTCAACAAAGCATATAAACTACCTCAGTCTTCCAGGCCTGTTCAAGTAGAGGCTAAACAGAAACATCAGTGTTTTAGGTGTTTAAGGAACTACGTCTAGTTGAATGAGTTTTTAAGCTGTTGTCACCAACATGAAGAGTAGAAGAAAATGAACTGAGCAAAAATGAAAATGAAGGCTGAGGGTCTAACACCTGCATTTTAGAGTAGCCACTGATGCAGTCTTAACAGTAATGGCAAGTAATTCTACAAATATTTCTGGCCCCAGTCTGTATTGCTGATTCATGTCTCGGAAGCTGCACATGGAGACACCACTTGGGAATGTGTTTTAAGCTTTGTGCGTGTGTGTTTATTCTAAAGACAGTGCTGTTCTTGTTTCAGAAGAGTAATTCTTCACATTTTTAATAAAAATAATAATAATAATAATAAAATAATCATTATAATGGCCCGTCTTTCTCGGAGTCCTGTTGAATCCAGAGGGAAGAGAACGCTGTCCTGAAAGCAGACGTCTTGTTGAAAGTGAAACTCGGCACCAGCTCTCACAAGCCTTCCTGCGCGCAGGCGGTAATGAAACAGTGCGGGCCGTTGTTCTGGGAGCCTCCCTCCTGTCCCAGTCCTGTTCTGTCTCACCCTTTTGCCCTTGCCCTTGTGCGTCTCCACCTGGCAGCCTGGGGCCCCCTGGGGCCCGTGCTCCCTGGCTGGTGAGGACTGGGGGGAGGCCAGTAATTGTGTCGGCCTGGCCCGTGCCGGAGCTGTGGCTGTCAGCCCTCCTGCTTCTGTGTGTGCAGACGGTGTGGTGAACCTGAGGCCGATAGCGGTCCCTTTGCATGCGGCACCGGGCGGGAGGAAGCGCACCGGCCCTCCAGGGGGTGCTGTTGCTCAGGTATTGGGCAACATTGTACATCGTCAGGGCAGCAGTAAACATCCCGTAAGGCCCTGCTGTTCTTTGTGCCTTGTCTAACCAGCCCACTGAGTGTGAAGCAAGCTGCTGCGCTTGTGATTGAGTGCTGGATGCTGGGTAGATAATGCGCCAGCCCTCTGTCTTCTGACAGGTAACAGCGAGACGCTAACCAGACTGGCAGGAAACAGGAGACCTACTGTCACTTACTTCCACACGGCAATGCGGAGCTGCGCACACTGCGAATGTTTATGACTTCTGATGGGAAGTTTAATGATGCTAGCTGCCGTCAAGCAATTATTATCAATTAAATAGACCAGCATGCTCCTTTTCCCATCCTCGGAGCACCGGTCTCTGCGTAGCTGATGGGAATCATGTCGACATGTATATCATACAAGGTGTTTATGGGTGTGTTTTCTGTTGTCCAGTCAGTCCCACAATTTCACACAATGAAGGAAAAGGGAAAAAAAAGTGTCATTCACAAACACGTGGCTGAGTACTGTTCGTCATTTTAGTGTTATTATTCTTACTACATTGCCTGCACTGCAGAATACGAGTGTGTGTGTGTGTGTTGACTCTGTGTTTTGTCCTTGATTGTACTTCCCTTACCTAACAGTCCAGTTTTATCAAGGTTCTGGATATTGACTGTAAGGACAAAACATCTTAACATGAATAGGCAAGAGAAAGACACTCAAGGTAGCTTACCTGATCGTCTTTGCCTATGTCCAGTTGTTGAATAATCACTGTAATATCAAAATCAACGTTATGATTTAGCAAAGCCCTTCCACACACAAAGGATTTTGTCAGGTTTGGATTAATAAATTTGCAGGGGGATTTTCAGATGGCAGAGCATAATGTATCTTTCCATCTTAAAGTTTCTTTGTTAAAAATTTAGTACTTGTGCAATTTGTATTGGAAGAGCACTTCATATGATCTTGTAATTAATTATAACCTTTATTATATATAATGCTTTTCTTTATACATTATTTTGAGGTGCTTAACAACAAACCACAAAAGATGCGTATACATAAATTAATCCTGTATATTAAAATAATTACTGGAGTGTAAAAAATGACTTCTAAGACCTGCATTATTATTTGGTGCTACAAAGTCTTAGAGCAATAGATCAGAAAGTACCATACAGCGCAAGCACCATACAGGCGTATAAGATGATAACACTTCACAGAGGAGTTTTGAATCTTATTCTGATTTATACAAGTAACCAGTGTAAGGAGCCTAAAACAGGTGTTACACACTCATGCAGTATGAATTTGGGTAAGATTCAATCAGAACCTGCTGAAATGTTTTGCGAGCATTGTTGGGATACACAGGTACAGTAAAACCTGTATCAGGCCTGGAAAAGTAAAAAGTGTGCGTTAGCTTTTCTGCATGCAATTCAGAGAGATGTGCACTGATGCACGCAATGTCATACACCATGAGCTTAAAGTGCGAGGTTTGTGTCAAGAGTTACATGATTATTCCTGACCCGAGTACTTGAGACTGATTCCAGGACTATCAGCAATCGCAGTTGACAAGTTTGTAGAATTGATAAGGAGAAGCAATGAGCATTACTTTGGTCTTAGCGTAAGTTTGGATGTAAAGTGTTTTGTTTTTTTAAATATTTTTTTAAACATTTATAGTGTTTTATTAACATCAGGTTTCTCAAATTCACAAAATTGGGAGTCATTTACATTGAAATGAAGGCTGATGCCATACCTGTGTAATGATGTGATGGTTTACTGCAGCAATTAGAAAATGGATCAGTAAGTTGCAAAAGTTGCTTTTATGGCTTCTAGGTATCGTTCGAACAAATTCAGCAATATAGCCACACAGATTCAAAGTTTACAATCTAGTAATACAACAGAACATGCATAGCAAACCAACTACAACAATAGATTATTTGTGAGTCGGTCTGCTTGGTTGCAGATGACTGTTTATTCACTCGGGGATTTAAAAAAATACCAACAACATGAGGGATTACAGAGGTTATAACCCTGGTTACAGTCAACCTCATCAGTCACGTCATTCATGTTTTCGAAGACCAGCAAATACCGAGTTGCAGTCACTCACCAGTCTTTTTCAAACATATGTTTGCTCCGTAGATTTTGTACTGTGAACAGTGAGTTTTGACTCACCTGAACCCGCAGGCTGCTCACAATTTAAGTCTTGGGGAGAGACCAAATTGGGCGGGTTTCGTTCCTGCTCGTCCAGCCTCCTCCCTCCGTCTCGAACCCGGGACGTCCCGTGGTGTGGGGGGAGAGAAATGGGGCGAGGCCTGGCCTCGAGCCAAGGGAGGCTCGCGTTGCCCTGAGCTCGTCTCCTCAGTGGGCTGTGCCCAGGCCCTCGGGTTCAGTTGAGTGGGGCGAGTGGGAGGAAGACTGGCTTCGTCCTGGGGTGAGGTGCTTTTACTGAACACACTTTACGTACTCAGGCTGCTGACAGCAGGTCCACCCGCCTTCGTTTTGGATTTTGTGGAGGAGGGGCCAAAACTACAGCCGGCTCGTGAGTTGCAAGATTTCTCTTGCCGCAGAGAAAGCCGTGGGTGAAACTCTGCTCTTGGTCCGACCCCGTCTCTCTCTCAGCCTGGCGCCTTGAGCTGAAGTTCGGTCCCCTGCCAGTCCGGCAGCGTGCTTCTGCTAGGTGTCAAGTTCAGGTTCACTTTTATTTGTCATTCCAGCCATATGCAAGTATACAGTGGAACGAAATATCGTTCCTCCTGGTCCATGGTGCAGATACAGACAGGACACTGGCTTAGACATTGTAGACAGGGTACACATAGTGCAGAGTGCTTATAGTGCGAATTACAAGGCAAATACATTACACAATATACACAACACACTGGGGGATTTAAACCCTGTTTCTGGAATTGGGGTGGGTGCAGGTAGATTTCAGGGTGTTGAGGAGCCTGACAGCCTGTGGGAAGAAGCTGTTCCAGAGTCTGGTGGAGCTGGCCCGTACACTGCGATATCTTTTCCCAGAGGGTAGGAGGGCAAAGAGTTTATGGGAGGGGTGTGAGGGGTTATCTACTATACTGGAGACCCTGTGTTAGCACCGATTGTGATAGATGGCAGAAATGGAAGGGAGGGAGGCTCCAATGATCTTTTCAGCTGTTTCCACAATTTGTTGCAGGGTCTTGTGGTCTGAAGTGTTGCAATTCCCAAACCAAACAGTGATCCAGCTGGTCGAGGTGCTCTCAATGGTGCTTCTGTAGAAAGTGGGCTGGGGAAGGTTTGCCCTCCTCAGTCGCTGCAGGAAATAGAGACACTGCTGTGCTTTCTTGGCTAGGTTTCAGTTGAGAGATGTGGAGGAGCGCAGAGTGAGCTCTGCAGCTCCTTCTGAACCCAGTGGTCCCGTCTGACGATTGCTTGCGATGTCATCAGGTGTTGTTTCCTCCTGTGCCCAGCAGGCTCCACATGGGCTGGTCACCCTTGGATATTTGATTGGCTAAGGTTAATCTTGGGGGAGGAGAATCTTGGTGGAGAAGACTTAAGAGGCTCCAATGTTGGCATTTCTTCATGGGGAACGTCACATGGTGGATCTGATTTACGATGTCCGGGTTTGTTTTGGAGTCAGGACACTCTGCTTATCGGAGAGGTCCGTCTCGGACACACTCCTAAGCTGGAGTTGGCAGAGCTGAGCTGCGAAAAAATGTGTTGTTTGTTCAAGTCAACATTCATCTTAAAACACTTCATTTTTAGTGTTCAAATCAAAAACCACTTTAATTCTTAGTGCATTAATAAGCCTTGCTACTATGAGCAACGTGACCAATATTTATATGGGGGAGAGGCTTTTAACATTTCATATTTTGTCAATTGGAAGAAAGTCAGAGGTTGGTCCTCCGAAACACTTTGTAAAGCCATTTAAGATACTGTTGTGTGTGTACCTACGAAATCTTTAATGTGGGTGTGAAAACCTAGGACAGTTATTCAAAACATTAATTGTTCAAAATATAAAGAAATTTGAAAGCTTTTTATGCCCTTGACCCACATGAATAATTTCTCATTGATATACTGTTTGTTTTTCACTAACATTGGATCAAGATTCACACAGCTTCAGGGTGGCATACAGCAGTATGGTAGGTGGGACAGAGACTCGAGCTGCTGTCAGATAGGATTTGGAATAAAAAAGTGAATTGTCTGAGAACGTGATTAATTCAGTCCAGATGTTGTATGTTCAAATGGCTGGTACTGTCCACAAGCGGAAAGGGTGAACTGTAGATTGTGGCTGAAATGTGAGTCCCAGCAGTGACATTCCCATCCAGAGCGATGGAGACATTCATGAAGAGCTTTTGTATATGGCCTCCTTAAATACGAAACAGAGGGAGCTAGTTGAAAATGTGACCTTGGTGCTTTTTTGCAAATGTTCGGTGCCCCTGTACTTAGCGTTGTCCCAGGCTCTTTTCCTGACGTTGAGCACTTGGTGGTTTGGATGATTCGGTCTCCTCATGCTGTTGAGCATGCTGTTGGCTGTTAGATGGACTGTGAGTCTTTGTTGCGCAAGCTAGATGTACCATGGATCATGTTCAAGGAGAGAAAACATTGCTATCTTTGCATTTTGTTCCTGGGCTTTATAAAATAACAGGTGAACTGTGAAACCTACAGTACTGAAGCTAATCCAGTGTAGACACTCCCTCTACAGTTGTACATTCTGCCATCATTGTGCAGTGGCAGAGGGCTCCGTTAAGTGACTCCAGTGCACTCAGTAGTCACTGAATGCACTGTGGTGTCTGAGGAATTTGACTGCTTTAGCTGCAAGTTTAGGAGTCTGTTACTTTTTCAGAGGTTTGGAAAGATTGGACAGCACGTGTGTGCATTGTACATCTAGAGCTCCGTCTGCGATTCGGAAGCATCCGTTTGATTAAAGGAGTGGAAAGTGACATCTCGCTTGACAGAAGGCTTCTTGGCTGTCTGTCTCACAGGACCCAGCTAGAACCAGTGGACGTGACAATAGCACAGCACAGTATCAGATAACATTAAAGGCTGAAAATGAGTGCTTACAGGATTTTTGAAGTCTTTTATCATGCTCTCCAAAGGCTGGAAATGGTTGAGTATTTACCATTCAGGGAGGAAGGGAATCCCAAGACTCTGATGTTGAGAGGGCTCAGAACTTTCCGCTTTAATTAGGTCTAGCTTTTTTTGTGCGCTTAGAGACCTTAGACTTATATCTGTCTCAGCATGTAAACCCCAAAATGGTTCTTGAGAATGATGCTTTTCTTTCAGTTGTTGTCCTAGTTTTGGAAACTAGGCTTTTTTTTTTTCCTGTAGCTCAAGTACAAGCTGCCAGTGATTTTTCAGATCTGCTTCTAAAAAAATGTTGGTCCATCATTCCTTTGGATTGGAGGCGATCCAAAAGATACACTTATCCAGATGATACGATTTCTAATCTTTTGTAAACCATGTTATGCTTGTGCCTCAGCGTTTCTTCAGAGGCTAAAGGTTAGGTCTGTCAACCTGCGAAGGGTATTGAGCTTCTGAGCCCTTTTATGAAAACAGCTGTGACAATTTACATGTGTGTCATGTTGCACACGGATTTTCATACGGTTAGAAGAACTTAGAGGGGCCTGATTATTTCCCCTCCCAGCTGGGATTTGACCTCCTAGCCCCCCCCGTCTAGAAGACAGACGCTCTGCACTTCAGCTAAAGAGGAAATTTCCCTTTAACAGGCCAGTAGTTGGTGTGTTATCAAAAGGCTGCTCTCGTGAGCAGGAGCCTCTGTTATGAGCTGGGGGGAACGATCCTAACGGGCAGATCAGAAAGAGGCGAGGCAGTGTCACACAGTCTCGGCAGAGGAAATGACACGATCTGTCGCGCGTCACGTGTGCCCCGCGCCTGTTGTGCGCGTTCCAGAAAGGGTTACAGGAACGCTGGCTCTGGCGCTAACCAGCTTGGTTGTGGCAGGAAACCCAGAGTAACCGACGCCGACATCAAGCACCTCGTGTGAAGCAGAAGGCACGCGAGCAGACGCAGTGCCAAGGAGCTGGCTGAGAGAACAGGCAGAATGTGACGGCTCAAAACACACGCCTCACTTTAGGTTTCTGGGAGCCCGGGGGAAACAGCAGCTTTTTTTTTTAGCTGGACCAGTTCGGTTATTTTTCTTTTGTTTGGGGGTAAAAGGTATTACTTCCCACAATACCAACCGATGCAGAGAACAGCATGCCACTGGTATGGTCATATCCGTTTCTTGGAGCTGCAGGAGCTGCCTTTCCAGTAACAGAATTAGCCTAGCTGTGAAGCATTTATTTAGTTTTTGCTCTTTAACTGAGCCCCCAGCTCGGTCTGTGTTTCTGAATGACAGAAGGGCAAACAAGCCTGAGTTTGTCTGTCACGGGGTCACACGCTTTGCAGGATCTGTACAGGAAGCCCGTGGTCCTGAAGCTTTGCATCTTCAGCAGTTTCAGGAAGTGATGGAGCTGCCCTTTTCTTGCATTTCACTGCTTTGACACGCTTAGGTGACATCGTTCGTGTGCGAACGCAAGGAAAATCTGCATGACAGAATAACACCATACAGTAATCGCAATAATCAACAGCACACACCTGAAGAAGGCCCCACAGCCGAAACGCTGTGTCTCTTTCCTTTTCCCTTCAGCAGGGAATAAACCTTTACCTGTTCCTCTGCAGCCTACGCACGCTGACGCAGCTCCCTACTCAAACCTAATTATACAATAATGTTCGCTTTAAACATTGCATGTCCGTTGTGTGTCTGTTGTTAGTTATATTATATCATGCTGTTTGATCTTCAAAAACCAAAAGTATAATACTTGTCTCTTTTGAATACACGGTTGTAAATTAATAACACAAATGTATTTACGTAAATACCTTTCGAGTGTCACAGTTTGGCAGTGTCTGTTGTAGAGGTCTTTCATTTTAAATGGTGTAAAATTGCACGGATGTTATTCATCTGCTCGTTTAGTGTCCTTTGCGTTCAGACAGTGATCTTAAAATTGTTTTGAAGTATAAATACACCTGCTGGCATGGCACAGGGTTTTTTTTGCTGAGCTATGTTATATCATAGCGTTAATGCATGAAAGCGTGTTCTTAAAAAATCCTGGAAAAAGTGAGCAAAACTAATTTGAATTTACTTTTAAGACGAGCTGTAACATGAATGCATTATCGTACCTAGCTGTCAGTCATGTTGATTTGAGGTAGTTTCATTCTTGTGGATAGTGTGAGTATGACAGTGTAATACAGTATCAATGACGTGTGGCTTTGGTGAAAGTGCTTTCTCTGCCTTTTGGTCCAACAGTGATATATGCAGTTGAAGTGCAGATTTTTGTAGAGATTATGACTTAAGGAACATATTATTATTAATAATTATTAATTATTAATATATACATATGCAATATTATTGTGAAATGTACAGCTCTGTTCCTGTATCCTGTTGCGGCCAATAGGCTGTAACTACATGCAAGACGTACCAGTTCTCACAGATGAATCAGATTTTGTTGTTAATTAATTTCTTAAGCTCTTTATGTGTGTCTTTATAAAATAGAGGTAGTGGCCTTATGCACTCTGTAATAATTGAAATGATAGCACAAGGAATATGAACTTTGCACAATATTCAGTTTAATACCCATTGGTATCATTCAGGCACCTGGCAGTGTGAGAAGAAAGGATACTGTACAGCGGGGGTCTCTAACCCTGGTCCCCCGTTCCGGAGAGAGGAAGAAGAAGAAGAAGATCACTTTATTGCCCATATACAATTTCTTGCATTAGGAATTCATCTTTTTCGCGTACCCCAGCTTGCTCGCCATGAGACACACAGACAGGGAGAGAAGCTGGGGGTCAAAGCGCAGGGTCAGCCATTTATACAGCACCCCTGGAGCAGCTGGGGTTCAGGGCCTTGCTCAGGGGCCCAACGGAGTAGGATTCCTCTGACGGCTGCGGGATTTGAACCGGCAACCTTCCAGTCACAGGTGCAGATCCTGAGCCACAGAGCCACTGCTCTGCCCCAGTCCAGTTATTTTTTTAATAGAACACCTTAAATTAACATGTTTTGAACAATTGTTTAATCTATCAGTCATTTAAGCACATAATTATCATTGAAGGGAATACTGGTCTTTGAAGGCTATTCTGATTTTGTTCCAAATTACCTCTGAATTACTTGGTTTAGTGCACTCCCCATTTAATTGATCATAGTTAAATTGTATGAGGCCTTTAGAGATCGATGATTTAAGTCCTAGCTATAAACTCTGCTGGAATGGGCCTCTCCAGCACCAGAGTTGGAGACTTGTGCTGTACTGGATTGTATTGTCCAAATACGGAAGCATTAACTCAGCCCTAAACATTGTTTCGTCAAAAGTCGCTATGTTTTTTTTTAAATCTGCCCAGGTTTACAGCTCAGTAGCTGCATTCTAGTTTAAAAAGAACTTTTCCTTTTGCCCACAAAACAGGACTTGCCCTTGTCCTGGAGGTCTGGGGTGTCTACGGACCTACAGTGTTCTCATTCCACCTCTTGATGAGCCAAACTGGCCCGTTGATGGCCCGTCTGGACCTTTTGAACGGGTTCTCCCAGGTCTTCAGGTGCTATAAAGAGACCTAGAGAACCTGCAGATACAGCACCCCCTCCAGGACCGGGACTGTCGAACCCTGGGGCCCAAGAGACTGTCAAAACTGTGATCCAGGCTGACATACTAATGCAGCTGTGGTGGGCGAAGTCGTCGTCGTGCAAAAAGTCGTCGTCGTGCAAAACAAAGATGAGTGTTAGTGCTGGGAGAATATTAATAATTGCTCACACTTATATAGCGCTTTTCTGGACACTCCACTCAAAGCACATTACGGGTAATGGGGACCCCTTCCACCACCACTGGTGTGCAGCCCCACCTGGATGATGTGACGGCAGCCATAGTGCACCAGTACACTCCCCACACACCAGCTGTCAGTGGGGAGGAGAGCAGAGTGATGAAGCCAGTTCAGAGATGGGGATTATTTGGAGACCATGACCAGGGTGAAAGCCAGGGGGAAATTTGGCCAGGATGCCTTTACCCCAACTCCTCCAGGGGTGCCGTATAAATGGCTGACCCTGAGCTCTGACCCCCAGCTTCTCTCTCTGTCTGTGTGTCTATTGGAGAGCAGGTTGGGGTATGCGAAAATACAAGAAATTGTATATGGCCAATAAAGTGATCTCTCTCTCTCTTTCCGAGAAGCACCCTGGGATTTTTAATGACCACAGAGAGTCAGAGCCTCGCTTTTATGTATCGTTCGAAGGACGCCACCTTTTTTACAGTATAGTGTCCCTGTCACTATACTGGGGCATTGGGACCCAGGGTGAGCGCCCCCTACTGGCCCCACTAACACCTGTTCCAGCAGTAGCCTCGGTTTTTCCCAGGAGGTCTCCCACCGAGGTACTGGCCAGGCTCACACCTGCTGAGCTCCAGTGGGCTCCAAGCTATGAGCTGCAGGGTGATACAGCTGCTGGGAGAGTGTTGTGTCTTTTGTCATGTGCTGTATGTACAAGGGATCCAGCACCCTGACAAGGCTGTAGCCAGAGTGTGCTGTTGAGACAACAGGTTAAAGGTTAATGTTCGTTTTCTGAGGGTTCAGCGTTCATCACTACAACAGGCAGCAAAATCCTGCTTGTCGTACTCATTGTGAAACCTGTGGGCGTTCCCCGCAGCTGACGGTAGTACAGTTATTAATGCACATGTTACATAATTATCTTAAAGAAGCAGTCGCGTGAAGCTATTTCGGTTTTGTGACATCTTTTTTTTTTTTTAGTTGAAACACTGCATCTAGAACGTGTGTAAAATCGAAAACGGCCTTAGTGTGCATCTTGGAGAAAAAAAAATTACTCAGCCTTAAAAAAAAAAAAAATAGGGCAGCACTGCTGACCCACTCATTTTGAGCTGCTGCATTTTCTTAATTACTGTTTTTCACTCGCTGTAATGGAAATGCAAGCAGGAGGCTAATTTGATGGCATTGTATTTTATTGCAGTTGGCTTTGGCTGTTGGCACCCTGTTCATGACTTGGTGAACAGTCCCACTCATTTTCAAGTTTCTATGGTTTCTGTTGAAAATGCTAGAAGGAAGAAAAATCTGTTGCCCTATAACCACAAGTATAATTATAGTATAATAAGCTTGTTAAAAGAAATTTATTACATATACTTTGAAGTCATAATGGCAAGTGTCTGCTCTTTCTTTCCTATTTTGTGCTTAGTGCAGTGAATGTATAAATTTTATGGTCACAAGCTCCTAAGCTTTTTTTCTGTCAACGAGTGATTTCCAAAACCGTTGAGGCTATAATAAAAATCATGAGTAATCCATAATTTCTTGTTCAGTCAAAAGTGGCAGAGGGAGCTGTGAAGAGTCACCAGCTGGTTTCATCATCGGCTCTTGGTATTGAAACATACGGAGAGACGAGCAGTGCGGGCTGCTTGTGCGTCTGCCAGTGGCTCAGTTACCTCTGCCGCCAGGACCCTCGGTCTGCTGGCGCTGGTTCCTCAAGAATGCGCTGTGGCCTTTCTGTCCATCCGTCCGTTTTCTCATCCGCTTATCCCGTTCGGAGTCGCAGGGGGAGCCAGAGCCCAACCAGGCAAGCAGCAGGTGAACAAGGCAGGAGACACCCCGGACTTAAAAAAAAAAAAAAAAAGTTTGAATAAAGTTTGCATCAACTGAGCCTTGAAAACTGTGTTTGAATACCCTGACCGGTGGCTCTTACACTTCTTTTTAAGTAGTACATAACAAACTTTATCATCTGAAAGGGGCAAATGAACCTTGTGAAACGCCCCGTAACATTGAAGGAACACGTCAAGACCGAGCCACAGGCTACTCTGCCTACTCTGAGTGTCTGTCACACGAGCGGGCTGCTGCGTTGCAGTCATCGTAGGTTTTATTGACCGAACACCAGCAGAGGAGATTGCCATGCTGAAAAGTGCAGAGAGGAGAGACGGTTGTTGCTGAAGGCATTCTCCCCGTTGTCAGGAGAGAGTGCAGGCACGCGAGGCGAGGGGGAGGGGGGCGGAGAACAGTAGACAGAGAAGGGCAGACAGTCGACAGGTGGGGACAAGACGCAGAGTCTGCAGAGATGAAAATCCTGGCGTGAGCTCCAGGGCCAGAAACCTGTAACTGACTGGAGAGAATTGGAAATCACGGAGACCTGTGTAACTGTGTGACCCTAGTTTAAGCACAGTTCTGGCTTCTGATGTCCAGCTGGAGTAGGAGTGCCGAGTCCCCTGAGAAAGGACACAGACAGAACGGTCCGTCTTATCATGCCCGGGACAAGCTACATCAGGAGCTGTCATCTGACGAGATCTTTGATCTAAATTTGTAATTTATACAGTATATGAGTCTGTTATCTTCATGGAAACACATATACATACGCATGAACTTGTCGTGTTTTAGAATAATTAGGTATTTGACAAGGTTTAGATAACATAGCATTATGCAATGTACATTTTAATGTACTGATTATGCTGAGAACTGTGAACTCATCAGTTTGAAAAACTTTAAACATCATAAAGATGGACTCGGTTACAGTAACGAGCAACTAAATATGCCCTGATGACATTTCCCATGTCAGTGTGCTTCACGTCACTGGACATCTCCAGAATGGAGATCATTTACAAAACCTTTAAAAAAAAAAGCTCTCCACATTGCAGAGATTAATATAAAGGAATGATGTTCAGCCCATGCCTACAGAATGCATTTCTGAGCACTCGTTTTTAATTTTCCTGGGAGGGAACCCGCCCACACGCACTATCCCCCTGCGGTGGGACACCCCTGCTTGTCTCCTCGTCTACACTCCCCTCCCCACTTTTCACATTTCCTGTTTTCTTGCCTGGGTACTGACCTCCCCAGCTCTGCCCGCTCATGAAGCTCTCATGAAGCTCTCGGGCTGGAAGGCTGCAGATTTTCCTGCCTGACAGGCGACAGAGCTGCGCTGGGCTGTGCCGGCTGTGGGCCCATTCCTGCCTGACTGACTCGGTCGAGAGCAGTAAAGAAGGATACACGATCTCTTGTTGAGGACTGTGCTGTCTTGCCTCTAGTTTGTGAACTCTGAAGCCCTTATCCCTGTTCTGTTGTCACTTTCATGCGACGAGACCTATAAAACTGCGTGAAATAGTCAGGGAAGATAAACACTTTGCAGCTTTTCTAAAGGAAGTTCACCTGCATTTTTACATTGGAGGTGCACTGCAGTGGCCGAGATATTGAACGTGGAAGAGGGTTGAGCTAGGCCTCTACTCTTTTTTTTTTTACTGCGCCACAACGTGACCCTTATCAGACGTCCTAAACCAGATAGCTGCGGTTAGCTTCAGTCACCGTTATTGAAAGATAATTCAGAAATTTAAAATGTACTCTGTAGGCGCCACATAAATAAAATAACGCACAAGTTTCAGTTTTAAACCAAGTGCGCCGTTATTTTAAAACCGACGTGCAGTGCTGGAGAACTCTGGACTCATCGCATGTTACGAAAACATGAGAATGCTTGAGAATGTGAATGGTTCTTCCCCAAATGTGTTTTCATTAAAACTGCGCAGTAGCTCTGTCTGTTACAGTAAGCCAGTGGCCTGAGGTCTGGTCAGCCTTCAGATTCGTATTTACTCTCCCTCGCTGGGCTTGATAAGCTGATGGTATTTCCTGTTATCCAAGACAACAAGACATGTTGAACTCCTGGCTCCCGCGTGGGAAGGGCTGATCTGAAGACGGAGTTTCGCTTTCCGTTGGCGCTCCTTCGTCAGCGCCGGCGCCCCGTTAGGAGCAGAGCGCAGCTGTTTTTAGCTCCAGTTCCTGTGGCACGCTGTTCTTGCTGTGTGGGGGATCTGATAGACCCAGGAAAGAGGGGTGGGGGGTTATGAAGAATAAACCTGTTCTTCATTCTGCAAGAAGACATTCATACAATAACCGAGATGCACCTTCTGGCACTGAAGGCAGTTTTATTTATTTTTTTTATTTATTTTTATGCTGTTGGAATTGGTAACACCTGCTGTCGCATACCAGGCCGGCTCAGACCCGGGTTGATGGTTGTCTTTCTGCATGGCGAGAAAGAGGACCCGCGGACACGCCCAACTGTCGCAGCCAGGTGCCCGTCTGGATCTGACGTGACCCCCCCCCCAGTCCAGCATGTGCGCCAGCCAGGTCCCAGGGGGTCGCCGTTGGCGCAGAAGCCGGAACGGACTTGCCCAACTAATGCCACCCACCACCGCCCTCAATCCCAGCCTAGCTTGGCGGGCTTTGCTCCCCACCTTGGAGAGTTCTGCTCGCGGCCATCGAGTGACATGGTCCAGGCGTGAATAGGCACGCTTGACTTTGAACACTCAGCCATCCTCTTGTCTGGGTCAGATGAGTAGCTCTCCTGTTTCCCTGATGAAGCAGCGCACTTCTCAGTCGTTTCTATGGATGTGAGACAATATTTTAGCATGCCGTGGGGCGCTGTTACATGAATCGAATAATGATTCGTCGATTACCTGTATACGTTCATGTTTTCTGAACTCAGGTGTGGTTGGGTGGCTGGAGGAATGCGGGGCTTCCCAGAACAGCGCTGAGAGCAAGCGTTCCCCTCCAGCAAATCCGTTGTATGCGGTTGTGTTGCTCCGCATTTAAGAGTGGCGTTAAGAGTGGCCGTAAGAGCTCATTCGAGCGCTTGACAACAAAATGATTTGTCAGCGTCGATGAAAGGGTGCTGTAGTTTGGTGCTATATGAAAGGGTGCTGTAGTTTGGTGCTATATGAAAGGGTGCTGTATTTTGGCACACTAAAGCAGTTGCTAAGACGTGCCAGAAATGGGCCCTCGACAGGCCGCAGGGGAGAAGAGACCGCAGCCCGGGGACACACACCGTTTGGGCCTTCTTGTGTTTAAAAAAAGACCGATTTTCACCCATTCATTTTCTGCTCCATTCTAGCAGCAGGGCATTATTTTAAGCGTTGTCCTTTGTATTGTCTGTAAGAGATGCAAAGGGAGCTGCACAGTGTCTGTAACCGGATACATGTATTAATATGTACTTGTGTACAGAGTATGAATCAGCCTCCTGTCACAGATGCATGCGTGTTAGTGATCTACACAGCGGGTGCGTGACATGGGAATATGCTTTACGTTTCATCCAGTATAGGTAAGATGTATGGGTCCGCACCATGCCAAAAGCTTTACACTGCATAGCCAGTGGTTCCCCAGATGGTTCCTAAGTAATAAAAAATGGAAATCTGTAGAAGCTGTATGATGCATCCCCCATGTGATTCCAATTAATTGTCCCGATGTCAGTTTTTTTTAATGCATAACCACGATAGAAATTCATTTTATGGAGCGTTGCTTAACCATACAGTTGGCATTCAGTTTCTATCAGACAGCAGAGTAAGGCAAAATTGAACAAAAACGCAACATTCTTGTCATCTGCATGAATGCATGCAAAACCGTTTATTAGATGTGTTTCCTTTTCATGCGTGGCGCTCAGAACGGTTGCGCTGTGTTGTATAACGTTGTCCGACCGGAAGACGGAGCATTTAGAGGACTTGCTCTGAAAACACTTGTTAACCCAGAGGCTGGGTCTCCTTTCCATGTCACTTTGAGTTGAAGTTGGAACCCTTATTTGTCAGTTTGTTTCCTCTGACGCGGATGCACTGTCCACACAAGCTCTCAGAGCGCAGGGCTGTTTGAAGAGTCCCGGGGGAGTCGGTATGACCCTGCTGTCTGGGCTCCTCTCAGTGCTGTCTGACAGAGTGAATGCAGCGCTCCGGGACAGCTCCACAGGGTATATAAATTCTGGTTGGGGAAGAGAATGAAAAGCAAATTAAATGAGCCTGGGGTTTTAAATAAACTAGACTACTGCTCAAACCAAAGTAGGAGTTTGCTACTGTTCTGTCTAGGTTGGTTTTCAAGTTATTAGTATATTGTGACTGAAGGAATGGGACTCTAAAGCATGAGTGTGAATAAAGTAAGTCGTTGTTATTTGCGCTTAATTCATTCCTCAGGAACCGCTCATTAGGCGAAAACTTGTATAACAGAAATTAAATTCCCTTGAATTAGGTTACCTCTTAGTTACAACCTCTTTGGATTAAGAACTCGAAAATGTTCCATCAAATGCCAGACTTCACCTTAATACTGCACAGAACGGTACCTAAGTATGAAAGCGATAACAATCCTGATTTTATTTAATTATTTAAGTAACATGCTTAAAGTCATTAGCTGATGCATAAACAATATGTAGGAAAACAATAACACTCCAGTTCATTGTTACAGTCATTAGCAAAGGCATGAACACGAGGTGCTGTATGCACTGAACTCACGCAAGCCTTTGTTATAAAAAAAGTCAAAATGTAATACAAAATCAAGTTCCTCATCTGAGAATCTCAGAAATGCTTTACTAGAGCCCAGCTTGTAAGGTTCAAAACAGGTAGGAATTACTACATCTCGTATAAAACAAAAACTGGTATAGTGGTTGCTCTATAGCGAGAGATTACTGTACTCCAAATTCTGAGGATGAGGTTGTCCATCTTCCCAAAGACGTGCTTTTGCAGGCAGTGCAGGCTGATGGGCTGGGCTGTGTTAAGGGCCTCTGCAAGCGTGGCCCCTGGGTTGTGTGGCACTCAGCTGCAAGGCTTCCAGAGTGGTAGGCATACGGTGGGGGGTTAGGAGCAGGTCTGAGGACAGTGCTGATAGCAGTGGGCTCCTGGGCTGTACCCCAGTCTGGTCCTGATGAGGAAGGCAGCAGGGCGCCTCTCTCATTAGCTGCTTACAGGGAGAGGGGCTGAGGTCCCTCTGTGACCTGTGACCCGCACTGGGTGTGGGGGTATCAGCTCATGCATGTCAGGAGTATGTTACGCCACTTCGCCTAGCATCTCCGCAGGCTCGCTTGTTGCTCTTCTTGCACTGTGGCCCACACGACACCGGCGCAGTCTCTGAGCTATGTCCGATACCGGTAACCCTCTGATGTCGCTTGCTCATTCATCTTCCTCTCTGAAATCGGCCACAGTTCGCCTCTGTGTTGAGACCTTCTGCGGATCTGCCCGTCTCTGGCACAAGATGATCTCCCTCTAAAGGGGAGCTGCAACGCTGTTTTCATATTTCGGGGTTGGAAAGAATCAGCATTGATGAGTGCATTTCAAACTGCAATAAAAGTAAAATGTACACAGTAACCCCTATTTTACATCACAAAATAGATTCAACGTCCAGGTCAATTTGTGGGAACTTGAATACGAGTTTGCGACTACTTGGAGACTTACAGCACTTTCACAAAGTTCTCGATTTTGTACTTAATTCGAAATTTGAAATTTGTTTCATTTTTTCTATAACGCCAATGAATTTCTTTTGTTACCGAGATTTAACAACTGAGAAATTGGGACTGCGGTTCGCCTTGAGGCAGACCTCTGTGTCATCAGCTGCACGTGTTACTGTGGGAGCCACAGCAGGCAGTGAGTCCTGAAGAGAGTTCCTCTCCATGTCAAAAGGTGAATCGAGAAGCGCGTCTCGAAAGCCCATGTTTAAAGCCAGGGTTTCCTTTTTCAATTCCCCAGTAGAAATGTGGAAAGGTGAGGCCCACGGCTTCACTAAAACGGGCTGGTGCGGCAAGGAATTCATGGACTGCTGTTTAATAAGAGAAATGGTAAATGAGCTGACTGTGGTCAGGACCAGCGTACGGTACAGTATGAGTGAGAAACACAGTCTGCCGACACCTGATCAGATATATGTGATCTTACCCCTATGTAGCTATAAATGATCTAGTATGCAAACACTTCCTGTTTCCTTCCTAATTAATTCTTAGTTTCTTTTTCACATCAAAGTCGGTGGCTGCTACAAGGCTCTTGTTCTGCCGGGTGCGTCTGCAGGTCCCTACACGCACGGCTGGCTGGCTTCATCTGCCTGCCTCCCCTGCTCCACCTCGGCTGCAGTTCGCAGCTCCCCAAATTCCTCCTTTCATCTCCGGTGCCTGACCTCTTCCCAAATGAAATTCCTCAAGAGTGGAAAGCGGAGGTTCCGCTTTTCCCTACACCCCTTTAGTACTGGTGGGCAAAAACAGACCATGCTGCAAGTTAAAGAAATCCTCAAGGTTTTTTCCGAAAGAGTATTAGGACACCAATAAATAAGGTTACATGCGATTGGCCACATCCTCTGTGCATTTATGTGCATTGTCCTGAATGTCATTTATGGTTTAAAAGGCTTTCTTTTAAAATGGCTCTGTTATCTAATCAGATCTGACAAGTATTCTATAGGCCTAATTCGTAAATGTCAGCTTTCACTTTAAGAATTAGAGGTATTAATAATTCCTAGTGTCTTTATCAGCTTGTCTTTTCATTTGTGTTGGTGGTTAATTCCTCCTCTTGGTGCACGTGTGTGCTTTTGATGGCTTTATCCGAGAATCTCCTCAGTTACACTAGAGAAACGTAAGGAAGGTTAGAGCCGAGAGGAGGCCGTTCGGCCTGTCTAACCCCATTGGCGGTAGTTCTAGTTAATTGATCCCAGGATCTCATCCAAGACATTCAAAAACAGACTGTTAAAAACAGACAGAATGTTTTAGTTGTTTTATGTGTGGACAGAAAGGCACTTTAGAATGCATTCCTGAATGAAGAAAAGCAAAACGTGTTTCAGTCAAATGGGGACAAAACAGAAACAAAGTTAGCATTGTGGGTGTTTTTTTTTTTATCCAGCATTCAGCTTGCTTCTGTCACTCCTGTCAGGTGTCTGTATATAGCACATGGAATTAAATCAAGTGTTCATTTGCTCAAGCGAGAAGCTCTGTGAATTTTGCTGTGTTTCGCACTCGAGTTTGTGAAAGTGAACAGTCTAAAAAGTTACAAATCATGTAGATTCTCATGGTGCTTCTTTCTCACTTGGATTTAGCTTTTCAGAATTGTCACAGTGGCTCAGGAATTAGGACATTGAGATACTGCTTTACAGGCTAAAAATCATGCTCTAGCATTGAGTTTCCAGGTTGGGTCAAGTTCAGTTTAATCCACAGAGCTTCTGGCAGAAATCGGCTGGCTTAAATCAAGCTTCTTGTTGGTGATATAATGTGTTTTTAAGAATAAGCTTGATTGAACAAGCTGGCCGTCCATGCTGGAGAAGTTACCTAACAAAAGCCTGGATTTTGATCCATTTTATGTTTATTTACATTTGGTTTCAGGTGTCAGCCTGGAGTTGTTAAAACAGTTTAAGGCTACCTTTCAGTGTAGGGCTTGTTTTACTGTCTATCTCTCGTGTCTTGAACCTCTTGGTACTGTATATTTGTTACAGTATTGTGTTTTTGTTTTTAATGTTATAAGAAGTAAGAAATAAGTGAGTGAATATTTTTCTGGATTTTGAAGAAACCAAAATGTTTTTGATTAGTTCTATAATAAATGTCTAAATAAATAGGAAGTGGGCAGTAATTTAGATGTCATTTTTAAGGCACTCAGAGCAGCAGGCCAGATAGAGTCTGCGGATTTGTACCTCGGCAGTACACAAAGATGAATCTGACCCTCGGGTGTCCGCAGGAGTGCTGATGACTCTACAGAGGGGGCGCTGTCATGGCTCTGTGGCTTGTTCTGCACAAGGCATGGCTGTGTGGGGAAACGCCCATCTCTTTCACGCTCTCCCAGTGGTAGCCTTGTAGTTGCTGTTGAGCCGGACACTGCCCTTGTCCTTGATGGGTACTAGCTGTTACAGCCTGTCCTGCACTGCAAAGCACTCTCTCGAAAATATGTGTCGGATACGGCCGGTTGTTTTTTGCATCGAGACATGGCCTCCGCGTGCTAGCGTTTCGGCTTGCTCAGCAGAGCTTGTAGCCTCCTGCTGAGTGGAGCAGTCCGGGGCCGGACAGACCCCTCACGCTGCAGCTGCTGGAAGACGAACGTGTTCTGCGAGGGTCTCGTGCTGGAGGCAGGCGAAGAACTGGGGCTGTCGTACCCCTGGGTCACAAACTCTGTTGCTGTTTTTAATTTTGCCTCTGCAGAGCTAAGAGAAAAGCTAATGCTCTTACAGGCAGGACATTGCGGCTTTTATTGTATTATTTTTTAGATGTTCTTAAGCTGTGGCATAGCACAATTTCAGAAGCATTCCTGAATTATTTGAAGGTAGCCTACTTTCATGTTATTCCAGCTTGGATTCTTATAATTTGTGGAATGAGGGCACAGCAGGTGGCATTCCACAGGCTGTGCCTGTTCTGTCATATGCATCACGATTGAGAATATGAAGTTTTTCCGACCTCGGGAGTATTAATTGTCATTCCCCCCTTCGCTAACACCCCCAAACCCCTTGTATTGAAAGGTACGTTTTACTTAAAGACACAGTCGTTTCTGCGAACTGTAGTGGGAATCCGATTTATTTACTTTTTAAATCTGTTCTGTTATCTTTTGCCAGTGAAGGGATATGGGTGTCTATCTGCATTTTTTGCCTTTTCTGCTTGATGTCAGGTTTTGTCAGTGTTAAAATACTTCCCATAGAACGGTGCGCGCAGTACATTACCACCTGAAAAAGAAATGCTGCTGTTTGTACTACTTCTGGAATAAGCCATTGTGGTTTGACTCTCTCCTTCAGAATCTTCAAAACGAGCTGGCTTCCTATCCTGTGTGAAAAAGATACAGTTCTTCTTTTTGCCTTTTTATTCTCTTAGCAAATGCTGCATTCGAAAGGCAGACTTCTCTTAATTATTTGCGCTGGCTGTCATTGATGGGCATCAGTGGGTGTTGAGATTGTCAACCAGTTATCCATAAAACAGGCCACTGATTTAGAAGGTTTTGGAATCCAGTGATAAAATCCTTTCCCCTTTAATCCAGTTCGCCTGGTCAGATAGGTCACATCTTCTGGCCCACAGCTTGTTAGTTTTGCAAAGTTTTATCTTGTAGGACAGAGGGCACTGGCACAGAACATGCTGCCTCTTCTGAATGCTCAGCGCTTTTGATTTTTTTTAAAAGTGCTTATAAACGCACAATTATTATTATTAAAGCATTTCTGCATTTCTGTATCCTACATTCCTTCTAATGTTTTGCTTATATCCTTCTAGAATAATTATACCACACTCAAGTGCAAGAAGGCATAAGCAGAAAAAAAACACAGGACATTCCGAAAGGTGGTGAGACATTTCAGCAGTGTAAGACACCAAGACACAGATAAAAGCAGAAGACAGGCGAACGTGTTGGGTTAGTTCTGTAACCCCTCTGTAAATAAGCGACGGAAATAACGAAGGTTCAGGACACTTGGGAGAAAAGCCTTGGCTTTGTGCTTTTTCTGAAGGCATTCACCTTTAGCGCAGAGCTGCTTGCTCGTTCGTGGTCCTGGTGAGCCGCAGGGTCTTTGTCCCAGCTGAGCTCAGCGTGGCGTTGCTGGTGAACCTTCCCTCTGCTTCCACGTCTTCAGTTTTAAGATCCCTGTAAAACCTCCAGCCCTGTGGCTCTGCAGGATCAGGACGGAGTATTGCACCTCCAAAGTGTGACGCTTTCAGGCTTCGGGAACGGGGTTCAACTGGTCAGACACTTAATTTTACCGCTTTAAACTTGCTCCGCGGGTCTTCAGGTGATTATTATTACGAGACCTGGAAAGCCTTGTGGTTTGCATCCCTTACGGGCCTCGTGTTGCGGGCTTTACCTTTGCATCCTGTTACCATTATACCAGCGCTGCGTCTTTCCGAAACGATTGAGGACCAGGTGTCCCGATGGACCTTGCGTTTGAGACATCTGTACTGCTGCTAACACTGTACCTCTCAATAAAGAGCAGACCAGTACTGCTAGGGCGTTCAGAGGCTACGGCAGACAATACTGTGAACACGCACACTGTGATGCACTGTAGAGACTGAACCTAGGAGAGGTTCATGAAGTCGCATCTGTCTTCATCTAAACCAGAAAGTTCATGATCATTTCCTTTAAGGGAAGGGAAAGTGGTACGGCAGAGTCCTTGATTTACTAGAAGTGGCCACGCATTTTTCACGCACGTTTATAAGAGCAGCACAATGCTGCATATGGAACACTTGTGTGCTGGAAGAAGGCTGTTTTTCTTGTGCTGGGTCTTTGAGATATCCTTGAATGCTCACAGTACCAAGGACAAATCCACAAGCTTAAGAAAAATAATGCTCACATAATATACGGTGAATCTAAGCACAGCAGAATTTGAGTGGTACTTGAGTGTGTTTTTACTGTTCCTAGTTTTGGGGCAGTGCTGCCAAGTCACTGTCAAAACTCTCGCAGTGACTGAAAGGTCGGTGAGCATATTTGTCTTTGAGGAGGGTTCATCCGTTTTGAAGAATTTGAGACCGCAGTCAAGTTCATATTTATTGAGGCCACTTGAAACCTTATTTCATTGTAGCACCTAGCAGTTTGGCTTGTGTTTTAGCAATTAAATTCAATATTATACAGAGCTAAATTGTGCAGCATACATAATTCGTGTGGCTTGATCATGCACATTCCCTTTCCCTGTAGTATAATTTTACTGCTGGCTGTAATGTGTGCCTCAGACATGTTTCTACAGATTGAAAAGACCCCTTAAACAATGTCATTTCATCCAAATGACCTAAATTAGAATAAAATTTTTCAGCTTCTAGCTAGACAACTTTTACAGAGGCAACCCCCAAGGAGATAAACGCTCTGTGTGTGGGCATGAAAATGTCAACTTTTCTTCAACACCCACAGAAGAATTGTACTTCAATGTACAGTGGCTATAGAAAGTCTACACACCTTTTTCAACATGAAATGTTTTGTGGCCTAACAGCCTCAAATCAGGATGCATTAAATCAGAGTTCACTTTTACCTGCCTTTACACATTGTAACACATGACCTCCGAGTGAAAAACAAACGCTGCTCAAGCTTCCTGATAAGTAAAAATGAGAACGTACTGTAGAAAAATGGGTTGGATAAGTATACACACCCCATAGTTAGAGTAATGGTAAATTAGCTCTGGTGTAACCAACTGCCTTCCAAATCATACGATTTTAGCCCCCACCTGTGCTCAAGTGAAGTGATTCTGATGATTTCAGAAGACAGTCAGCTGTTCCTGTGTTTCTCCTCTGCTGCGTAGTGAAGTGAAGAGGCAGCTATGGGCAACAAGGAGCTATCAGAAATCCTTCGGGATAAATGCTCTATTTAAATGTATTTTTATGAGTCATTTCCTCTAACTCCGTCACAGATGGAAACTGTTAATTAGGTCCAGTTTGGTCTTGGTTAGGACAGGTTTTGCCAGGATCCCGGTTTCAAGATCATGCCTGTGTTGTATTAATGTTTATTTCTTTTATTGCAATTCCAGTTTTAAATCACTATCCCATTGGTTAAAACCTGTTAACCTTAAGCTTAACACTGTGCTCATGTTAACTAGAATCACGCTTTGGAGGTTCCTTGTTCTCAGTCCTCGTTTAGATTGACTTTGTACAGATTTCATTGATAAGATTTGTTAAGACCGATTCATTAATGTGTGGTGCACAGGTACTGACTGCGCTAACTGCTGAATTAAGTAGGACCAGTGTATATGGGCTATGGACTCTTGCCTGTTCTGTCGTAGGGCTCCTCCGAGTCATGCTGGTAATGCTTTAGATTAAGCTGAATAAATAAAGGTTATTTATACAATTTGCAGTTCTAATGTGTGCTATAAATTAAGGTTATCTAGATGATTTATTAACAAAGAAAATAATTAACAATCTATAAATACACAGTAGATATTACGATAATGTTATTTGCTGCTGAAAATACTGTATATATATATACTGCTATCTTATTAATAGTCTACAGACCCTTAATTTGCTTAATGTTTTTAAAAATAATTTGTTGTGAAACCACCTAAAAAGTCATGATGTAACAAGACTTCACGTGTTTGGAAACATGACTTTTTTCGTGCAATTATGATAATTGTTATTTCCATTGTTTTATCATAAACCTACCTGGTTTAAAAAACCCAAACCATAATTTGTGCGTAAGCCACAATATAAAAACATACATCTACACTGGTAAGTTTCTAATAAGCAAAACTACGCAGACTCCGCTACAAATGCTAAGAACCGAGTACTGATTAGTTGTCTAACATGGGAGCTCTTGGTCATGTGTTTATATGTTGGTATACTGATGGTGCAGGATCATCAAAATGTAATCTGTACAAAAATTATTTAGCGATTTTTTAATTTATTTTTTAATCTGTATTAAAATACTGTGTACAAAATATTGTGTAATGCAGAAACTAGGTTACAGAGATTGTTTTTGTTTTCCAAAGAGTGTTCAGCCATTGTTTATTCTAAATTATTGCTCTTAAACCAGGTAATTAAGAATAAAAATATATGGGAATAAAGATTAATTCTTGCCGCTTCAAACCACTGAGGTGGTTTTTAATGCTAAAAAAATTAAAGGCTAACCTACTATACAAACATCTGTTTCAACCAGTTAGAGCTCATCATTGTCACATATGTAACTTTGACTAGTTTATATACCGCGAAACATCAAAAACCCCACAAATGCAAATGGTTTCAAAACTAGTTTTTGCAGTTTTAATGCCTCTTGGTGTGTGTGCAGTATATGCTGTATGTATCTCATACACAGAATGATCTGGGCGGAAAAAAAAACACGAGCTGGAATGTACAATAACCACAGCGTGTCACTTGGAAGATGGTCTTGATTCTGTAGGAATCCAGGTCATTCTTTCTTCTGACTGAGCTGCTCTGTGCTGGAGCAGAAGAGGTGCTCGTGGAGCGCGGTGTGCGAGGAGGTTTTGCTGCACGTGGCCGATGATGTCACCTCGCTCGCACATCTGCCAGCAGCTGCTGGAGCTGAAGCTGCTGTGAGGAACTGGCCTGCAGATGTTGAACAGAGCCCTGATGCACCCACTGTACAGCTCGGCTGTGCAGCTCAGTGAGCCCTCCTGTCTCGTCCCAGGCCTCATTTGAAGTGTCTCAGGAAGAGCTGCGGAGCTCATTGTCAGTAAACGGACCAGGAGCAGCCTGCTTCAGACGCTCGGTACTCCTGCAGGGAACACTAAACCCTCCAGTGGGGAGAATATGTTCTTCTAAATAGGAGAAGTTGGGATTCACTGCCTGACTGAGGTTATAAGAGAAATGGATACTTCAGTTGTCTAGCAGCTGACTGTAACCTAGTGAAATTTGTGTTCTTACTTTGCACAGTACACATTTCTTGGAGGAAAAAAAAAACGTTGCCACAAAATTAAATAGTTGATCGTTTTGATGTGTTTTTTACAGGTTGTACAATTTTGCCAGTTTGGGCAAATTATTAAACCTTTTTTTGCAGAATATCCCATAGTTCAAGTGTCATATAGTATCATACTTGCACCTACTGTACATTTTAGTATTCAGTTGTAAAAAGCAGCATAGCGAAGATTTTTTTTTAGTTTCCTTTCTGTCATTATTCACTGCACTTCGCCTTCCATTTCAAATGAAAGCTCACCTGTCGGTGGGTTGACGAGTGTCTTTTAAAGATGTGCTGAATGAGATTGCATGCAACAGCTCTGAAGGCTCACTCCAGCCTGTGGCTGTGGCTGTGGGAGGCTGCAGTTCAGCTTCAACAGCAGTGGAGTCCAGAGGGGTCCGAGTGCATTGCATTCATCGGCAGGGCTACTGACTCCTCAAACCATGTCATTCCCTTCTGCTTCTTCACTTTTCATGACAGTCTGCCCTGGGTCGTTGGGACTTCTGTTTCCGTTTTCATCTCTTCTGTCTTGTGAATTGCATTCCCAGCAGGACGCTGTGCCACTCATTCAGTTATTCGGATTAAATGACTGCATTGAGCACGACAGCGGATTTTGTCCGCTTGCCAACTGGAGCGTTGCTGTTCGCGTCCCTCCTGGTCCCCCCTGATGATGTGGTTGAGCCTTCAGCGTCAGGCCTTCCCAGGAACAGCGCTTTTCTGTCAGCTCTGTCCCGTGCACGTGCACCAGAGATGTAAAAAAAAAAAACCAGCGTTAAGACACATCTGCCCCTCTTGGTGGGTGGCTTGCTCGCGTTCGCAAAAGGCATTCCAGCGCGGAGCGTGGCTCGGGTACAACAAAGTTCAAACTGGACAGAAGAAAGACTTCAGCGTGACAGACCATCTTGGGCCGTGTAGCCCTGGGAGCTGCGCCTCTCTTCCGTCTTCCCCCTCGGCAGCGGTCCGCTGGATGTGCCTCCGGCACGGCAGGAGCAAGCCTGACCTGCTTCTGGGAGCAGGGCAGTGACGCTGGGCTCGCCGGGGGCGTGTTGCCAGTTTTGTTCGCTTGCCCTGCTAGTTTTTATCTTGTTCTGATGGGACAGATAGTGAGGGAGTAAGGAGTCTTAGTGACCTAATCCCTAGTGACGCCCTTTGTCCAGAATGGGCCGACGACACGAAACCTGCTGCCCAAACAGAAGTGGCACCAGTCCATCATCTGATGGTAATAATGGAGATGAAGCAGGTCTCTCATGTGTAGGCACTGTACAGCGAGTCAGCTGGATATAGAGCCTCTGCTTGTTGCCAGGAAGGCACACAAGTTTCCATTTACCCCTTTATATGCTTCCCAGCGGGTCAGCCGCAGAGGAGGTGCGCTGTCGGGGTCACTGGTTCGGCTCGTGATTTTCTGGGTGATTGGCTGTTGAATAGGGGCCTTCGGCTGAGAACTGGAGGCTTGACGAGGACCGTCTGAGGCCCGGGAGAAGGGCTCGTTCGGAGGCCCAGCCTGGTTAACGCTAGGGAGACAAGCAGCACGGGAGGGGATTTAATAAACAAATCACTGGAGCAGGGGGGGATCAAAGGTTTTTCTGTGCAGCTGAGAGAGCGATGGAGCTGGAGTGAGA
The DNA here is from genome assembly GCF_040954835.1 of Lepisosteus oculatus. Classification (NCBI taxonomy): domain Eukaryota; kingdom Metazoa; phylum Chordata; class Actinopteri; order Semionotiformes; family Lepisosteidae; genus Lepisosteus; species Lepisosteus oculatus. The sequence continues at coordinate 70,388,802 of NC_090698.1, read as the reverse complement.
GGCATCTTCACTGCAATAGGTGCCATAGAGGCTTTAGACTATTAGTAGATTAGTATATTCGTCCAGTGGTTCAAAATATTTAATCATCTCATCACTTCCAGTAAACACCTATCCAATCCAGGGTCTCAGAGGCCCGGGGCCTATCCCAAGGCGCATTGGGTGCAAGGCAAGACACATCCTGGACGGGACGCCAGTCTGTTGCAGGGCCCACACAGACACACACGCACACACTCACGCCAGGGACAGTTTACAGGAGCCAGTTTGTCCTCCCACAGTCGAAAGACATGCTGGTAGTAACTCAAGCCCCCGGAGGACACCCACATGAACTTGGGGAGGACATACAATCTCCACACAGACAGCACCCCAGGTCTGGAATTGAACCCAGTGCTCGTATTAACCACTGCACCGCCCTGCCGCCCCGTAAGTCATCAGTCGTAGTTAAAATGTGCACCTGTGCAGTGGAATCGAGCTTCTGTCCAGGAGGCCAGAGTGAACAGGCTGCAGGGCCTGGAGCAGCCATGTAGAGCTGAAGAATGTGCAGTGCTTCTGCACAGGAGGAAGTGTGGCAAAATACGGCCCTCTGGTAAGGAGCAGCACAGGTGCTGTTCATAATGATCCTCACGGCTGTGCCTGTGTGAAAGATGATCTTTAGCGAGAAGTTATGCTTTTTGGGTAGAGCGGGCGACAGTTTCTTTGGGTGTATAATTATGTCGGATAAAAATGGTTGGGCTTTCAGTTGTACGTCTGTGTTTTTTTAGGTGGCTAACTTGTGTGTTATGTTACTGCTGGGCTAACTTCTGATCCATACCTCTGCACATTCGTCAGGGGGAGTCCAGCAGAGGTAATAAGAACAACATTAACACGGGTCCGAAACATGGTATGTGTACCTGCCTGAAAGCCATGGTTTTAGACAGTCACTCTGAATTGCGTTTTGTGTTATTTTTAACACTTCTTCTGTTTGCTTAGGAATGATGGAAAATCCTGAATCCTGGCACTAAGACAAGTGTTTTGCACTGTGCCCTTCCTTACGCATTTGCTGAAAGTGTGTGCCTAAGCCGTTAGACACTCTTGTTTCTTTTAGGATTATAGCTAGGTATCCTTTTCAGAATGGAACTGTTGCTTCTCTGAAGGAAGGATTTTTACCATTTGAACGCAAGAACCGTACATGAACAAAAAGAGAAAGGATAAGGAACAAGAAACCGAACGGGGGGGGTTTGATAAGGGTATGGGGGCTCGCTGTTCAGTATCAACGAGCGTCTCTGCCGTTGCCAGCACAGCCAGTCTTTATCCTCTCGCTGCCAGCTTGTAACGCCCCTCTGTAGATGTTTTTATGAATTCTTGGCCGTGGTGGTTCAGTTCTGGCCTGCTATGTTCTGTGGGGGGGGTTGATTGGACAACAAAGGAGAAGGACTGGGCCCGTTGCTGAGGTGTGGCAGGGCCCATGACCGTCCGAGACCTCGCGCTGGAACAGCAGCAGGCAGGCACGTCCCGCAGGCCTGTGGCCTCAGGCGAACCCTGCTGGCACAGCCTGCCCTCTCCCCCTCCCTCCCTCTCTCTCTCTCTCCTACAGTGCCCCGCTGCCGTTTCTCATTGCCGAGAACCACATTCTGTCAGGGCAGCCCTTTCTGAAACCAGTAGTCACACTTCTATTTTTTGATCAGACCTGGATTGTTTGTCCTCTTGTGTGTTGTTGTTCACACATTGTCAGGCAGGCTCTGCTCGGACGAGAGCATTGCAGGTGTGCGGCTTCATGCAGTAAGGAGCAGGTTTTTGTGCTTCTTGTGCTTTCGTTGCCCAGATCACGTTCTAGACTGTTGTTTGTAATGCTGTTGACTTTGAAGGTTTTGTGCTTGGAGATTAGGCTCACCTCTCAGGCTGCTAAAAACATGTTTATTTTGCTTGCAAAGTGTGCTGCACAAATCCAAAGTGAACTTTAGTCTTGATAGTAGAAGTTGGAATTGATATTCCCAGCTTAGAGGGAACAGTGTTGCATGAACACTCTGAAAGCCTGTCTGCAGAGTGTGTGCTAGGTGAAGCAGGCAGGCAGACTGGTGTGTACTGAAGGATTTATGGGTGGTTTTATCAGCGGTGCAGCAGAGGTCAAGTTGGCACAGCTATAGACGTCAAGCAGAAGAAGACTAATGAAAACAAAACATGTGATGTGCATTCCAAGCCCTTTTTCAATTTTTCTCTGTTTAGGTTAGTTTGAATTCTGTTTATACAGGGCCCTCAGAAAGTACTGGGATGGCAAAGCCACAACCATTATTTTTAATTTACAGTCAAGTGATTTGTAATTGTTCTAGTCGGATTAACATGAATAGGTACAGATTTATTTTTAAGTAATTCTTTGCACAGGACACATACAATTCTTTGTATTAGGACACATTGACTTCAAGCAGAAGTCAGTATTGGTGTGATCATTTGTGATACCTTGAAGCAGCCATTCTGTCCATCTCTGGGGTGTTTATTCATAAATTCAGATATGTTTGCATCACATCTGCTTGAATGTTTGTGGTCCAAGTTAACTTCACAACAGTTTCTGCCGTGATGTGGAACCATTGCTCAGCTCTTTGTGAGGCACTGTCGTTATGTGCACACGGTACGATTTGTACATAACAAACCACGCTGCCAGTGACCCCAGTCAGATGCCAAATTAAAGGAATGGTTGTCTAAATTCTTCTCAGTCCAAAGTTTTTGGTTTTTCAGTTTGGCTAAATAAGTTGAGTTAGTTGGTGACACTGCACCCATCGTAAAAGCGCTAGTTATTTCTTTATTCTTATCTTTCCTTGCAGTAAAGTGTTCTGTGTTCACCTGCAGTTCCTTAGAGGACTCCAGTTTCTACCCACCTCCCAGATACCTGCACAGGATAGGTTAGGTTTGTAGGCTCAATCAGGTTTCAGACTTGTAGAATTCCAGTGTATTTGTTTCCAGCACAGCCAGGATTGGCTCTGGAACTACAGAAAAATAGAACCATATATGTCTGAGGACGTTGTATGACCTCTTCTCGTGTGTGGACTTTCTGATGCTTTGATTTAATTAAATTTCCTGGTCTTCAATCTGACTAGAAATTAAAAAAGAGTAGAAATCTACTTCTCCGCTTCTGATGTGTTGTTCACTGCTCTCTCTGCATGTTGAAGGCTTCTTTACTCGTGCTTCTGGACAAAGAACTTCATGACCACTAGTATATAGTGATGGCTATACTGTGCAGACACCAACAGGACACAAGATAGCATTAATATTTCATTCTGAATGCTTGGACCATAGGATCTTTAAACGTACCCTCTCAGAAAATTGTAATTATGAAAATAGAGCATATTGCTGTCCATTAGGATGGAATTTAGGCGGTTAAAAAACCTTTATAAAATCCTGATTCTTATCAGTCCCACTATACAGTAGATTCACTCTGCTGTCACTGGTTTGCATTACTCAGATTATTATGTGGTTATCAGATATTATACAGTACAGTATGTTATACAATGGTAAAGTAAACTGAGTCTGGAATATGTTTCTTGCAAACCAACGATTAATTCCAGGTGATCAGGAAGGGGTTGTTCTGAGTGTGTTTTAAGCACTGATCTCGTACATTTGAAGTCGTGGCTGAGTCCGTGGAGTTCAATAGAGCCAGATTCAGAATTGGGCCGGCACAGTGCTCCAGGTGCTTTATGGTAACTGTCTCTGAAGTCAGTCTACGGAGGGGCGTCAGTCTACAGAGGGCTGATTGAACCTGACAAGAGGACCCGTGGAAGTCTTCCAGTTTGGTGTCTTCGCCCTCACAGTTTTTGGAGGATTTGACCTTCCTTGGTTGGTCTTATGGACCACCCAGCTTCAGCATCACCCCTTGGGTCCTTCACGACTAATCTCCAGGCTTCTCGTTTTCAGACCGGCCCCTTGCTTGTTTAACACCTCAAGCACCTGTTTCCCCAATCGAACCCGAAAGCCGGAACCATGAGCCTCCCAGGGACTGGGCCTCTGCTGCTGCTCTGTCTGGGACTGGCCCCTGTCCTTCCAGGCGGGATGGCTGTGGATAAGGAGCTCCGGTTATCCAGGCTCTCAACAGCTCGTCCTTCCCACTCTGGGGCAAGGGAAGGGGCAGTGTACTGCAGCGCCAGGCCCCAGCTCCCTCTGGGCTGCTCTGATTAACTGGCGCGGCTGGGGACAGGGGCCTCCTGGCCGCTGGCCTTCCTTCCCCTGGCTGTGCAGTGGGCCGCCGGACATGTCCGTGAAGCAGAGGGCCTCATCTTTTCCAGAGGTCTATTGCGCTATTGTCGGCGTGCTCGGCTTACTGCTGCATTTTCATGTCGGTCTCGTATTTCCTGGGACGTGATTGGAGAGGTGGGGGGTGGCGCGGTGGCGCAGTCGTTAGCATTGCTGCCTCCCAGCTCCAGTCATAACCCGGGTTCAATTCTGGACCTGCGTGGAGTTTGTACATTCTTCCCGTGTGTGTTCGCAAAGGGCTTCCTCCATAGTCCCAGAACATACTGGTGTATGTTGTGATTGGCTTAACATACTGGTGGGACCTGGTGTGAGTGTGCGAGTGTGTGTCTGTGTGCGCCTTGCGATAGGCTGGCAAGGTGCATCCCATCGTGTGCCTGTTTCTTTGGCAGGATAGGCTTCGGTTCTCCAACAACCTGTATAGGATAAAACGGGGATAGGTAGAGGATAAGTGGACGTTTTCGGGGAAGCAGGTTAAAGGCAAGATGTCTGTCCTGGGTTCTTGCTGCAGGGCCATGTCCTCTCTCCACACCAGGACCCTGTACACTGAAAAGGGCTGGAGTCTTACCAGCCCTAGAGGATCAGTTTCTTCCCAGTTGTTAGACATTACAGGGCTCCAATCTGCCCCTTTACTAGTGCAGATGAGCATTAATGCCATTAACACCATTTGTGTTCTCTTCCAGGTTAGCGCTCTACGTGTATGAATACTTACTCCATGTAGGAGCCCAGAAATCTGCCCAGACTTTTCTGTCAGAGGTAAGTCTCATCTGACACTTGTCTTTTGTGGAGCGAACTTACGAAAGTGGAATGTCTGATCTGCATCGTGCTTTTGTCTTACATTTGGTGCTAAATAATTTATGTAAGGTTTTACTACAAGGGTAAACACAGTTTTGTTTAGTGTTTATTTAGATGGCAGAGAGTGACAATTACAAAACATGCTTTTGGCACAGAAAATAGCTAGTGTGACTTTCAAAGAACCTTTCCCAGTTTTCAGTGCCTCAGTGTCTGCTTTTGTTTTCTTGCTTCTTGCTTTTGGTTGTTGCGGCGTTTTCTTTCCTTTTCCTTTGTTTGTTTCGGTCAGTCAGGTCTGTAGGCGGAAACCCAATGTCTTTAAATGGGAACAGCGTGCAGTTGTGCAGAAGAATGCGCTGGTGAGGATTTGACCCTCCGGATTCCTCCAGTCTCTCGCTTGTGGCTCCTGCGTGGTATTTCAGGCGTTACAGTGGTCCGGGGAACAAGTGGGGGTTTGTGCTTTCACTTAGCGGAAGATCGGGAGATGAAAGGGAGATGGCCTCAGTTTGAGTTTAGAGCCCATTAGCCGAAAGCCTCCGCATAAACACTGGTGTGCTTTGGACATAAAACGGCTGTAAATATTTCCATTCCTTCTGAAGGGTGAATACTAAAATTGTTTGAAAAATGATTATCCACTTGAACTCTGTTTATGGTAGAAGCCTGTGCTCCATCCCCAGGCCTGCAGCTAGTGTACAGAGTCTACAGAACCCTCCTGTAAATGCTGAAGGTTGGAAACTGAAGAGAGCAGTAATGGCTTCTTAGTTTGCTGCAGACCGAGTGAGACACAGGCCAGACGATGAGGTATTAGGAGGGCTGAAGCAGTGAGTCCTGATGTTTTGCTTAGGCCGGTCTATGCTTATTGTGTTTCTAATCGTAGGAAATGTTTTTTGGACATGTTACAGAGCCCTATCAGATTAGATACAATGTGTGGAATTTTTACTTAAAATATTTTCTGACCCAGCGGCTCAGCAGTTGGGTAACCCATAGAAATATGAGATGGAAAAAGCAGGAAGATTTTCCCAGTGCAGAGGGCTGTCTGCACGGCCTGGAGGTCACCAGCTCAGGTATAGGCTGAGCCCTGTGCCTACATGTGCTGTGGCTGGGACTCCCCAGTGGTGGCGCTCCAGTGCACTGGCCGGGATTTGATCTGGTGGGGATGGAGAGGAGAGATGCTGGTTGCAGCCCATAAGCGGCGCCCGGGTCTTACTGCTGCCCTGCAGGGTTGTGCAGTTTTCGTCTGCCTGTTCTGTGGCAGGTGAGCTTTGTGAGCTGAGCCCAGTGCAGGCCGGGGCTGGGACAGTGACAGTTTTTAAACCATCAGCATACTGCTGTCTCATTCAATTACATTACACCAAAACCTAATTTGAACATGACTAGTATAAAATTGTATTTTATAACACCGTTTTTTAAATAAAGTTTATAATTATGCCTTATTAAATATTAAACATAAGCTTTGTCTTCTCATTAGTGCCTTTACACTGGAGTTTGAATTAAAATGAAACAGTGCAATCATTTGGGATCTTACACAATTTATTGTAATAATATCTCATGTAATTACATTAATGATCACATCAGTGAATTCCCTCGCTCTGGCAGTTCCTGGGTCATTTTCTTGGAACAGCAAGCCCTCTCTGTGCTTTCAGTTCTGTCGTATTGGGAAGGATGTTGCCTTGCTGTAATTATGTAAAGTGTTTAAATTTACAGTGTTCCCGTATATATTTGATGGGTTTCCACAGTATCTCGGCAAATTCTCGGAAAAGACGCATTTACCCCTCACGAGCTTGATTCCTGGGTGAGCAATTTGTCAAAAAGCTGATGTCTGATGGCATTTCTTTTATTTTTGCGCCGCAGTTCATAAAACACTTAAGAAGGGTCAGTCTCTTTTTGAGTGCTGCTGGTAAACAACAGTCACAGCCAGAAGACGTCCGTCCACGTGTGAGCTGTGTGTGGGGTGGGGGTGTCTTTTAAGCTTGCCGTATTTCAAGGAAGTGTTGTATTAGCAGCGTAATTTCTTCCCCAGAAGAGAGGATTCCCAAAATCTGTTACGATTTAATCCCTCTCGGTTCTTGAAAGTCGATTTTTATGTTTCTGGATGGCTTTTGCCCATTCTTTGGACAGCAAATGTAAAGTCTCATCGGAAGTACAGCACAGTGTCCCCAGTCACCACACCCGGAGCATTAGTTTAGGGAATTCTGGTCCAGAGGGAAGAGTGCCACCTACTGGGCCACCAATCTGTGGCCTTACAGAGCAGCTTCTGAAGTGAGTTGGGATCAGGCTCTGCGGTCCCTGTGTGTAGTTCCAGGTGTTTCAACATGGAAGATGGCGTGCAAGCAGTACAAAAAGCCCTCCACAGGAACAGCTACAGTAGTTACAAGAACACAAACTGTAGTGTTCGTCAGCAGATAAGATGAAGGAGGGAGAGGGATTTTTTTTCGGTTGAGGGAGGAGAGAAAGGTATCGTGTGTTTGAATGTTTTGATTCCTGCCGTGTTTCAGGGTGCAGTCATTCACACTGGATCCTTTGAAGAAAAAGTCAAAGTGCAGATGAAACTGTTAACTTATTTTATTTTATGTTTTGGTCCTTATTGTTAAATTGCGGATGAATTTGTGCTAAACATGGAGCTGGTAATATCAAACTGTGATGTTAATCCATTTTACAAAAGGGATGTGTTATATTTCATTGACACTTAATTTTAATGCTAACACACGGGTAGGTGAATGATTTGGCATGAGTTTATATATATACTGTACAAGTTGAAAATAAATCGGTTTTACATTACAAATTTGTATTATTATTATTTTCTCCTTATGGCTAGAGGACCTATTGAAGATATAGAAACAGATTTACAGTACGTTATATGAAACAACATGACTCATTTAAAGTTAGGAACAAGTGACTTGATCATGGGTGAAATTATTTCTACCAAAACGAAAACATTTGTGTCCTTTTTAAAAAGTATTTCCTGTTAAGTCTGCTCAGTCGTTATTGCTCTGCTGTGTATAGAGTGGTATCGATTGTTTATTGTTTGTGGTGTGTGTTGTATGTCTGCCTCATGAGTGTTTTCTTGCTGTACCAAAAGCATAAAGACTAAAGAAAGAAAAGAACGCTGTTCAGTAGGGTCAGCAGTGCTCTGCTCTGAACTCACTTTTTTCCACTTCTTCAAGATACGATGGGAGAAGAACATCACACTAGGAGAGCCCCCTGGATTTCTTCATTCGTGGTGGTGGTAAGTCCGTGTTCATCTTCATTTCCTCGCTTCCTCAGTGAAAGAAAGCTCACCTTTCTTTCACTGAGCACTTGTGTGTTTGCCTCACTCCTGTCTTTTCCGTAGGGATAGGAATTGCTCCCCAACACAAGGCTTGTGGCGTGAAGTTTCACCCTGAGTATGACTCTCCCTCATGGGAGCTATCCGCTGCAATTCTGCTGATAGTCAGTCGATCGTCATTACTGGATGTGATGCAGACGCAGGGAGAAGTGGCCGAAACTAGCTGGTAGATTTTATTCTGATTTGGAAGGCTAAGAAAATCAGGAAGGGAAATGCAAAGCGTTGCTGTAAAACTTTCCACTCGATGTGAGTTTTGATAGCTGCGGTGCACGAAGGCTGAGATGGCACATCTCTGAGCAGTGGTGTTGTCCACCCACTGTGACTTGGTGTTGGGCTGTGCTGACAGGCTTTCTTGAGCCTCCCTGCAGTGTGGGGCATCAGGAGAGCAATATGAGTGACAGTTTGAAGCGGTGGGAGTGTTTCCGTCTTTTCCTTGTGATAGCGTTTGTACCAAGTGAAAAGAATCTTACTGCATGCCATAAAGCTGAATTATTCTTCCTTTTGTGAAGAAAAAAACACTCTGCTAGAAAGCATCTCAGTTGCGAGTGCATATCTTGCATTTTTCCTTTTAGATCCTTTGGAATGCTAGTAGTTGAAGTTATCATTAGTACATAGTGTGCAGCGAAATGAATTTTAGTTCACTCTGTCTGCAGTGTATTGGTTTATGGATCAGCAAATTGTAGGATGTTCATGAGCAAGATAATACAGTATTTTTATGCTACCTTATAGAAATGTTCAAGTAGAATTGACAGCTGTATTTTTTTAAACACTGCATGATGTCGCTGCATACTGTACGTTTGAACACTTAACTGTGGCAGTGACTGCAGTTATAAGATTACAAATACCATTTAGTGTGTTTTTGCTCTGTTCAAAAGGTTTCTTCGTACACTAATGACATGAAACAAATGTGCAGTTACTCAGCACTGGCAAGCACACGGCTGCTTGTTGTCTTCTTCAGAGTTTTAAACCAGTGTGGAGTGGTAAAAGGATGATTCTCGGGACAACAGGAATGTGGAGCATATTCGGTTTACTGTATGGACTGCAGCTGTTTCAGAGACAGCTCAACTGGCGTGCACCCTCCAGGCTAGAACTGTAGAGATTACTCCCCAGTAGAACTGTCTTCAAACCTAACAATTTGAAAAAGCGCTGCAGTCACCGCAGGAGAGAGCCACAGTATGCACGTTTTCAGCAGCTTATATACAAATAAACTTGCGTTTCTCAGGGCAGATGAGAAGATGAGGCACGGAATCAGTAATTTTCTGAATTCTCTGACCTTGGTTCTCTGACTAATGTTTTTGATACCCAAGATACCCAATACCCAACACCCTTTCCTGTTATCTGGCTTCTTACAGTTCTCCTTCATTGTTTCTCACACAAATCGTTAATTGCACCTCATAGTCCACTTTAACCCTCTGACTGCTCTAGATTCCTGAAGGCCTTCCCAGAGTCCCTGCAGGATGGAAGTTACTAAATGATAGAACTGATGAATAATGTTGCCTTTCAGAACTGGGCAGCAATTTGCATGCCTAGAACCAGACAGCCCATGTATTTAGTTTTCTTTTCACATGCTTTTATTGTTTCTTCTGTAGAGCCTTTGTTTCCTATTGTATTTCATTCTTATTATATAATTGTTTTACCCCACGATTAAAAATACCTGTAAGATTTTGACTAAAATATACGACAAAAAGCAGAATAAGAAAAGAGTTTCGTTATTTTGTTTGTAGTGGGTATTTTCACCCACTGTCACTTTGTTCTAGCATTTTTTATATCCAACGTATGAAATGAACCAGATTCTTCAACATAATTCACTGCACGCAAAGAAACATTATTTTTGCACCCAGTTAAGCACCCAGGCTGAAAAAATCAAATGTAGTTTTAAAATAAGTTTGTTACTCCAGAGAGCAAATTGGAGAGAAAGTTTGTGTCCGCTGACATTCATACAAATTATTTTCCTTATTTTACACCATTGCAAGTACTAAACAGCCTCCCATGTTTCCTGATAAAGAATGATGTGCTGAGAAAAGAGCATATTTAGAACACTGATTTTTAATTTCAATTCCTTACCTAGAAATGCAAACATCACAAAATATGCAGCTATCTCTGCGAGACCTGTCCTGTTCAAATAATACAAATACTACTACTAATATAAAAAACAACTTTTATTTATAAAGCACCTCTCCCAACACAAGGATGCTGTACACATTGATAGAGAAAAACACAAAAGTGAAAAACAAGATTCAAAACGTACAGGACTGGAGGAAAAAGGTGTGTTTAGAACTGAGACTTGTTTGTATTGCAGTGTGTTCTGGGATCTGTACTGTGCGGCCCCGGAGAGGAGAGAGACCTGTGAGCACTCCAGCGAAGCAAAGGCCTTTCATGACTATGTGAGTATGTCGGTTGACACTGCAGCTTGTTCGTTTCTTTTCTTGCAAAGACTTTTTTTTAAATTTATTTGAGCATCTCAATTCCAGCCCAATTAGGCTGCTTGACCTTAAAGAAGTTTAAAGGTGTTGCATCTTACCTGCAGGGGAAGGTGTTGCTTGTGCTCTTGGAAGGAAAACTGTCTGAGGTGTTTGCCAGCTTGAAAGTTACCGTGCTCTGTGATTATTTGATGTTTAATTTGCCGCAGTGTTTTTTTCTCCTTGTTAAGGGGAATAAAATGTTCAAAAAATGGTGGCTTGCTATAAAGATATAAGAATTAAGAGTAATTAATGTAAGAGAGGAAGGGTGGAGGTGTGCCAAGTTACTTTGCTTTTTTTGTGCTTGCCTGGATTAAATTTCGTTTGTGCCTTCGGGTTTAATTTATTTGACATTCAGTGTGGTAAGGCCAAGCCTTTTGCTGTGAGAAGCCTATAAAGTGATGTTCGTACGTAGTCTATAGGAAGATGTCCTTCGTTCCTTCCACTGCAATGCAAGAAGACAGTGGTGGTCTATACAACGTGCTCCTTCCCACCCTCATCCATCTCACGCTCCCAGCGAGCCAGATTGTAAAGACTGTAGGTAGCCTTGGACAGAGAGGTACAGATAGAGGAAGCCAGTCCTTTTGTTCTGTAGTGTTTTTAAAGCCCGACAGATTATGTATTGGGTGTGTAGACAACCTCCCCACCAGGGAGTGCCTTAGACGTGCATTGCAGAGTAGTAGTGCCGTAAGTAAAAAAAGAAAGAGAAGCCAGGAAGTTTGAGATTGCAGATCCTAGGATATGTGAAGACCACCTTGAATGTACTGCAGCTGTCTTTATGAGCCCACAGAGAAGAAAAAAAGGGGGCATTGCCTGTAAGGAATTGATTAGATATAAGGGAGTGGTCAACAGTGGACTCAGTTAGGTTGTGCCAAGGATCTTGGTCTGGTTGATTTTAATTTGTGCAGTGTGAACAAAACTGTGATCTTGAGTCCTTTTCCAAATGATCTACACTAGAATGCGAATGTCTGGATGTGGAAAATACGTACAGGGTGGGGGACAGTATACGTTGCTCAGAAGCATGCCGCTGTCTCCAGCAAAATAATACTTTTTGCACAGAATTTCATGATGATTTCATTTCATTTAAATGAAAGCTATCACGTATAGTATCCAGCGCAAGGAGGTATGCTCAATAATAGCTCAATTATTATTTACTATGACAACCTGGACAGTACCCATTTGCACCTAGTTCCCAATTGCAGGGCATTTCTCTGGTGTGATCTGAGTGAAGTGCCTTCACTGGGGTGGAGCAGCACTATCTCACCTGCAAGTTGAACCCACAACCTTCAAGAAGCTATATAACTGTAAAGGCCTGATGTGTGCTCCACTCTTCTGCTTTACTGTCATATTTGTATTTTTGCATCTATTAAACTAATAATAAGCTGGAAACATAATGCAGTTAATTCTTACAGGACTGGATAGTGTGCCTGTATATCAGCTTGTCAGCTCTGTTTTTTAGTTGTTAGGTACATTTCCCTGCATTACATTATACTTCATTCAAATAGGGGATTCATAATGAGCAAAGACTTGTTCTTAAGCTCCACAGTCTTTTATTATATTCACCCTGAATTCATTTTCAAGGCTTGGTGTTCTATAGTAAGCTATCATGTAACAATGGTGTAATTTACTGTCATGTAATTGATAACTTTCATGTAATTATGTCACGCTTTACTATTCAAATAGTTATCATGCAAACGTGCGATAATTATTACATAATTATGTGATAAATGTTTTTTTTTTGTGGATGGCAGCAATGCACTTTCACACCAGCTTGCCATCAAACTTGAAAATGAAAAAAAAAATGCTCTTTGGCGATGTCTGATTCATGATTTTCCCTGAAAGCTGCAAAACAAAAAAAAAAACTTGAAAAAAGAAAAAGCTGGAATAAACAGCATAGATCTTCCCAGCTGCCATCTTCCTCAGTATGCCAAGATGCAGCGTTTGCTCACCTGCGGTGTGCAAGCAGCGTTGCAACAGAGCAGTGTAGAAATAAAAAGAACTCCATCCACAAATCTGAACTGGCAAAAAGAACCCAGTTCTCTTTGAAGTGAACGCCGTCTCTTTCATAGGTGAAAACAAAAGGAACTAAGCTCCTTTTTGTTTTTATTTTGACCCTGGAGCTCGCTCCCAAGCGAGCACTGGCTCACTTAGAAAAAAATGATCTGTGAAAAGGCCTTTAAAGTTTGTCAGAGCTGGGCACCCTGCAGATCCTTCTTGCTGTAGAGGTGAGAATTTAATACTGTTTTGCTTCCCTTTCCTCAAGAATTTGGGAATTCGAGTTTGCGGCTCTCATATCCCAGCTCTCTAAAGGGGGAGAAAGGGGAGTCGTGGGTCTGAAACAAACCCACGCGAGGAAGTGCCTCTCGTTTTTTTTTACGGAGAATCAAGCTGGGAAGAGAACTGGGAAACCATGTTCTCTTCTTGACGACTGTGTTCCCCATTTCAAAATGTTAATTAAAACTGCAAAGGAACAAGGAATAGGTTTATTCCATGCTGAAAAGAGAAGAAAGAAAACACAAAAACGTTGTGTTTTCTTTCTTCTCTTTTCAGCATGGAATAAACCTTTACTTGTTCCTTTGCAGCATACACATGCTGACGCAGCTCCCCACCTGAACTACTTAATTAAAACTGTTTGCTGTGATGGCACGTGACATAAAGAGGAATCGATCTCAATACCGGGGTGTTTGAAATGTTTAACCAGCAGCACGACTGAAGTTGAACCGGTTTTCTCCATTAAAGAAAATTAAAGGACGATGAAGCCGACTTTGATCAATCAATTGCATTCCCTGACAGAGGGCCAAGAACCATGAAGAACAGTAAATGAGCTAGGGCTAGCATGACATGGACATGGTCTAGGAAGAACAAGACTGCCAGCGTGGAGTGGTGTGCAGAGCTGGGTGTTGTTGACAGAAGCAGTAGGCAGCTGGAGCTGGTGTTGGCAGAGACAGGGGCCAGAGTGGGCATCCTTGGCGAGGGTCTCTAGGGGCAGCGCACTGGGCTGGTTGGTCTTCTGTCCACACCATTGCTGAGGGCTTGGCATGTCCAATTTTAACCATTTTAACAAAAGCGGATCACAAATTTGCTGTGATGTTAAAACGATAAATTAAATTATTTCCTAACAGCGTGCACGGCTTTCTAAAAAAAATGCCGGCTTTGATGACTTACAACCAGTATGACTCATGAAGAATAGGGGACCACTCTTATCGTGCAACGAGCCCAGAAGAGAAAATGACGCACTGCAGTCGTGCAGATGTTAAGGGCAAAACATTATAATTGTCCACCTAGTGCACAAAGACGTGCCCACGTAGTTTTGCTGTTTGATTCATTACCTTTTTCAAAAATGTAGAGATACAAAGGAAGGCTGTGGCACTCACTCGCAGTACTTGGTGATATGGTGAAGAGCCACGGTCTACCATGGTTAATTAATAAGGTAGAGGGTGAAGCTCAAAATCGTCCTGGTGCTTCACAGGCTATCCCACTCATTGTACAATGGCAGAATAGACTACACGTGAGTCATAAGAGGAGGCATTTATCAACATCAAATTTAATAAGAGGCTGGGGAAAAATAATTGTAAAATTACAGTATGTGCATAGTTACTGTGTAAGTTGCAGATTTAGTTCTTTAACACGATTTCCCTCAGTTTCTTGTTCATTTGAGACAGTCATGCTTTTGGCACTTGTATCTGAAACCAGTTGCTTTTTAAATGTAACCTCCGCCTGTTCGCCGGGGGCTTTTGAAATGAAATGTTATAAAAGTTAACCTGAACATACTGTACAGTACGTACTCTACATGCTGTCTCGAGAAGCACCAAATGGCAAAAAGCAGTCATTTCGGAAGACAATGGATACATACAGTAGCAGAACTCGTGATGTTTGTTATGTCTGTTGAGGTTCTTGTATGGTCACTTAGCAATAATTCAATAAAACAACACCTCTGCTGTAACTGCGCTGGAAGTGGCAGGAAGCATGATTTAATTTCCCAAGCGCCTCCTACCGTAGGGCACTCTAGGGCGTCCTCACTGAGTGGAGCGACATACTGACATTTTTATTTCCTTTGTCGTGAGAGGGGGTTTTACAGAAGTGGATCTTTAAAAAAAAAAAGGAGGACACAGCAGTTTTGCTGAGCTGGGTTCTGTCCTGCCAGCACCTGGGTTAACGCATTTTCTGTGCAAGGACAGGTAAATGATATTTCTCCTGCAGCCCATTATTTTTAGTTACTGCCATATCTGCTGTAGCTGTGTTGGTATTGGAAGAGTGGGTTACAAACAGACAGACCAATGCAGAAAATGCTGTTTTTTAAAGCTTTGTGTTGGACGTTCATGGCCCCCGTACTTCTTTAACCTGTGGTACGTACCGTCCCCTTCCTAAGGCAGTAGAAAGCCAAGGGTGTGGACAAGTAGCAGGTTTGGCTGGATCCTCCAGTCACTGGCTCTAGGATCTTCCTTTCTGGCAGGTCTGCTTTGCATAGGCTGACGAGCGTCGCAGAGATGATGACGAGATGCACACTGTGGGCAGGTTCAGGATTTCAAAGACAGTTTTAAGATGACCCACTGTTGGCTGATGCTTGGTTTTCAGCGGGCCATGTCTGACCTGTCCTAACCAGGGAGCTGTTAAACTTGATTCCCCTAGCACAAAGCCCTGTTTCCATACCCGGGCCCTCTTTTACGGACGTATTCGTTTCTAAGGTAGCAGCATGATTCACGCAGGTTTTACTTGCGTTTGCAAACTGTTTAAAAACAGTTTGCAAATTAGGAGGGAAAAAGTATCACGACACAGCTGGCAAGAAAATGAAATCAAGCACAAAACGTAGGAAAGAAGCATGTTTGTGCTGTACAACAATAACAGAGTCATGAATGTATAGAGTTCTGTCTTTGTGAGGAGCACCGACGCTTGCATATGGAGTATTCTTCAGAGACCAGAGCCACAGCTGCATGTTTTGTATGCGTCAGTTTTTCGCTCCTAACTTTTATGCCAAGAAAACTGTGGTGGAAAATCGCAAGTCCCCTCCCCCCCAAAAAAAATAAACCTGAAGGAAAAAGTACTCTATCTCCGTTTCTCTTTTATTCGTAGAGTTTGGGGATTTGGCTCTTGTTATAAATGCACTGCAGCATGTTTGCTCTGAAACGGAAAATGCCGTTGCACGATTGAATTAGATAATGTGTTTTATATACACTACCCCCTTGTGTAAACATCAGTGTCTTGGAATAAAAAAAATTAAAAAGTGCTGGACTGAAAAAACAAATCAGCAAAACAAACATTTTGGTGCTAAAGTTTATTAATAGTACCCATTTGAGCAAGAAAACATCTTCTGGAAATGGAATTCTTTTTTTCCTCATCCTGATGCCACGGATTTGTTTTGATTTTTTTTTTTGTGCTTCATGGTACCTTAGTGTAACTTTGTTAATTTCTTCTTTTTGGAGTAACATACATTTCTTAAATAATATCTGGCTGGGTTTGTATTAACTAGTACGGCACAAGTGACACTAGAATGTGCTTCTTTTGCTTCCAGAAAGCAGATACAAGGTCCTTTTATTTCATTATGTAGGCTTCTAAAGATGGGGAAAAAAGCCAGGTATTTAGCATGGACTAAATTATTATGTAATTGTTTAAAACACAGAGATTCAGTACCTGAGTTTTTGGCAGTATTTGGATTTCTGTTCTCAGAGCAGCAGATCATTCCAGTGTGAATGTATAGATATATATGGTAAAGTGGAAGGCAAGGGCGTTTACACAGAAAATGTGATATGAAAGCAAATAAAGCTGATGTCATCTCTGGAAAAACAGCTCCTTGAGAACTCAAGTTCAAATTCATTGTAGAGCGTGTGGCCTGGCCTTCACTCTAAACGCAGTGCTCGTCTTCTTTATTGCCAATTAACAGTATTTCCTTGGAGTGCCGTTTGAGTAGCAGGGAATGTGCCTAATTATAGGTTAAAGGCACAAATTATAAGTTCTCAGTCCCCAAGATCCTTGGTAATATGCAGTTATAATTTGTTATGCCTACAGTGCAGGAGGAGACGATAAATAATGTAGCCGCTTTTTGCTTACACTAAACAAACAGAGGTCTTGCAATTATAGTACACTTTCAAATGGAAGACGGGCGAAGATCTTAATTTGTTATGTATTCATTTCGCTGTTGTACATTGCTGTATACTTGGAACAAATTGTCTGTGTGTAAGTATGTCCCACAGTACATTAATAATGAAATCACGATTTGATTTACTGTTGGCTTCGGCGTGTTTAACCCCCCTCCCCAAAAAAAGATTGAAGTTAATCTTTTAATTGTTTAATAGTTTGTTTTTTCGTCACCTGTTTCCTGTAATTGTTTTTGTAATAGCCTTTCGCAAACTCTTTTTCCTAATCTGCCAAATGGAAAAAAAAAGGTAGAAGTATTATCCTTTAATGACTGAAATTCATTTGAAATCACATCGCGGGTCACTTTCAGTAACCCGCTTACCCAGCGCAGGGTCCTGGTGGCCCAGAGCCCGCTGTGGGAAGCACTGGACGCAAGGCAGAATACACCCTGGACAGGCTGCCAGTCCATCGCAGACGATCTTTTTTGTCTTCTTCTTTGATCTGTACATTATTACAGTACTTAATAACATTAATAACTATTATGGTGAAAGGCCTTATGTGACACTATTATTGCCTTATCAGTGCGTAGTTAAATCAACTTCTCTGTGCACCCCTGTGTTGCAGCTGTACGGACTGCCATTCGCTTCACTGTTACTGTTATTTCATTATCAGTGTCCCAGACTGGCAAGATACCGCGGCGGCAGCAGGCACATGCACTTGATTATGAAAAGAATCTGAAACACAGCGTTTTGAAAAGTAGCGCCCGGTGTCAACTGAGCTTCAGCATTTTATTTTAGCCACGGGGTAAACCAGCTCAGCTCAGCTTCCCCCCCCCCCCTCATCCCCGTGAATCCAGTTAACCTACCAGTATGACTTGTGGGAGCAAACCGGAGCACCTGGAGGAAACCCACATGAACAAGGGGAGAACATGCGAACTCCACACAGACAGGACCTCAGGAACTGATCCCAGCACCTCAGTGCTAACCGCTGTGCCGCCCTCATTTAAAATCATTGGATTTTTATTTAAGTTTTGCAGGATGTACGTTTGAGGGAAGGATAGTACAGAAAATCACGTTTTGTGACGGATTACACGAGGTTCTCGAGGATTTCGAAACCTGTGGCAAAATCAGTTTTACGAGCTCGGATTATTCAGTTTTTTTTGTAAGCAAGTTCTACAACAAAACTGAAATGTGCTGTTTACAGGTAAACAGGTAATTTATAACGTGGAATTAATAAAAAAAAATCATTTTGAGTGAGGCCAGCGCATTGTACTGTGCATGCCGTTCTTTTCGTTTTCATGGACAATCCTCGTTGTCCCCTCAGGCGGTTGCGTTGACTGAAAAGACGAGGAGCGTTTTCACATTGAGGAGAATCTAATTGTGAAACTAATGGTGTTACAGGCATTCTTAATTCCTGCTGCAAATAATTATGCCTGAGGGTAATTTGCACTTGTTAAAAAAAAAAAAGAAAACAGATCTTGTGCAATAGGATGTTTGGAATAATTTCAGAACTTGACAAATGCATAGCGTGTGCTCTTAATTTCATTGAAATCGTTTCTGTACTGCAGATCTGTCAGCCCTTTGAGCTTTCACAGCGCCACTCTGACATGCTGGTCCACACTGGGAGATAGCCGGCATCACCCCGCACCCCTAATATCCCCAGTGGCAGAGCGGAAAATACAAGCCTTAAGGCTGCTGCCCCATTGGGAATGTGGACAGTGGCTCTTACACTCCCAGACACATAGCCTCATCTACAGACCCATCAGCTCTTCACAAAGAAAGCAAAAATGCGGGAAAAAAATAATTAATTCTTAAGAACGCGCCGTTCTTTTCGTTTTCATGGAGTACCTTCGTTGTCCCCTCAGACGGTTTCATTGACTGAAAGGCGAGGCGCGTTTTCACATCGAGGAGAATCTAATTGTGGAACTAATGGTGTTACAGGTATTCTTAATTCCCCCTGCAAGTACTTTATGCCTGAGGGTAATTTACACTCGTCGGGGGAAAAAAAAGGAAAAGGATCTCGATTTTGGCTTCCCAAGTTCCATTCTGAGCGCAGCTGTAGCCGAGGTGAGGCTGTGAGATATCCTTCCCCAAGACGAGAGCGCATGACATGACACCACACGCATCGCAAGCCCGACCCGCAGTCTGAGCAAAATGACCGCTGTGGAAGTGGCAGCGGTCTCGTGCGAGGGAAATTCTCCAGCAATATCACAGCTGAATTACGGTGAAGGCAAAGGCAATGGAGACGTCTGCTGGGACAGGTGGCGGATGTCACGGATTTGACCTCCGAAAGGGGTCATCTGTGTGCTGCTCCGTGTCTGGGTCCCCTCTTTGGTTCATCCAGTGGGGTTCCAGCGGGGGCTCGCTGGGGGCACTGCGCCTGGGGGGGGGAACGTGCTGCCCGTCCAGCTGGCGTGAGTACTCGTGCCTGGGGTCTGCTCAGACGAGGGCCGCAGGGTCCGCTGCCTTGTCCTGAAAGGGCTTTAACTCTTTCCCGCCCACCGACGGCTCCTCCACCCTGTGAGGAACACGGGCTTCTCCGCCACCCACCTGCGGTCCTCCGTTCATGCTTACAGCTGCTGTCGGAACACCGCACAAAGTGCCTTTTTTTGTGTATTTTTTCAAGGATGCTTCTGACCCGCCCTGCTAAAATTCAGTCTGGGTATTATTTTCTGATATTCTGAAGCTGCTTCTGTGTTAACAAACTGGAATTTCAAGGCGAAGGTCAGGAGGAGAGTAAAAGAATTATAATTTGTCATTTTTGTATCGCCAGCGAAAGAATGCCAGACTTGTTGAAAGACAACACCAGGTTCACGTGGTGCCTCTTTTATCTTACTGGTACCAGAATTGATCATTTCTAAAGGTGCTTTGCAGGTCTTTCTCTTTTTTTCTCCTGCAGTTAAGGACATAAAGGCGTAAGAAACATTACAGAGCCGTGGCCGTTGGGCCCGTTTTGCTCATTTGGTTGCTTAGTGTTTCATTGATCCCACGAAGCCATTTCTTAAAGAATCCAACACAGTCAGCTGCAACAGTATGGATAAGGAGATTCTTCCAGGCTCTCTTGTTTTCTGTCCTAATTGTCCATAAACCCAATTTCCAGTTGTAGACCCAGGTGGGTCCTTGTATCAGAGTCAGTCTTGTAGCTGTCCCCTGGAATGCCACGGTCGGGATCTTTCAGGCTTTTGGTCACGTTGCCTGTTCAAGGCTATAAAAGGTTCTTTTCCCAAAATAAAATTATGGCTTTCCTTTCTGGCCAAGATGTAGTCTGGTTGCTCTCCTTTGTGCTGCCTCATTAACTTTAATATCTTTTATTATTGTAAACCAAACCACAGCACGGTCTGTGAAAAGCAGGACTTAACTATTGCTCAACGTCATTTGGAGATATCAGCCCTGCAGATTTAAGTAAACCATGCATTTTGCTGGTCTTCATTTTCCACTTTTTCTAAGCTCCTAGGTCTTGCACATGTATTGCCCCATTCTTTTGAGTGTTGAAAATGGATGTTCTTGCTGTCTGCGTGCAGCATCTCGCTCTCATCCATGTTGAATCTCAGCTGTATGAAACCTGGCATCATTTCTGTTTGGAGCGCATGGGGGCACCAGCCCGCTTTTATCACCAAGCTCAGTTACCGACCCTGGTGATTGGAAAATAAATGCTTTTTTATCTGTCATAACTGAAAAATAAAATGAGCAGGTCTGTGCTGAACAGGGACAAGGAGACCTTTCTCGTAATGAGGCGTCGTTGGCAGTCCTCCGATAAGGACTGCTGGCAGCAGAAGGGGCTGCCTGCTCTCTCTGCACTTCAAGCCTGGGCCGCCCGCGTTCCTCGGCTGCCCATTTCCTGCGGCTCAGACCCAAATGACTGATCTCGCCTCGAACGCTTCCTAAAATGGCATTTTCTGTACGCCACCGATATAATTACCAGCAGGGATGAGCCCGCCGACAGTAGAAATCTGCAACCGAGGCTGCAGTCATTAGGAACCCGCAAGAGAAACGGCTGTGCTTTGCATGCTGCTTGAAGGGAATGAAGCAAATGCAAGGTGCGGAAGTATTGATTTTACCCCAAGAAGCCCTGATACGTCCGTGTGTCAGTTTTGAAAAATAAAGTTTGCTCTTTCATCTAGAATTTCTAATGTTGTTCCGGTTCTGTGGCTCTTCAAAATTGGGTTGGCACAATAGTGATTTAAATGCCAGTTTTAGGTCTGGCAAAGACAAAGAAAAAAAGAGCACAGTGTTGCTTTCCTTAGTACCAAAGTAGCTGCTACCTTCAGTATGTGTCATACTGCAGTTCATTTTGCAGCAGCTGTTCTCCAGTGCTATAGTGTTTCCTCTCTGCATGCCGATTTGAAAGAGTGTAGTTCTGTGCTGGGTAGATAATGCAGCAGACACCATTGTATTCGCAGATATCGTGGAAGAGCACTAGCTCAAAGGCATTACAGTTCCCCAGGGTACTTCTATAATTGACCCAGTGCACTGAAGGGGATTTTATTGGGTTAAAACTTGGAGCCTGGTCTCAGATGTTTTATGGGTTTTATTAATGATTTTGAATGTCAAAAGGGGGGCCCAGTTTACCCAAATACTGACTCACTACGGTTGTTCCAAAGAGCTCTGTGGTTTTACAACAGAGTTTCAGAAAAAAATGATATGGTTTTGATTAAGGAGCTTGGTAGACTTCCCTGTAGCTTGTATACATAATAATCTTTCGTGTTTATATTTAGTATCTATGTACTGTGTTCGAGCGTTTTGCTTTTTTGTCCGTTTCACGTTTCCTTCCTGACATCCATCTTACTGTGTCTCACTGTGGTGTTCTGTAGTAACCCATGGCAAAAAAAAACAACCAGACATTCAAATCTGAAAACAAATAAGTACTGAGATAGAAATCCATACCATTGGAACATCTTTTTATCGTCTTACATGTGTAGAAAACCATAAGGTTAAGTTCTGATTACTGAAGCTTGGAACTGCTTTTCGGGTTGCTAAAATACATAGGAAGTTTCCTAAACCATTTTTTGTTTATCCTAGATGGCCAGTTTTGGTTCATGGAATGCAAAGTGGAAGTTATCTATCGTGTGTTTTTAGGGTTTTCGGTTGCTCAAATGCACTCGCTCGCTTCATGGTGCAATGTGTATGTGGCGCGAGAGGAAGAAAGCACCCCGTTATCTGAAAGGCAGTGCACTGCGATTGTGAGGTGCATTGGAATGCACAACATGCAGTCTCATTGTTCAAAATGCAATAAAAACTGCAAGTCACAGGAAGATGCCTGGATGACCACATTATGGTTGGCCACATAACACAGCTGTGGGTCAGGCCCGAATCCATCAAAGACTTACACGGCGGATTAGTGCTGGGAGTCGCACTAATGTCATTGCAAATCACTGAGCAGGGGGAGAGGATCAATGCCTTTCCTTTCAAGCTTGTTAAAATTCATTGTTGTGGTCATTGTATGTAAAAAAAAAAAAGATTTACCTCTCCGTCTGACCATTCCAGATGCGTCTCACCATTTCAAACGCAGAAGCAAATGTCAGAGCTGTTGTTTCTTGTTTTAATATCCTGCAAAAGTTGCATCCTGTTATACTTTGTCTATACATTCTCGGTTAACTCACTGCGTAGGTTAATTAGTGCCGTTCTACCTGTTCAGATAACAGCGGATAGAAGGGAACAACCGGTATTCCTTCCTTTTAGGAGGAATGTGCATGAATTTGAGCGAACGGCAGAGGGACAGGTATCTTTGTTGGGCCAGCCGGAGTGGCACGCCTCTTCTCTGGGGCTGTGTAAGTGAGTGAATGTGAGTTTAATACTCTCATGAATACTCTTGTGCTCTCGTCGGAGAACTTTCAGCTTTCCTTTTCGCCAGCTATTTTATTTGCTTAAGTAGGATATTCTCCAAGAAGGAGAAGAATATGGAGATTTTAATGTTTTTTTTTTATAAAACTGTAAGTTACACATCTTGCATTTATCCAAAGTAAGAGCAAAATGCTGTACGTTTGTTTGAGAACTTATATATAACTTGAGTTTTGTACTGTGATGGTAGTGCTGGTTTTGGTCCCTTTCCTGATAATGATGGTGAAGTGCAGAGCAGAATATGTGTGTTTTTAATAGGGGGAGTCATGGTGTTATCCAACATGTTTCTCATACCTTATGAAAACTGGATTTCCTTTTCACAAATCCAGAATCCCGTGCATATTCTCTTCCTGTTCAGCGGGGTCGTGCTCCTCACGTTTGGGAACCTGGAGCTGCAAGAGCAGGAGCGAACCCTGCGAAAACCTGGCCCTTGACTGAGGAGGACATCAGCCCTCTTTCCTCCTGTTCCGCCTTGGATCACAGCGACCTGCTAGACTCTGTGCAAGGCCCAGCCACAGGGCAGAGGCACGATTCGTTTCTAACGGCATTGCTTGCTTCATGACAAGCAATGCCGTTCAGGATTCTGCATTTAAAATAAAAAACTTCAGCCCGAGACAAAACCAGTTTTGAACACGGGTTTTCGGGTTCCTAGTAGAAGCTCGCTGTTAACAGAGGGCAGACTGTTGCCAGATCAGCTCCCAGGAAGTTGTTATTCACCTGTTCTGAAGAGGGTCCATCATTCACGATCCCCAGGGCTTGCTCTGTTCACTGTGCCTTAGATCATCAGGTTGATGCATCCCCCTGTTGGTCTTGGCAATTTGTGTGTTGTGGTATAAGTCTGTGGAAAGGTTGCTTTAAAAGCATCAGCAGATCAATAGTGCTTCTCCGAGAATGTGTGTGGCACCGTTTTCTTTCATAATAGGCGCTGGCTTTCACACAGATCTGTGCAGATGCGGGGATGGAAAATGTCAGTACGCGTTTCTCGATCAGCCTAACTGAGATTTAAACGTGCTGTTGAATTGCAGAAGTGGACAGTCTCTAACTCCCGTTGCAAAACGTTGTCATAAGCTGCATTTTTCAGTGTTTTCTACGTGGTGCGACTAATCACAAGGGTGCCCACTTGTACAAGGGCCTTTTCTCATCTTACCAAACCTGTGATCTCTTACGATTAGAGGAGGAAGTGTGAATCAAGTGGTACTAAGGGGAACATTTTAATTGCTTGAAAGTGTCATTGCTTTCACTGAACTTCTAGGAACAGAGGGAGTTCTTATTGTTTTAATAATTAAATTGCTTTAATTGTGAATACAAATTTGCCACATTCATTTAAATATTACGGCTGCCACCTTAGTAAGTTGAGTTAAACCTGTCTTTCCTCCAAAAGGTAATCATCTCTTATCCAGCTAATTATTTGTTTATTCGCCGTGTCCCCATTTGCGGATCTCTGGTCCGGATAACTTTCGTCATGCTGAAACTTTAGATTCTTTTAAGCACTAACCTGGACCTTTTTTTCCTGGCAGTGCGCTTGGTTTGTAATTGGGCTGTTACCACACATGCCCTCTGCTGTCCTGTTTTTAATGCTGTGCCTACAGCACTCCAGGATTGTCTTGGCAGCCAGAATGCTGGACGTGTGGTACCTTCACAGAGGAAAATATTCATGCAAGCGCTTTAAAAAAAATAATATTCAATATTTTCAAAAGGAACCAAAGTGTTTTTTTTTTATTTTGTGTGTGATTTCCGGGTTGAAGAAAACTTTTTTTGGCTTTTTGTTCTTTGGTAATACACAGCTGCTGGATTCTTGGCAACTATGAATATTAAAGACAAAACTATGCAAAAGGGGCTGTTTTGGCACTGCGAAGTTTAGATCTTGCCTGGCGCATTTTGCAGAGAATGTCATATAAGTGTATTCTTTTTTGACCTCTGTTTATATCAGGAGAAATATTGTGGATCTGTTTTGTTCACTTCCTACTGTTGCAATTCAGGGGTCATTTCCTATGAGTATCTCCACCTACAGGGCCAAGGCTGGTATGCAGGTCTGTGTGGTAATGTTGATATACAGTAAATGATCGGAAGAGAAGCATCATATATCCGCGCACTGCCAGGGCCTCGTTAAAAGTGTGCTATTGAGCTGCCTTTGGAATTCCTCAGGTGGGCAAATCTTCAGTCTCTCCATGCGTGGCGGAGCAGTGGCTCTGTGGCTCAGGATCTGCGCCTGTGGCTGGAAGGTTGCCGGTTCAAATCCTGCGGCCGGCAGAGGAATCGTACTCCGTTGGGCCCCTGAGCAAGGCCCTTCACCCCAGCTGCTCCAGGGGTGCTGTATAAACGGCTGACCCTGCGCTCTGGCCCCAAGCTTCTCTCCCTGTCTGTTGGGGAACGCGGAAAGACAAATTCTTAATACAAGAAATTGTATATGGCCAATAAAGTGATCTTATCTTATGTAAGCCGAGGCGATAAACCTGTCGACGGTACAGGGTTGGAGGTACATTTGGATCTTTGCGAAGGAACAAATAAAGGTTTATTCCAGGCTGAAAAGAGAAGAAAAAAAAGGAAACGTTTCGGCTCTGGAGCCTTGTGTTCTTTAGCGCACCTGCACGGGGTGTGTGGGGCCATATCCAGCTCTGGAAGAGGCTTCCTCTTCTGCCTCGTCCCTGGAGGCCGAAGTCCCGGGAAAGGTATCCGTCGCCTGAGCGGCGTCTGAGCGGCGCCGGCGGCCCCCGGAGGCGTTTAGGGAGAGCTGCCCGTCTCGGATAGAGGAGGAGAGCCACAGCTCTCGGGGGCCGTTCACACAGAGACAGGTGTCCGCGGGGGGAGGAGCCCCGGTCGTGAGCAGTCGCTGCCCATCGCCGGGCTTCTGGCTTGTGTGCAAGTAGGAAGTTGGGAAAGAAGGCAGAAATAGCAGGCATTCCTTGCAGACGCTTCTTGTGTGCTGCAGAGCCCGTAAACAAAGGTATTTTCATTTTATGTGAGTTTATGCAAACCAGCAGTTCATTAAATTGAAGGAATTGCTTTGGACAAAACCTTCAGCTCAATGAGTTAAACATTATTTTTGATTTTTAACGTGAGCCCCTGAATATTTATTTTATCTTACTGTGTTCCTTTTGCTTACAGGTAATATAAATTGCAAATGCAAATCTGTGCTGTAAGATCACCTGGTTAAAGCCATTTACAGTTAATAATATAAAGATCTGTTTTTCGACAGTATGTATTGCATGTGTATACAATATATGTATATTTAGCGAGGACATTGTTTTTATGGGCCGTGAATAATCCTGCTCTGTTCTTACTGTATATTCTTTTAATTTACATTATTCGTCCAAAAATACAGTACGTAATTACAGTACAGTATGTATTCCCCAAAATTTCAAGGTATAATCAAAAGTAATACTGTTGACAATATTATGTGTCATATTTGCCAACTTTATATAACATGTAATGAGCATCTTGTCGTGCTCTGGGGTCATGTCAGACGTGACCACTGAGCTATCTACAGCAGTTTTAACAGGGTTTGTTTTCGGTGCCCAAGGGCCTCAGCTAGTGGGCCCCAAGTACAGTGCGCAGGGTGGGGACTGCTGCACCCCAAGAGGTGCTAGTGAATGTCATGACAGTTGAGCGCTACAGCCAACAGGTTCACATGCACGAGTCAGCAGGGCTCAGCAGAAATACCGTACCGCGTTTTTTCAGATTTTTTTTCTTCTGCGGATTTGTATACGAAGGGGGAAATGACTTCCAGGAGTGTACAACTTCCTTAAATAGCTTCCTGTGTTTAACCCGCGAGTTTTTCTTTTTATTTCCACAGAGATCCACAAATTATTTTTTTCCATTTTACTGAAGAAAATTTTGAGTGCGTTTTAATTACAAAAGCCGTGAATGGGGGCAAAGCAGTACTTGGAATGGGAGAGGAAACTTTGCTGCTGTCAAGCTAGAAAATAACAGAGTACTATAACAGCACGTGTGCATGGCTTTCTGGCACAGTTACGCAAGTCAAGGAGTGTCTCTAATAATAATAATAATTGCTTACACTTATATAGCGCTTTTCTGGACACTCCACTCAAACCTTAGTTTTTCCCAGGAGGTCTCCCCTCCAGGTACTGACCAGGCTCACACCTGCTGAGCTCCAGTGGGCTGCCAGCTGTGAGCTGCAGGGTGATAGGGCTGCTGGCATAACTGTGTTCATGTGTGGGGTGGGGGTTAGAGATCTGAACTGTGGGGTCACATCCCAGGTGAGACACTGATCCAAGTGCTTTGCCTTCATTGTTCCCAGTCGGACAAACATCGGATGAATGCGTCGGCCAAGTGCATTTGTAGTAGTTACAGCTGTTCCTCTCACTACTGGAAACAAAGGAGTCTCAGGGAGGGACTGCTGATGGAGAAAACTGACTGATTCTGTCTTGCCAGAGAATGGTGCAGGGGCACGCGGTGAGCTCCGTGAGTTCATCCAGCCGTTCAGAAATAAATTCTTGATTCACCTGTTAATTAACAATGTTATGTCACCTTGGCGACTGATTTCTGCCGCTCTGTCCTTGCTTCACCTTGACATGTTTCTAGCATTTTAAAGCTTTCGTTAACTGCCTTTTCCGTCCCATAACCTGAAGCGCCGCCGGCGGTTGGTGTGTCCTCGGTCCTTTCAGTGCCGCAGGAGCTGCGCGTGTGGGATCTGGGAGGATCAGGCAGTGTCTGCGGAGGGAAGGGCTGCTGGATCCCCACCTTTAGGAAAGGGTTAAGCTGCTGCTGAAGCGCTGGTAGACGGTTTGAGGTGGTGGGAGCTGGGTGTTGGTAAATGATTAATGAGCGGAGAGGGGAAAGCGCTCAGAACGGAGGCAGGCTGGCACTCTCCGCTCAGCTCATTCTTGTATAATGCAGCAGCCTGCACAGAGAAGAGCTGCCTGGGGATTTGGGAAGATGCAGGTGGTCCTTCAGTTTTTCGGCAGAGATTCATTTTTAATAGGATCTGAAGCGGCAGTGGGCCCTTTCCTTAAAAAAAAAGAAACCTCTCTGTTCCGTTGAACTCAGCGAGTTTTGAATATCTCTTACAAATGCAGCGCTTCTCACGAGAAGGGCTGAGACATAGCAGTTATTGCTTCTGTGTAGGCGATGGCGTGTGCATGTATGCTTTGGATGCGTCTGGTAGCAGCATGAAATCACTAATCTGTATCCCCTTGTTCAGAGGTAGAAGTCACTGGTGTCTCTGCTGCAGTCCTGCCCATTGCCTGCTTACTTTAGCCTCAGTAGCATTGCCCCAGAAAATCCACCTTCCCCTCTGAGGCGCATTATTCAAACGCTTTTGCATGGTGATGAACAGATCACATGGATTTATTCAGTTTCAGCTCCTTTCCTTCAGTCGAGCCCGTATGCTCCAACAGGAGCAAAATCATATGTTCTCGGATTTTGACACAATAGCTGTGTGTTTAAAGTTGACTGCTCAGGACGTATACAGTACATCATGAATGCGCTTACATGCAGTGCAGCTAAACTGTGGAAGGCCTGATGATGATCTTGATTTCTAATAAACTGTTTTCTTTTTATTTAACTGTGATTCCTTCTTTTTCTCGTGGTGCTCGTGCTCGTGCTTCATGTTTTTGCTAAGTATATGTTGTACTGCGTCGTGATTTATCCCATAAGCCTCTTTGCATGCAAGGAAAAGTATCGACTGCCAGCAGTTCTAAAGACTACTTTCTATTCCAGTAGCAGCTTGCTTCATAAAAAACTTCAGGAGTGTGGTTTTCAGAGGTGAAGCTCTGAGGATGAGCAATGTACTTCCTTCTCTCCCAAGATGAGAGTTGATCAAAAGAAAACCTGGGTCGTGTTCGTTCGAAATTGTGCTACACCACTTCTTGTGTGAACATTCGCTTGGATGACTACCTTGTCTCTGCAGAAGCCACTTTTTTTGTACATACGATCTTGTTTTCCCAGTCTGCTTCCGTACGTTTCCACGTTTTTCTGTCTCCTCTAATAAACAATTCCCAGTGCTTTTGGTATTGCCAAACAAAAAATAAAAGTTTTGTTGTGTTTGAATGACTTGCTTTTCAGTGCTAAAAGTAAGGCTTCTTAGTTTTGTGTTTACTGCCACCTCATGTACCACCATCCTTCATATAAAGTGAAGAGAGTCCAGCACTGGAGCACTTTGGTGAATAGTGAAGTATAGTAGAATTCTTAATTGCAGGGGTACTGGGCAAGTTGCCCCTACAAGTGCACAAATGTTCCAGTGTGATCACCAGAGCCACAGAAGATCAAGAAACTGCACAGGTGGCTGAATAAGCTCCAAAACCCAAGACTGTGGAAATTATTACAGCCTACCCTTTCACACGTTATTACAGCTTTTCAACGTAGGACAAGGTACCCTCAAACACAACTTTCAGTAAGCGCAACGTCAATTGATCGAGTAAATGTACTTGTGAATGGAGAAGATTGATAGATTGTTGAACGAGCCGTAATAGTAATGTCAGTACACATCATAAATACATTTTTTTAAAAAGGCCCGTTGCAGCAAACAAATGAAGCAATTCAATGTGGCAAGTTAGATTAGCAATATGTGGTCAGTCGTACTTGCGGTTTTGCTCTGAAAAAATAATTTTTGAAAGTGTTCAAACTATAATCGTGCATTTATCAGCTTTTAAAGATGCTTTTATTTTTGGCTTCCTGAAGAAGCGCTGATGGCTGTGCTCTGGCTTCCCAGGATGGGCTCCGGCTGCCCTGCGCTGTCCTGTTGGATAAAGCAGATTGGTCCCGTTATTGATCCTGGTGGATGGGCGTGGCTGGCAGCTGTGATTGCTTTTGACTGCTGTGTTTGACTCAGCATTGGTGTCGTTGGTGCCATCCCTTAAGACAGCTGGTCCCCTGCTCCAGTGTAGCACAGCATGAAGCCACAGTAAAATCACAGGGAAAGTGCAAAGATCTGAATTTACAACAGAAAACTGTGAGAGATGACCAGGCTCTTAATTATGTTATAAATCTGATGGGTATGGGTGGGTTGCGTGTACTGCAAATTTGTTATTCATTTTACCCTTATCTCGAGGAGAATAATTAATCACAGGAATGTCCCTGCATATTATTTGCAATCCTAATGGGCGTCTTATTTAGTCTTAATCCAGTGTCTAGTGCAGTAATGTCAGAGTTCTTCAATTGCTGAAAGCCAGCCTTCGTTGTTGGTTATTAATTAAATTCTTCATAGATGGTTATGATCAGCTAGTATCTCCAGAGGGGCGGACAAGGGATGTAATTATAGAAAGTCTCCCAGAGCTGTTTATTTATTGATAAATTGTACTTTAGATTGTGTAATTCAATGCACAGAAAGGATCTTCCCTGACTCCTATGTACACCACACAAAACACTGCAGCAGGGAAGGTCTGTAGTGTTCTTTGTCTTTTCAGTGCTGTGGAGGGATAATAGCTCTGGGGTTATTGTATGCCAGTTTTCTGTTATGGGTGTGTATTTGTCACCTCTGTGTTGAGCTTCAGCTTCTGCCACAAATTAGTTAAGGGCTACTGGGGTCGAATGGCCTCCTCTTCTTTGAGACCATTCTGATGTCTGTGTTAAGGGTGTTTTTTTTTTAATACTGGGATAGGCAAGTTCCAAGCTTTGGATGGACTTTTCAGGATGGGTACGTTTTGTGTTTCTGGATTGTTGAAATTTTTAAGATGTTTTGTGGGCGGAGGGATTCTCTTAAGAAATCTGTTTCTAATAGCAAAGGGTGATTTCCTGACGAGATGCATAATTCCATATGCTTGCACAAGTGAACAGATGAAATCTGAGCAGCTAGCAGGGCGGCTTTGTTAAAACACTCTGGGATTCCTCGGCATACGGAGCATTATAGAGAACTATATTTTGTATTTCATTGTATTGGTAGATCTGTTTTTGAAGTCTGCTGCTTATCGGTGGTATTGATTGCTCTGTAACTGCTGTGATTGCTCTGTAAATGCAGTTTCAAAGCCATGTGCATTATCTTCCCTAGTTCTCCTGGCTGTTCAGTGAGTGGGACATGTGTTCCCGAGCACAGCAGTGCTGTGTGCCTTACATTCCCTTCAGTGTAAATGTCAAAACCGTAATGTTGCCAGGCTTGTCTCTGTAATAATATACCACTGCTAGCACGTCTACTGCAATTACTAATAGTTCTGCAGCTACTGCTAATAATAATTGCAATCATCTGTGGGATGTGTGGGTTTTTTTTACTTCACAAATATAATCCTAGAACATGAAAATGTGCTTTGTGAAATGATTTTCTGTGAGCAGAGTAAAAGGGCATTGACACTAATGTAATTAACTGGATTTAGTTATTTTGGGGGATGTGGTGGGGTTCGTAACCCTGAAGGTTTTTATCTGTGTGTCTTTTCACCTGTCCCCCTGGTTCCCCACCCCCCACCGGGTGCAGCACTGTCGGTGAAGTCTGCTTCTTCCTCCCGGTCCTGGTGTCACCACAGCTGGATTTTAAATTTAGCATCCAGAGACTCCTGGCAACCAGACGCAGCAGGATATGAAGCGAGCGAGAAGTGAAATTAGAGGAAAGAACAGGTGATACTGA
Source organism: Lepisosteus oculatus (assembly GCF_040954835.1). NCBI lineage: Eukaryota > Metazoa > Chordata > Actinopteri > Semionotiformes > Lepisosteidae > Lepisosteus > Lepisosteus oculatus. The sequence goes on along the minus strand of NC_090698.1, from coordinate 70,357,593 downwards.
CTACCCGTTTAAGCAGCAATGAGATTCTTACTGACAAAAGCAGGGCCCGTGGCTAATCAACGCGAAAGCTGCTTGTTTCTCACACTTTCGGATTCTCACTACAAAGTGCCCTCCCTAAGCGCTGCAGAACATTTTGAAGTTGACATTTTTCTTGCACAGAGTCACTTGGAAGCCCTCTTTTTTTGTTGTTTGGCAGGGCTGTGCTGTAGCTTGAAGGGAATCTGCTATTCATTGTGTCTTGTGTGCTGCAATCGTTCTGCAGGCCTGTTCGCCAGCTTCTAGTTCCAAGTAGCATGCTTCTTACTCTTTCAAGATGTTTTGAGTGGCTTGTGAATGGAAAGTAGTTTGGCATTTTACAGTCTCCTATGAAGGCGCTAGGAGTATAACCATCTAGATTTTTATGTTGTCCTGAGACGCCCGAGAACACAGGTCCCTGTTGTCTTTGCAGGGACATTTTATAATGAAGAGTGAACCTGAGCAGCTGTCAGCAGCAGAGCATCAGGAGCTCTATTGCCGGACAGCAGTGTGGATTCTGCGTGGCCCCGGTGCGGACACGCTCTTACCAGAGTTTGAAGAGAGCCAGGCTGTGCATGCTGGTTAACGGGACAAAGGCATTGCAGCCCAGCATTTCCAAGTGTCCCTGGGCTCTCTGTTACTGCCGTCAGGCTTGTTCAGGTCGCTGTTTCAGCCTGTGAAACTCAGCTTGCACCATGCTTTTCTTCTTCACAAACAAACTTTTACTCCGGGTATTGCATGCTTCAGAAATGGGCAGTTGTTCTACATATGTAATATTTCCTCTAGCTTGGAATTGGCTAACAGACAGGCTATATTATCAAGGCTGGAATGAGATCTTGGCCTGTTAGAGGAAGTGAACCTCACTACAAGAAAGGCTCTTTACCAATATAGAGCAGCAATATGAGACTTCTGGGATTTTCCTTTTTAGCTGTATTGCATGAAGCTCGTCACTTTTATTAGCATACGCAGCAGACACTAGATAATGTGTGCAGTAATTAGCTGGAGTTAAGAAAATCCACTGCCTGGTCCCCTGTGGATGATGCGGAGAGAGGCGAAGGGAGACTTTGCAACACGGTGAGCAGTTTGACTCAACTGATGTAGCCAGTCAGCCACTTGCACGTTGAGCTGAGCAGCAGCTGCAAGTTTCAGAGCTCGTCAGCAGCAGCCTTTCCCCCTCTTCTGTACTTTTCCCAAGCAGGGTATTAGTACATTTGTCTTTACAGTACAGTGTTCACCTCTGCTCCTGCGTGCTCTCATTGCGAGATCGTAGGTGATCATTCCAGCGGATTCTTCAAATGCTTTTGGATCCGTTTTCTTCCTGTTCAGCCACTTTAAAATGTCTTTTTGCGAAGGTGTCAGAAGGAATATATAGCCTATGTAATAAAATATAGTCTTGCTGCTGGTGCATAAAAGGCGCCACAACATCTATCGGGGTGCCGCAGTACAGTGATGGATGGAGTGGATTCCCTCATATATACAGTATATACAGTCTAAAGCGCTTTGGGGTGAAAGGCACTGTGCAATTGCAGCTAATTATTATTAGCTAATATTGGTCATTGTGTTATAGTAATTAAAAACGGGGCAGAGCTGTTTCATTGAGCGATTAAGCCGTGTGTGTTTGAAGTTGATTAATTACATTTTTGCGCAGTGAGTCACCTTGGTGGGCAGGTTGCAGGTCACAGTTGGCTCTGGATGTTTTCACAATGCTTTCTGCTGTGCTCCTGCAAATCCATTGTACCCAACAACAGCGGTGACGCAGACCTGCAGACAACAGCATTTGTCAGCAAGTCTCCTTGAGGGTTGTGTAGGTGTACCGGTGAACGGCATTGGCGTTTTTAAAAATACTTTTTTATTCCCATTGCTCTCCCTGGTGATGCTGTATGCTGAACGGGAAGGCTGTGCTGCAGGTACGATTACATTTGAAAGTAATCAGAGAGGGACATCGTGCCACTGAATTCACAGTTCAATCGCGGCTCCTTTATATGTTCATTTCACCTAAATATTCATGGGATTTTTGTTTTATTGATAATATATATTTATATATTTCACTGTAGTGATTTAGTCTTGAGCTGCAGGTGAGTTTGAGGTGTAGGTCTGCGTGATGTTTTCTGTAGGCTCTGCTGAAAGTTGCTGACAGCCCTCGCTCACAGACTAGGGGATTCAGACAGTGGTATCCAAACAAGAGCAAAAGGCATCCAAAGCAGGAACCACTGCACCAGATCTCCTTTAGAAGAGTGGGAGACTTTGCTGGCCAGTGACTAAAACAGGTATTGATAAACACTTACATTAGATCATGTATGTGTTTTTATCATGCGAAATGGCCTTTATTTGACAGTGTTTCAGTTTCCGTGTCATGACTTCTTGCTGTTTTAAATTACATTGCGTGAGATTCTGTGGTGTTTGGTGAAGTTTGCCTTGATCGAGGGTGGAAATGTGTTTTTTTTTTGTATTTGTTTGCATATTAATACCAATAGCCTGACCTGGAGTTCCTGTAAATGACCACATTGGATGATTGGACTTGTCAGCCTGCTTACACATTTTCAGAAAAACGACCACCACTGACATATAGGTGCACATTTATCAGAATATATTCTTAATAAACTGGATATTTGACCACATCTACAGTATTTTCAGTCTCCAGTAGTGTAGAAAATGTTTTCGAGACACTTTGTAGGTACGATGACATTACTCTACTGAGCTTTGACTTAAAGTGATGTATCGTGGTTGATTAATTCTTTGAACCACAGCCTAAGAGTGTACTGATAATCTGTGGGATTTTTAAATCTCATAGTTATCCTGATAATGTTTGCAATGGCTATTTTTGCAGCCGTGTTGCCAAGACCTAGAACAATTTGTGAAACACCCAGAGACAGATTTTGAACCTCTTTAGCAACGATCTGTGTTCTTTTTATGTTTATATATGTAAAGAGTAGCAAGCACAAAATGACATGATCTAGCATTTGGTGACATCAAAGCAAGTTTAAGGGGATGGGAGTTTAAGGCTGTGATGCGTGGATTTGCTTGCATGCTTTCTCCTACAGTAAACTGCAACCTCTTCTGCAAAGCTTTCTTGAGGATTAGGGAAAAATCTTAGACTAGGCAGCCTAAACCTTTAACCTGTGAATACTATAAGAGAAACGTGTGTTTCGTACTTCTACTTAAAAGCAGAATGTATAGGGGATATAGAGACATGTTTATTGACTCTTCCAAAAAAATGCTTGCGTGAGATAGAACATCACTCTGTGCTATCTTTTGGTGTGAGCAATATCAGATTACGGTGTTTGTTACCCCGGTGTCCTGGCCAAATTTCCCCTGGTCTTTACCGCCCATGGCCTCCTAATAATCCCCATCTCTGAATTGGCTTCATCACTCTGCTCTTCTCCCCACCGAGAGCTGGTGTGTGAGGAGCGTTCTGGCGCAATATTGGTGCCGTCCCATCATCCAGGTGGGGCTGCACACTGGTGGTGGTGGAGGGGAGTCCCCATTACCTGTAAAGCGCTTTGAGTGGAGTGTCCAGAGGAGTGATATATAAGTGTAAGCAATTATTATTATTATTATTATTCGTTTACTTAATTTATTAAGGCTTTCAGATTTGTGTTTTTTAGACCCCTTCAGTATTTTGGGGGTGCTATTGAAAACACAGCTGGTAATCCATGGAATATGAAGTCTACAGGACGCCAAATTATTCTCAGCCGTACCTCCCAGTCAGAATGAAGGAGGTAACCCTCTTGAGTGTGGCGTGATGTTGAATGTACACCAGAGCACTTCGGCTTTTTCAGTGCAGCTCCTTGCTCATTTACAAGTCCTGATGCTGATCTGAGATGGTTCCTCAGAAATGCATCCTAGTCTAGGAGTGAAATGCATCCTGGTCTAGGAGCTGGGCCACCAAATGATTGGCAATTTTGCCCACTTCATCGTTTTAAAGGAACTCAAGAAAATGTTTTCTGAGGCTACAGTGGTGGCAGGTGTCCAGAGCCACCCCTGGGTGGGACGGCTTGACGGGAGGGCAGGGCCGAGTCTGAGGTTAAACCGAAGAAAGCTGTGTGTTGCTCATGACGTGGGATTCCAGCTCTTCGTGTCAACCTTTCGCGTCGCAGCCTGGCACCTGTGAAGCCACAGAAACCACCGCGATCTTCAAATACAAGCTGAAGTGGTAAAAGCCAGCTCTGCCAAGTACACAAGCACAGATTCTTTAACCGCCTCTTGTTTAGCAATCCCCGGTCTTCAGTTATTGCTGAGTCCGTTACTTTGCGGCACCCCCTATTAGTAGACTCTACAAGAATCCACTTTTCTAAGCCTTTATTGCCAATTCACCACAGTTAACTCTGACATGACAGTTCTGCCATGTCCCAAGATTATTGAACAATCATTCAGAGCCTTGCTCATGTAAGAGATCGGACATCCCACCAGGAATGATACAGGATTAAGTGGCACATAAGCAACCTTTACACTTGTCTGGCCCCTGCGGATCTTAATATTTAATATTTTGCCACTTGTCACAAGGCATAATATGCAAACTGAAGCAACAATACAGGTTAGTGCTCCTGTGCCTGAATGCCCTGTGATCATAAGGGCAGGTGTTTTCTCCATTGTTACCATCTTTAGCCCACAGTAATAGCTCTGCGTGTCTCCATGGTTGCTTTGCTAAAAGCAGAAATCAAACACTATTATTTTCTCTGTTATTTATGAGCATCTACAAAAAGCAGTGTATACAGTAGGTCTATTCTTCTACATTGGAGTTAGCAGAGGGTAGGGTCATGACCAGTAATTAGACCACAATCTGGATTTAACTACTTTTTGAGTGTTTTTTTTTTCCTGGTACTAGAAAGCATTTAATTTTGGAAGAATCCACACTGTAGGATTTTAGCAAGAAACACAAAAAAAAAGATGACTATAAAGCACTATACATTCTGCTGCCCTGTTTTATTCATGAACAAAACATTTCCATGTTTGAAACGGTTTCTTAAAAGCTCTTGAATATGAGGGAAAGACATTGATTGTTTGATTTATTCCTCTGCTAATTCATCTTGCTGTTACCTTCGAGACCGAATGCCCTTCCTTCCTTGGAGCTTGTGGTTGTGATCACTGGCTGCAGGGCTTCAGACATGAGCAATAAAGGACGTAAAGGGAGGAATTATTCAGTGTCTCCGAGTGCTTGGCACTGTCTGGGAGCCTTCGCTCACCCTGCTCTGAAGCTTTGAACAGAAAGACAGTTTGTATTAGACAGGCCACTGCCTTTAACGTACCATATCTAGGGACTCAGGGAAAGTGCTTGATTTTCCATTAAATTAGGATGCAATGCAAAATAATACTTTATTTACTTCTGAAGTCTCAGAAGTTGCATCAATGCAGCTATGTGTTGTCCACACAGACACTTACAAAATATGCGAACGGTACAATTACATTACAAAATAATCTAACACAAGCGACTTCTACCCATACACCCCCACACCCATATATATTCACTTCAAACCTATGGGAACCCACACAACTACAGTTAACCCTGCAACCCTATTATACTACTGTACGTATCACCCCTTCACTGTTGCACCTAATCCACTGATTGGACTTGCTTATAAACCCTTAGTCCTTTATTGTGAACTCATTCATTCATTCAGTAATTTGATTGAGTGCAAAATAAAATAACTCCTCAGTTTGATGAATTAAAATCAATGTTGAAAGACAAAGTCAGGGAAAGGGAGAAGACTCATGAACATAAGGCTTACAGGGCTCATATAAAACTTGTGTACTTTATTGTTACAGAACACTGACCTATGGATCAGGAGGTCCACTGGTTTTTATATCATTTTTTCTTATTTATGCAATTGCATTCTGTAGTTCAGTTTTTAATAATGAATAATTCAGAGGAACTCTACAAGTAAAATGTCCCTCTGGCAGCCTGACAAAGCTGAAATGCTCTGTGTAGCCAATATGCTTCCACCGAAGAACAAACCACATTTAGATTGCTCCCTGGGAAACACAAATCTATTGTATTACAGTATAAAAATGTTTTGTTTTCATTTTCTAAAACAATATTTAATTACAAATGATAATGCTATTTCTAAAGTGTAATATGACAGAACCATGTTACCGAGGCTCAGGTCTGAGAGATTCATTGTAGACTTGGAAACAGAAAAGGATGGACTGTATAACAATAAGGAACACTACGGCATGTGCACACTAGCTCTGAGTTTCCCTTGACATCTGAAATGTGAGAAGGCTGTCAAAATGCATTGCCCCTCTGGGGCACATACAGAACTGCAGGCCACGCCCCCTGCACCCACAGCACATATAGAACTGCAGGCCACGCCCCCAGCACCCACAGCACATATAGAACTGCAGGCCACGCCCCCTGCACCCACAGCTCATACAGAACTGCAGGCCACGCCCCCTGCACTGACAGCTCATACAGAACTGCAGGCCACGCCCCCTGCACCCACAGCACATACAGTACTGCAAGCCACGCCCCCTGCACCCACAGAACATACAGAACTGCAGGCCACGCCCCCTGCACTCACAGCACATACAGAACTGCAGGCCGCTCCCCAGGCCACTGGGTGCTCCAGTTTGCTCCATTAGTCCAAAGACATACTGTCTGGGTAAATTGGTGTCTGTGTTCTGTCCCCATGTTTCAACATGTGAGTGTTGTGCGGTGGCGCTGCCTGCCTTTTACTAGTACACCCAACCACTCTCTCCAATAACATTTAACATCTGCCTCCTGTATTGTACTCTTCTGGGATACTTCGGTAGGCAAACTGTTTCTGGGTGGCTCTGTGGCTAAGGATCTGCGCCTGTGGCTGGAAGGTTGCTGGTTCAAATCCCGCGGCCGGCAGAGGAATCCTACTCCGTTGGGCTCCTGAGCAAGGCCCTTCACCCCAACTGCTCCAGGGGCGCTGTACAGTAGCTGACCCTGCGCTCTGACCCTGTCTGTGTGTCTCATGGAGAGTAAGCTGGGCTATGCGAAAAGATAATACCTAATGCAAGAAATTGTAAAGGGTTAATAAAGTAATGTTATGTTATATTATAAGAATATCAAACCCTAACATCGACATAAGGAAATAAACCAAGTCTTACCTGTACGTAACACTAAATATGTAAAATAAGTACTATGTTTCACTTTAGATGGCTTGCTACTGTACTCCAGGTAGTGAGCTGCTCAAGTAACTGGCAGTTCTGGCAGTTGGCTACTGTGTGAGTGAACATGTGTGCCAGATTACTGCTCTTAATGACTGAAGGGATTCAGCAGTGGCTGAGACCAGGGTCATTCATTTACCAAGGCTCCTGAGAGTTTTGCCTTTAACCTAATACTACTGTGGAAGGCATAGAAATAACCAAGGGAGCAAGTGTCTAGACTGTTATCAAAGAACTTAATGGGTCCAGCTGACACACACTTGTAAACCTGGGTGGGATCAAAACAGAGGAAGTTTAGTGCAGAGAGTAGGTTGTGGCCATAGTAGAACTGATGTCCTGCGAAAGCTGTAGAGAGGTGTTAAACTACCAGCCAAAGGGTAGTGGAAACAATAGACTTTGTGCCTGTTAGTATACAAAACCAAGTAGCTTTCTCACATCTGTTTTCACTGTCAGGAGAAATGTGCATTAATTGTCAGTCCTGTGGTATCGCAGAAGTCATGCAAGGACGTAATATTTCCAAACCTCAGAACTGAATACATTTAAGTTAAGTGAATCCAGAATATTCTGGCAGTTGATAGTTGATATACAGCGTGACATGACGGGTTATTCCAAGATGGTTTAATTCCTCACTTACGTTGTACCAAAAGACAGTTAAGATTATATGACCTAAAACCCAAACGCTTTTTCTTCGCTCGCAGGTGTTCTGTGTTTTAAATTTCAGTGCCGCTGTTTGGCTGTGTTTTTTATACAGAGATACTTTCCTCTCATATACTGTACATGTCCCCCTAGAACAGTTAGAAGTATAAATCTAGTGGAAATGCTGATCTAACAAAACCAACTCCTAAGATGACATCCCGAAATGGTTTGCCAGCGATTGTGCTGGAGAAGGAAATTAGCATATTATTTATGCTGAAGGTCTTTGGCAAAGCACTGACAGGACGGTTTTCTAAGCACTTTTCTTCTCCTGCAAAATTTGTCTATTTTTCTATCTTCAAGTATAGTGCAACTGAAACTCCCAAAATGAAATTTAAGTGAAAACAGCAGTACTTTTCTTTCTAGTTATCTTGCCCCTTTTTCTTGATATGTACATTTATGGTTCGCTATTGCTTTATGAATTTCATAAACAAACTTTGCTCTGGTACAACACTTTGAGAGTCACCTTGTTCACACTGAAGGCCTTGCAAGTCAACATGCATCCCCTGCCAAACCTCTTCATTCAGGTCTGAGAAGCCTTTTCACTTATTTTCACACACAAAGTATCAGAGAGTGTTGAAGAAGCAGAGAAACAAGCAGTATATATTAAACCTAGCCTGTTGAATAGGAAAGAATGAGTGCACCTGTTTGAGAAAGCTATAGAATACCTGTTGCACTGCTTTAAGACTAAATTAGCCAGCAGCCATATCACTCTGCAACTTACGCCCTCGAATGACCACACCAGAGCAGGACCGACAAATCAGACTGGTCCATCTGAGAGATCGTTTCAGTGGCAACCCACTGAAGCTCAGCAGGTGTGAGCCTGGGAGACCTCCTGGGAAAAACTAAGGTTATTGATGGAAGAGGCGTTAGTGTGGCCAGCAGGGGGCGCTCACCCTGCTGTCCAAGTGGGTCTTAATGCCTCAGTATAGTAACGGGGACACTATACTGCAAACGGGCGCCATCCTTTGAGACATAATGAGACGTAAAACCGAGGTCCTGACTCTCTCTGGTCATTAAAAATCCCAGGGCGTTTCTCGAAAAGAGTAGGCATCCTGGCCAAAGTTCCCATTGGCCCTTACCAACCATAGCCTCCTAATCCCATCTATGAATTGACTTCATCACTCTGCTCTCCTCCCCACTGAGAGCTGGTGTGTGGTGAAAGTTCTGGCGCACTATGGCTGCCGTCGTATCATCCAGGTGGGGCTGCACACTGGTGGTGGTGGAGGAGAGCCCCCATTACCTGTAAAGTGCTTTGAGTGGAGTGTCCAGAAAAGCACTATATAAGTGAAAGCAATTATTATTATTAATTATTAAATTCCAATTAAAAGACAAATATATAAAATTTTGTGTAATGAAAGTTAGAAGTGCTTTTTATACTGATGGAAAAAAGCAACTCAACATTTTCTGGAATGAGAATACTATAGTTATAGCTTACGTACTTTCACAAAATGTTGTCAATTTGTTTTAAGCCCCCTGACCAGCAATGCAGCTTGTGCAGTGAGGCACTGCAACTTGCCAATCACACGAAAGCTCGTCAGGTGCACTTTTACCCAATGAAGTCCGGGTGGAACAGTGCCTGATCAGGTCACCTTTAAAAAGGCCTTAATTCAAAGCTTAGGCCACTGCAAGAGAAGGGCCACACTTAGTCAGTTTTCTGTGCATTCCATAATGCCTTGAATGTCACCAGAAGCAAGGGAGAGGGCCATTGGTATGCTGCAGGCAGGCATGTCATGTGCTAGCGTTGCCAGACACTATGAAGTAAGCCACTCCACTGTGTCCCAACTGCAGAGAAGGTTTCAGCAGACCAGCAGGACGGATGGCCATCCAAGATCCGGTTGCACTCGAGTGACGACACCAGAGCAGTACAGACAAATCAGACTGATCCATCTGAGAGATCAGTTCAGATCTGCCACAGTGTGGCTCCATGCTGCTGGCCACAGAGCAAGGCGACCTGTCAGAGGCCCTCTGCTCACACCTCCTAGACGTCACACCCGACTGGCTTGGGCCAGACAGAGGCTGCGATGGACTCGTCAGCAGTGGCATCAGGTCCTCTTCACGGATGAGTCACTCTTCAGCCTGTCCCACGCAGACGGGAGGGCAAGAGTGTGGAGGAGGATGTTTCTTTTTTCCATCAATATATATTGTAGCAATGGATTATTTGATAAAATATTTGGTAAAATAACTCAAAGTTTTCAGTGTTGTGCAACAATATTTAGTGGGATTCAGAAGTCTCGACATTTCTCTTTCCATCTGTGTTGAATATTTTGAGGTTATTAGGGTGGCCAAATTGTTTTTTATACAAGTGGAGCATATACTGTGTCATGATGAGTGAGATATTCTTAGAATAATGATTCAGCTACAAACAATGGCTCAGGAGCTCAAGAAAACATGTATGTGTGGTGAAACTCAAAACGAAACAAAAGTTATTTTTTCCATTCATTCACATTTTCTCGTTCTTTTTCCACTGTGGCCGAGATTCAGTTTTTCTCGTGGCGCACAATTCATGTCAGAGTGTCTGGGAGACGGGTCAGTTCCCACCTGGATTCTGCAGTCTCGTGTCCTTGGACATCATGTGCAGTCTTACCAGTCCGGAAGCCCAGATTCAGAGTTCATGCACCTTTTCTGCTGGGGGGAAGGGGGGATTTTCAGGTCTCGGCAGGCCATAAGGTGGTAAGAACAGAGATGAGTATGGCATTTACAAAAATATGCTCTTGCACAGTTTCGTTCTAGGGACCTTTATCACAATAATGAGGATGCATTTGAAACCCACACATACTTAGCTACTAGTCCACAACTATATAACCACTGCCCAATGTACTGCCTGTGGGGGACTGGTGACCCGTCCAGGGTGTACAACTGCAGTGGTGCCCTGTTCTTTCTGGATAGGCCACGGGTGGCTACGTCCTTGACCAAGAACAAGCAGCTCTCTGATGATGGATGGACTGATGAAGATTCTAATTTTGCATCACAATTGAGTAAAAAAAAAAAGAAAAAGATTTTTCAGTTCTTTCAGCTGAATCTGCTTCAGCAGAATATTTTATCTTGCTCACCAGTGAATGCTTCCTTTCTCCGGGACCTGGTTTCTTATGAGCCCACTGTATTGCACAGTCCAGCTCTTTTAGCTGTGAGCAGCTAATTGAGAACCACATCCAGCTGCTTCTTGAGAGGAGTGATTGGTATCAATTTCGACAACATGGCTGGCTAGCCTGATCTACATTCTCCGGGAACCCACAGTGTGAAAAAATACTTCCTGCTCTCATGTTTAAATTCACTTCCCTGTAGTCTCCACTTGTGCTCTCCGGTTCGTGTTTCACTGTTAATACTGAAGAAGTTCACTAGCTTGACTTTGTCACTGCCTTTGAGGTTTTTAAATACAGTGCTTTACCAAGTGTGTTCGAATTCTCCACTGTTACAGGTTAAAACAGTTCAGTTGTTATAGCCATCAGCCGCATCACCCTGAAACTCACAGCTGGCAGCCCCCTGAAGCTCAGCAGGTGTGAGCCTGGCCAGTATCTGGATGGGGAGACCTCCTGGGAGAGCTGAGGTTGCTGCTGGAATAGGTGTTAATGGGGCCAGTAGGGGGCACTCACCCCGTGGTCTGTAGGGGTCCTAATGTCCAAGTGTAGATGGGGACACTATACTGTAAAAAGGTGCTGTCCTTTGAATGAGGAGTAAAACTGAGGTCCTGACTCCGTGCTCATGAAAAATCTCAAGGCGTTTCTTGAAAAGATTAGGTGTCCTGGCCAAATTGATACACACCTCCATATACAGCAGTTTCCACTCGTGTCCCCTGGTGCCCATTTCACTGCTCATTCTGAGGTCCACTGGGCTGACCTTGTCAGTGCCTTTGAGGCTTTGATTTGACAGGTACTGAAAGGTTTAGAAATGTTAAGCAAGTACTGTTGTAGATAATGACGGTTAAGGATGTTAGGAATATTCTCTGTCCTTGTGCTGTAGAGAGATTAAACATATTTGGGTATTCAAGTCCTTCATGAAGGGATAATAGAACTACATTTCTCTAAGCTGCCTTAAATGTCAATAAAATATATACATGTAGTTTTAATTCACATTCAGGGCTTTATTTTTAGTGGAAATTGAATTCTTACCAGCTTTACTTCTCTGTAGAGTTAGATTTTTTTCACTGCTGTCTTTCACACTCTCACACTCCCTTATTTATTTTCCTTATTGTACCTTTCTGTCTGTCTGTGATGGAGACAGGGGCTGTGTAGTGTATTCCAGTGTCTTAGTGTTCGGATTTTGGAGTCTGGCTCGGTCACTGTTTTAAGCCATTGCTGCCCGTTTCCATTTAAACACTTCAACAATTTCTTTTTAAACACTTTCCTCTAACGAGCATGCAGCCTGTCATCAGATAATGCTGGCTTGCACAGGGGAATGAAGATGATGTCTGCACACACACCAAGGCTGAGAGCTAATTTTATCTGCATTCTTCAGGCAGGAAAAGAAGACATTTCTGAAGGCTGGCCCTAAAACACTACCTGTTTCCTCTGTCTCGTTTGAGGCAGTGAAACATCAGCTCACCAGGCCTGGTAGTGTCATTCTTTTCACTCCTGTGTCAGGTTGTCGATGGTCCTGTTCACCATCTCTGCTTGCCAGTAATCCACCGACCTCAGTGCTCTTTCAGAGCTCTTCCCTATTGCGGATGAACTGCTCACTGACGGAGATGCTCCCCCTGACATTACAACCACACAGATTCACAAACACAAAACCCGGTGGCAAACAGATTTTTTCCTTCAACCCCTCCTTTTGTCGTGACTCAAGCTACAGTTGCTAAGTGCCGCATCATCTGACCCCAGACTTAAAAATTCTGCGCGATTCGTTGTAGTTTAAGAAAATCTCGAGACCCACCAAAAAGCAGTAGCACAATGCGGCATCGTCGCCAATCCGGAACGATTCTCTTTGCAAGTTTCTAACGGAGCAACAGAGGAGCAGCAACTCAGCATGAACAAAACTATTTGTAGACGCCCCCCCCCACCCTCTCCCCAAGAAAAGGCGCTGATAAATTAAAAAGCCTTCTTTGAATAAAATCATTTTATGGTTGTGAGAAACAAGGGCTGTGTTCGCATGAAGCAACTTTTCCGACACATTAATTCAGTTTGGGATGTAGTGTGTGTATGTGACTGTAGTGGTGTGCATATGAATCCCTTGGGGTTTTTTTTCCCTATATATATATGGATTTGTTAAGACGGGGGAAACTTGTAAGTATCTTTATCGTTGAGGAAAATATGGGTACAAGCATAATTTGATTCTGGTGTAATACTGTATACCTTGGGGACTGCAAAGTACTCGGCCGGTTTCCAAGGCAACGGATTTCTTTTGCATCGCTGTGAAATGAGGCTGGACGTGATTGGCAGGCGCCAGCATGTTTGCTGTTGAATATGCAGGTCTTCAGCTGCACTTTTAAGTGAATGGAGGGTAAGCTGAAAAGCTGCACTAGTCGGGGGTGGGAGAAAGCATTTAACCCCTGACTGGTTGCAGCCCGGGCAGCGGAGGCCGGAGCAGGTGTTTGAAACTGAAACTCCAGCCCCAAGAGATGTGGCTGAGGTGTTGTTTCAGTCTGCGATCTTGAATTTTTGTTTTGGGGGTCTTTTGCCTTTGCGTGCCTTTCACACAAACTCGGGGACTGGACGCTGCCTTCTTCACTGTAGGAACCAGTTCCAGTGCCTGTTATTTCTTTTGTCCTGAATGGATGAATAATAAGACCATTTACTTTGTACCTATGTAGCTACAAATATGCAAACATACAAAATAAACTACAATTGTAGATGTCTGCTTCCCACGACCCTAAACTAGTGATAAGGTTTCTTAAAGGGGTTTGGGGATGAACTACACAGCACTGCAAGAAGCAGAGTGTACTGTCGTTTTTCATGTCTGTACTCATCACAACATTTTACTGCTCTGTGTAGGTGTATGTTTACTGCTCTGTGTAGTGTGGTGTGACTTGTCTTCTATTTAAACTTTGGAGAAATACGATTGCCAGAATTCTGAACAAGCAGCGAGCAAAAAAAAAACAACAAATGGATGCTAGCTGCATTTTAAACTCATTTTCTGTGCTGATCACGAGCATAATGCAAAAATAATTTCCACCATAGCTGCACGGATCTTTCTCTAATGACCAGAATTACCTCATCTGAACTGAACTGGTTCTTCACAGAAAAATGCAGAATGATTGACAAAACATCCCTACCCTTACCCACTTCCCAGTCGTAAATTGGGTGTAGAATAGTTGTGAAACTGACTGCATTAAGAAGAATGGTTTTAAAATGTTCTGCTATTCTCCCAGGTTTTGTTTGTTCAACAGCCTTCTGTGTTTTGCAGTTCACACAGAATTAAACATTGTTCACTAGGAATTGGGGATCAGGTTTTTTCTGACAATTTGCTCTTTCTTCCTCGCATTGTGCTCAGCGTAACTCCTGTTCCATTGAGATGTAGCAGTGACCTTGAGCAGTGCGTTTCTGCATGGGTGCCACCACAGTGAAGTGCCAGGAGAGGGAGAGCAGCAGTAGAGCATTCCGTTTCTGCAGTGACCTCTCATCATTGCTGGGCCCACTCACAGTGAGCTGCTTTGTCTTACTTACAGAACGCCTCGAGAGAGGACTGTTTTCTTCGTTCAGAAAGAAATGTTTTCACAGCGCTTGCACCAGACTGCGGTGAGCCCGACCCATGAGCCGCGAGTCGCAGCTCTTGGTCAGCCTGCCCCTTTAGAATCTGCATGTTTGCGTGGCCTGCGGTCTTGAATTTTTGTTCTGGTGGTCTTTTGCCACCAAAACAAATGGAGCCTGGCGGACAGAAGCCCTCTGGGCTCCACAGTGCTCTGGGTGTCCCCTTTCGAAAAAGCCCGAACAGTGGCCTGCAGCTGTTCCTCTGCTCCTCTGAGATCATCCGTGGCAAAATCACTATTATTCCTCGATTCTTCCATCATTGATCTTAGTTAGTCCAAATTGGGATGATTCCTTTTAACTACTCCTTGTCTCAATTGCAGTACATTCGCAAACGTGTCCCCTATAGACGGTGCGCTTAACTTGTCTGAACCCTTTACACCCCAGTTTTCCCACCTTCACTTTAATCGGTACTAATTACTTTCCAAAACGAGACATTGGAGCCATAGATTGCCCTGTAAACTAACACTCGAATAGTCTATGTGAGTGACTCTGAGCTGCAAATTGCTCCTTTCTTCCTCATCATCATCCTTCTAAACCTGCGCTATCTAGAGTAAATTCCAACCTCTTACTCCCTTCCCTTCCTGCGGGAGCCTAGCCACAGACTCCCTGTCCTTTACCCCTGCACCCCTGCCTGCTAATATACACCAGCTCACTAATCCAGGGGAGTGGCCAGTTCCACACTGGGCCAATCCTGTTCGCTCATTTCCTCGTGCGGAATCTCATTCCCACTGTGTGACAATTTGATAAGGTAAGAAAGACAAGATCACTTTATTGGCCATATACAATTTCTTGCATTAGGAATTCGTTTTGTCGCATACCCCAACTGGCTCTCCATGAGACACACAGACAGGGAGAGAAGTTTGGGGTCAGAGCGCAGGGTCAGCCGTTTATACAGCGCCCCTGGAGCAGCTGGGGTTAAGGGCCTTGCTCAGTGGCTATGAACCGGCAACCTTCCAGCCACAGGCGCAGATCCTTAGCCACAGAGCCACCTCACCACCCCCCGATTATCTCATTAAGCCAGGTGTGTCTCACTTACGCTTGAGCAGGTGGCTCTCAAACAAAGCCACCTTTTGTAGCCGCACGCAGATAACAGGTCACATCTCCATTATGAGATATTTGGCATGTCTGAAGGCATTACCTTGGAGTAGAAACGCCCCCCTTCATAACTTCTCTACCTTCACCTTAAGTGGCAGACACAGCACGGGGTGCAAGGCAGGACTACACGTTGGAGGGCAAGCAACACGCTGGAGCGCCTCCAGGGAAAACACGGAGACGCTGATTAATCTAACCTGCGTTCCTCTGGAGCGAGGGAGGAATTCAGTGCCCCTGACAGAACACGGGCGAGCGACGTGCAGACCCCACACACAAGGTGCTTCAGTCAGGAACCTAATCTAGAACCCAAGACACATGAGGCAGCAGCCATGCCTGAAAAAATAAAAGGCAAAAATAAGAAAGCTCTGTTTTTGTTTTTGTTTTTTTTATTGTCCGGGGGACGCTTGTTCCAGAGTAATATTTAATTGACCTCTTCAGTGGTAAACCCCCAGCATAGAACGGGTTGTGCATATGCTCAGTCTGGGTCAGCGGAAGGTCTGACTTTTTTCAGATTTTCATTTGCTGCGTCATATGCAAATTCAAATAACATAAAAAAGTGTGCCGCAGTGTAACGGCGAAACTTCATTTACACCAAACCGCCAAGGAGATTGAATAATCAGTGCATTTTCATGGCAGTGCTCCACTGCCTCTCATCCTGTCAGTGTAATACCCCTCGTCGCTGGCCGTTCTGTACCACAGAACTTACCAGCCTGGCAACAGGACATGCCTAGAAACACAGAACACCAGGAAACTGAGCTTAAACTTCATTAAAGTCTTAATTTTACATCCACTGCAGTTCTATTAAGAAAATTAGTTATGAGTAATTTATATCTGACACGTTCCACCTTTATCTATCTGTATGTACCTAACTCTTTTGTGTTTCGGGCTTGAATAAAAAGAAAAAGCTAATGATAGCTGTCATGTGAGTGAAATGGTACAGATAATTTTTTTTTCCAGAGTTTACAGTAACTATGAATAAGAGTCAGATTTCATGTAAAGCTCTGGAAACAAAACAGTCAGCTGGCTTCTCCAAGAGATGGTTCTCAGGATTAAAAAGGACAAATGGATTAAAAGGAAAGTTTGTTGTCATCTGCCAGTCTGTCATGGAGGAAAAGGGAGGAAGCTTTAAGACAAGTGATCCTCGGAAAATAAAACAAACATTTCTGTTTATTAAGAACCCCGCTATGGTCTAACAAGCATTTACTTTGGACAGCTCTGTAGACAGGCATGTTTCAGTGGTTCTGTGGTTTTGTGCCAGACATTAAGCTGTCTGACACAAATGTCATAATGGCAAATCAACTATTTTAATTTCAAAAGAGCGGTGGTGTTTTATTAACTGGAAACCACTTCATTTACCAAAAAAACAATCAAACTTACCAAAAAATCATTTTGAGAACAGAGGTGTGTTATAAATATTGGGGGTATGCATTTATTATTAAGTAAAATGCTACAATACTCACCATCACATCTGTCCTGCCCACAGACTAGATGTTTAACCCAGGTTCTCCGTGAAGAAACAAGATTTCCTGGCCTCCAGACCACACCTTTCTGTTGTGCTGTGTTCCTGGATCTGCTTTCTTCTTTCTCATTCATGCCTCTCCTCCACCGCTGGTTTCTGATACGAGTAGTCACAGCCCTCAAAGGCACTGGTCAAGTCAACCTGGAGCCCAGTTCTTCAGAATCGGCAGTGAAGCATGCACCAGAGGTCACAAGGAGGAACTATGTGGAAGTGTGTTTAAAACTGAGGACAGGGGGCCCCTCTTTCCCATTAGAGTTGTGGGAGTCTGGGATGAGCCAGCAAGCCACGTTGTTGAACCCGGTTCCCTGGCTTCTTTCAGGATGCTGCTGGATGTGGTCCTGGGATCAACTAGCTTCTAACTATCAAACAGGGCAGATGGGCGGAACATTCTCCTCTGCTTTGTAAACTCTCTTACCGTTCATATGTTCTCTGGTGCTTCAAAGTGAGAGCATGGTGTCACTGGAGTCTAACTTTTAAGATCAGGTGCTGGATAACAACAAGTAGACCTTTTCCTCTGTAGGCCTTTTAAATCTCCTGTCAAGGGCTGATTTAGGGCGTCTGCTTACCAGACACCTCAGCTTGGTCTGCAAAACTTGTGTGTAACTTAGTCTATTGTTCATAACAGCACACTCATAGAAAATAGAACATGCTGATATTCTTTAGCATGAGGGGGGGGAAAAACTGAAGTGCTAAAAAGACAGAAATGTGTAATAAAAAAGAATAACAATATCATAAGAGATCTTTTATCCAGATAAAGGTATCATACTGGTATGAAACATCAGAATTCACATCAGTAATTGTGTGTTTGGAACAAATCAGTCGGGGAGTCCTTGACCTGTCCTTGTGACCTTGTGTTCATAGGCATGTTTTCACTGGTAGACCACATTGCCTCATAGAGCTTCAGGTAGCATTTGCCTTAGAGAGACTTGTAAATAAATTTTGACTGACAGACATCACATTCATTTCCCTAATGAGGAAGTGGGCAGCTGCCGCTGTCCAGGCAGCGCTGCCAAGTGTTTTCAAAGTCAATACGGGTTTGTAGCCAGAACCCGCCCAATGGGTCACATCAGGATAGGAGTAGGTAGGGATAATGTCCTTATTGAGCACATCTGCTAAATAAATCATTCCGCTCTGATTCCAAACAAAAATCATTGCTACTGTACCTTCTCAAATATGTAAAAATGTGCAAGTGCAGTACTGATTATCAGGGTGATTGACATTTCTCCCCTTCAGAGATACAGTATAGTGTGCCCTACTACATAATGGGCACAGAAAAGCCTAAGCTGTTTATTTTAGGTAATCAGACAGTCTTTGAGATCATGAGATTAATATGCATGTGTTTTCATATTGCAGTGTTAAAACAATTTAACTTTATTATTTTGGGTTAATTCCGCCCATACGTTTGATCATATGGAAACAGTATCATGCTTTATGTTCAACCAAGTGAATTTCAAGTGCTCTTAAATGTCAGGACACGTTCACCCTCAATAAAACTTTCAGAAGATAGAAAGTGATAGAAGTGTTCAAGTTCAGAGAAAGAGAGGAACTGCAGATGCTGCAAAGAACATTATCTCCTCTGTGAAGCCTGGCCTGGCCTTTATAGGCAAGGCTATCTCTGGAACTGCCTCTTTTGCCTTTATTGGTGATGTAACTGATGATGGCAGCAGCAGAATGCATTTGGAGGTTTATGGAATCCTTATTACTTATTTAGTGGCATTTCATCTTGCAGCACGACAATGACCCAAAAACATAGAGACCATACAACCAAGGAGCTCATCAAGAGAAACAAGTGGAAGGTCTGCGACCGGCCAAGTCTGTCTCCAGATTGAAATCCAGCTGTGCGTGGGTGCAAAACGAGGAGTCAGAACACCGCACAAACAGGCAAAGAGTCAAAAGGGCTGCAGCGGAACATCTCAAATACTTAAACTGTTTGGTGAGCTCAGTGAATACTCCATGATGTTATTGCTAGAAAGGGGTATCTTTAGAAATAAAAGTCATTTATGCAGAGTCTTCCCCCAAAATAAGATGAATTCAGATTCATGTCATAATCACAGGAACAGATTGCTTGACTACAGCACAAAAAACAGTTTTTACTTTGCTATCATTTACTTTCATAGGGCATTGTTTACTCTGTTGAGATAAAAGTACTCTAGTAAACAGTGAATTTGTCTGCATTTTATGCTTGATTTAAATTGTTTACAACTGGTAAACATGAATGCACACAACACCATCCTGGCAGTTCCAGTTGTATTGAGCTCCTGCCCCTTTCTGTCACAGGGGCTCTCAGTGTGACCCGGGTTCCTACCTGTATATGTTTTAGGAGTGTCCTGTAAAAGCACTCCCGTGTGTTTGTGACTCCTGGACTGCTCCTTCTCAGGGACGATTCCCAAGTTACTGTCATCGTTCAGACAGCATTTGTCCGTCCCGGTTCATTCTGGTGTTTGTTTCCGTACGAACAGTGAAACACGACCGACGGGGCCCAAGTGGAAACTACGTGAAAGTGCATTTAAAATCAAGAATAGGAGTCACTTCGCTGCACAAACGGCTGTAGTAGAGGATGTAACAAGACACCCAGTCCTAATGTTGAGGCCCATAGCCTGGCTTCTTAAAGGAAACAGATGGAAAAGGTCCTGGGATCAGTTAAAGGGGAGCTGCAGTCACAATTTCTCAGACGAATTATTACATCTCAGTAACAAAATCAATTCATTGACATTATAGGAAACAAAATACACATTTCTAATTAAGCATGAAATCATTAACTTTGTGTGAAGTCGCCATGTTGTCGCGAAGCCCAGGTCTCACAACGGGCGAGAGCGAGAGTTCCCGCGAATTGTGACGTGATGCGGCCCTTCCTGCTCACTAGTTCCCTTAACGACTTATGTCATGTGATGTACAAGCAAATTAAAACAGATTGTGTAGCAGACGTTTCACCGCAGAAATGTTTCAAAGTGATCTGCATGCAGGGTTAACAAGTAAATAGAATTTGTCAGCAAAACTGTCTCGAAATTGAGAGCAATATTTCTATTGTAGTAAAAGAGATGTCTTCACAAGTCTGCTTGTTTACAATGTCATAGGGATGCACACGTCACCGGGGGTTTTGTTGCCTCGTTCTGAATCGCAGAACATGGCGCTGCACAGACCTGGACATTTTGTCTGTTTCGTGATGTTAATCGGAGGTTTTTCAATTTCTAACCCCAAAAGATGAAAATATCTTTGCAGTTCCCCTTTAACTACTAACTACCAAACGAGCTTGATGGTTCGAACTGTTTGTAACCTCCTGTTCTCATGCTCTAGATCGCCAGTGGCAGCCACAGGCACAATCATCTGTTTTATAAGGCTGGGGGGAGACTGGAATACCCAGTGTTCTTTTGCAGGGATGGTTCTTATGGAAATAGGTTAAGCTGGATTTCATCACTGCAAGAACTGTGACAGAGTAGTCAGCGGCTTGGTCTCATCTTCGAAATTTGTTTGTTGCTTTTCTTTCTAGTTTGAAGATAGAAGAAATGCTTGAGAACAATGCTTGGAAGTGGAAACGGACTTGTGCACACCTTTCGCACGCCTTGGTCCCTGTCTTGGGCTGGGAATCGGTGTTGCCCACTGGTAGAAAACGAATAGCTAACTGGCTACTTTGGATGCTGGTGTTGGTGGCTCCCCTTTGGCTTTCTGTCTTGGTTCTGGCCATGCCCTGCCTTTGGCTTTCATACAAGTATTTTGGTGCTTTTAAAAACTCCGGCGCTCGGCATTCCAACGCCGGAGAGCCTTCAGGAGCCTCCCTTCGTCACTCCGGCGAAATCTGACACGGCAGGGCTGAGCGCTGCAGGGAGATGAACAAAGGCAACAGCCGCGAAAGTCGCCGTCCCCCCAAAATAAAATTGAACGCATAATTAGTTTTTCATTGCAGGTACTGAAGTTTCACTCCATGACCTTTTTGATGATAATGAGAGAGTTTATTGTGCAAGTGGTTCACCCGCAGGAGTAAGTGACTGGCAGACGCTGGGTTACAAAGGGAAATGTTCTCCATAATTAGAGAATGTTGAAAGGCGTGTTCTGTATAACGGGGGTCTATTCTCTTTGCTGAAAGTTCAGAAAATGTACTTCATCAGTGGGATTTCTCCGACATCGCTCCGGTTTCCAGCGCTCCCGGTTCTTTCCATGGGAAGCGCTCCCCTTTTGGATTTGAAAAGGCAAGGTGAATTTTTCCCATTTGGTATGCCTGACCTGTTCAGTGCATAAAAAACCACTACTGTTTATAGAAAAAAATAAAACCTCTTAAATGCATTAAATGAATTGAAGCCCTTAATTCGTTCGTATTTGCTGGATTAGGGGTCAGGGGTTTGCACACGCATTACTGTAGTGTTAACACTTTGTGTCAGTGATAAATCCATTAGAAATATACACAATGAAATGAAAGCGCTGGCTTGTTAAGCCTAGCCTCGGTGGCGGTTAAGGGTTTAACTGTTCTCCGTGCATGATAAACAAAATGTGGTCTGAATTGTCTGCTAGCGCTGGATCTGAGCCAGTCTAGACTGGAGTTAAATTTAGTGGGAGTATCCTCTCCATGGTAATAGTTGCCCCATTGTTCAGAAGCGCACTGTGGCGCGGGTTCGCAAGTACTCGTAGCCCCGGGCTGTTGGTTTTGGCTGGGAGTGCACATCCATGCATTTCAGAGCTTGCAGAGCAGCAGCAGGTCTAGGAGTCTGGTGTCTGGTCCTTGGCACTTCTTTTTTTTTTTCAAAATCTTTGATTAGCGTCTGCCAGGCAGGGGAAGTGACTAGACCTTACCCAGCCCATCCTCCTGCTGCAACGCCTCTCAATCAGCAGCAGAGCACAGAAAACAAGGAAAGCTTTTAAGAAAATAGAAATAGAAGCAGCCCGAAACCTCAGAAAGGGGGCAAGGGCTTTAACCTGTTACGTGCCGGTGATTTATTGCTTCCTCTCGGCAAGCCGACACCAGGCCTCTCTGCTGTGCACTGAGGGCGTAGAGAGGACTGCTGTGAAATCCAGAAGACCGTTCCTGCTGCATCTGCAACACTTTAACCAGTTAACAGACTCCTCTGTTTGCTTAGCCAGCTTCAGCAACAACATTGCCTTTTAACCCTATAAATACTACCCTTCATTGCAGTACTTCATTTACCCGTTTTTTTTTACGACCTGAAAATTCCTAGAGACAGACGCTGAAGGAACAGACAGATTTGTCTGTTTGTTCTTTATTAACTGAAAAATGGTTAATGGCCCGCCTGTCTCTGAATGACACGCCTAAGATGAAACAGTCCGGCCCTTAATAGATTCGTTTCTTTTTTTTTCCTCTGCAAATTTAGCTCTGTTATCGCGCAGCGTGATCTGGTTAGTCTTGAATTAGCCCCCCGCGGACATTTGTCCACTCTTGAAGCCATCCAGCGCTGTGGCTGGAGTGGCACTGTGGCAGGCAGTCTGGGTGTGCGTGGCTTGGAAGGAGGGAGGTCTTGAGCTAAGAGGCTTGTTAGGGGATTGTATTCCTTTAAGCACACTTCTTTCACTGGCTGACTGCAGGCACAAAAACAGTCAATTAATCTTTATTTGCTAGAGTGCCTTTTCACGGCCAGTGGCAGCTCCGAGTACCTTACAGAGAGGGCATCCTCTCCCCTTTCTGAGAGCGTCAAGTTCAAAGATGCCAGACAGGTCCCGGTGTTGTCATAATGCAGCGTGCAGTGCAACAAGCAGGATAATACAGGCCATCAGCCCTGCAACGCGGGAGTGCATTGCTCGAATTTCAGCCTCCAGGTGGACCTTTGTTCTCAATCTGTCTGATCTGCTTTAATGCTTCACATACTATGTGATTGTTTGGTGTAAGTGTGTTTATTGTTGGTGACAAGAAAACGTTTTACTGCCTATTGGTAGTGGAGGCTATTAATTGGTTAATGTAAAGTAATGTGTTACTTTTTTGTGAGAGCGATTTAAACAGTAAACTTTTGTAACTTTTCTCTCTCTCTAATGCAGCAATAGGGACAGTACATGAGTGCATGTTTGGCCAAGTGGAACTTACATTTTCTAGGCTTCCTCTGAGCGCTCTGTCTCCTAACTTATTCAGGAAGTAGTCTAATGGCATTTGGAGGAGGGAGGGAGGGGGTTGTTAACTTCCTTCCTGAGCACTGTCATTTGAATTTCCTGTTGTAACCATGGCCTTGAAACCAGAGAAAAGATTGTCCTCTAACCTTACCGAACACAAAGCTGAAATGGTTATTGATTGACCTTCTTAAAAAAAATATTTTCTGTCCTTTTTGCACAAACATTTTATGCTGAACCAGCTTATTCCCCAGTCACCGTGCTGTGCTCTGTGTTGAATCATGTACATTTTTAAATGTAAATTAAAAAATTATATATCTGGGCAAATAAGAAAAATACTCATTGCGTGAATGAAAATTTACAGCAGTTGATATCTACAGTGGTGTAGGTAGAGGACAAAAGTCTGGGTCAGTGATGGAGACCAAGTACATTGAAAGCCAGGGCTTCCATACAAGTATTGTTCAAGCATTAAGTAAGCACAGGGGATCCCTGTATGAACTGGATCATGTATAAAAATACTGGACAGTCCTGGTTGTCTATGATTATGTTTGGTCCGAGTACCTTACAGAGAGGGCATCCTCTCCCCTTTCTGAGAGCGTCAAGTTCAAAGATGCCAGACAGGTCCCGGTGTTGTCATAATGCAGCGTGCAGTGCAACGAGCAGGATAATACAGGCCATCAGCCCTGCAACGCTGGAGTGCAAGTAACAGGTGACTTGGGAACAGGGGTGATTACTGGGGCGGGTTTGGCAGGATCTTCAGTGAACAAGACAGGGTAACTTGCTGATGTTTCTAGAGCTGTGGTGTCTAAGGTGACGTCAGCATGGAAATCTGTGGGCAGGACATCGACAGCAGAGGGCGACAGTGGGTGTAAGAGTGGAATCGTGAAATCTGTGCCTTCATTCGAGGTGCGAGGTGAAACAGCCAAGCCGCTAAAGATCAGTGGCCTGCAGATTTCAGGCTGGGGCGCGAGCAGCCAGTTTCATCAAAAACAGTCTGCTGAGAACTCTGCAGAGCACAGAGGCACAGAGGAGACCATCGCATAGCTGGAGGGCACAGACCTGGCGGTGCATGTTTGCGAGTCCAGTGTGCAAAGAGAACAGGCAGTGGGTTACCGAGCAGTGGAGAATGTGCTTCAGTCAGATGAATCATCCTTCTCCATGTTCTTGACAAACAGATGAGTGCACATGCCGTGCCAACCTAATGACCTCCACAGCCAGGAGTGCCTGGTTCCAGCAGGGCAGGGCTCTGGTGGCTCTTCATCTTCACCCCATGTTGCTGCAGTTCTTTCCTGCTGGGAGGGGTTTCCACCTGGATGACACTGGCCCCTTCCACAGCCCATGTGAGGTCCCTCCGTCGTTTGTGGAGCATGACGAATTAATATGTTACGGCCTCATCAGTCACCAGATCTGTATGCAGTTGAGCGTTCATGGGATGTTCCGGAACAAGGCCCGAGACAGCATTTTTCCACCTCCGTCAACCAGGCATGAGGTGACTGGCTCTCTCATGGAGGAATGGTGCCACATCCTTGCTGCAGATTTCCAGACAGCGTTAGGCACTATGGCACAGCTCATCCAAACCAAATTAGCCACACATGGTAGCTCAACACCCCATTAAGTGACTTTACATTGGTGTTTCTGTATTCTTTATAACGTTTTTCAACTGAGGTTAGGTAGTTTTATAATTGTTTTTGCCTCTTAAAGGCTGAAGTCACAGTGTGGTTTAAGGGGTGTGAAAGAAAATGGGAATATATGCGTTTTAATAGTTGTGTTTGACTCATTCATTTGGTTGTTACATTTAAGTGAATTGTTGTGGGAAGTCTAATAAATATAATAAAATTACTCAAGAATCCTGCAAAGTTTCAGCTGTAAATCCTTTGTTAATGTTTTCGTTCCAGCCTTGTATAATTAGGTTTTAGATACGAGATAATTTTTTCCGTTAAATAATATCTTAATGGTTCATATAGGTGTTGTCCTTGGCACTTATTTGTTCTATCCATATATGGACTTACTTAAAATAATAACAATAACATTGTCATTGGACCATAAAAAACTCAAGTGATTCTAGAGGATTGTTACTACTGTATATTCCTATTTTGTTGTCTTTTTCTTTTAATGCAATAGCCCTGTTTATTCCTTATGCTTTTAGCATTAAGATGTAAGGATTTAAGAATGAACTTATTTTTTAAAAGTTTTTTCCTAATGTTGCTCTTGGTTCCCCTGATCCCACCAGAGATGGCTCCCTGCCCCCCAGTTTCCTAGGTTAAATACCCTTCAGCCATTCCACAAACGTTCATGCCCTAAATACTCTCTGGCCCAAGTGCACCGCATCCTGTTTGTATTTGTCCTGTTTGCTCCAGAATCCTAAGCCACCCTTTTCGGCTTCAGTCTTTCATCCACATGTTCAGTCCCTCCATTGACTCCCACCTCCCTGGGCTGTATGTGGCAGCTGTAGAAGTCTTCATAAGGCCACACCGATGTGATGTCATTTGTTTCAAACTTTTGACATCAGTTCGACAGACAGATCCACCCTGCCTGTGGCCGGGCAGCTTTTCTTGTCGGGGATGTCCGCAGCCTGGGCATCGTGTTAGAGTCTCCATCAGTCTGCATGCTGGATCTCACGCACGCGCGCACACACGCACGCACGCACACACGCACGCACTGTTCCACATGTCCACCGTTTCGATGTCATTGTAGTCTTGTCTGGTGTTGATGAACACTATTTTTAGAAATCAAGACTAAATCAAGTTTAATATTAAATGTTGACTGATTTGCAAGCATAACCCATCTACCAAATATTAAATATACAGTTATAATATCACTTATCCATGGACATTTTTCTGCAAGAAAAATTACATAGGTGGAAGAAAATGTATAACGCGAAAATGTCAGGCTGTGTCTTTTCAGCTGTTTGCTGAACTTGTATAAAGCACATTATTTTAGTTTTCTATTTTAGTTTTCTGCTGATGTATTTTTCATTCATGTGTGTTAAACTCCAGTATGTGGCCTGTAGCCATTTTTGTACATTTACAGTGCATTCGTAGTACTTTCTCCTTTCAGTTTGGGAGTGAAAATGACTACTGATGAAGCCAGCAGTAAGCAGGGCCTTAAACAAACCTTAAATACGTTTTTACTTGTACTTTGGTAAGTCAGTGTGCTCTCTGTCGTATTTATCCTGGCTGACCTCAGATTTCAATTTGTCAGTTTCTATCCCAGAGTCTAGACAATGTATGACTTAGAATTCTGATGGCATTTTATTAAGAGTCTTTATAATGAGATGGGAGTGTAATTATGCCTATTTGTGTCTCCTGGGGACAGCTTCATTCCAAACAGCAGTGTGAGTATGACTGATTTGGTCTTGAAAGTTCAGGAGTTCAGCAGTGTCTCCACTATAAAGAAATAGTTGCTTGGGTTGTGATAGTGATGTTTTAGTAGTTAAGGTGTTTTGAAATGTGAATACACCGTTCAATCGGAGCATTAGCAATGAAGTTCTTCTAAAGGGTCTGTCCCTTCCAAATACGTACAGTATCAGGCTTCTCAAATAAGATGAAGAATTTCTCAGTTTGCCAAAAATAGATGAGTACTTCCTAATTAAATTGCACTGTAGTTCATTCTGCTTTAACCAGTACGATGATGATGATAATCATCAGAGATAATAATGGTCTCTGTAGTAACAGATATAAAAGAGGCAGATATCCATAAAAAGCTTGATATTTTCTGATCATAAGTCAGTGGGCCACTTATTCTGTACCTGCTGTCGCATTTTCTTCAAGATCAGCCAGCTCACAGCGGAGCTCCAGGTATCATAAATGTGTGGTCGGATTAATGAGTTTTACAAGCTGTACCACAGGCATGGTGGCATTCTATTCTTGTCACTCAAATGCATGATTAGGTTTTCTGCTGTGGCTAATTAATTTCATTAATTGCTACTAATTAGAAACCCACTCGCTACCAAAGAGAATCATATAGATAGACAGTGAAGGGAGAAGCTTGCTGTGATGTTCAGCGTTAATTGTTTTACGTGAGTATAAAACCCCCAGACAGGCCACAGATAGGGATGTTGCCATAATCGATAAACTATTAGGTTTCATATTAAAGTAAACTAAGTAACAGGCCATAGCAGAAATACAGTATTGGCACCTTGCTTTACACAAGTCTCATGCTAGTCATTTATTTCAAGTTTATCGCAAAGGATTAGCAGTGTTCTATCTTCATTGTGATGTGTACAAGTTGATCTATTTTTTTTTCTTTTATTTTTTCCTTTTTTGGCCCAAATCATCCACAGATCTGATTAGACATTTAACAACTAGATAAGTGAGAAAAGAATCCACCTTG
The DNA here is from genome assembly GCF_040954835.1 of Lepisosteus oculatus. Lineage (NCBI taxonomy): Eukaryota > Metazoa > Chordata > Actinopteri > Semionotiformes > Lepisosteidae > Lepisosteus > Lepisosteus oculatus. The sequence continues at coordinate 70,330,086 of NC_090698.1, read as the reverse complement.
AATCCAAGAATGTCTTAACTTTCCATGGCAAAAGGATTTTTTTGTAGGCGTGAGAGTGTATAGTTTTATTTTTCTTTTAGTGTGCGAAATCCAGCTGGTCTAGAGCATGGTGTATTTATTCCCATTGAGTCAGCAAGCTGGAAAAAGGGGAGTGAATTTGTGTACATTCATGGGAATATGGAAGGTAGAATCAGGTGTAAGATCTGAACAGCAAGCCTTTCTTTGCTTTGAGATTGTGTGCCAGTGCCAGTGCCAGTGATGCCCACTTGCTGGTGCTAGGTGTAACCTGAGTGCACTCAAGAGCCGCAAGGCACACCTTTGTAACAGGGGGAGCTTGTTTTGATAACAGTGTTATTGGACCCGGAGAAGGGATTCTGGGGTCAACAGCAGAAATAAGGGGTTCAGAAACCCTGAGCCGGCTTTCTTACTCAACGGTAGGTAATTTCATTCCTTGGAATGTAATGTGTTAAATGATTCAGAGAACAAATATGTTTGACAAAAGGTGCTAGGTTTTCTTTCAGCAGTGATCAGATGATAAGGTTCACACCTTCAGTACCTTCCCAGCAGAGGCTGTTGTTTGTACTTTGTATTTAAGGCAGATGAGCAGTTTGATGGATTCTTTACCTGGATCTTTGTAATATCAAGATTTGGTACAGGGGAAAATTGTGAAGGAAGCAGCAACAGAAGTGAATTGTGGTCAGGTTTACGGGCGGCCCCCAATTTTCATAAATGCCATGAGTACTGCAGCAGTGCACCTGTGACAGACGCACACCTCACCGAGTGTAGGCAGGAAGACTTTGTGCTGCTATAGCGATACTTAATATAATAAACCTGCAGACTGCGGGAAGTTTCCAGTGGTGTCATCCGAGCTGCTATATAAGGAGAAGGAGGCCGGGGATACGATAATTGGGGGAGACATTGATGGACAGCGCTTGTTAAAGCCTGCCAGAAAAATGTACAGAGCAGAACGCCGACATACACACGAGCACGGGGGCTCCTCAGGCGCGGTGCTGTGATCAGCAGAGAGCGGCGAGAAGCAGGTGGGGGCGCAGGGGAATAATACGAGCCGCCACCCCGCTGCAGAAACATCTGTTTACACTGGCGCGCGGGGAGGGAGGTGGCCACGGGGAGCTGCGTGTCTGTGCGGATTGCATGGTGCTGACCTCGGACCCCCCCCGTAGGTAGGCAGTGCCAAGCAGAGCAGCATTAGAAAGTGGGTATAAAGCACGGGTATCCTGGACAGGATGCCTGCCGCCGCAGAGCACATACAGCAGCCATGTCACCCTGCAGCTCACAGCTGGGAGCCCACTGAAGCGCAGCAGGTGTGAGCCTGGTCAGTATGGGAGACCCCCTGGGAAAAACTAAGGTTGCTGCTGGAAGAGGTGTTAGTGGGGCCAGCAGGGGGCGCTCACCCTGTGGTCCATGTGGGTCCTCATGCCCCAGTATGCCCCAGTATAGTGACGACGATACTGTACTATAAAAAAGCGCCGTCCATCGGAAGAGACGTAAAACCCAGGTCCTGACTCTCTGTGGTCATTAAAAATCCCATTTCTCAAAAAGAGTAAGGGTATAACCTCGGTGTCCTGACCAAATTCCGCCATTGGCCCTTACCAATTCTTCCTAATAATCCCCCTCTCTGAACTGGCTTCATCACTCTGCTCTCCTCCCCACTGAGAGCTGGTGTGTGGGGAGCGTTCTGGCGCACTATGACTGCCGTCGCATCATCCAGGTGGGGCTGCATGGAGGGGATCCCCATTACCTGTAACGTGCTTTGAGTGGAGTGTCCAGAAAAGCGCTATACTGTATAAGTGTAAGGAATTAGTCTTTTTTATTATTATTATTCAGACACAAACACAGACACCAAGTCCAGTTATCCCAGAAGCCAATTAACCTAAACAGTATGTCTCGGGACTGTGGGAGAAAAACCCCCCACGAACACAGGGAGAACACGCAAACTCCAAGCAGATAGCACCTCAGGTCCAGGACTGTGCCAGCCTCTCTCAGGATTAACTTAGTTCAAAACAGGATGACTAGAAGTACAGTAGAAAGTCAGTGTAGAATTCATTCAGTAATCATTGAAACATACAGTATTGAGAAGAGCAGCACAGTGCAAGATAGCCATGACTTGTACAGCAGTGTATATGAACAGTGTATATCACAGGTGGGGAGCTGCGTCAGCATGCGTAGGCTGTATAGGAACAAATAATACGTTTATTCCATGCTGAAAGAGAAGAAAGAAAACAGAATGTTTCGGCTGTGGAGCCTTCTTCAGGTGTGATGTATTACTTGTTACAGTGTATATTACACTGAGCAGCAAAGGTGGAAATACCGTGTGAACACTTTTTCCTGAATTTGTCGATTTTCGGCTTCCAAGTTTCAAGAATTGAGAATCCTGAATGTTTTGAAGAGCACACGAAGATTTCTGGTCATGGGAAAGTTGTGCCAGAATGACATTAGCAAGTCAATGTGCCTCCAGTTCCCTTCCCTGATGAAGTGTTACTTGGCTTGACATTATGATAATGTAGCAATAAATATCCTAGAAAAATATCCAAAACATCTGTCTTCACTGTTGTGCAGATGTTGAAACATTTGTTACCACTCTTTGCTTCTTTTTGTGATAAGACCTGATTTTGAAACTACCGAATTCTTGATTAGTTGGAGTTCTTAACAGCTGTTCTGACAGTGCCATCCCGAATATACTTTATCACCCGGTTTCCACAGCGTTTTTTCTGGGTTGGAAAAAAATGTTTCCCTTCCTCTAATTACACAAGTAGTCATTTATTGATTAAAAAAAACTAATTAATTTCTTAACCTGATCTGGTGACTTTGTTTTCCTTGCTAATAAAAGGAACAGTAACATTGGGGGATGATCATGTTAATTATTCTTTTTTTACTATATTGAAGTGTCAGGATTTCCATTGTTGTTTCTAGCCCAGGAGAAGTTTGTTAGGGATTTGTCAGATGGCATTTCAGGTATTGCATTGAGCACCCTGTAACCATTTTGCCAAACAACTCTCAAAAAAAAGCATGTGACTTCAGTGCACAGTAAGCGAACCAAATGTGGAGGCTTGGTGACAGTGCACTTCAGATGGGATCATGATGCAGTTTCTTTAAAATGAGATGAATATATACAGTAGATCTATTTTTCAGTTCAGGTTTTATTTTTTGCAGTGTTATTGTTAGAGTACCATGTCCACCAGCTTGGAAGAGTTCAGCAGAGGATCAGAGGACATACCAGTTCTTTTATTTACAAGGATAAAGATGTGTCAGAGGTCACCCTTGATTGTGCAGCTGAAGCAAATCAGAGACAACATAGTTTTCACATTGGTCAGACAGCAGAGCAGGGAATAAAGCTGCCTTTTGTTGAGAAGTCTTAAGAGACCAAAGTAGTGTTTGAGGTTAAAAGACTGCACCAGAGTCTCTTAGGCTCTGTACTCACTGTGTTCAAGGGATGAAAGAGTTTCTGAAAATCAAAAGTAGGCTTCTTGTTGCAGGGAAAGTCTTTGCTATATTAGTTTTGAAATTGCATTTGACTGCTTAGGTGTGTTTCCAAAACAGCTGCTTTGGTTGAAAACTGTATCCAAGCTCAAATAATTTGCCTTTGGAAAGTATAGCCAAAGAAGACAGCAGCTGGAATTGCCGCTGTGTTTCCCCTTTTGAATTGTGCATTTCTGCCTTGAAGAATAATAATAACTACCTCTCAGCTATGTTACAGTGGTGTCTGGTACCTTTGGCATGGAATTACAAGATTGAAAATGAGCACTCACGTACCATTTCGTCAGTCGAAGTATTTTGTATGGTCGAAACTTTGAGTGCCTTCTTTTCAGTATTCCACACTGAATTCTGCCGTGCTCGGGACTTTGCTTAGCAACACGCTCAAGTCTCAGAAACAGCTTTTGGATGTAGCGCAGGTATCTGAAATGCCATGACGTGTCCAGTGACAGTAACTTCAGGACACGAAAATGCAGGTTATTTTAAGCCACCATTAGCGTGCTGGTTACAGTTTTGCTTCTGAGTCCATTTTTATTAACTAAAACATTTTCCATTTATCAAAATTAAGAAAAGAGGACAAGCATGTACAGCAGTTTCACTGGTCACAGCACAGAGCCCCAGCACAGAGGGAAGTCATGGGGCTGCAGGTAAACAGCACACCAGTCCTACGTTAGACCAGCAGAGCATCCTTGTTTCAGGGGGCTCTAGGAGTGAAGGACAGAGGAAGGAAGAGTAAGCAGAGACAGATGGCAGTTTGAGTGGACTCTGCTCTGTTGCTCTGATTTCAGTCTGCCGCTCCGACCTAAAAAGCCAGCCAGATGAAACTTGAAAAGATATCGCAATATTTCAGAGCTGCTTTTGTGCTGAGTGCATGAAGCCTCTTTGGGCAGAGCTGTGTGCAGAAGATCATCAGTGTAATTCTGCTGAGATGTGATCTGGAGGAGCAGCAGGGAAAAAAAAAAAGATTGCAGTGGGTATTTGTAGTTGTTCAGGCAGCAGACCGAAGCAGGCTCGGTCTCAGGGGAAATGGGAGGGAGGGGTGTGCTGTCACTGTTCGCCTTGCTTTGAATATCATTGCAGCTTTTCACAGGAGCAACAGAAGTGCTGGGGAGTGAGGCTGCAGGCAGATTTGATAGGGAACAGTGTCACAGCTCCGTCTGGAACTGCTGTACTTAACAAGAGAGCTGCATCTTTCGGAGGAAATTACCCCCACCGAGCAGGCAAACATCTGTATTGATAGGTGTTTGTTGGAAAATGCTTCATTATTGTTACGACTCTCGTTTCTGTGATGGTTTTGAATACAATTGACAGCATCCCAGCCCTGTAGCTTCTGTATTATTTCTCTCACCTCTGTATATTTGAGCACAGAGGTACAGTACCACACTGGTCTGACGGCTGCGTGGCAATGTGGTTTAAATGTGCAGAATGGGCAGTGTGCCCACCTCTCTCCGCGCTGGATTTATTCCTGGAGGTGAAGAGTGGATTGCTTACCCCTGCCCTGCTCACTGACTCTGTGTGTCCATCCCTCGCCATGGAATGGGCTATTTACAGCACTGCTCTTTGAAAGGCTTGATCGGCCTTCAGCCCTGGCCATTGTCAGGGAGACTGGGTTTGGCAAACCGCACCAGGAAGCGTCTCAGAGTGACTAAATCTGTCCTTCCCCAAATAAACAATGAAAAGCACGCGGAGACGCGGGTGTCTTCAGTGTCTTAGGATGCAGAGGTGGAAGTCACAGAGATCATTACTAAGCTGCTGTTGTGTAGACTGCGGATAGGAGCTGCCCCTCGTTTTTTTTCTAGACTGGGGCTTCTGTAAGAATGGGAAAGGAATGTGCGTCCCAGCTCATTACGCCAACAAACGTGTAATGAATTGGGACAGTTATGGATTCATTCGTGTGGATTCGTTTGTGGCAGTTTTAAAAATGTTTTTCTTATGTTAGAACAAAGCAATCCCAGCATAAAAGCTGAGGCTTGCGTCCTTTAACGAGGACTACACCTAGAAAAGCAATATTGCATTTGGCCATGTCAAAAAGAGAGCGATGTTAATGAGTAGAAATTCAATATACTATTGGGGTGGAAGAAGCAGCAGTCCAGAGTGAGGCAGGGGCAGATACGGTGCATTCTGGGATAGCAGCAGTTTTGTTTGAGGCAGGGGCAGATGATGTGCATTCTGGGATAGTGAGTAGTGAGGAGGTGCTTGGCGGCAGTTGGAGATGGGACGTCCCTGGTGCCAATTATCAGATTCATAATAAAAATCTGTAATTGATTTGGGTTAGGGGCTTGCTAGCCAGTTCAAATCTCATTAGGACCTCACAAATTACTTTTATTCAGGTTGAGGTGTATAAAAGCTTTGATCAGACAGCTGAAATAAAAAAAACAAGAAATATCGGAGAAACACTGCATACTCCTCTAGTCCGCTATCTCACCGCGAGGTGTGGAACTTAGTTCCTCCTGCTTTGGGTCGACACCACAGAAGTGGGGAAGGAGAGAGAGGGAAAATGGTTATGGCATGAGTGATGGATTGATGGGAGGCAGAGATGTGCCACGTTGGTGGTACTCTTCCGCCTGCACTCACAAGCATTTGATGGATTGCTGGGTTTTATTGTGTGAGTGCTGCCGTTAAAGGATCTGATTGAAGTGTTTTGAAGAGAGCAGCTTCCTGACAAAAGGAATGAAAATCTGTGGTTACTTTCCCTTCATCGGTTTTTCACCTTGATCTTGTATCCGGCAATATTAGAACTTCTGCTGTAGCACCAGTAGATGGATTCAGAGGCAATTGCAGATTCCATTGGTAACACCAAACCTAAGCTGTTATCATTCCAGGCTTTGTTTTAAGGCATTCAATCTAATTAGTGTTAATATGTACAGTAGTTTCTGAAGAAATTCTAGCATGACATGGCTGCTGTCTCTCTTTGCTTGTTTCCACTTTCTAAGATAATTAGATATTTTTTTCTTCCCCTAATTTGTTACAAGATAAATCTACGTTGCTGCTTGTCTAAAAAATTAAAACTGGCTATTATTTTCATTATAACCCACCCAGTTTTGATTAGCTGTTTGTGTGTTTTGTGCTTCTCGGCTCGCAGCGACGGACACTGTGTCCGCACATGGGGGATAATGAGGGGGTGTGGCTAGAATCCTCAGCCCCGCCCACCTTCACGAACCCTGTCTTTTAACACATCAAAGACAAGGGTCTAAGGGCTCAGCTCCAGCTGGAGAAGAAGTGCCCCCCACACCGACTCACTACATGCCTGCAGGAGCCCAGGAGGCCAGTGGGGGCCGTAGTGTCGCTGAGAGCGAATACTAGTCTCTACCAGCCCTCGACAGCTCTCAACCAGTTGTGTGCTGTAATTTGGGGACTGGCAGGCGCGGCCAGCTAGTGACGTGACATGACCCAGGCTTGAATCCGCGATCCGCATGTGCTTGGGGGAGTTCCTTTACCGGAGGCAGCCCTCAGGAGTTTTAGTCCTTGATTATCCATGTGATGATTTCTGCAAAGGTTTAGATTCACTAAAACGAACAGGAGCAGGTCCTGCCAGGCCCACCCGATCACAAAGGGCAAAGATGAGCCAGGTGTGAACGGAATTCCACTGCAAAAATATGTATATCTTTGCCACAGTCAGTGTGCCCGCTCTGCGAACTTCTCATTTGCATGAATGGAAAAAAAGAACTGCCGTTTTGAGTTTCGCCACAAATAATTAAAATCTGTTTTTTCAACAAACTCTTGAGTCACTGTAGAAGAATCATGATTCTGTAAATGTATATCACGGATCATCCTTGAAAAAAGGTTAAAAAAAAGATTATTTAATGGATCTAATTAAACCATGTATGCACACCATGTGAAAAACAGTATTTGACAACCTGCTGTATATGGATTGGTACATTCAACAAAGAGATCAATGGGGACTTCTGAGTCTGGCTGCCTTTAACAGTTAAATGTTAATGAGTTATTTTTCTCTCATTCCTGCAATGTATGAGGTGTTGAGGTTTGGTCTTCCATGGGTCGATTTAAAAAGTTAATTTTCTGACTGGGTGTTTAATGGTTTGGAGTTTCATCTGAAGTGTTTGAGGAAGTGTGTCCCATGTTTAATTGAACGATCTTTGTGAATTTAATTACAGTAAACCCTCAGTTTAACGAATTAATGGGGGGAAGAGGTATATGTTATTTCTGAATATCCATTAAAAATCACTAATGACATTTTTCAGCCCCAAAACACTATTATATGAGATATATATATACAATATTTATGCTTTTAGGATCATTTGACTTTATGTAACAATTGCATTCAACACTGCCAATTAAAATTGTTCCTGTGCCCTTTTTGTCATATACAAGCTCTTTATTTTATGTAGCATAAATATACCATACAAAATTCACTAAAAGATACCAAAAGAACCTTCTTAAGCAATTAACGTACCCCTTTAGTGCACCACTGATTTTCCTGAATTTTATACTTACCATATGTAGTATTTATTTTTACTTTGTTTCATTATTTGTGCATTTCCCAGAGTTTTTTTAAAGAGCCTGGCCCTGTACCAGTTGCCCTGTACTTCATCTGTTGTTTGCAGGGACCTCTTTACAGGTGTGTTGTACAAGAACAATGCTACTTATCGTTTAATTACTTTAGCGTTTTTGCTGTGTCCGTAATGGCGGGGAAAGTCCAGTATTTCAGAGTTTGTAGACATAGCTCCCCTTGAAGCCGATTTTGTCAGTCAAATCTGAAGACTGTTAAAGCGAAGTCCTTTAATAAAACCTACTTTAGGGTTTGCAGCACTTGCAGTGCCCAGATAGTGTAGCCAGTTAGCTGCAGAAGCCCTTGGTTGAGACGGTAGTTCATTCCAGTTTCAGGCCTGGTTATTAGCAGGCAGTGCACCCCAGTATGATTGCATCAGTTCGACAGCACTTCGTAGAAAGACTGCTGACAGGGCTTCGGAGATGGGAAGAGTGCTAATAAGCAGCTTGGCAGGTTCTGTGGTACGGCACAGAGAGAGAGTTAGACAAAGGGAACAGGAGGAAGAGGGAGAGAGTAAGGGATTAATCTCCAGATTGCAGGGGTCGGAGACTGACAGGAGTCAGGCTGTGAGCCGGGGCTGTGTGAAACTAGGCCCTTCCTCGACAGCTGTGTGGGAAAACACACGGTGAAAGCTAAGTGTTTCCTTGGAGTCGGAGCGAAAAGTTATTGTGTTTAGTCACTCTCGGCTAGAAGGGAGCTTGCATGAAGATTTCAATTTTGTCTTTAATTTGATGTGCGAATATTTAACTTTTTTGTGCTGGAGGAAAGGTTAAGAGTGACAGGAGGCAATTCGCACTTTCTGACCTGTTTGGCAACAATAATAACTTCTTACACATATATACAGTAGCACTTTTCTGGACACTCCACTCAGAGCGCTTTACAGGTCATGGGGATCCCCTCCAACACCACCAGTGTGCAGCCCCACCTGGATGATGGTGGTTAGTGGGTAATTGATCTGAGGATCACATTCCACTGTTTCGTGAAGGAGGCCCTGCTTACACCCTGTCTAACATACGGCGAGGTTGAGGACTCCCTTTAATCACTTTCACTTGGTTCATGTGTTGTGTTGATTTTGGGTTGAGATTCCACCTCAATGTCAGTACGGTGAGCTGGGAGAGGTGTCAGTGAGGTTCCAAGCTGATTCCTGAAAGAAACCAGGGCTGGGGGGGCTTTTTTCTTTCCCAACTTGTGTTGAGGCCACCAGCAGCCTGTTCTCTGAGTAACCAGCTGGAGATCACCTCTCCAGCCTGTGTCTTCTGTGCTTGGTGGAAGGCTGGCTTCCGTTTCTGGTTTGGGAATGGTCTGGAACTGCAGGACAGATCGGAGTTTTCCTGTGCTTTGGGGCCATACTGTATGTAATTTTTAACTCTCTTCAAAAAAAGACAAAAAAAACAGATCAAAAACAGACTACGTCAGCTTGCTTAATGAAAACAAAGGTGTTGTCCAATTACTTTTTTATATTTTCATTTTTTTCGGACGCAGAACGGTTTTAGTCTGTATCAGAGCCTAGAATTGATCTGTGCAACCAGAATCTCTGACATACATTCATTAAAACTGAAAGATTTTTAATTTTTAAGGAAATCCTGTGAGTTTGCTGGCAGAAAATACTAGCCTATAATTGATTTTGCGTAATAAAAAATCATGCTCTTGTATTTTCGCTTCACTGTACTTCTTCATCTCAGTGTTTTCATGTTTTTAATTTTCTCTTATGCCTGTCTAATCAACATTACTCCTAAGACCCAGACTACAGCAGCAGATGAACTGACACTCCATGCCAGAATATTGTCAGTCTGGGAGTCTGACTGAGCTTGAACAGACAGAGACCGCTGGGTTCCTTCTAGTGGATATAAATAGATTAGAGCAAAAGATCGTTTTATGACAAGAACAGGCCTTTCAGCCCATCACATCTTGCCATCCTCTGGTGCATGGAGTGATTCTATCAGAGCATCAAGCTCAGTTTTATGGGATCCCTGTCCATTAGCCTTAACCCTGTGGCCGTACAGCCCCACGCCTGCCTCCGAGTGAAACAAGATGGACAGAGAGGCGGGCGCGTAGCGTTTCATGCGATGCTCTTGGTATCTGTTGACAGACCTTGTTGCTCCTCTGTGTCCCTCTCAGAGTGCCGCCGCAGCTCCCAGTCCGGTCCTTGGAAACATGCCTCCAGGAGACGGGATGCCAGTGGGACCGGTTCCTCCGGGATTCTTTCAGGTACGGTACAGATGTGAGAGCACCTGCTGGAGCCTCTTGCCTGCTCGCTCTGCCCAGCTTGGCCACGGCAAGCTTCAGAGCTGGGGGAAGGAGGAGGAAGGGGGGGTGTTAGTTACTGCAGACGGAGGCAGGAGGGGTTCTTGTGTGCCTGTGTCGTCTGAACACACTCCGCTGTTCGTGTGTCTGTGTCGTCTGAACACACTCCGCTGTTCGTGTGTCTGTGTCGTCTGAACACACTCCGCTGTTCGTGTGTCTGTGTCGTCTGAACACACTCCGCTGTTCGTGTGTCTGTGTCGTCTGAACACGGAAATTGAGGCTAAGAAGCGTAGTATCAGAGCTGGAATTTGGCCCCTTCTTGCTTGCCACTCATGGGTTATTACATAGCAGTGCTGGGAAACTAATGTGTGCTAACAGACAAGAAAATTGCCTTTGTCTTTTAAGATTTTAAGGGATTCCATCATTTTCAGGCATTTGTAATAGGTTCTTGAGTCATTTTATTATTTCATGTCATCCCGTGTTACCAGTGGAATCAGGATAAAATGCTGGCGTGTTTTGAAGACTTCTCAGAGTGTATTGTGACTGAGTTCTCCGTTTTGGCTTCAGGTGGTATTCATGCCTTCTGTCAGTAAATGTTTTTGTGCATTCCTACACATCATATAGTAAATGAATAAAATCAACACTTAGAATGATGGTGCCTGTCTGTGTTTTATATGGAGCCTCAAAAAAACTTTGACTAAATCCCAAGATCACCTTTGTGCCCAGGGGTCATTAGACCACTTCAGACAACGGGAGGTTTGAGGAAGGAGCTGCCTCAGCGGACAAGCTGCTGAGGGACCAGTACAGGTTAATTCCCTGCTAAATTTAAAAAGAAGGAAGAAGAAACGCAATGTTCCGGGTTTCTTTTAACATGACGCAAACTACCCAGTTTAGTGCACTGTGGCATTGTTGCGTATTTGACTTCTGAAATTGGGATTTTTAGGCCCAGTGTGCTTTTAATAGCTGGGAAAATAACCTATATATTTTTATAGAGAATTGGAATATTTCTACGGATCTACAGAGTCCCTTTTTTATCATTGCCAGATAAAATTGTGAATTTTGTGTGCGATGACAGTTCACCTAGTTTTCTTTTCAGAGCTGATATTCTTACGTGTGGCTTCACTCGGTATCTGCCTGCTAATGAGCGGATAATCACACCTGTAACTCTATCAGCGCTCTGTGATGTTTTAATAACCCTGTGGTTTGTAGGCACAAGGTGCTGGGCTTTGAAAGAATAGAAATCCAGCTGTTTTCCCCTTTGTTGCTCCTGATAAGCGCAGGTTGTATCATTGAATCATACGGAATGTGAGTCCCCTTCTCCCAGAGTCTTCCAGGGCACATTTCTGGTCTCGGTGTCTGGAATTTTGTTAAAATTGTCAGAATTGCAAAATAAATACATTATAGGCTCCCGAGAACTCAGTAAGCAGGCTTTTTTGAGTTACAGGGTGATATGCCAGCAGCCATATCACCCTGCAACTCACAACTGGCAACCCACTGAAGCTTAGCAGGTATGAGCCTGGTCAGTACCTGGATGGGAGACCTCCTGGGAAAAACTAAGGTTGTTGCTGGAAGTGGTGTTAGTGGGGCCAGCAGGGGGCGCTCACCCTGCAGTCTGTATGGGTCCTAATGCCCCAGTATAGTGATAGGGACACTATACTGTAAAAAGGCGCCGTCCATCGGAAGAGACATAAAACCCAGGTCCTGACTCTCTCTGGTCATTAAATGGGGCGTTTCTCGGGGTGTAACCCCGGCGTCCTGGCCAAATTTCCCATTGGCCCTTACCAATCTTGGCCTCCTAATAATCCCCATCTATGAATTGTCTTCATTACTCTGCTCTCCTCCCCACTGAGAGCTGGTGTGTGGTGAGCGTTCTGGTGCACTATGACTGCCGTCGCATCGTCCAGGTGGATGCTGCACACTGGTGGTGGTGGAGGGGTCCCCATTACCTGTAAAGCGCTTTGAGTGGAGTGTCCAGAAAAGTGTAAGCAATTATTGTTATTCAATTAATTATTTTTACCTTTTGATGTTTATGTAACATGCCACTGTATTCTCTGTAGCCGAGTTTGAAGTCTGAATTTGAATGCAGGTAACTGGAGTCACAGATTTCTTTTTACAAATGTGTTGGTGAAGTCACTGTGTGAGAGTCTGGCTTCGGAACATGAGGTGTGCAATGTTTGACTTCACTTTATTTATTCTTCAAGTGGGTAAGCTTTTGCATCTGTTTCTTGTGAAAAGGGAGAGATAACAGAGCAGCCTGCCCCCCCCAGCCAGGGGCCCAGGGGAGGTACAGTACGTGAGCACTCGTACCCAGGCGGGAACACCCTGGTTACCCAGTTAGCTCACTGGCTGCAGCGGAAATGTGAGAGGCATGTATTTGAGAGCTGTGGTTTGTGAATGAGTGGCATAGGCAGCTCGGTTTTGAAGCCCCCCCAAAAAATGGCTGGCGTTTGCAGGCGAAATTCTTGCTAATGCGTTGAGATTTCTGGGGCAAGCCAAATTGAGAGGTTTTTGGAATACTTGAAAAACTCCACTGCAACAGTAGTTGTATTTCTACAATGATCTAATTACTGCTTAGTAAATATCAGAGGTGAAAGTGTTTCAAGGAATTGTCTGATAAATCACACCGCTATATAAATGTCATTAATGAGAAAATGATGAAGGAGCAATAAAGGAGTTAATATGCTTCTGGCTGTGTACCATCACTAAGAAAAGTGTGACTTCAGTAACTTATTAATAACAATGAAACTCATCCCAAAATTAGAGCATTTCTTCTGGGTTTAATTAGGAGACCACAGGAGCTCAAAACAGACAAAGTTGAATCCATCCAATTCTAGTCGGAGGTTGGCTTTCTTTTTGATGATAACAATTCCCCAAGAATGACTTTAAAATTAAACATGTTGGAAACCAAGCTAAAACAGTACACAACACAGTGATGAGAAAAGCAGACCCTTGATGAACTGAATTGGGATTAAATGAAAACATATTTCAACTTTGCCGAAGATTTCTTGGTGATTATGACTTCCTTGGCAGTATTTTAAAATTAGTTTGACCTAACAGTATGATTCTCAAATGGGGAAAAAAGAAATCAATTGCTCCACCTCACAGTCAATTTGAGTTCCCTTGTGAGTGTAGCTACGCGGGAAAATACAATATATCCCACATCCGTGGAGGAGCTGCGCAGACAATCCTCCATCATGGGTTGATCAACAGGAACTCAATATACAGTAGTAGACCCCTGGTTTTAAAAGACTTCATTGGATTTAATGGACAATATCCGTTGAAGGGGAACTTTCTCTGTTAATTTAGAAATACTGGACTTTCCCTGTAACAATGGGCACAGTAAAAATGCAAAATAATAAAACTATAAGTAACATACTGTATTGTGTACAACATACCTTTAATTGGGTCTAAATGAACGAAAATCAGTGGGTAAGGGCAGCTGGATTAGGGTGCAGCAGTATAGGTGGAACATGTAATCAGTGTGTTGTTTTTAATTAGTATGGAGAGGAAAGTTGTGTGTTTTTCTCAAGAGTTTCACAGGTTGTCCATGATTTGTACCACAAACACAGTTCAAGAAAAGAAAGTGAACTTTGCAAAGTGAGGTGGCCATTATTGTCGACGTAACCCAGCTTGCAACATAGGGGCAGGTAACTTGCTTCCGATAGGTGTTGTTTGCGTTTTGTATGCTTTTTTAATTTTAAAAAATCATTTAAAAAAATACACTTAAATAATTTTAGGATAATCATATAAAAATGCTAATGCAGAAATAATGAAACGAAGAAAAAATAAGCACTACATAAAATTCAGTTGCTCACGACGGGTGTTGTGTTTTGTATGCTTTAGCTAATTTTACAACTACAACATGAAAAAAAGCTTGTGTATTTATTATATAAAAGGCACAGGAACAATTGTCATTGACTGTGGTGATTGCAATTGTTAAAATGTTAGTCAAAAGACCAAGAAAGTATGTATAGTATATATATTCTCATAGAATAGTGTGATAAAAAACATTATTTGTGATTTAAAGGACATTCAACAATAATGGACACCTCTTCCTCCCTTTTATTACGTTGAAGGGTTTACTGTATGATTGTTAAGATATACAAAGAGTTCTTCAAAAATTATTTCTCTTATGCTATAGGTTTTCAGGAGAGATCTAAAATAAACCTGTGGAAATCCTATTTTAGTTTTTGCCTTGGCTCTGAGCATCACATATGCATTTGGAGTGTAAGAAAGGCGATGTTGTTCAGAAGTCAGTGAAGCGTATAATGTCATTGAGTTCAAATCAAACTCACCTGGGACACTGCTCTGACTTTTAACTCTCTCGGCTCTGCTTGGGTCAAACACTGTTGTTTCATGCATTTATCATTTTTAATTGACTAGGGCAGAAATTAAAAGAATTAACTTTGTTACATGACATGGTTCCAAACTAAGTTCACAGTAACAGTTTAACAATTTATTCCAGTAGATCATGGCAGTAACATCACAAGCTTGTAGTAGCATAGCCCTGCATCTTTCTATCAGGAAAAAACTAAATGTAACTGAGCTCGGACCCAAAAAAAATTTGCGGATTAGATTTCAAAGTAGTAACTTCAGTTAAATTGACCGTACATCATTTGTAGGCATGCCAATCACTTTCAGAAATTTCAGTCAATAATATTTCAGGCAGTCTTGGTCTATACAGGCATTGACGGGGTAGCATGCCACAGCAAGAAGCATCCACGTTATTACAGAAAAAGCCCACCCGTCTTGCACCGGCAGATCCTGCATGACACGGTGTGTTACACAGTAGGTCATAATCGCATGTGAGATCACCTTGAAATGGTTTCACCTGAACGAACCACTTCTTTTACACAGTTAATAAAACCCTGAGTACCCAGCTCTGCTTTGGCCTCAGTGTAAGCGCCTGTCTCTGTTATCGATTTTGTGCAGCTCTTTTGTTCAGTGGGCAAGTAGGCGACTTGCCTCCAAGTCATGCTCCACAAGCCTCTCTCTACGACCGCCTGTTCCCTCCTGCGCTCACTCGATATCGATGGCTACAGCTGCCTCTCCCCCTCACGGTCGTTGTGACATATATGATAGCCTGCAATGACCAGTGCTGCAGAGCAGCCAAGTAGTGTGACTCTAGGGTGCCATTGGTCCTCTCTGCTGTCCCCCTTTCTGGCAGACTGTGTGCTTTCCCCAGTGCCTCACAGAGCTCCTACTGTCACTTCCCTTCAAGGGATCTACCCTTCTGCAGTGGTACCTGTCAGTCCTGTTGTCCCAAATACAGACTGTCCACCAGTTGATGAATAGTGGTCAGTCAGAGCAACAGTTTTACGCACATCTCAAAAGGGTCATCCGCACAGGATCCCACAGGAAGAAAGCAAGCCACTCTCTTCCAGGAACTGTAAGAAAAATGAGGTTGCTTTTTGAATCAAGGCAAAACGTCCAAAGGAAAACCTGATCGCACAAACGCAGATTAGACTTTAACCAGGACACTGTGGTTAACACCCCTCCTCCTTTGAAAAGTGTCATGGGATCTACTGTATAATAGTCAAGTAGCCTGTTTAAAATGTTATCTAAAGAACAGCACTTTCTACAGCACGGTGTCTCCAGTCACCATGCTGGGGCATTCATTTGGAAATTCTGGACAGTGGGAAGAGTGCCCCCTACTGGTCCACTAACACCACCTACAGCATCAACCAAGTGTTGTCTTGAAGGTCTCCCATCCCAGTAGCGGTCAGGAATAGCAGAGCGGTCATAGTAATAATTGATCTAACCCATTAACTAATTTAAGTTAACTTGTAAATAAATGTTTTGTCATATCAGAATTTCAGTAGATGGGCAATAGGTAAATGATTAACCTCCTTTAATTTTAAACCCATTTTAGACAAGCTCTTCTGTTTATGCTGCGTTTGGTTTTCCCCCCAAAGTAAAAAAAACCACACTCCATCATAATCATTTTGCTGTTTTACTTCATAGCTTCCAGGTATTTGTTACAAGCTTAATATCTAATGACCCCGACGTTAACTTACAGCAGAAAATCAGCTGATGAAGCACTTCAATATAATATCTATTGTGTCTTTCCCGTGTCTTGGAGAATTTTGTTGACGCAAGGCATTTTGCGTGGAGCGGGAGAGGTGTGTGGTCCTGCCTACAGCTGTGTGCACCGGAGTTTCGCCTGGAGAATGGCTGTAGCCGGTGTCCTAGTGGATAAGACACGGGCTGCCGGATCTGGCTTATTCTCCTCTCTCGTCACCGTGCCCCCTTGCTCGGCTCCCTCCCAGACAGGCCAGGTGGAGCCCGGCTTTCCATCCCTGCCCCTTCTCCATTCAGGATCCCTGGAGCGGCTCACCGGGGAGATTAGCACAGAAAGAGACAGAGAGCATGCATTGATGACCTTTAAGCACTCTGTTAGCAAAATTGGGATGAAGAACAAAGAGAAGTAAAAATGGGACATGATCATGATCCTGTACCAGGCCAAACCCCCTGCTTTCTTCTGGGGTTTCGAGAGCTTTGTCTTCTGCTTTGTTTTCTGACGGTTTTTGGTTTTATTTTCTTAAACCCCAGCCTCATGGTAGAGGGGACACAAAAGCAGTTACAGACCAGAACAGACCACATGCACACATATTTCAGAGACGCAGAGTGTACGTTAAAGCCAGCTTTGGTTTCTCTCACGTTTTTCTGACATTTAACTGCTGTAGAATTCTCATTATACATGTGTACCAGGGTTTTTGCATTTGTAATTATGATTGCATTACTTGTTTTTTTTTAATTCTTGTCAAAAAACATGCTCTTAGTTACGGTCATGATAAATTTTAAGAGTAATTTAAATGTATCACATGCAAGGAATGATTGCTGTTAAAATGTTTTATACTAAAACCAAAGTTGTTTGCTCAGTGTTGCCATTCAGGAGCTTCTCAAGATACTGTTGTTTGTTGCTAACATTAAAAGAAGGCATAGTGAGCTCCAAAATCATAAATTTCTACCTGAATACAAGGATTTTTGTTCACTTTATTAATTTATTTGAAGAGTATTATTTTGTGAGCCAGTGGCTGCAAACAAAATAAAAGTGATTTTGTTGTTGGAGCTATGCAGGATAATTTGTGCAACACTGCCCTCTACTGTAACTTGTGGGTTTTTGAAAACTTTTTAGCTGAAAGTTCAACTTTTAAGATCAGGATAATTTTTTAATTAATGAAGGACCTCTATTTAATAATATCCATGAATGAACCCATTACAGAATATTCTCCTCTTATGTCTACGTGGGATCTGGGAGTTGGCTTTTCTGAACTAAGAGTCTGAACAATTTTGTATGTCAAGTAGACTGAAGACCCAGACTGTTCAGTAAAAAAGGGCCAGGTTCTCTGGAAGCCATGTGGAAAGAACTAGACGAAAAATAGTTGCCACTTCTGTCTTTGGCGCACCCTTTTCCTGAAAGCTTGGGATTATATTTCGTGTGCTGCCCCCTCTGAATAGCCTGTAGTCTTTGTGCCGCTGAGAAGTTTGTTTGCACCCCCTCCTTGTGCTGCATGTGTACTGAAGTGATCTGACCCTGTGGCAGCGCCGAGCTCTGGAAGACTTCCTGTGCTGGGCACCGATCCACCAGCCTCCTTGAAAGGATAAACAGTGCTCCGAGGCCCACAAGCACTCGGCAAGCAAAGAAGCAGTAGGGGAGTGCTTTGCCTCCTCCGGTTCCAGACAGTCTTTATGTCCTCATGGTCCAGACGCCATCTCGGAAAGCCCCTGACTGCCACCCAGCGGACCTCCCTCGCGTGAGCGCCCTGGGAGCCAGCGCTGACACGGCAGGGAGACGCCGGAGCGCAGCGGGAAGAGAAGGCAGTTGAACTGAATAGGGCCCTTGAATAGGGCCAGCAGCCATGTCACCCTGCAACTCACAACTGGCAACCCACTGAAGCTCAGCAGGTGTGAGCCTGGTCAGTACCTGGATGGGAGACCTCCTGGGAAAAACTAAGGTTGCTGCTGGAAGAGGTGTTAGTGGGGCCAGCAGGGGGCGCTCACCCTGCGGCTCATGTGGGTCCTAATGCCTCAGTATAGTGACGGGGACACTATACTGTAAACAGGCGCCGTCCTTCGGATGAGACGTAAAACCGAGGTCCTGACTCTCTGTGGTCATTAAAAATCCCAGGCCGTTTCTCGTAAAGAGTAGGGGTGTAACCCTAGTGTCCTAGCCAAATTTCCCATTGGCCCTCACCAGTCATGGCCTCCTACTAATCCCCCTCTCTGAACTGGCTTCATTACTCTGCTCTCCTCCCCACTGATAGCTGATGTGTGGTGAGCGTTCTGGCGCACTATGGCTGCCGTCGCATCATCCAGGTGGGGCTGCACACTGGTGGTGGTGGAGGGGAGTCCCCATTACCTGTAAAGCGCTTTGAGTGGAGTGTCCAGAAAAGCGCTATATAAGTGTAAGCAATTATTAGAATTATAACTGTGCTTTGGTCGGCATTTTGCCAAATGACAGTCAATGTGATTGAGCAGTCAAGAGGCAGTCCCCCCCCCCCCCCCCCCCAGATTGTGATGAGCAGGGATCAAAAATTCATGAGGCTGCAGCGTAATATTCTGAGCTGCAGCACGGACATCACAGACAGTAGAAAGGAAAGTCTGCCTGCTGTTTCAATGCCTCGTCCATACTGGCAACTGAGTTTCAGTTACATAACAGGTATTGTCACCTACTGTACTCAATGTCAGTTTAGGCAGTTGGCTCTTATTTTGTTTTATGTGGTATTTTGAATATCTTTGTGGTATATATATAAATATATCAATTAAATATGGATGAATACTCAAACAAATTGGAGTGATGGCAGTAGTGGAGTACCACTGGGATCTGTACTAGGACCACTGCTGTTCTTAATTTCCATCAGTGATCTGGGCTCCAGAATAGTTAGTAAACTAGTCCAGTTGGCAGACGATGCCAAAATAAGATGAGCCACCATTGTAGAAGCAGGAAATGAAATTCAGGAAGATTGAAATAAAATTTTCAACTGGGCCGTGCAGTGCAGGGCAGAGCACTGTATTGTGTGCAAATAGTAAAAACACAACAAAATACAAATGTTGAAACATTGAGCCAGAAGTGGCTACTTAAGAAAAAGAAAAAGACGTACGTGTTTGTGTAGACACATTGTTTAGATTCTTCTAGACAAAGTGTGGGGAAATTTAAAAAGGCAAACAAAATGCTAGGATATGTAGTTAAATCAAAAGAAGTTATGTTTAAATTGTGTAACGCACTAGTTACACCTCAGAAGAATATTCTCAAAGGAATATTATGCACAATTTTGATCACCACGTTATAGAAATAATACTGCTGATAGATTCAGAGGCTTAAGGGAACGTCCTACACTGACAGCTTGAAGGAAGTGATCCAAGTATACTCCAGTGGACTTCAGAATGAACGGTGAGTCATGAACATGTGCACTGGCTGCAGAAAAACAACTTGGAACTTTTTGCAGAAATGACAATGGAGTTATTGTCATTGTTTGAAAATATCCTTCATCTTTCTTTTAGAAAAATATCTGTATGAACACACTTATAACCAAGTTTGAAAAAATCTTAGGTATATATATTGGTGTGTAGGCGTGCTATAAAACTTTTATTTCAACTCAAGTTACTTAGTTAAGCTTTTGAATTGTGTTCTTGCTTTGTTTTCTAATATGCGTAGAAATGGACTAAATCACAATCTCAAGGCTAACTGTAGGTTTGTTAAGCGATATTCTGCCTGCTTCTTACAAGCCAAACAGGTGGACCCCATGATGTTAGAACACTGGAGCTGAAGTAACTCTTGAGATGCTTCACAGTGGTGTTTATTGCTGTTGTTTTTTAGATTGAACTCAAATGTCACAAATAACATCAGACATAGAGGAAAACAGCTGGCTGATAACGCAGGTTTTCTTGAAGTTGCTTTACTGTATATCGGTGATGTGGGTTTCCTGGCCTTCACACCTCCACCTCAGGAGGTTTTCCAGTACTCATTCCTTTTGGATTTCACTCTTTCCTTACAGCTCTGAATCCAGGGCTCTTGTGTCACTGTAGTGTTGGCGCTCCTGCTGCATCTCTGGTGGTGCAAAAGGGAGCCAAAGACTGAATCTGTTGACCCTCATTTCCACTGCCCTTGTCAGGGGGATGTGGCCTTAGAAAACGGACAGGTAGCAGGAGACGGGAGCAGAGAGCTTCTCGACTCTCCAGAGCCCTGCGATTAACAGGGCAGAGGTGCTGCCGGGAGCCTGGAGACTGGGTGTGTAATAGAAATGTCACACATGACTAAACACCAGAAGAAAAAAAAATATTTAAACATACAGCAGATGCTGGACATAAATGTAAAATGTAGGTGATGTAAGGTTTTTAAAAGTCCGCTTTAGTCAAACCGGAGCGTTTACAAAAGAGCTGTGAAGTCGATACAGGCAGCCTGTGATTTGTGCACTCACTATTTACAGTGGAACACATGTTTACTAGCTCCATCTGTCTCGCATGCTGGCTGATTGCCTGGTCTTAATTGGGAATTACTGTGTGTGGAGCTTTGCACATTTCCTTTTTTATTTTCCTTTTTTGTTTTTCAGCAAAAGCTTTTGCTGCCTTCCCGATCGTGTTCCCATTACCCCCTTTATCATCTTAATAATTTCAAGTGTCTGTCTGAGTGCAAGCCTTGTTTGTATGTAATCACCGCATTCTCACCCTTTCACTGGGAAACATTCTATAATTTCTGTAGTTAATATGCTAATGATTTAATTTGGATCATTTCGCGGTGAAGACTGAACTGCATCTATTAGCCATCTACACTAAAGTGACAGCTGTAAGCTGCACGTTCAACTGTCGAGTCGGCTCTGGCGAAGTCATCTTGTATGACATCGCACCGGACTCATCCTTTAGGGTGTAATCCCATCAGAAAGCCATTGTGTCATCTGTAATACCAAGATTAAATATATTCTCCTTCAGAACTGTGCATTATATCTGTTTGGGGCTGGAGGAAACAAGACAGAGGCTGGTGGCAGCATCATACTATAAGAGATGCAGAACTTTCATGACCTACACAGAATGAGACGGCAGGTTTTTATCGAAACTTTTGTGTTTCAAGTGTTTAAATTGCCCAGAACTGGAAGCTCTTTTGCAAAGGCCAAAAAATCCCGTACAACTTAAATGCAAGTTCTGTGTAGGTGCCAAGACTCAGTTGTTTTTTATCAGCACTCCTGGGCTTCCCAGTGCTTTCCCCCAATACAAACTGGAAAACTTGTCGGCCGGCCTCTGTAATCTGATGCCCATCCGCGATTTGCCTAACTGTCAAGAGTTACAGTAGCAACAAGAGATGATAAAACACTGCCTGCACAGCCTGCCAAATCTGGAGCCCTGGGGTTCTGTCAGCTTCGGGAAAAAAACACAACTTTTAATTAATGTTAATTCACATCACAAAACCGCAACACGTTTCTTACACGTTTTCACAATTGAGCTGCCTGGCCTTGTGATAGAAGATCTCACCAGATGTTCACACAGTACACTCTAGCTCAGTTATTTGTTTTCTTGTCAGCATTAGGTAATAAGGAGGTAAACCCCCGTCAAGAACATCTGTCAGTACACTTGCTTTTGTCTTTGGAATTTATCTGATCATTTTTGATTAACTTGATCATTCCCTACAAAACGGAACAGCAGCTTGAGTGGATTCACTGAAACTGTTTCCATTCTGGATAGCACACAGCATTTCCCACATACTGTATGTCACTGGTCACTCCCAGTCTTCCTTCTAATGTTTAATTTGTTGTTGTTATTGTTGTCGTAAGCTTTATGGTGTATCATAATGCGAAATTCCAGCCTAAATTAATAAATGACTGAATGGATTACTTGGTGCATCACAGGAAAAATGCGTTGCAGGCTCGGGAGTCGTGATCCTTATGGGAAAACGTGGAGCTGATCAGATATAAATCTTCCAAAATGGCCATCGGGGAGCTGTTTGAAGTGGTCAGTGGTGAGCTGAGAGCACGCTCCATGAAAGAAAAGGCTGGGATTACTGTTCCGGCATAAAAGCCTCCTGGCATTCCGCCTTATACCGCCAGTCATACTTGGGACTGGGAAGAATTAGAGAGCTACGCTAGGAAAAATTACAGGCGGATGCTGATCATTTCTAGAATGTGTTGGTGAAGCAGGTGAATGCAGGAGGTATCCACTGAGTACACTACTTGGGCTAAAAGAAGACCTGCACATCTCTCTGCAGAACTGCTGTAGCTAGAGCTGCTTCAGATGACAAATTAGAATATTAAATAAGAAGCACTAACACTTCATTATCTGTATGTTTTAATGCTGAGAGAACAGATTTGCAAACGTTTTGCTTTTTTATGTTTCAAAGAAGGGAATGAGCAATATTGCACTAATTAGTTGGATTTAAAGTGTAATCAGACTTTTATTAAATGTTCATAATAGGTACTTCAAAGGGAATTAGGAGGAACATGCATTTTTTTAACATTCCACTGCTGCCGGTTAAGGTGGAATTGTAATTTCTGTGATAAAACGATGCACTGTGTTAATAATCTTGGAACATAATATCTGGTTTGGTCGTGACTCATTTAAATGGAAGGAGTGTTGAGGTCATTGGTATTTTCTGCACAAGGCACAGGATGTTAGTTGGCGAGATTGATATTTTTGTATCGAGATTTCGAGGATGGAGGCAGCAGTTTAGCGGGAGAAACCGAGAAAGTTAGCAACCAAATCCAAATGCAAAACAGAATCTCATTATTATTCCATTTAGACAGCGAATTGCTTGAATAAAAAATGTCTGGATTTATCTTAAGTATAGTAATATTCCGTTTTTATGAAATGGGTTGAGGCCAAGTTTATTTAATAAAAAAAGTATTTCCCTCAAATACTTAGATATTATAGGAAAATACACACAGATATTAATTACAGCAGGAAATAAAACATGCAGGCTTGACTGGGTAATCACAATAATAGATTAATAGACACCTGAAGAAGGTTCCACAGCCGAAACGTTGTGTTTTCTTTCTTCTCTTTTCAGCATGGAACAAACCCGTTACTTGTTCCTTTGCAGATTTTATACATGACTGTTTTATACATTGCTGTGACAGGTGGGGAAATCGGAAAACAGTGATACAATTGGACAAAAAAATCATCAAACAGTTTAGATGAAACAATTTCCTCAAGTCCAGCACACCGATGGGTCCGGTGCTGTGCTCACTGATGAGTTTGCTTTCCACCTCACCTGCATTGAAACACGTCCGTGCAAATTGCAGGTGAAACTTGTTTCCTTGCAGTAGCCAGTGAGGGAGGTGTAAAATGATGAGACCTGTGGGAAAACAGACATCTGAAAGCTTGCACAGGGAAGTGTGCGTTTGGGTGAGTTTGAGTGGTTGATGTGTAACAGTCAGTGCACAGCCTGCTCCCTTTCATCTCGACAAACCTGCATTTCCAGAAAAATAGGACTGTGTAAAACTGGGTTTTTACTGGAGGACACAACTGTAGAATTTGACTCAAGAAGAGACGCTTCACCATACTGTATGCCTGAGCTGCGGACCTTTTGAGCATTAATGAGAACAGTTCAGTTACTTCACTGTGTGGTTCTTGTCGCATTATTTAAATAGCGTTCCAGTTTGGCTGTAAACCTCCTTACAATGTCAGAGATGAAAAGTGTACTGAAGAAGTCTTCCAGAATGGGAGCACGGGATATTGTCCCTTTTTTTAAAAATTATTTATTTTCTGGAGTGTTAGAAATGTAATGGCCAGGTTTACATCGGAAACTGGTGTCTCAGCACAGCCAGTGGTGAACATGGACATCATGTTAACTGAAAGATCCAGCGTGGAGTAAATGAATCACTTCGGCCTTGGCACTTGTTATGCAGTGAGCACCTCCTCCTTTGCACTTCAGCTGAGCACACAGAGGACTGTTAGGCAGGATGGGTTGGGGCCTGATGTAAGCGCTACAGTACACGGCCTAATGTCTTCTGTTGCCTTTCTTATTGCGCTTGTCTTCTGAAGTCAGTCTAAATGATCTTTTCCAGCCTCTCACAGCGTATCTGCCTGCAATGGATCTGCTATTCCAAGAGATGAAGAATTTTCTTCCCCTGTGCTATGTCATTATATTTAATCGGCAGTATTGATAGTCCAATACCAATGAAAGGTATAAAGGCATAGAGATGGTGTATTTCTATTCTTCATATTTTAGTTGTTTTTTTTTGCCTGAGGAATAAAATTGGTCATTGGCAAAATTTCAGACTGATTAATGAACTGTTATGCTGAATAAAGAGCCTACACCATATTATATTGTGTTGAACCTGCATTGGCTTTATGAATGTGGAGTCAGGCAGTTGCTAGAGAACGAGCTAATGGGAACGTCCTGTAATGGCCTCTCCTAGTCCATAACTCATGTTCTCATTTCATGATGCTCCTGTATGTGATGAACAGCCTGATGGTTTACTGTTGCTAAGTGGACTTTTGGGGCTTCTAAGTACAATCCTCAGGAAATCAGTCCTATTCATGAGAAGGCAGGCTTGTAAATGCGAAAGACAGGAAGGCGAACAAGCACAGTGACAATATTTGCAAGAAATCATGTGGCGCATCCTGTTTGTCTCTTTGTCAGCTTTTCTCTACTTCTTGTGATGTTCTGAGAATCACTCCCAATTACAACAGCATTTGCTGAAACATGCTTGCAACAAACATGCACCAACTTGACATTGATTTCAATACTGTTGTTTTCAAAATCCCATTATCTTATATCTTCTTCACAATAAAAGGGTTGTTGGTGCTCAGTTTCTCTAGTTATTGCCTATTGCTGGTTTCATATTCCTTTGTGTGCCTTTTCTGTAACTTCATTGCCACTTTTTCCACTTAGATTGTTATTTTCATTTCTATCTCAGCCACACACAATTGCTTCTGAAAAGACTTTGCAATTCAGGAAGCGAAATCAATGAGGCAGGAAAATACAAGTATTTTCAGAGAACTCAAGCAGCGATGTCTTTTCAGAAGATACTTTTGCAGGAATGATTAGTTTACTTGGTAAAGAACTATGTGAGTTGTAAAATACAGAAATACACAGGATGTGCGTAACATTGCAGACATTCAGCTACTATGACATTAAATATATGTTTTAGAAGTCTGGTCCTGCAATATGTACAGTAAGACGTGACAGAGTGAAAACTATTAGAGAATATCACAGTTGAAGAACATCTTCAGTATGTTAACATTCCTGTTTCTGAGAATCTGTGCTTTCTCTTTCTTCTCAGACTTTAGAGACAAAATATTTAAATTCCAGTGTTAATAATTTTCTAAGTAAAGTGGATTATGGTTTAATTATTTTGTCATGATGCTAGGAATACCTTGCATTTACTTTTTGACCTGTAATATTTAGGAATTGGAATATTTTAATAGGAATTGTAATATTTTGAGGCCTGTAAATGCTTTGTCAAGTGTTTTAGTGGAACCCTTGTTCCATGATTATCCTGGCTGTCACATTAAATACGAGAACACATGTCTCAAGGAAAAGATACCTTACCTTTTTAGCAATAGGACTTTATGTGGGAATAGTAAAATGGTCTATCTCTCTGTGAGACTGCCGAGGATTCTGCAGTTTGATTAATCGTTTACAGTACAGAACAGCGTGGGTTGCTAAAATAGTTTTATAAACTGCCATGCAGAAATTTTTATTTTTCTGAAGGGCTCCACATAAGAGTCTTGTGTTTTTCTAGAATCCAGATGATGATAAATGACTCCTTTGGTATATTCTTTTGATGACTTCTCAGCATGAATAATTTAAAGTGATTTTGCAGACATTTTTTTTTTCAGCCCCAGGGCCAGGTGAACAAATTACAGTCATCTGTAGACATTTAACTTGCAGACTCTCTAAGTGCAGAGACTGGGCTGTTGCACTGTAGTTGTTCTTTCTATAAACGTAAAGAGATAGGAGTCCAGTGAAACTGCCGCTACCTGATAATTTTAGCTGTAAAGCTATCCTATCAGTATGGTGGAAGCAGCATAGGCCTGTTTTTGATGTTCTTACAGTATCTCTTCAATTTTTGTTTAGGTACATGTATTCCTTATTTCAAATCTATGTTTGAATACCCAGGCTAATTAATTAATAAAAATATCCATCTCTTCATTTTCTAATAGCTTCTTCCAATTCAGGGTCATGTGGGAGGGGAGGAGGGCTATCCCAGCATGCAGTGCACACCCTGGGCAGGATGCACAGACACAGATGCACACACTCACACTCACAATTTTCCTAGAAACCAGTTAACCTACCAGTATACTGTATGTCTGGGCTCTGAGAGGAAAACGGCCCACCCAGAGGAAACGCACACAAACACGGGGAGAACATATAAACTCCACGCAACTAGCGCCCCAGAACCCTTATTGTGTCCAGGGCCCCAGCCCCCCGAGGCAGCAGTGCTGCCCACAGCAGCCCCACGCCCCCATTCATAGAAACAGACAGCGCAGTTACAACTCGCATACACGTTGCATACCTCTTACAGTTACAGCGGTGGAGAGCATACTGACCAGCTGCATCACAGTCTGGTACGGCGACTGCACCGCATCCGACCGTTAGGCACTACAGCGGGTGGTCAAAACTGCCCAACACATCATCGGCAGTGCCTTACCATCCATCCAGGAAATATACAACACCAGGAGTCTGAAAAAAGCCACCAAATGATGTCTGACCCCACTCACCCCAGTCATAACTTGTTTTTCCCCCGAACATCTGGCAGAAGGTTCCAGACGGTCCAGTCGCACACAACTAGACTCCAAAATAGCTTCTTCCCCAGAGCCATCAAGCTGGTGACGCCCCCACTCCCTCCCATCATGCTATGATCTCTCCTCACTTCTTCCTGTACCCACAATGACTGTAGTCCTACACCACTACACACACGACAACCGAATATAAGCCAAAATTTACTTTAAACCATACTGGTTACTGTTTAATAATCGCTGTATTACAGTACTTTTGCACTGTTTTTGTCCTGTTTGTATACTTTTCTCTGTGTATTTCCACAGTTTTTGACAATTTTGCACGGGCACCATACTGTTGTTTACACTGTTATTGTTATTGTATTTCTGTCTATTGTCTTGTCTGCTGTTCTGTTTATATACTGCACCTGAGAGACTAATGAGAAACACTTTTCACTATACTATGCACCCGTGTAGGTATAATGACAAATAAAGTTGAGTTGAGTCAGACCTCAGAGTATGGCAGGTTTCCTGACCTCTAGCTGGAAAGGAGTATTTGTAGGTTATGAAAGGCAACTTGTCATTCAATTTTACTTTCATACTGTATGAAAGAAGCTTTCTTCCCAGAAGGAATACAAGCGGTATGAGATGCACCAAGAATTTCCAGTGTCATGGAGATTCTCCTTTGATGTCTGAGCTCCTTGGAATTAAGCTTTGAGGGAACCTATAGAACTTATAACAGCTCCTGTCATCGTCTCAGTAATTGACCTTAAATAAGTAAACCGCTCCTTCTAAGTCCTTAACCAGTTCTGGATCAGTCATTTACTCAATATATAAATAAATCTCAGATGGAATGGTCCAGAGGTACAGCACAGCAGGTGCCTTCTAACTCCCCTCCGAGTTTGTGAGGATCTCAAAGTACAAATTGTATTTCTTTGAAATGAGTTAAGCAGCTCTTTGATAAAAGGAAAAACAAAAAGTGCCTGTTTAGTTGTCCAATGTAGAAGACAGTGCTTTCTGGTCAGTTTCTGTCCCATCACCTCAAAAGAACGCGATGGTCACTTTTTTGTTAACTTTTAATTGTTTCTGTGCTCCTTATTGGCTCAGTAAGTAGTATTTCGGTCCGATCAGTAAGCGGTTGACGGGACAGAGCTGTAGTTTAGAATGATTGCAGTGTCCAGGGCTGGAGGAGGCTGGGTGACATCAGTCAGACGGAGGTTCTGGAGACTTCAGTGCCATCGGCCAGCTGGGCTGACCCCCAACCTTAGAGGGGGTCACAGTGGAACCCTCCCCCCCCCAAAAAAAAAAACAGGCCTTTGAGATGTAAGAGATGTCAGGGCTGCTCAGGTTTTATGTTTGCGTCTCTACGTGGGAACGGGAAGGAAAACAAAACATTTAAAGGGGAACTGCCATGCTATTTTTATGTTTTGGGGTTGGAAAGAATCTGTATTGAGCAGCGTTTCAAACCACAACAAAAGTAAAATACAGACAGTTATTTTGAAAACTCACAGCTTTACAAAATAGACCATGTTTCCTGCGATTCAGAACGAGGCAACAAAACTTCGGTGCCGTGAAGCAGCCATATCACATTGTAAAGAAGCAGGCTGGTGAACACATCTCTTTTAATGCAGCAGAAATACTGTACGACTCTCGACTTCGAGACGGTTTTGCTGAGAAATACTACTTTCTTGTAACTCTGCATCGGATCATGTGGAAACGTTTCTGTGGTGAAATGTCTGCTTCACAACCTGTACTCATTCGCTCGTGCCGCACATTACATTAGTCATTCCAGAGCATCACGTCGCAATTCTCACAGCGAGACCAGGGGTTTGCGACAACATGGCAACTTATACTTTGACAAAGTTCATGATTTGGTGCTCAGTTCAAAATCTGTACATTTTTTGTATGCCATCAATTTACAGTATCTTATTGCCGAGACTTAATAACTGGTAAATCTGGGACACTGGGACTGTGGTTCCCCTTTAGGGCACTGTAGGTTAAAGTTTGGATCAATTTTGTGGAATGTTAGATAAGCAGAAAACTCAAGTTACAACACCACGAGGAAGGAAAATAAATTACAGGAATTGAAACATAGATGAATAAAAAATATATAGCATTTATTTGACACTTTTCTGTCCTGCGAAGCAAGGGTGATAGAGCTCTCGCCAGCAGTAATAGGATAGGATGCCTTAAAATGGGGCACACTGGCTTAATCGAATTAGATTAAATTGGTTAACAGGTTCTTTTATTTATTCTTAGTGAAAAATAAAAGGAAATGAAACAGCAGTTCAGACCGTGCAGCTTGGTTTCTAGAGTCTTACTTCTCTGTGAAGTCGCATTGTGTGACCGGCGCATAATAAAGTCAGTTTTCCACAGCTGCCTCACCTGTGTGCAGGACTGTGTCATAATCCTGTATCAGGAGGGTTAAGAGGACAGCTGGCAGTGCCTGCTCAACATAGATTAAACCTCTGGGGTGGCAGCCGGCCACCACTCTTGAGCTAATTCTCTTGTTTATTTCTGAGTCTTGCCTGTTATTGTTGCAAGCCATGTGGCTGTGCTCGAGATTTGGATCATCTAACTGTACGCCAGCTGTTGAACAAAATCTAAATGGAAAATACTATTCTCTAAGCTACTAAAGGACGTAAGTGAGAAGCACTTTAATTTACTTTCACTGATGTTGCTCATGTTTTAGGTGTTGTAGGATCTGATGCTCTTGTTGAATCAAATATGCAGGATTCTGTGTGGGTTTTACACTATTTTCGTATTTTCAGTCGTATTTTAAAAATGGGAAATAAATCATACTGGCCCACTGTGTTGTATTCATCATTATATTGATCTCTTCAAAAGGTTTGCATGTGTTAATGCCTTCTAAAAAATCTGATGATTTTTTTATTGTTCACATAACTTCAAATCCAGACTCATGATGAGAAAATGCTCTTGTCCATAGTGAAATATAGCAGTGGGGTCTATATTAATTTGGGATGGCTCTGCAGCTGTGGCACATTGTTAGCAAGGTCTTGTTAAAAAAAGCAGAGTATCATGAGCTCCAATATGTGCCACGACATTTTGACAAAACAGCTGGTGTCCTCCGTCAAACTCAGGCTTGGCTGAATAAGGACATTCCAGAATGACAGTGATCCAAGGATTGCATCCAAATCGACAACAAAGTGGTTAACTGCCCACATTATAAACCTTCCATACTGCCCACTTATATGGGCAGACCTCGGCCCGGTCAAGGATCTGTGGCTTGAAGTGAAGAAGTCAGAGCCAAAAGGCCTGAAAAACCCAGAGCAGTCCTGCTTTGAGGAATAGTCACAGAAGAGCCAGAATCTATTAGTTCGCTACAGAAAGCATTGTGTCAGCGTATTCCTTTCCACAGGAGGATTTACAAAACACTACAGGGTGTGAATTTGTGTGACTCTGTTTTCCGGCCTTGAATTATTTACGAGAAATGTTTCTTTGTGCTGTGAGTTTACAGTACAGGTGTTCTTTCTTGACTGACATGGTTTTGGTCAACACAAAGTCACTTTGATGTGATTTTAAAAACCAGGGTCGGTCCTCATCTAAAGAATTCAGTCTTAATAATTTTTTCCCTGATCATGGTTAACTTCATTAAGGGCGAAGCCATTCAATTTCACATCTGTACAGTCTGGAATACCCGTGTGGTCAGGGTCAGAACTGTGTTTACCCAACTGAAGAAAGACTCTGCTCCATTGTTAGCTATAAATTCTCTACTTTTTGTTGCATTAAAGGCAGGTGTTACATACAGTACAGTAGCAATCCTTTACTGTGAAGGAATATTATATAATTATCCACTCGATGATGTGCTTTTCATTTAATCTTTTTAACAGTCCCATTGGAGTATCTCCTTATCGATCTTTAAGGGTCATTGGAGGTTTACACTGAATTTCAAGTTTATTCATGTCAACCTCATGCCCCTTTGACTCTTGCTTCTGCATAGCTCTTATGAGGCTTGAAATGCTGTCAATGTGCAGGTACACTGTCAATACCAGGCTCTCAATAGCTCATTTTTACACTCCACGCATACAATTTTCTGAATGCGCCTTTTGAGTTTGCAAGTTTATGATGCAGAACTGCAGAACAGAACTGTCTGCTCTAAGTATTTTTTATTAACCAGACTAAAGGTCGAAAGATGTGTACTTTACTGATTATGAGAGTTTAAAAGCATAATGAGAGAAACCACCATTTCCAGTGGCAAGACATAGATCACTTCACTGTTGAATCTGAAGAGTTTTTTGCCTGTTTGGTATTGTTTTTTACTTCATTAGTAAAATTTAATAGCACAGTTTAAAAGTCACTTTGGTTCTCCTGACTGAATTCTGGTCTTAATGGCACTTTAAAAGCCATTGTACTCCACAACATTCAGTTCACCTGTTAGGCTTGATCAGGAGGGGCACACAAGCTAATGAGTGTGCTGGGGTACCTGCAGGCAAGTGGCCAGTAAGAGTTGTTATGAGGTTGTGTCAGGACAGACTTTCCTAACTCTCAGTGTTGGTGTGACCTTTCATGAACCTCAGCTACAGTAGGACCACATTAGCAACTTCACCTCTGAAGACGTGTTGTATCCCTTGCTGGAGATAACAGGAGAATTTAGTGGTGGAGCCCTTCTACAAGAAGAAGAATATAGGATATTGCAAGAAAAGGGAAAAATAAAACTTTTTGTAGTTGTCATTTACCAGGAATTAGCATGTTCAGTAGTTGTGGGCTCACCAGGGAAAGTGTTATTAGATCTTGCCACTCATTGTAACAACCGCTAGAGGCTGTTTCTTTATTCCCCAAAAAAACAATCACAACAGTGTTGCTGAGTTATAAAAACACAATTTTTCCCTGGGCCGATTGACTTTCCAGGTTATCTCAGAGAGCTTGCCACCTGGGCAGCTGCAGTTTTACGATTTGAGATCCACGACTTCTGTTTTGTAATCTGTGGATTTCCTTCTCTCCTTAGGGACCTCCGGGTTCACAGCCATCACCACATGCACAGCCTCCACCTCACAACCCCAGCAACCCCATGATGGGCCCTCACACTCAGGTAATAACAGTAGACTGCCACTGTAGCGCACACAGTCACAGGGCACACTCCCCACACCATACAGTATATTCCAAAATATCTGGGCGTATTTGCACTTTCTGAAATGCCAATATGAAGTTATAACCATGCTCAGATGGGAATTTCAAAATAGTATTTTATCATACAAGCTTTGACATTTTAAGGACCGAAGCAAAACCCTAAAAATGTGGGCCATTTTTGTTACGTTTTTTGAATACAATACATGCAGTTCTCTTGGGGGGCAAACTTTGATGGAAGAATTGAACAATGGGAACAGGAGCAAAGTTTATTGAGTCAGCTTTAAGTGGGCACCCCCAGGTTAGGGAGTTTGGAAAAGCCAAGATGGTAGGCCACTCGGTTTAACTTATTCTCCCTCCTCTCCAGCTCCCCTCATGATTGATCCAAGTCCTAGCCAAACTCTGCAAGGATGGCCTGAATAGCTCTTGGTTGCATTGGTCATGTGCCCTCCTGGCCAGACACGTGCCGTTCAGTTTGTCGTGCATCTGTGTCTGCTCTGTTTGTGAGCCGTGCAGAATTATTTGTACCAGCAGCACATGGACCACAGCTGACGTAACTGTGCCACCGGTAAGAAGGAGACATAACGGCAGCATGGTGGTTAGTGGAGCACAGCCATTCACAGCTGTTTCAATCCAAACCCCACAGCTCTGAGTCCAGAGGCCACACTGGGGAAGATCTTTTCATGTGTGTACAGCTGTGTCTCGCACTAATTGCACTGCTGTTTAATCAAAAGCCGCGTTACAAGGAATTACACAGCACAGAAACGGTTCCCAACGTCACCAGTTTCACTCTCACCTGGAGTGTGGCAGAAACAGCGGTAGCCGAGTTTGTTCTGGAAAAAGTTTCTATACATACAGTATTTTATTATAATAATCAACAGAAGATTATACATAGCCAAAGACAGCAAATAAAAGATAAAGGTCTGTTTTTCGGTGTGAATAAGTCAAGTTTTGCGTTATATCAGTTTATTGCATTCAGGAACAGAGGTTGTACCAGAGAGTCGAAGTAGCGGCTATCTGGTTTAAAAGTTTGAGCCTTATTAAGCCTTCTCCAGGCCAGCAGATGACGGCCAGGATAATACACGGCCAGGCGGTACAGTTTCCTTATGCGGTTCTGTTACATTTTTTCCTGTTACTCTCCTACCATCCTGTCATCGGTTCCACATCCCTTTCTTTCCTCCGTTGCGCAGTTGTGTTGCCGGACCTTTCTCCCCAGCTTGCTCAAATGGGTTTTCAAGATTTTGCTATTCTAGACAAAAGTGTCGGGAAAGAGAAGAATTGAGCAGTTTTTGCTGTTGGTTTCTGCTGATTCCCAGCGCACTGCACTGTCTTGTGTTTAGCCTGTCTGTGGTTGGACGTCAGGTGCGGGGTAGCATGGTACATGACTGGGAAACATGCTTGCTTATAACATCTCTTTGCTCTCCGGTGTGTGGTTTAGGCCTGTAGGGTTGTGAAAAGTTCAGTGAAGGTTCGAAACTAGTTTTAATTAAAGTGCTACTTTCCAGAGAACGCACAGAACCACACAAAAAGCACCTTCCTGTAATGCTTTGCAAAAAAGTTTTTACAATCTGAGTATTAGCCTTGGTCAACCTCTTGTGTTACTATAAATGGGTGTTTAGGAGGGCCTAATGAATGCTTATGCATTAAAACTCGTGCAAAGTTTAGTTTTGGCAGCAGTTATCCCTGCCTTTCAGTTATTCTGAAATGTCACATACTGTACAACAACTGTCTGTCTCCCCACAAAGAGTGAATTGCGAATGACCCCTTTCACACACCCAGATCAGATTCTACAGGTCCCTGACCATCCTGCAGGCTGGGGCTTGACTGCTGGCCTGGTGCTGATGCTGCATGTTAGCACCTCAGTGGAAGTGCAGGCTCCCATTCCATACCGGCTTGATCTGTTCCTAGTTTTAGAAGTTGCATTCTCCTGCAAAACCAGTATTACATTGCATGGATATTATTTTTGCTCTTTGTTTGGTTAGACGTATTCACAGTTAGGTCATTGTGTTACAGAGGTAGCTCTCTGTTGGTATGTCGAAGACTACAGCTCACAGAACCCAAATATGTCTCCAGCTACTAGGCAGTGGGATTGACCCCCATCAGCAGCGCGTCGGCCGGGGGCAGAGGAGACGCTGCGGCGCCTCTGCCTCAGCCCTCTCCGTTCCTCTCCCCCTGTCCGTTTCCTCCCCAGTGAGGGCGCGCAAGCCCCGGGATCCTGTCGCGGCATTGTAGAGCGCCGAGAGAGAAAAACAAAATCTGTGAGGCTTTGTGAAGAAGCTGCTCCTGAATGTCTTCCTTACGTGTCTGTTTTTTTTTCTCCAGCGTAGGAGGTGCAGAATCAGCGACCTGCGATTGTATCTCAGCTATCGCAGGGTTTTTTTAAATGCACATAACGGGCTTCTTTTTCGAACAGGAAGGCCAAGGATTGACCTCGTGCTTCTCTGTTCTCCTCCACACAGTGTCTGAACGTGACTGAGTGACAATGTTTCTCACGGCTGTTCCTCTGGGAGGGTGGCGTCCCTTATAGATCAGCACCTAGAAGCTGCCTGGAAGAATTGGGCTTTAGTGCAGAGGAAGTGTGGCAGATTTGGTTGGGTGTTTGGTCCTACAGAGTAGGAGAGATGTACACTTGTCTCCCTACCTAAAAAATTCAAGTTCTAACAAAAAGCTTTGATTTTAAATATGCTCCAGTGATGCCAGTTCTGGGTCCCCAGTAGTGTTCGATTGGTACAGTGGGTCTAACCCAGACCAATGGTGCCCCTGCAGGCTTGTCAGTCAGGGTCAAGCCAGTGTGCAAGCTGCTTGGCTCAGCAATGACTACATATACTGTTTATTGTCCCTGAATTCCTAGTGCACCATTTCTTCCTGGCACATGTTTCACAGAGGGCATTTGTCCCAGCCGAAGCTAAACGCAGCGAGAATTTAGTTTTGTGGTCGAGCCTTTTATTTGTAATTGGGAGCCTAGGAAAGGTCAGAAACAAGAGGCGGACATTTGTCCCTAAAATAAACACAAATGTTGTGTCGGTAGGGGTTTGTGGGTTGAAACTCTGGGAGTCTGGCTGTCTAAGATCGAGGGAGGGATAGCACGGGGCCAGTTCGCCTGTTGTTGAAATGGAGACTTTGACGGCAAGTTTAAAAAAGTGCTTCTGCACCGTAGGGAAACGAGAAATAATGTGGTGTCGCCATTGAAAATATGATGAAAGCCATGCTTTGCAGTTTACACATATGCTTTCCCTGTTATTTAAGTGTCTTTCATTTCATTTGTGAAATGTAGTATTATTGTTATTTGCTCTGCCTTGGGCTCCCCGAAGGGCGTTTTGGGACATCTCCACAGGACGAAGAGCTTTGTCTCTCAGGACAGACAGGGGGGCTGCTGTTAACCTATGTCTCTTGCCATTGTCTTTGCAGCCCTTCATGTCACCCCGCTACCCCGGAGGCCCCAGACCACCCCTCAGGATACCCAATCAGGTAAGAGAGGGTGAACCCCCCCCCCCCAGGTGTTGATTTCGACGCAGACCCGCGCGCGAGCACCTCCGCCAGAGCTGCGCCGAGCTCCGGCTCATCCTCCGGCTCATCCTCCGGCTCTCCCAGGATTTCCGCCAAGGCTTTCGGAGAGGAGATGCTGTCATTTCATTCCGGGAATCCGCAATCAGTATCTGCTGGAGTCATTTTAAGGGCTTTGTTTTAAAGTCTTTAAATTAGAAAATTTGTGGAATAACTCTGTGGAATAACAGGGCCATCTCATAGTTTTGTGGGCTTACACTTTAAAAAACACTGATCTATTACATTTTATTTCAGCTTTTTGGATTTATCATATTGAGAGTGTTGCTGTTTATATTTCACCCACCGTACCTGGGGCAGTAATGCTTTGTTTATAATTAGTCTGTGAATTGTGTGCCAGATTTTATTAGATGAGGTTTGTTTTCTCTTGTTTTTTTTTTTGTATCGCAACCATAATTTTATTAGCTCGGCCAGAGCTCCGGTGATTATTGTATATTCAGATGCAGTAATTAAGTTCCATGTCTCTCATACAAATGCTCAGTTTAGGAAGTGTCCATTGGTCATTTGTTCTGTAGCGTCTCCAGTTTCCAGTTGTTTCCAGTCAAGCGTCAACGCCTTGACTGTCTCTGCCTGCTTCGGTTCTTATGAGTTGCTGCAGTTGCCCTCCTTTACGGAAGAAAAAAAAGATAAACACCGTATGAACAGCATGAAGCACAGGCTGAATGTTTCTCCCGCGAAAGACGTTGCTGAAGCTGCACTGGCTGTGCAGGAAAGAGGAAACCAATTTTCTTTTCCCCGCTACGTCGGGTGGAGATAATGGCAGTAACAGTATCATCATGTGAGACTAAATGGATAGCTCCCACCAGCTCCTTCAAACTGAATACGGCAGAAAACTGGGCTATTACACCAAATATAACAATATTATATTTTAGTAATAACACATACTTTTCCTGTAATGAGGAGCCAAGGATGGTGTTTTTCTAGCATTGTGCACATAATTATGTGAGATGATTCCGTTGTGTCATGGGGGAGCGGTGTAGGTTTTATGTACTTACTAAAGTTCTCGGGAGTACTTTCCTCTGTTTGAAACGGCAGGAGTAGGCTTTTAAACCTCCCCGAGAAACAATAAATGGAGGCCACACCCTTAAAAGAACCCCAAGAGCTGTTATCCTTTTGAATCACAGTTTTTGATCTTTTTAAATTAAAATACATTTTGTTATTGCAACGCAGCCGTTTTAAATAGGCTTCCGTCTATGAGGTGACAACTTGCCATTTGCTCCCGATTTTATGAATAAGCGAAGCCATTCCTGTGATCCCTGCGTTATGCTAACAGGGCTCCAGGGCTTCTCTGTCATTGTGCTTCTTTCAGTGCAATATATCGGACGCTCTTTCATACGCACAATGGCTCTGTGATGTTTATGTACGCCAGGCTGACAACAATAATAATTTAGTTTACGCTGCTAAATATTTTCTTATCTGTCTAGGCTCTTGGGGGAGTCCCAGGAAATCAGCCATTATTGCCTAGTGGAATGGATCCAACACGGCAACAGGGTCAGTCTTGCGGAAGTGTGTTTTGCTTTATTTATAAATTGGCTGAAATTTCCCTTAGATGTGATCTAATATCTAAGGAGCATGTTGCATCCCGCGTGAACAAGACCTCTTGCTTCAGTTTGTTTTATCGTCCTTCAGTGGAATGTTAAGTTTCTAA
This sequence comes from Lepisosteus oculatus, assembly GCF_040954835.1. Taxonomy (NCBI): domain Eukaryota; kingdom Metazoa; phylum Chordata; class Actinopteri; order Semionotiformes; family Lepisosteidae; genus Lepisosteus; species Lepisosteus oculatus. The sequence goes on along the minus strand of NC_090698.1, from coordinate 70,292,893 downwards.
AAGATTTAATAACGGACTGAAATCATTTCGAGGATAATTTTGTCGACTCTAATTGGTATTAACACCTGATGTGCATCACTGTTTCTGTTAAGGGCAATGTATGGAAAAAACAAACTGCCTACATAAACTCTACTGCTTGTGCTGACACTGTCATCGTTGTATTGACTGATGCTTAAGCTTTCCTTGTTTCTCTGTTTTTGATTTAAACATGTGGCAACTCTCTCACAGGGCATCCAAACATGGGTGGGGCTATGCAGAGGATGACTCCGCCCAGGGGGATGGTCCCGCTGGGGCCTCAGGTACGTGATTGGCTGGAGGGTATTTCAGCGTCTCTGGCCACTCTGAACCCACTCACGCACAGCTGCGCAGCAGTCACAAAGTTTGACTCTCTCTGCATTTGCATCTCCCTGCCCCGTTTTTGTTTCAACTCTTAAGAAGCTGCATGGATGTTCTCCTCAGTCCATCCTGCTTTCCTGCCATGCTTTTCTTTAACCACATGGGGCTGGGTAGCTTGTGTTCTTGTGGTGCTCAGAAAAATTATGTCAATTAGTATTTTAGGAAAAAAGTATCCATGAAGATTTGTTTTGAAAATACATATTAGTGCATTTCCCTTAGAGCCTTCTGCCACTGCCTTCCCTTTCTGTGACCAGAAGTGGCTCAGTTTGAGAAGCGAATACCCTTTGACATACCTTGATAGTACACAGGGTGGATCAAGTGCCTACCTTGACATACTGTACGTATTGATTTAATCATGCAAATTGCCAGTGCTTTCCAAGCGTTCCCGTTACTGTCAGCTGGTGTGACTGTAGTTGAGCTCTGTTCTTCTGAGGGGTTTGTGGAGCCTCTCTCGCTCCTCCTGCAGTGTAAGACGGTGACGTAGCGGAGCTCCTCATCGCTGTGTGTGTCTTCTCATCCCTTCTTCCTGTCCCAGGGCTGCCATTAACTGCTTTCTCCTTTCTTTCCCCTTCCTCTCCGGTTTTCCTCGGATCCTTGGTTATCCCTGCAGAGCTATGGAGGTGCAATGAGACCCCCTCTGAATGCCTTAGGTGGTCCTGGGATGCCCGGGATGAACATGTGAGTAATCTCGGCAGTTTGGTCCTAAAGCTTCACTTTCAGCGTGCTTTCAGTGATGCAGTCTGGGCCAGCCGGGCTGCGGCTGCATGCAGCGCAACTAACAGTTGAACACTAGTCCTGATTCCTGATCTGCATGCTTATAGAACATAAGAGGGGTTAGCCACCGTATCAGCTGAGTCGCTTGTTCTGTACTCCCACAAGCCTTCACTAATCAGTGTTCTGAAGCTGCCGCCAGTATATTCTAAAGTTTGCGTCTCGGTAGAGGAATGTAATGCAATAACTGTTATTGTAAAATAACATTTTAATACAGATACCGTAAGCAAACGGTGTCGAACAAAGCAAACAAATGACAGTCTTGAAAAACAGTTTGGTTTTCAAGAAGGTGGTCGGAGGCAGTGCAGTCCTGGTGTTTCTAGGTACTGTAGCTACAGTATCACCATCTCTGCAGGGAAAAATGGAGGACAAACAGAAAGGACAGCTCAGTGACCAGTCAGGATAAGTGCAGATGGTACAAGGACACCTGCGGGACTCAACACAGGACGCAGGGTAGTGAACAGTAGGGACAGCTCAGTCACCAGTCAGGATAAGTGCAGACGGTACAAGGACACCTGAGGGACTCAACACAGGACACAGGGTAGTGAACAGCAGGGACAGCTCAGTGACCAGTACAGAATAAGCACAGAGAGTATAGGCAGACCTGAGGAATAACTGGACACAGGATTAGTTAGAGTCATAAAAACAGAGAGGGGACAGGGATGTTGGGATGTTTCAGAAACGTGCCAGCAGGGATAAGCAGCCAGCAGAGAGAGACAGAGAGAGTGCACAAGAGCGTCTGAGTGGGAGAAGGCAGGCAGAGGAAACTCCAAGCAAGCAGCTAAATCTTGGATGACTTGAATATGTCGGACAACTTACAGGATACTTACCTTATGATTCCACTTTTAGAGCCTCATAATATACGGCTTGTTTTCTGCAAATGACAAGATAATATAAGCCCATCCATCCATCTGTCCATTAGTAGCCTCTATTCCTGGTGAGGGTTTCGGTACTCAGTGGGCCTGGAAGTGCACAGCTCCTCTTTTCCCTGGACAGGCTGATCTTCTTTTGCAGGTCCACGGATAAAATTCCAGTCACATTTTTACCATCCTTTCCATCATAGAAAATACACAAAATAGCAATAATCTTTTTGTAGATTTTGGCTAGTGTTTTCCCCAGTATTGATGATGACTCTGCTTTCCTGAAACAAGAGAAGTGTGCTGTTTCTGGAGGTCCCTGTTAGCGGGTACAATGCAAGCCACTTTATAGTTTTGGAAGAAAAAAATGATAGGATGAAGTAGTAATTACCATTGTTTTTAAATCAGATCTTCTGTCTGGTACAGAGTTTTGAATTTGTACTATAGTTCATAATTATGGTGTATTTCCTACAAAAATCTTTTATTGAAGATTAAAGGAGAGTTGCAAGAAGGAGATTATTTGTGCACCGTAACAGAAGATAGATCAGCCAGGAACAATCCGAAGAGTTGTGTTGTGTAAATAAGTGCAAAGAATCTAGTTGCAGGGCTTGATAAATGATTTAGTAGTTGCTTGCAATCATAGGACTGCTGTTTTAAAATAGTTCTGCATTTTGATTCTGAAGAAAATGTCTTTTAACCAGTGTTTTAGTGTAGCTGGATTCACAGAAGGGCGAGTTATTTGTTTACTCTCTGCTTTCTGAATTAAAACTGCAGCAGTTGCATTACAGAAGCATTTTTGCAACCTAGCAAACCATTTAAGCAACAGAAAGACAGTTACATGGTTACATGGTACAAGGACTCGTCAGGCTCGTAGACATCTTCCACCTGTTAAACAGCAACTTCCCATAGAAAGTGGAAAGATATTGGAAACTCAGCTGTGTCCTTGACCTAAGGTCTGAAGACAGAAGTACTGGGCATTCATTAACCCTCTTAATTATGGATGTGTTTCAGTTCTTTAAAAAACACATTCAGTCCATGAAGTATACAGTGGGTTTAGTGTATTGTTCATTTTGAAGTGTCTTCCAAAGCTTGTAAGTAATGAATATTTCAAAGATGTGTACTACTGACACAAGTTAGTTATCAAATGTTCTGACATGTGTCTTTATTGATGTTTTCCTGAGTAGGTCTACCGTCCAAGAAAAACACTTTGCTAATGGCACCATGCCACGCAAGGCCACATGTCCACTTACTGAATTAAACATGTCCGCTCATGCAAAATCAGTTCTTTTTAGTGGGCAGCTTTAATTGATCACAGACGGCGCTTCTTAGAATCTGTAAAGTCACAGCACAGGAGACAGGAAGTAAGGCAGCTTAGATGTGGACATTCTGGCTAGGAGCACACGCCTCAAAATTAAAAGTGACACTCTAAAGATATGGGCTTCAAACCAGAACAACTCCAAAGGTTGTGCTGTTGGCATCCTAATTCGGGAGGCATGCTGGGAAGATGGCATTCCCCCACTGGGACCGGAGTGTTGAGTTTCTCACTGGCCCCAGTTACTGGCTGGTAGAGAAGCCTAAAGCATGTTTGATTGTTGTGAATGAAACCCCCATCTGCTGCTACATTTTGCAGGGGTCCTGGAGGCGGCAGAGCATGGCCAAACCCCCCCAACGCCAACTCGGTAAGTACACCTCCGGCGTGAGCGGAGAGCCGAAAGTCGGCCGCGCCTGCGCCCGCGCCGCGCTCTCGTTCCCCGCGGGGCCGGCGGGCGAACCGCCGAGCCAGGGCTCCCCTGCTTTGGCCAGCGGTCACGTCCGCGGAGCCTGCAGAGCCGCTAGCGCGCCTCCTCGGTGCGGTCCGAAGCTGAGACGTGCCATTGCACACGACGGGCACGAGGCAGGCGGATGAGCTTCCTAAGCTGAGAAAGTGGGTTGGAAATCGAAGGCTGCTGGGGCTTGTAACCATCTGTCTTCCACATATCTATCCTTTTATATTATCGATCTGAGCCAAATGGCTTCCTCTTGTTTGTGACGTTTCTTACGTTTTTATAGTCCTTCCATCTTGAAGCCAGGCACTCTGTGTCTCGCGCGTCTTCCACGGCCCTAAGCCCGTCATGACAACGCAAGTTCGTTACAGACAGGAGGAGGCCCTTCTGCTAATCTAGCCTGTTCGGTAGTCAGTAGTTAAGTGGTCCAAGGATCTTAGGTTTTTTTTTTAGTGATCGCTGATCATTGAAGCGCTTGCAGATGCTTAACAAATGGAAATGAAATGAGAATTAAGGTTCTGATTTGTAGATCTTATGGATGTTGAAAAGGCCTAAGAACATATCAGACATAATGAAAAACATTTAATCATTTAATCCTACTTCATGAGGTCAGTTTGTTGGCACATTCAGTCATCCTTCTGGAGTTACTCTGCTGTGAAAGAAGCAATAGGTGCTTTAATAAGTGCACGTTGGGGACGCTCATGTATGTCAGGTTTAGAATAAGGCATGAAGTGAGACAGTCCTGGAGCCTCTTTGACGCTGACAGGGCTAACTTGAGGAAAAGACAGTACAGGCTGAAGAGGAGGAGAGTGCTTTTGTACCTTAACTGCCTCCTGGATAAAATGGGGGGGGGGGGAGTGAAAAGGGTGTGAACCCAGTAGATCACACCATGCAGCCACAAGCTCAAAAATCATTGTACTGTACCTAATAAGCTAATAAATCTAATAAAAACGTTTTTGTGCATCTCCATTTTGCTCTTCAGCCATGGCAAAAAAAAGCAACAAAATTGATTTTATTGAAGATAGCGGCACAGGCATTTTAAAAAGTCCGCTTGATTGTTGTTCTAGTCTGGCACAAGCGTTGAATTTTCTGTCTACTCTTTGAGAGAAAGGATGCCTTAATCTGCAGTACTCTGAGCAGCATGGTGATCTCTACTGTAAATCTGAGCCTGAGCTCTAGGAAATTAGTAATTGAGGCTTAAGCATTGTTTAAATGGCATCTGTATTATTTGTTAACAACTGAAATGATTAAGAACGTAAGAAAGGATACAAGACAAGCTAGAGGAGGCCACCTGGGCCGTCTACTGTATCTCAATTGATTGCCACTTGATAAATGACGCAAGGATCGCATCCTGTTGTTTTTGAAGCTACATGGCTGTGCAGGACCTTCCAGAAAAATAAAGTGGCTCCTATTCTTGGTTTTGACTGCGCTTCCCCATCATAATCTGACAGCCCTTAATTGCTGCACGAAACACCCAGTCCTAAAATATTTGACCCACTGTCTCTGCTGAAATAGCAGATTCATGAAGGGAACATGCTTTCAGTCTTGTGCAGCCAGTCTTATAATGAGGTAAAAATCACAAGGATTTTATTTTTCATCAGAAAAGATGGGGAAACATCATAAATGAGGTTGTTTTTTTTCCTCACACTTTGTCAGCCATCTCACTAATACTGCAGTCTCTGCCTGAAACCAAGTCCTCCAGTATCAGCTTCATTAAGGCTGTGGTGTGTCAAGATTTACTGAATTTCACCAGCGCTCCTTGCATTCCAAGAAGGTGATTTCAAATGCCTGGCAGCAAGTGGCTCTTGGGAGTTTTTATCACTTCAGCAATTTGCAACTTCTTCAGGGTCTTTCCTGCTCATCCTTCAGATTTGGAAGCCTTAGGATTTGAAATGCATAGCACACTTGTCACCTCTTGTGATGTACTGCACCATGGGACAGGGGATTGAGGTAGACCGGTCTTGTAGAAGATATTAACAGCACAGACATACTGTACCACCGGAGCAGCATACCGTATAGATTACATACAGATTGGACCAAGCTTCTTTTTCCTAAGATTCAATTTTATGGTGTCTGCAAGTTTCCAAGCATTCCTGACCGCGCTGAGGCTAGAGTGAGCATATCTAAACCCCGTCTCTTATAACTGCAGTACGTCTCTACATCCTATTTGGTTAAAAGGGCAGCACAACAAATGAAACTCCTTATATCCAGCAAGAGGTTGGCTGGTGGCTGTAGTTCTTCAGCAGTGCTTGAGAAATCCCACGGCGCTGAGTGGGCGAGTGGATTTGACAAACTGGGGGCAGCGCGATGCTTCTTCATTGTGTCCCATTGGTGCCTGCTGTCTGACTGCTGAGAAGGAAGAAGTCTCAGCAGCCCGTTTTCACAGACACAAACAGCACAGGACATTCATCTCGGAGCGAGCGGACTGTTTGTGTTCTCTCGGGCTGCCAGAGACACCAAGGCAGGCATACTTAGGCTGTGCTCCATTCCAGAGTTTGTCACAATTTTGTTGTAAATAATTTGAAGAAAAATACTGGATCATAAGTGAGTTGAGTACAAGCCAGAGCATACATTGTGTCCTTAGCACTGTTTTCATAGTTACTATGAAATCTAACTTTCAGGGGAGAACACAATGCAGATTTGTGCACTAAAAAGATATTTTCTGATTTTTTCCCCCTAGTGCCGACAATTTATATAAAAATGTAAAATTAATGTTTTGAGTTAACTAAGCTCGGTTAAAGAGCATTATACTGTGTGTTCTTAAAATGTATTACTCGTGTTTCAAGTATATCCAGTATATCCAGCTGAGGTACAGTATGGTCGAAATCAAACATAAAGATTCCATCAGTTTATCATAATGAAGAACAAAATACAGTATGCAATAATTTATGATGTTTTAAGATGTTGTAACAGCCCTGCATCACTAAAACATCACTTGTGTATTTAGAATGCCGCACAGAATGCTCTCAGTTGTGTACGTTGTTTACATTTCACTGGAGTGAAGTAAGCTTTATATTCTCCCTATAGATTAAATGAGTCATTGAGACTAATTCTTTGTTTACGTAGAATTGAGACCAAAATCTCTTTTTCTCGAGCAAGGTGAAACCAGTTTTGTGGAGACATTGCCTTATAGACCTCAGTGCACACACTGAATTTCATACAGACAATACATCAGTGGAAAAACTGCCAGATAGTTTTAAAACTTTTCATGCCAATGCCCTAAAAATGCAAATCTCTACTCAGGTATAACCAGCCTAAATGAATGTACAAATTTCAACTGTGTTAAAATATTAGGCAGAGCAACAAAGTGACATGCATGTTTTCGAAATGGGACAGGGACAGGTTACTGTCAGGACTGAGGTTCCCAACGTTTTTGTTTATCCTAAAAAGAAAGTTTTATCTATTAATTTCTGACCAAAACAATGTTATTTTGTGTCCTTAAAGGGGGCTAGCACTCCCAGTTTCTCAGACAAGTTATTAAGTCTCGGTAACAAAATAAATTAATTGATATTACTGAAACGTTTTACAAATTCCAAATTAAGCACAAATTTGTGAACTTGGTGCAAGTCATGTAAGTTTCAAACTTGCATTCGTTTTCTCACGAATTACGAGGTGATGCAGTCCTTCCTGCATGCTAGTCACCGTAAGGACTAATGTAATTTGATGTACGAGCGAATAAGTACAGGTTGTGCAATAGACATTACACTGCAGAAATGTTCCACCGTGATCTGCATGCAGGGTTATCAAGTAAGCAGTATTTGTCGGCAAAACTGCCTTGAGGTACGAGAGCAATATTTCTGTTGTATTAAAAGTGATGTACTCACAAGCCTGCAACACGTCACCAGAAGTTTTGCTGCCTCCTTCTGAATTGCAGAACATGGCGCTGCGCAGACCTGGACAATTGCCTATTTTGTTATGTAAATTAGAATTTTTACAAGTTACTGTGTACTTTTTACCTTTATTGTGGTTTGCAATGCACTTATCAATGATGATTCTTTCTCACCCTGAAATGTAACCATAGTGTTGCAGTTTCCCTTTAACATGTCCAGTGTTTAGTACAGGCATAGCTTTGGCAGTCCGTTAGGGCATGTACCATAGAACGCAAAAGACTAGTAACAATGGCAAATAATAAAGGAATTTAAAAAAAACCCTTGTGAGGCGCTGTTAGAAATGGGATCGAGTTGAGCAGTAGGTCTGCAGACCTGGAGGCCCTGTTTTGGTGTTCAGGCGGATCCTTTTTCCGCATTTTGCCAACACAGAGATAAGTGACGATGACCAAAAAATTATCATTTTTTCAATTGGAAATGAAAACTGGGAGTTTGAGCCTGGGTCAGCTGTGACCACATTTCCCTGGGGGGTGTTTACATTTCACTGGGGGGCCGTGTGGGGTTGGTCAGTCAGGGTTTGGTCACTTTGTCGCGACACGGCACCCCCCTGTGGCCTGCAGAGCGTCTGCAGGCACTCAGTGCTACTGGTGAGGGACGTGTCTCCTCTCCCATTGGCGCATCACCTTCAGTAGGAAGCTGTGGTGCCTGTGACGCTGAAGGACAAGAAGCTGGAAGGTGAGCGGGTCACAGGGGTCTGCCCTCACCTCCTCATTCTCTCCCGTGTGCGGCTAGAGGCTTCACGTCTGCTGCATAGATCACGCCGATGACATCTATCGGCACATACTGTAGATGTAAGGGAAAAAAATAGAACTGGTGATTCCAAAATCGGAAAAAAAACAACAAATTATGTCACAAAATAAAATTGGCAATTCAAGTGAATTCAAGTCAGTCCCTTAGAGCTGAGCTCCTGAATCTGCAAGCCTAAACTCTTAACAAGCTGCGTGTTCCGCTTCAGCAGAACATGGCCCTTTTCCCCTAGCAATATCCCGAGAACAGTTGCTGTGGACATTCTCACTGTGTCTGGAAATGGGATACGATTGAATATACTGATTTTGTGTCCATAAAAATGTAAAATTACATTAGTGCATGTTCTTGTTTACAAAATGCCCGTGGTTCTATGACTGTTCAGAGAACATATGGTCAGGGAACACATGGCATCTCAGTTGATGCAGTATGTCTACCACAGCAGTGCAGCGATTTCAGTAAATTATATGTTTTCTTCTCTGGATCAGCAGCCGCTAATGTATTTCCTCATTTTCTTTCTTCTCAGATACCATACTCTTCTGCTTCTCCTGGGAGTTATGCGGTAGGTGATGTCTTTACTTTTAAGTCTAATGCATCTTTATTCATGTGTGGAAATAGCTGTCCAGATGTAGAGAAGGCTGTCTTGCATATTGGCTGAGAAGTGCACATCTGATTCCTGTTTTTTTGTCCTGTTGTTTTTTGTCTGGCATTTTCAGTGCATATGCTGATGTTCATTAGCAGAGCAGTAATCAGTCTGGTCCAAATTGCCTGAAGCAGTGCATTTTCCACAGGCATATGGTGCTACAGCAAATTGTCGTCAGTAACAAATTTGAAAAGACAAGACGAATGCTGAGGACAAGCATCAGAAATCAGAAAGAAGAGGAAAGAGAGTCTCCTTTCATGACTCTGAAGTCATCCCCAGTCTTTTTAAACACTACCTTAAAGCAAATTCTAGGCCCTGCCATGCCTACGTGCTGCTTTTAATGACACAAGAGAACACAAGAAAGCTTACGAGGCCATTCTAGTGCCTGAGCTTAACTGTGACATTGATTCACAATACATTTCCTGTTTTAATCAGAGGTATTAATTAAATGTATGCAGTCCTCTGCCTCCTGATTGCGGTGTTTTGTCTGTCTCCCCCCTGCTGGGAGATTGTGGTTGGGGGGGAGGGTTCCAGTATGTTGGGCATCCATTTGTTCAAATATCAAGTTGGTCAATATCAAAATCATCCTGGGTCTGTTTTTGCTGATTCACTAAATATCTTGTAATATAGATAGATAGATAATACTTTATTAATCCCATAGGGAAATTGATGTAGCTAATATATAGTGCTTATATAGTGCTAAACTAATATATAGTGCTTTGCATTTTTATCGTCATAAATTACAGTCTGCACCGGGGTGTAAATCTTTTGACAGTACAAGCTGTTTTGAAACATTGTTTACAGCAGTTGTTTTTAAAACGGCATATCATGCAAGTTGCTGTGGTGTGATGCTTTATATTTTTAACATTTGATTTTGTGGAAACGCCTTGTAATTAAGTATTTCTCTTTTTTATGTGAATTGAAGGAAAGTAAGAGGGAAATATTGGTGTTCTAGTTAAAATACTTTAGCAAGGGTTCGTGTTAATTCATCTCCTTTGCTTTGACCCCTGGGGTGGTATGTCTATTCTTCACGGACGTTGAAAAAGATAGTTTGAAATGCTGTTGATGCTAATTAAAATCTTTGGGTTTTTCTGTTTGCGCTTGGAGCATGTTCCGATTCCACTCTTAAAGAAAACACTTGGCTTGGGTAAAATAGTTTCCATGTGTGAGTAACTGGCACAGACTCGGCACACGACCTCATCGGCACAGGAAAAGTGAGAAATTTAGGCTGATGTACCGTGAGGAAAAGAAGGGAGCACTAAAAAAATAAACCTAGTTCTAATGGGCATGCCAGAGGTTTTAAACAAACGTTCATGCTCCATTCTTCCTGTTGTCATTATTATTTTTATTAGCTGGTTTTGTTAGAGGTTTATAAGGAGGAGATACCTGCATATTGTTTTAGGGGATTAAAAGACATTTTTAAAACATTCTGTATGAGGCCCATTGCCTGAAACATTGTTCCACAGTGCTTCTCAGCTTCACATGCAGTGAGCATGACGTCTCTCCCCAGCCTCTCCCTGAAGAGCAGGCTTCCTCACTCCTGGGCTCTTCTCTGCTGAGTAGGGCTTCTGGAGCACATTAAAGAGTAGAATAGGAATGAGACGCCTGGATTTAGAGTTGAGGTGACGCATAACAGTTGGTACAACAAAAACCAGAAAGCAGGTTTGGGATTGACAGATGGACAGGTCAAACTAAAACAAATGGTGTTCTGTGGCCTTCCTCGGTTTAAATGTGTCGTACAGATCAGCATCTGATATTCTAGCCCTCGGTTGTATTTTGCTTGGAATGATAGATTGCTGTGCCACAGGCCTGACTCTGCAAAGCTCTTCTTAGAAGGAAAAAGAAATAAATCAGCATTTCCAAAGGCCAGATTTATTGTACTGTACAGGGTACAGAACCCTGATAACTGACCTTAAGATCCTGAGTTTGAAAAGGCTGGGGTCACATATATATGTACTGTACACATTTATAATGTCCAGAACTGCTAAAGAACATAAGAAAGGTTAAAATCAAGAGGAGGTGTTTCGGCTTATCTTGCTCGTTTGGTCCTCTTCACCTGGCTTGAGTGTTTTCCCTCAAAGTATTAACTGGTTCGTTTGCCTGTTGCTGTTTCATGCTGCCAGCTTTCCTGCCTGCTGTACATTTAACACCTTTTCAGCACAATGTCTTGCGACAATCAGACCTGCAAACTGCTTGTTAACAATCATCTATCTGTGTGGTCTGTCCTTACCTTTCCCCCATAGCATTAAAACTCTCAGCTCGCGCACCGCTGCTCAAATTACTTTCCTTCGGCAACGAGTCAAATTGCTGGGCTCAGCATTTGCCATTTGGCGAACAAATTCTTACACCACTCTAAAATGATCTTCACGTGGCTTGATCGGTCTCCTCCTGTGTTCTCTTGGCTTTGTGATTTTTGTTAAGGGTTAAGGATGTCCGGACGGTGGCGGCTTGCTCTTACACTACGAGCCAGACCAAGGATCCGGAAGAGCTCTGCCATGCCTGTGTCAATGACACCTGTCTTGTGTTTCTTTATAGGGTCCACCGGGAGGCGGGGGACCCCCAGGAACTCCCATAATGCCCAGCCCCGCAGGTAGGCAGTCTCTATACAGCTTATATATAAACTCTATACAGCTCTATAAAGCCGTCAAACGCTTTGAATTTTCCCCGGTGGGTGTCCTCACAAATACCCCCGGGACCAAAAAACATGAAACAGAATAAAAGGTGCTTCGGCTTCACCCGAGAGGCTGCTGCCACTCTGCATCCTGTGGCGTGAGGCCCGCTCTCCTCCGGGCTCGGCGCTGTAATTGGTTTAGCGCTGGCTACCGGCCGTGCTTTTCCAGGAGCTCTTCTGAGAATCCCACAGCAGGGGGAAAAAAACGTCCAGCTCAATTCCGCCCAGAGCGCGTCCCGCCTGGCTCAGCAGGAAATGCACATCGACCTGAAACTCGGCCGAACCCGCCGACTCAGCACTGTTACCTGGGAGGAGAGTTTTGGTACATTTTGTTAAGGGGGAATGGTCATTTTTCTTCCCCTTTTTTAAAACAATGCTGGGCGAAACACATTATCCCTTTTTCATTAATTAACTGATGTCCTTAACTATATAGTATTTATGTGCATTAAATGTATTTACAGGTATTTTGCCTTTTGATTTTCAAGATGTTTCATGCCTGTTATTGTAGTTTGCTCCCTGCGAAGGTCTTAGTGTGGGAGCTTTAGAGTCCGCTAAATGAGGAATCGCGCTGAATTTGCGTTGCCCTGCGGGGTCCTGTGATTAACTCCGGCAGTCAGTCCACAGCTCGCTTATAGCACGGGGCCGCTTCTGTCTGTCTGGAAGCTGTCTTACAGCACCAGGGAGTCAAAAGCCTCTGCACTGTTTTACAGTAAATCTGTTTTATTTGTGGACTTCTTTTTTTATTATTTAAATACGGCAATACACTTCTTCCATTTCCTCTTTTGCTTTTTATCAAATGTAAGACAACCAGCCTGCTAGCGTCTAAACTTGATGATGATTATACCTTCTGTCAAAGACTTGGTTAGATCCATAAAGATTATTTTATGGGAGCTCAACTGTCTTTGTCCTGTATTTGCCCGCAATTTGCTTCAGATGCCTCCTTATTCGTGGTGAAAGTGGCTTTGCAGTGATAAGTCAACAGCAGGCTCCTGATGGCTTCAGAGGGGAGTGCCTGACAGGAGTAGCCTCTCTTTTTAAATACTTTTTGTAAGATCAGTCTGAGCAGTTGTAAATTTCAAATTTCACATTTGAAAGCATCATCAGTGTTGCAAGTTTCTTGTTAATTGAGATGATAGAAATGTAGTTTTTAATTATTTTATGATATCTATTGTTTGACCCTTTTTTTATCATGCTTATTATTTTTAACGTTACAGACTTGGTGTCCGATGTCCTATATGGCACGTCCTAAGATGTGCTAATGGTCCATATATTTCTGTAACAACGTTATTAAACACTGAACATAGCGTTGAGTGTTATATACAGGATGCTTGTTTTTCTGCTTGTTATTCTTTTAAAACTCTTATGTTAAGTTGGTCTTCTCTTTCAGATTCAACAAATTCTGGTGACACCATGTACACTATGATCAACGCAGTACCGCCTGGAGCAAACAGGTCAAATGTAAGAAAATGCTGGCTCTCATTTCGAGACTCTGTACAGTGTATGCAGTGTGTAACGAGTACTTGTGATTACAATGAAGAAAGGGGGAATTGTAATTCTTATGAAGTCAGTTTCCGTCATTTCAGCAGAAAGTCCATAAAGCTAAAATGCTGTACTTTGGCCTCTCTTCACAAAACTCACTTTGTGGACTCAGGTGAAAGCCTTTTCTCAGAAGCAGTGTTGAGTAGTCTGCAAAACAAAAATCCGGCCTGCACCTTCTCCGTCTCCTAAGGGCCTTGAATAACACAGCTGAGCTGGAGATCAGCTGGGACTCAAGAGTCATACTGTAGACAGTGGGAGTGATTCTCCAGAGCATTCCCCTTCACAAAGGTGCAGGATGTCAGGGGCCACATCTTTAGCAGGACTGTAGAGGAATACACCGATTTATAAACAAGGTCAATTATTTTTTTTATGTTACACCGTGTTTAGAAAGAAAGTGACTGAAGGAAAGAAGCAGTCCATGTCAGAACAAAGCTCAGGCCAGAGTAATTGATTTTATTTTACTTTGTTGCTAAAATGCAGTTATGAATACTTGCTTATCAGGCCTTGCAGGGCTTCGGGCTTCTGGGAGGAGAAGCGTGTGTTCAGAGTTGAAAAGCATAAGGTTGTCAACATTATAAAAGACAAAAAGAAGCAACGTGGACCTCAGTACCACAATCACACCAGCAAAGTCAGAGGCCTTATTCCTCGTTGTCTTATTTTCCCCAGAACGGAAAATATTAAATTAAAAAAAATGCCCCGAACGTCTCATTCTCCCTTTTCGACAGCCGGTGCAGGGAAGCTCAGGTGGTCCTAATGCGCGACCAGACGCGAGTTGCGGGTTCATAGCCCGGTGCTCCTCGGCACCTCCTGCAGGGCGGGACGTGACTGCGCCTCATGTCTGCGTGTCTTTCTGTCCGCAGTTCCCGATGGGCCCGGGCTCAGATGGCCCCATCGGCGGCATGGCAGGAATGGAGCCACATCACATGAACGGGTCATTAGGTAAATATCAGCCCAGCTGGCCTTTTGAAAGCCAATCCCACTCCACACCTTCAGCCTGGGTGAGAACCCGTCTGCTCTGCAGGTGTTAAGTATTTGGGGGGGGAGGCATTGCCCGTTATAGCTGGAGAACGTTGAGACTGCAGAATTACGAAGATCATTTCTGAATGTAGGCGAGAAGAAATGGTCTGTTATTGCAGAATCCTCTGGAACGACACATCGATTTTAAAGCCGAACAGCTGCAGTATCCCCCCCCCGTCTCTCGGTTCTGAATCTAGAGGGTACCTGCCGTTGAAGGATGTTATAAAGACTTTTGCTTGAAACAATCAAAAGAAACCTGATAAATCGGGGCTTCAGCAGAGCAGGTGTAGGTTGCATTTACACAAAATGTTAACGTGTTGCTTCACAGTATACTGTCCTTGGGAATGTCCTTTGGGTGTGTGATGTGAGAAGAGTGTGGGTGCACACTTCAACCTACAGTATCACCTCAAATTTCTTCGAGCATTATCTAGATCTGTGATTCTCAACCAGTGGTCCAGCAGCATAATCAATTAAGATAGTCCATTAACTAAAAGCTGCGTATTAATAGTGTCCCACTATGCACTGTCAGACACTTTCTGTTTGCACATTTCAAGTCAATAGTGACTTGGCACTGTCCATGTACCATCCAGCAACACTACAATTTATCTTTTAACCTTCCTTACATTCTAAAGATTGATGCCTTTGAATTGCTGTAGAAAAAGCTGAGGTTACATACATACATTTTTGTATGTATTACTTGTCAGTCACTTCTGTTTTACACCAGCAGTGTTATAGTTATGGGTTTGACATCAACCTTGTAATTTGCTTGGACAAAAATGCTAGTGATCATTTCAGCTACAGTTTTGAAATATAATGAATTCCTTTACTTTCTATAACACATTGGTTATCCAGAAAGTGATTCTGTCTTCTCTGGCAGTTTGATAAAACACAGAAAACTTTGCAAATAGATTTACAAACTTCAAAAGACTACATATGATGCCAGCTACATTAATTTTGGTTTTACCAGAGTTAGCTGCAGTCACTGGACACATCACAACATATAAAATACAGGACATAGACATAAGTATAAAACATTTATCAGGACATATTGAATGATAAATACAAATTACTAATGGTAAAGTGGCAAAATAATGGCAATTTTCCAAATTTATGAATATATCAAGGATAGCAAAGGTCACATTAGAAGACAATCACTTCTCAAGATCAATGACATGATGTGAGTCATTAAAAGAAATTTCTGAATTTCAGTGATCACATGACGAAACCATGCTTGGACCTGGGAGTCCTTCTTCTTTTTGGTCCCTCTTGCCTTTGGGAAATTTCCCAAGGCAAAACTGGGAAATTCTCAGTCCTCACCAGCATTAAAAACTATTGAAGAATGAATGATCTCGTGCTTGACTGAAATTACCCTTCAGCTGTGTGGTGTCCAACAAGATCAGGGGGATTTGTTCAAATGTATTGATTTGTTAAAATAATGGCAATAGTTGTAAAGGAGCAAGTAGAGGTTTATTCCATGCTGAAAAGAGAAGAAAGGAAACGCAACGTTTCAGCCGCGGATCCTGATTCGGGTGTTTTTCTGCACACCCGAAGAAGACTCCACAGCCGAAACGTTGTCTTTCCTTTCTTCTCTTTTCAGCATGGAATAAACATTTACTTGTTCCTTTGCAGTTTGCACGCTGACGCAGCTCCCTGCTTGAACTAATAGCAACAGTTTATCCTCAGTGTTTAGGGCAGGCAAAGATTTAGACTTAATCTGAGAGTGGGGAGTTGTAGGTGTGAAGCTTTGTGTGTTATGAGAAATTTGATGTTCTTGATGGCTTTTTTCCCGATCAGAGCGGCACTGATTGCACTCTCTTGCTCTTCTAAATAACAATGAATTGGGCCACATTCTCTGTGTTCTCCATGTTTGACCATAAGGCATTAACTGCTCCCTGAAGATAAATAAAAATACAGAAGCACAGTGGGGGCTAGGACTAGACCTGTTTTTCAAAGAGAGTCTAAATTGCATTAATATTTATTCTAGCTTTCTTTTTTCACTGAGCCGTAAATTATACAAAAGCAAGTGGCGTACTTAATTTACTACAGGAGGATCCCATATTCTCCTTTATAATAGTAATGATCATCATCCGGAGGGATTGTGGAAAAGAGCATGTTTTTACTCAGCAAGTCAGTTTCATGCATGGGGGCTGTAATATTTTTTTTTAAATAGTTTGGATCTTTCAGTAATGCACAGAATGATTTAAAAGAGTGAGTCATTCATCCTTTACCTTGCACTTTTTTTTTTTAATTGCATTTGCCGGCTGGTGCTAATACATTTAAAACATTACTGGAAATTGGGATGAGGTAAAGGAAGCGCTACATGCTTTGGAACACCCCCAGAGTCAGCAGTGAGTTTTCGCCGACTGATCAGATAACAAACTCATTGCTGACAACGGATGCAGTGAGGGCAGAGAGCAAAAACAGCACAAGAGTGAGGACTTGGAGACTTGGCACTGAGGAAGCACCTCGGCTGAGGAAAGCAGAGAGCTTCTGAGCTACCTTCTTGCTTTGAGACCTATGGAACTGCAACATGTCCCTGTGGATATCTCATTCCTGTTTCGTTCTGTAGTTGCCATTAGATCCTACTTGTTTATGCCAGCTTGATGGAAAATGATTTACTGTACCTTCCCACCCCCCCTAAAATGCAAGTACTAAACGAAAATGATGTTTCAGTCGGAATTCCAAAAGAGTATCGGATCAAATGTGTCGCAATTCCTGTGTTCATGACAAGATGCCTTTCCATAGTTTTCTCCTGATCAACTCTTCCTGATTTGAGAGCTTAGTTTGTTCGTCTTCATTTCTGTTTCACAGATTTTTCTTTGCTCTTTTCAGTGACACATTCTTGCTGCCTTCATATGAACGTTTATTTAGGCATTCTTTCCCTAGAATACTTTTCCTGATGTGTATTTTGAACAGCAGCACCTGTTTGGCAGTGGATCCCAAACCAGGGAGCATTACAGAGCTGTGTTCCTTCTCACACAGACTAATTGAGTTGGGGAAAACGCCTCCAAAATAAACATAGCATGGACAGTGAAACAAGCCAGCTCCAGAAACCTCTCCACATCTGTCCACATCTGTTTTCACAGACCAGGGCATGAGTCCCGTTTGTCTACTGTGAATATAAATGCTTAGAAATTGAAATGCCCAAGTGACATCCTTTGCAGATGTACTGTATCCTTTTGCTGAACCACTACAGGAGACAAGTCCTAGGAAGGATCAACACCTTTTCAGCTGCACAAATCAACTACACCTGTTGATTGTTCATTCCGACCTCTTGCAAGTCATGCTTGATGGTCCTGAGGGTCCCTCTTGTGGTTGCTCTTGGTATTTCTCAAGCACTCTTATTTACTCTGATTATTTGTACTGTTATGGCAGAGGGAGGGGGTGGAAACCCATGTACAGTAGCTGCAGTTTGAACCAGTGAACAGGCATCTGCTGATCCAGGGTCTACAAGAGATATAGGACAGGATCCCACAAGACAGCATCTTCAACCTGCTGTGAAGCACATGTCGCAGGTGTACAGCTTGTATTGCTTCTAACAGGGAACAACACGCACCTCTAGCCTGTGATTTTTACAGGAGACCACCTCCATGGCATGGCCTCTCCGACAAATGTCGACCTGCATGAAGCCACTTGCTGTATGTTTAATGAGAGGCCAGTGAACAGGGTACACAGAGTGAATAAGTGAATAAATTACTGAAAACATGCAGTTAATGAACATTCTGGAGCTTGTGTTTAATTCTTGTTTAATTCTTGAAACCATACAACAGGAAGCTTTGTCTTCAGTGAATTACTTCTTGGCTGCCCTGTAAGAACAGACATTTGGCCTGTTCACACAGGTCTTGCATTCCTCCAGAGTGGACACTCGCTTTTTGTGATTAGCTTCTACTTTGCCAGAAATGGATTGTTGTTCTTTTTAGCAGACTGTGATTTCCATTGATAAAATTACCATTATTACTACAGGTATTGTCAAAACAAATGTTACCAATTATTAATGTTATATTCTTCTGGAAAGATAAGCTCTGGGAATACAGCTCTGGTTGTTGTGTATTTGTGGTATTTCTTTTGTCAAAATCATTCAATGTTTTTCCTTTTTGAGAGCAAAAATAGATCAATTGACGAATTTCAGAAGGAATGTGAAATTAGGCTTGAGAACTGGCATTGGTGTGCAGTTGCTGTCTGAGTCCTCTGTGATGCATTATTACTAATGTATGGCTTTAGAACTGATGGAACCCAGAGAGAAAAATGAAAGGCAGCACACTGGTGCAACATGTGGATTTGAACGGCAGTGGAGATAACAGTGTGCTCTGGTTAATCAGTGGGTAGCTCCTCACCAGTCAGAGGCCCAGTGCAAGTAGCCTCAGGTCAGTGAGAGTTCTCTAGGCTTGTCAGGAAGCTGCGCCTGCAGTTGCATGCTGTGAAAAATAATTGCAATCTCTTGTTTTTATATCCAGGATCGGGAGACATTGACAGTATTTCCAAGGTAAGAGTGATATCCGTCCTCCATGTTTTTGAAGCACGCTTTCAAAGGAAGTCAGTAAATGTTTTGATCTTGAGAAGATTCCCCATGAGGACAGAAAGGTGCTGTGTATTGTGTTTTTCACTACATACATCATGAGGGTCAGTCTGTGACGTGAGGTCACATTTGGATCGGTGGGTTCTAGGCGTTGTGTCAAGGCATCTACTGCTCTCAGAGTGTGACCATCTTTGCTCTCTTGCAGAAGAGAGAGTGTCCCTGCAAAACAAAAAATGTTTTTAAAAACTGGAAATGACAGAGTTCAGGAGTTAAGTCCTCCCTTGACAACTGTATATAGAGGGAAAGTTAATACTGCTGATAGCAGCTTGTCTGATTTGATACCAGGACCAGCAATCTCTGTGTACTTAAGCAACTTGAAACATTCAGTTAATGTGCAACATACAGTAGTTTCCTAGACTTTTTTATAACCTAAACTTTACGTTGCATGCATACTTATTAATTGAAAAAGGATGAAAATGTCCATTTTGGTAAATCCTTCATTTGTATATACTGTAGTAGCTACTGTGTTCATTCCTATTCATTTCATGGAGCAGGGAATAAGCAGCACCTTTTTTTGCAAAAATCCTTTTTTTTTTTTGTATTACCTCCCAGCTCACCTTTTGAAAGATTAATCCTTCCACTCTAGTGCACAATAGTTTATGTGAACTGTGCATCTGATAGCAAAAAGGAATGTTTCTCACTTATGCACCAGACAAATCAACAAACACAGTGCAGCAGAGATAAGGAGCCACTTGACAAGTGGGGCCACATGACCCCACTTGTCATGGTCCTTCACACTTTTGCTGTGGTTATAGGTCCAGCTGGGATTAAAACACTTCATTCATGTAACAATCCCTGTGTTTTGCAAGAGATTAGTCTAGCAGACAATTTGGCTACCAGTTGGCCTGCTTGCAGGCTTGTGGTGAAGTCAGTGAGGGACGTCCCTCCAGGTGACACGTCCTCCTGGGCATCACCCCTGTTGGATGAATGTCAGAAGTGTCAGAAGCTCAGTGGGTGGTCAGCTGAGAAGGATCCTGTCTGCAGTTCTCCATTCTCCCTGTGACTGTTATTGTAATGAGCCAAGACATAAAGACAGTCAGCTCCCAATTGGGTGAACATGCCATAAAAACAGTGATTAAATAAATTTTAAAAAACAAAATTTTTACCATGGTATCTCAAGAGATGTGTTCTTGGTTTGTTTTGAGGATTATGTTTCATAAACTGAAGTCTCATGTTTGTTCCACTGTAGCTGCCAAGTCTGTGTTTGTTTTAGTGTGTTCAGCCCCAGTTCAACTTTTATTCTCTGTTAATGCCAAATATTAATAATGGATACAGTGCAGACAGACACTGAGAAATGATGAGATGGTGATTTAAATTTTCTTTCACATTTAGTCATTCTAGCCTTGGCCGGACTTGAGCATTTTCTCATCTTTCCCAAACAGTCAAATCTTTGGCTTTGTGGTTGGCTAAGATTGTAGGCCAAGACATTGGTACCCGTCAGTCACAAGGGCATGACAGAACTGATGCATTGTTTTGAATTTGGCATTCAGGAAGTAGGAGAAACTCTTGGGAAAAACAGTTTAAAAACACAAGCGAACTATCAAACCACATTGTTGTTGGGGAATATTTGAACGTGATCATCAGTTGATTAATGCTTTTTTCCAAAATAAATGTCAAAATACTTGATTTCTTTGTATAGTATGTCAGCCTGGACCTTTAGGTATGAGAGCAATACAATTAAACAAAATCGCAACACTTAAAATAGGATGGAGGACTAACTCTAGTGTGCCACTTGGTGGCGCAGTGCGTTTGTAATAGTAACCATTCACCCTCATGACCAGAGTTCCACGCTCAGTCTGTTTTAACAGACATACATCTGCCTGCACTTTAATTCTGAGTGGAGGGCTACTTTGCTGCCAAGAACCTCAATAATTGCTCTCTATATTTTGCAGAGCTCTCCTGGTAACATGAGCATGAGCAACCAGCCCGGCACTCCGCGAGACGACGGCGAGATGGGGGGGAACTTCCTGAATCCCTTTCAGAACGAAAGTGTAAGTGGACTCAATCTGGGGTCTCTCCGCAGGCTGAGCTGGAGCTCCTGAGCTTGAAGTGGCATTTAAACATACAGCTTGCAAACGTCGACCTGGACATCACGGGCAGTGACAGCGGATTTCAGTTCATGACCGAAATTTCCAGTCTCGTGAACTACAGCTAAGGGCTTATTGTTGTAATGTGCTCGGCAGTAGCTGTTCTTGTGTTGTTTCATTTCTCCCCTTGATTTCTGGTGTATAACGTCCTTGGAAGAGCACTTGTAAGTGAGCCACAGGCCTGATCAGGGTTAGATGATAGTGGATTGCCGTCCTGCCATTCTGCGGGTGTGCATGGCGCGCTGTTGTCTGGGTGACACCGGAGAAGCGCCTGTCACTGCCCTGAAGAAGCATGTCCTTACAACCACACATAACCCAGTGAGTTAAGAATCATAAGGAGATGCAGTGCAAAAGCCTGTGAAACCCTTTGTTGGATTAATATGTTATTACTAAACACCTCCCCCCCTAGCCACAAGCTCTGTTAATTGTTGAGCTCCCTTTCATTTGAGCGAAGCACTTTCGCTGGGCTGGCAACGGCAACTCCTGTGCACACTTTCTGTCTGATCCCACATTCGCCCTGAGACAAAGCCAACCTGTCGGCGCTGTGAATAGTCACTTATACAGTAGGCAGGGGCTGACGGGCTCCTGTCGTAAATTTGCTGGAATACAGAATTGGCGTGTGTAGACCTGATGTTTTTTAAAACCCGTTCAATGTAGCCAGAGCCCCACCTTTTTGCAGATTTTCTTTCTACTTGGTGAGTCTGTCCTTGGATTTGGACTGACCAAAGCCTTTAGTTGAAAAAAATATACCCATACATCGATTTCCCAGCAGCAAGGAAGCTAGACTGGGTGTTGGCCCAGGCTGCATGAACACGTGCAGCGTATACATCATCTCGTATGTACGGTAATGGGGAAACACTGATCTTTTGTGTTGAGAAGTGAGTGATAGTCTTGTGACTCAGTTAATTTGCTGGAACGGGTAGCAGCAAATATGTCCCCTTTTTAGCAGCAAGTCATCCATTCGCCAAATAATGACGTGCGCAGTGACTGGTGAGGTCTTGTGTTAGAAGGTGCCAAACGACTTTCATGTCACCACACGGAGAAAAGAAATTGTAATGTGGTCTTCAAACCCAAAGCGTTAGCATTTTTTGGAAAACCGATGCCATTTCTTTCTTTTACTTCCATTTTTCTTGAGTTCCTGCTTCTCATATTTAATCTTCTTTAAGATTCTTCTGTTAAGCTCCCAAGAAGAGTAACATTTAACTTTTTGATGGTGTTGATTATTAAAGAATATGCAGTTGAAAGTGAATTCCGGTCACTAGTGTGGTAAGGTCCTGTCTCATGTCACTGTGTTCTCTTTCTCTCTATATACAGTACTCTCCAAACATGACAATGAGTGTGTGAGCAGCCATCTCCGGGGGTCACCGAAGAGAAGTTTATTTATCAAGTGTACAGTGAACAGAGGATCAGTGAACCCACTGTTTCCTGCCTTCATCAGCTCTGTGAAGAAAGTGGGTCCAAGCCTTTCTTTTCTGTTTTCGTTTTGTTTTGACATAATGACTTCTGACACCTTAAAGACTGAACTGCGTTTTAGGAATCACCCTGACAAAAAAATAAAGAACTGCAAAACGATCATTTGTATATACATCTATATAAATATTCCCGCCAAGATCATCGTATGGGTTAAGCGTAATTGAAAACTTTACATTAAAAAAGGCAAGAATTGATTTTTTAATATTCTGTTTCATGTCCACGTTTACAAATTCTGATTCTTGAGAAAGGTGTTTTTTTTATATATATATTTTCCATACTTGGAAGTCCATACCGTGTTGTGTATACCACTTGCAAGTAAATTATTTTATAGGAAAGGGAGACTTCCAAATTAAAACAAGGTTACCATGGTTGAAAAATTTTAAAATTTAAGGCAAAGAGCTCCATTTGTTATGTTTATCCTGTGAATAAACAAAAGCTGTTTATTGTGTCTAGAAACAGAAAAAAGCCTGTACTGAATGCTTAAATTAAAATATGTATACATATAGTTACACTCCAAAATATTATCTTGATTAATTTGATAAAATACAGGTTTAGATGTCTTACCAGGATAATTGATCTATTGGGGTGTATTTTTTTTTGTTGATTTGAGTTTTAAATGTTGTATTTTATTATGTATTTGTGTTTATAAACGTACAATGGAGAGAAAAGTTAGATTTAGAAAAAATGTAAAGGTTGCTTTGTATAATGTACTGTACTGCATCAAGATAATTTTTTGAGTGTGCAATCTAGAAGCATGTTGAATGGTTCCAGAAGCAATAGTTTCATATATCATCTGTCTCTCAAAGTTTCACAGATAGCAACATATGCTGTGCGTGCTGTACTGTAGCTCGTTAACTCGGATTGTGCCCAACGTCATTGTAGACGAATTGTAGACAAAGCCCCAAAATGCAAAGAATGCAACTATCCCTCTTTTCTTGTTTGTCCATGTGCTTTCTCTGTCCTTTCCCAGATTCAGTATGCGGATGTTGTACTGTATATAGTCTGTTTCACCTCAGCCTGTCACCACTAGCATTGTGAGGCGGAACACTAGGCCTGCCTTCAGTTCCTATTCAGATCCATCAAACCGTCCTTTCTGTCGGTGGAGTGGTTATAACGTTGAACTGCAGGTGTTCAGTTGAATAATTTCTTAGTAAACTGACGAGATCACCTGAGAGTACGTTTTTTTTCAAACTTGAGTTACTTGTTTCTTTTTCAAATGAAAAGGCAACAGAAAAGCTGGCCCTCTTGGTGCAGGTCAAGGTGAAGCAGACAATATTGTTAGGACTTACATTATGATCTAGGGACAGTGGATCTGGGCCCAGCTTCCTTGAAGGAAAGATTTTGTTCGCCTCTAAAAGCTTTGTTTCTGTGATTTCTACGAAGCAGGCTCTGTCTGGTGCCTCCCCTGTGGTAGTGTGAGTGTAGAAAGGCTGGACTGACTCCTGAAATGAAATAGCCATCCCCTCTCTAAGCGATGAAGCTCCAGGAGTTGAGTCTCTTGAGCGAGAGGCTGGTGCAACTTGCAGGGAAACAAAATTTGAAACTGGTCTTTTTGCCCTGCTTTTTTCATCTGGGCTTTTTATGAAGCCGAAACGAATTGTTTGACACTTCTGTTTTGGGCAGTTTATCTTTCTTCTGGATTTCGTTAGAAGTTCTTTGATAACCCTTATTTCATGTTTCATGTCATTGACTGTGTTGCGCACTAGCCTTTGGCACTGATAAGACTTGCTCTGTTATGACAACTCTGATGGGTTTATACATATTTATATTTCATTCATTTGTATCAAATGCTTCTCAACTGGGAAATGCAACAGGCTAACCCCCGCCTGCTGTTAACTGCCATTGT
Organism: Lepisosteus oculatus; assembly: GCF_040954835.1. Taxonomy (NCBI): domain Eukaryota; kingdom Metazoa; phylum Chordata; class Actinopteri; order Semionotiformes; family Lepisosteidae; genus Lepisosteus; species Lepisosteus oculatus. The sequence goes on along the minus strand of NC_090698.1, from coordinate 70,268,623 downwards.
CCTTCAGAGGAGCCCAGACGCAGGCACATAGCTTTTTATTTTCTTGTCGACACTGATATATATCCAGAGCTAAAAAGACTTGCAGTCTTATCATGTTTTCCTTTGCATTCAGAGGCCAATAAGCGCTGTTATTCTTTCTGTTTTTAATTGTTTTAAAGTTTCACGGGCAGTTTGCAAAATATATTTTTCGTCTCACCGTCTTTACTTTTCTGACTTTTCGAAAAGGTTGTATGAAACTCGACTAGGCCACTTCGTCAGCCATTGAGTTTTGTGTTGGTTTGTTAAGAGGCATCCCGAAGGATTCCTGCCATTCTCCGCAATATTGAGCTGCAGGTCTGAAACACCTGGCGCTGCTGGAAAAAATGATGGATGCAAAGATAAAAGGGTGTTTGGGATTGACATTATTATAGATTGTTTATGTTTTTTGTGAAAATAACTCGTTTCCTGTTATGGTTTTACTGTACATCAACACGGTACAATTTTATGTGTTATCAGGAAACCCATCAGAAAGTGTCCCATACTGATGCACTCCACACACTGCAGAGTTTTAAATACTGTATGTGGTGAACCTATTTGCTAAAACTGTGCATTATATGCCACCATTTTACTTCGTTTCCATGATTTGTGTCTATATATACCTGCAAATATTCTCTCCCCGTTTTGTTTTTGGAATTTGTTGCTTCGCACCCTGAGTAGCCACTGCCAGTCAACGCGCAGCAGAGACGGACAAAGGCAATACACGCAGAGTCTGCCGCTTAGCGTGTCCTTCCTCCACCAGGGAGCCAGGTTTCAGTTCAGTGTAGGATCTGATGCCTCTTGCGGTCTAAGTGCTCTTGCAATATTACAGTTTTAATCGTAAGTCAACCTGATCTTCTCTACAATTGACGTGGGATGTGAAGGGTTATCCTTCTGCATTTTTAAGAGTCTTTTATTTTTAGATTTAAAGACACCAGAGAACACAGGTGTTGTGAAACCAGCTCATCCATTTCTCAATCCAAAGTGACCCTTTCTTGTAGGGACCGTGCTCTGTCTGACTCATGGCCACAGTGTGAGAGTTGTCTCTCTTAAGTGGCGGTTTGTTTTCCGTCCCTGCGTGTCTGCACAGTGCGTCTGTGTTTTTCCTCCTGGCTGCAGTCTTGAGAGAGTTGGCTGCTTCGTTCATCACTGCCCCGATCCCCGTCAAACCTTCACTCCTCTGAGTGCTCCACCAGGGTCACTGAGGGTAGTGGTGTCAGGTGGACCCTGAGAGTGGACTCCTGGGCCGGAGAATTGCTGTGGTTTAACAAAAGGAGGCTTTTCTTCTTCTAGCTTCCTCTGCATTTTGGGTTTATGAGTAAAGATTAGCCGCCACATGTGCTGCCTCCATTCCATAACGGGCAACACAAACACCTAAATAAGCATGCACATGGGAGCACTTGGTTCTGTGTGGCAGTGTGTTGTTTTTTGTTTTGAGGGCAGACCATGCTGTTGAGTAGAAGCACAGAACAACAGTCTGTCAACAAAAGTTTCATTCTGCAGGAAGCCACTTGGGTGGGAGAAAACTGTTGTGTATGTAATTTGGGCTGCAGAATGTATTAGTAGCTAGGACAACTCCCTGGAGCTGGAGGTCTGTGGGTTCCGGTCTGATCTGGGATGCTGCTGTGGTACACTGGATCAACATACTTCAGCAGAATCACTCCACTAAATGCCATAGCGTGCATAAATGGGTCTCCAGGTAGTCATTGTGAATGAGAGGTTCAGTTGACGTGTCTTGATTAAATAAAGGATAACTCAAAATAAATTGGACAAGAAAGAGTGCATTAATGTCACATTTTTGGGGGGACATATTTAGTTACCTGTTGACTCGCTCTGTGTTGTGCAAATGCATGATGATGAAGTATGACAGAGGTATACAGTATGTTGCATATTACACGATAATATAGCTGTCAAAACGTTTTGGAATGTGGATTTTTTTTTAAAGAAAAACAATCCTGGAATTTGACACACAAATGGGTGGGATTTCAGAAATTGTCCCAAGAGATGAAAGCAGCAGTGAGCAAACTTTGTAAACTAAAAGGTTCTGCAAACAAGGATAAAGAGGGAAATGTTTTAAAGAGTTTTGATAAAACCTGTATTTATCCAAGCCAGTCTCTTTAAACTCATGTCATCCGGACAAACTGTGATTTCCTTTCTTTTCCTTCTTGGTAAAAAAAAGGCTTTATTCTGTTTCTTACCTTAAACCACTGCCCATTATTACTATAGTAATTATTATTAATGTTATTATTAAAAAGCTCAAGTTTCGTGAAATTTTATTGTTTTCTCCAATATTTTTATGCAGCAAATGGCAATTTTATAGCTTGAAAATCCAACTCATGTGTTTTTGTGAATTATTTAAGAAATACATAAAAGAACGTTGTTGTTTTTTTGGCATACGTATCATTGTAATAGTATCTGCCATTTTGTTTTTTTTTAATGAAAATCTGCGAGTTGGAGATATGAGGGAGCCTCTTTTGTAAATGAAAGACTTGTCACAATTTTTTGGATTCTGTTTTTTTTTTTCATTTGTGATGTGTTTATTTTTTTACCTTGTGTTCAGTTTCTGTAAATACACTGAAAAGTATAATATGGGTTTTGGATATACTGATATAAAGTTTCTCTTCTCTGTTAGAGCACTTGTGTCTGCTCTCTTGTTTTTTGTAAAAAAATAACCTCTCAATTAAATATCTACAGTTTACACTCTGATTTTAGAGAACATAATTCAGAGCTATCAAGGAAGTACAGTAATTGTTTCTAGGTCCTGGGTTGCAGATGTGTTTGATTAATTCAAGACCTGTATGATTTACAAAATGAAAGGTGGTTTTTCTGTGAAACAATTGCTTCCCATAAAAAGAAGTTCAGATTCTGAGACAAACACAATATTGGCCTGGTACAGGTAGATTGTTATATTCAAACATATCCTACAAAATCCAATTTTCAGGGAGATCTATGGGAGGAATCTGTTGTTATCCTAGTTAAAACTTTGTGGTAATACTTCACTTGAACAAGGCTAAAAATCAGCAACACGATAAACCATAAAGCAGAGTGCGATTTCACATGAAACATACCAGAACCACTGTTACTGTGCTACGTCTGCAGAAAGTCCTTTCCAACTCTCAAATCCTTAATGGCGTCTTCCATTGCTGTTCCCTTATTTCTCTCCACCTGGAGTTCTGCTTTTAGCTTTGGGTTGAAGCTCTTTATGAACTGTGATAAAAAATTGCACACCTGTAACGTCATGTGTGCAAATGGTTATAAAGGATAATGCATGTTGTTATTGTGTGTTGTGTCGTGTTTGTGAACTTGTGCTGTGAGTTCAGTGGAGTTCTATTGTTTTTAGCCTCTCACAATTACCTAATATTGCTCTACAATGAATTCATTGAACATCTTTACCTTTCACCCTGGAGGATCCCAGAGTGCTCTACAGAAAGGAAGGGGACCCCATCATCCCCCATTGAGGAGCAGCCCCCGCCTGGGGGAGTATCCACAAGCCCCACTATACAGCAGATCAGATGAAGGAGAGAAGAACTGGCTTTGACAGTTAAATTAAGGAGCACCTTTAGGAAAGCAAGACTGTACAGCCCCAAAGTGTAAGTTAACCAAGACGCAGGATTGAACACCCCCTAATCTAGCGCTCAGTTCTGTGGGACTGTTAATGATCAGTAGTCAGAACCTCAGTTTAATGTCTCATCCAAAGAAATGACATCATCTATAGCACCGGTCACAATTCTGAGTCACTGGTTTGGGAATTCTGATTCAGTGGGAAGAGCACCACCTACTGGTCTACTTACACCACTTGCAGCATTACGCCAACCAGACCCTGCATAGCTTCTGAGATCTGACCAGATCAGCCTTGATATCAGTGTTTGATATCATGTCCACCATAAGGTCATGAATTTTCTGCTGCTATGACGTGTTTTGACAGGGTGTATGCTAGCTTAAGCAATTAAGGAACATTACAAGCTACAGAACATAGGATAACAAATCAGCTAATCGATGTCAGGTTTCAAAAATACATGATTAGACAGCGACAGGCGCAGATCCGTAACCACAGACCCACCTCGCCACCCCTACAGTGTATCTTTGGCCCTGACTTTGAATGTGGTTTCAGCTTTGGCAAGTGAAAGTTCAGCTGCAACCCTAAATAAAATATCATAACATACTGTATTTATTAACAATTTGAATAGTCTTGTCTTTCCCTTATCCTGCTCTCCGCACTGTTACTGCCTTAAATCCTGTGGCACATGGTTTCACCAACAACAGATAAGGGAATTGAACGTCTATTATTAATCAAACAGGTTTTTTTGCATTGACATGGCTTGCGCTTTGCACTCTTGAGGCTGAAGAACATCATTGCCTAAGGAAAGCCTCAGGTATATTGCACCTCTGTTTTGGTCAAGGTGCATTATACCCATTGGTGATCAGTCCAGCGTCATGGATCTTGTGCAACACATCACTGAGCTGCAGTGTGCTCAAGATGTTGCTCCCAGGTGGCACTAAGTATATGTTGAAGACTACACTGGAGGATGGCCAGGATTTCCTGTAGTCCAAAAAACATCACTAGATGGCGTCTAAAACAAACCAAATGGGGTATAGAATGCTAATTGCTAGTTAACAGTCAATTTAGTTAATTGCTTTGCGTTTGACCTCAGTAGTACTTGCTAAATATCCGTTGTTTAAGGTAGAAATGTACTGGGCGCTTCCCAGCTGCTAGCTCATCTGCTGTATGTACTGCAGGGTTGAGAACACATACAGGTTGAAAACACATAGCAAACTCTGAGATTTCTTTTAACCGCAGGGCAATTCCAGGAGCTGCAGGAATCTTCAATAACCTGCATGCATAATGTAGTATTAGTTTTCCTGAAGGCCATGATCAGGTTTTTTTAGAATAAAATAAAATCCGGGTCCTTCCAGGTTTTCATAATGACTGGATGTTGTTTTGTACCATTGCAATTCATTGTGATTTCTGTATCTGTATCTGTTGCTGCTGCCCTGTAGTCGGGTTGGAGATGTCTGGCAACTCTTCAGCTATCCCATTGGAGAAACCTGTTCCTAATTTTCTTCATCTTGGACGCATTGAGTCAGTAACATCTGGGCCCACGTTCAGTCTTTCCATTCCATCAGGAGATGTACAGTACAAAGAAGAAACTGCAGAAGAAAAACCATTCCTTCTTACCTTAATCTGGCATGCCGATCTCAAAGGTAACCAGACTGGCTGTGCGCAAGACTTGCCATTTCACAGAGAGCTTCTGTTCAGATCCTGTTGAAAGCAAGAGCACTTTTTGACCTGGTTTATGTAACATTTTCCTGGCTCGCGTGTTGTAACTAGACGTCTCGGCCAAGATGTGTTGAAGCAGAAAAGCGAAGTCCTCCAGCTTGTTCCAGATCTTTAGTTCGTTCTGCAGGACGTTTTCAGCTGCTCCCCAGTGTCCTCCTCCTGCAGCCCTCTCAATGTCCTGCCATGGTGCAGGGTGAGGAATCAGCTTAGGCCTGAGGGACCTCTCTGCGTGCAGAGAGAGGGGGGACGATGACTGGAAGCCGCAGTCATTTTCCTTTATCACCCACTCAAAGTGCTAAAGCATTGTCTTCAGGATCTGATTATTCCACCAAATCCCAGTCAGTCTGTGAGTCTATACAGTATGTGATCGTGAAAAGCTTTGATCAAGATCAGTGGTAATCTTTCTGGGAATACACAAGGATAGGAATGCATTTAGCATCTTTACTACCCAGTTATCCTTAATGCTACACAACAGAAATGCTTGCATTAGGAAGTCGGGCTGCATAACCAATTAGCACTAATACAATGTGCTACCTGATCTGCCTAGGGACTTGCAATATCCATGGCTTCCTTACTATGTTTAAACACTGCAAAAGATGCTCTAGGCTTTATACTTAGTATAAAGGGCTTGCCAGCAGAACCTGCTAGCTATTCTTGTTAGTCTTCTCATGGCCCACATGACAGGGTGTGAAATGGCCCGAAATCAACATTTAGGCTCTGACTGCTTCAGATCCTACCAACTTCCTGTCTTGTGCTTTCTTCTTTGTAACAGGGCAGTACTGTACATTGAGGCAAAATGGAAATTCTTCATTCCCCAGTGTGCTGTAGGAAATTAGTTTCTGTCCTCAGTCAGCTGTCCAGGAGCTGGAAGACCATTGGTCAGGTGACAGTTCAGGAAGCAGGAAGCAGAGGTTTCTGATGGTTGGTCTTGTCTGTCATCTGTCTTGATTTGATTTTCCCCACTCTGTACATAAAAGAATATTGTTCGGGTCTTACGGCTCCTTTGTTGTGGGTGTGGGTTCCTAAGGTCCCCTTCCAGCGTCCCAGCCCTCGGGTATGTTGCACCTTGTACAGCAACCCATCGTCACTTATGTAGGCCTCTCCAAACCTACTGTAGCCTTGCTTTTCCCGCAGCTCAATGGAAAGGGAATTGCAAGGGTCAACCTGCCCCTTGTAAGGCATAGAAATCACGAGGGACCTGCCAGTCGATATAAAACTCCTCCTCTTTGGGTTTTTGCTTCTTTTGCCACCCTTGCCAGGTGGTTTCAGCCCTGGGCGTCATGTGGGTTTTCTGTTTTTGCTAGAGAACCAGGGAACGAGGAGAAGGGCAATGCTGGAAATCAAAAAGAAAGAACACAACATGACTTGAGAGACAGCACAGCGGGTGGGCTTGGTTCTCAACAAGCTCACGGCAGCTATGGCTTTCCTCTTACATGTGCTGTGACATATTATGCTCAGGAACAAGTAACAGGTTTATTCCACTCTGGAAAGAGACGAAAGAAAACAGGCTCCACAGCCGAAACGTTGTGTTTTCTTTCTTCTCTTTTCAGCAGGGGATAAACCTGCTACTTGTTCCTTTGCAGCCTACGCATGCTGACGCAGCTACCCACCTGAACTGCTGTAATATATTATGTTGCTTTTGCTGACATGAAGCGCTCATTTTGATTTATATCTTAATGAGTTCTTCTTATATTGTCTGTTCAGCAGCGTGTATGTTGTTTTGTTGTGCATATACGTCTCCAGCTTCCAACATTGTCAATGAGCATAAATATGTTAAAGTATTAATCAAACAGAGTCTGGAAAAGGCAAAGCACAATGGATGATGTCCCTTTGGTTGGCAATTGTATGAGACAGATTTTTTAAAACACAGACAGTGCACCTTCAAGGAGAGTACAGTAAATACATTTTAGAGGGAAATACATTTTTGCTGGTGTTTGAGTCTTGCAGTGTCTCATACTATATTTAGGGAATGAAAAACACTTTTTGCTTGCTTTTGGATAGCATCAAAGAACAACAAAGTGCCCTGTAAATAACATCTGCGGAGCCTTTATGATAATCAAGACACACTGGTTGTGACTAGTTAATCAAAACTGGTCGGGCTGTCAGTTTGGAGGAATAAGAAGGGATGCGCTCCAGCTCTTGTGAGATGTCTGCGCTGCTCCGTTCTCTCTTGCGGAGCTGAAGGGAAGGTGAGTGAGCCTGTGTGTTGTTTGTGCTGGTCGAGGTTCTGTGTCTTGTTTGTTCAGGCTGATTAAGCTTCCACCAAACACAAACACAGAGGTAAACTTTGCTGACGGAGAACACTGCCCGCATCTTCGATCAGATCGGTGTAGCTCAGGCTGTATGCTGAAGTCTTTCACTCCCACTCTGTTACAAAACAGGAGCTTTGTTATGATGAAATGTCTGCAATTTCTTTCTTGTGCGTACATAAATTAGTTTGCACAGAAGAGGCCCATAAGAAAATTATGTCTTATCCTCAGGTTGCAAATGGATATCTTGATCAAGTTACCCACCCTTGTTGCTGAAGCCTATACTCTGGATTGTTTCAAGAAACAGCTTTTTGGCTAGATGGACCAGAAGACCTCCTCTCATAGTTGATCCTTCTAGTCTTGTTATGGCAAGAAGATAAGAAGTAAAATTTATTGCATTTTGTTCTTTACTTACGGGAAATATATCAGCATCATATTATTCTCATAAGTATACCACTAAGATCTGATATACATATTTTTAAAAAGATGTCTTTTTGTGCTTTGTGTGGTGTTGATAGAATTCTTCTGTCATTCTCCTGTCTGTGCCAGAATGTCCAAACCAATGGCCTAATGTAATGAAAATGCACTGTGCTGTTGGAGGTGCTGTTAATTGGGTGAGCTGTTAAGCCTCAGTTCTGATTGCTTGGGCCTTAAAGATGCTAGTGCTCTTTTGAAAAGTGGGCCGTTAACTCCAGTGTCCTGCAAAGGTCCAGTACATATCGGACGGTCCAGTACAATTCCTACGGTTTCCTTTTTTTTCCCAATTTCTCGCTGCTCCGCCTGATGTGCTGTGCAGGTGGGCATCGGCCAGGTGCCTTGGGATCCTTGACAGTGGTGGTTACTCTGGTTACGATGGCAGGGTGACGTAGGGCAGACTAAAATACACTACCTTTGTGCTGAGCGACGTAGTGCCAAAGTCACCAAATTACAGTTCGACCTTTGGTCTCAGTTTTGACTACATTCTGCAGAGAGAGAGGAGGGAGCCCGAGCTGTAGGCTTCTTTATGCAAAGGGTTGTGGAAGTCTGGAAGAAGCTATACCCAATCAAGCTGGCTCAAATCCTTGGATCAGTTAACTTCTAAATGTGAAACTGGCCAGGCGGGCCACATGAACTCCTCTCATTTGTAATCTTTCTTATTTTCTATGAGGCTCCAAAAATGCCGACAACACAGTGTAAATGTGTAATGTCTTCTTGACACAGACTATTATAGGACTTTACAGCAGCACAGCTCTGTACTTTAGAACCCTCCCAGTTCAGTGGGTGTGAAACAAACAGTTATTGTATTGTAAGCATAAAGAAGTGTCTAAACAGGTATAAAAAAGCTGAGTCTTTCCAGAAAGTCAATTCAGCCTTTAAATCTTTGAGCTCTGTTGACATGCAAATATCAGATACTGTCAGACGACAAGACCTGTATCAGTTATCTAACAAAGGAATGACAAGCTCTCTCCCCTAACTGCGCAGTCTGGGAAGATCGTGATATATGATCTAGTGTCTATTACAGCTCTGAACGGGAGCCATCTTTCCAGTGTGATAGTTTATTGACCCTGGAAGTCAGTTATATAGATAAGCCAGGCAGGGGCACTCAGACAGCATGATCGCCGGCTGACAGAAGAGCAAGCATGAGCCTGGAACACACAGGAAGCCAAGGCACAGGAGCCAGGGACCAAGTGACACCGCCCCAGTGGTCCCAGAGTGCCCCAGCCCTGCCAGAGGGCACCAAGGAGCCCCGGTGTCTGAGGCCTGCGGACGTGGAGATGTGCCAGTCCGTTCTGCCCTGCCACGCCAATCACAGGGGCGAGCTGGGGGCTGGACAGCTCCTGAAGTGGATTGACACCACAGCGTGCCTGGCAGGTAAGCCGCAGGGGACCAGGGCTCTCGTGGCTGCCTCCCAGCAGAGTCAGCTCAGGCTTGTACCGATCGAGGGAGAGATCAATGTATCCGACACGCTGAAGATGACACAAACGCACAAGCACAGAATTGCAGGCACTGTTATTTGGTATTAGCAAATATTTTTTCTGTCTGCTTTTGTGTTTTTCATTCATTTTATAAGCTATTATATTATTTGATACATCTCTCCTGCAATGTCTTCTGCACTTATTCATATTAGTTTCATATTACCCCTGTATAAAGGCATCAAAATACTTTGACAGATATTGTTCCTGATACAGTACATAATGGCAACATTCTAGAAATGTCGTTCCTTGAAATGAAATGGAAAGGTGCAAGTTGTTCAGAACTAGACTGTCTTCTGTCTGGTGAATGTCCCTGTTCAGATGCTGTACCCTTACCTGTCTGTAAGGACTGTATGTGAAATTCACCTTTTTTTAACAGAGATAAACAGAATGTTTGCTTAGTTTTGCTTAAAGTGCTTAACACTGTATCAGTTTGCAGGTTTTATGAAACTGAAATGCTGAAACATTTCTGAACTCCGTTATTCAAATGCTGGCATCCCTGTGGAGAGTTTATCTGGAGTCTGGCTTTAACAGAACTACAGGCAGTGTGCTATTCAGGCTATGGATTTTTTTTTCAATCTCTTCCACACCTAATGGGAAATAAAGACTACTGATGTTTTTGAAGTACATCACAATTGTTTCTTTTCCAAATTCAGGCCACATGTTAACAGCTGGCAGTGACAATGTCAAGCTTTCATATTACACAGAATGCTAACAATATAGATTCAAATTGCATTTTTTTCCTGTCAGTTCCAATAATGATAGCTGCCAGGATTTCCCTATTGAAACTAAAGAGTCTGGATACACTCAATTTCCATACAAACTATTTTTATCAATTCAACACAAAGCTTTACAGGCGTTTTACTGCTCCCTGACCTTCTGTTATTGAAAAAAGCAGCTTCCATAAGAATGTGGAATAATACAGCATGTTCTTATTAACGAGAACTGCCTCAAATTAGTTCCCCATGAGAGGGTTCAGGAATTTATCCGTGGTACCTGTCTTTAAATGGTGTCTGGTTATTCTCTTTTTAATTTTATTCAGATATGAACATCAGCCTGTGCACTTACTGATTATGTACTGATGGTCTTTCTTCTATATTCTAAAACATACAATATCTGTACTGTATAGATGTGCTTATGTACTACAGTATATATGATGGAAGAAAGGGCTACAGTACTTTCATTTTCCTGTTTGAAGAATACCAAACTACTGTACTGTATGTTTCCTAAATGATAGGTCAGATATGTTGCCACAGTGAAGATAACAGTAAGATACATTTAACTTTTATCACAGCAACTAGTATTGCACTTTTAAATTCAAATTAAACAAGACACTAATATTTACAGGGAGACTGATGGTACTGGCTGGTCCTTCAGGAAGTTTTGTTTTCCCTCTCCCTTATAGGTTTTTGTTTTTCTGGATGAAAATTGAATAGATCTGAATAATATCTATTGTTCTGAAAGTTCTCAGTGCAGTACTTTGCTATGGAGAGCACTACAGTCATTGATTGTTCTGCTTGTTGCAGTCTATGCTTGTAACCTATTAACAGCATGTTAGAAAGACGTGTAAGAAGCCCATCACCACTATAAAAACAAGGCATTCCTGAAAACCTGGATAGATCCTTCCCTCTTCTAGCTCAAGGCATGGAAGTACACATCACTTGTAAATGTTCAATGAGCACGTTTACTGTACCTTAACCCACCCGTCCTTCTGCACGGGTCTGCCAGGGAAACCTTCTTCTGGTCCCGATGAAGACTGAAATCAAAGTGCTGTTTTATAAGCTATGCTAACTTTATGAAGCGAATGTAGTTCTCATGGTGGATGAGATGCAGTGTGGGAACCAAAATGTGTCACGGGTGTCGGAAGGGACGAACCGCGGAATGGCAGGAGAGCGAAAAAGACCCTCTCCGTAGCGGCGAGACGGGGGTTAGCCCGGGCTCAGCTGTTCAGGAAATGCCGTATAGAAACCTATGGCCTCAGGTAGCGGATGTGGGGCGACCTGGTGCTAGGCGGGTTTCAGGACATCCGAACCTCACAGCTGAGCGAAGGAGCAGAGCAGAAGCAGGAAGTAAACAGGCTACACAACAAGACACACCAGAAAGACATGAATAATTACAGGGAACTAGGAACAGGAGAGAAGTACAGTAGAGCACCCTCGAGGTGTACTGGGCGTGACAAAATGAAGAGTAATTGTTCTGGAACACCTGTCCTGCAGAGTTTTTTTGCGTTGGTAGCAGTGTTTGTCTTTTTGCATTTTCACTGGTACGGTAGGTGTGCTGTGACCTAGCCAATCTCAGCTCATTGGATCGATTCCCAAGGCTCTGAAGTCATTAATAGCAATGCAGAACGCACACAGCCAGCACTGTTGTCATGTTGAACTCTCAGTTCATACAGTACATGCATACTGAGTGTTAAAAACTTCAGATCTGTCCAGACGTACATACAGTGCTTAGGACTGTACTTTGGTGGAAAGGCCTGAATGAAATGGGAGAATATGTGTGTACCAAACAAATCATTAATATACATTTTACGCAATGTATGATATAGCTCTTACTGTTCATCTAAAATTTAAGTGCAGTAATGACCTGCTGTTACCTCATGATTTCTCTGATACAGGAGTGAGCTGTCTTCAGGGTGAAAGGAGCATGTTTTGATATGTGAGAATATAAATGATTTACATGGTCCTTAGAGTTTCACTCTTTACTTTTATCAAAGGCCGTTTTCTGCTCCAGTTCATGTGATAAAAACAGATAAATAGATAAGACTGCCCATGCCGCATGTTTGTAAACAGGCTGTCAGGGTGGAAAGGAGGGCAAAGTCTGAGAAAACTGAAGAAGGTGAATGGGAAAAATGTAAGGAAGCTGGATGGGTTCATTTGTGTGCATAAATAAATCACAGTCATGTAAAAAACACATCAGAGCATCACACAGTCCTGCATTAAAAATCTTGCTTTATTTGTATTTTGCTTGTTGCTGTTGTTTTAAATATGTGCTGCACTATGCTGCCTTGGACAGTGCCTTTAAAAAATATTCAGGCCCTTGCTGTGGTGTCCTGTTTTGTGAAGTTACAAAAAGATGTCTACACATTTTTTTTACTTGATATTTTATTCAGAACCTGAACTCTCAAGCCAAAGACCTCTAAGGGTAAGATGACAGTGACTGTCAGCAAAAGCTAAAGAGAAAAACCCTTGAAATACAGTATGTTGATCCAACGCTGTATGTACTGTTTTCAGACCTGTGAACTCAGTATTTGGTGCAGGACCTTTGGCGACAGTTACAGCCGCAGGTCCTTTTGAGTAAGTCTCTACCGCACACTGAACTGAATACGTTGCACACAGAACTGGTGCGATTTTTGTCCATTCCTCATGATAGACTGGCTCACGCTCTCTCAAATTGCCTGAGAATCACTGATGCATGTTCAAGTCCTTCCACAGATTCTGACTAGGAATCAAGTCAGGACTTTGACTGGGTCACTCAAGGACATTCAGTCCTGTGTAGCTTTGGCCCTGTGCCTTAGATCATAGTCCTACAGGAAGGTGAGGCTTATGTCCCAGTTTGAAACAGGTTTCCCTCTAGGATTTGGCAGTACTTTGCTCCATCCATGTTCCAATTAGCTTTGCCAAGCCTGGGGTGGCAGCCTAAACTAGACAGTACGGAAGCACCTCCCACTTCTTAGTGACTGATTTCACCTTGCTCAAAGAGATATGAACCATTTGTAAATGCTTTATATCCTACTTCTGATCTGTGCCTTTATACAACTTTATCCCTGAGTTGTTTTAAAAGCTCCTTAATGTTCTAGTTGACTCTGCTTATAATTCACTAGCTGACTGAAGGACCTTACAGAGACATGTCAGTTTATTTTGAAAATGTGACCCACCATTATTTCATACAGTACAGTACTTAGCTAACTGTGTGGCTCGTTAAGATAGTTTTGTGCACCAAAATAAATGTACGTAGCAGTCATGGCTTTTCCATTTTTCTTTCTTAGTAATTATTTAAATCTTTATTTTTGTTTTTTGCTCTGAATGTGTGGAGTAGGTTGTGTGTCTATGAAATATTAATGGTTGCATCAAAGTATTTAAAGCAACAAAATGTGAAAAGTGGGCAAGGGTCTGAGTAGTTTTAAAAAATACTGTGTACTACTGCAGTTTGGTGTGAAATGATGTTGAATAAGCTTTCATCATGTTTTGCTTTCTGGGCACTCTGGAGTTTTTCTCTGTGTCAACACTGAAGAACAGAGAAGTAAATTCCAGTGCTTTGGTGTTGAGTCCACCCTTCATATTAATGGATAACTCCCAGGTCTTATTGACGTTTGCTTGACCTCAGTGCTCGCTTTCTTTTTGAACTTTTCAGAACATGATGCTCTGTGTCCCGCAGTGTAGGGCAGCCACCTGTGCTCTCTCTGGCTGTTTACAGGACACTGACTTATCGGCCATGACGCCAGTGCGTCTGTGGGACCCTTTTCCAAATTGCCTCAGATCTGTCTTTGATTTCTTTGATTTGCAATGTCTTGCAATTTTGTTTCACTGACCCCTAAAGTTTCATTGCCCTCTAAAATGGTTAATCCTTGAATCGACAAAAGCAGAAAAACAGTCTATTGTTCACCAAATGAAAAATAATTAATTAATTTGCACGCCTTTTCTTTTTGAAATAGGTTATTTTTTCTTTTCTTTTCTTTCATTTTGAAATAGGGACCAAATAGGTTCAAAGGTTTCAGGCTGCCTGCTTTTTTGTGGAAAGCACAATTTATAAGAGCACTGTACAGTACCACTGCATTACATACACTTATATCTTCACAAATACCACAAGCAGGCACAATTGCGTTTGAAATTAATTTTGTAGAAGATGGTTATAATTATTATTGCACTGTTATCTGTTGATGATCTACTGTATGTAATCACTTCCTTAATTAGACGGTCTTATCCTGTAGCTCTCTGTGCTAGGGATACTAATGTAATGACAATTCAAAATAACTTCCGCTAACTACCATCATTTACATTATAACAGGTCATATTTATCTTGTTACAGGTACATACAGTACAGAGGGTAAGACAGTTATGAAAAGTTATTCCTTGCAGTACTTTTGCATTGCTATTGTCTTCAAAGTGACTAATTTATTTGGCTGACAGTCGCTAAAGTGCCTTGTAGAGACTATGGATGCATTCTGATTAAGAAATGCATAATAATATTGCAATATGTATGTTTCTGTTTGGTAATTCTACTGTATGTGATTGTACAGATACATAGATATATATATATAGATATGAAACAGACAAAGCAACATTTTCAGGAGGGACATTCCCAGTCTTCAGATGCATTGTAGCACACGAAGATGTCATTAGTCCAGAGACGACTGACTAGTCTCTACAAGGCACTAGATACTTTCCCAGGCTCAAAAGAAAGTCTTACACTACTGAACAGACACCCTTATCCAGGGAAACACATGATCTTCATAAGGTTTTCATGAAGTGCACATACAAAAGGAAAAAACAATACGGTCAAGTAAGAGAAAGATCCAAAAATATTGCAATAAAGGCAAATATAATAACACTAACGGGCTCAGGCTACACTAAGAGTGTGAAAGAACTGAACCTTTTTAGTGTTAAACAGAGAGGACATGGAGTCCTGCTAGCACACAAGATTTGAAAATCTTTAAAGATGTTGACAGACTCAACCCAGCAGAGGAACATGAACCAGAGAGCCCAGGTGGGACTAATAAAATGGACTAAGGTGATTTATTCTTAGGGAAAGTCCTACAAATAATGAGAAACTAAGGAGAAGCTTATTTAATACCGATCCCAGGGGACACTTCTTTACACAAACAGCTGTGAGGGTATAGATCAACCCACCCACCTGTTGCTGAATAAATTGTCAACTAAAAACCAAATGATCTTGATGGACGAAAGTCCTGCTCTTTTACTTGCCCAAGGAGTCCAGATATGTTATGACCATGTTGTGAAATCTCCTCAGTAACCATTTCTACTGTGATAAAAACAAGTATAAAACGTATACAGGATTTATTGCTCAGGAAATTTCAACATTATTCATGCTGTGGTCTAAAGGTTTTAGCTAAAATCATTGTGGAAGAACCTAATATAATTAATCTCTGTGAGCAGAGAAACCTTTAAAAATAATCTTAGGGCATGAGAAAACCAACACATGAAGTTATTTGCAACCTGGTTTGTCCTGCTGTCCACTAGCGTATCCGTGAAAAATTCCTAAAAACAGATTAAAATCTGACACAATGAAACCATATAGAGGGCATGTATAATGCAAGCAAGACCTCACCATATCATGCTGTTGATGTCGTATCTCATGTCCTTAAAATTCAAATGCGTACTTATTGCTGCTGCGCCAAAACATCTGTTTCCTGGTTTACATGTACTACAAATGTCTTCATGTTGTGTAAATGAGTTTTTAGAGGGGTATTGCTAAAATAAAAAAGACTAGATTGTAGAATGCAAGCAAGATTGTAACAGGAGCCGCTTCAGACTCCCGTGTAGTGCGTATTTCGGACCCTGTGCACACGGTATATTCCGGAAGTGACTGGAGTAGGACATCAGGGGAGACACAGCAGGAACAGGACAGGATGACAGACAGGGGGGCGTGACGGCTGTGATCCGGGGCTCTGGGGGGCGTGGCGCGGGCGAACAAGTCCAACACCGTCCAGAAAGGGAAACCGGGGCGCAGTCCATAATCCGAAACCAGGAGGTCCATCCAAGACAAGGACGATTAAAATCACCGGGAAGGTAGAAGACGATCAGGAACACAGAGGTTAAAAGGATAACGAGGCCAGGCGCTCCGAGCCCCGGACCCAGACGGTCAGGACGCTGGGGTGAGGCCTATGCCATCAGGTCATCCTGGCCCCGCTGGTGGGCTGGCTTCCGGGCGTCCGTCTTCCATAGCTGAGCCGAGAGCTACCGAAACACCACACTTACATAGTAAACAGCAGACAGGGGGCAGGTGCACATCATAACAAAACTAAAATAGTGCCCTCTAGAGGAGGGATGACGATCGTGACAAAGATTATATAGTACTGTATGTGGGAGCGGGCATAAGCAGTTTTTCTCACTCTACACATCTGCTACAAATACAGCACTGTACTGTGTTCTTCAGTTCAAAGAAATCCACCTCCTGGTCTCCTGTCCTGTATTTGACAGTGCATGAACAAGGCTCACCTAATTGGCACAATGGATTAAGCGCAAGTGTGGCAAACCTGAAACTCAATTATTTCATTCCGTTTCACAGACAGATGGTGACGAGCTTCAGGCTGTGGTAATGAGGCCGTATTAATAAATCTCGTGTACTGTGCCCGGGTAATCTGGATCTTTTCCTGGTTTTATTCCAGCGGAGAAGCATGCTGGAGTGCCTTGTGTTACGGCTTCGATGGATGACATACAGTTTGAAGAAACCGTGAGGTACAGTACTTATTTACTCCCTGCTTCAAGAGTACAAAAGGAAACATTAGGCAAAAAACAACAACTGGTCTCTCCAGAATTCTTTTTTTCTGGGGGATGAAAATGAGAATGATATTAATTTTTCAATCAATTCTTATCTCAGTTTTGATTCGCAACATTGATTTGAAGCAACAGATGTTGGTAAAAACTCACATAGTAAATTTTTATGTGATAATTTACAGAAGGTACAAACACCACTTTAAAAAAATATCTGATAGAGTTATCAAAACGTGAAAAGAGTTACGTTATGTTCCAAACTCACTGGTGAATTTCTTATAAATGTGATATAAATGTATGATGTATGACAATAATATGTTTAAGTAGCAGTGCATGTTCTTGTTATGGACTAATAATCCTCTCTTTGCTGTTTGTAGAGTTGGGCAGATTATCAATGTTAAAGCCAAAGTGAACAGAGCTTTCAACAGCAGTATGGAGGTAAGTGGTTGTTTCAGAGGAGCCTGACTGCTGCTCCACAGTTGTCCTGGGTTCCTCTCAGGGGTCACATCAGGCTAAGACTGATGTCACATGTTCACTCAGCCTTTCTTTTCTCATTGGGTTCTCTAGACATAAAGGACACGGACAATTCCTCAAAGTGAGGTGAACATTTATTCTGAAAGGGAAATGAGATCAAATCAAAGCAAACAGTACAAAGAATCACAGTAATCCCATCTATACTTTCTTATTCATTTAAGCAAAAAAAGTGCACAATGTAACAAAATGAAAAATGGCATACACCTGTGTACTGTATATGACTGTTTCACTATTCAGTCAGCTACGGTACATCATGCTGATGAAGTGCAAGTGTAAAACAGCTGTCTGTTGTTGATAACTTTGACTTCTTATTTGTATAGGACGGAAATAGAAGTTTTAAGTTGCAACATAGTAAGAGCTAATTAGAATCCATGCTGCGTCCCATATTAATTAGCATATGTAACACATATGTTGATATAATGTTCCCTGATTTGTTGCTTTTGGTCTTTCTTGTGGGTAATTTTGTGAACAAATTGTAAAACAAAAATGGCTAAAAACATTCACACAATTTATCATATCATATTTCTAGATCATTTTTTCACTTGAAGAACTGCAGACAACCCCCGATCAGACTGAGATTATTAATTTCGATGTTTTGCAACTGAAGAAATTAAACGGAAAACAACAACAAAAAGTCTACCCCATCCCACAAAATCCTTGGTACCCTCTTCCCGGGTTTCCAGACGAAAGTGCTGTGATGGCTCAGTGGCTGTTGTGCTTTGTGTGTGCAGGTTGGCATAAGGGTGTCTGTACAGGATGTCCAGACTGGCATTCTGAAGCAGGTCTGCGTGGCATATTCAACGTTCGTGGTGAAGCCAGTTGGATCCCAGAAGGTGAGACAGCCAAGTGCCATCACATCAGTTCCATGATCTCACAAGTTGTTTCTAGACCGAAAGCAGAAATCGGCGGGCAGTCTGAACAGAACAGAAGGGGTACTGTACGAGAAACATGGGAGACACAGACCTCTGTTGCCCCCAGAGGAAGCCCGGAGAGCTCAGGCCTGTGTCTGTTTCAAGGCCTGCCGATGAGCAACACCACTTCCAAGGGTTTCCCTCTGACTCGGCGCCCCACTGTCAGGCAATAGTCACTGAGCAATTGCCATACTCTCATCGGACATTGCGTATTTCCATGAGTGGGAACTGAACGCCGGACAATGGCAGCCACAAAGCCACAAGGGAGTAAGATCTCTTGCGATAGTGGAGGCACGAGTACCATTGCTAGTAGATCAGGAGTAAATTGTAGTCATTTATATTTTTCACTGGGACAACACAGGAACTTTTCATGCTGAATTCTGAATCATACCGCTGTCCGGAGTCTTTGTTTTCTTTCAGAATGAGCCCCATAAGGCACGGACAGCTGCGCTCACGTAGTGTACGGAGCGAGCCTGGCGATATCGCGCAGCCCCCACCAGCGGTTTCAGTGCGGCCGGCTCCAGTTCTGCGCAGTGATGCGTTTTTCCTGTGCCGTTGAAGGTCAGCCTGGAGCCGGTGGAGATCCCCAGCACGGCAGAGGAGCAGCTGGAGCACTCCCTGGCCTCAGAGAGGAGGCGGCTCAGGCTCTGCAATGAAGAAGGCTTCAACAACTTAATGCACGACAGCCACTTGCTGAGAGGTAACGAGAGAGAGAGAGTCTTTATTACCCCTGGGGAGTAAGCTGTTTTACAGCAGCAGCGTTGGTGTACAGACAGACAGAACAGAAGAAAAACAAAACAATGAGGAATGAATGAGGACTTAAATCTGTTGGTTCTGGAGTTGGGGAGTAGAAATCTCTGTTCTGATGGGAGTAACTGGAAATGATTTAACAAGGGGTGTGGTGTATAATGTATAAACAAGTACAGTACTTGCAAAATTATTCAGACCCTCACACACTTTTCACATTCTGTGGCTTTAAAGCCTGTAGTGCACATTGAAGTAGCGTTTAATATTTGTTCAGGAACAAGAAAAGGTTTATTCCATGCCGAAAAGGAAAGAAAAGAGACACAACATTTTGGCTGCGGAGCCTTCATCAGGTGTCACTACACAACCAATACACAGCCTACCTCTGTTAGGTACATAACCTACTCCACACATTCCACAGCAAAAACAAAAACAAAAAGAAAGAAGTAAACAGATAAGTAATGTGAAAGCAAAATGGAAAAGTCATGATTGTGAAACAACCCATTGTTGTGGTAAACCTAAATTATTTCAGGTGCACAAAATGATCTTAATGAGCCACCAAATTAGTTGAGTGGCCTCTGCTGGTATATATGAAAACAGTGGTTCACACGATTTCAGAATACTTTATATATATATCTGTCTTTTATAAGGTCCCTTAGTCAGTTAGTGAATTTCTGCCAGCAGCCATGTCACCCTGCAGTGCTCATCAGACAGGCCCACTGAAGCTCAGCAGGTGTGAGCCTGGTCAGTACCTGGATGGGAAACCTCCTGGGAAAGACTAAGGCTGCTGCTGGAAGAGGGGTTAGAGGGGCCAGCAGGGGGCGCTCACCCTGCAGTCCATGTGGGTCCTAATGCCCCAGTATAGTGACAGGGACACTATACTGTAAACAAGCGCCGTCTTTCAGATGAGACATAAAACCGAGGTCCTGACTCTCTGTGGTCATTAAAAATCCCAGGGTGTTTCTCGAAAAGAGTAGGGGTGTTACCCCGGTGTCCTGGCCAAATTTCCCATTGGCCCTTACCAATCATGGCCTCCTAATAATCCCCATCTATGAATTGGCTACATTACTCTGCTCTCCTCCCCCCCCCCCTCCTCCCAACGGCAGGCGGAGCGACGCGCTGGTTGGAGTATTCTCGGTCGCATTTAATGGCAACGTCAGCTCAAAGATTTGATTCAAACCACCAAATGGAGACGGGCGTGCCGACAAGCGGACCCTGCTGATGCAGGATTAACGCTAGGGTGAGAGAGAGAGTCAGTTAGTGAATTTCAAGCAAAGAATCAACAAAGAAGGACAAGGAGCCTTCTCAACAACTCAGGGATAAATTTGTACTGGGTTAAGGCACAGATCAGAAGAACAAAAACATTTTAAAGACCATTAATACTGCGCCTCTTTCAGCATGGCAAAGTCATGATAAAGATACCGCTTAGGTCAGGCAGATTCTCCACACAAAGAAGCAGGCAAGGAGGAGGCTGGTTAAACCTCATGCCACCATGAGGCCAACATTGACTTTGAAAGAGTTACAGAGTTCAGAGGTCACGCCACAAAGAGAAATGTTTAGGAATGAAAAAAAAACCTCTCAAAACTTAAACTTTAACAAATCACCTAAGTAAAACTGCGAACAAGCAGAAAAGGTTTTGTGGTTAGACATGACAAAACTGGAACTTTCTGATCTAAAAGCAAAATATTGCGTCTGACACAAACCCTCAGCACACACTATCCCTACAGTCAAACAGGGTGGTGGCAGCATTATGGTATAGTTCTGCTTCTCATCAGATGGGACTGGGCACATTGTCAACACTGATGGGGCAAATCACTGGAAAATGCGAAGCTGCCTTTGGCAAGACACGGTACATAGACGTTTTGGTGTTGCTTTCAAATTCAAATGTGTCATTGGACAAGACCTAATCCTAACTCTCATCTCTCAGGTGCCATGCTCGTCCCATTGTAGGACCAGTGCCGAAACAGATCAAGTAATCCAAGAAGTGTCATAAGTGTTGCCTAGGGGGATGAGTAAAATATTTCAGTATCCACGTTTTAGGATCCATGCAGAGTATATTTATTTTTTTCTTACTTAGGAAATTGCATAAGATAAATGATCCATTGGACTAACGCCCAGGTGTTAGACTGAAAACACCACAATGAACATTAGTACAAACCCAGACTGAGACTGAAACTCATGTAATACAAGTGACTTGTCTGAGAAGCCTTGAAGTACTGCTCTATCAGTGATAGTTATCTTAAGGTTTAGGGCTATAACCTGAAATCTGTCCCTCTAGGAAGACTGACAGACACATCGCTTCATTTTTGTTCTGACAGCGACGGGGCACACACTGACCTCCTACCTCTGTTGAATGCCCCAGAGGTGTACAAACAGGCTCTTCATATAGAAAATAATAACGTTGCTGCTACTACCTCAGCACAAAATAGGATAGGCTCTAAGGGGTGATCAGCAGTAAAGTCATTTTCACAAAAATAGGAACCTCTTAAAAGGAATTAAGACCTCGTTTCCCTTTTGTTTCACTACAGATGCAGCTAACAGAAAAGACAGCACGCTGAAATCAACAGAGAGCACTAAAGTAGAGAGCATCGAGCTCGTCCTGCCACCACATGCTAATCACCATGGCAACACTTTTGGTGGGCAAATTATGGCCTGGATGGAGAATGCAGCTACTGTCGCAGCAAGGTATTTGAGTCATCCCAGTGAGCTATTTATAACCACAGTGTCACTGGAGCACAGGGTCCCGTCTCCCTGTCCACATGACTGCTGCAGTTAGGATGTTGCCATTAGTCTTCAGGATACGTCTGATTCCTAATAAACAAAGCAAAAGAAAATATGCCAGAACAGTTTCTCTCCTCCTTTGTTTGTATTTCATGAGCAAAAAGCTGGGGGTTGGGGGCAGGAGGGAGAGTGTGGAGGGAAATGGTGGCTAATTTTCATTCAGTACTGTTGTGTTCATGCAGCTTTCCATAGCAGAAACAAACAAGGAATCACTTTCAGAGTTGTTCTACACACGGGCAACATTTTTAAAAGGTTCAACTTTTCATACTCGCAAATACAGCAAAAGCTTGCTCAACCAAAAAATGAATGATTTTATATGATATTCATTGCCTGAAACTTTACTTTTATGAATCTTTACATCATCTTGTGCCATAAAAATCCCCTTTTGTCTTTCACTTAAGGAATAAGTGGTGAAAGGCTTCTACAGAGGTCTACTACAGAAGAAAAAATAATAAATTCCATTCATATTTAGCTACTCAACAGTGCATGTTGTTTAAGGATGATCAACAATGAAAACGGACTTTTTCGTGGACTTTTTTTTGCACTATCCCTCATTCCAATAATTCCAGTTTCAAGTTTCAATACAAAATGTGGATTCGTTCAATCCGATGTTGTTTGTTTGTTTGTTTCCCAGCCGCCTGTGTGGTTATCCCACCCTCAAGTCAGTCGATATGTTCAAGTTTAGAGGCCCTTCCAATGTGGGCGACCGACTGGTGTTCAAGGCTGTTGTTAACAACACCTTCCAGAAGAGGTATGCTAACCCGAACCCTAGCACTACACCTTCCAGAAGAGTTGTAGACTGGTACTACTACTACTATGTATGTCCCAGAAGAGGTATACTAACCCTGCCCCTGACCCTACACCCTCCATTTAGGAACCTATACCTACGCCAGACGAGGTATGCTAACCCTAACCCTAGCCCCGACACTGACCCTACATTTCCAGAAGGGGGCACTAATCTAAACCTCACCCTAACCCTACACCTTCCATTTAGGGCTAGAGTCAGCTAGAGTCAGCTAACCCTAATCCTACAACTTGCAGAACCTTAGCCCTAACCCTAAACCCCTACATTCCAGAAAAAAAGTGTGCTGCCGCAAATATTCTAATGAAACTTTGTGAACCATAGATGGGTTTATGTCTGGGTTCTTCTTTCAGACCAGATACTTAGATGAGCCTTCTTGCTTATTTATCCTTTTTGTGAGAAGCATGCTTCTGCTGTCTCTTTCCTTTATCCCATTATTTCCATCTATTGTGTGGGTTCCAAGAGGCCGAGGAAACACGTTTTAGCACAGATGTCCAAATCCCACTTTCACCTGTGTGGCTTTAATCTCACAGTATTGATCCTGATCCTTTTGCCTTGACCAGACAGAACGATTAACCCCTTAAGATACAATGTCCATTTCTCTGGTTGCATTTCTGGATTCAGAGTCGTAAAAATGAAAAAGGAGTTGTACACTGTCCCCCCAGCTTTGTAAATCTCTGCTGTGATTTGACCTAGTTGAGGCAGACACTGCCATTCATGACCTTGCTGATGTTCTGGTAGACCAGTTCACACCCTACAACTGTGGGAACAGCAGTTGCAGAGGTGGGGCAAAGTTCTGAAAGCTTGCGTTTTATATACAATACTGCCTGTTGGCCCGTGTGTCTGCAGTCTGGAGGTGGGAGTGCGAGTTGAAGCATATAACTGTGAGGAATGGAATCAAGGGAGACCCCGGCACATCAACAGTGCGTTCCTCATCTACAACATCTCCAGCGACCAGGAACAGACGCAGACCTTTCCTGATGTCAAGTACAGCACGAAGGTAATTGTCTCCTGCGTCCCTTGGCATGAGAAACAAGAGACATGCTTTAGTGGCCTTCAAGAAAAGGGAGAGTAGGAAAGGTACATGGTTTGAGAGTGAGAAGGAGCAAGAATCTAGAATGAAAAGATTCCATTCAACTCATCATAGTGCAAAGTTCCCTGGGGGACCCTGCGTCTTAGCAGTAGGTCTTTTTATAGGTGGACCCCAGGACAACTAACGCAGTCGTCAGGTCCAAAAAGAGTTTTCTTCATTTACAGTGCTGGTAACACTAAGCAAATCAAACAAATACCTTGCTCCTCTTTCGGCTTGAGCTAAACTTCTTCAGGCACCTCTTTAGGTCAATATTACCAGGGAGCTAAGATGCCTACTGGCTCAAGAAATCATTAATGTCACACAGACTGACAGGTTCACTGTACCACACGACTTCTGTCATCCAACCAACACAGGGTCCTCTATCCTCTCCTATCTCAAGGCTCACATTAAAAACAGACCTCTAGTCCCACAGTAATTCTCTCCGTCCTTCACACCTCAGCTTCCTGTTTTCAAACTATTACCTGACCAATCACTTTCCAGCTACTGGTCAGGTGACTGCAGGACGTTTCCCACAGCTTTCTGGGGAATGCAGTTAAGGTTACAGCTGTCATCACGCCTATCCCTGTCATCCTCAAAATAGGTTACTATCAGGTCGACAATCCGGGTCACTGAAACACAGGTGTTTTGGTAGATCGTGGTACAGTACAGTAAAATTCAGAAATTTGACTAAGAAATCTGTGGCAGTCATTAAGCACTCAATGGGTTGCTTTGTGCCTGTAGCAGTTCTCATCACTTTTTTCATGTTTGAGCCCATGTTCTGATTGAGTATTTTAAGAACTAAACCGATAACAGTGCTCCACGTTGTCAGGATCCAAGCAGCTCCTGCTGGCCCAGTGATGATGGCCAATGGAAATCAGTCTGTTCTGCTTGATTGTATTGCGTTTCATAAATGATTGCTGTACTTTTATTGTAAGCACATCACGTCAAACACAGATCAAACTGTTTATCCAGAAAAGGGGTTTTCCTTTTTCACCCGCGGTTGCAATTCTCCTGACCGATCGTTCGGCTTGCAGGAAAACCAGCAGAATCCCAGTCAAGCTTTTCGGTTTGTTTTGTATTGAAGGATGGGGAGAGAAGATATCTGGCAGCAATTGTACGGAAAAGAATCCGTCTGGCCAGGTACTGCACCCTTCTTTGTGTATTTCTAATGCACTAATTGCTGATTTACATCATGTTGAGATCATTGTCAGCCCAGAGGAAGAATAATTGAGAAGTGGGAAAATGTCTTCCTTAAGACGCCCACTTTTTATTCTGGTCATTCTTGTGGTGCCTTTGCACTTGTATTTCAATGAGTTATGTGCCTTCTTTTTTCATTTTACATTTCGTATTAATCTATGAAAATCTGGACTTGTCGTCTATGTGTTGTCTAAGGGGAGTTCCGGTTGACTGTTCACTTTCCAGCTGCTGTAGTAGCAGTGGTGGCACCAAGAGCAGGAGGAGGAATCCTCCAGTGAAATTTTACTCAACCAAAAATTTCCTCTAAGCTTCCCCTCCCAAAGAAAAGAGAACATGGGAACCCCTCCAGGCTTTGAAAAACGTGGGATGCCTTGCCGGTTTGCACCTGCTGACAAAGCCAAGAAAAACCCTGTCTGGAGCAATTCTGCCCCCTGCTGGGTGGGGGCCGGTGTTTCTCCTACCATAGCAGGCAATAGTTTTAGTCTAGTTTTAGAAATTCCATTTCTGCCTGAAAAGCACAGTGAGGGGTTCTGTTGTGTTCCCGTAGAAAGCACATCTTATCACACAAAGAAGAAGAGTCACTCTCTGTTCCCTGGGACAAAAATAATCAGGTAAATAAGCTCAGTATCTTCATTTCTTTTAGGCTGTTTAAGTGTTTAACATCTTTATTGACTTTATTTTTAGGCCTTTTGTCTTTAGGCTTTGTACAGGACATCACACTGCTTAGCTACACTTTAAAATAGGAAGTCTTCCATTTCCTTAGCCATCTTTCACTTTACCATTGAAGAAATTAATGTAACATTCTTCACTAATTCAGTATGTAGAAGAATAAATGATCTCCTGTTAGAGGACCGTGGCATCTTTACCTGGTAAGAATCGTTGGGCTAGTGTTCTGTGGTTAGGGATCTCCTGTTGCTGCTGAGACTCCCTGCCTGCTGGTTGTAATGAAGATCTTCTGTGGAAAGGCAGTGTTTGGTTTTCACCACACAAAACCTTTCTCAGTGTGGCCAAAATGTTCAATTCTTTACAGCTGTTGCAGTTCCAATATCATACAGATGTCTCACCATCTCCCCCATACTTCCACCTTCCAGGTGTATCTGGGCTACAAGAATGTTGCTGCTCTCACTGTTCTGGCAGGAAAGCAGGAGTGGGAAATCAGCAGTTTGCAGCCCAAGGTACGAGATCTCCAGGAAAGGGTGGACCAAGGCTGGGAAATTGACTTGACTGCACAGTTTAAACAGTGGCAAACAACAACAAGAGCATCGAAATCTACATTTACATGTTTTAATTCTTATGTTCAATTTATTCATTGAATGAATATTAAATGGTACCATATACAATACTGAACAAATGTGACCAATCATCATGGCATGAAAGACTTGGTACCTAAACAAACGGTGTAAACCCATCAATAATATAAAAACTGGAAAAAATGAGTAGAAAAAAAAGTAAACCAGAGATCTAAGCAAAGACAAAACAAAAAATAAAAAAAATCAAAGATTTTTTTAATTGTTAGAGTGAGATAATAGTCATTGTAACGGACTCAGTGCTCAGAATGAGTTACAGAAGAGATGTGACCCCTCCTCTGAAAGCTAGACAGTGTAGGCTCCTGCCAGAGCAGAGGACCTGGTCTTGTGGAGTGGTGGAGCTGTCTGCCATCCCCCGGAAGTGGTCCTGTGTGTGTTTGGAGCTTACACTTGTCACGTATACTGTACATTGTCTCAGTGTTGAGAAGACATTTGGGAACCCAACAGGTTAGTTCTTTTATGTTTTGGACCTTAAACGTAATTAGATGGAGATAACCTCAATAAATGTATAATCTTAATAATCCAACAGTAAATATCCTTCTGGGAATAAGTCTGTGAACCCTTACGTTCAGTGAGTGGTGTCACCTCCTGAAGTAGCAATGATTTCACTAGACATTTCCTGTTACTGTTTATCAGGCTCTTGCATTGCTTTTGGGGAATTGCTTCCTACAGGATTGTTTAGGGATTATTGAGGGGTTCCTTGCATGAACTTCTTCTGTCAGAACATTTCAATGGGGTTTAAGTGCAGACTTCGACTTGGCCAATCCAAAATACAAACTTCCCTCTCCTTCTTCGTCTACTTCAGGCATTCTGATTGTAGATCTGTTTGTATGTTTAGGATCATTGTCTTGCTGCATGGCCCACTTCAAGCTCAGCTTTAGTTGACTAATGGATGACCCGATATTCTCCTCCAGACACTGTTGATTGGCTCCATCAATGATGGCAAGCTGTCTGGGTCCAGAGGCAGCAAAGCAGCAGAAACCACGGTTCTCCCTCCACCATGCTTGACAATCAGGATGAGGATCTTCTGTTGGGCGGCACACCACCCATGTCTCAGTGTGGCCAAAATGTTTAACTTTTTACTGGTCTCTTTTTCAGATGTGCAGCATGTGAAAAAGAAAACGAGTAAAAATGTAAGGATGTTGTAAGCAGAGTTATAAAAGCCCCCCCCCCCTTCGATTTATGGGAGGCTGGTCTTCTCTCTGGCTTGTTTGCAGATCCGAATCTTCACGAACGAGGAGGAGGAGATGCTGTCTGTTAAAGTAGAGATGGAGGTGATGGCTCCTGTGTCCCAGACCTTCTCTGTGCTCTCAGACCTGCAGCTCCGGCCCACTTGGGACAGGCACTACGCGTAAGTACTGCAGTGGTCAAGGAGATATGAGAGAGAGAGAGGGGTGGATGATGACCCTGTTCACACTATAAGGAGCAAGAGCTGTTTCAAACTGAGGCATCACATTCAGGCTTCTCGGTGAGCAGTGGTTGCCCACGAACTCTGAAGACATTCAGATGTTGCCAGGCTGTCATAAGCACACACTGTTGTGTTTATCGGTCTCCTGCGTTGTTGCTGAAAAAAAGTCTGTCATTCCACTAATGGATTTCATGACATGATAATTTACTGTCGGATCAATCAAGTCTGAACTAGGACTGACAGTTGTGCTAGGAGTTTGTCCCAGTGGCGTGTGTGTGTGTTTAGTCCCAGGATTAAGTATTTGTGTTGTTTGGAACACATACAATATTATACTGTAGTTTCTAATAATTCCAAGGATGTTTGACCATTAGTAGTGGTATTGTTATGTATGTAATATGAAGCACCAGGGAGCTGGAATGTCATAGCCAATGATATTTTCATGGGCAGGTCTCAGGAAAACAGACACAAATGCAGCCGTAAGATTTCAAACAAAAGCCTAGCTCTTCTGGGAGCTAATAACACCCTAACTGCACACAGTTGACAGTTATGCGGCCTGCCGGCTTCCGAGCATAAACTCTTAAGATTCACACAGAATATTGGCCCACACAGGATCTGTTCCCAAAACCCACAAGTCACACAGACTCTCGGTTTCACACAATAAAGTTTCTGTCCATACAGTAATTCCACACGGTGCCTGGTCACTCTGTTACTCAGGGTCCTGTCTGTATCTGTTCCTGTTCCATATAGGTTCTCTTTTTTGCTGATCTCTTCTTATTTGAAGACTCACAGCTCGACACAGGCCCACACTCAAGTCACGTCCTTCTCTCTCTCTGTGCAGAGGATCGTTGCCCACATGGGAAATCAGATGGACACCAGGAGCCTCCGTTTCCTGGCTTTTAAATTGTCACCTGACCAATTGTCTTCTTGCAACTTAAACAGCAAACCTGATTATTCTCTTTGCAGGAGTTGTGAAGAAGTGGAGACTGCTGGTGATGATGAGAAAGTGTATCATATTAAATGCCCCTCAGTGAACAGTGACAGAGGCAGAGACTTTGTGGTACTGATGTCCAGAAGACAGCCATGCAAAGAGGGGTTTGTATTAAGCATTGTGTCTCCTAGCTTCAGTTAGACCTATGCTGAAAGTGCAATAGATTAGCTGTTTGCAATTTTTTTTTACGGTAGGCAAGGCTGTTTCATATACGCATGATCTTCAAAAAATCTGATCTTGATGTCTCTCAATACACATTACACTTATCTTAGTTTTTTGTTAAGATTAAGATTAAGTTTATATTTGGGTGAAGATTTGAGATATACTGAGGCAAACACTTTAAGTAAGCTTTGGGGTTATAGAGACTGATTCCTACAACTACAGCACAGTAATCCCAACTGATTAAGCCATTCTATGAGCATAATATTTAACACTTCTTATCTCAAACTTAAAACGAACCTTGTGAAACTCCATATATGCAGACTTTGAGGAGACCAAAATTCAAAATCCTCAAAGGCATCCAGAAATTCAACCCAGTAGATTTTACTTATCATTGAAATAAATTTCAATGAAATGTAATGCTTGAAATATGTTGTATACAGTACTTCGTCCCTCTCACTATCTTGTGAACGGTTTTGTGAGAAAATACTGCTTGTTCCACGAATCAGACTAAAAGAAGTCTGATGCTGTGAAGAGGGCAGATCATTTAGCTTCCAAGGGAAGTGAATGTGGGTGTTCAAATTGCCAGACCATTTATATCTCAAAGGATGTCTGCAACCAGTGATTGCCTGCAGTATATTAACCCGATGACTCATTTGGAAATGAACTTAACAGCAATAAAGTGTATGAGCCTTATTGTCTTCGTTTGGAAGATGCAGCTTTCTGTAGGAAAGGGAGTTTGCATGACCTAAGATTTGGTCTTCAATTACTTGTGTGTACAGTATTAGTTCAAGATGCAGGTCACTGCCACATTCAGTGCAAACTGATTCAGTGTAAACTGAAAATAAGAATACAAACGCAAATCAGTTATCTAAAGTTTGGTTGAAGATAATCCATGGTGCCTTTGCTCCAATTGCAGCTAGTATTAATGAGCAGCTTTAAGCTGCACCAGTTAAATGAAAATACCCAAATAGAGCCTTCATATAGCCATGCAGTGAGTACCAGAGACAAACAAAATCAGAAAATACCACTCTAAAAGAGTGTCTGAAAGTGTAGGCACGCATCGTTAATCGCTCTGTAATTAACTGCTTTTTTGTGTTATGCGTATGATGCAATGACGCTCTATCTGTACACTCCAGTAATTGGACGCAGCACACTGAGTTGTGAGAGCAGGAGTCAGTCTTCAGTAAGGGCTCTGTGGATCTCTGGCTTTCTCTTACAAATGAGTTTGAGAACATTCTGTCCTTAGCTGGTCTCTCCCCCAGTAAGCTGTTAGAGGCATTGCACAACGAGCAGAGCTTCCTCTTTGAGGGGCTGTGGATTTGAGGGCCAGATTGAGATTTTTTTTTTATTAAATTAAAATATTTTTCCCTTCCTTTTTTTTCCCATTTCCTCTGCATTTCTCACACAAACAGCACCTCTCCACAGACTGGAGTTTTGACTAAACTGTGGGAACAGTAACACCTACTGGCTAGATTTGGTACACACATTATCCTCAAACAATGGTAAAAAAGGGTTCTTCATCCATTCAGTGAACACTATGATGTCCTTTTGCAGTCACTAGTGGACAATTCTGTGCTCTGGATTTGCAGTCCTGTAGGTCTGGTTTTACTATTTAATGTAACAATATCCATTATTATTATTATTATTGTAATAATGACCAAATAATAATTACCTATTTGCAAATGAATCGATTTAGAATTAGCATATACTGCGCATTGCTGTTGCCTGTGACAATCTTCACTTAATAATAATTCAGATTTGGAGTCAGGAAGTTGACAAAATGAATGCCAGTCCATGATTTTGTCTTTTTTTTTCATACTGTATGCATTTTTGTAATTTCACATGCATGTTTATAATCACCCCTGATAATTCTCTGGATAAATATGTTCCTATAATTCAACATGAAATCAGTCTATAATATGGAATTCGTAATACTGTACCATGGTCCAGCATGGTCCTTTTCAGGTTTGGAAAAGGTGAAAGCGTTGTTTTGCACTTTGGTCTCACCGTCGTGAATGTGTCTCTTGGGAAGCTGCTGTTCATTAAAGTCTGCTCTGCTCTTCCTGAAGGGAACCCTACATCATCGCTCTGCGGTCCGTCACTGTGGCAGCTGTGCCTCCGCTGGCTGATCACACCCGCAGTGAAGCTCTGTGCGCAGGGTTCCTCATCAACAGCACTGGCTGCAGCTCCTGCAAGGTGGGCTTCCCTCTCAAGAGAGGTCACTACAGGTCACAGAGAGGTCACTGAAGGTCACAGAGAGGCTGCTGCCGAAAGAGGCACTGTATCTGTAGCCCTGTGCTCCTGCCTGTGTGCTGTGCTTCTACCAAATTCCACTGACCCCCCCCCTTTAAAAAAATCATCTTTAGTTGAAAAGGAGTGAAAGCATCACTATGGAATATTTTAAAACTAAATTCAGACTTCAACACTTGTGTACAGACATCTCTGACCGTGGACACAACAAAGTAACCCATTTTGATGCATATGTACATCATTCTTCAGCCATTATTAGAGTTTAGATTTGAATATGGCAGCGTATGGGTTACAGCAATCAGGTATTACATGTATGACACTGAGAATGATGCATTATTTAGAGCAGCTCTATAAATCTGGGATGTGTTCACTACATGGTAGCATGGTTGAACTTAAGTACTGTCCTTATTTATTTAAAAGAAAATACTGAAAATGTTCCAGGCATAAGACAAAGTAAGGCAAAGAACGAGATAGAAACAAACACCAAGCAGAATGCTTTGCAGAAAAGCCAATATAATGGCACAGTCTGTGCAAACTGTTTTGTTGTTTCAGTACAGCGTACAAGGTTTTGGCCATTCACATATATCAAGAATATATGGACTTTACAGACAATAGGAGGCCAATTATCCAGTCCTGCAGGCTCAACCTGTAGGCAGTCGATCAGAATATACTGTACACCAGTGTTTCCTATTGTCACATCTGAATGTACCTTTCGATAATTTCACCTGCACCATTCAACATTGGTCTGCCGGTAACTCATTTCACCAGGACAACAAAATCCTTCAAGTAACATGGAGACTTTCTACATATTCTTACATTTCTAATGTTAACCTTTTTATACCCATCATACTATATCAGATAATTTTTTTTTCTTCATTGGCTTTTTAGCTGCTGCTGAAACTCAAGGGACAGTGCTATTCAAACATGCCAGTACACATCATATTAACATATGATGACCTTTAACTTGCACAGACATTGTCATGGTATTGCTTTTATACTGTAAATCAATGCCAATTAAAACACCAGCTTTTAATTCCTGCCATTTATGATTTTAATTGCTTCCAGGCTGTAACAAGGCAGTTGTTAGTCTAATCTTGGCTTCTGAAAACGCAACATCAGGCATTTCACTGCTGAAGCTGGACCAGAGACATCAGCTGATTGAGTTGCAGTTGGGCACAGTGGATTTAACGTTTCCCTTTCAAAGTCCACAAAGCACTGTGTAGAGGTGATTGGGGGGTAAGGCAGGTGACTACAATCACAAGGCAAAGATTTTTTTTTAATCTCTTATTGCCACTGGAGCTGTCCCTATTTGTACACAAAGGTCAATGTAACTGGAATGTTTTCATTAACCATTTTTTTTTAAAAAGATTACGGACCTATTTTTGGTTTAACTTTGCACAGCAAAACAGAGTGATAAGGGTTGTCAAATCTCTCTGCAAAGAGCTGTCCAGGGTCCTGAACTCACCGTACAACTACCTTAATCAAGCACTTTACCGTCCTGCATTAATTGCACTACAATTGCGTAAAATGTGAAAGAGACCCATAATACTGACTAAAATAACAGTGATTTGTGTTAAAGCAAATATTTTCAGTTTCAATGAGTATTTTGTTCCAGTATTACTCTTGGATCCACTTCAAAGTGAACTTAACAATGAGGCGGAAAACGTACTTACTAGGGACTGTCTGAAAGATTTAGGTACATTGTAGTACCTTGGTAAGTGCCTGTCTGGCTTAAAAGTGAGCAAAATTAACAATAGTCTTTTGTGCTACAAAAACTGTTTTATTTCCTTTCTGTTCCATGTGCCGTTCTCAGACTGCCAAGCACCACGATTAACACTGCTTCTTGCACCGCCTTCACAGGTCTCGTACTTCAACCAAGTGACATCTGGGGTTTTACCATACATCGCTGGAAACTTGGCTGGCTGGTCGAAGTCTCTGGAAGAAACAGCATCTTCATGCATTGAATTTCTAGAAAATAGTATTAAGAGCACCAGGTTCTGAGGCAGGCTTTAATTCCTTTTCATGCTTTTGGTCTGTGGCTTTCAAAGCCCACACTGCTCCTCTGGCTCCCTCTCAGTGCTTGTGGTGTGGCATCAACAGCTACAGTACATCACTGTGTCCAAAAGTCACGCCTCTGTGTATCAGGGATTGAAACATGTGGAAAGACAGCGCTGTAATGGAAAAGTATCGATGGCCATCCTGTTTGTATAGTCCCTGCAGCAGAAAACCACACAAAGCTTTAAATGTGCGCGGCGGGTGTGTTCTCCACTTCGTCGGACTGCGAGAGCTCTTTTCTTGTCAAAACATTTCATGGGCACACTGTGGTCCATTACCCAAGTGCTCTATGACTACTTCTCTGTTAGAACCACACATCTTCTTAAAAAAAAAAAAATATGTGATTTCAACATGCAGTAAATGGAATAGTTTGCTTTCTGTAGGAGAGGAGCAGCTGGGTCCTTTGGTAGCTACCAGGGTAAGCTGCACTTGTAGCAAATGGAACTGCTTTTCTGGAACATTAGGACACTAAAAACATGCAGCTTTTGGAAAAGCACAAAACATTTGACTACGTAAGAATCCCAGCAATGCAACAATGACTCAGTCTGTCCCTCTCTTAAAGCATGTGTATTTTTGAATACTAGTGTATAACCATCAGGCAACTACCCTAGCACAGGCTTACTACCATGACACACAGATAAGATTAGCTCTGTTTTGGTCTCTTTTGTTTTGGGTCAATAGACAAGCGGGGGTAGCCTTATAGGAAGCTATTTATATACTTGCAATAATACTTTGGATGGCACTGGCAGATATACTTTACTGTAGTCATCTGTTTAAGAGATGCTCTGTTGTTTCAGGCTTACTTTTGCAAAGCCCCAGGAACAGCTTTACACATAAGTTGGAATTTAAGGTGCTACTCCAATTCCATCGGAGAGGCACCTCGGCTTCAGGTCCGCAGACACATCAAGCTGAATCTGAATACGCTTTAAAGAATCCCTACTGCTGATGATGCGATATGTATTTGTGAAACGCATTGTGTGGGGATGTAGTTTAAGGTATTGGTCATTTAAGGCCACAACCAACATTAAGCTGTGTCTAATATGTGCAGTTTTCAGCGCTGCTCAAATGCGAGCCTTACTGAATTACGTCTTGATAACGTCACTTGTACCATACAGGATAACGCCAAAATGCAAAACAAAATGAAGACTGTTCAAATACAGATACAATATATGGGTATAAGACTATTTCCCCACTGGAAGGAAGTTGGAAATATGGAAATGTGTACAGACCAAAACCCATGAGCTTCTGGCTTTTACTAACGACATGTTCCCTGGCAGTGTATAAAAGCCCTCAGATACACATTTTGCCTACATGACATTGGATTTCAGCCATACCTTTAAAAACGTTATTACTAATTCCGATTATTTTTTTCCTTATATAAATGTCTTATATGTTAATATTTGTTTAGAATACAAAATTGTAATGTTCCTCCATCGATTGATCAGAATGATAAAAAATTAAATATACAATCATTCACCTTTTCCTGGTTTCATGGACGTATTGCACACTTCTCAGGCTGCCTCCAACCCCTGAGCTCAACCTGAGATATTTATTGAAGTCCCATGTGATTAAAGTCACATTACATGAAAACAGTTTTGACACAGTGCACAGGAACAGCCCATCACAGGGGACTCATACAACACAAATGCCTGGGGGATTTCTGACAGGGTCTTCTTCGGCACTGGCCTGCACCGTCTCTAACTGCTTGGCGAGAGTGGAGCCCCTCTTCCACTGAGGTCTCGCGTGGTGAAGGCCGAAGGCGGGCACGCGCCCTGGCGAGCGAGCTGTCAGAATCAAGGCCTGCAGCGAACGGAGAGGCTTTCTGTGGCGCCAGGCAGTCAGACGTCAGGACCAGGCTGGAGCGTCGGGTCGGGGGTGGACTGAGAGGCACGAGGCTCCCCCCCTCAAACCAAGGCCCAGTTCGCTGCACAGTCCGGCGGGACGTCACAGACTCCAGAGCTCAGGCAGTAGTCATTCCCTGTGGTCCCCCACCAAGAGTTCACATCTTTCTAGAAAGATCCCTTTTGATGCCTCGGGGAAGATGCACCCCCTCAGAAAGTAACCACCTTCGGCTGCTTCGGTTTAGCTTTTTTGACAGGCCCAGCAACGTCCTCGTGGTCCGCACTCATATTGTTGGACAGTCGGCCCACAGTCACAGCTTTCCCTGAGGGAGCACAGAGAGGACAACTGAATTAGATTTCTCCCAAAACACAGGAGGACATGTGCCCTGAGGGTCTGCCCAGGCATAACGACCCAATGCTTCGCCTTGTAGAATAATAATAACAACAACAATAATAATTCCTCACACTTATATAGCGCTTTTCTGGACACTCCACTCAAAGCGCTTTACAGGTAATGGGGATCTCCTCCACCACCACCAATGTGCAGCCCCACCTGGATGATGTGACAGCAGCTATAGTATATAGCTATAGAGAATATATATATTCTCCCCACACACCGGCTCTCAGTGGGGAGGAGAGCAGAGTGATGAAGCCAGTTCAGAGATGGGGATTATTAGGAGGCCATGATTAGTAAGTGCCAATGGGAAATTTGGCCAGGACGACAGGTTTACACTCCTAACTTTTTCGAGAAACAAACTAGGATTTTTAATGACCACAGAGAGTCATCCGAAGGACGGATAGAAGCATTTGACATCGAGTGCACATCCTCAAATCATGTCAAAAGGCTTCCACAGCACAGCAGTCCCAGCTGGCGAGACCTGAGGCTCACCTGCTGTAAAAAATGCTCTAAAACGTGAAACGTTTTTTTGGGTTACAAGCGAATTTGAATCAAGGACGATCGTAGAAACCCACAATTTAAAAGGCTCAGATTATCTACAGCTGGTTACTTCCAGTCACAAGAATCTTAAAAGTGCTTGTCAAGCCATCTCAAAGTGCTTCACAAACCAAAACAGGATTGGAATATAGAAACCCCATAATGAAACTGTTAACTGAAAGTAATAAAAATGAAGACCAATGTACAATGGACACAGTGCAATGGGGTGAAAGGCAAGTGGAAAAATTTTACATTTCATTCCTTCCCCATTACAGAGATATTTTACACTGGACACAGGGCCGTTGCTGGCAGTGAGGGTTTTTCCCTTTGATCCCTGCTGTGCACGCATGTTTCCCGTACTCTCTAGTGAATCATTACCAGCCAACAGGATCAAAGAAATCACCAATGGCATCATACCCCCGCCCCTAGTCTTCTACAGTGCTCCTGGCAGCAACTAACAGAGCAAAAGAATGGAAATTCTGGCACTATTTCAAAAGTGCCAAACAAGCTGTGAGAAAATCTGCACCTTGACATCTATTTCACAAACTGAAAAGTGAAAAACACAAAATTCTTTAACTTTTCCATTTAAATTATTTTTTTTACTTTCACTATATCTATGAAAAACATGGTAACACCAGATGATGTATCATCATAAGGCTCTTTGTGCTGTTTGGGGACGAAACCTGCTGAGTACCGGGTGAACTGTTTTGTGGCAGCAGGACTATCACCTTGTAGCTTGAACGTGACCACCAAGGAAAACCAGGCAGCTACTGTAAGGGCTGATGGTGGACAAAAATCAGGTTACAATCACCATTCAGTTCATTTTTACTCTTTCTTTTTGTTGGTTGTTTAATGAAACATATAGTGACAACACTAACTCTTGATTTAAATTAATGGGTTGATCAAGAAAACATCAGATACCCTGTATGAAACTACTTTGCCAAAGGCAAATTTATACCATGATGATTTAAAGAGGCATGCTCGGTTTATCCATGTTTTATGGACAGGCTGCCAATAACTGACCTGCCCAATAGTGAGCAGTTCTCTCAAGAGTGAAATAAAAACCCCTCGTCTGCCATTACTAACAGTCGTGTCTGTCTCAACCTTGCCACCCATGTCCAGCGAGAACTGTGCTTTAACAGGTTAAAATGCTCTTAAAAGACAGAATTACAATAGTTTATCCAAGGGCCTGGCCTTAAAAATAAACGTCTGTATCCTGACACATAAAACCTACTGAATCATTCATGCACCTTACATTTTCGGTTACACTAATCATTTTAGTATTATTTGAACAGGAATACAATTTCTCAAAGACTGTGCTATTAGATAAGAAAGATTAAGAGCTTTACAGAAAGAGGCTGAGGTCAAAATTCTTTCTATCAGAAGAGAATTTTATTGCAGAAATATACAAGACTGACTCCAAGTAATAGTAAAATAATATTCAGCCTGCTTGTGCTCGTACAAAGATGCATGATGTTAGTGTGTAACTCAAAATGATTCTTTTCTAGTGCAAAACAGGAAAAAGTCACTGTATTACAATAAACCCAGTCCTGATTCTCTCACTTTCAGCGAATGATAATTGATTAATGATATAAGTAGTTATATACAAGTATCTTACCTGAACCCTGGTGCTCTGGACAGTCTTTCTGAAAGTGCTCCACTGATCCACACACCCTGCAGCAGCCACCTAGCAAACCCAGCAAAAAAACACGCGGAAGAGTTCATACAGCCCATTTTCCAAATCCTCATCTTAAACCCTTTGCAAAGCAACACCTTTCCATCTACTTATTAAAGGCATGATAAACTAAAACGTTTGAAATTAGGCCTCTTTTTCAGAAGGCAAGAGAACAGCACTTCA
This sequence comes from Lepisosteus oculatus, assembly GCF_040954835.1. Taxonomy (NCBI): domain Eukaryota; kingdom Metazoa; phylum Chordata; class Actinopteri; order Semionotiformes; family Lepisosteidae; genus Lepisosteus; species Lepisosteus oculatus. Next base: position 70,230,831 of record NC_090698.1, on the reverse strand, counting down.
CTTGAGCAATGTATATTGCTCACAAAATATATCTTAAGCAATCACATAATATATATCTTATACAGTGCTTTTTATAATTCATAATTCCAAGGCAGTGTAAAATTAAAAAAAAACAAAGACAGGTCACTAGGGGGCAGTGCGGTGCCTAAGGATCTGCGCCTGTGGCTGGAAGGTTTGCTGGTTGGTATCCTGCAGCCGACAGAGAAATCCTACTCCATTGGGCCCCTGAGCAAGGCCCTTCACCCCAACTGCTCCAGGGGCGCTGTATAAATGGCTGACCCTGTGCTCTGACCCCAAGCTTCTCTCCCTGTCTGTGTGTCTCATGGAGAGCCAGTTGGGGTATGTGAAAAGATAAATTCCTAGTACAAGAAACTGTATACGGCCAATAAAGTGATCTTATTCTATTCTTACTCATTCTTATTAGAACTGCAAACTGTACTCTGAATTACCATGCAGAGCATAGATGTGAGTTTTATGACAGCTGGCTGACGTGTAAGATCTCATAATGGGCTCGGAGATCATTCCACAGTCCTGGAGTATCAGAGCTGATAGAACAGTTTCCAAGTGTTCGGAGCCGGGAACTGGGAACTGGAAGAAGGCCTGAGTCCAGTGAGAGCAAATGACTTGTAGGTGTGTGGAGAGAGAAGAATTCACTGCCATCAAGCCCTTAAAGCTGAGGAGCAGCTTTCTGAATCTTTATTCTGAAATCCACAAGGATACCAGTGCAAGGTACCTCAAATAGGAAGGAACAGCTCTTTCACACTATATATGTCTAGAGAAAGCTTTATTATTTGAAAATATTTCAACAATCTTGATTTTCCTACATTCTTCCTAACACTCGTTTTCAACCGTTCGGTTAAAACGTCTACAGGTTATTGACACCAGCCTGAACCTTGGATCTCAACAGTACTCGGCTCACTAGGCTCCTGACAGCCAGGGCTCCCTCCATGTTGTGCAGCAGAGGTTTGCCTTCTACAGCTCACAGATTGACAAGAGTCCCACAATCCTCTGTGGAATGGAGCGTCTCCAGTCTTTCATGTCCTAAATTTAATTTCAGCTTGGGTCCCCAGCTCCTTGCGTTGCTCTTCAATCTTCACCGAGATCATTAGGTCAACACCTTTCAGGATTTGGAATATTTCAATCACGTCTCCCCCACAATCGTCTCCATTTCAGGCTCAAGGGATTTTTATTCCCTTAGTATGTCAACATATGGCTTCACTCAGGTCACCAGCACTTTTTTAAAACAAATTTCAGAACCATCTGACGACGTGTTTTTACTTTTCCTAGAAAACACACTAAACTGCAGCTCAAGGCAGCTGGGGATGGATCAAGCGATGTTAAAGTCAAGCTCAGTGATGTCATACCTGCTGCGTACATCCCTTTGGGGTTATCAGGACACGATTTCGACAGGTGGCCAGTCTGCCCACAGATGAAACACTTAGCAAAGGGAAAGTCACCTGTAAGGGCATTAAGACAAGAAATTAAATCACCAGCGACAAAAAGAAAGTGAACAAAACAAGCTTATTCATCAAACCTGCTAAATGAATACCTACACGTTTACGTCTGAAAACAGTATCAAGAAGGGAGAATTCAAACAACCGCTGCATAGTATGGGATACAGCTCATCTTAGATTTGTCAATTAAAAGAAAGTATGCGACAAAGCCAACACAGACAAAAGTATTCTCATCTGTAATGCTGAATTCATGACACTACTGACTACAATTAAGTCAATATCCATGTTCCCAGGCACTCAGCTGGATCCATTCCACTCTCTTGCTCACAGCAGAGGTGCCCCACTATCTCAGGGCACCCCCGGGCAACATTACCTAATTCAGTGACGAGCTGCTGCAAAAAAAAAGTTGTAGCAATCCACAAAAAACACACCTAGACCACTGCCGTTCTGTCCCGAACCTCTATTTTCTTACCAAGCGCAGGGTCCACTTTAGCTCTGCACCTCTGCAGCTCGTGCTCTGTGGAACCACAGCGGTAACAGATCCCCCTGCCCATCTCCTCGTCTTCGTCGGCCTCTGGGCAGTCAGCCAGCCTGTGCCCAGGCTTCCTGCAGTTGAAGCACACCTGCGAAACAGCAGTCGGTCAGCAAACACGCGACCACACACCGCCCGGTCTCGTGGCTGGAACAGCAGGTAATCTGTTCGTTTTCAGCCATCCAGGGACGTGTGGATAGTAGACAGGTTTCTATCTGCCAGCGTGAGTACACAAAGGCCAAAGCTGCCAATGACTTGTGTCCCAGTGCAATACCATTTCACACCTCATCTTCCTGTCATGTGCAGCAGCATTACTGTGATCGGGAGCTCGAGAAGGATGTCCCACCGGACTGTAAATAAATCAACAGGACAACGCTGATGCAGCAAGACCTTACATGTGCAAGCCACTCTACTGGTGCTTTCCTGAGCTCAGGGCGCTAAATTCAAGCGCACCACGGGGCCAATCTTTTCCTACGTCCTCGAAATCGATCACCTGCCACCACGCCTTTTCGAGATGAAAACGATGTTTTTGCAGGGTGTGACAGGAGGGCGAGGGCTCTCTCACCATGTGGGTTTTCTTCAGCTCCTGCCTCTTCAGCCTCCTCTCCTCGCGCCTCTGGTCCTTCTTGAGCGCCAGCGCCACGTCCTCCCGCGCCCCGGAGACGCCCGCCTGCCGGAGGTGCGCCAGGAACCCGTTGACGTCCTCGCCGTCGTACTCCTCCTTCTTCTTCCTGCCGGGCTTCCGGCCGAGCGGGCCCCCCCGGGAGGGATCCCGTCCGCGGCGAGGGGACGGCCCCGGCCCCTGCGCCCCGCGGCCACGCCCCTCCTTCAGGTCGCCCCAGGGCGTCGCCTCGGCGGGCTTGCGCCTGTGGACGTTGTTGGCTCGGGCCCAGCGGGTCATGGCAGCCCAAAGGGAAACCTGTACATGAGAGCACAGGGCCATCAGCTTCCCCTCTCCTACCAGCACGGAGCGCACCAGAGTGGGAGAGAGGCTTTAAAGAACATGGCTGCAGCCAGCAGTTACCTCACCCCGCAGCTCAGCAGGTCCCTGCTCAGAGGCTGCCAGGACCTGCATGGGAGACCTCCCGGGAAAAACTAAGGTTGCTGCTGGAAGAGGTGTTAGTGGGGCCAGCAGGGGGCGCTCACCCTGTAGCCTGTGTGAGACCTAATGCCCCAGTATAGTGACGGGGACAGTATACTGTAAAAAAGGCGCCGTCCTTCAGATGAGATGTAAAACCGAGGTCCTGACTCTCTGTGGTCATTAAAAATCCCAGGGTGTTTCTCGAAAAGAGTAGGGGTGTAACCTTGCCAAATTTCCCCCTGGCCTTTACCAGTTATGGCCTCCTAATAATCCCCATCTCCGAACTGGCTTAATCGTTGTGTTCTCCTCCCCACTGAGAGCTGGTGTGTGGCGTGCATACTGGCACACTATGGCTGCTGTCACATAATCTAAGTGGGGCTGCACACCAGTTGTGGTGGAGGGGATCCCCATTACCTGTAAAGTGATTTGAGTGGAGTGTCCAGAAAAGCGCTATTTAAGAGTGAGGAATTATTATTAACATAAGAAAGGTTACAAACGAGAGGAGGTCATCTGGCCCATTAGGTTGTTTGGTAGCTAGTAGTTAATTGATGCGAGGAACTCTTGAAGGTTTCTTGAAGGAAAGCAATGTATCATTGGGCTGGGTAGCTTGTTCCAGGCTCCCACAACTCTTTGGGTAAAGAAGTGCCTCTTGCACACCCATGCAAGTTTCCACTTATGCCCTCTGGTTCATGTTTCACTTTTCATTCAGAAGAAATCCACTGTGGTGCCTTTGAGGATTTTGAATATTCAGGTCCCTTTGTAACCTCCTCTATTCAAGACTAAAATGTTTAATCCCTTCAGCTGTTTTAAAAATACATTCACAAACAATATCTCTATTCACCTGCAGGACAGTTGATCAGCAATGTAAGAGTGACCAATGATAAATGCGTATTCATCTATAATTAATACTGCTTGGTGGTGATAGTGTAATTGTTTAATAGTTTGCCTAATTTTACCTCTCCCCTGTCTTCTACTGCACTTATTGCTGACACTTAGCTTTAAAATCTTTCCCAGCATCTTTAACAAACATTTCTGTAATAAAAATAAGTCTATTACCAAAATGCAAGAAAACATAGATCCATTTCCGCCCTTACTCATAATGGTTACTGATGGCAACTGGTTATTAAAACATTGCCAGCAGAATCAACTTATTATAACAATATTACGATTCTGTAATAAATAAAAAATATATATACCTGCCATTAATACTCACTTTTTTCTATCTCGGATAAAATACTCACTCACGGTATCAACGTTCTGCATATAGAATACAGCATTATGCTTATGATAAGACCATAATTATATTATTTAGACACGCATCAGGCGCCACCTCGCAACATTCTTTAAAATGTACTATGAAATAAATTTACAGAAAGCCAAACATATAGCACAATTCTATATACATAAAATCAAAGCAATATTATTACTCTTGGGTGTAAGTACTCAAAACGAATCTAAGACGAACAAATGCACGTAAATTAAATCTGATGCATACTGCAGCAACGTAACTCAAGAAAACGTGTTAAAATGTTAACGGTGCAATTTAAATAAACTGGCGTTCACTGTTAAAGACAAAGTGTTCTCGTGTATTCATCTGGAATATAATTCGACATCTGTGAAACTAAAAACTTAGCAAATTAAAACTTACTTTCAAAGTAGACGAAAAATTAATTCACGTGTTCCCCCACGCCTGTTTCCTCTTCCTGTGTACAGTTCGTGTAAGATCCGGACTGCAACTCAGAAACCAGACTTTAGTTCCTAGAAGACTGACGAACAAACATTGAAAATTACAGTACATTACTGAGGAGACCAGCGACCTGTCAGGGGTGTTGTCTCGCCTTGAAGAACATGATATCACCATTCACACAGATGGTGAAGAGATTATATAACTTTGATTACTGGGCCTGGAAACTTCACGCTAAATGCCGTGTACTTAAATATTACAACTAGTGATATTAAGTTATTAGCGAAACTTGTTTTGAAACGATGTGGTTTTGTTTTAATAATGGTGTTTTGAAGGTAACAGACCGAAGTGAAACAATAAAAAAACACATTTACAGAAAAATTAGGAGCCTAGTTTTAACAAATTATTATTTTATAGTATTATTATTATAGTATTATTTTATATTTTCACATTTCTGCCACTAGAGGACAGATGGAGACTCTAATGTAATGCTCGTTCCGGCTGTATACAGAAGGTCACTCATGTTTTACCTCAACTGTATGCACATTATTACAAAGGAATTACATTTTACTTGGGTAAATGTATTAACAAGTATTTTCTGCACCCTTTAACGACACATTATTAGTTTCTGTAAATTCTAAAATGAACTGGGAGACAAATAGTTGGAAACACTGTTTTTTTATTTTCCAAAAAAGCAGATTAATTTCCCCGGTAAGATTTTACATCCATTATCCCATTGGTTTTGACACACTCCCCAGTTCCTGCTGATATAAAGTGGAAATACATCACTATGCTGTCACCACCATGCTTGACAGCAGGGATGCTGTTGACTGATGATGCACGATGTTGAGATGGCATTAGACGTAGCACTTTGCATTCAGTCAAAAAGATCCAAATTTGTGTTGTGTCTTTTGCCACATGTTTGCAGTATCAGTCAGGTGCTTTGTTACAAACCCCATGTGGGACCAGATTTATGTTTTCAGCTGCAAGCCGCCCTTTGTGCAGTGAGTAGGATATCATTGACCCAAGAACATCTCCAGCTGCCAGCCACTGAACTGAACCTTTCAGTGAACACGGGAGGTTTTATACCCTTCTCCAGATCTGTACTTCTACGTTGCAGCTGTATTCCTGAGTTGTTATTTGGAAAGCTCTTTGGGTTTCATGGTTGAATCTTTGCTTGATCACTACATAACCAGGACCTCCTGGATATGATTCTGAAAAGATGTGAACCAGTATTATTGTACAACACACTGACAGAGACCCCTTAACGTATTGTATGGCTTGTTAAGGTGAGTGTTTGGATACTTCTGTAATAATACATAACTATTTACTTATTTTACTTTTTGCTTTGATTGCGTAGAGGAGGCTAAGTATCTACCGAACATTGTTACAGTACTTCAAAGTGTCATGATCACAAACTTTAAAGCATAAAAATGTTAGAACTGTGCAAGGCTCTAAGTATTTTTGGAAGGCACTGTACACTTGCAAGTGTCCTGGAATGTGCTTATGAAGTGAACAGACATTTACCTCTCATTTAAGCTTCGCATTTCCTGGTAAAAGGAAATAAAAATAAAAATATCAGACTTGATTGGGATGAGGTTGTTCTATTTTTCCACAATTTGAAACTTCTACTGAAAGGGATCTTCAAATGAAGAGCATTCATGACTACAGTAAATCCACCCCTCTTCTCTTGCCTGGGTTTGCACTCTAAGATGATCCTGATCAACAGCTAAAGGACTTTCAGTGAGGAGGATGGAAAAGACCCCACACTGGCATTGCTAATCCAATTTCATCTGGCATCCAAGCAAAAGGGAGAGATGGAGAGAATCCTGAAATGATAACCCTGGTGCGTTTCTGGCAACCACAAGATTCGGTGTGACAAGGATGAAATAATATATTGAAATACAGGAGACATGAGTGATCGCGCTCAGCACGATTAACACCCATAATATTTTAAAACCATTTTAATATCTGTTGCAGCCAGTGTTTTTCCGTAACCTCCTAGAATTATGCATACTGTACCTTCTTCTCTGTGCACTTGTGCTCACATGAGCAGAGAGAGGGAGAGCATGTCTATGTGTACCATGTTGTGTGTTATGGATCATATAGCAGATATGCTTTCCCTGTCTCCTCTCGTGGTTAAGCTAACTTCTTATGTATAATTTCCAGTGACAGCTGTTAATTTAAGCACTGCATTTGTATGAACGGTGCTTGAATTTCAATATATCAATCTTTAAAAATAGTTTATAATTATAGCTTTTCATTTTGATAATTAACAGATAAGCGTTTTGTTTTTACAGTAGTGTGATGTGCATCTGTCCTACAGTGACAGGATAATCATGTTAGTTTTGTAAAGAAAAGACTGTGTTGGGATCTGGTTCAAGTGTTCAGAATCCACAAAGGCGTTGATAAACTCAACCCATTGGACAAGTGAAACATTGGAACCCACTGGAATAGTGAAACATAAACCATTTCACCTGAGAATGATGGTGAAAATTATGGGAAAGTGCACTTAAAACTAGGAAAGGATTCTTCACAAAATGGCTGGATGAGATTACTAGATCACTTTTTGACAATAAGCATCATACAGTAGCAGGATCTATAACACTTCTGTTCTTTTAGTGTTGCTAACATGTTGTGAGGGTACACTAGAGACAAAAGAGATACACAAAGATGGCTTTGACCTGTACGGTATGTTATGAATTATTTCATGGAAAAACTGTTGCACAGACCCATGTCACACATTCTCTTCACACCCACTGCCTTTACAGCAACAAAAAGGACCAGACAGCATGCCGCCCTCTTCTCTTAAAATAGTCAACTGCATTTTGTTACAAGCTGCCAAATGGCAGTTATGGTCTGTAAGCCTGGTTGTGATACCTACAGACAAAACATATGGGGCAGAGTTGAATCACTCCCCCATTCACCAGCATCTTCCCTGTGGCCTTGGTCTAGACAGCCATCGTGATTCTTAAGTATGGCACACTAATAGTATTATGAGGATACGCGTCACAAGCTTCTTTGAAGAATTTAATGAGCTACTGAAAGACTTTAAGCTTTCTTAAAGTGCAGATGGAGGATGATGTCCCTCTGGAGTAACCAACTGCACATTTCACCGGAGACACTCCTGCACTGCGCATGTACATTGACACAGGACCTGCGTGAAGATAAGAAGGTTAACACACAAGAGGAGGCCATTCAGTCACTGCAGCCCATTTGCTAGTTAGTGGCTAATTGAACCAAGAATCTCATTGAGATATTTCCTGAAGAAGTCCAGCCTGTCAGCTTCAACAACACAGTGGGGTGGCTTGCTCCAGACTCCCTCAACCCTTTGCATGAAGATTGCGTATAGCAGCTCGTCCAGTTTCCAATTTTAAATGCACTTCCACCCACAGTAGTTGCCACACTTGTGTCGCCTGGTTCACGTTTCACTGTTGTTTCTATAAAAGCCCGGTGAGTTGACTTTTGTCAGTGCCTTTGAGGACTGTGAATACTTGTATCAGCCCCCCTCGCAGGTTTTAGATACTTTAGTGTGGAGCTTTACTCCTTTATATTCCATGACTGTGAATGATTTTAAGAACCTTTTTAAATATAAATGGTTTGAATGTGACAAAAATTGAATACGATTCCTTGTTCAGGATTTTTTGCCATATTTGAGAATTCATTTTGTCAGTTTTGTTTTGCATTAATTTTTACATCTGGTTTAAACCCTGCCACCTGGGTCTAATATCAAAGCGCGGATTTCAAGGTCTGATTTTCAGTGAGGTAGAGTACCTCTTATATACTGTAGTGCATACAGTACCAATTGTATGCTTTAGCCCTAAACAAGATTTATTGTTCAGCAGAAGAAGTCACAAAATCACAGAAGAAATGGTACAGTATAAGTTCTCTTTAGATTGAATTCTTCTTTCTTTTTCACATTGGAACAATAAAATAATTCACTTTCTTAAAGGTGTTAAGAAGGATAGTCTTTACCAGCTGCAGGGCCTTCTCTTTGCATTCTGCAATATGTACCAGTGGTGTTTCCTAAGGGGGGGATGCGGTCTATACATGCAATGAATAATTTGTTTCATACCAGGGGTAATATGAAGGGACTGGCTCCATCTAATGCCTTTCAATTAGTAAAGGCTTCACATAATCCTTAAGCAGTGATCACTATTTGTAATAAGGATTTGAATGTTGCAGATGAGGCCATTTCCTGGGACAGCATTTGGAATGATACAGTACATATCCTGCCTCCAAGAAGGCACAAACTATCTTAATTAATTGTTAATCATAAAAGTCATGAAAAGTGGCAAATGTCTTATGTTTACGGTGTTGAGGAAAATAAAGCTTTGCTCACAAAATGAGTAGTTAAAAGCTGTACTATTTCAATTACAAGTAATAGGTTTATTCCACGCTGGAAAAAAAAAAAAAGAAAGAAATCACAACGTTTCGGCCGTGTGTTTTCTTTCTTCTTTTTTTCCCAGCAAGGAATAAACCTATTACTGTACTTGTTCCTTTGCAGCCTACGCATGCTGACGCAGCTACCCACCTGAACTATTTCAATTACAGTAAATATTCAATTCAAAATACTTCATTCCTAAGGGTGCGATCTGAAATTAAATTAATAGTTTAAATTGATAGTAATTTATTTATAGTTAGACAAATTAAAAATGTCATATAACTATAAATAAAATACAACATAAATAAGTGCATTAAGCACATCATTAAACCTAAGACATGCAAAAAGGTATTCACACAATTACATGGACAGATCGTGCCCAGTGGCTACATGATAACCACGCTATCTCTCGTACAAGCTAATTATCCCAGTTCACAATAGTTGTGAACAGTGACAAACTGCCACTGAATGCATGGCGAGACGATGAACATCAAAGCAATCGTTTTCACAATGAACAAGGCTAGTGCGAGATCTAAAATGCAAAAACGAATTAATATTTCAGAGAAAGAATGCGGTACAAAGCTGAAGAGAGCATTTGGTGTCCTTTAAAGGTCAATCGTGAAGACGTACAGATAAGCAGAGGCAACAAGGACACTACGAAGATCTGGGAGACTAAGCCGATTACCTGCAGGTGGCAAGTGGTGCAACATGTCCTGTAATTGAAAAAGCAGGAGGTCCACTGGTTATGTGCGACAAAACACACAAAGCTACTGTATAAACCCATTTTAAATTCCAGAAATGTACTGTAGAACACTGCAAATCTACAAATAACATAGGACCCTTTTTTAGACATTTCAAACTGCCAATTGTTTATGCATCTCCTCAGTAGCAGGAATGAGGAAGTGTAGACGAACTCCTCTGACCCACCTTAAAGCCTCTCGTCTTCTATACACATTTAGACATGCCCCCTACCGCAGACTCGGTGCCGATTGGAGGAGAGGCATGTCCCCCACCGACAGCACTGCATGCCTACAGGCGTCACCCGGGACACTGTTGGGCCGAGATCCAAGATACGCAGATGCGGGTTTGACGTTCGCTGGTCACAGTCAGCTAGTAACATGACCCAAGATTGAGCTGCAATCATTGAGCTCAACCTGCTCTCTGGCCCCAAGCCTGAAGGGGTTGAAAAGGAGAGACCCGTGGCCTCTTCTTGATGGTGGGGGAGTTAACAGCAACACCAACAGCCAAGAATGAAGAATTTTGTGGGTTTTTTTTATTTCATTAAACCAATTTTGAAAACCAATTCTGAGAACATTGTTTGGGTTACATTGCTCAAAGGTTTTTTTTTTAATCACAGGTCATTATGTACGCTGCCCATGCAATGAGTGTAGTTTTTGGATGGCAGCGATTCCTCCACAAAACATTTCTTTCAGGTCACGCTCCATAACTTTCCTTGGGTTCGTCAGAAAGGCATGGAGGCCTGCACTGCCCGTATGCCAGGGCACATTTAAAACATGATTGAGGATAATTATGGCCATCGGTACCAAATGATGGATCTTTTGATGTGCTTCTCTGTCCCCGACTCTCGGAATTTTAAAAAGCACCAATCACACAGGCAATCATGTTAGGCCATTAGCTCTAAGCTAATGTTCCCCTATGCCGTACTGTTCAGTCCTGCCTTGGTAAAAAGAAATGTGGCTCCCGTCTCAGAAATGTTGGTACTTATGCAAGGCCTTTTCAATTGGGTATAATCTATGAGACACCAGGATGGTCAGGTGTTTAGGTACATCTCTAGAGGAGAAGGTTGGAAACAAACACTTTGAAGAAAATCTTGCTAGAGAGAATAGTGTTTGATTCCATGTACTTGTACTAAAAGAGCTCCTATTATACATAAACTACTGCAAGTTCTCGAACTGGTGGATACGGGTTCATTTCACATATATTTTTGTGCCTTGATCGATATTGTAACAAAATGGCGGGTAAAGGTCAAAATTATTCTGCCACCAGTTAAAAACGCCCGATAATACTGTATGCCCCCGCGATAACGCCAGCGCTCATTGGCTCATTTTCACTGGTCGGCGCGTCACATGATTTCTGGTTGTTTTTCACGGTTCCCACCTCACGACTGCTCGCACCCCCTCCAGGATTCAGGCTCTCGTGTTAGCCTCCTTCTGGGTACAGCTGAGTGGACTCTGCCTCTTTCACATCTTGCCCCGCTTCTCCTCACCTGGCAGCCCATCACACGGTCTCTTAACTATGCCCAGGAGCGCTCTCGCCAGCAACACCATGATGCTCAGCTTTCCGTCACGAACGGTTCTTTCCGGGCCCTATGCAGACGACACGATCCGGATGGTGAGGAAACAGTAGGGAGGAAATCATGCAGGAGAGGGTCTGGAGACGGAGGGGCGTGTCCAAGGTGAGCAGGTGTCCGGGGGAAGTGAGTCCGGGGCGAACAAACAAAGACAACGTCCAAACGGGGAATCCAAAACAGAAGAGAAGTCCAATGCCAGACGATCCATCCATGGGAATTAAAAACCAGGAGTCGGGACGGGACCGGCGGGGGGGAATCAGGAACAGAGGGTTAAAAACATAACGGAGCCTAGACGCAGCTGGACCGCGGGCTCTCGCGAAGCGGGATTCAATGAGGAACCAGGAGTGACGGCTGCGTCTGGCTTTTAAGGTGGAACGTAAATAAGAAACAGGTGCATGTAATGGGGCAGAACAAGGAAGTGCTGGAGCGCCCTTAAGAGGAGGAGCAGCAGCGATCGTGACACTTTCTGTCTTTGTCTCTCTATACACTAATTCTCAACCCTTGACTAGACTAGACTAGACTAGACTAGCATTTCCACTCTTTGGAGCCCTGCTCTGTTTCATTTTCATCTTGCTCTACACACTGGAGATCTCAGTTCATTATTGCATAGTTCCTAGCTCTTTTTCTCCAGCAACACTCCTCTTCAATAGGAATAAAGTACCTTTGGCACCCTGCTCTCTTTCATCTTACACTAAGCACCACTCTCTCTCTCTCTTCACCACCTTCCCCCAGCTCTTCCTGTTTGGCCAGGGATGCTCTATATACCAACTTTGTCGTCCATAACGCAGCAGCAGCGGGTTCTCTTCCATCAACGTTCAAACACACAAGGTGCCTGAGTGGCTTTTTACAGTCCAAAGGTACTGTACCTTCACATATCCCCTTAAAAAAGAGTCAACCTTACTACAAACTAACAGAGACATAGAAGTTTAGGGGAATCATGCTGATTGTTAAACAACATAGGACAGGACAACAAATCCACAAAACAGTGTACTAAAGCTGATGCTAAATTATGGGCACCATTTCTCTAAACCAGTGGTCCTCTTTACTACCTTTTTTAAATACAGAAGGTGGAAATCCTTCACTACTTCTTACTTCTTCTACCCCAGAGAACGAGAGAGAAAGCTATGACTGACCTTCTTACTGATAAAAACTGTACTACAATCTTTCCAGACCAATTCACGTTAGTTTATTCGTCAGATGCACCACTGCACTGAAGTGCTTATTTGCATGTACTGTATGCTCCAATACAAAGACATTAAAGGAATCACCAAGAACACAAACACTAGAACAGCAGCAGCAACAGCAACAAGTTAAAAATCATACAAGGTAAAAAGAAAAGGAAAAGTTAGACAATCAGGGTGAGCCAGTGGTGGGGGTAGAGTTCAGTAATCTGACAGCTTGTGGGAAGAAACTGTCTCTGAACCTGGAAGTTCGTGCCTTTATGCTCCTATAACCCTTACCAGAAGGGGGGATTAAAGTGAGAAACCAGGATGATTCATAGCCATTCACATTTACCTTGTTATTTTGTTACCTTCTTTGGCCATCTTTCACAAAGGTCTCTATCTCTATTAGCCCCCAGAAGAAGACATTTAGCAGATGTGACTAGGGATAATGAGAATTCTCTGCCCTTAACCCATTGCCACCATCCTGCTGTTCCAGGTCATAATGACAGTCTTCTGTTCAGTTGGTAATTGCTGAGAACACACTAAACAACCCCTGAAACTCACACTTTACAGTTTGCATATCAGGAGTCTCTGAGTTCTTCAATATCTGGACACGAACAGTTAGACTATGTTATCCATGAGAGTGGACTGAGATGAGATGTCTAATTCACTGTGTTTTAATTAGCTAATCTCTGAGGATTTTGTCTGAACTCTTTTTGCATGTTTCCTTGGTATCAGTATTTTAAGACCTGTACTGAGTTGTGATGGTCTGTTGAAAAGTTTGCTTGCAGTCTCCAGCTCTTTCCATCTGTCACACAGTCTTGTAACATAAAGTCTTACATGAAGAGGAATCATTTCACTTCTGATACTTGCGGTGTGAAAAAAGGAGAAAAATGATTCAAAGACATCTGCACAAATACTTGTTCTTGAAGTTGGTTATCGTTTAATGAAATGCTCGTTATTGATGTTTGTGCTGCTGACTTTGTTTTTGGTTTGGAAGATACTGAACTACTGTAGCTTCAAAAAGTATCAAGTGACTCTTCCTACTGTTAAGTTTTTAACACGATAAATCCAGCTTAGTCTTTAAATCCTGAATATAATGCCTTAAATATTGTTACTTAAATCATACCTTAGGATTCAGTGTGCAAATTGAAATAATAAATCATATTATGGTGTTACAGGCACAGTAGGCTCAGAGTGTTTTAGGTGACAATATCTTATTTCCCCCACTCAATTCCTTGTGGTGAGTTTTGAAATATCTCCTCAAAGTGTCATAGCTATTATTGGTTTTTAAAGCACATTAAGTCAGAAACAAACGGGTAACGATAATTCTTATATGCTGTATATCTATCAAAATGGTCCGCTGTGTGTCATAATTATGATTCCTCACACTTATATAGTACTTTTCTGCTGAGTTTTAGTGTGTTGCCAATTGTGAGTTGCAGGGTGATATGGCTGCTGGTAAATTAAAAAAATATATATATATATAAAACAAAATTAAAAAATATATATTAAAGAAACAATCTATAGAATCTGGTTGTAGGTGTTTCAAAGATTAAAAGTTCATTGCTAAAAGAGAAACTAGGGTGCAGATGGATTTTTTTCACAGAACATAAGCACAGACACAGAGCTCTTTACTAGAAGAATTTATTAGAGGCTCTATTACGTGTAAGACCTTCAGTTCTGTCGCTCGTGGAAGCAGGGCTGTGCCTTTCTCTGCAGCAGCCACCCTGCTGCGCTCAGATCGAGGAGCTCACTTTCGAAACTGGGACAGGGGGGTGGGGACCTTGATGTCTTGACCCTTCTCCAGTCTCTTCTCACACTCAATGAGATAGTTGACTCCATCGATAACGAGCTGGACCAGCTCCACCTGAATGATAAGAGTGCCACAGTTACATCCAGAACCAGCGCTTACTTACAAAAACCAGACACAATGAAACCGTCCACAGGGAAGGACTTCTAACGCTATGAAACATAGGCCTTTTCTGCGGATTTCTTTTGGGATTTTTCCTCTGTACGAGGTTTTACAATAGACAGATATAAAGATAATTATTTAATCAACAGAATTAAATAACAATAAAATTGTCTGTAACAATAAAAAAACAATTATGATTCAAGAGAGCTAATCTACAATCAGTGCATTTTGCACATGATAAATCAAACACTCATTTATTTAAAATTGGATTGTTTTTACATAATAGGCTAATGAAGTGGAAGAAAAGGGACATTGGACATGTATCTGTACCTAGCCCTTTGACTGGACTTTTATTTTCTGGAAATAGACAGCAATCTGGTAAAGCGACAAACCCGGACAAGGTGCAGAGTCACTGCATTCAGGAATTTAACTGCAGTTTCAGGTATGTGAGGATAAGGGTTATGTTAAGGGCCCTGCATGAACAATTTTAGTTCAAGTCACGGCCTCTCTTTATTAGAAAGAAGTTGCTTCTGTTCCTGTAAGCAGTGAATCATTTTGTTGTTTCCCACAGATTCCAGTCTCACAGTAAGAAGGTTTACCTCCGATCGACCAATACGGTCATTATTGGAAATATCAAACACGTCTCCCACTGCAGCGGTGTCCACCCCGCCGGTACCCCGCTTCTGGAGTCGCAGGTTATCCAGGATCTTGCTGAAGCGGGGATCCTGTGAAATCGAAGATGCTCGTTATGAAAGTGCAGCTTCATTAGCAAGGCGTTGTTCAACACACAATATAACTGTATAACTGCCTAGGACCAGGCAGGGGACACCACCAATCTATCTGTAATGCTTGTCCCCAGTGTAATCATAACTGTCAGACTCCTGATTTATGTGTGAGTACCCCCCCTGAGATTTTATTTTTAGCGGGTTTTAGTCATTTAAAGTTTGTTTTTCTCCATCTGGTTCCTTACATAGGATCTGTCCCTGTCGCCCCTAGATTCTGCTGAATTATAGTAGACGTCGAATCGTTGTTTCTGTATGTTGAGCTACCTGCACATCGTAAAGACTCTGAATGAGGCGAGAAATCGAGAAAATTAATAAATAAACATACAAAACCTTATAAGCTCTTTCCAAGTTGTTTCATCTGCAGTTTAACCAACAAATCTTCATCTAGAGATATTCTGCACCTGGGTGCTTCACAAAGGGTGTTACAGTACCAGTTGTGAAACAGACAAAAGAAACATGACCTGCTGGACAAACACACAATAAGTGTAGACAAGTGTAGGGTTTTACGTGCAGGTAGTAAAAGCATAAAGTATTATAACAAGTCAGGACACTGAGCTAGAAGAGGCTCTGTATGAGAAAGATTTAGGTATTTATGTTGACACGTCATTTACAGTTCATCCCCTAGATAATGTTGAGAGGCAATAACATAATGTCTAACATAATGTTTGGATATATAGCTCGAGATGTGGCATTTAAATTAAGGTATGTCGTGTTGAAACAAAGCTCTAGTGAGACCTCATTAGGGATACTGTGTGCAACTTTGCCATCGTTCAAACAATATACTGCTTCTCTGAGATCACTTCATTCCCAGACTCAGAGGA
Source organism: Lepisosteus oculatus (assembly GCF_040954835.1). NCBI lineage: Eukaryota > Metazoa > Chordata > Actinopteri > Semionotiformes > Lepisosteidae > Lepisosteus > Lepisosteus oculatus. Next base: position 70,214,701 of record NC_090698.1, on the reverse strand, counting down.
ATGTCCCACACTGACAGGTCAAAGTAATGAAACCTTTACAGAGAAGACTGCGAGAGGACTCAGATGGTTTCTTCAGAATGAACGGTGAGACATGAACCAGAGGAGGCATCTCTTTATACAAAGGGTTGTAGGAGCCTGGAACAAACGACTGCACCACGTTTGTCGGTGTAGATACCCAGGCTTCCTAAAGAAACAGCTGGATGTGGTCCTTGGATCAATTAGCTGCTAATAACCGAACAGACTCGACTGGCCAAATGGCCTCCTCTCGGTTGGACCCTGTCTTGTGTTCTTGTGGGCGGCGGCTGGTTGGACCCTGTCTTGTGTTCTTGTGGGCGGGGGCTGGTTGGACCCTGTCTTGTGTTCTTGTGGGCGGGGGCTGGTTGGACCCTGTCTTGTGTTCTTGTGGGCGGGGGCTGGTTGGACCCTGTCTTGTGTTCTTGTGGTTGGGGGCTGGTTGGACCCTGTCTTGTGTTCTTGTGGGTGGGGGCTGGTTGGACCCTGTCTTGTGTTTTTGTGGGCGGCGGCTGGTTGGACCCGGTTGGTTTTGGTGTTTAGATTTCTCTCTCTTGCCTCGCCCCAGTCGGATTCGCTTGCTTCTCCTCTTGCCTACAACCTGGACTTAACCCTGCCTGGAATAACCATCCACTCTAGCTCGTTGCCACCCTTGGATACCTCAGCTACCGGAGCGCGCCTGGAGACCCGCACAGGGTTCGTAAATAACACCGTTCTGACAACGGCTGCATGTGGGGGTGCTGTCTGCTCACCTTGCTGAGGAGGGGCAGCCTGACATGCACCCCGGCCCGCAGCCCTGTGCCCAGGTTGGAGGGGCAGGTCAAGATGTAGCCCAGGTGCTCATTCCACATGAACTCCCAGCCGCGCTCTTTGATTAGCTTCTCGACCTTGAAAACACAACGAGAGAAGGCCTGCTCAGATCCTCTCCTCCCTCGTGTGAGGACCACAGCAGCAAGCCAGGAGGAAGAGCAGCCAGAAGGTTTCTTCAATCAACAAGCGACATTGCGAGCCCAGGGTGAGCGGGCAGTGACCCCTGAAAATCTCTGGAATTCAAAAGGAAGGGCTCTTTTTAGGCAGGTCTCACGTCTAGTAATTCACTGCTTCATCCTCGTGTGCAATCGTACAAGAACACACTGTTCTCACCAGCCTTAAGGGCCATGTCAATCCACTTTAAAATAAGAAACAAAGAACAGGCGCACATCAAATTGAATCTTTCATATTGCCTCCATTGTAAAATGGACTATATTGCCCAAACTTCAGTTTTTTCTATGATGTAGCATACTAAACGCCTGGTGGTCACTGAATACTAAATGCACAGTTTCTGTACACTGTCAGAATAGATCTGCTACCACCAGGTCGTGCTCTGAATTTACTCTTTATAATGGGCCTTGACTATGTCCTCGTTGAGTGATAAAGGCAGCTTTGTCTAAAATACACACGTGCAAAACCTGTGTCCAGTCAGTACATCACAGCACATCTAAAGCCTGCTCCTTCAGATATGTTCTAATCCAAGCTGTAAGATTCTGAAACGTGTGGGCATGTGACTGAATAGGACACACATTTGTGAACAAGGCTCCACAGTCAAAGCGTTGTTCCTTTGCAGCCTGCGCATGCTGACGCAGCTCCCTACTCGAACCTCCTGTGACTGAATAGCCAGGTTTCCCTTCACACAGCCCTGAGGTAGTGCAACGACTGAGACACCTGGAAGGTCTTAGACAGCTCATCTATAGTTTTGCCAGCATGGAGGGACGGACGTGGGGTCTTGTAGCTGTCAACGTGAGCCTGCTGGGATACGGACCTGGTCACTCGTGGGATCCCAGCAGACACAGAGCCACATCCCAGACAGTGACCAATCCAGAGACAGGAGAGACACGTCACTGTTGTAACTGGATCAGTGCACCGGTCCCATTACATTAATTACTGGCAAGCAAATGGATGTCCAATTATTATTATTATTATTATTGTTGTTGTTGTTGTTGTTGTTCTTGTTGTTATGATGTCATTGGTAGATATAGTGACCTCAGGAGATGGAAATCAGATGAAATCACAGGAAGCTGAACTCCGGAGATCTCTCACTATGTGGACAGTAGCTGCAGTGAAGACAGACAGACTGTACCTCTTTCAGGCCCCGGCAGAACCTCTCAAACACCCGCTTCATGTTGCCGCCCTTCTCCATGGAAATGACTCGGGTGTGGTCCTCCTCATTGATCCATATCAAGAAGGTCTTGTCAAAGTTATGCCTGCCCACAGGAAAGTAGAATTCGAACACATTTTCCGAGCCGAGTACGGTAATATAACATGCGCAGATTTTCTGGTGTGAAAAACTACAAGAGATGTAAATGCAAGGTGAGCTAAGAAATTATTCCCAGTCAACCCCATGATTTCAATATTGTTTTAGCTGTCAAGGGCAAAAGCATATCCTTTCCTGTAGACTGTAAAGGTCCAATACAAAACAGCACTGTTATTTTAAAATATATTTCCCTAAATCTATAGAGATTTTGCAGAGATCTAAACCTAAATATTTTTGCAAAGAGACTTTTTTTTTACCACCCTATGGAATTTTGGACTTACCCCATCTTATCCTGTTATATTTATTAGCTGTAAAAGGGTGGTTGGACACTGTTTTTCATTCTTTCATAAACAGGTTGAACGATTGATATTAATTTACTCTTGCTCTAGAGTTACAGGTGAAATGGTTACATCTCTGTTGGATGGAATCTGTGTGAGCATTTTATTCTTTCGGGGTATAATAGTTAATCCACAACATCAGCATGAAGGATTTAGCTTGTTTTACAATTATCACGAACAATATCACAGAAAGGCTCCTTCATTCCATGGGGTTAGTTTGGCAAATAGTGATGATGGTAAACCGATACCAGGGTTATCTGCATCACCTTCTTTTAAAAAAGTAAATATAATAGCATTCATGTCTCTTCAAACTCATTTAATCAAACCGGTGTAAGTAGGTGATTTCGAAGCTTAGTTTTATACATCAGGAAGCAAAGTTAATTTCAAGCCCAAGGTTTTTCTAATCCAGCAGAAATGTGCATGTTTCAAGTATAGTGCTGGGTGCCATCACAAGGCCACACTGGTGCCATCCAGTGTGGCCTTGGTAGGCTGACGTGTCTGCAGCTTTTCTAGGTCTCTCTAAAGCTCCAGAATCTGGAGAGTCAGGAGAAGTTGGTCCAATTAAGCCAGCAGCAAGAAGTTCCACTTCAATCAGACTACGATAAGTCTTTAGTGCAGTGCACTGAAAGCACCACAGCTATGCAATTCAGATTTGACTCAAATATACAGACAGGGATTTCAGATGTGCAATTGTACAGTATTCAATTCCCAACATCCTCATGAATGCTTATACAATAATCCAAGTTCGTGTGTTCATGTTCATGTGATCATTCAAATTGGGAATGTGTCGATAGTTAGAGCCATGCACCAGCCCTTTGCACAACTGTTTACGGATTTTTAACTGCATGGTCTTATTGATGGGGGTGATTGAAATGACACTGCATCACTGCATCACCTGTCCCAACACGTGGTTGCACGCTAAGCTGTCAGAATTGTCTTGCGTGGGCGCAGCCCCACCGAGCCAGCCTTGAGCTTCCTGAGATGCATGCCACGCGTGCAGGGCTCCGGCAGGAGGTCAGACGGGCATGCGGTCAGGCACGCCCACTCACGCCCCCGCCCCCTACCAGATTCCCCTGGCGTCTGGCCAGTCGCGCGCCATCCCGGCGCACGTCAACAGCGGGGAAACCGGCTTATCAAACAGGAAGTGGTCCTGAAGGTCAGAGAGGTCACAGGGAACAGAGGGTGAGGGAGGGATCCTAGCCAGCTAGCAAACGGAACGGCTGTGTAGCGCGTTCGGACAAAGCTTCTTTCTCCAAACAAGCAAGGAGCAGGGCTCAGGAAGTCACCTCACATTGCCTGCAACCGTTTCTATTGAAGGTCCAAATCCTGACCGGACTGCTGGGTCTCTCGGTAATAAAGTCCAGCACAGTCACTAATCACCTGTCCGTTCACTGCAGCAGGACAGTGGACAGCACCAGGGACACACAGCAGGGGGCAACTCTAATGCACTGGGATTCATGAGCTTACCAACAGCTGCAAGAAAAAATACTGGCTCATAAAGTTGTTTTTGTTCAGAACCCTGTTCCTGCATAACCTTAACACTACCTTTATTTTGTATTACTATATGTTGTATGTAATAAAAACTGAATTGTATCTTACAAGAACATACTTACAGTGAAAAGAAAGACAATGGCTTCCTTCATAGACTAACATGATAGATTTTTTGTGTCACATTTTTTTTTTGACACCCGAGCTGTGGTTGGGATACACAGTACAGTAGATCAGTGGTGTGCGGGGAAAAATAAGGTCCGAACTCAAGGGTGGGCACTCAGGGCTAGGGTGAGACTGGGGATGCCCTGTAAAGGCATTTTCTGGGGTTCTCGGTTCTACTTCTGCCTGCTTACCAAATCCCGCGAGCGTCAGGCCAGTCTCTGGCCATGCCAGAGGCGACGAGCAGCGGAGAGACGGGCTTATCGAAGAGGAAGTGCTCCTGAGGCGTGCCGGCAGGGAAGGAGCAGAGAACCCCGATCAACGGGCGGGTCAGGCGGGACCGATTCCGATTTGACACAGACCGCTTCCAGCCCCTTGCTGCCAACGTTCATTTTTCTCTAAAACCGGTCTTTACAGATAAGTCATCGGATATTGTAGCTTCGATTTACGTCCAACAGGGGAAGAACTGTTTCGCGAACATCAGGAACCTCATTAGGGAAGGGGTCTGCTGTGGTTATGGGACGTGACTTTGAATACTGGCTCCATTTACTGTAGATGGTTTTAAAGATCCAGCGGAGAGTGAGAAAGACGATACTGTAGTGCAACCAGTATACAGTACATACAGTACTGTACAGTACAGCAGGATCTCAAAGATTATCAGGAGCGAGAGGACGAAAATAGATGCCAATACACCTGTAAACTTTAATGACAGGTGGTCAAGAGTATGTGCAGCGCCAGCTGGCACAGGGAGATGTTGGAAAGATGTTTTACACTCATGTCTACTCAGGATATTGTTTGCTGACTTAGATATATTTATATAAATTAAATGCCGACTTTGCCTTATATTTGTCCAGTAATTTTTTTCTTTTACAAAAAATATGTATTGCTGTTGTGCGTGTACTGTAGAAAAAAGTAAAATCTCTGTTTCAAATGCAATTCCGACTCGTAATGCAGCTGGGGGTGACATTAAGGGGGGTCACTGTGCGGAACATCACCCGCCCCCTGCTTTGTGAGCGAACCTCTACAAACGCCAGCCCCCTCGGCCATCGGAGCGCGAACCCCAGCCAGCTCACGTCAATGAGTCTCTGCTGCTCCTGCTCCGTCATCTCGTTCAGCCGGTAGTATCTGCCGGCCAGGTCGGCTTTCAGGCCGGACAGGGCCTGCACGGCGACCCGCTCCACCTCCCTCCGCTCGGCGCGGGAGCAGGCGGGGGGCAGGCTGAGCCCCCGGATACTGCGGCCCGTGCGCACCCGGGACGACAGCACGTAGCGCTCGTCGAACTGGCCCGAGGTGATCTGCCGGGCGCAAAATAACAGGGGGCAAAGATTTTAGTGGGTTTGTGACCTTGTTGTGCATCATTTAATATTCGCGCGATACGGTCCGGAACCACAGCGTTGCCACCAGGGAAAAAAAAAAAGTTGATTTAGTCATGGATTCCAATGCTCATTCGACTGTATCCACAACCTATTGCACTGTCAGTGACGGCACCCACAGTATAAGCGACTGACAGCTCAGCTGGAAACACTGGGTTTAATGCTCCTGACAGTGTCCAACCCTGCAGAATGTGCACGGAAAGACTTTCCACCGGAGCTCATTCAATAATGAAATGTGACAATATGTATCTATGAAGTTCACGTTGGTAGCTGCGTCAACGTGCGTAGGCAACAAAGGAAGAGGTTTGGTTTGGGTTTATCCTTTACGTTTACCTGTCCCTTTCCAATATCCATCTAATGTGATCACAGTCTGTATAGCCATGAGGAGAGTCACACTTGGAACAAGAAAGAGAGTAAGAGTGTACCCTGCAATCAATTCCATTGCTTAAAACTAAAACAAAAGTCAGCTGTTGGTAGCACTGAAATCTCTCCACATTACATTTCAGTTAAAAAAGCCTTATACTCACCTGGAATCGCTCTTGATTCAGAAAATACTACACTGTGTGTGTAAGACAATCCCATAGTATTATTTTAAAAAAAACTTTCAGTAACTATTTCACATGCAGTATGTGGAAAACTATTACTTATAGTTTAGCAATCAAATATCTCTTTGCTAGTAAGGGCATTTACGATATTGATAGGTAAAATATATTGAAGAATTCCCAGGAACTTCCAATGAATGCACACATGTCTAATGTACAGTATAGAAGAATAACCATCATTGTGTCTTTATTGTGTCAGTAACAATAATAGTACAGCCTATAATAATACGGCCTTACCTTCGAGCTGTCCAGGTCAGTAACGTGTTTCATGGTGCGCGGATCATACCCATTGTGCCTTTCCTTGATGACAGGATCAAACAGATCAGCAAAAACCTAGGGATTCAAATAGCAGACCTGTGATGCTTCTCTTCTTTCAGATCATTGATGCATTTATACAGTAAGTGCATTTTGTACAGGTGCCCAGTCTAGTGACCCAACCCCCGGCCATGTCATACTGTAATACAACAGTATTTTGCATATACATGTAGTATCAACCACCTGTTGTATTCATGGGCTTCAAGTTAATATATTGTGTCAGTGAGTTCACCTTGTCTCTTTCCCTGTGAAGATGTGCTACAGTACCTCATAGCACTCCTCATCGCCAGCCACCATGCCCACGGTCTTAATGAAGGGGTGCCCAGGGTTGTCCACTCCGGTCTGGATGCATTGGTCCAGAGTCCAGTTTGCGGGGGTGACTTTGTCTCTAAGCCGGCTGTAAATGGCTGGGGTTAGGTTGGAGGCCATGCAGTTGTTGTGTTTGCGGAGATCTGGGAAGTCAGCACTGGAGGAGCAGAAGAGAGACAATTGCATGAGACGACAAGATACTCTTGGAGCGAGCCACACTCCCTTTAGCAGCTATCTATGGGAAAAACAGCACCACAAAAATATTTTATATCATCAGGCAGGGATGGTGGCACCGAAGGGAGAAGCAGTGGGGCGGGTGAGGCCAGCCCAGGGAGAGCGTGCTGTGAAAGAGGGGAACTTGTCTGGGAGAGCTGGGAACTATCAGGGACATATGTGAACTCCTGGAGGTAGATATTTGTTTGATTTGCTCTCACTGTAATTAAAGAGCACTGTATTTGAACCTTATGGAAGTGTATCTGATATCCTGAACCTACCTATGCTAATCTCACTATATATTTCAATATTATGGGGGATACATAATACTGTACAGTATGTCCAGGAAAGAGTCTCCTAAAACAGGCATATCTGACTTTCACTGTTGTGGACACTGTAAATAGTTAACTAGCTGCCTATTAACAATCACATACTGTAGCTACTCCTATGTAACTAATAACCTTTGATTAATCTTCCTCCCATTTCATTGAAAGTTGCAGTCAGCTCTTAAATGAATACTTTATGATACAATAAAACTTTACTACTACTAATCACTCCATTTCCGTAACAGAATGTGTATCCTGTGGCTATGCTGGCTTGTATCGCATTCGGTACCACCATTTTCAATTGTTTAAAAAGGAAACTGTCAGCCTAGAGCAGGCATCACGCAGACCTTGGTGGGTAGAGTTTCCTCCTCTCCAGGTGGGCAGCCTGGTTGGTGTCGCTCACAAGGTACCCAGTGGCCAAAGCGCCGGCGCCCAGGCTGGCCAGGAGCACCGCGGTCTTGCGGCCCGTCAGCATTCTTGAGAATGTGCTTGCCATCCCCGACAGTCCGTGAGTCCGCTGCAGAGCCAAGGGTGTACACAATGGCATGAGTTTCACCGTGGAGGCTGTAAAGGCAGAGACTGCCAATGTTCCTCGCGCAGGCAGGATTAAATGCCTCCATCAGGAAGTAAAGTCGAGAGTTTCAGAATGACACTCTGCCCAACTCATTCATTAATACAAAGGGCTTTTTCTATTCCCAGTCTCAATGGCTGACAGAAATACTGTGTGTCGATCAACACAAACTGCGGCTACTGCCCGGAGAGGCACAGACGAAGCTGACTGTCACGATCGGAAACCCCTCCTCTTAAGGATGCTCCAGCCCTTCCTTGTTTATTCTTGATCTCCTGCACCTGCCTCCCGTTCCTGACCCCGTCCTATAAAAGCCAGACGTTCTCGGGCTCACCTTTGGAAGACGGACACCCGGAAGCCCGCCTGCCCGCGAGTCCAGGAGCGACTCGAAGGCATAGGCTTCACAACGGCGTCCTGACCATCTGGGTCCGGGACTGGGAGCGCCTGGCCCCGTTACCCCCTTTTATTCCCCCGACCCTTCGCCGGATCCCGCTCCGGCTTTTTAACTTCGTCTGTGTCAGGATGGATCACCCGGCTTTGGACATTGGCTTTCTCTGGACACTCACACAGAAACCCTTGGACTTGTTTGCCCTGGACACCCCCCGAGCACCAGCGCACCTTGGACACGCCCCCTGCTCTTCTTCCAGACCCTATCCTAGCCTTTTTCCCCGTGTTTTCTCACTCCTCTCCGGATAGTGTTGTCTGCATAGGGTCCTGAAAGACGCTTCGTGACAGTGACTGAGGAGGTGGTGAAGGCCACCGACACTGGTGGATATCAGGCAGCAGATACAGTGTGGTCAAAGTGCGAGTGACATCTTTTAATGTCTGCTTGAAAGTCAGCCATGAGTCTGGGGTTTAGGGTTTAAGCTTCGCAGTGCAGATTGTACAGTACATCTTCTCTGGAATGATGCAAGCAAAGACGAGACCTGATTTACTTACAAAAAGATTTTAAATAAGAACACATGATGAACCAGAAATGTTTGTCAAAACCTGAAGAGAAATTTACCCAGGTTCAGCACCCATTCTTTCTACTTATGCTATGGCTCTGAGACAGCCAGAAACCATATGCATTTCTGGTCTAGGAACTGGCATTGCTCTTGTAAATGGAATTGGTGGATCAGTATGTCCATGGTTCATCCAGATGAAGATGTACAGTAGTATATTACAGGTCAGGATGTGCTTACTATCTTATACAAGATCAAGTTTAATGCAGGTTTAACTTCTCTTACTGCACTTAGGCATCATCATTGGAGCCAAAAGGTTTTCTATTTAATTTCAGAGATCGCTAAGCCCTTTATCCAAATACTTTTATCAGCTACTGTAAAAGTGTTTTTAAAAAGCAACTAAGAAATCTAGAAATTTACTACTGGGCACTTAAATTCTTCACATCTTTTAATTTTTTTTCACGGTTTAATGCAGCCTTTGTTTTTTTCTAAAATCTTGTCTTCCTGAAACAAATTTTATGACTTGGCACAAACACAAATCCAGGCATCACTAAAAATGTAAATACATTTTAGGAGACAAGGAAGAAAGTGTAGCTTTTGCCACTGTGCAGTAAAAATACATTTTTTGCATATACATGCACATATTTAGATTTACTGTATATCAATATAGTTAATAATTCTTTTATTATTTATTTTCTATATTTACTCCAGTCTGAGGTTGCACAATTTGGAGCCCCAGTCGGTCCCAGTGTGGTCTGTACACCAACAGAGCAGGAGCAGGAGTCCTTGTAGGTTAGTGACAGGAAAAGTGATATTAATAGAAACAGAGCTAGATTAAGCCATGTCCCAGCTGACATCAGACTGAAAACCGCATGATCCCCTGTGACATTCTTAACAGGTCAGGAGGATTTACAAAGGCCACCAGGCCAGAAACCAGAGCAAGGAACTGGGGAGCTTCTGACCAGAGAAACAAAATGAATTATTTTACTGATAGGACATTTGAATGTCTTCCTTTCACAACAACCCCTTGAAACTATTAATTTCAAATAGTTGAAACATTGTTTGTTTGCTGCGAAATGTTTCACAAGTACATTAAGAACGGGGATGATCCATCTCACGTTTTTCATTTTTTCGGAAAACACGCGGCCACAAAGGAAAGATGTGAGCATACTATGAAAAGCAGAAGCTTGTTAAATACCAGTTTTGACAGAGCCATTATGTTTCAAATTACTATAATAATAGAAAAGCTAAATCATATGTTGACAACTACGTTATTGTTCCTATTAAAAAGTACTTGTAGTGAATACTAACACTAATAATTTAGTCCTGAAGCAGAAACCTCAGAGCTTTCTCCAAGAAAAAAAATGAACTCTGATAAAAAATTGATTCATAAACTTTTGCCTTACTCACCCACACCTTTTTAGTGCAAGTTTAATTGAACAAAGAGGATTGTTCCTGCTTAGGATTTGAAAACTTTTTCAAGGGTTATGCTGTGTAAATTCCATGTTGACATTCAAATGATAAATTCCAGTCTTACATAGTGATGCAAAGGTATATGTGTTTAGTTGTTTTCTAAAATCTTTCACTGATTTACAACCTAATTTGTCCTGTATAATTGGACATGGCTAGCTGTCGTATATGAGTTTTCATTATCATAAAGTTCCCTTGCCAGTCTTAAACACATCATCTCACCACTATCTGTAGAAAATCAAGGAGGAGATACAGTACGTACTGTATACTTGTGTGAATAATCTAAATAGGAGCTGCAGTCACAGTACCTGTGGAGCTGTAGAGGTGAAGTGGGTCCCTGCTGCGCTCTTCAGGAAAAGCCAAGTGTGGAATGAGCTAACCATATCCCTGGAGCAGGATTAGTGCTGATTGCCCTGGCCAATCCTATTTCCACCGACAGCATGCAAGCCACATGTGCCTGCAGGGCAGTGTGTGCCCTTGAACACACACGCTACGGTCATCAGCTGCAGGTGGCTCTGTTCAGCTTCCTCGTGGAGCACTTTTTCCTGGAAGGCTCAGCATCACACCTCTCTGGTCACCACAAACACTTGCTGCTGTTAGAGCTCATATCCTTGGAGATACGGGGTGTCAATTCTTCTGTCAGCTGGGTTTCAAAAGGCTCGTAATCAACACTGAATGGAAATGTAATTCTAAATGTCTTATGTTTCCTAAATGTTTGACAAATGCCTGGATGGTTTTGATAACTGCTCTTCAGCAGTGAGCGTCAGGTAGTTTTCTTTCTTACAAGCACTAAGCACTTGGAAATGTTATATTATGTTTTTTTATTATCCCAATTATCTGTTTTATACCAAATGACAACCTTTCAAAAGTATTGGATGGATGGCACAGCTGTTCAAAATGCTTCTGAAAGGAGAAACAAAAGCACAATCAGAAGCAAAGTCAAGAGAAGACGAGAAGAAAGAAGAGGGCAGAGAAACAAGGGTCTTCTGTGAAGAAGAGGAGGAGATGTCAGATAACATATGAGTCTCTCTGGGAAGGAATCGGGGCTAGAGGCTGTCCAAGAGGGGACAGAAAAGATGCTATGGATTTTTTTCTGTGGAGCCACAGACGGTACACTTCTTTTTTTCTCATTTAATAAAATGTCAAATATCCCTCATCCAACAGAGATGGGTAGGTGCAGTAGTGCCTGTGTGACTGAGGCTTTCGAGAGCTGAAAGTGCTGGATGCCACCCTGACAAAGGCAATGAGAGAGCCAGGCTGACTGGGAAGCTGTAGTTTCCATGACATGTCAACAACAGAAGTCCAATGGGAGTTCAGAGGTCTGAGTGGGGAGGAACATCGGTCTGCACGATGCAAAGGGACAAGTGGAGACTAATTCCACACTGAAACATATACAACAAAATAATAAAACACACATCGTGTTGGCTGTTGCATCTTCCTCTGACTTTTTCTTCTTTAGTTTTCAGTGTGGTACTCACCTTTGCGTGTTGCAGGGAGACTTAAGATGGACGTGTTTTCAGTCCTTGCAGAAGAAAGTGGCCGTGGCCTGTTACGACCTGTCACAAGCAGAATCACGCCCAGGGTGCACTGTGGAACGTTTAATCTTATCAGTCACATAATTGTGATGACCGACCTCCAGTGATATGAAGCCATGCCTTTTACCAGCAGAAAAGGTGTGGATATACTGCAGGACAGCACCTCTTCTCAGTCACCCGAGATCTCTTGATTTGAATCTTATTCTGAAAGTATCATCATGTAGACGCGAGCAGGAGCAACACTGGGGTGTATCTTAAAAACTTCAATTTCAGCATTTGGGATCAAGTCACATAAATAAAATGGGAGTATCTGAAGGCTAATATGGGAAAATAAGTTTAAATCCGGAATGGAAAACTCCGGTCCCAGAGAGCTACAGGGTTTTGGGGTTTCTATGGATACAAATGTGTTCCAGACACTTACACATTGCTGATTTAGGGGTGATGTGAAATTCCTACTGGATCATGGCTCTCCTGGACCTGGGCTGACCATCCCTGGTCATATTAAAAAATGAATTGAAACCGAAAAGTTTTATTTGAAACACGTTGGTTAACTTTACTCAATGTCCTCGACATCATGTGAGGTTATTTTTGAAGTTCTTCTTTCTGGCTGCTTCGTTAACAGCGTTTTGCAGAGACCAGAACGGCAGCCTTATCACGTGTAGTAGCCAATCGCAACGTTGCTCGTAAACTCATCGGGGAGTCTTGACCATAAAACTGATTTGTTCATCTTCATTGAGGAGAAAAACTCCTTGCATGCGTACGTACGTACTACCAGACATTGCTATGATTCTAGCAGACGCAGAAACTAACCTCAGAAAACTCTCTTTCTGTCTGTCTCCTAACTGCAATAAATACCTGAATTCAAGCCGATCTTTTACAGCAGCATTGCTCTTCTATTGTCCAGCTGCTGTACAAACCGTAACTCAACCGGTGAAATCCCATTGGCACAAACACTAATTAGTTGTGTTTTAATGGCCCTCCCTGTGACTTGCATTCTTATTGGAGCAGCAGTATTTTAATGGGAGGTTTAGTTTCCCCCTGTAAATGACTGAACCCGAAGATGACCTCCGCTGCGTCAGAGCCAACAGCTGAAACAACCCAGGAAGGCGGGTTTTGAGAAGAGGTAGTGCCATTTTAAGTTACAGTACATTGACAGGGAAAGGTCAAACACATGGTGTTCTTGGAGTTATTGGCTTTTTTGGTACATATGATTTGGTTAACAATCTAGCACGGGTGTCGGAAGGGACGAACCGCGGAATGGCAGGAGAGCGAAAAAGACCCTCTCCGTAGCGGTGAGACGGGGGTTAGCCCGGGCTCAGCTGTTCAGGAAATGCCGTATAGAGACCTATGCCCTCAGGTAGCAGATGTGGGGCGACCTGGTGCTAGGCGGGTTTCAGGACATCCGAACCTCACAGCTGAGCGAAGGAGCAGAGCAGAAGCAGGAAGTAAACAGGCTACACAACAAGACACACCAGAAAGATATGAATAATCACAGGGAACTAGGAACAGGAGAGAAGTACAGTAGAGCACCCTCTAGGTGTACTGGGCGTGACAAATCAACTGCATGTTGCAGGTTTGCATCAAATTGTTAGTAGTTGAGTGGAATTTCAGTTTGACTGGAACTGGAAGAAACTGCAGCTCATCTAAGATACTTTTATTTTTCATATAGGCATGGAATAAGAGCAGATATACATTCTGTTTTTAGTTGATGGGGGACAAAACGAGATCTCATATAGTAATGTACAAAGAAGATGCTCAGTTGAGCTGTTATCAGTCAGGAACATGCTGGAATATAGTCAAATCGACAACTGAAAACCCAAACAGCCTGTCTTGTAGCTCCACAGTTAGTCATTCCTGTCTTAACCAATCCAATTAACTGACTCAACTGATCAAATATCATACATTATGTCCCATGTCTTTACAAATCACTGTGTAAGGGTAATCTGTAAAATCTGATGGATTATGGCTCCTGTTGTCCACCCCAGTACTATCCTAACACACTGCAGCAAAATGGATACAGTGTCATTCTCTTAAGGGAGAAGATACAGTACCTGAGTTTTGTGTGATCTGTGATCGGAATGTCTGAACAATCTGTTTGTTAAGGCCTCTAGAGACTTGCCCTAACCCCATTGGTCTCTTCAGAAGACACAAACATCTCATTGTTGTGACATCAGCAAAATAACTATATTTATAAACTGAAACTAAAAAAGGTCAGATAAGCAAAAGAAACTTCAGCTCACTTGAAATACTTTTATTTTACATATAGGCATGAAATAAGAGTAGCTGTACATTCTCTGTTTAGTTAATGGGCAAAAGAACAGGATTTTATACAATAATGTACAAAGCAGATGCCCAGTTTAGCTGTTATCAGTCAAGAACATGCACAACATGCTTGTCTGTGCACTTGTCAATTAACACAGTGTGGTATCTGGCTGTTTAAAATGTATCAAAAAAGGTTTCTCATATCAACTTGCTACATTTTTTTCAATTTTTTTTTGCGCAGTGAAACATCCAAGTCTACCATAGCTTACAAAACAAAATCAAAATAAAACGGATGAAATATGTCACAGCAGAACAATTCAAAAACTTTAAATAACAATGCTATACAATACAATTCTTAGACACGCTATATACAAAGAGGATCAAATAAATATCTGACAAAATAAACACAAAGACACACAGAGCTGGCAACACAAGCAAAGTTTTACAGCTGAGAGTGAGGCTTTCTAACTACTTTCTAACGATGTTACTGCTCTCCCTTTCTTCAGACCTTATTAAGTGCTTTCTTTTCACTTTGCATGGAAGAGCTACAATATGTCTTTTCATTTGAACTCCTGTGTGATTTTCCTCTACTTTCACCTGGAGCACACAGCAAAACAGAAGGTGTTTGCACTCTGAAGGAATAATACCTTGCTACAATACAAAGAAAGTCTACTTTGGTCCTCAATATCTCTTATTTCAGAGACCGAAATCTGAAGGTCACATGATGGTATTATATGTTAAGGGTTCTGTAGCAAGATAGTGTAACCCACTATATCAATGAATTGGTATTAAGCAAACCACTTTCAATGGTGACATTAACTCTACACTTTGAAAGGCATAAGGAAAACATGTCATACTACAGAAATTGTTCATACAGTATATCAAAGCGGACTTCTTTTTAACTTCTCTTAAGTAGCAACTCCTGGCTTAATATACAAGAATTCGGTGCTTTTCTAAAATAAAAAGTCTCAATGTAATAAGCTAAATAGCTAAGTACATGGTATTGACCAGGCTCCCTCAAAGATGCTCTTGTGTTTTGAGTTTATTTATTAGAATGTGGTCACTAGAATGTGAAACCAACTGTTAAAGCTAAACTGCATTAAGACAAGAGGATTATACACACTCAGAGCAGCTAATCCTGAATAAAAATGTCTGAAGCATTCAAATAGAATATCCATCTATCTATATTAAAAATAAATACATTGATACATATACTGTATACTATAAAAATAGTTACTGACATGGGATAATATTTTAGATCAATAGCAGCATATCCATTATTTGTCAAAACATGCTTCGTACCAGTGGAAAACCACTTGGAGGATGATTCATGTAAGAGTAAGACAGATTTCCACAGAACTAAACCTCAGGGGTGTATTTAAAGAAAACACCGAGCAGTGATTTTCTGTGCGCCTCTGTTCCTCTGTATAATGTTGAAAGACGTTAAATAAAGATTCAGAGCTTTTCTTTTCATCTGTTGTCTTAGATAGATGCTTGGAGAAAATGGGTCACTTGCTCCCTGCATAAACATAATTAATCTGGGCAGTTTTAAGAAAGAAAGGAATGGGGAAAAAAAAGTGGCCCGAAAGCAAATGCATTCAACTTCACCATAACAAAAAAAAAACTGAGCTGCAGAATGAATCCTTCTTTTGAAGCTTTCAGTATGGTGTGCTGATGACTACTGCACTTAATAATGGAGAGAATGGGAAACCGACAGACGAGATTAGTTCAGGGATGAAGACACCAGGGGGAGCCACTAGCTCGATGGAGAATATTATTTTTTTCCATGTTCCGGTCCAGGCACTGGTGTGTGTCACACAAATATAGCACGTGGACGTTCACTATGTGACTGGGTCTGAGCAGGAATCACTTTTCCACACACTGCAACGCGTGCAAGCGATTTTCAGACAAAGGGAGTGTTCCTGCATCTTGTGCTTCACTCGTCAGAACTGATGCGAAAAGACGCCAGAGAGACAAGCCCGTGGAAATGCAGCACACAGTGATCACTGCCTGCCCGCGAGCGCACAGTTCATGAAGCTTCAGTCACGAGCTGTACTTTCAATCCTGCCGTGATTAAACGCCTTTAAAAAGAGAGAGGCTGAGCATACAGTACTAATGTTAGAATCGCTTTTCCTCACCATTGCGATTTTTTGAGCAGATTTTGGAACTGTTCTCCTGCATAAATGAAATCAAATGTCTGACAAATGTTTGCACATCCTTTACAGAACACTTAAGTTGCTATAAAGAAATGCAAGTGTGCCATGTGATTTGTTTAAAATTTAATATGTATAAAACCAAACTTCACTTTTTATTTACTCATTTCCATTTCCCTCCATTCAGAAATATTACCGGCAAACAATTTTTAATCTCTTCTTGCATGCTCGCTGAGCAAATCTTTGTTCACAATACAGAGCAACAGTAGAACACATACTCATTGATGGCTTTATTCTGTACTTTTTTTAGGAACATAATCGACATACTGTAAACAATCCATTGTATCGACTACTGTAAAAGTAATGACTTTAGCTCTCTGAGAGATTTAAATGTTGCATGTCTGTATGAAATGAAATACAATAATCTCTCCTCCTCTCACCTTAGAATTTCTTACACAGCTAGCTGGATTTTAGCACTCAAAGCTTAAATAAAAATTTAGATGGGGGTGATTAAATATTTACTGCTCAAACCATTACTTATTTATCTACACACTGCATGCTGAGAAAAATGTAAAGCATGCACACAGTACCTATTTCAGTGCAGCTACCTGTAGCACAAAGCAACACAATTCAAAACGAACAATCCTGTTCCAGTATATAAATAGAGTAAATTCACTTGTGTGTTCACCTGTTAACTACTGTTTCTCATACAAATCTTGAGAATACCATCAAAGAAACTTTCAGGTGAAAAATCTAAAGGAACATGCTTAAAAGCAGTGCCTATTTTAGTTTAGCCTGCTTAGATTATGATTTATTCTGCTTCATAGCTTGTAGTCTTAGCTCCCTTAGAAGATGCAAAGGTTACACAAATGCCTTCCTATTTGCATTCTCTGTCAGGAAGGCAGCCCTGGATTGTGGGTGACATCGTAGCATTTACAGAAAGGGCAAGACTGTGAAATGTCATTAGCACCGCGCTGAGTTCAAACTGGATATTACAAAGCAATGCAAGAAATGACTTGGAAATACCCGGGAATCTTAAATAAAAGATGAGGTTTGTTTAAGGAAAAGCACATGCCACATTGCAGTATTTTAAAAATGTCCTAACAAATTTGGAAAAGTGGAATTGTCTGCTATGAGGTTTTTTTTTATAATTCTATACCAAAGAATGTTGCTGCATCTGAGTTTTCATATGAAAGGCCCTTAAGTAACTGTTTAGAGAACGGGCAAGGAGATGAGAAGTACATTTGTTCACAGAGAATTGTTATCAACTTGTGTTAATATTTACTCATTTTTACTCTCCCACCCCTACTCTCCTACAGCTCCCTCTGTAGCCTCTTCCTGACCAAACCCAGTGCCCCTGACGTTTAAGTCTGTTGCCTCTCTGTGATCCTTGTAGTGTTTCCTGAGCTGGGTTCAGGAAAGGTACAGGAAAGATGAAAGGAGTAATAATCTCCCGTAACCTCAAAACACAATTTTTTGGGTGGTGGGGAGCTAGATGAAGCTACCCAGGTATACTAAGCCATATAGCCCAGACCCTGGCTTCTCTCCAGAAACAGCAGGATGAGACTCTGGGATCAATCAGCCGCCCAACTACCAAACAAGCTGGATGGGTCACCCAACCTCCTCTTGTTCATAACATGTCTTATGCTCTTTTGCACCTCACCGAGTTTCTCACACACTACACTATGATTCTGACTGATGGGTTATTTGAGAAAAGGAAGAGGTGAGATTGTGGAGGAAAGGGATAGGTATTTCCTTTATCTTTTCCCTCCCTACAGACTTTATCCGTTATCCTCTGTCTTCTATCCACTGTGGAGAAAGCTGTCGTGTAAAATGTGTTACTCCAGCATGTCTGCAGTTCAGGGAGGAAGGAACAAACAAGCGGGTCTTCTCCTGCTTGTGAAGGGCTGTGGGACGCAAAAGCAGTTTACAAATCCTCTGTTTTTATTGGAAATATTGTAACATAAAGCTACACTAGGATGCGGCATAGCCATTCTTGGAGCAAAGTTCTCTGTTAAAGAATGTAATTTCTTCCTGATAAAAATTAAATATATGTATAATACAGTGCAAATTTAACAGAAACTTCTAACATACTGTACAGACAATCTAGTCTGTTTTGATTCAACTTTTAAATTTCACAATGGAAGATGCCTTTGACACAAAACCTTTAAATTATTAGTCAACCTTTCTGGTGACGCAATAGCTAACAATCTTAAACGTAACCACGGAACAGGAGAATGCAGAATAGACTATCAGGGAACTGGGACTAAGCTCAGAGTAGCAATATTCACAACTGCCACCGCTTTCTTTCAGGCTTTTCAATTTCTGCTTGTGCAGCCACAACCTGGGTTTCTCAGATCGGATTAGGAGCTGGTAATCCAGACCTCGTAAGATTGAAGAAAATACTTTATCCCGTCTGGTGCGGAACTGGATCTGAGCCTGGTGACTTCTGCAACTCTGCAGTCTCAGGATCTGAGGGTGAAAACCATGAAGTACTCATATTTATGTGTTTTTACATGCTACATTACTCCTCCACGCATGCCTTCTGTCTGCCCCTTCATGTTCGGAAAAGGAAAGATAGCTATGATGCCCTCTCTAGTGCTTCTACAAGACCCACACAAGCCCTTTTTTCCCTTTGATCCAAACTTAACAGTCACGTCCATCCTGGACAAAACAGTGCATCCAGTAACAAATATCTCGACTGTAAGTGTTGCTCACCTCCTGCTAACATGGGGCTCTTACCTCTGGCAAGAATCCCCTCTCCAGCTCGCTAGTCTATGACTTGCCCCCTTCCTCTCTTACCGCGCCCCTCGCTCATTCATGCTAGCTCTGCCTGATTCACTCCGCTCCTGTCAGTTCAAGGGCACGCCTGTGCGCCAGCTGCTGCTCTCCCTCCTTTCTGACGTTGCGGGCGTGGTGGGCCATCATGCCGGCAGCCTGGGTTCGATCTTCAAGGACAAGTCGTAAAGGGTGTCTTCATCCATGGTGAGGGTCTTGTCAAGTAAGAACTGAGTAACCTGGCAGACGGGGAGACACCAGCAATGAGACGCACTCCGGAAAAGACACGGCGATGCTCAGACAATGCCCACAGAAAAGCTGTATTAGAGATGCTAATCTGCCCGCCACTAACAACGTCAAATGAAATTGTACATGGGACGCTGCCTCTTTTTGTCTCTGGCCCTGCCCTCTGAACCTCCAGGTCTGGCAATGCTGTGATCAGTTTGTTGCCTTTGTCCATAACACAACTATTTCTAAACTAATTGAAATGGCATTCAGCATTGTAATTGATCATATGGCGATACTAGTGATTTTGACTTACTGTACTTTATTGTGCCAGATGGCAAATTTGCTTTGCAGGCAGGTAAAAGACGTAACACAATACACTGTACATAATACATTTAATTCCTGTCATATATATGTCACATATAACTTGTCACAAGTGATAATGTGGAATATTGACTTTAAGTTTTATTTTTATTCTGAACCTGGTCATTTTGTTTTCTTCACCAACTTGGAAAGTCCAGGTCACTAAAACATATACTTGAGAAACCCATACTCCTGAGGGGGATTGGAAATTGAGTGCACACAGCTCTCATCATCTTATCAAATTCCACAGAGAGCCAGTGCAAGGAAGCTAAAATGCATTTAACTTTTGGAGCAGCTGAGGCTTGAACAAGCTGCAATTTATTAGAAGCTTGACTGAATACAGCTCCTCTCGAATTCCAGTTGCATCGGGAGATTCATGGTGGATATCACTCTCTTCTGAGAGAAAGTGCTGACAGCGGGGCCCTCTTTCTCTCCCCTGAACCCTGGCAGAAACAGGTAACATACCACTGAGATCAGGAGGACAACCAGGGCTCACAAACGCATCCCAAGATCCCAAGTGAAGATGACCATTGAAATTTTCCAACTGGCTACACCTGACAGTCCCTCTCAGTACATTCCAGTCCAGCCACAGCATTGATGTCAGTGGCTGGACACAGCACCTGTTCTAACCAGCATCTTCTGGTTTAATTGATCTATAGCAGACATCAGAGAATTTTTAATAAAAAGTAGACTCTGTGTGGCGACCGGCAGGTGACTGCAAGGTGAGTGATACCTTTGGTTGGTGCTCTATTCTGTAGGGGGTCTGCTGGAACTGACGAATCTCCCGAATGATATGGGATATCTGTCACAGGGACAAAACCAAGCAGCAAGAACACGTGTTTAAATGTGGATCTGCACTTTATGTACTCTGCATTCCTTTTTGGATTATCCGCAGCAGAAATTAAGACGCTATTTGTTGTTTTTGGAATTTTAGCTAATGACTTTAAACAGTGACAATAAGATCACAACACACAGAGAAAAAAAAAGTGCTTATGAGAAACTTCTGTAAACACGGGACATAAAAAAAATGGGAATTCTTAAGTTGAGCAACATACTGTAATTTAAGACATGACTGAAACAAGAGGAACATGTTTATTTAAGATTTTTCTGTGTTAAGTTACAAATATTTTAACCCTAATGCAGAGCAGGAACACAAAACGATCTAAAGTCCTCAATAAACGTTCTCCTCATACCATCCTCATCTTGGAGAAGTTAACCAGGCCCTCTTCAGTAAAGTTGGGGGTCCCCTCTTCAATAAATGCCAGGTCTGTTAAATACATCCCCAGGTACGGAACACAGGGAGGGTTACAGCTGAGAAACAGAGCAGGCAGATGACAATTAAAACCGACCTCATGGCATTTCTGGCTCTCCGTGTTCTGTGATATAATTTGTTTCCCGGCTCACTTTTGAGCCCCAGTCACTGACTGAAATCTCGTTTCATCATTGCAGTTAAAGGTACTTGTTATTGCAGGTACTGTAATATATTTAGGCACTGTATAACACCAGAACATCGGACACAAGAAATACAAGAAGACATGAAACATGGTAAAAATTGAATGATAAGAAATCAGGTAAGGTCAACTGTAAGGTAAACTTGCACCTGTTGAAACCCTGTATATGGGCTGACATTTGCTGTCGAAATAGGTGATGCCTGTGAGCATTCGGACACACATTCATCGCATTCTCAACATGATGAAGTCAGAAGAATGAAATATTCTCCTACAAATCAAAGTAAGATCTGCCCATCCATGCTGACATAATGTAAATAATTATATCAAAAATAGAACTGTAAAACAAAAGATTAAACCAGAACATTTTTACACTTTGCATAAGTTCTAGATGTAAATCATCACGAAATAAAAAGTAATTATAAAAAATAAAAAGAAATTGCATAAGATTTAGTTTTCGCAGAATAATACCAAATTATGGAAGCACATTGCTGCCACTAAGGGAAAAAAATTCTTTATGAATTATCTCGTAATTACGAGATAGCAATGCTTACGTCAGTGTATGTACAACCTGTTACGCTGTGCACTGAACGCATGTAGACGCTACGATGAACTTGGCTGGCACTTTCAGTTTAATGAATGACTTTCAGCAGAATGTGTACAGATTTCGACTGGGGTTTGGTCATAATGAAATCTTGCAATTTTGAGCAAATATGAACAGAATCATTACAAGCATGAGGACCAGTTTTGTGGGATTTAGAGATCAAAGCAATGATGGTCCCGTTAAGAACAGTTGCACATGCTCTCACTTCCACTGCTTAAACCTGTAAGTCCGCACATAGTGATATAGGTGATGTTACGGACATGGCCGACATCACAGGTTGTGCGAGCTGGTTGCCAGCGCGGTGACGTCACCGCCCTTCCCTGTGAAAAGCAGGGATCTGAGGGGAGGTCTCCCTTTAGCTCAGCTGGCTGGTTCCCTGTTGAGCGACGCCTTTTCTTCTCTTTTCAGCATGGAATAACCCTTTAACGTGTTCCTTTGCAGCCTACGCATGCTGACGTCACTACCTACTTGATATACAGTAGGTATTATATGACAATCAATTGCGTGAGCACATAAAGTATGCGAGAATTACTAAGTCATAATTACGAGAGAGTTTTCTCGGAATTACGAGATAAGGGTGAGGATTGTTTTTTTCCTTGGTGGAAGCAATGCGCTTCCGTACCAAATAACTGGGATTATTGTCAAAGGAAATGTGAAAGGGATTGTAAGAAAGAAAAAGAAGAATGACCTACTTTTTAAGTGTTTCTCTTAGGTTTTTAAATCTGCCTTCTGATGACACCGTCTTCTGTAGCTTGTCCATCAGCGCTTTGGTCTACATGAAAGCAGAGGTGAAGCGTCACCTTCATTGTCCACTTTCATTCAAAAATGAAAATGCTTCTGAAAAATAATGTCTCCTGTCCAGCTTTGGAAATTCTAATATATGTAGTATCTGAAATATGCCTTAAGCCTTAAGGGTGCTGCTGGAAGAGGTGTTAGTGGGGCCAGCAGGGGGCGCTCACCCTGCAGTCCATGTGGGTCCTAATGCCCCAGTATAGTGATGGGGACACTATACTGTAAACAGGTGCCTTCCTTCGGATGAGACATAAAACCGAGGTCCTGACTCTCTGTGGTCATTAAAAATCCCAGGGCGCTTCTCGAAAAGAGTAGGGGTGTAACCCCGGTGTCCTGGCCAAATTTCCAATTGGCCCTTACCAATCATGGCCTCCTAATAATCCCCTTCTATGAATTGGCTACATTACTCTGCTCTCCTCCCCACTGATAGCTGATGTGTGGTGAGCGTTCTGGCGCACTATGGCTGCCGTCGCATCATCCAGGTGGATGCTGCACATTGGTGGTGGTGGAGGGGAGTCCCCATTACCTGTAAAGCGCTTTGAGTGGAGTGTCCAGAAAAGCGCTATATAAGTGTAAGCAATTATTATTATTATTATTATTATTAAGCACATACATCTTTTTTCCGATTCAGAATGACAATATAATTTTGCCCTCCCAAGTGGAATAACCCGTAGAGTGTTTCACTTCTTAGCTGGCAGGTATTAATCTTCGAATTCATTAGCTACTAATTAACAAAGGGCTTAGATGGGCCAAATGGCCCCCTCTTGTATGTAACCTTTCTTCTGCACTGATGAATTGTCATTCCCCGCTACCTCACACAGGGGAGGGCGAGAACAGTGTATTCAGAGCTTCTGCTCAGGATCACAGAGCTCAAACCACAGTCCAGCCAGCGCCTTCACTGGCACAGACAATCAGGAGGCCCCAGCATAGACTTGTACACAGCAACAGGTGGCAATAGTTGCAGTTCTACATTTATGGACACTTACCCCTCCTTCTAATTAAACAGGATTCATAGGTAGATTCTGGGGGGGGTGATAGCAGACAAGTTCAACTCACCTCAGCTGCCCTTACTTGTAATCATTCGTGACATCCTATCCCCGATTTAAAAAAGTATAAACACTATACATGAGCCTCTTCTCCTGCAGATTCATCCACCCTTGCAGCTGCCCTCTGGTGTGCACCTCGCTCTGTCCTCAGCCCAGTGGGCGAAGCCAAATCTTACTGTGACTGAACACTCAACACACATCTTTCACTGCTTTACATTCTTGGGTGCTGTTACTCCTCGTGCACAGTCGACCTGGGCCGAGCCCCCCCCACCTGTTTAGACACCTTGGCCCATGTCTTCTTCAGCCTGTAGATGGCGCTGCGGTTGAGGGCGGAGATGATCTCCAGCACCCCATTGTAGTTGTGCAGGCAGCGGCAGATGTCGCCCACTGCTACCCACTTCTCAATGGAGTTGGCCCGCGAGCCCACGTCCGTGTGGCTCATGATCTGGGAGGCGACCAAGTTGCTCATCTGAGGAGAAACAGGTGGAGGAGTAATGGCAGACAGACAGCACGGACATTAAATCACGAGGAAGCCCAGCTGCACAGTGCATCAGAGCAAGAAACACGGGCGATTTTTAAATCGCCTCCTGCCCCTCTCCTGTCTGTAGTTCCTCAAGGCCCAGTCCTCGGTCCTTACCTTATCAAAACGTACTGTATATGGTTACTTTTAGGTCAGATTGTTAATAAATATGCTGTTGACTTCCACTGTTCTGCTGCTAAAACAGATCTTCCTGCATACATCATCAAATCCTTATGTTTCTCGATCAGGACTAGTCAAATGTCTAGAAGATATACAATTGGGTGGAGGGGGCAAAAATTATTTCCAAATAAATAAGTCCGAGATGTTTTTAATTGGCAGACCTCATCAGATTTCTAAGGTGATCACTTTTGGTGACATAGAAATTGTACAGTATGTGTATTAGAATGCTTGTGCTGCAATGACACCTACAGTATTTGAAAACCATATTTTCTAAGAAATGGCAAGTACGGTGTTTTTTAAGTACAGCATAACCAGAATGAGCTGTCTTGCAAGATCAGGGAGGCCCTACTTACATCATTAAAGTGCTGACTTGTCTTCATGATGTAAGGGGTTCTTTCCATCTTATCTACCTTCATCCACCCTTGGCCAAGAAACTCCCTAAAAGAGAAGAAGTGTCAGAAAACATGAGCATTCATACTAATACTGTAGAATGTAGATTTGGTGACGCTCTGATGATACAGGTGACCTCTGATGTCTAATTATCATTAATAGATGAGTTAATGCAGTCCCACTTTCTCTGACCGGTTCTTAAATATTGGGAACAAAATAGATTCATTGATTGTATCGAAAAATTTTACAATGTTAAAAATAAGCACAAAATCGCGAACTTTCGTTCGTTCTGAATCACAGAACATGGCGCTGCGCACACCTGTAAAATTCTGTCTATGTTGTGCTGTAAATTGGAAGTTTTAGAGGTTACCATGTACATTTTACTTCTATTGTGGTTTGAAATGCACTCATCAATGCCAGTTCTTTCTAATGCCGAAATATAAAACTAGTGTCGCAGTTCCCCCTTAAGCAAAGTTGGTGGACTCACTCGTAGGGAATGCTCCTGAATACGATGTGGTCCAGCAGAGTGATCTGCTCAGCCAGCTCCATGGCTGACAGGGTCTCGAAACACTCGGCCTTCGGGCACTCCGCCTGTGAAAGGACAGACACGCTGGTGTTGGCCAACCCAAACCCTGCTTCCGCTGCTGTATCACAGCACACTTTACAAGCAAGACTAAACTGACTGGTCTGGTCCATCACTTTGGGGTAAGCTGTCCAGAAACATTTCAGGAGCTTTTTAGAGGATGGCTGAAGCGCAGGTGTAAGAAAGTCTCCTTCATACAGGAATGCACTCAAATTAAAATCCAGACATGGTTATTGCAGAACCCTGAATTGAGGATGGATGGATTTGGTTTTGAGATTCTGTAGGGCCGATACCCACCTTCGCCAATTTTTGATAAACCACAAACCTCAGATTCCATGTTTTCAAGCACACATTTTTTGTGTCCGAGGGTGGGTTTCAAACAGCTGCTGAGCTGGGAAGATTTCTAAAGGGTTCAGGGGGCTTCGACTTCTGTCCTCATTATGAAACTACTTGTAGATGCCGATGCTGGTCTGATTGATATAGTCCTGTCTGCATTCCCATCGACTGGCAATGGAAAACATTTATTTTTGCAACAGCTTCCACGGTGCAAGGTAGTGAAAATAAACTGACCTGCAGGGCCTGAATACACCTTTTGAAATATCAGAGCAGGACTGTTTGCCTTTTGTGCTACAGTCCTATAGAAATTCCCCGAACACATGCTCCACCACCACTGTGAAAGACCAGCATGCTAGCTAAAAAGGAAGAAGCAGAGATCAACTACACACTGAAAGTAAAAAAGATAGCAGAAAAAAACACAACATTGGAGCTGAGGAGCCTCTTCAGAGTGTCTAATTCTGTAGATCCATTTTTATTAAGGTTGACCTGACACACCTGAAGAAAGCTACACAACCAAAATGTTATTTTCTTGGCTTTTTAAAAAACTTTTCAACGCGGCATTTACTTCAGCTTGTTCCTACTGAGCTAATTCCACTGAATTAATACAACACAGATCATACAATTGTGCTTGCCTTAGCAGATTATACATAAAACAACTTCAAAGTAATATTAGCACACTGCACTGGACAATTGGCATCTCCTGTCGCATGCGGCGCTATCTGTGACTTGTGGCTATCACTCTGTATTAATATATCTGTAGTAGAAGCTCATCAGAAAACAGCCATTCTAGTCCCCAAAGTTCAGGTTACAGCTAATTCATTCAGCAGTAATTGGGGCACAAAATTGCAAAATACATTCATTTAAATGATAGAGATTTCCACAATGGTAATATAATACCTTCCTTAAAAGATGTCTGTGGATGAATGTCAATTTTTCAGCATTTTTCTGGTTTCTGTTTTAAGATGGAGTAAAGTCATGTACTTTGACAATGGGCCTGCAGAGGGCGCACAAAGACCAGGAGCAGCACCTGCTACAGAGCTGAGTTCACATCATAGGCTTCTTTCCACCGGTTTGGGTGAGAGGCAGAATGAGATACAGCAGGAATCATGAATGTGCAAGACTTTTGCAGAGCTAAACAGATATTTGTAAAAAAAATAGAAATCTCTCTTAAATGCTGAAAATTGCATAACCTTTACAAAAATTGAGCAATGCTTTAGCAATCTAAGTCTACTTAATCTGAATAGGTAGTGGCAAACAATGATTGGACCTAACATCTTGAATGCTCTATTCATGTTTATTTTTGGTCTTTTGCAAAGGTCATTGTATAAAGCTGGCAGACGCACAAGGGAATACCTTCCTCTGCATCCACCACGTTTATTTCTCTGACACTGATTATACCCTGTATTGTACCTCCAACCCCACAAGTCCAACAGCCACCCACCTCCTGACACGCCATGCCACTGGAGATCAGTAAGCCACACTAGGGAAAAGCTGTAATAACAGTATTTGGCACTGAGGAGCCACTGCCTTCTGTCTCTGTGTTAATGGCACTATCTTATTAGAAGTAAACCTCCAGTGTATCGACTCCCTCAAAGAAGCAAAGCCAATTTGTCTGAGGCACTCAGGCAAGGGTGGACAAGGATTAACTAACAGAGCCGTGCTTTGAAAATGTTACGTAAATATTCACAGCCAACATATAACTACACTGTGGACATTGATTTCACACGCATAAGAAATGGATTTTAATCACCAAACCTTCGAGATGGGTGACAACTTCTGTATACTGCTGAAGATAAACAGGCAGCGATCTCCTAGATTTACAGCTGTGCGATTGTCAGAATGGCACAGAATGACCAAGCACATGTGCTCAGGCACATTTAAAACCAAAAACATTAAACGTCCCTGGGCCTAGCGAGGAATTTCAGCCTGTGACCTTTTGTTCTTTCACTCATGAATATAGAAGAAGGAAAGAGGGGTTTCGGCCTCAGGTGCAGGATGATTTTCAAGTGGCCTTGCTCCACTTCCACAGGGATGTTCTTAGGCACTAGAGACTAAATATATACAGTAGCATGCTTTCTGAATGCACCTCATCAACCAGACTAGATCTGAAAGGAGCTCTACGTAGAGAGGTCAGCTGAGAGGCCACATTGCTAGAGATTCAAAGTTATTGGGCAGATCTGACTGCAGAACCCAGAGGACCCAAAGGGTGCTGGAAATGTATCCTACAAATACAGTACTGCTATTACTGAGACGCTTACTGGAGGTGTGGTGTGTGTCTCCCACATCACACTATATTATAAATGATAATTTTTGGTGAATTGAAGAGGCCAATAACTCCAGAATAATTCCCCAGGATGCTGTGAAGAATGAGGTGCTGCATTTAGTCACCTGACCTCTTCCTACAAGACAATTGGTCGGGTGAGAATTTAAAAAGCAGGGCGCTGGGGAGGACAAATCTTCTGCAACCTAGGCTGCACCAGAGGGTGTGAGGGAAAGAAGCCACAAACTGACTGAGCAAGTGGAGCTGAGGAACTGTGAGTTTTGATATTCTGGAAGCATTTTGAAGAGTTTCAGAGAGCGGCTGTTGTGGAGAACTGTTATGCAGCTAAGCTTCCCAGTTTGCTAGTAAAGAACTGAAGAAGGCACCCAAGGAGACCGAAGAAGAGAGAGGTTTTTGTTTCTTTGTCAGATTTTAAGTTCCTATGCATAGTAAATGTGCCGTTTGTTTTACCATGGCCTGCTTATCATGGCCTGGGATGAACAGGCATTTATTAATTAATTCATTGTTTTTTTGCAAGGCTGCCTCTGATAGACAGGTCATTTCAACAGCCAAGCTTTTAAGCTTTTTAACTGGAATGAGAGATGTCTAAACTGCATCTTGCAAGCCCAGCAGCTGACTTCTGCCCCAATCCCCAGTGCCATACATGGAAATTCTGAACTGAACGTCTGGGGGGATGATGGCAAGCAAGCCTTTCTCCCCAGCTGTTCTGAATCATAACCATTCCCTGGGTCATTTCTCAATGCTGTATATACAGCACACAAATCGCTCTTCTCTCATTTTGCCTCGCCCCGTATCCCTCCTCCACCCCGGCTACATGTTTACCCAGCTGTCCCCTGGTCACTCCTCACTGCATGGGGGTCCCGGTCTCCCTGTCCCGTGCCCCTCAGCCCAGCCAGTCAAGCCAAATCTCGCTTTACTTACAGTGCCTATAAAAAGTCTAGATTTGTTTTTTTCACATTGACATTAGAGTACCTTGTGTTGGTGAGTGGCAAAAGTTCTCAGTTAAATAGATGGTTCCATGCTGTAACACAATAAAATGTGAAAACGTTGATGGGGGGGTGAATACTTTTTATAGGCACTGTAAATGCTTAAGAAACTCTCTTAAATGCATCTCATTCTTGGGCTTCGATTATTCCTCAAGATTGTGGCAATATCCTCGTGAGCTCCAGTTCCATAGGGATGAGAGGAAGGATGGTAGAACTAACATGTACTGTACAGGTCAAACAGCTACAGCTCCAAACGACTGTGGCTTCTCTCTCGGGGCAGAGAGAGGAACGGTGCTTACCATGATGAAGTACAGGAAGGGGCAGCTTTTCTGATCCACAGTCGAAGGACAGATTGAATAAGTGTGTTATTTGTGAGAAACGGGAGGATTCTCTCCCCAGGAAAGGGGAGATAAAATGATTTCAAAAGAAATGTACACATGGGGGCAGGCATTATGCAAACACATGAGTGAAAGTTTGACAGGATTTATTTATTTGAAAAATAAGTTTCATAACCGTGTAAATGGTTACATGGCGAAATGGGAATCCTGCCTGAGTCTTTGGCCGATGGAGAGCAGCTTGCTTAGTAATTGCTTCTGACATGTTTTGAAATCGGGACACTGCAGAATTTGCACCAGCACACTTCTTTGTCAGTGAGGTTGCCAAAAGAGACTTTGATGCAGTCACAGTGTCGTAAGTTTGCATGAATTTAGAACTGGCTGTTTTTCCAAGTACTGTTCATCAACCCTTTTAACTTCAGCACAATCAACATAAAAAAGTTACAGCGGATTTACAGCTAAACCGCTATTGAAAACACATGCCTAGCTGGCCCACCGTGCACAGATATCAGATGACATGGCCATGGGCTCCTGACTGTTCATTACTGGGGTCAGGGCTCCCGGAATGACTTCACTCACCATTTGAAGGATGTCTTCTATCCTTAGCTGGGCATCCTCTTGGTCATCTTGAGAAAGGGCACTGGCAATAGCAATGGTTAAAACATTATCCATATCCCCTTTTTGCAGATATCTAGGGTGGGATACTGAATTGACCCTCCACGAAATCTTTACTCATCACAGTAGAGTTGCGACTATCCGACCTTCGCTTTTCCGACGTTCGGTTTCATCCGACACAGCCAGTCACCACAGTGTATGGCATGTACGGTACTTTGCCCAACCCGATGCTGCTCTGCCTCTCCGTGTGTCACCTGCTTCGCTCGCTGATTTTGCGCTCGTGATGCTGATTATTTTTCCTATTGTGTTTCCGAAGTCATGTTACCAAGACGCTGGCGACACCCTTCCGCAGGGAAGAGAAGCACGTCTGTGAGACAGATCCCAACCACCCCCTCTTTTAAATAATAACTAACAATAGCTCTGTACTCTGTTAGTTTTAGTATTACAGTAGTACAGTATTACATTTAGTATTAATAAACCAGATTTCATACTTATACTGCACTTCCATTAATCTATGATTTGTCTCCTCAGTTTTCCGCATTATCCGACATTTTCAATTATCCGACATACTGTCGGTCCTGTTTAGGCCAGATAATTGCGACTCTACTGTATTTTAATTTGTATTTAATTAATAATTTAATAATGATTCTTATCACTATCGGCAGACCATGCCAATCTCTGAACTGGCTTCATCACTCTGATGAACTGAGAGCTGGTGTGTGGGGAGCGTTCTGGCGCACTATGGCTGCCGTCACATCATCCAGGTGGGGCTGCACATTGGTGGTGGTGGAGGGGATCCCCATTACAATGTATTATTGTCTCCTTGATGATCTGCTGTGTGAGTCAATTTGGGATGACATGCAAATTAAAGCAATTATTCCTTATTCCTAAACTTTATGTGCTAACTTGTGGTTTTCTGCATTGCAGTTTTAGACTTTATAGATCAGTCGTGATGTAGCTGTCTGCACATTAGTCCGATAGGTTTATAAGTATGCACTTGTCTCTCTGCATTTTTAACCGTTTAGAATCTAGATTTGTTTCCAGCACTGGTTTTGGCATTGACCGGAAGTTCAGATGTTACTAAGTATAGGATAATCACATGATAAGTTGCCATAAATCCCACAAAATCGAGGTAATATACAGGATGCCTATGTTGCTTTATAAATAGGTGATGAAATGCTTTGATCACACACAAAAAAACACACACAATGCTGTACATGTCATGTAGTGCATTCCTTTGTCACATACTTACAGTAGGTAGTTCAGTAAATCACATGTACTGTAAGTAGTAAAGTAAGTCAAACATCCTGTAGGCAATATAGTATAGGTCACATGTAGACAGTAAGTGTACAGTAGGTAGTACTGTATAGTGTCGGCAGTACAGAATATATACCTTAGTATGTTAGCTGTTGCTTTCCTTTCTTGAGGCAAGAGATCAGGGTCACGAAGTACTTCTTCCAGCAAGCAGATCACTCCCATTTTCAACTCCCCATTCATCTCGAAATCCTGCAGAAATGTCGCTGTCATTATGAAATCATTGACATTTAACTGTAACATACTGGAGTTAGACCTGTTTTTCACTCGTCTTGAATTCAAAGAAGGGCTGTTGGGCTGCAACACCTTTTGTTTCTCCATTTCACTGTGGTCAGTAAAAATACAGGAACAAAACGAATGAAAGTGTTTCCTAAAAACAGATGAGTAAGAACACATTAATATTATCCTCAACAATACTAACATTCTGACAAAGTATAATATAACCACGAGTGATTGAGTGAAATAAAAAAAAACATCTGATGCAATATATACTGTAGAAACTGTGAAAAAAGAAAGATGCAGTAAAAATCTGAGATAAAAACAGAATCTCCTATTCAGATATAGTGAAAAGGTCTCCAAACACAATCTGAAACCAAGATATGCCTTTACCAGCAAACCAAATAAATCATAGCTATGAAATGACATTATTACCTCCATACTGTATACAGAACGTCTGGCCTGACACATGAACACAAAATGCGTATACAGTATACTGTGTATTTTCTATTATTTGTATTTTTCAGCTACACTGGCCGTTGTCTAAAACGTACTTGAGGAAAGAGACCACCAAGGAAATCCTGAAGTACAGTATGCGTGTTTCCTTGAAGAGGATAAGCTATTAGCGGCTCTCTCAGAACACATCTTTGTCTCCTGCCAACTGTGAGCACACTCGCAAATCTTGAGAATCTGCTCGCAGGCTTCGGTGAGCAAACGCTCATTTAAAAAAAAACTCCACACAGCTCCCGTGAGGAGCTGCATCAGTGTGCAGGCTTTGAAGGAGCAAGCAGAGGTTAATTCCCTGCTGAGAGGCAGGAGGGAAAGGTAAGACACACCTCTTGAGCTGTTCAGCCTTCTTCAGGTGAGAGAGACTCAAGGAGAATAAAGTAACTACTCTCTTTTCATTTTCACCATGGAGTTAATCTCTATTTATTCTTTTAAAGTCCGTATGTTACTTCTGGCTGCGCCAAATCTGAAGTCTTCATATGCCATATGAGAAAGTCACATCTTCGCTAGAGCTGAATGCTGAATGACAGACAACAATTATGAGGTGCCTAACCATGTCGGTTTAGAAATGCTGGGAAAAGAAAGTAAATTACTTAGAGAGTATTTTGACTGATCATCATGGATGATGCTACGGAGAACGAACAGCATTACCAGTAGCAGGTTAATGAGTTAAATGAGAAAAAAAAACAACAGCTGTAGCTGTACATTAAGATCAGACTCTTGTTTAACCACAGCTTCTTTGACAGTTTTAAATGCTTGTATTTGCATTTGCTACGTTAGGTTTCTGGCATTTAAATGTTAAAGAGTAAGAC
This sequence comes from Lepisosteus oculatus, assembly GCF_040954835.1. Classification (NCBI taxonomy): domain Eukaryota; kingdom Metazoa; phylum Chordata; class Actinopteri; order Semionotiformes; family Lepisosteidae; genus Lepisosteus; species Lepisosteus oculatus. The sequence goes on along the minus strand of NC_090698.1, from coordinate 70,182,010 downwards.
AATATGCCGTATGCAGCAAATTGCACGAGGCCAACAATAAGGCCAATAATCAGGTCTGGGCCATGCGTGATGACTAGTCAGAAGGTCACTGCAGCAGTGACAAAACTGGCAGCTAAAAAAAACTGAGAAGGAACTAAAGGACACAGCTTATCTGAATAGGTTAAAACAATGCGCTCAGTGAAAGCTACCCTTAGACAGTCCTCCTGCCTGCTGCTCGGATTCATAGGAAGCCTGTGATATGAAGACACGAGAAAGTGGCAGTGATTCGGCACCAGACTGAGTCGGCTCTGTGCAGCGTATCAGTATTGTTACAGCTTTCTTATGGCCCATTACAAAGATGATGCAATATTTTTCTAAACAGCTAAATATATACAGTAATGAAGAGTATAACCGATTTATTTTATTTCACATTCACAGTAGAAACTTTATTTTATTCAGGAGTTATATGGTATGTCCTTTTTCCATTGTGGTTGGATGGAAAGGTAATCATATTTTGAAACACAATTCACTGCAAATCCTGATCTTAACACTTACCTAGCGAAACTAACATTTCAGATTTACATATCTGTGCCTTACAAACATTTTTTGCATACGGATTGTTAATTGGAAGGTAGCAGCCATGTCAAAAATGTGGATTGTGATGATTGACGCAGTATGGTGACCAGGGACACAGCAGTAGGAGGCTACAGTACTTATGACAGTGCCATACTTGTAACAGTGTGGTTGTTAATCCCACCAATAGGGCTAAAAACCACCTTGACTTTGCACAGCCTGGGTCAACTAAAATTCCCCCCTGAAGCAATTTCTCACTCCTCCACCCGATCTGCTATATTGTGGGTCTGTTGGTGCAGAATATGTGACAGTTTTTTGAGATACTGCATAAACCTGTATATAAATCCAATTTTATTTTTATTATTTTCCATAGCTGTGCCTCTTAACAAACCCTGCTGTTTGCAGAATATTCAGGAATTTCTTTTCAGAAAGACAACACTTCCATTAAAAAAAAGCATCTAACCAGTTTCTGCAGACATTGTTCAATACGTTTCATGAGCTTGTAAATTCCTTCATCCATTCATCATAAAAGTGTTCCTTATGTTGTCTGCACAGTATGTTCTCTGTGAGAAGCTGTTTTTTGCTGACACTCCAGTGGTTGCTCCCAGCTCAATTCAGAAACCTAATATCCTGCCTGTATACACAGCTAACAGGCTGCTCTCTTATGTGCTTATGTTTTTTGTCCTTATGTTCCCGATAACCTGGCTTCTTTTAAAAAATGACAGGGTCAGATCCTCAAATAAATTAACTGCTACCAAAGGAGTGGGAAGGGGCAAACAGCCTCCTCTCGCTTGTAAAATTTCTTATGTTCTTAAAAACGAAAACAGTCGCGCTGTCAATTGGCAGAAATGCTCCTCCTGTATATTCTCAAATCCAGCTTTATTGCAGATGTGAAGTGAATTTAATGGAGAGGAGAAATTGTATCAATTATCTGTCTGAGGCAGAATCCTCCAGCGACAGGCCTCAGCACACATCTGCATAAACAGCACCGTTTCCTTATAATTTCTATAAGTGAAAAAAGCATGCATTACCAATCTGTTCAGGAGGGTGAAATGTACTGTCGGTGGCGGCTAGCTCTGTTAAATGTAAATTCAGGTATACTTGCCTGCTCACCTAAGAAACTACTTTTCTTTCTTTTGTGCTAGCAACTGCTCTGCATCTCTTCGTGACATGTTCTTGCCTGGCTGCCATTCAAGAAATTGCATGTACTGTAGGGGGCTAGTCTATCTCGCATCCCCTCACTTGAGCAAGCGTGATGCAAGCTTGGGCCAGGTCACTACCCATCTGCCACAGGGGATCCCCAGCTACAAGTGCATGACTGTGCACCATCAAGGAGGGGATTCTAGAGTCAGACCAGGCTGCCCTGCGTCCCCAGGAGCTTCACCTTCTGCTTGATTTCTGCATCACCTGAACATGCTCAGGCAGATTGCTTTTCTACCTCCTGCCTAGGTCTAGCATCTCCTGCAAAGAGAACTGCGTGGTTTTAATATGGGAGAAACTGAACATTCAGGTCATCAGTCTGCTTGTACACCAAAGAGAAAAGGCGCAGCGGTAGTCGCTAAGCTAATTTAGGGAAGCCAGTTTATAAAGGGCATGGTACCGTACGCACTGTATGACAGTAAATGAAGAAGGTCTGGCTGACTGAGTTTTAATCTTAAAACGCTTTCTTAACACTTCGTTAGTGAGCTGCTGCGTGTCGCGAGCTGCAAAGCTATGCAAGTTTAATTTACTGCCTCTGAAGTAAGGGTGAGTGGGATACAGGCAAGTCAAAGCAAAGCTTTAATAGGACAGTGGATCAATAGAGCAAACATCATTGGCATTGTCAGCTCGTCATTTTTTATTAACAGAAGTGTGGCCTACATAGAGCAAAGGCTGCTGTTTCAAAGCTTTTTTCCTGTTTTAATTATTCATCCCCGATTTTCCTCATTTGCAGCGATTACGAAACATTCTAGATCTTGATGCTTCTTGGAGGCACGCCACCTTGCTTGGCAATAGGCGCGCTACTCTGCCTCTGTAGGCAGAACACTGCATCCTCAGCATGTGCAAAGGTTAAGGGCACCTTATGACATTTGCAAGGTACAGGTCTGAAGGGAACGCTGGGTCTCTAACAAACTAAGGGTGACAACGGCGAAGCTGTGTAACAGGGCACGCATGACAGACTTTGTCAGATGTGGAGAGGAATCTGTGTCTCAGTGTCACAGGTTACTCCTGTTCCCTGAACTGATGCCTTTGAAGACTGGAACAGAGAACAAGCAGGCCAAAACACATAGGACGGAGTGGAGTGTATTCCTTGCAGAGCTCTCTACCATTCCAATTACTGGCCACTTTTAGATTTCTGGGTTTCAGGGAAAAAAATGTGTATTGTTTTTAGTTGTTAGTTTAGTGGCTGCAGATTTCAGATCCTTATCTATTCGGTATTAGGATCATTACTTAAATTCTAATTAAATAGAGTTAAAACTGGTTTTGATTTGATTTAACAGTTGGGATATGCCTATAAAGATGATAAATACCCAAGAGGAATTATGGATTTTTGTACTCCCAGAAATAAGGAAATAACATGTGACCACCATGAAAACATATGAACACAAGGCTTACAAACAAGAAGGGCCCATTTTGTAGCTACTACAGTAAACAGCTGATCTCATTCCCATTCAGCCTTTTCTTGAAAGAAATCAGGTTCCACTGGCAGCTTGTTCCATACTCCAACCATCCACTGTGTAAAAAAACACACCATCTCTATCATAAACCATTCAAATCACAAATGGATATGGGATTGAACAGAGCCAGCTCTGTTGGTTTGCAGAGTCAGCTAACAGTCTTGCTTAAATCCTAGCAATAAGTGCTGCCTGCCGAGAACCTTCTCATTTAGGTGTGCTTCCTTTGAGTCAACACGGGTCTCTAGGCAGCTTTTCTCTGCCCTGCTGAATTATTCAGTCCAGCCTGTCATGATCTCCTTTAAAACAGCAAGACTGCATATTTTGTCACCCTGCTCTCTTTACAGAACAAAGCATCATTGGTGAAAAGAAACGTGAGTTGGGAGGGTACAGTGCAAAGAAAAATTGTGTGAACCCCCAGTATAATTCTGGAATTTGCAATGCCTTACAATGATATGCTTGATTAATAAGAACCGGCCTTCTCTCAAATAAACAAAAGGATTTAGATTCACATAGTCAATGTTTTTTTTTAGATGAAGTGGGGTATGAATCACACAAAATGTATAATGAAGAATTAGTTTTATTAGAATAGTGTGCAGTGTAATGAAATTAGTGAATAAAAATAAGTATAGTTTATTTACAGTACAGTGGTTAAGGGGGTAATTAGAATCAGGTGATTAAATAATTGGATTACATGTAAACAAGAGCTGAGTTTGGGCCGCCCTGTCCTATATGCTGTACTTTGTGAGTTTGATCTTCACCATACAGGTTAGTGGAAACATGAAATGCCACAATCAATAGAGATTTCAGAGGATCTCAGGAAACAGAAGTTCATCAGTCTGGAAAGAGACACAAAACCATTTTCAAACATCTGGGGCTCCATCCATTCACGATCAGACTGATCCAGTCTACAAATGGAAAATATTCAGGAGCACAGTGACTCTACCCGGGATCAGTCATGCAGCCAAGATCAAATCAGAGAATCATCCAGGAAGTCTCAACGAGCTCCAGGGTAACATCTAACATTATGTAGGCCTCTCTCACGTTTATGCTTCAACCACCATGAAACGATTTTCATGAGAGGACTGCCAGGAAGAAATCATTGTTCTCTAAAAAAAACATTGCAAACCATCTCCAGTTACCCAAAGAAAACCTGGATGATCCCCAGGACTGCTGGAAGAATGATATTTTGGCACATGTAAAAAGTTTGGACTGCTTTCTTGTTTGAGGACCTAGATGGTTTGCCATCATTGAATTCAACCATGAAGTCAGTGCTGTATCAGCATGTTCTGGAGGAGAACGTCAGGCTTTCCAATCATCAGCTGAAGCTGAGCAGAAAATGGGTCATGTAGCAAGATGATGATCCTACACAAATGCACAGCATTCAAGCTAAAGCATTTTGGATTGGCTCAATCAAAGTCTGGACCTAAACACTACGGAAATATTATGGTGGGACATGAGGTGTGGAGTTCTTGCAAGGAATCCTTCAAATGTCATCAACTTTAAACGGTTCTGAAAGGAAAAATGGGCCAAAATTCAAAAGTGGATGCGAGAGGCTGAAAAACAGTTACAGGAAGTATCCAGTTGAAGTCCTTTATGCTCAAGGAGGTGTTTAGATTCAGTTGCTGAATCTAAGGTTTTACAAACTTATTCACACAAGGATATTTACTGTCAGGTCATGTTGTTAATCAGATAACCCAAATGTATCTTATATCTAGATGTGTTATACAGTATACAGTAGTAGTTTCATCAGGCTATCCTCATCTTTTTTATTAAGATTTTTTCTGAATATCTAAAAATGTTTAGGTCTAAAATATACCAGAATACAGACCAACCTTGAGGGTTCACAATCTTTATCTTGGCACAGTATGTCCCGATGTACAGTATGGGGCTCCAAATTTAGCTTGGGAACCAGAGTTTTCTGCACAATGGCACTACTGATGCTTCATATCAGATCAACCTTTTACTGCACGGAACTTCACAGACAACAAAGAAATGTCACCTTGGAGCATTTCCTTCCATTTAATACCATGCTTGTGATTTTATCACAATTACCCATTGACCTTTAAAAAAACTGGAATATAGGAGGGTCCATGCAGGAATGTAGCCAGAAAAAGTTCCCCTTGGCTCTTTCATGCCCTTTATTTTTAACTCCTAAGTTCATTTCCAGCACAATACGCCAGATGAACTTAGCTGACCTTCCTGTTTCGGTGAAATTACTGTCAGAACTCTGAGAGAAGACAAGCAATCCTGAGATACATAAAAAACAAAGGAGAAAATCTTTCCAACTGCATGGAGGACTGACCATACCACAGTTCCTTTTCTTCACAGACAACCGAGGGACAAAAGATAAGAACTGTGCTGAAACCCTCTGCCACCACAGTATCCAAATGTGTTTTTTTGTACTGTAACTTTAGATTTGTTGTCAGAACCTGACTGTGAAATTTGTTCCCATTCTTCAATGTATAAATCCAGCTGTACATTCATATCGGGGGAGTGGAGATTCTGGCAGCTGAAACTTTTCTTCACATTTTTTGATCCACCCAAAACATTTGAGCGGGAATCAGATGACTGCGCTGGTGAGCACAGGGTTTTAGTGCTTTTCTGCTTTCACTGGTAAGCTGTGTGCTTCAGCTCATGTTAATTGCAAATTACAGCTTATACAGTAAGCAAATAGCAATATTGTGCTATTATTGTAATGCTATGATGCAATGTACAATGAACATACAATTACTAGGTATCATTTCATTCAGCACTGCAGACATCTTGGCATATGAAATCCTCCCTTCCCTGGAATTGTAAAATATACCCACAGCCTTTGGAAACCAAGCAGGTATGACAAAACCTCTATTCATTGCAGGCCTCTAGTTTTTACATCCCTGCTTAGAAACCATGTCAGAGATTGATTTGTCAGGTTACAGGAGTCTGCTAAAGAAATCTGCAGCTTTATCTGTGTATGATATGTATGACGTTAGCACTGTGACTTAGTCCAAGAATGCTCTAATTGTTCAGGCATGTTCGAATCAATACAGCAGCACTCTGTATACCGACCTGTATCAGTATGGCCATACATTATACAACTGTCAGCATCAATACATCAGCACTCTATATACAGCAGAGCTCTATATTCTCATCTGTATCAATATTAGCTCTGCAAAACCACTTTAATGGCATACAGGATATGTACCATGGGCAATAATAATAATATTATTACACCAGCTATTAGTGGGGAGGAGAGCAGAGTGATGAAGCCAGTTTAGAGATGGTGATTATTAGGAGGCCATGATTGGTAAAGGCCAATGGAAACTCTTTTCGAGAAACGCCCTGGGATTTTTAATGACCACAAAGAGTCAAGACCTCGGTTTTACATCTCATCCACAGGACGGCGCCTTTTTACAGTTTAGTGTCCCCGTCACTATACTGGGACATAAAGACCCACATAGACCGCAGGGTGAGCACCCCCTGCTGGCCCCACTAAAACCTCTTCCAGCAGGAGCCTTAGTTTTTCCCAGGAGTCTCCCATCACACCTGCTGAGCTTCAGTGGCCTGCTGGCTGCGAATTGCAGGGTGTTTTGGCTGCTGACATGGGGGCAATCAAAACCCGAATCTGAACTGCCTCTCGGGTTCTTCCCAGTACCCAGCTTGCAGAGCCCCCAAAGCAGTAGAAGAGCACACTACGAAGAAGGGGCTGGTTCCACCCTACAGATAGTGTGAGGTCCTGAGCAGAGATGCCCCTGACATGGTCCGATCTTACATTACATGGCCTTTTAGACCCCAGAAGTGACAAAACCCTGCTAAGAAGACCGTGGTGCTTTACCTGTGAATGTTTGGACACCCAGTGCCGTAAAACATTGAGAACCCTATTAGTAGCAGCTCTGCGGATGATGAACTCTTTATCACACATCCTTTCGGAGTTGTTAAACCCTAGAAAAAAGAAAGAACATTGACATTGAAAGCACATACAGTACAGAGGGCCTCACCTGGACAGTGCTGACTGTGTACAGAGAACCTCACCCGTACAGTGCTGATTGTGTACAGAGCCTCACCTGGACAGTGCTGACCGTGTACAGAGAGCATCACCTGGACAGTGCTGACCGTGTACAGAGAGCCTCACCTGGACAGTGCTGACCATGTACAGAGAGCCTCACCTGGACAGTGCTGACCGTGTACAGAGAGCATCACCTGGACAGTGCTGACCGTGTACAGAGAGCCTCACCTGGACAGTGCTGACCGTGTACAGAGAGCCTCACCTGGACAGTGCTGACCATGTACAGAGAGCCTCACCTGGACAGTGCTGACCATGTACAGTGGGCCTCACCTGGACAGTGCTGACCATGTACAGAGACCCTCACCTGGACAGTGCTGACCGTGTACAGAGAGCCTCACCTGGACAGTGAGGACCATGTACAGAGGGCCTCACCTGGACAGCTGTGTTGTCTGCTGAAGCTCACCTGGAGGGCTGCTGTGTCCAGCTGCGGCTGTGGCAATGGCGAAAGCAGACGCAGGAGACACCGAACACCGTGTGTTCTCCGCCGACTGGACTGGAGAGGAAAAGCGCAATGACACGGTTACTAATTAAACATACAGTACATACAGTAGAACATAAGAAAGGTTGCAAACGGGAGTGAGCCGTGTGGACCGTCTGGCTTGTTTAGTTGCTAGTAGCTTGCTGATTCTAAGATCTCCTCCAGCCAACTCAAAGCCAAGGTTACTAAAGGTTCAGTAAAGTTGCGCTGGATTATTACTGTATCATAATTACATTATATTTAATTCTCAAACTTCACTTAAAAGACTCCCAAACAACTTCCATGGCCAGATTCAGTATCCTGCTTCACGTATTATCGAAGAGTAAAAAAAAAGTTTAAAAGATTCGAAAAATAACATACGGCACGATTTTTCAGTCAATTTTCTGAGTTTGCTAAGGCTCGTGTTTTATTTTTTTATTTGCAGTTACATTTTTTGGAGGCTGAAATGTCTCCTTCCTAAAGGGAAAGGGAACACAGCTGGCTCAGGAGTTTGGACCAGAAATTGATTGGGATAAAAAGTGAATTCATCCACCATGTTTTGATGAAAATAAAAAAAAATATTGTTTCACTTTCATTCCAAGATTTTACAGTTTTTTTTAATGTCATCCAAGCATTTTATGTAGCTGACTTGGGCACAGTGAAAAAGGCGCAATAGTGTGCAGTAAAACCAATTTCATCATATTTAAATATAGTTTAGGTTTTTCTTCAATTTGCTAAACTTGCTAGCTGTGACCCCAATACCGTTAGATTCAGAGCATTATGAAAAGTGAACGTGTTCTGGAACATTAACTGAAATTACTTTCTGTGCCTTAGGCTTTTTATGTTTATTCCTACTTAAAATACTTACAGTACCTTTAAAAGTCCCTGTGTCAACAAACTGATTAACTGCTAAATAAATGAACCTCTTTTCGGTCCCTACAGAAAAACAGATCTTGCTCCCTATTTTATTCTTCCACAGATTCATTATCGTGTATCAGCCAAGAGAAATTTAAAAGGATACTTGTTTAATTAAAGTATATAATTAATCTTTCCACCTATTAATCTCCAGTATCTTCCTCTGTGATAATTGCTAAATTTAACAAGGTGCGCCATGAGACAGAACCTTTATTTTACCAGACAAACTGGGTGTACAGTAGTAATTATACCTACTTCACAGTGCAAGAGAAGAGAGGTTTTAATAATGCATGTGAACAAGGAAAAGTGTCGAGGCTGTTTTATTATCATCAGATAACCATGGTTTAATTAAAAACAAACCCAGATTAACGATGCTAATTAAAAGCAGGTAGATCAGGACAGAAATAAGTGTTGAAAGGCCGAAACCTCTTTTCCTTACACAGGTTATGGCCACATGTACTTAACAACCATCTGTTCTATACTGTATGAACTAACAGCGAAGCCAAACAGGAGTACAGCCAAACACACACAGCGGAACACGCTGCTGCTGTTGCACAGCACAGAGCTCTCAGTGAGCACAACTAATCCCTGCCTCTCTAGTGCAAATATCGGAGAGTGATCCCATACTGGCTGCACCACACCTCCCATGTTCTGTTCCGGCGCTATTAATGTGCTCCTGCCGGTCCAAATCAAACAAGCCCCGCAGGGCCCCGAGAACGCAGGCGATTCTGTGTCTTGATGTGGGCGTGTCTCTTACCTCCGGATTGGCGGTATCGCATGTGTCTGGGGGTGGAGGGGGAGCGGCAGGGGGAGATCTCTCCGGGCTCTGCCGCCGGGGGGCTCTCGGGGATGAACTTGTCCAGCGACGCCGATTCCAGCACGGCTGTCAAAGACACGAGGAGAATAAGAACCAAGAGCCCAGTGAATTCCAAGGTGCTTTGGAAATAGGAGGGGACCCACTTCACGCACTATGGGTCCGATTCTGCAGCAGCAGCTCCACCACACAGCAGAGGAGAGAGAAACTAATGAATGCATTGAATTAATTTAGGGACGTCAGACTGTACAAGCATAGAGTTTAATTAGCCAGGACACCACAGTTAACATCCCTACTCTGGAACGTTGGTTTAGGAAATCATGCTCCATTTCACAGCAGAAACCAGGTTTTCCTTGGAGTGCTCCTCTCCCAGGACTGGCCAGATGAAGCTTGGCTCAGCTTCTGAGACCCAGTGAGATCGGGCCACAGGTGGTAACAAGGTAGTCTCACTGGGAGACGTGATCCTACTGGAAATGTGTTGATAAAACTGGAACTCTTTCTTTTAGAAGTCTGAAATGAGAAGCCTTTACTTATGCTTTATTTATTTGTGGGCGGCACGGTGACGCAGTGGTTAGCTGTTTATTTTTTTCCTGTATGAATTATTTTTTTAAAATGTTTGGGCCACTCCTTTACAGGCAATATATGCAGATATAAATGGCACATAATGCAGAATGGGTGGCACTGTGGCGCTTTGCAGCACTAGGGCTCTAGGTTCAGACCTGAGGTGCAGTCTGTGTGGAGTTTGTATGTTTTCCCTATGTTCATGTGGGATTCCTCCGAGTGCTCCGGTTTCCTCCCAGGGTCCAAACAAATACGGGTAGGTTAACTGGCTCCGGGGAAAACTGGCCCTGTGTTTGAGCATGTGTTTGTGCGTGCACAATGATACGACTCCTATCACTACGTACTGGCGTCCTGTCCAGGGTGTACCCTGCCTTGCGTCTGTTGCTTGCTGTGACAGGATCCGGCTCCCCTGCGACCCTGAATTGGGAGAAGCTAAGCTGTTGGAAAATGAATGGATGGATGTACAGTATCTGGTTTCAGCAACTATTAGTGCTGGTCTCTGCGGATCTTGATTATATGGTATCTGTGCTTTTGTGAATGCTCAGCAATGAAGCTCATCGTGACAAATTAGTGCTGTTTCAGTCCAGCCACACCAGAGCACAGGGATAATTAGTGGACACGTAGAGAATAACAATCCATTTCAGGCCCGTTCTCTGCCACACAGCTATGAATTCACAGAAGACTTCATTGTTTCATTTAATGAGAGTCTGATTACAACTCAAACAGAGCACAGCTCCAAGTGACACAACATTGCAACATATTTCATTACAAGGCAAACTTGTTTTCTCATTTCCATGTTTAATGATGTCTGCTGAAGATTAAATTACAAGGCCCACTAGGGGGTGGATAGGAAACAGTTTGTACTTTTCTCAGGAGCCATCATTTATCAGTACCATTTTTTTGGGCCATCAGATAGACTGAAGCATAACTTTGTTCCTTCTTCTGCAAGAACAGCTCTTAAAGTGCACTTTGAACCTGTGCTTGCCTCGATTTTTCTCATGTCTATCCAATTCAGCATCTTTCTGTTGGACTCTGCTCAGAATTTTATGCCCACTGGTGTAAAATATTGGAAACAACAGAGGTGAATTTAATTCTTGTCTACAAACAGCAAAACATTACAGGTTAATTATTACTGAGTGTTCTTGGATTAAACCATTAAGTTCACACTGGTCAATGCCATCTGTAACTGCTCCAATAATGTTGAGTGGCTGATCTCCCTTTCCACTATCACATGTGGACTGTGGCATAGCTGGCAGTAATAGGGAAAGGGTGTTTCCTGGGAACTAAACTGAGTGACAGCCCAGTGAGAGCTTTACACATTTAATCAACCCTCATTTTACTCAGTAAGCTCTGGAGAAAAGTTGTAATAAGACAACCATATAAAAGCCTTTTACCCTAACTGTATGTCAGCATTAAGTCTTGCTCTAAAAACACTAGGATTATTTTCCTGGTAAGCTTCCTGCTTTTTGGTTTGCGTTGCCTCCAACTTTAATGGATGCTCTCTCTGTGTGATCCTCTGTAATACGAGTGGATCATTGTCGCTCCTTTGTACACAACTAACTTGGTGGATACAGTTATAAAGTGGATACAGTTATAAACAAAGAGTAATCTGTGCTTGATGCATACATGCACAAGCTTTTTGAAGGGGTCATCGTCAACATAAATGTATTAAACACATCGGAAACCAAGAAATCTTAAAAGAAAGCCCACAAACAACAGGAGACCATCTACAGTAGCTTGTGTGGAAGCACCATCCAGGCCTTTTCTAAAGGATTCAAGGGCATCACCGTCAACAACAGGACTGTGCACTTTGTTCCAGACGCCTGCTGTAAAGGCTGAAACACTGTATCTGTACATGCACGTCCTGAGGCAGGTTCGGTCAGGTGACTGGGAATTTTCGGTTAGGAGCCTGAGCCCTTTGTGAGGGACTGTGTAGCAATGTTGAGTGGCGCAATTAGCAGGTGGGTCAGAGGAGCCCGTCAGTAGTTCCTCATTCTCCCCCTGAGGGTCTGGAGTCACCACAACTGAGAAGCCAGCAGACATCATGGCTGAGGTCCAAACTGACCGGGATTTTTGCATATCAGTATTTCTGAAGCCTTTTTAGAGTGTGTTAACCAGAACTATACACAATGATTAAAGTCAGCTCTGGCTACTTCCTTTCTTTGATCTGAATTCTACAAAACTTAGAACCCTGCTATTGTGACATTGTTCTACTGAGAGAAATGGGCAATAATAATAACTCCTTACACTCATATAGCTCTTTTCTGGACGCTTCACTCAAAGCACTTTACAGGTAATGGGGTCTCCCCTCCACCACCACCAGTGTGCAGCCCCACCTGGATGATGCGACGGCAGCCATAGTGCGCCAGAACGCTCCCCACACACCAGCTCTCAGTGGGGAGGAGAGCAGAGGGATGAAGCCAGTTCATAGATGGGGATTATTAGGAGGCCATGATTGGAAAGGGCCAATGGGAAATTTGGCACGCCAGGGTTACACCCCTACTCTTTTCTAGAAACGCCCTGGGATTTTGAATCACCACAGAGAGTCAGGACCTCGGTTTTATGTCTCGTCCGAAGGATGGCATCTTTTTACAGTATAGTGTCCCCATCGCTATACTGGGGCATCACCATACTGGGGCATTAGCACCCCCTGCTGGCCCCACTAACACCTCTTCCAGCAGCAACCTTAGTTTTTCCCAGGAGGTCTCCCATCCAGGTACTGACCAGCCTCACACCTGCTGAGCTTCAGGGGGTACAGCACTCTATCCCAGAGTCCCAAGGGTTGAGGGGGTACAGCACTCTATCCCAGAGTCCCGGGTGTAGTCAGGGTTCAGCACTCTATCCCAGAGTCACAGGCATAGAGGGGGGAAACTTGTCTGAGAGAGCGTTACCTTGCCTACCTCGGCGGATGCTCCGGCGCAGTTTCCCACAGACATCCATCCGGGCCGGCTCGGAGCCGCCGTCCTCGCCGGCGCCGGGGCTCTGCTCGGGCGAGGAGGGCCCGCGGCTCAGGTCCAGGGGGGCCTTGGAGGCGGCGGGCGGCGGGGACACGCTGGGCGTGTGGGTGGAGGTGGGGCTGCTGGCGGCGGAGGACGTGGAGAGGTCCAGGGCGCCCGCCTTGCAGCCGACGGGCGAGTTGAGGGACAGCTTCCGCGCGCGCACCGGGGAGGAGGTGCGGGACGCCGACAGGGGCGGGGGCGAGGAGAACTTGCGGCAGAGCCGCGGGGACTTGCCGTCGGCCGCGTGCTCGCCGCCCCGGCTGTTCTGGTTGGTGGCGAAGAACAATTCCAGGGACCTGACGTTCGAAAAAGGGAGGGGAATTAAACCTCCGGGGGAATAAGGGGCAGTTCCTGACATTTCGGAGATGAACACACCCTGCGCACATACAGTATGAGAGCCTGCTGAGGCTGCCCGAGCTCTGCTTTTGTGTTTTTTCAATATTCATTTAGAACCTGCTTAGAACCTGGCAAGGATAATCTCGTTTTATTGCTGTTCTATCAGATGAGGCTGAGAACGAGACGACGTTGTACGGATTGTACACTTCTCCCATTGTTCTTGAGTGACAGCTATGCAAAATCCCCGACTCTTCCCTTAGGCATTCTAAACTGCTTTATCAGATGTCATCTCCAATTTAAAAACACCGGTTCTTCTTCACACGGCTATTCTGATTGATTCTCTTCGGGACGTGGCAAATCAACACTTAGAGGTGCTGCTCCCTTTTTTCACTCCTGTGATGGTTGAAGGAGTCATACTATATAATCACTCCTTAAGACAGGTCAACTGAGAGCAAAATCTCAGTTGCAGCAGCATGTTTAGTGGAGCAATTTGCGTGGATGACCTTACTTAAGAGTACGACAGCGGTGGCCCTCCTAAGAGTCGAACCCAAGGCCCTCCACTGAAGAGCTTGTTGCGCAGATACAGGAACACGAAGCAGGTTTCCAGTGCAAATGCAAAATTACTGGGAAGTACTGTCTGAAATTACACCATCCCAGTTTGCCACAGAAATAAAACCCTGTGTACTGTAAGTCTACACTCGAATGGAGAATAATAAAGACAGTGATATTAAAGTCAAGGTATAAAGCCGTTATAAATACATTTCTTAGAAAACACACTGTTATGTAAAAGCAGGAATGTATGAGCAGGTCTCAGGATTGGTTTTGCATGTCACCAGTAAATCACCTACTGTATTTCTAAAGATACGGAACAATTCCATTTTGATGAGGGAAAGAGGTGACTTTTTTTGTTCAGAATTAAGTCATCTACAGCACTTTGAAAACTGAAATCTCAGCGCTCTCCAGCTCTTAACAACCAGAGTTCTCTTAGCCAAACAGATTACTTGCTGGATTCATCAAGAGGTGACAGGTGTTGCTAATATTTTAAAAACAAGTGACATACTGTATAAGACTATCTGGATGGGGGCTCTCCAGGGACAGGACTGGAGACACCTGCTCTAACAATGTATGCGCATATTCATTTGGCAAAGCTTAAAAGTGTAGGAGGAAAATAAACACTACTGTACATCAAGCCATATGGTATAGAATTAGGATATTTTATACAGAATAAACTGCTGCATAAAGGCTGACTGAGGTGTGGGTGTTATGTAGCCTAAATAAGCTAGTATGTTAGGTAGTGCTGGATGAAAGAAGAATCACACTGAGCAAATGTTGGGAAACCTATTATTCACTGCATGGGAGCCAATGCAAACCTGGCACCCTGAACTCAGGCAAGAGAGTAAATCATGTTTTTTAAAAGCAATCTATATGTGTCATCTCAGGACACAGTGTATTTTCAAACTTTTTTAAAAAATCAAATCAAATAAAATCCTTTCAAACAACCCAGATCTGTGCTTTGCAAACCAATCCAGAAATTTGGCCAAGTCGGTAAAAAAAAAAAAAGAAAGGCTGAACTTGAGAAGGCAGTTTTGGAAGCATACGGCAGAGGAACATAAATTCAGAGAATGTGTCAGACTGCTGCAGAGACCAGGCTTGCAGACAGAGCCTGCAGTACACTGGTGAAGGGAAAGAGTTCAGGAGAAATCGGGCTCGGAGAGTTACTTTGATTGGTCCAGAGCTAGTCTTGTGATCTTCAAGCTGTAGTCGGGACAGATGGAGGTAATGGACAAACGGTCAGACGAGTGGTACTGGACCCTGTGTGAGATGAGGGAGAGGGAGACAACAGAACTGGTGATGAAGATGGAATGGTACTGCTCCCACACAGCAGGCGAGGGTTGACATTGTTTATTGTACAACACAGACAAAGCACAAGAGGAGAACGAGTCTTAGTTTATGATGGGTTTCAGAGTGGGCTTACCTCCTTGTGTGCTACACAAACAGCACACATCCTCACACTCAGTGCATAATGAAACAAAACCCTTGGAATACCATCCAGCACTGTAGCTGAGGGAATAAAGGCACTGGAAATGTAGTTTGTGTAACAGTCTACCGTGACTAGAAACAAAACACATCAAATGAATGTCATGGGATCTTAACTGACCGAGTGCTTTGACCTCAGTATTCACTTCAGAAGGGCAGTATCTGATACAGTACAGAGTCCTGAGTCATCTTACCGGGAGATTGGGTTGGAAATTCTGCTCCAGGAGGTAAAACACCTACTGTTCCATTAAAACCAACCCAAGCAGCAGCCTGGGTATTCCTTAAAGGTCTGTACTGACCAGGCTCAGCCTCACCTAGCTTCTGAGATCACGCTACAAGGCAGTAACCCTGCTATTAGCGCAACAGATGTCATGCACATCTATGCCTACTACAATAGATCATATGAAGAATACAGTATGTACTTCGAAACAGAAAAAAAAAATAAACTTGAGTTCTTGAGAAAAAAGAAGCAGATCTTGTTTGGAAAAACTCTGAAGCTATCAAAGAGATTTCTGAAGTCATTTAAAAGCCAGTAAAAGTCATTTTTCATCTCTAAAAATTGAAGAAATTTCAGACGAATGGGATACCTTCTCAGATTGGTAATCCTGGTAACATAGTATTAGAATACAAGAAAGGCAAGTGGCTAACGCAATAAATTTTAAGATAGTAAAAACTCAAAGATTCTGACCTTTACATACCTATTCTTGCTTGTGATATTGTGCATTTGGATTTACAAAAAGATTTTGTCAAGATACCTCTGATAGAATAATTCAGAAAGGTAATACTGTAAGACTTAATAGCCCCTCTTACACATGGATTCAAAACCAGCTTTTCTGTAGAGTAAAAAGTAAAAATAGCAGTTGTATAGATTAGTGGATGAAAGAGGTAAAATCAGTAAAGACTCAGTGCTATGATATTGTATATACAAGTACAGAAGGCATGGAGTAAACAGATAACTGTACTAGTCTATGGGGATGACCTGCTGCATAATGTCACCTAACTATCCCAGCAATATAACTACAGACAACCCCTGTCAGGGTACCCACCTACTGTATTAGGGTACCTCCCAGCACATAAGTCAAATTTTTGGATTATATAAAAACTAGGGATTGCAATAAGGACAATAGAGGATTCAAAACAAGACAGACGCAAGACAAATGGAATTCGTAAATGTAAAGAAATATAAAGCTCTGGATACATGAAAAAAGTGTCAGGACTATATACTGTACACATATCATTAAAGGTGGCTTAAGATTAGAAAAGGCATCATGGGAAATCACACGGGATTCATACCTGTTGGCTTCTAGGCAATATACAGAATCAACAATGAGGCAAACAGGATGCTCTGGACACACAGCAAAGACTGGGAGTCCAATGCAAGTCAAGAGAGGCTGCACTGAAAATGTACAGGACAGTCGTTTGTTTCTAGGAAAGTGCATGTAGTTTCTCATCTCCAACACTACAAACAGGACATAGGAGCCACCCAAAGGTCCGGTCAGCAGTTGTTAAATTGTTGCATTTAAGCCCAACAATGAGCTGGTTAAGGCAGTTCAGGGCGGAGATGTACTGTACTAAAAACCCACAGACACATCTGCCCTGCGGGAGAGGGATTTCCCGGGGGGGGGGGGTCTGTGTCAGGATACCTGGGTTATTGAGAAATTACACTGTATCAACATATAACTGCAAATTATCTGACAGCTCTGACCTTTCAGGAACAGAAACATGCAGCCCAGGAGTATCACGATCGGCACCTGCAAGTGCAGTGGAAGTGCTTTAAAAAACCCTCCGGAAAAAGAAACGGAAAGTGAAACCCCAGCTTTTCTGGCCAGTTGTGGGGGGCGAAGAGCCTCGTGGTTTGAAATTAGAGCCGGGGACACGGGCAGCAGAGCTCTCGGGAGGTACCTGACGGGGATGGAGGTGAAGGGCTTCTTGTAGATGTCGGCCAGCTTGTCCATGACCACGGCGGCGGTGGTGAAGATGCGGTAAGTGTGCAGGAAGGTGTTGAGGAAGTCGATGGAGAGGAAGCGCAGGTCGGTCAGCCTCTCCAGCAGCCGCTCCACGCTGGCATAGCGGATCTGGGGAACCTTGCAGGAGTTGAGCGTCTTGCTGAAGCAAATGTCAACATCATCTTTATGGAGACGAGCATCGGATCTAATGGAGAGCACAACCAGCGGCTTAACCAGAAACAGAGGCCTGGTCACCAGACAAGCACAAGTCTACTGTCAAGAGGCGCGTCTCGGGCGGAGGGAGAGGGGGAGCGGAAGGGGGTCTGGGGATCTGCTGCATTAGTTTGTGAAGGGAGGGGAGACCACCAGGAGATGTTCCATGGTTCAGTTCATTGGCATATGCACAGGTGCACTGAGGTGCTTATTTGCATGTACAGTATGTTCCTATACAAAGACAATAAAGGAATCACCGCAGACATAAACACAGAACAGCAGCAGCAATAACAACAAGTCAAATAACATACTGGACAACAGAGGAAAAAAAAAACATCTGTCTCTGAAGAAACTGTCTCTGAACCTGGAAGTTCCTGCCTTTATGCTCCTATAATGCTTGACAGAGGGGGGGGTTAAAGTGAGAAACAAGGATGACTGTCACGATCGCTAACCCCTCCTCTTAAGGGAGCTCCAGCCCTTCCTCGTTCCTTCCCATTGTCTGCACCTGTTCCCTATTCCCGTTCCCCCTTAAAAGCCAGACGCTGACCTCACTCCTGGCTTCTCATTGATTTCCGTGTCGTGAGAGCCCGGGGTCCTGCTGCGTCTGGCTCCGTTATGGTTTTAGTTTCCTGGTCCTGATTCCCTGCCCCGCCGGTCCCGACCCGGTTCTGGTTTTAACTACGGATGGATCCCCTGGTCTTGGACTAAACCTCTCGTCTTGGATTCCTCCTCTGGATTTACCCTTGGATTGTTCGCCCTGGATTCACTCCCCCCGGACACTAGCACTGCATGGACACGCCCCCCTGTCTCCTGACCGACTCCTGCATGATATTTTTCCCCTTGTGTCTTCACTTTTCTGGATTGCGTCGTCCGCATAGGGCCCGGAAAGAACTGTTCGTGACATGACTGGTATCCATAGCGATACTTCCAGCCTTCCTGAGACAGCGAGTTGTAAACATGTCTGCAGTAGAGGGGAGCTGTACTCCAGTGATGGACTGGGCTGACCTGATCACCCCCTGTAACGCCTTCCGGTCAGACAGCGAGCTGCTGCCAAACCACTCTGTAATACCACACGTGAGCACACTCTCAATAGGGCCAAGATTTACCAAAGATAGACCAAAGTTTTTTAACTTTTTCACATTTACAGTGAAACTTCCCAAAATGCAGACTAGAAAAACTATACAGCAGCCATGACAGCACCAGGTCAACACCAAACCAAATACAGTTCCCATTTGGATTCAGCAGCAGCCAGATAAGGGGACTACAGTATGTATGATAAACTGTATTTGGTTTATTATACTGCAGAAACAATCTCCTGCTTTCTAACAGGACAGAGGGTAGAACCATCTATGTATTTTGGTAGGGTCCAAAGGAGTTCAGGTTTCTCTGATATTAACTGCTCATTACGTCAAGGTGTGTGTCAAGGACTGTGAGGTGTGAGACTTACTTGATCATGTGAGGCACAGTAACTTTGGAGTTTTCTTCAAACACGCTGGTCATCAGGCCATTACAGCGGATGTTGTCGATGCACTGCAAAGATGGATTAAGGAGTTTGCTCACTATAGTCAAAAGTACAGTTCAGGATGTGGCACTCAGGTACAGTAAATGTCCCAGCCTTTGGAGGTCTAGGAAGAATAAGGCTGCACAAGATTAATCAAAAGCATTTTAAACAAAAAGGCTGAAGATGATAATGTCTCCAAAGTCTGGTTTCTCACCAGTGGTGATCAGTGATGAGGCATGCTGTTAAGGGAGTTCAGACTTCAGATTATTTGTCTTATGCACAGGTAAAATGAAATGCTTATTTGTGTGTATACCCCGATACAATGACATTGAGGAAACACCAAAGTAAACACAGAACAACAGCAGCCAAAAAAATTAAAGAACACGCAGCAGCTTAAATAAAACTCAGCACAAGCAGTGCGCAAAAAACATCAGTGTGAGACAGCAGTATAGTTAAAAAGCAGTAAAAATAACACTTTAACTGCAAAACTTGATTCATCACATTACGGTATTATTGTATTAAAGCAATCTTATAGTAATAATATAAAGCTATAGTTTACGAAAGTTAACACATGCAATCCAATAAACACAAACTGACACTCAGCATGTAAATTATTAAACTTGTGACAGTTCACCCAGCACCGGAGAAGCCCTGAGAACACTGCACTGATGCAAAAGCAAAACAGCCCCATTTAGCATTTGGAAAGTTATCATCCAGTTTCACTAAGCGTTATCTGCCGGTTTAAATGAGTTGAGAGTTAAGAAGCAGCAGTCCCTTAAATGCCCAGAACAGTAAGCTTACATTTACACTGCAGTTACGTCTCATGAGATGCATGGAATTTGAGATGTGTTTTATTTCTGCATACAGTATATTACAGGGCAAGTGTTAAACTTTGTATCCTTTACAATTTCACACTCGTTATTGTGTGTGTCCCAAGCTGATGCTCAAATTTGACCTCAAGGAACCCTGAGGGACTTTCTTTTTGCTGGTTACTTTGGAAATAATTCTGTATTTCACGTCAGCTTAATCAGACTCTGGGAAATCACTGGGCAATATGCTGTGTTAGGCAGAATGGAAGAAAAAGAAATCGCAAATTTACCGTCCTGTCAAAATGTCTCATAGGTCATTAGTCTACACAAACAGCTGTGCTGTTGTCTGATGCAAACTTTCCTACTGTATGTCTTTAATGTGCGCACTCACCAGCAGACTGCAAATGTGTTCTGTTATTTATGGCCTTGGAACTGTGCTAATGACAAATCCACCTGCTGCAATATTGCGTTTGGGAATAAAGGTGCCCCGGTTCTACAGCTGTGAATGAGACCAACACACAGGGAAATACAATACATTCTCAAAAGCCTGGATCCCTTTCCTTGACGGTCAGAAAATATAGAACACCATCACATTTCACGGCAGAATAAATCCTTTTAGCATTTCTCCCCCCCCGCCACCAAAGTACACATCGTATAATGTGCAAAAGAAAAAGAAGAACGCAAAAAGAAAGGCCCATTATTTTTACTTCATTCTGCAAAAATATTCAGCTTTGTCAGATTAATTAAAAGAAAGCACTTCGAAAGCCTGAAGCATTCTTGATGTGGAAGATGCCTTCCCAGTGCTGGTCTTCATGACCTGTGCTGGCTGAGCTGTGAAACTGGGGGTGTCACGCCCGACATCCCTCCCTAGAGGGCGCTCCACTGCTCCCATTATTGTTCGTGTGATTTAGTTCCCCAGGTGTACCCTTTTAGTGTTATTATTTAAAGACCAGCTCCTCCAGTCCTCAGGGCTCATCATTAAGGTAAGGATGTCGCGAGGCCCGCCTAGCACCAGGAAACCCTACGTCCGTCTCCTGAGGGCACAGGCCTCATCCCCGACACCTCCCGCTCCCTGAGCCCGGGGTCTGGAGGATCTCGCCCCGTCACCCTTGGACCTCCATGTTTCGTCTGTCCGTGTGCTCCCCCCTCCCGGGGATTTAAACTTTGTCGCGTCCCAGGATGGATTTCCAGTTGATGGACTCTCGCACTGTGCTTTGACCTGCCCTTGGACCCGTTTGGATTTGGATGCCGTTTTGTCTTCCCCGTACACCGTCTCATGGACTGTCACTATTATTTTGTGCACTATTAAACCCCTGTGTGTTCCCTTTTACCACGCCTCCTGTTTTCTCCAGCTCCTACCGCATCGCAGAGGGTCTTCTACAAGATCGGACACGGATTCCAGTCCGTGTTCGTGACGGGGGGGTCCGGTGCTGGCTTACCTGGCTGATGTCACTAGTCCACGCTGCCTTCTCCTGCCTCGACGGCGCCAGCAGCACCACCGTGGACGAGGGGGCGTCCGGGGGCTCCACCACAATCTTGAAGTCAAGGTGCCCGAAGACTTGGCCGGTGCCTTTGGCTGTGAGGAAGAACGCCCGCTCTCAGGGAACGCACAGCGCGGATTTGACACGCAAACCGATTTAAGAGAGCAGAGGAGCGCACACGCTTTACAGAGGCCTGGCCTCCCTGCTCCCTTTGAAATTAAAAAGGAAGACATTAAAAGGTACCTCTAAATCAATAACCCTCTTTATACAAAAGTAATATAGTAGGAAATGTTTCAGAACAATAATATGTCCAAATGCATGCAGTAAAAATACTTTAAGTCAAAGTCATATCTGAGTTACACTTTCCAATACAAGGATATTATCCTAGTTAGTTGATCTGTCTACTGTAGATGCTTTTGTAATTTGAGAAATTGCTGTGCCATGAGCTGACTGGGACCAGGCTACACTAAAAGGCCGTGAACTACGTGGAAGTACATTCAGGACTGAGAACAGGAGACGCTTATTAACACAAAGAGTGGTGGGGGTCTGGTACAAGTCACCCAGCCATGTTATTGACCATGGCTTCTTTCAAGAAACGGCACATTTTGGAGGAAGCCCTGCAGTTTCCTCGTCCCTTGAATGCTCATACAGGCCGTGTGGAATACATTTTACACCTCGCCTCCACACCACAGGGGAGAGGCTGTGAAAAAGCTTGGTGACTGAATTTAAAATAAATCAAAAAAGATTCTACTCACAGTCTTCGTCACTGGCATCTGGCTCCTCAATCAGCGTGCATTCAATGAGAGACAGGACTCCGCCTTGCTGTGTGAAGGAAGGGGAAAGATTAGAGGTGTCTGTTTCCAAAATAGAAAGAATGAGGAGTATAGAGAATTTTTTTTTTCTTTACTTTTCATATTTGCTGATTTTCTTCAGTAATGTATGGGTGTTAAAGAAAGCATTAGTTACCATTTGCACTGGTAACTAATTCTTACTTTGTCATCTTTGGCTCATAAAATAATACTAAATTTAAGCACATGCGACCACTGAGAAATATCGGAGAAATAAAAATATTTTTTTTCTGCACCGCAAAGATCTAGGCTCAGCTTGCACAGTCTCTGTCTGTCTTTGCCGCACTTATGGCTGGGCTACAAGAGAACGCATTATTTAACTGGTGTGTTATACAAATTCCTCAGCTCAGCATAAGCCAAACAAAGAGAAAGACATTTTTTATAAATTAAAATAGCCTCATGTAAGTGCAGGACATGCAGAAGAACTGGAGCTTCTGATAAACCCTATAAGTTTCAATGTATTAAGTGTTTTAGTGAAATCCTTTAGAAAATTAGTGGAAAATAATTTTTCTGTATAGAAACTGTTTCCCGGCTGCTTAACAGGAGGATCTGTAGGGGTCTGGAACAAGCTACATACACTTTTACACATTTAGTCACACAGAAGTTACTAAAGGAATCTAATTTGATGGTACAGGAAGTTAACAGTGAAAGTATGAAGGAAACAAGAGCACATTCCATTATAATGTAATGATAGTACAGTACCTGCATTAACATTGTAATATCTTGAAATTTCCACTCTGTTGTCCTCACATTCTTAAGTTTCATCCCCAAAACATCACCCTTCATTTCAACACAATTTTTTCTTTTTCGTAAGATGATTTTCCATTTTGGGGTTTAATAACCCTTGAAAAAGTCAATATGGAACTCCGCTAATCTCCACCAACAACTAGCCAGTTAAGTAGGAAGCACGATACCCGGCTGAAATACTAAATTTCCCTTTATTTGCGACTGTATTCACAAATGGTTTTGAACAATCCAAGTGCTATATACAGTAATAGCATGCAGCAAATGCAGATAAATAAAGTGAAAAAAACACATGAAGTGCTATCGTGAAAAGGTACAGTAGGTGTTTAGGCACATTAAAGCACAAGCTGGAAATGATGACAAGACAGACTCCTAGTGGATGTTGGCTGAGAGCTCCCTGGATGCTGTTCCGCACATAAGAAGCTCTACCGCCCACCATGTGGAGCCTGGGCTTCTAAAGATTAAGAGTTGGACCACACACAGGCGATAAGTCATTATTCAGTGCCTCTAAATTTCACAGGGAGTCAGTGCAATTTAAGAAACAAAGGAGTTATGCACTTATGCAGAGAACTTTTAGCTGGAAAATACTCTGGAAGTAAGGTTTTTTTTTTTACAGCAGTCTAATCTTGATTAAATAAAGGCGTGCATCAATATTTCAGTGTCAGATAGACAGAGCAAGGGTCCAATGCAGAACCAATGGTATACAGATAACCCTGTCCTATCCTAACATGCACTTTAAATCTTAGCACCTTGAACAACAGTATTGACGTCTTGTTTCGCTTAAGAAAGTTATTTTGCTTCTATATCTCACTGTTAGACAGACACCTGACCTGAAAGGTATAACAGTAATTTATTTAATAGCAGTCAGGATCATTCCTCAGTGCTGGTAGGGGCTAAGCAGTGAGCTGTGTTTGTCTTTACTCATGTGTTCTCTCTGAATGGGTTTTTCAGGGAACTTATGTTTCATCCAAGACGATAAGGGTCACAGAAACAAAGCACATCTGAACATATATTCTTCATCATCCGTCCATTTCCGAACCGCTTCATCCAGGTTAGGGTCATGGGAGAGCTGGAGCATATCCCAGCATGCAAGGGGCGCAAGGCAGGATTCACCCTGAACGGGACACTAGTTCATCGCAGGGCAAACATAGACACACACACTCACACCAGGGCCAGTTTAGCCAGAAGCTAAAGAAGATCTGCCAGTATATCTGGGTGGACAGCAGGGCACCAAGAGGAAACCCACGTGAACCCAGGGGGAACTTACAAACTCCACACAGACAGCACCCCAGGTCCAGAAGTGAATTGAACCCAGGGCCTCAGAGCTGCGAGACAGCAATGCAGACCACAGCTCCACCACGCTGCCCATTCCTTAGCTTACATTTACATCTACAAATATTTCTACAGAGCCTTGCGGGAATACCCATTTATGTAGCAAAAAGGAAGAATGTATTATTATTCCTTACACTTTTATAGCACTTTTCTGGATACTCCACTCAATGCTCTTTACAGGTAATGGGGATCCCCTCCACCACCACCAGTGTGCAGCCCCACCTGGATGATGCAACTGCAGCCAGAGTGCACCAGTACACTCATCACACACCAGCTCTCAGTGGGGAGGAGAGCAGAGTAAAGAAGCCAGTTCAGAAATGGGGATTATTAGGAGGCCATGACTGGTAAAGCCCAAGAGGAAATTTGGCAAGGACACCGGGGTAACACCCCTACTCTATTCGCGAAATGCCCTGGGATTTTTAATGACCACAAAGAGTAAGGACCTCAGTTTTACATCTCATCTGAAGGTCGGCGCCCTTTTACAATATAGTGTCCCTGTCACTATACTGGGACATTAGGACCCACACAGACCGCAGGGTGAGCGCCCCGTGCTGGCCTAACACCTCTTCCAGCAGCATCCTTAGTTTTTCCGAAGGAGTCTCCCTTCCAGGTACTGACCAGGTTCACACCTGCTGAGCCTCAGTGGGCTGCTGGCTGTGAGTTGCAGGGTGATATGGCTGCTGGCTTAAAATACAGGAAAATACTCATACAGGAATAAATACAGGAATCAGGAGAATACGTTTGGGAAAGGAAGCTGGAGCCTCTGGGCAGTAACTGCTAAAACCCTTGGTAGTTTATTCTTTGGTCCTGGTGTTAGAGACGCTGCTATGACAACACTAAGAGAAGGGAAACGAGATGGCCATGCCTTTAGAAGGTGCAGCTTGCCTCCAGAGCTTCTGGTGCAGATGAGGAAGTGCTTGGTGAACAGGAAGCACTGCCTTTCTCCTTCCTTCTTGAGGGACAGGGACCCCAGGCGTACTTTGCTGAGCTTCCCCCGTTCCACAGAGGGCAGCTGGATGAGCGAGCCTGGAGCAGGGATAGAGAGCAGACACAGTGGGCTCCTCAGTACCTCAGGGTGGCGCAATGCCACGGCGCCCTCAGCCAAGACAGGAAGAAGGCCGATGCAGCATAAGGCAAGGGGAGTCTAAATCTAACGAACAGGACACGGGACGTGCTGCTTGAAAAGGCCCACAAACACAGGCTCCTGTCAGTATCTGTGGACCTGCTGTCTAAGACGTACTGAAGCCTCTGGAAACCCCCTACAGAACACAATGGAAAGCCAAGGAAAATACAACAGCTGGAGGAAAGCATTACCATTATTTTCTGGGATCAGACCG
Organism: Lepisosteus oculatus; assembly: GCF_040954835.1. Classification (NCBI taxonomy): domain Eukaryota; kingdom Metazoa; phylum Chordata; class Actinopteri; order Semionotiformes; family Lepisosteidae; genus Lepisosteus; species Lepisosteus oculatus. The sequence continues at coordinate 70,156,426 of NC_090698.1, read as the reverse complement.
CAATAACACAGGACAACATTTGCTCGTGTGGCTCTGCTGCATTCTCTCACTTGAAATTGCTTTTAGCAACATTTTCGTAGACATAAAGACATTCTATTTGAAGCTTAGGTCAGCTAAAGAGTTTACACTGGGGCTCTTAGGTTCTGTGGCAAGACTGTTACTGGTTTTATATTTTAAGTACTGAAAAATAAACGTATTGTTCTTTTTTAACACTGTACTCGACACTGAAAAAGAACTACAGTCTAATTGTGCATGTACTTTTGCTTTCCAATTATTTAATTCTTCTTAAAGATAATATGAACATTGTATATTATTTCACTACTAGGAAACTGACATTATGCTAGAGAGCTTCTTATTTTAGGACAATTAATTCCATTCCCTGAAGGAGTTGTAAAATGTAGCAGCTCATTACTTTTTTTTTACTATTTTGTTCTGTGCAGTGTGTTCTAAGATAAGATCATTTTATTGGCCACATACAGTTTCTTGTATTAGGAATTTGTCTTTTAGCATACCCCAGCTTGCTCTCCATGAGACACACAGACAGGGAGAGAAGCTGGGGGTCAGAGCGCAGGGTCAGCCATTTATACAGCACCCCTGGAGCAGTTGGGGTGAAGGGCCTTGCTCAGGGGCCCAATGGAGTAGGATTCCTCTGCTGGCTGTGAGATACAAACCGGCAACCTTCCAGCCACAGGTGCAGATCCTGAGCCACAGAGCCACTGCACCGCCATGGTGAGATCCCCCTCAGTGCTGAGGAACATATGTCAATGTTGTTCTACAGTATGTCTTCTGCTATAGGTCTCTAATGAAATGCATGGCGGCATCATCTCCAGAAGCCACATTCATTAATCAGTCCCTGGGAATCGGTGTGTGTAAATGAGTACGGGAGTTTAGGCGCACAGTGGGCGGGGAAATTGGCGCCGGCCGTTCTCTCGCCAGAATGAGCGAATGCCCTTTCCCTCACCTTGCCGAACAAACGTTTGGCTGGTGTCGAGCAGTATGTCGCACCCTTCCACGATCATCCTCTCGATGGCCAGGTTCTTGCGGATGTTCTCAGTGTCACTCACTTCGTCGTGCATGACCCTGGAAGGACACGCAGCGTGCTGAGGCCCAGAGCAGCAATATCACAGCCCTTGCTGCTGCGATACACGCCCTCTCAGCTCCCCTCAGTGCTGAGGAACATACTTCAATGTTGCTCTATGTCTTTTAATTAAAAAGCTGTTTTGCATTTGATTGCCAACAGAAAAGAATGCAACTGAAAGTGGACAGTGTAGTATAACAACTACAGACACAGAAACTTACTGCTTCCCAGTGTGGGCTTATCCTTCAAATGCTTGTTGTTCAAACACACACCGGACAAGGATTTTACTCCAGAGGACACAACAACAAAATAAATCTTTTAGCCAGACTTATGTGTTGCAGTGTTTCTCCATGGGTGTTATTTGGGACTGACTGCTAGAGAGATAAGTCACAGGAGTGTTTGTTGACTAAACAGAATCTATTAGGTCTGCCTGATTGAGCTCAGCACTCAGGGCTCATTCAGAATGAGTGAAAGGGGGATTGGAAAAGATGATGAAAGGACGCTCACTGGCTTTCAGAATCGCTATGCATTAAGCCATGAGGAAATTAGATTGAATTACGAAGAGCAGGAATCCTGAATTATTAAAGCAGATTTTAATTCTTGAAAGGACAAGAAATATTATTTTCAACTAATGCCTGTTAGTGCTTTAGTAGAAGCTAGTAGTGTTCTAAATAAATATGCCACAGAATGAAGCTAACATCATATGTTACAGATGTTAAAGGAGAAGTGCAGGGAGACGCTATTGATTTTTTTCTTTGGGAGTAAATTAAACTGTTAAGGAAAGCATGAGAAAACAAGAGTGTGGGAAGGCCTGCCTTGTATTTAGAGCCTTGTTTACTGTCCAGCTGGGATCACTCTGATCGACACTGGCTTGCCTGGAAATGGCTCACCTGGACAGCTCCTCCAGTTTGGATTTGGCAAACTCCAGGCTCTTCCTCTCCACGTGTTCGTGCGGCGTGTGAGCCAGGAGCTCATGGAGAGTTATAATATACCTTGGTATCTGTTGAACACAGAGCAGCTGTGAGCCCACTGCTGTAAATCACAAATCTGTCGGATTTAACTGAAATCATATTCAGGTTTTACGTCCAGAATAAGGTACTCCCTCAGTGATTAGCATGGAAGGACATCCAAACCTGAGATTATGTTAATAGCACACAATGAGATTTCTTTTCCTAGCTGCAGTTGCATTCCAAATAATACTTTTCCAACCTGCACACAGTTTAGGGTATTATAAATCTCCAATAAAAGTCACTCAAAGTTAAAATGGATATGTATTAGCCAGAAATGGATATTCTTAATCTAAATCAAGGACTGTAAAATTACCAGAGTCAAGCTTCAACTTTTAATCTACTTTTTACAAAGCAAAGAAGTGGCTTCTTCAAGGGGGCTGGTTTTCATCCTGACTCCAAATGTGAAAGAGTTCATTTGTTTTTATTTGAATCAAAAGAGTTCATTCATCATTGGCTTCATCTAAACGCGTTTGCCATTTAATCAGAGACCTGGGCTTTGGTGATTCAAGAATGCTAGCAGGGTTGGCAGAAGGTGTGCACTGTGAAGTGCAAAAGACCAATGCGAATTATTAAGCTGGGACTTTGACAAACCCTCTGGTAACGGGGGAATGGCAGGGAAAGGCAGATGTGTACCTGGAACATGGGATAGGTGAGGAAAGTCTCGAGCATTCTGCCCTCGCAGGCGGCGTTGGCCTCGTACTGCTTCAGCAGCTTGTCAAAGTCCCGGTTCTGCTTGCAGTTCGCCAACACCTGCAGGCTGTACTGGTGATTGCGCACGAACTCCTGGTAAATGTTCAGCATGGGCAATAAAATGTCAAACAGATCAGCTACAACAAAGGAAGAGAAAAAACAGAGAGAAGGCTGTAAAAATGAATCAGGCCCAGCGTCTATAACATGGTTTCTTTTGGTGGAGCAAAATAACATAGGTAGCTGCAGCCTAGGAAATGATTAGCAGTAAGAGCAAGATGCGGTTTGTCTTTTAGAGCGTTGATTCATGGAGTATTTATCCCACAAGCCATTGTGTTAGGGCAGCACAGTCTTCTCTGGTGTCTTTACTTCTAGAACATAGGATGAGGATCATGTTTCTAGGCAGTCTGTGTGAATACATTTTGCAAAAATGACACATTGCCCTTTCAAAATGTATTCCTTTTCATGCATCTGTATATCATGTGCTGCAGGGCTTGCTAACACACCTTCAGACATGCACACAGATTCACAGTCACAGGTCTGCTCCCTAAGGAGCCCCGTGCAGCACTCACCTAAAACTAGGGTCGGCCAGTTTGCAATTCTTGCCTTCAGGCCTTGGTGAAATATTTCATGAAGAAACATTATAGTCTCACTGCAAAAAGAGTAAAAGCAAGAGTCTGTTTTTTCAAAACTATACAATAAACATTAAGACACAATACAAGCTGTATGTCATCTACTGTATGCACGGTCTCTATAACACCATGTAATTGCACATCTTTTCCCTGTTTGTCCTTGTTTTTTTACATAAAAACGTATAATACAGTAGGCACTGATAAGATTGTCCACTTGCGTCTTTTAGAACTCTTTTAGAATATCACGCTTCAGTGACTGATCAGCAGTTTGATAAAAAAAATACAAAATACATTTAATATAGATCGGTGTTACGAGTTTAAAATGCAGGTCACTAATACTGCACTTTTTTTCCCAAAGCATTTTATTAACTAGGAAGGCTCAATGAGAAGGCTCAGTTTTGTTTTTTCGCACCAACTAAAAGGACATTTCCAACTTCAAGGCCTTGTTCTCTAAGTCTTTAGACTCGTCAGTGGTTTAAAACGATCTCCGGCTCTGGGTTGGATGCCGTGGAATCGCTAGTGTGCCGAAACAGTCCCACATCCCGCCGAGCGTCTCCGAGGCCGACTGGTACCTATTGAGGAAGATGCTGCTGACATCGTCGTGGCTGATGGGCGGCTTCTTCGAGCTGGCCGCCATGCGCAGGGGCCGCAGGAAGCAGTTGACCAGGACGTAGAGCTGGTGGACGTACTCGGTCTCGGCCTCCACCATGTTGAAGACGATCTGGTTGCGCTTCCTCATGCTCTCTGCGTGGGGAGAGCAGATATAGTCCTGAACAATGGTCTTCCACTTCCTCCTGCACAGCCAGCCGCGCATGAAGCTCTGCACCTGCAGGACACGAGACACAACGGGGCCGACTTCAAGAGCCACACCGGCAGCAGCTGTGAGGGCCGAAGTCTGCCTGGTCACTGGCCGTGCCAGATCACGCTCTTAGACAGCAATGTTTTCTTCACAGTAGGACACCACGTAAATACACACCAAGTAAGGCTTTATTTACTCATGTCACACGACATTTATGTGCACAGGGCCCAGTGGAGGGCTCTGAGTGCCTTAACAGCAGCATCTATCACGTTGCCTTGGAGTAGCGAGCGAGTGTCCTGCTCATATCGTTTTTTTAAAACTAAACATAATTTGTGGTCTACAGATTGTGCTCGAGTAAACCCCAATTCAGAATTCCTCACTTCACCTGGGGACAAAGTATTCTTCTACAACACACAAAGGCAACTGAAGACCCAAGTCTGTGTGTTTTTTAACTTAATTTCTTCAAATCCACTTTTAAGATCACTCTTTTTCTAATATTTCAATTAAAAGCTTCAATGTTTTAGTTGCTCTGGAGTTATTACAGAGAACAGCATCCAGATAACATTTTAGGGCTGAAGGGAATGTCCTACACTGACAGGGTGAAGGAACTGAACTTTATTAGTCTTAAGCAGAGAAGACTCTACTGGTCCCCTGCTTGTGGGGGTATAGAGCAAGCTACTCAACCATGCTGTTGAAGCTGATACCCTGGCTTCTTTCAAGAAAAGATCCCCACATCAATTTGCTATTCCCAAACAAACTAGATGGACTTAATGACATCTCATTAGTACCTATCCTTAAGTATTAGGATTTAATTTGTGTGCCATTTTTGTAGCACCATTTCTGTATTGACCGCAGGTTGGCTTGTTGTGACAGAACTGTGAAGGATTTGAACATAACCCTGGGAATTCTGCTTTTAACAAATTGTATGTACAAACGTAATTCACTGATGATGCAACACATTGTATATGGAGTCGCTCCATAAGTCTGCAGCATAGAAACACAGACAGGTCTATCACAATCAGCTGGTTCTGTGCCTGCTACTCTGCCAGGTCTTACCTTTGCATAAGCCTCAAGTGGGAGGGTAATTGGCCGAAGGTTTCATATAATCTGGGAACATCTACTTATAGACTCCCAAGAGTGTGGTCATCAGCAAGGGACTCTGTCACTCTTTTTGTCACAACGCTGTTTCTGCTCCTCTGTACTAGTTGCGGTAATGGCCAATGATTAGATGAGTGAGAATCCGAATGGGAAACAGGTGGTCCAGCCCAGCCTATTAAAAACCCAACCTACAGGGGCATTTTCCATTCACGCCGCTCATCGGGGACAATGTATAAGGGTGTTCCAAAGAGATCTGGGAAAAAACTCCAAGACACCTGCAGTTTCAGCAGGTGTTGCAGCGCGCGTTGCATGTGCTTCATGTTTCAAGAAGGAGTTCAACTGGTGCCATCTGGATCATGTCAGCAAAATGATTTGAACCTTGAATATTGGGGTCAGCCTGGTACTGGAAATGATGTGATATTTAGTCCATTTTTATTTATTCTTTCTCTCTACCTGGCCTTTCCGTAGATCCTATCTATCTTATCCAAAGCACGTACTGCACGCACAGAGGAAGGAACACGTCATGCTACCTTTTTAATCTTCTTGATGTCAGGATCTTCTTCCTCTTGATTCCCCTGGTAGGGCCTCATCCTCTCCTTTGTTTTATTAAGGGCAATGATCTAAGGAAAGAAAACACACTGTCATAACTATGGGAGCCAAACACCAAAGCACACATAGAGGAGGAGAGTGAGGCACACCGGCCACCTATTGACACAGCAGACCAGGCTCAGAAATGAGAAACAGTTTCACTTGCTTCAGTCAGGGGCAACTTTAGAAAGGTCCGAGCAGACTCATGTTGCACATGACGTTGTGTTCATTTGGAAATGAAAATTAAAATGGAATTACATCTGTGTAAAACCTGGAAAGCTGAGGACATACAAATACTGTACACAATGCAATACACAGTGCAAGCTGGAGCATCAGGAATATGGTAATACTTTCAATACAAATGTTGTAGAAACCAAGCCTGGTTTCCAACCTCTACCAAAATTACCACTACTATCAACTGCAAGACAATAGCAGAAACACAAAGCAAACCAAAAAAAACACAGTTTCAATAATAATGTTTATCAGCCCCTTCATTAAATGAACTTTCACAGCATTTCTGCAAAATCCATACTTTGGAACTGAGCCAGATTTGGGAGGAAAGGAAAAAAAAACCTTTTCAGCACGTCCATCCATTTTCAATAACCACGTAACACCTTGGATGAAACCCCAGGCCATTAAAGGTCACTCATACACAGGGGACAACTCAGATATGTCGATTATTTTCGAAAGCATGTCTTTGGAATGTGGGAGGGCCCCTGGAGAACATGCAAACTCCACCCCAAGGCAGGCACCCTAGGTCACAATCATACCCAGGACCCAAGATCTGTGAGGAATACAAGGCAAACCAGCAGTCTACTGCCTCTTTTCAACACATTTGCATGGCTTTTGCTGGTATCTCCACTCCAAAATCACCAGGCAGTTTTTTAAGAGTGTTTTCAGTATAGAGGTGTAAGAAAACCGGCTCAGGGACGCCAAATATGTAATCATTGCCATAGCAAAATTAAATGTAGTGGCTCTCTGAAGTTACCAGTTCTGTAGGGTTTGGACAATTATTAATTGTAGCAGTAAATCACAAAGTTGATTCTTTTGATGGCTTTAGAATCCAACCATGCGACATAACTCAAACAACGCACACACACAGGTACTAATACACGAGGATACATTTATTAATACATAAAATATGTAAACCTAACAGATCTTATCGAGAGGGTTATCAGAATACAAAAGGTATATATTCAGTCAGTTACAAAGAGTTACACATATCAAGAGGACATACGTTCAGTATATCATTCATTAAGACCGTTTCATAAATGAACTTGGTTATAACTTCTACATTAGATACTCAAAACAAGTACATAACTCTTAGGAATTAAATTGATATCAACTGGTTGGGATAACAATTGAATTCTCGAGCTGTAATGCATTGAAGTTGAATACTCATCCAATCTCTGGGGATTCAGATCTCCTGCGGGCACAAAGAAACAGTTGCAGGCTGTTGCTGTCCAACTCTCCAGCTCTCTGGCTCCGTGCCAGGCTGTGCTGTGCGGCTTGCGACGGTGCGCTGCAGATGCTCACTGACCGGCTAGTTAGTGTTGGCTTTAACTAGCAAAGTTTCTGCACAGGAGAAAAGATGACTGTGGGTCCCAGCAAGTCAGGAAGAGGACCGGTTCGTTCCTGATGAAGAGCTAGTTCTGAATAGTGATTCAGCTGTCCACAGTTCCGACCTGTTCACGAGGCCTGCTGCTGGTTACTCTCTGGCAACCTCCACTCTAGACTCTTAGAACAAAGGAAAGTTCTGGCACTCGGACACACTGGCCGTTCCGTGGTTGTCCGGGCTGAGTCTCAGGATGGTCAGGAGGCGCGCTGCGAGAATGTCCTGCCCTTGGGAGCCTTCTGCTCCTGGGCCGTCCTGCCCTGGAATTCTCCTTTGAATTCCCTTTTGAATTGTCCACTGAATCTCACTGAATCTTCCCTTCTGAATCTCGAATCTCTCAGGCTCTCTGTGTTGCCTGTTTTTACCTGGAAGAACTTCAGCTCGTTGATTGGCTGAAAGTTCCATGGGCATCAGAGTCCCACATGGGTTACTCGGCCCTACCAGTCCCTGATTGGTTGATCAAGGTGAGATATGAGTCACTTACTCCTGACACTTAGGAATGCAGTCCAGATGTCCATCTGGCACTCCCTAGACAGATAGGCGCCAATGGATGACCATTGATCATGATAGCCAGGCTTAGCTAAGTGCATCCCCCTTTGGGAGCTGTCTTTTATCAAAGGAACCCTAAATCAGCCTGCATGGATAGTTTCTCTGTGGCTGCACCACAGAGATGAACAGAGAAATGAGGCCTAATTTGGGAAAGCTCAGAAACACTTAATTCTGCCTTATTAATAAGCCTCACCGCTACACAGGGAGGGCTTGCCCTCTGCAACACTCCAACACACAATCTGCACAGGAATCATCATACGGGTTCCTCAAGCAGAGACACTTTCTAGCTTTCAGCCAGACGTCTCTGTTTTTATTCCAAAATCAGCACAAACCTTAATATAGTTAATATAGTGTTTTTTGCACCTGTTGAACACCAGTGTAATAATACATGGCACCAACAAGGCTTATCGGAGCCTCCCTGACCTCTGAGAAGCCAGCGGCACCCCTCTTTGAGAGGTTTCCATGCCCAGAACTTTCCAGCAGCACATTGTCTTCCTGTTTCTGCCCTGTGTGTCATGCCCCACACTCTCCCTCGTAGACGCCGTTACATTCCCAAACCCACTGTTTCACGATCTCATTCCTAATTGAACCCATCACATTCCCACAGGCACCGGATTCCACAAATTCTCACTCCCGGACCAATTATCCAACCACGTCCCTCTCCCTTCAGGATTTAAAGTCCCCTCACGCACCAACCCACGCTCACTATCGAGGAGCCTCCCGTAGTATTCTCTTGTGCGCGGTTCAACCTTTTTGACTGATCTCCTGGTTCCTAATCTTTGCTTCTGCCTTTTTCGACCACGCTCTTTGGATTTCGTTTTCCGGATTGTCTTTCTCGGATTCCCCTGGTTACCGGACTCATTGCTTCTCCCATCGACCAAGCTCTTGGATTAGGTGTTTTGGATATTGCCCCTGTGCTGCTCTACATTCTGCAGGATTCACGGCTACGCAAAAGGATCCTCCCAGTCTTACCACTGATTCCCTGGCATTGTGTTCTAAAGCATGATTGCGAGACGAGATCCAGAAGAATCCACAGCTCACTAATGAGGAAGGCACTCTGCTTAACCGTTGGAAATTTCCATCAGCAAATAAAGGATGAAGGCATTGGTAGCGAGTGCACATGAACTACACCAAGCAGAGATTAAAATCGATTCAACTGCAGCACAAGCATTAGAATATTGTCAGTTATAGGACTTCCACTTTAGATAATAATCTTACTTCCTCCTGAATAACAATCCCTTCTCCTACAGCTATACGCCATCTCTTTATAATCATGAGCAGATCAACGAGATCAGAGGCAATGCTGAATATGGCTGTACAGTAGGTTTGTAAGCAAATCAATGTTTTACTTCATTTGTGCCTTAGCAGACACCATATTCCACAGGCGTAAACTTGTTTTTGAACAGGAGGATTTTTCATTTTGATTTCTAATGTAATGTTTTCTTTCTTTCTAGGACAGTGTGGGGCTCTTCTTGGCAATACATGGACTTATACAGTACATGAGATACAAGGATATGTATACCCAATGCAATTAAGGAGCTTTGAGGAGCCTGGTATTCTGGTGAACACAGGCCTTGTTCAAACCAGCCCATGTTCAGCTGGGCTCAACAGATACCCGCCCAGTAGGGGTCACTGCGGGAAAAAAACCTGAGGAGAGTCAAGTCCCTCTTGCGGTTCCCCTCCAGACCTCATGAGCACTGACGTGTCACGAACAGTTCTTTCCAGACCCTATGCGGACAACACAATCCGGGATGGAGTGACGAAACACTAGGAAAAAGTCATGCAGGAATCAGGAATGAATACGGGGGGGCGTGTCCAAAGTACGCAGGTATCCAGGGGGAGTGAGTCTGGGGCAAACAATCCAGGAAGTCCAAACGGGGAATCCAAAAACGAGCATGAGTCCATGGCCAGGAGATCCTTCCAAAACCTGGGTCGGAACCGGCAGGGGGAACAGGAACAGAAAGTTAAAACCATAACGAAGCCAGACGCATCAGGACCTGGGCTCGCATGATATGGGAATCAATGTAGAGCCTCGATTGAAGTGATCCTCTGGCTTTTAAGGGGGAACTGAAAAGGGGGTGGAATAAGGAACATGTGCGGGGAATGAGGCAGAACGAGGAAGGGCTGGAGCGCCCTTAAGAGGAGGGGTTTGCGATCGTGACAGATGTTAGCTGTTCACCCCTGAACATGATCAAGTGCAACTGCAAGTCTCAGTTACAGAGGTTGCTCCTCTCCATTGCATGTATTAATGTTGACCTGAGAAACTCTGTATCTTGAAATGAAGGAGTAAGGCCAGCTGCAAGGGCAATGAGTATATAAATATAATTATCAAAGAACTGTTTAATATTTCCTCCAAAGAGGAACACCATACCTCTGCTTTCAGCCTCTCTATCTCGGTGTCCTGGTCCTCCAGCTGGTGTCTGAGCTGATTTGCCGCCACCTTCTCTGTCTCCACGATCTGCACCAGATGGATGTACTTCTGCATCAGCACCTCCCTCTCAATGATGATGTCAGAATAACTGCAAAATAACAGCGGCAATGATGGCTTAGGACAGAATATGGATGCGTGATTTCAAGACTATTTTGTGTGGTTCAGAAATGAATAGGAATGAGTTCTATTTTTATAAGATCCACCCAACAGTCTAGAAAACTGTTACTCACTCCTGGTCCTGTTGCAAATCCTACAGTATACACATTGGAAATTTATTTCACTGGTCTACGCTTATCTGTAATGTTCGCCAACCTGAGAAATCACAAATGTGGTACAGGACAGTACCAAATACACATTGTAACTCTCTTTAATGTCTCACAAGACCGTGGAAATTTCTGCAGTATCTCATACAGAATGAAATAATACAGAGATCAGAGGGCATACTCCGGAGCGCAGATGAATCAGAATTAAGTAGGTAGTGTCATAATTTATTTCATCCTTTATTCCGCAGTAAAAGGGTAAAGTCTGTCCGAGGGTGATGGGGCCACAGCTCCTCCTGGTTTCTGTAGCATTGCAAGGAACAGAAAGCATGTATCTCCCCCTCCCCCTGGGGATTAGAATATCTCAAGGAGTTATTCAGTAGGTCCCTTTTCAGGCCATAAGGTCCATGGGGAATGGGGGGCAAGGGCCACCATTTTACTTGACCATCCAACTCTGGAGGTGGATGTGATGTGGTCAGCATCACGCTCCGGCCGGCCTATTACCCCTGGAAGGATTAACCCCCAGTATTCATATGGAAAGCAGGCTGAGTGGACCTGGGAGCTGTCTGGAAGGAATTAGAGCAAGCTGCATCGCTTGCCCCTACCTGGAATTGAATTGAATTGAACTGAATTTCAATTTCAATGTAATTCAATTTATTTTTATATAGTGCCTTTCACAACAAGGTTGCCCCAAGGCGCTAAAGGATTGATCCCCAAGGATTGAACCCAGGACCTTCCAGTCAGGAGCTAGACACCCTTGACGTCCCATCTCAAGGAGTACTTCTTAGAAATCCCCTCCACTTGATGGACAGGAGCAGCTGGGGAAAAGCACCATGCTCAGGGTTTGCAGCAGGGACTCGAACCCACAACCCGCCAGTCATGGGTCCAAGAACTGACCCACTGTGCCACCCCCTTATTCCACAGTAGGAAAGAAGAAATAGAAATTGTCATCCATTTATCCACATGGAAGCCCCCAGATTCTCAAGATCCTTTACAAAACCCTCCAGTGAAACGTTTAGATTGATAAGACAGCAATATCAGAGCTTTTGCTCTACATAAAGTATGAGAATTGTATTTTGTATTGTATTTCACGCTTGATGGAAGCCCTTTTCTGAGATTTCCTGAATGCAGCCACAAGGAAAAACTCTTTAGTCTTTAGTATGGAAGAGTACAGTGCTTCTACAGTATAATAAGCACAAAGGTGAATGGCGAAATTTAATTATAAAATTTGGAAGTTTGTTATCCAAATAGAAGACAAACTTCACAATCAAAACAGCTACAGCACAAGCCAAAAATATGATCTCATACAAACCTCTTGCAAAGAATTATGTATATCACAGACTCAGAAACTACAAAATAAAACACTTTTGATATGTTAATGCCAGTCCACTTCAAAAGAAAATCTTTCACAACAGCCTCAGGTTATTCCTAAATAGGTAGCGGTGTGATAGAAAAGCTCATTCAGTTTCGAAACACTTAACCTTTACATCAAATGGCCTTCATTAAAACAAACAAAGCAGTCATGATATGATAAATATTTTTTTCCTTTCAGGTGGAGTACTGTATGTCTTCTTTACAGCCCCCAGGACAGCCCAGAATTTTGGCCAATACAGCTTGAAACTGCGTGGCCTTTAATGGCACGTCTTGCTCTATTATGAGTGCAGAAGTTATTCATGATTAAAACATTAAAAAAATAATCTGCAATAAAAGGGGGGATTCACACTGATACCGAAAAAGCATGCCGTCCAGCCTTATTGCTGAGAGTATGATCTCTCAGCTCATTCTGGTAAATGTCACTGGGACTCTTGAAAAGGGCACGTCCTCTCATCGGATTTGCCTGTTTCATGCCAAAGCCAGATATTTATCTTGAATGTGTCCTGGGTGTGGTGTGGCTGCCAGCATCATTTTCACCTACGATGCTCTACTGTGTCTGTATGATGAAACGTAAATAAATCGCAAGGGAACACCTGATGCACACCCTTTTAAACCTAATTGCTCTGCTTAACACAGGTTACCAGTGCCGACGAACAAAATAAAAGCTAGACCTTGTCCCTCCTTGGTTTGGACATAAAGCGTGCCAGTCCACTCTTGGAAAAAAAAATCTTCTCCTTGTAACTTCTCGGCTTCTCACTTGCTCCTCCCCCCAACATCTCTGCTCCCTGCTTCTTTTCACCTCCCTGTCTGTGATGGCTGCAGTCTCAAGCATACTTGTCAGGATCCAGCCCGCTCACCCCTGGCAAGGGTCGAACCTGTCAGCCACAACCCTTGTGACCACAGTCCTACTGTAGGAGCTCTAGGGAGCGACTGTATCATTGCAAGAGCATCACACGCGCCCTGTTCCCTATTTTTTCCATTGTGTATCTCTAACATTTAAAAAATATCCAGCCTGATCTGACTTTTTGACTTTGGATCTTTTGTTACGGGACAGGGTGCGAGTTTGGATGTTGGGCATGCTCATTTGATATCACACCCGAATCAACTTTTTATTGGCCGGAATTCCCTCAGTCTTGTAAGTCTGAAGCTGGTGGTAGCCATTCAGCCAGACTCCTCATATCAGAGCCAGGCCAGAGCTCACCGCCTGTCATACTGTGGAGGAAAATCTGATCCATCTGACAGCTCTGCTTAGGATTGTTTCATTTCTGCTCTGAATCAGTCCAGCAGTGTCGGCTCAAGGCATTTAATACAGACAAGACAGGCAGCTTAACGCCACAATGAAAAAGGAGCAGAGCTTGTAAACAACCTGCAGTCCTGCTTTTTCTATAATGAAAGGGAACTGGGACCAGCTGTTGTTGTCATGAGATGGCTTTTAATTGTGTAACAAACTCATTTATGACTTTACAACTAGGTTGCCTTTCAGAGAGTGGAATTGTATTATCTTTATCTATTGATCTAGCTGTCTGCCTGTCCTTTCTCTAGGCATTAGAACAATTTGAGATTTTGCGATTTGAGTCACTTTACCGACACCTATCGAATAGTGAAATATTCTGTCACAGAATGCTTCGATGACTGGGTGTCGAACATAAATACGAGCAGACATTAGTTTTTCTGGTGGGGGTTTCATGTCAGTCTGGAAAGGGCCTTGGGTTACGGGCTCTTTAGAAAACTCGGTCTACAGTATAGGATTCTACAATTCCTCTGCTCAGCACTAATAGTTGTTTATGACCATTTTCTGCTCCACAATCTGAAAATACTTTTTTCCAACAGATGCAGTAAATTATTTCTAACAGCTCGGCTGTTCCAAGCATCATCAGAAAAAAGAGCCCGAACCCAGTGTGTAACTGCACTGTCACTCAGTGAGCAAGAGAAAGGGCTTGAAGTTACTCACAATACAAGTTTTTCACAGCCTGTTGATTTTGATGGTAGATTGTTTGTCTCCGCGGGAAGGATTTCCAGGCACAACGGGAAACACATGACATTTTTTGGAGGGCAAAAGAACTGCCTGCATTTAATTTTGTGGTTCAAAAAAGCATTTTCAGCTTTTTAAAGAGGAAAGTGCAGAATCAACCTCGTATATGATCTAAAGTGAAAATGTCATTTTTGATACCCTCACAACACAGACATTAAAGTCTCACATGTAACAGTATCAAAACTGTGAAACAGGGCCTGTCTTCAGATTTCAGATTTTTTAGGATGTATCTCTAGAATGATACACCTCACAACATATTAAAAAGAAGATTAGAAAGACGATATTTATATGTTGAAATAAACAGTCTCGTCCTCATCCCCCCGTGTTCCCAGCATACCTTGCCTGCTGAATGGCTTCCACCCACTCCTCACAATCGGTTTCCTCCTCGGTCCGCAGCTCCAGGGGCTTCTGCCCATCGTGGCCGAAGGTGATGGTGAAATAGTGCTGCAAGAGAAAAGGGACCGCTGTCAGAGTCCCAGAAACGGCCCTGCTGGGGCGCCGCTGGGGCGATGTGGGGGAGCCCTCACGGCCACTCGTCCCCAGTGACAGTGCCAGCCATTCACAGCGACACACACACACCGCCTTACCGCAACACTGTCCTGACACGATGTGGTGATGGCGATATGTACCCAACACCCAACTGACCCGCAGTAGAACAGTGAAACACCCCAGAATACGTACAGCTGCACGGTCAAATCACCATCTCTCGTGCGATGCCAAACCCCCCCACAACAGGAGACCAGGAAATGCAAGCATTTGTAAAAATAATTTTAATTCTGTACGGTTCAACCTTAATACTGCCGCAGTGATATTAAATCCTATCGTGATCGAAAACAATTCAATTCAGCCGTAAGGATAGAAGTGGAAACTATGTGGAAGTACCTATTTAAACCTGAGAACAGGAGGTGCTTCTTTATGCAATGGATTGTGGGAGCGTGGAACAAGTTACCCACTGCACCTACTGACGGGTTCTCTGCATCATCGTGGTCCCATTACACTGGACAGGCACAGTACACTGTACCTCTGCTCCATCCATCTGTTTTCTAACTGCTTCTTCGAGTTCAGGGTCACTGGGGGGGGGTCCCCCAGCAAGCCACAGGCAAAGGGCAGGATACACCCTGGATGGGACACCATCACAGGGCACAGAGACACAGACACGCACACACTGACCCCAGGGCCAATCTTCCCAGACGCCGATTAACCCCGCCAGTATGTTTGTGGACCACGGGAGGAAACCAGAGCACCTGGAGGAAACCCACATGAACACGGGGAGAACATGCCAACTCCACACGGACAGCACCCCATGTCTGGAATTGAACCTATCCATATATCAGTTCCTCTTTTACCTAATTCACTGTTTCTGCACTGTATTCTCCACGACATGAACGGCTGATTTCCATCATGTACAACCACTAAAATTAAAAAAAAACATCCAGATACGCCTCTCATTTGGAACTGTTTTAAATTCTAACACTTGTAAATAATCTTGTATTATTGAAATGAGGACTCAGGAAATAAGTGGATCCACTGTCTCAATCCGGCCGCATGAAACGCAGTCCTGCGCAGTGGCATGGACTCTGTGTGGCAACACCTGGAATCTGTGGTTTACAGCCCAAAACCAAACCATATTGCAGCACTAAAGGAGAGCACGAGGAATGCCAGCTCTCAGATCAGTATTTTTATGTCGGTGGAATCATTCAAGAATCATTATGCATATGGATGTTAATAGTAGCCAATCTGAATAGAAAATAAAATAATGATATATTGTTTAATTTTCCATATGGGTCCAGACTTCTGATACAGCCTGTATATACTGTAGCTCATTGAACAAAAATTGAAATATGGTTTGCGCATAAAAATGGTTAATACAATCTTTCTCTTTACAGTACTTCACATATACAGAAAAATAGTCATTTATAAACAGAGAAGAGGTACATTATCCTTGCACCAGTAATTTTGCTTTAGGTTAATTGTTATTAGGTATCATAAATAATTAGCAAAGCTGTTCAAACATCTCTGTGGGAAAATTACCGCATTGGTATTTCAATGCATTTTTTCTTTTTTTTTCTAATTACATTTTTAATGCATTTATTGGCATTACTATATTTTTGTTTCAATGCTTTCATGACCAAGGTCTCTATCAATAGTTTCTAATCAATACACATCTAGCAAAATACAGTATACTGTATACAGCACTGCTAGCCCACTTGAACTCGTATATTTCTGTAACATCAGAGTAATAGTGTATGGGGTTTGGCAAGTGGCATTTAAAAACACAGAGCCCACAGGGCTGGAAAGTTTTCTTCTTTTAATTTATTTTTGTATGGGTGGATACACACCTGCCTCATGTACCAGTCCCTGTGTGGCAGAAACATCAGAGCAAGATGTTTCATGGAGTCCCATTTGTTCTTCAGACAAAATCTACCGTCAGTCAGAGGCAGTATTTAAAAGACGTCTGGTTTCCCTCATTGACTTTGCAACCTAAAAGCTTGTCACCTTTCGTCAGCAGAAGTTCTATCTGCTCATAGCCCTTTGGGATGAAAAAGTCTTTGAACAGAATTTTCACATTCATAAACCCCTCCTCTTCAGGGCGCTCCAGCCCTTCCTTGTTTTTCACTCACCTCCCGCACCTGCTCCCTGTTCCAGACCCCTTTTCAGTTCCCCTTAAAAGCCAGACGCCTACTCTGTTCTGGGCTCTGCATTGGTTTCTGTACCAGGCGAGTCCGGGACCTGGAAGCGCTTGGTCCCGTCAAGTTTTTAGTTCCTGTTCCCGACCCTGTTCCTGTTTTTAACCCCGTTTGTCTTGGATGGACCGCCCAGCTTTGGACTTTTGCCTCTTCTTGGACTCCCCTTTGGACACAGTTTTGGACTGTTTGCCTCGGCCACACCTCCCCCGAACACCAGCGCACCATGGACACGCCCCCTGTTTTCATTCCTGACTCCCGCATGCTTTTTCCCTGTGTTTTCCTCACTCAACCCCGGCTTGTGTCATCTGCATAGGGTCCTGAAAGAATGCTTTCGTTACAATAACACTCGGATACTAGTACTGCAGACCCTTCCAAAATCCTTTTTAAGGTCATTTGCTGCTTATCCTGCTGTTCGGGAATCAGTAAAGAGAAAAGCACCAGTCACATTCCGGGGCTTATGGGAATGACCTAATGACAGGCTTAAAGAACCCAAGAAGCCGAGTATTTCAAATCTTCAAAAACACTGAATCAAGAGTGACACACAAACCAAAAGGCACAAGTGGAAACTACATGGAAATGCAGTTAAAACCAAAAAAATAATGTACTTCATTATTTCAATGGTTTTGGGAGTATGGAAAAAGTTACCTAGCCATGTTGCTGAAGCTGATATCCTGGATTCCTTCAAGACACAGCTGAATGTTTCCACCCAAACAGGCAGGATGGCCAAATGGCTTCCTCTGCTTTGTAACTGCTCTTGCGTTCTTAAAACAACGGGAAATTACAAAGCCTCTATCACAATGCAGGGCTCTTCACAACCGAGTCCCAGTTCAGCCAATGAAATATAGGGTCTGGAAAGACACAAAACGGACTTTAACGCAGACCCAAATAAGACATTTTACACAGCCCTTCAAGATTTTACAATAAGCTGTAACGTGGTAAAGCTATAAGATGGTGCTGAATGACGAAGAGGAATTAGATAGGGTTCAACTTCAAATACACCCACCGCCACAGAATATGTGAAGCTTTAGATAACCCGAATCTTACCTAAGTCAGAAGCAACCCTCTCTTAGCAATTGCGAGACTACTGTTCGGTATGGAGAATTAACCATGCCCAAAGTTGCAGCGATCCACCTTACTTTTCCTAACTGTGCTGGCAAGTGAGGAAGAAGCGGTAGGAGTTGCAGGCACATTGGGATTCATTGTCCTTAGGAAGTGTGTGTGCTAATAACAGAGGGGGGGCTAGAGAGCCAGAGAGAGTGTAGCAGCTGCTGGGAGGTCAAGAGACAGAGAGAGAGATGGGAAAATTCTCCCATTTCTACAGAGAGAAGTGAAATAACAGAGGATGAAATAAATCTTTTTAAAACCCTATAATTAGTCTAATCAAACAACAAACACATCTCACACAGAACAGCAAATAATTGAACACTGGAGAATTGCAGAACAAATGTATAGATACTGTACTCGATACCGGCATCCCGTCCCTACACCTTACACAGTACTGCTCAGTAAACAAACACAAAATAAAACGGACTGCAAATAAAAATAAGACAGCCACTCGGGTGCTTTCCTGACATGATGTCAACACACGTGCGTCACCACACCTGATGCGCAATGCGAGGCGAGACTGAAGCACCACACAGAGGCCAGGCGAAGAGCTGCTCGCGTTTACTCCTCCGCGGGACGAACCTGCTGCGCTCCTCGCTCTTTACACTAGTGACAGACTTTCTGGAACCCGAAAGGTTTGTCATGGGACCCATGGGAGGTTTTTGACAACGAGTCGAGCCTTAGGTAACCAGAGGAAAGCGTGCAAAGAGGGGTTACGGGCTGTTCCTGACAATAGCTTGCCACAACCACCAAAATAAAAGGACATTAAATTCACCGTCACGAGGGGCCCGTTTGACACAGCCAGCTTATTTGTTCGGCTCTACCAGTCCACAAGGAAAGAATAAGACAAAAAATCATTCAAAATGCATCTAGCACGAATTCAATAAGTAATTTAAAGTGCAAAAAATAGCTCACTGACTTTGCCAACTATAAACTTGTGATCTTTCTCAAGCTGAAGCCAAGAGAGCAGATTGCTCCTCAGGCTTGACAGAGAGCTCACTGGCAGGGCTGTCAGCTTTTTATTACTGAAGCTCCTCCCCCTTCCCCCCCAGGTACCACCCATTAGTCTCTTAAAGACATACCGCTCCTTTACATAGACTTTTCCAAACAACAGTGATACGCAAAATCACCCTTCTCCACACAAATGCCCCTAATGTTTTAGATTTGAGGTTTTCTTAAGATTTGTTTTTGCAACATTGTAATTCATGGAAAAATGGTTGAACACTAGTGTTTTTAAAAGGCTTAGGGTAACAAGCTTTCCTCCAGGCACTAGAGGGCGCTGTGGAAATAGGGGAGAAGCCAGCCAAATATTATTTCCCAGGCTTGATCTTCTTGACCGAACATGTTCTCACCTATGAAGTTCCTCTTCTTTATTTTCCTTTCCCAGCCTGATGCTGCCAAAACACCACAAGTTTTCCGAAAGGTTTGTGCACAGTTTCTTTGGTAAAAAAATTGAAATAAAAGAAAAGAAAGGTAAAAGGTAAAAGAAAAGGTAAAAGAAATGAATAAAGAAAAAATGATTTCCCAAAGAGTGGCATCCCATCACACTGCGTTGTGACATAATCAATTAACTACCAAACGGGCAAGATAGGATGACTTTGCCGTTATTTGTAACCTTCTGTAATGAAAGCGTTCTTTACGGACCCTATGCAGACCACACAATCTGGTGCAGAGTGAGGAAAACACAGGGAAAAAAGCATGCAGGGCTCAGAAATGAAAACGGGGGGCGTGTCCGTGGTGCTGTGATGTTCGGGGGAGGTGTGGCCGAGGCAAACTGTCCAAAACTGAGTCAGAAGGGGAATCCGAGACAAGGCAAAAGTCCAGAGCCGGGCGGTCCATCCGAGACGAAGACAAAAACAGGAACTGGGTCGGAACCGGCACAGGACAGGAACAGGAACTAAAACCTAGACGGGACCAGGCGCTCCAGGTCCCGGACTCGCCTGGTACAGGAACCAGTGCAGAGCCCAGAACAGAGTGAGCGCCTGGCTTTTATAGGACGGGGGGCAGGAACCTGAGGAGTTAATTGTCTTCATGTTCTTCCTGATTTCGTCTTGGGATGGCAGCTGCTTGGAAGAGTTTCAGTTGAAGTTAGTTACTTTATTTTGTTTTAATTACTTTGAAGCTCCATAATTCTTAGCTACCGTAGCACGCCATGTCACATTTATTTTCTATCCATAAAATCGCATATTGCAACTTCATACAGTATTTAAATTCCTTGTGCTATCACATAAAGATATAAAGACACTTGGGTGTGCTATTTTTAAAACTTCTAACTTCCAGTATCAAAGACATATTTTATACTTGTGTTAAAATTTAGGGAACACCAACTAACTCCACAGAAAACGAATCACTAAACTGAAATTATCCTTTATACCACTATATATTACAGTTCTCACTCTTCCCCCACCCTCCCATCGTCACCTGAGCTCAGTCCCGAGGAGACACTAAATTGCACCAGTTCACAATCAAAAAGGACTTATAAGAAAGTCCTTATGTATAAGGCAGCAGGCATTCTGTAGGTACAAAAGGAAAACCAACATTCATCCACCAAAAAAACCTCTGGATCCCAGAAGAAAACTACCACCTGCCACCTCCCACAACAAACCTAAAGGAACCCAGAAAACGAACTAACTGAAAATAACACATTACACCTAACACAATATATGAAATATTCATTAAAATACACATTTTCCTTAAAAACAATTTTACGGTTTGGGTTATTGCCTTGAAATGAGAGCTGTAGTCCCAGTTTCTCAGACTGGTTGTGAAATCTTGGTGACAAAATAAATGGACTGACGGTGTGGGACTGCAGGAGGCGTGCGCAGTGTGGAGGTGGAGCCTGTGTCTAAGGGTGAACCGTTGCCTTGACAACCACAACTGAGGGGGTTAGTTGTGGATGGGAGCTGTTTGAGAGCCCACTGAGCACTGCCCCTGAGGGACCAGCGGGCAGGACCTCGGGCCTGAGGTACAGCAGCTGCAGCTGAGAGAGGGGACATCTGGGACTAGCTCTCCTATAGTACGTGCGAGGCTCAGCTGTGATGAGAGAGAGCCGGGTTTGAAGCAGGTGGAAGACGCTGCTGGCGCGACTACCCGGAGAGAGAGAAGAATCATCCAAATGCTGCAACAAACAAAAATACCCCCCCCCCTCCCCCCTGCAAGGGGAGAAGATTACTGCGACAGTCCCGGAGGGGACTGTGGAGAAGGAGCGTAAGGAGCTTTTTTTCTCCTCCTTTCCTGTCCCAACGTGTCTGTTTTCAGGTCTCGCTCTTTTCCTCCAGCCCAAACAGGGTTAGTCCAGTCCAAGCTGTGTATTTTTCCTTTCAAACGGGGCATTGACTTTTACCGGTGTACGCTGTGGCTCTTCCCAAAAACCTGCACTGGTAGAACGGTATCACAGAGTTTTACGAATTAAACACAAAATGGTGAGCTTGGTAAAAGCACTGTACAGTAACCATGTTGTCATTTCATTGTAGTTTGAAATACATTCATTAATATTGATTCTTTATAACCCCTAAATATAAAAACAGCGTTGCAGTGCACCTCCAGCCCAGAAGAGGGCACTGTGGGAAAAGGCCTTTGGCCGACTAGAGGCTCTTTCACAGGGTTTAAATTTGGCCCTGACTGATGGTGAGTTTTTGACTGTCAGACTGTTAAACCAGGTGTTTGAAACTAATGAGTATCTGCCACTAAAAAACAATTCATTGCTCACCCAGCTATCTCATTCCCATTTTGCCCATTGTGTTTTTCTCCCTTCTGACCTACTGCATACTACAAACCAAAAGGTAAGTACTAAATTGGTTTGTTTTTTCATTTGTTTTACAGGCCTGCAAAAGGCCCATCACACTATACTTGTATAATGTATGAGTAACAGTGATTGCAATACACACCAGTTAATTTATACAGTAACATATTTGCACATGCTGAATGAAGAATAGCAGGCTTGTGTTTGAGGTATCCAGAAATGTTCTGAGAAGCTGGATAGCAGCATGGAGCAGTGATCAGGTTCAAATCCTGGCTGGGACCCTACCTCACTCAAACTGCCCCAGTAAATGTCTTAATGTATAAATGGGTTTCCAGGGCTGCCTTTGTGAGACTTAAAAAAAACATAAAACAATCACCAGGAAAGTGGGGCAACAAAGTACAGAACGAAAGCCAATGACCAAGGAAACAGCTACACCTCAAGACCAGTACACGAAGACCATCAGCTCTTGTGACCATTGAGAGGACGAGGTTGCCAATAGCTACTGTAGTGATTGCTCTCTGTATAACCTGGTGCTCTCTTCAAGTGGGTGTGTTATAAATTTAAGAGGCAAAAGGAAAACAAAATGAACTGAATTTCCAATATGGAACCACAGTATCTGCAGGTAGATTTGTATGGACCAAAAGAAGCGAACCAGACCAGCAATGATACTATGCCAAACCTTTTCCATGGGCTAAAGTGAGTACAGAATTTTATATCTGTGCAGTAAATGATATTACATCAAGCTACATGAGTTGATGTTCAACACTTGTCAGTAACACTATATATCTGACGAAGGAATGATATACCATATGTTTGTGTCCAATAAAAGCATAGGGAAGTGTCTGGAAAGTCTGAGGGGGTATATTTTCCAGAGGTTTTTGAAAAGGGATTGAAACTGAAGGAATCCTCATCAAGGAAAATGTAAGGAGGTTCTCTGATACCATTCTATACAATCTGGAAAAATATCAAACAGTTATTAAACTAACAAAAACACAGCTGGAGAGCTGGACAGAAGCGTGGTCTGGACAGAAGCTGGACAGACTCCAGATCCCAATCCAATCGAAACAATCTAGCAGTACAGGGACTAGAGAGAGACATTTTGGACAAATGGTTCAAACCCCCCCTTAAAAATACATAAGCAAGCAGAAATGCAGAGTGCCAGCAAAACAGTGAGAGGTTAGAATAAATATATGTAATAATACAAACTGTATAATTGCACACACCTTTGTAAAACTAGTGCACAATAAAGGAATGCTGTCTTTATTAAAGGTTTGTTCTTCAAAAAGGCAAACAACGATAGGATATACTGTATGGTTAACTGTAAAAGTTTAAACCAAAGGTTATGTTCAGATTTCGCAATGTGCTAATGAGAAAATTGTGTATAATTCTGGTCACCGTATTGTAAAAGATAATGTTGCTCTGGAATTGGTTTAGGGAGGAGCAATGGAAAACCCTGCATTGATAGGCAAGAAGAGCTGGATCTCTTACATTTTGAACAGAGAGTACTATAAGGTTACAGATATAAGTATTCTCAAAGATCCTGATCTGGTAAACATAGTGGATATCTTTAGAATGAGCAGTGAAAAAGAACTGGAGGGCCCAGGTAGTGCCTTGGAAGTGCCTTCAAATCTATGAACTGGAGGATCTTCTTTACACAAAGGGTTGTGGGAGTATGGAACAAGCTACCCAGCTTTGCTTATGGGGCTGCCACATTGACTTCTTTCAAGAAACATGCAGATGAGATCCTAGGAAATCTAAACTTTTTTACAGTTATTAAAGTATTACAAGATTGCAGACCTTTTAGCTATTGACTTAACGAATTACCTCCGCTCAGTGATAGTTTTCGATCTGAGCAACAAGGTTTCTCTGTCTTCCATTGGGGCTATTCGTGGACCAGCACAAGTACAGTCTCCTTAAGGGGGAACTGCAGTCCACATTTCTCAGACTGGTTATTAAATCTCAATAACAAAATAATTGCATTGACGCTGGAGACAAATTTTACAAAGTTCGAATTAGGCACAAAATTGTGAACTTTGTGAAAGTGTAAAAGTGCGCTGTAAGTTACCATGTTGTCACAAACTTGTATTTGAGTTGCCATGAATTGTGATCTCACACGGCCCCTTCCTGCTCACTAGTCACCGTAATGACTAATGTGATGTAAGAGAGAACAAGTACAGGTTGTGCCGCAGAAATGTTTCCACGTGATCTGATGTAAATTTACAAGTAGTGTTTTTCAGCAAAACTGTCTCAAAGTCGAGAGCAATATTTCTATTGGATTAAAAGAGATGTACATGGTGCTGCGTGTACCTGGAAATTTCTTAAATTGGAGGTTTTACAAGTTACTGTCTAAATTGTACTTATATTGGGGTTTGAAATGCACTCATCAGTGCTGATTCTTTCTAACCCCGAGATATAAAAATAGTGTTGCACTTCCCTTTAAAGGGCCAGTAGCCCTTAGGAGAAGCCAGTGTCCAGAACAAGCAGCCACTGTTCCTGCAGTAGACTTGCCCTTTAAGAGTATCCTGCAGTTTCCGATCCCCATGTCCTGAGGCGGTAGGAAGGATACAGCTGAGCCTGGAGCTACGCACCGAGGTACATATGCTGCCTGACAATGCGCTATTGTGCTGCATCGTACTTTATGTATAGGGGGTAAAGACGAGTCTTTGAATATGGAAATTGAACAAGTTTTAATTCTCTAAATAGAGTCCTTGAGGGGAAATAGAGAATGACACATGCAAAGCGCAGTGTGTTGATTGTATTTAAACGTTTTGAGAGAAAACATTTCTGATGCTTGCTTACCGTAATTGTTTATGCCAAAGATTTAGATGGGTAAAGAAAAACAAAGACTATTTTTTCAGTGAGGATGAACATTCAACATTTGAAAATGGTGTGAGCTGAGTGAAATGTTCTAATTTAATTTCAAAAGCCTGTTTCACGAAGTGCAGTTTTGTGTTCTTAGATGAAAATATCACCGCTAAGCATAGAAGAAGCAGTACAGTACTAGTACTCCAGTTATCAGAAAACATTTTCTTTCCATTACATTTGTCTATTACTTTCCATGAACAATAATTCAAAAGAAATGTTATTGTTGGGGCATTTAACAATAGTGTTTTCCTACTTTGGCATTTTTGTGATGTTTGAGCAGATCTTCTGTAAATCTCCAACTACTGCTCATCTCTGCTCATTTGCCGGACTTCTGATTAAAAACTCATTTTTTCTTTGCAATAGTAGATTTCAATTTACCTGTTCTATGGAGATGTAGAATGGAAGTGCATTCAAAACTGAGACCAGAAGGCACTTCTTTACACAAAGGGTTGCGGAACTATGGAACAAGCTACACAGCCATGTTGCTGAAGCAGATAGCTTTGCCTCTTTAAAAATTAGATGGAGGAGCGTCTTTACTTAATTAGCTACTATAGCTTTACTTATATATGCTATATATGTCCTTATAACTGGATAAACCACAGTGGTGTGCTATCAAACTTGATCCACTGTTTTTCTGATCAAAAGAGCACAAGAAATGAGAGTATAAACATGTTTTGGTTGCTAGTGGGAGAGGTAGCTTTCTATTCCCTTGGGAGGGTCAATAAAGAGTATTATTTGAGCAAACCAATTACTTGTCCTAACATTACTCGTGTAAATTGGTTTACAAATTCTCAGCACCGAAATGAGAAGCAGGTAAAAAGCCCTCAAGCCCCACTGTCAGGAGCATGCTGTATCTGCCTGAAATGCAAACTTTGGCTCCTTTTCTCAGAAACGCCCCCAACACAAAAACCCTCCTGCATTTGAATTTAAGCAAATATTTCATAGGACATAGTCCCCCAAACAATAATGTGTCACAAAATAAGACTTATTACACCCATGTCTCATCAGAATCTGGTCAAAGAATGCTTTTCTCAAAAGGAACACCAGACCTCTGCGCAAACTATTGGAACAACATTACACAGATCCACAGAACCTGGAATGACTACATCTGTTACAGTACATTGCTGGATATAACCTTGGATTTCCCAACGGTCCTTGGTTTCGTTTATAGTGCTATCATCAGTGCGCCTAATTTGTGTGCCATTTTAAGCAAAAAGTTTTTGGGGGTCTTTTCCAATTGGATCTTCTGTCTGTCACATGGCTTTGTCCTTCAGTGGGATCTCACAGAATAGGAGTTTCACTCTGGCTGCTTTGAAATGATACACTTTCTGTGCCTTTGTTTTGTGAAATGTTCTGTAAAATATGCAATTTCTGCCTTTACTGTGCTGCTTAATTGCTATTTGCATGGTGTACACAGCAGGGAAACCACTTTTGCCTTTGACTTCACACAGTATAGTGTAATATAATATTAAAACAAGATCTGTAAGGTTTGAATCCACATTGCTCTTTGGCAACTGATCAAAATGTCACCAGGAGGCACAGACAGCACTGACATGTTCACAGATCTTCTGTCACGTCATCTTTATTCAGTTCCACGCGGTGTGTCACTCTCAGCTGCTGGCATAATGGATGCACTGCCAGTATCATAACTCATGCCTCTTTCTTGCTGTTTTCACTCCAGCAGAATCCCTCTCTTAGTTTTTTGTGAATATTCTGGTCTTTACTACTAATGGCGCTTCAGGAAACAAAAGTCTGTCTTTGATCAATGGCTTCTCCCCAAGACTACAGAAAAGGTATAAAGGTTTCCAACAGCAATACAAGCCAGCTATTGTCTTGGCACCATAGGAAAAACCTTGGCATTTCTTGCTCATATTCTGAAAAACACATGTAATACTGTATGCTGTGTGGAGAACAGGCAGCAGAAAAATTCCAGGGCTCAAAGAAATGTCCCACCCCGACAGGCTGAAGAAACTGAAACTATTTAGTTACAAGGGAACCTAATTAAAGTATTCAAAAAAAACTCAAATGCACTAACAAAGTTCACCCAGTGGACATTTTCAGAATGAACAGTGAAACATGAGCCAGAGGAAACAAGTGGGAAATAATCATTATAATAATAATTGCTTATACTTATAACTCAAAGCGCTGTACAGGTAATGGGGATCCCCTCCACCGCCACCAGTCTGCAGCCCCACCTGGATGATGTGACAGCAGCCATAGTGGACCTGTACACTCACCACACACCAGCTCTCAGTGGGGAGGAGAACAGAGTGATGAAGCCAGTTCAGAGATGGGGATTATTAGGAGGCCATGATGGGTAAAGACCAGGGGGAAATTTGGCCAGGACATTGGGGTAACACCCATACTCTTTTTGAGAAATGCCCTGGGATTTTTAATGACCACAGAGAGTCAGGACCTTGGTTTTATGTCTCATCTGAAGGATAGTGCTTTTTTTACAGTACAGTGTCCCTGTCACTATACTGGGGCATGAGGACCCACAGAGACTGCAGGGTGAGCGCCCCCTGCTGGCCCCACTAACACCTCTTCCAGCAGCAACCTTAGTTTTTCCCAGGAGGTCTCCCATCCAGGTACTGACCAGGCTCACACCTGCTGTGTTTCAGTGGGCTGCCAGCTGTGAGTTGCAGAGTGATATGGCTGCTGGCTATGTGTGAATATGCACATGGAGAACACAAGACACTTGTTTAACCAAAGGGTTGTGGGAGGATGGAACAAGCTACCCAGCCATCTGTTTTTAGTTTCATTGTTTTGATACACCTGAAGTCAAAACAAAGTTGTTTGCAGAAATGCGTGCACAGTGTATTTTTCTGATTTAATCACACCCCACCTGAGCAAAGACACATTCTCCCAAGGGCTAAAAGTGTCACGAGCTTGTAGATGTGGCCCCGATAATGCTCTTATTATGCACACCTAGAAGCTGACTCATTGCACTGCTTGATACTCTATAAATAGCCAGAATTACAGCACTACAGTTCAATTTCAATTCAGAAATGATCACAACCCCACTAATAAGTGGCAAACAATAGCTTCATGTTACATATTTGTAATTCTAACAGAACACCATCACATTGAGGACATGGACTAAGTTGCTGTATTTTAAAGAGCTACCTCAGTCTGATCCCACCATGTACAGTACTTCGTAGGGATTAAGGCTCTCCCACTTTTTCTCTCAATCAGTCTCTCATTCCACCCCCTTCTCTCTGGAAGGGGCCTGAATTTTGCCCTTTGTTGGATCTTCCCCACATTTTTATTGAAAAAAACCCACTTTAAAATGATGAGGGCTTTTATTCAAATTGCAGCACGGCACCCAGGGGCACCCTATAACCAGAAGTGCTTCTATTCCTAGCGAGCTGCAATCGTTAGGCCCCCTCCTGCTTGTCGCCTCTTTGCTCCTGTCACAGGCACAGTGAAAGTTCACTGTTGCTCGGGTAAAAGCATTTGTGACAAGGCAAGAGTAAGCGATCACCGCAGGGCAGAATCGATCGGCTTCATCAAAACTAAACAATGCAGCTCGCTGTTAAATCTGTCCGAAATGTGCAGCCTACTTCTGTAATAACCCTTTCAATTAAATTAAATTCATTTTTATATAGCGCCTTTAACAACAAGTTTGCCCCAAGGCGCTTAACAAAGCTGTGTGAAAATACATGACATTACAATACAGAAAGAGAAGAAGCCAGAAGACAATGGAGGAAAGGAACCAAAAACTCCTCTGTAAGGAGAAAAGAAACCTCTAGGGGTCCAAGGTCAACTGGCTGCCCAACCTCTCTGGCCATGCTAAGATTATACAATTCTAAAAAAGTACTAAATGTAGAGTATTAGTAGGTCTTCCATCATGTTCTTCTGTGTGCCAGTACTCCATGCAGATCTCTGTAGACCAGCAAATCCTCCTTTCTAAACTGAATTTTTGTATTTGTGTAGAACAAATTAGGAGGTGCTCATCTATTGTAGGAATGCTTGCTTTGTAAGAAACATTTACAAACAAATGAATGGTTTTCATTTTTATACAATAATTCACAGGCAGTGGGAAGTACCTCTGTTGAACATTCTGGTTTTGTTAGATTGACAAATGCTGGTTTTCTACAAGCTGAGCATACAGTATATTGTTTTTATTAGATGTGTGAGACACATTCATATGATGACGATGCAGCTACAAACGGTGGCTGAAGAGTTCAATAAAAAGGTATTTTATGTATTTACGAACCTCAAAAAAGCAGCTCTTTTTTCATTCACTCAAAGAAAAAGCATGCAGAGCGTCCACCCCGAAAATGGTCAAACCTGAATAGTTTTCAGAGGCACACGGTTCACGTCTTTCACTAATGAAAGTTCATAAAGGGTTGAACCCATACTGTACATTGCATGATCAGCAATCATTTGACATTCATACTTTCCCTCAAGTTCACAAAGGGGAAAAAAGATTTCTTGTATAACACTTCCTTCCACATGCTGTGCACATTTTTAGTGTCATTTCACTAACAAATCTGATCTCCATGGCAACCTGTTATTCCGCGCAGCACCGGTTTCTCTGATTGACTGTATGTTGTGTTTGGATGAATTGGTTTGTTTACTCATTTATGCATCTATTCCTTCACTCGTGCCACAATTCGTTCATTCCACCGACGCTGCCGAACAGGCCGAGCTTGGGCACCGTCTGGAGCTGCGAAATGATGACTCTCGCACCCAGCGACACCTGCCACAAGATGTTGTCTTTCGGATGATATCTACTAGCGCTGCTGATCTGTTATCTGCCAAGAAGTGTAACAGTGTCACACACAGGCTGGAGCTCAGTCCCTTGGATCTCCAGCATCTGCGAACGTGATCCTTGTCAAGACAGACTCGTCTTCCAGCTGGTAGCTATCAGAAGAGGCCTCCCCTGTGTCCAGTGAGGACCATCTGATCCCACAGGTTGAAACAATCCTAGTGACAGTTCAGGGTCCTCAAGGCAGGGGGGCTCAATGAGGATGACAACTGATATGAATATGAATGAGGATTTCATTAGAAAAAAATCAAAGTGTTATCCAGTACTGTAGGACAGTGTATGGTCAAAAATACGTAGATGAAGAAACAGGTTATGGTGTTTTATATGTATGCCACCATATTGCTTGACTGACCACTCATATCAGTATACGAAACATTTTGATCTTTTTCCATCAGTACACTAATGAGAGTTAAGGTTTCAGCAGTGTCAAACAAACTGTTCGAATGTCCTGAGAAGCAATACATGAGGATACTGTTTTAGTGAAGGAGCATATAAAAGAGCAATTTTTAAAATATACATTTGTTCAGTCTTTGGACTTCTACAGAGAATTCACTTAAGTGCAGTCTTTTTATTCAACGGTGAGTCCAATGTTTGCTCTGGCCTTCTGTTCTAATCCCTATTGCATGCTGCGTCTTTACAGACATCTGGGCATTTGATCTTGAAATGTGTGTTTAGTATTGCCACATAAACCACAGTAATATCTGAATTGTAGATGGCAACAATTAGGTAAGAGAGCGTTGTGCAGTTTATATAAAAAAACATTTAATTTAATATTTAAATGTAAAAGGCACAAAATGAAAATATTAACAAAAATGAAAAAAATTAACTTCAATGGTTACTAGTTATGTAGTCTGCTAAAAGAAAAACATTCTTGTGTTTCAAGGAATTTACATAGTATCAGCACTATAAACTCTAGCGCAAAAAAAATATTTTTAGAATGGTAACATTTTTGTGTAAAAAAAAAGTAAAAGTAAAAGTTTTGGTCATGAAGTTAATTGTTGCTGTTACTGTTATTATTGGAGTTTATTTTTGGACTTCTTACCCTCAAATCACTATTCAATTTCTCCAGCTAAATTCCAGCTCTGAAACTAATTTTGCTACTGCTTTTGGAGTAAATGACTTCCTTATGTGTAAATGGTGTTTGCTCGATCATTTTTTTTCATCTTCTGTAAATGCAAAGAAGACCAATCACATTAACTTAAAACCATTCTTATTCTAAACACCCAGTCCTTGTAAGAAAAGAAGGTCATCAATCTTACACAGTCAAGAAAACATTCTTCTACTTGTGTAGAGTTCATATCAGACCCCAGCCCTCCAGAGACTCTTTCTACAGGAAGGTTGAGCCCTTGAACAACTTGCATTATCTTGGAGAGTATAGACAGTAGAGGCCTGAGGAGAGCTTGAATTGAAGCAAATGTATCTTTAAGGATCATTAACAGAAACCACACTTAGTATTTCCTTCGGTATTTAAGAATAGAAATGATTTCAACAGAAAGCAACCCTTGTCCATTCTCAAAGCTCTCACACTCTGGCAATATATATATTTTTTAAAACTGGGGGGCAGTGTGATTTTCTAAGGATTGTAAGTTATCAGCAGTTTGTGAACAGCTGATTTCCTAAAGCCGTACAAGAGTATTTATGGTCAGCTCAACATCTCTATTGCGGTGGATCTGTTTAGTGAGCTTGACACAAATTGTGAAT
Organism: Lepisosteus oculatus; assembly: GCF_040954835.1. Taxonomy (NCBI): domain Eukaryota; kingdom Metazoa; phylum Chordata; class Actinopteri; order Semionotiformes; family Lepisosteidae; genus Lepisosteus; species Lepisosteus oculatus. The sequence continues at coordinate 70,125,400 of NC_090698.1, read as the reverse complement.
GAAGAGGAAACTGCTCTGTTATCATGGGTGATACTTTCACAGTCACAGTAGGTGATCTGTTGTAGCTGAATAACAGTGATGCTATCGCTTATCATACAAAAACAGCTAGAGAACTCTGGGCCCTAGATACTTAAAAAAAGTGCAGCTTAAATATTTTGACTAAACAAGCCATTACTGTCTGACTCGGGAGTATCTTTAGCCTGATGTATGTCAACCTCTAAAGTTCTAAACCTAACAAGTGGAAAACTACAGTCTTTTCATCTGTCCGCTCTGCTCTGTATCTGCTTTTCAGTACATAATCTGTACCTTTAGTACCTTACAGAGATGGGGAGCAGTGTGTGAAACACATTATCCAGAATATACTGAACTCAGGCCTAGCTAGCTGGCCTACATTTTAAAGCAATGCCTTACTGTAGATTACAGGTATTAAAGAGGCTGATACCCTAATATGTTTTGGTGGAATATTTTGGGATTAGTGTGCTAGTAGAACAGCCCAGATAGAACAAATATGACAGGCTGATCCTCTGTTGAATTATTATGGTTAATACTCAATCTATGACTTTTAACCCACAAAATACAATCCATTTCCCCAACAGTCGGGTGCCAAGCCATCCACAAAGGTCAAGTGTAAAGTCAATTTCCCTCTTTCGGCCCAATTTACAATCACATTAATGAATGACTACCCATTTATACATAATACGTATTTTTTAAAAAAAGACAGAACAGTGGCAGCAATGCTAACTAACTGTGCCTCGTAACACTGGGACCCTGGTTTCAGCTCCTGGGGTGGCCTCTGGGTGGAGTTTGCATGTTCTTCCGGTGTTCGACTGGGTTTCCTGCAGGTGCTGTGGTTTCTTCCTGCAGCCTAAAAACGTACTGATGGGATGATTGACTTCTGGGGAAACTGGCCCTGTGTGATTGTGTGTGTTTTTTGTCTGTGTGTGCCCTGCGACAGGCTGGTGTCCTATTCAGAGTGTACCCTGCCTTGTACCCGTTGTTGCTGGGACTGGCTCCAGCTCTCCCATGATCCTGAGCTGGGAGAAGCAGTTAGAAAATGCACAGACAGAAATATCTGGGGGAAAAAAAATCAAAGTATGCACATAAAGCCCCATAACAGAAGTAAAAACAAACCGCACAGAGCTCCAGTACCTAAAATGTAAAATTATGAGCTATGAAAGAACTATATAAAGCAAAATTAATTTTAAGAAAATAAAGAGCAAGGCATGGTTAACCACAGATTTGATAACCACAAACCACTGGCTTTCGGATGTCTATGAAATTCTGTCAGAAGGTTCTTGGAACTTATCTGAGGATACAGCAGGGGACAGAGAGATCTCTGACACAGGCTATTACAAACACAAGCACTAGGGTGATATCTGAGAGGCCAAGCTTGCTGTTTCTGGAAGAGCAAATAAGTAAAGAAACTGGTCCAGGAGGTAGCGAAGGCATGAACCAAAATCTCAGAGGCTTCCTGTTATCCCAGGTCTGAGGAGAGCTACACAGTTCATTCCTTAAACTGGAACCCCTCCCTCCTCCCATTTTCCTAATACTAGACAAGGAAAGCTATTTTAACAAACCTGGAATAAGCTGTGAAATAACTGAGTTCAAGGCTGTAATCTGGCAGCAAAACTCCAACATCTTGTTACTCAAAAAGTGACCAATGTTAATTAAGTGGTTTAATTTTGCCGTCTTTTTAACATTAGCTATGCCATGATGAACAACATGACAAACAAAAGTGACAAAAACAGATGTATCTTTTGTCCTCGGTCATTACCCAACAATACAGCTGTTGAGTCATTAAGCACACTATCCCCAAGAGTGAAGAAAAATGATCAGACGTAACAATTAAGCAGAGTATCAGTTTTAATGGGTAACAATCGTGGCACAACAATCTAGCAGCAATGAAACTGATTAATGTGTGGTGATGGAAAAAAATAATGAACACCAAACTGCGTATGATAAAAAGGAATAGGCTTGGTACTTTGACTGACTATTAGAAATCTGGGTACACACAAACCTGCTTATGAATAGAGTACTGTGTTCTTGTTCTTGAAGAACTGGGATCTTCAGTTTTGTATTCTTCCTCACTTGTTAATTGCTCCATTTAGCCAATTATGGAGTTATTGGACAACGTGTACATTTTTGTACTTTCTCAACTTAGCGGGAACTGCTGTCCTTCATGTTATATAACCATTCTGTTTTGAATATCTTTAAATCATCCAATGGTTAAATGCTCAATATGTTCAATTAGGCAAATAACTGGTAAAGTTATGTAAAGTACAAGTGGGAAGAAAAACAAATCTATATCCTGTCTGTTTCGAGGAATGGAATTACAGACAGGAGAGAAAAACAGTATCACACGAACTCTTCCACGCTTCTGTGCAATTCTCAGTACCGTACTAAGACAGCAGGACTAAGAGACAGACAGCACTCCCATGCATAAACACCTATCTTTGAGGAAGACAAACTGTGCTGGATCTCAGTCCAACTCTATCTGCCTTTAAGGTAGAAACTGCACAGCCTGGTGAATTTGCTTATCTGCCATACAGCTTATAGATTAGTTAAAAGTGATGGAGATACTGTATAGGAAATACCATTTCATGAAGTCAGACAGAAAATGCTTTATTCAACAAGAGCAGCTGGCCTTGTTGATACCACACTAGGAGGATTAGCAAATACTGCACATTACACAGCAAAAGGAATAAAAAAAGAGACCAAATTCAGGATGCAGGAAATACCTGGCAGATGACATTTAAGGCAGACATCACAGAGTGTTGCACCATACAGTCCCTCTGAGATACTGACTCTAGATTCTGCATACAACTACGACAGCACTTCTGTGAGAGTATGGTGCGGCGTGGAGGGGAGGGGGCGTTGTGCATGCTTTGTTAATTGGGCAGCTTGTGTCAGCATTCTGTAACAGTTCCTATTCCAGAATAGGAGGTGCAATCCCTCTGACCAAGCCTGTCGGTGGCAGCCATCCGTAAAGCTAAAATTTAATGGCCAGGAATGGTTAAGCTCTGGTTCCCGTTGTCACATTCGCAAACCCCTCCTCTTCAGGGCGCTCCAGCCCTTCCCTGTTTTCTACTCATCCCCCGCACCTGCTCCCTGTTCCAGCCCCCTTTTTAGTTCCCCTTAAAAGCCAGGCGCCCACTCTATTCCGGGCTCTGCTCTGGTTTCCGTACCAGGCGAGTCCGGGACCTGGAAGCGCCTGGTCCCGTTAAGGTTTCAGTTCCCGTTCCCGTGCCGGTTCCAACCCGGTTCCCGTTTTTAATCGTCTGTCTAGGATGGACCGCCCGGCTTTGGACTTTTGCCTCCTTTTGGATTTCTCCTTGGACTCGTCCCTGGATCGTTTGCCTCGGCCACACCTCCCCCGACCAACAGCACTTCATGGACACGCCCCCCTGTTTTCATCCCTGTATCCTGCATGCTTTTTCCCCCGTGTTTTCCCCACTCATTCCCGGATTGTGTCGCCTGCATAGGGTCCTGAAAGAACGCTTTCGTTACACCTGGCTTGTTTAATTATACAGCAGTGCCAGGGGATGTGGATACCAAAGTGAACGTTTCCACTTTGTTTCTTTTAGAGCTCGACTTTATGTGCTGCTGGTTGTGTGAAATGATGAATGAATGTCTCATACAAGACCCTGTTCTCATTTCTCAATGAAGGCCCAGATCATACTTACGCAAAACAAATGCATACTAGAGCTTTACTAGTTCTTTTATAGTTGAAATTGCAGCAATACAGAAATACAGACATACCGTATAATGTTCAATATCACAGCAGTCTTTAAAGCCTCTTTCAATAATAATACTCTTCTCATTTTGTAACTGCTTACTCCTGACTCTGGGGCTGCAGTGGTACCAGGCTGAGCTGGGCGGAGCAGACTTCCCTTTCCGCAGCAACAGCCTCCAGCTCCTCCTGAGGGATTCCCAGACACCCTCCCACACCAGCTTGTCCTGGGTCTGCCCTGGGGTCTCTTTCCAGTGGACTGAGCCTGGTACAACTCCAGGGCGCCCAGGCGGCATCCTCACCAGATTCCCAAACCACCTCAGCCGGCTCCCCTCGATCCAGAGGAGCAGCGGACTCTACTCCTGACGTGCTCCTGGACTGCCGGGCTCCTTGGCCTGTCACGGAGAGGAAGCCCAGTGACCGCATGGAGAAACCCCATCTCTACTGCTTGTACCTCATGCTTTCAGTCACTCGTGTCACCGCAGGTGAAGGTGGGGATGTAGATCGCCTGGATGACTGAGAGCTTCATCCAGAAACTCAACTCCTCGTGACAAATGACCCCTTCACTGTGCACCTCAGCTGAGTAGGTTGTTTGGGTAAAGAAATGCCTCCGGTCCTCACTTTTAAATGTGCTTCCACATATCTTCCCCTCGTGTCACCTGGTGGTTTGCCTTTCACTGTTGATTTTGAAGAAATCCTCTGGGTCGACTGTCAGTACCTTTCGGGATTTTGAATACTCAAAACTCCTTAGTGTAGGAAAGTCCCAGAATGCGTCAGGTTAGTCTTCTCTGGACTGATTTCTCCCAGCTTCACCATCACGTTTCAGAAGAGCGTCTGCATTACTCAGCTGTTCCATCCCACAATCCCCTCTGCCCCCACTCATGAGCAAGACCTCAAGGTACTTCAACTCTGAGGTAGTCGCCTGCCTGACCTGATCTAAAATCTTTTGTTTTTTTTAACCCGAGCCCGCCCGACCTGCGGGTCAACCCGCGCATCACTACCGCCCACGTCAGGTTCTCAGGAGTGGTGTTCGCTGGGCTCAGTGGAGCCGATGTGCGAGCTCAGCTCCTTCCAGGTGGCGATGGGCTGGCACCAGTCGGGTAAGGGGCATAAGCAAGGCAGATCTGTACCTGCCAGACTCGGGCAGTGGAAATAATCATTCTGAATGTGTTCAATGGCTTTCTTGGAGCATCCAGGCCACAGGAAGGCTTATTAAAGGAGATGAGCTTCCATTCTGCACGGTAACAAAGTCTCTTTCAAAGAGAACACGTCATGACTCTGTTTTATAGTTTTGAGGAGGAAGAAAGATGTGTATACAGTACGTTCACTTTCCAAAGTGCCTGACAAATAAGTGTGTCTGAAGCAAGTCTCCATGTACTGTAGCTTGGGGGATCAATGTTGGAGTCAAAGGACACTGGGTCTTTACCACTATATCTGGTAGAAAATGTTACAATGCATAATAATAATGCTATTTTTTTACAAAGCAGGACTCAGAGCAGTGAAATGACCAGCACATTTACCCAGTATTAAAACTACAATGCCTACCTTAAGGGCTTTAGTGGATTAAATACTTCATAGAAGTGCCCAAAATAGAGCAGTTTATCAATATTTAAAACAGACAGGAGACTCAATCATCCCCTGCCATCCCAAAAATATATTATGAGGTACAGCATCAGCATCTAAATGACCTTTTGTTCTGCTCTGTCCTCCTCACAGTCTGTGTTTCAGATATTCTTTGGTTTAAGGAATGGAAAGGAAATTTTAAATTGCTGTTCAATTAAATATTGTCTTGATGTTTTATGGCATATTCCAAAAATCTGCGTAGTTCATTTTCTTCCCACTAAATCTGAATAATTAAAATGTGTCATCGGATTTGTGTCAGTGTCCATCTGTGCCCCGTACTCTTAATATCAGGTTGTATTTATCACCAAGTGAATATCTGTTGACTTTTTATTTGTCTTGTAAAATGACACTTCATGAATTCACTTAATTTCTGCTAAACAACAGAAACTATCATAAACTGGTCCCAGTTTTTTTTACATGACAAGTTATTATAAATAAGTAGAGTATATATTTTTTTTTAAATAAAGACAAGAATCAAGATCAAACAAGAAGCTTTCTTTAGAGATTACTTAGTTGACTGGTCACAATACGGTAATGTGTCAAATATATAATAACATTTTATTTTGTTTCGTATACTACCTGTATTCTTGCAAATTTCTACATTATAGGTGGCTATTTCATTTCAAATGCTTATTAAATTCTAGGTCAACATTGCCTAAATAATAAAACTGTCTGTAACAGAGAAATAATAATATCCTGATAGGTTATATACAAGCTGTAGTTCCCTTGAGCAAGGAGCTTCACTCAGATTGCTCTAGGAAATTGCCCAGCTGTGTAAATGGTCTCTATCATGTGTAAATAGACACAGCAGGTGGGTATTAATGAACTGGACAATTGTTTCAGGGCTTAGAGTGCACATTTCCACATGGATGTGAGTAGTTTTGATATATACAGTAAAGGGCCTCAAACTGTTGCATTATCTGCAAACCTGACAACTTCACTATTCCAGATCCTAGATCATTTACAGTATATAAATTAGGAAGAGAGGTGGTCCAAGTAGAGATCCCAGTAGTACTCCACTAATTATATCAATTTGAATACTTATCCCTTATCTCTACTCTGCTTCTTATTTATTAACAAGTTCTCAATCCAGCTGCATACATTTTCCTGAATGCCAATGGCCTATAGTTGGAGTATTAAGCTTTTATGAAGAACTATATCAAAAGCCTTCTGATAATCCAAGTAGATCATATCTCATGTTCTGTGCGTGTCCATTACTGTTGCTTGTTTACAAAATTCTAAGGAGTTGGTTAGACACTATTAATTCTGTTAATTACATACATTGGAAATAATGTAGTGTGATTAATGGGAGTAATCATCTAGTCTAGTTCTTATAACTTTCAGTAACCTAACATGTAATAAAAGCTAAGTTAGTGGGACCAGTAGGGGGCGCTCGCCCTGCAATCTGTGTGGGTCCTAATGCCCCAGAATAGTGATGGGACACTATACTGTTGCAGGGCTCCATGGAAAGCGAAGGGCATGACAAGGCACAGAAAGGTGTCATGGCCATCCACTGCGACCAAGGAAGTCTCCAGTCGTGACGTTTCTGAGGTGGAGAGAGTGGGACTGCCCCAGTGCAAGAGCTTTCACACTTCAAAAGGCTCTCCCCCACAGGTTTCCTCCTGCAGCTCATCTTCCAAATGGATGAGCTGCACAAAGTACAGCCATCATCGTCGGACACGATGGACAACAAAAAATAAATAAAAGCTAAAATCTATTGGTCCATAATTACTTGGTTCAGTCATGTTACCTTTTTCAAGGACAGATATTACATTCGCAGTTCTCCAGTCCCCGGGTATTAACTCTGTCTTCTATAACTGTTGGAAGAGTCCATAGTTTCTTTTATCATTTCTTTGAATACAGGGCCTTCAGGTCCTGAAAATCTTGAGTGCTTCTAGGAACTGAAACACTTCTGCTAAGTCTGTGCTAGTACTGTTTAAGAAAGAACTTCCTTCTGCTGCCTGAGCTGTGTTGTCTCCTTCTTGTTTCATGAAGGAATCTGCTATTTGTCTTTCTAGACTTTTACTATTGTCATCTGGGATACATGTTCCTTCGTCCTTTGTGCTCTTTTTGCTGTTGTGGTACTGAAATAACCTTTTTTTGTTTTAGGAACAGCTAAAGGTCCATTTCATGTTGAAAGATAAATGAAATAAATATAAAGCTAATGTCTGTGGAGCCTTCTTCATGTGTGTGTGTGAGAGAGAAGGAACGTAGCAAACAAATAAGACAAAGGAAAACAAAAGACAGAGCAGGGAAGAACAGGCATGAAGGAGGTGGAATGGAGTGTCTAAACTAAGGGAGAGCAGGAGGAGAGGTGAAGAAAGCCAAAAATCTGCAAAGAAACGGAGAGGATTTAGAAAGAGATCAGTCTGTCATCGAGAGAAGGAGGGTGATTGATCACGAAAAAATTGTTTTTAGATGTCTTCAATAGGATTTCCAAAACCCATTTGGACGCAGATGGAGAGATCGAAAAGACTGTGTCCGATAGAGGTGAAATGGGAAACTATGGGTTGGGAGTGGTCCTTGATCCTCACAGCTCTGCCGAGTTCCTTGAAATGGGCTGCCAGTCTCGCCAATGTAAATAGCTGGGCATTTTCTGCAAGAGATGTGGTAAACGAGGTTGCTGGAAATACGGTATATGATGTCATCTGGGTGACCCAGACCTGTCCAGGGAGGCCTTGAATGTTTTTTTTTTGTCTAGGCCTTTATTACAATTTTCCTCACTCTGTCGGGCTAATCTCATTTTTACCATGTGCAAGTTCGTTTTACTTCGCCTTTGTGCAAAGTAATTCCTTCATGTTTCTCCAATGAATGCCCTGCTGGGTAATTGAGTGTTCTCCAGTTTGTCACTGCAAATAAGAATTTGTTCTCAATTGAGTTCTCTATTAAATAAAGGATTATAATCCTTCATAATTCACACATCACTGTGAAAGGAGATGGGAGACACAGGCCAGGGACTCCCAGCTGTGAAATTGAAAAGGAAATTTCAAGAGATGCCATTAAAAGCTGAACAGATTCTAATAAGGTGTGAGACTTTTTTGACTAAAGTAAAGAAACCGGCAAATCCCATCATGTTACAGTAGAATAAGCATTATTGATTCAGCAGATGGCAAGGTGCGTTGGGAGAAAATTTAATTTAGCGCTTTACTAAAAAGCAATGTGGTAAAATACACAGACACTCTCTACCTTGTGGCTCAGGACTGAAAGACGTTTGCACTTGTCAGGATGCTAAACCTGTGAGCTACGAAATTATTAACTTGAATGAGAGACAGCTGACTGTTTTCCCATTCTTTTGATACTGAATATTTTTGGGGAATTGCATTTAGCGTACTTTTCGAAGTGACTTTTTTAAGATAGCTGAAGATCTAGAAAAGATCAAACTAACCAGCCTTTGCTCTTCAAATCCAGTAGGGGGATGTAGTGATGGGCTGAAACGTTAAAGAGATTTACAAATTTACAGATTGACAAATGAGTTGGAAGAGAACTGTTTAAATGAGGTGCTTAGGGCACCATTATTTTTTTTCCTTGTCCTTACATGCAGCAGAATTGTGGTACTTCTGTCTAACTTGATTCTCATAACTTTATCCCTGTGGGGCCGCAGAACTGAGTGCTACTTGTATGTGACTCCTGGAAATGGGAGAAGATAAAAGATACAGTTTTCAGTCCCTGACCTATGGGACCTGTAAGCACATATGTTCTGGTGACAACAAAGTTCCATCTCATTTTCATATTGCTTTGCTTTGACCAGCTGTACCGTTACAGCATGGAACATCCTCTCCAAGGCTGTTGTCTCTCCAAAAAACCATGACCATGCTTCTCTGTACCACTTATACCATGTATAAGAGTATGTGTGTACAAACTAATTCTTGTGTGGAAGAATTCACGCAAAGATTCACAAATCTGCCCTGACTTCAGATGGCTGGACGCACAGTTAAGAATGCACAACCCCTACGCCACAAGGCAGCTGCTCTTGCAGGCTGGGAAGCAATATCTTGTCTCCGATATCCACAGTGTATCACATGTTTCACATGCAGATAATAAACTTTTGTTGTGTAATTCACCACACGTAGTGTAAGACTGTTGCACACTGGTCTACACAGAGAGGGCAATCTCATCGGCAGTGTGGAAGATTAAAGTTAAGAATAAGCCTCAAGATCCCGCTTGATCTTGAAAAAAACAAATCAGACACTGTTAAAAAAGGTTAATGAGCAAATCAATAGCATCTTTTTTTTCCACTGAGTCCTGACTTCCCGCAACACTTCACCATGGAAACCATTCATTACATGCTTCTGCACTCCACAGCCAAGGCTAAAAGTTGTGCAACATGCCATCTTTTCAATGAGAATGGTTTTATTTCATTCTGATAATGCCGACGCTCGATCCTTTCAAATGTGTATTTATCACACGTGAAAGTCTTCGTAACACCTACGAATTCTCAGCTGTGGCACTGGAAGTGAGAACGCATCAAGGATACAGGATGTGTCCTGGAGTGTACAGAATCCTGTGCAAAACCAGACAGCCGTGCTGGACATTGTACAGCAGTGAGGCAAACTCCCACAGAACCAAATGCACAACCTTGGCAGTCCAGTACGAGTGAGGGATGTCAGCAGGAACAACACGACTACATCACTGGTTGGCAGCTTTTCCTTGCATTGCCTGCTGTGACTGTTCAGTCCTTTTCTCCAAATGTCTTTAATTTTGACAAAACCACATTTTTGCACTTATAAAGTAACAACGGCACATCCCAGCTGATCTGAAGGATTACTGCTCTGTGACGACATGTTTCATGAAATACAAACAAGTACAGGTATTCAGAATTATCTACAGTACGTACCCACAATAGGCAGTGTTTTAATTCCCGCAGTGCCGGTGCAGTTAAGACTTTGTCACCTAGTTATTGGGGAAACTCTTAATGCAAAATGCTCCCAGATTGCACATAAAAGAAAATCACTAGAGAATCAGGCTCTCCCCTCCCCTTACACAAATATTCTGTATTTTTTTAAATAAATCAGAATTGACAAAAAAATATGTTAAAAATTGCACACCCTTTGGAAAACCTTGGTAGAAGCAAATTACCTTTCTTTAAATAGCTTTTTAATAACAGAAATCATAATAATACAGTACCAGTTATTAGCTGGTACAAAAGTTTTGTGATTCACAACAACATACTATAAAAGCAAAAAAAAAATGTACAGATATCGGTACACACCTTCAGTCACCGCTACTTTAATTATGTGATATTCTGTCTTATCTTTCTGATGAATAAAACCCTTGGTTTTTGTCATTGGTTGGACTGTCACTGTGGTTTTAATGTTATTTAAGTGACGGGAGGTCATATTCAAATGCCAGTGTTTCCCAGTTTCTCCCATGTCAGGTCAGGCCCCCTGTTTAACATCACATCCAAAGGAAAGCACCTCCTACGATACAGCATTTCCTCTCGCCATGCCGGCGCATTGTTTTGGAAATTCTGGTTCAGAGATAAAAGCGCCACCTACTGGTCCACCAACAACACTGGTCTTACTCATCCCAATACTGACCACAAATACTGGCTTGCTTATCTTCACGGATTTGACCAAATACCCGGTATTATTGCTTAATACCTAGGAATAATAATGCTAATAATTAATCATTAATGCTGCTCATCTATAACATTTAAATTCAATGGCTTATGAAGCTGTTTTTTCACTATAAAGTCTTACCTATTACTTCAAAAAACAAATATTTTCCACACCTACAATGAAGATTGGAGGTGCACGCCCAAAGAAAGCAGCAACAGTAATATTCATCCTTCAAGTTTTTAGTCATCACTAAGCCTTTTGGCAAACTGTCTCAAGTCTAATCTACTGAAACAAAAAGCTCAGAACAGCCCACTGATCTGCTCATGAGATGCCGACAGGTCTTCAGCACTGAACCTAGCAGCTATCTGCAAAGTTCACCTGTCGCTAAAGCACACAGTGCAACAGCTGCTTGCTGACAGTTTTTTGAATGCATCTTTAACCATCTTGTTCAAAGTGGGTGATGTACTACAGCCCTAGAGAGGATACATTCTCTTTGCACTATGTATCATGTTTTAAACCTTAGTCTGGTCATCTAAAAAGTACTAAACTGCAGAGGAGAACTACAAAGTTCTCAATATCCATACATTTATTGAATTTTAAAGATCTCAAGTACTCATAAACCTGAATAGATATACACAAGAGTATATGACACATTCAATACATGTGGTGGTTTGATCACTTTTAACAACCATCTTGGAAGGATTTAGAGGTCTCAAGATTGTATTTGATGCATTGTGGATCTTCAGGCAGCTTTTTAAACAAAACTAAAATGAATTCTAACATTACAAACCATTATTTTCTTATCGTTGGGCCCTGTAGCTCAATCAAGGGGACATAAGTGCTGGACCTTTAGGAGTGTACAGTAATCCTGTGACTTGATTAAATTTTAAGTAAGATACTGGGCCCTAATTATGAATTATAATTATAATGCAGCCTACTTTTAATTAGACACAAGCAGATTAAATATTAAATAAATGAATGTCATGTATATGTGAAAAATATCAACCTCCTGTACTGTGGCAACTGTGGGTCTTGAAGCAAACTTTAATAAACCTCTAAAAAGAACCTGTTTCTATTTCTAGGTTTGCGATGAGTTTAATTAGAAGGAAAATGGCCACTTCCGGAGAACTGAAGGAGACACACACAAGGTGTATTTCCCACAGCGTCCCTGTTACGCCGGGCCTGACAAGGCGTTGAAACGGGCTCGGCGAAAATGAGAGTCAACGAGCCAAGATATGCAGCAGTCGAGATAATTTATTCAATGACAGCACTGAAGAGGACAAACAGAGCTGAGGCTGAGGAAACAGCTGAGGCAGTAGCTGCGCAGCTGAAGCGGGCAGAGCAGAGGCTGAGGTCTGAGGTGATGAAGAGGTGATTAGTGGCAATAATGACTGAGGAAAACTCAAAGCAGGGTTAGTGACTCAATGTCTGAGCCCTGAGCCCTGAGGAATAATAATAATTATTATTATTATAATTGCTTACACTTATATAGCGCTTTTCTGGACACTCCACTCAAAGCGCTTTACAGGTAATGGGGACTCCCCTCCACCACCACCAGTGTGCAGCCCCACCTGGATGATGCGACGGCAGCCATAGTGTGCCAGAACGCTCCCCACACACCAGCTCTCAGTGGGGAGGAGAGCAGAGTAATGTAGCCAATTCATAGATGGAGATGATAAGGAGGCCATGATTGGTAAGGGATAATGGGAAATTTGGCCAGGACGCCGGGGTTACACCCCTACTCTTTTCGAGAAACGCCCTGGGATTTTTAATGACCACAGAGAGTCAGGACCTCGGTTTTACGTCTCATCCGAAGGACGGCGCCTGTTTACAGTATAGTGTCCCCGTCACTATACTGGGGCATTAGGACCCACATGGACCGCAAGGTGAGCGCCCCCTGCTGGCCCCACTAACACCTCTTCCAGCAGCAACCTCAGTTTTTCCCAGAATACTGTGCGAGGTTCCCTAATTGGCCTGATAGGCCCGGCCTGATCTCGTAGAGGATGGCCCCAATGAGTCTCCAGCATGTGTGGAATGCGCACTGGTAATTGGTGGAGCTCATGCGGCGGTGCTGGAGCTCGTCAGGGCGTAACAGCCCCCAGTTGCCCTCTGTGTTACAGTTTTATAGTCAGAGTCCAGCCATGTTATGGCCATGAATGGGGGTTTAAGAGTGACCATTCCCTTATGGTCCAGTAGCTATTCCTGATGATGTTATCCTATGTTTCAGCTATTCCTGAGAATTACAACATTACAGCAGGTGTCTGTTTAAAAATTCTCTCAAGTCAGGTCAGGACCCCGGGCCAGATTCGGGTTTCTACAACGTATTCTAAGTTGAGGAGAGTTGAGTGATGTACAGTGACCAAGAGTCTGCACACAAAGAGAAGGTTTGGGAAATGCCGTTGAGTTGCACGTCATTTAAAAGAGTAGATAAAAACTCAGATGTCCATTTCCTTTCTAGATACATTACATATGTCCTACAGTATGTAATAGATACCAGAAGGAAAGCGCAGAACTCAGAATTTTTTTCACTTTCCGCTTTGGAAGCTTCTGCAGGTTCTGTTCTATCTGAGGAATTTTAACTCAATTCAGTCAGAGGTCATAAAGACGCTTCTTCATCCAAGTCAAGCTGCAGCGCTTTCGTCGTAAACAACATGCAGGCCTCATTTAGTCAGACTTGCTCTATTCCGTCCTTTAGCTTCTAAACAGCAGAAGAAAGTAGCTTGCTCACATATTAGCTTCAAAAGTAAAGCGTATTTGTAGGCAGTACAGTACACAATTCCTACAATATACAGTATATGTAGGACTAGTATGAATTTGCACTGTAGTGGAAAAATATTCTTAGCAAAGTATTAAAAAACAGGAAACAATGCCAAATTGTTTAAAGCACAGAAAACCATTTATTATAAGAATATGAAAGATGAATAAACAGCATTTTGGCTGTGAAACCTTCCTTGTGTACAGTATGTCCAGGTTTTTTTTTATTACAGCTGTCTACCCTGCGACACTCCTAAAAAAAGACTACACAGGCAGTGGAAATAAGATCACATACTGTATATGGAAATAATATCATAAGAAATAATCAACAGGGTTTTGTCAATGTAAGACTTCTTTGAACAAATAACAGCAGTAATAGACACACACTGAGCATATAATTTAGTACTGTCTACTAAGATTTTCAAAAGGCTTTTGATAAAGATGCCCATAAAAGAGTACAGGTAGCAGGCGTTTAACAAAACGTACAGGGAAAGGGATTGACAGACTGAACAGAATGAACATTTCTAAGTCTTCAATGTTTAAAACTATGAGGGAACTGGTTTCAGGTATTCAAAGTCCTCAGAGCTAACCCAGGAGATTTCTTCAGAATGAACAGTAGAACATGAATCAGAGCGCACAAGTGGAAAAGATAGTGAAGTGCACTTAAAACTGAGCATAGTGACACTACTTTACACAAATGGTTGTAGGGGTCCGGAACAATCTACTCATTTGTTGACGCCGATACCTTGGTTCCTTTCAGGAAATGTCTGGATGACATCCTTGGATGAGCTGGCTATCAAACAGGCTGGATGAGCCTAATTGCCTCCTTTTCTTTGTACTGTAAATGCTCTTACATTCTTAAAATATTATTATTGTTCTCATTCCTCGTTATCTTTCACTGTGAAATGAACCTCTATTTGTCTCAAAGTCATTTTCTGATATCCCCTCATCGTTGGTGTTCACGGTCTTACCTTTTTAAGCTCTAAGCTCAAACCAGACAAGAAGCATATCTACCAAAGGGCAGAATGTAAGACGACTACTTTCCAGCCCTAAGTCAGCTGTAGATTCTGATCCTGAACAAGAAAGTAACAGTACTGATAACCACTGCTATAAAAGCTGCTAGGACTCTCTAATGGATGAGGGAAAATAATTTCTTGTAATAAATACAATAAAATATGTGATTCACAGTTAGACAATTATAGGTTTTGGATGCATACTGTCAAGTATCAGCCAGTAAAGGCTTGGAAAGAGTCCTGAACCCTGTGATCCAAACATGAGCCAAATCATTAACCAACAGAGCCCAGGATTCCTCAACAGGAAGAGGCCCAAATTTCACAGCGGCTCTGGGGCTGGGGGCTTCAGCTAGGTGCGTCAGTGGAGAACAGGAATCGCTGGGGAACGGGCTCTCGTTCTCTCTGCGGCGTTAGCATCTCAGCTGTTTGCTCTCCAGGTCTGGGACCCTTCTGGGGTTCCCTAGCAACAAGCCTTTGTCAAAGCAACTAGCAAACTATCTAGAGTCTGTCACTGCAGGTACCGAACACTTTCCAAGCAGGGTAATTTCATACCACCGCGAATGATCCTCACAGATCCCTGACATGCTTTATTCATTGGGGGGGGGGGGGACATCACTTCCAAATTGATTTTGAAAAATCTTTACATTGCCCGACCTCAGAAGCCACAACTACTCTCCTTCCTTTGCTGAGGATACAGTCCCAAGCACAAAAACAACCCCTCTCACAAACCCCTCCCAGAAAAAAAAACACACCCACCATTCTTACATTTGGTGGAGGTCAGCTGGCATTTAGGCAACTGTAGTAGCTCTCCGAGGCAGATCAATCCACATAAAGCCTGTATCTGTTGCTGCACGTTGAGTGGCTAATCTGCAGTTACTAACCTGGAGAGTATCTCTCTCATCCTAGTGTTAATCCTGCATCAGCAGGGTCCGCTTGTCGGCACGCCCGTCTCCATTTGGTGGTTTGAACCAAATCTTTGAGCTGACATTGCCGTGAATTGCAACCGAGAATACTCCAACCAGCGCGTCGCTCCGCCTGCCGTCGGGAGGAGGGGGGGTGGGGAGGAGAACAAAGTAATGTAGCCAATTCATAGAGGGGGATTATTAGGAGGCATGGGAAATTTGCCCAGGTCGCCGGGGTTACACCCCTACTCTTTTCAAAAAACAGAGAGATTTTTTAATGACCAGAGAGAGTCAGGACCTCAGTTTTACGTCTCATCCGAGAGACGGCGCTTGTTTACAGTATAGTGTCCCCATCACTATACTGGGGCATTAGGACCCACATGGACCGCAGGGTGAGACTAACCTGGAGAGTATAACACAAAAATGATCCCATCTTTTAAAAACTGATATCCATCATATTCACAGGGGTCTGAAGTTCATTCTGGAGGCCTTAGTGTCTACTGGGTTCTGTTCCATCCTGTCGAGTCAATTAACCTAATTAATTTTTGTAATAAGACGTATATAGGATTTTTCTTAATGGTGTATGAAGCTGACAAAACAAAACTTTTCCTTTGTTAAAGACACTGTATAAATCACCTCCGACATCGGTCAGAAGTGCTAACATTACGCATCTTCTCTCCACAACTGCAAATGTTTGGCATAGAAATATTTAGAATATTTTATCTGCACAGTTTTGAATAAGCTGCTGGCACTGCGCAATAATAGGAAATTTATTTTCATTCCTTTCCTGGGAGTGATTGTTAGATCCGTGGCTCTAAACATCATACCAGAGAGACCACAAATTCTGTCGGGTTCTGTACAAAGTGTTTAAGGTGGTAGAAATGATGTCCTGACACAAAACAGTGCATACAGCCACGTCCATTTAAAGAAAATCTAGAAGACTGTAATCAGTTATGTTTGCATTAAAACAAGGCAGGACAAACATTCCCAGATGTATTCCTGCATATGGAAAAAAAGTTGTAAAATGAACTAATGTGTTAAGCAATTCAGACATTATTTATGTAAATTAGACTTGCTGAGATGTACTGTACATACTATCAAATAACATGATACCAGTCCAGCCCATTGAACAACCACTTTATTGATAATGAGATATTTCACTACAAACAGACACGAAATGCCGAATGATTTTACGTTCAATCAAAAGCTTAATTAGGGGAATTTGTTGCTCATTCCCAAAATCTCAGTATGAAGCACGGAAGATTTAAGCTTTCATCTTTGTAACTGCTTCCTACGTTGACCTCAGCTTTTCCACTACAAAACAAGACTACAAATCTGCCTCGTGGCTTTAAGCTAATCCGTGTTTATTATATCCACATTCCCTGTGAAAAATATTATTACATATTATCAGGAACAGAGCAGAAGTATTAAAATAACAAAAGTAGGTCAGAGCTAACATGAAAACGGTTTTAATAACTGAAGGTCAAAACAGACACTCTGTTCTTTCATACTGCAGAGACCCACACCAGATCAAGGCGCTTGCAATGTTCAGAATTTGTGCTTCTAAACATGGCGTTTGATTTGTCAAGCTTTTGCCATAGAACCGTATTTCTTAACTGGCAGATAAGTTACAGGCCTTTTCGTAGTAGAGCTAATAAACCAAATCATCACGATTCACAAAAGTCAGTCAACAGGAAAATTACAGCACATGGCGTTTTCTGATTTCCCCCAAATTAAATCCACATGTTCGTATCACTGAAAGAAAACACAGACTATTTAAACCAATTCTTCATTTGTACACATGGATGCTCCTTTTCCTTATACCTTATCCCTTCCTGTAATGCAGTGACTGCACCTTTGTGATTGTTAGCAAGGCCAGAAACAGGTGGAATAAAGGTCAAAAGGCAGAACTGAAAGCTACCAACACCCTCTCCTCACACACATGCCTTATAATTTAGACATTTATATAGCACTTCCCCTGTCTGTTTCAGTAATATGGTTCACACACACAGCATTGCTGTGTGAGAAGGTTAATGGAACAGATTAGCATCATTGTGTATCAGCAGAATAGTATGATGTTGCATTGTTTAATTTTATTTAATCCTCTGTTAACTGGATAAGTCAACTGAGAACAAATTTTCATTTACAATGATGACAAGGCTAACACCTGGCGTTTCTGCCCACACTTCTGGGGATTACATGTAATTTGGAATTTCGATGCAAAACCATCTGGTCCGAAGGTTATCAAGATTCATTTCTGTCGATCCTAAACAGATGTTATGCAAACATGTTCTATAAAAACCGCATAACGTAGGGATCTGAGCTCAGATTCATGCTCCACAAATATTTCCAAAACACAATCTAAACAACTTATTCAGGAAATAAGTGTTTTTTCAAAGGCCACAGTGCCGATCAGAAAACTGTGCAGTATGCAGCAAGGCATTTGTACTGTAGTTAAACACCAATCCCATTCGTATGAGTATTTCATTTCCTGTGCACAATGTATTGTCCACAGTTTTGTGATTATTTTTTAATCTTTTGGAATTTGTAAAGAGTCATATTACTGCCCTTCACTCACATAGCGATGCCGTCAGGCATCCTGGAAGAGCCATACAGTACTTTCCCTGAAGTGTTTGCCCATACAAAGACGTCTGACCAGAGCTGTCAGCCATGAAGTGCCGGATTCCAATCATTAGCGGGCTGGGTATCGGCTGTATGCACTTACCAGACAATATAAGTCAATCACCGAACCAGGAAAAGAGCAGGGACCAGAACACAGGGTGCAGGTATGGCCCATATGAGGGACAGCCAGAACGCAGTGCATGGGCTTGTGGCCCTGAACGAGCTAAACTCAGGTTTAGGATCATTTCTTGAGCCTGCTCATTAATATGAGCCTGCTATCACTAACATTTAACATTTCAGCATGATTCAATTTTCCTTCACAGGCATACCATTTGTTTTTTAGGACGCTTGTTAGAGACAAAAACCCTCAAGATTTCAAATCCATCACTCCCTCATGTGATCTGTTCAGACTCTGAAAGTTAAAATTTTTCCATTGAACTTTCTGTTTTCTTTTTTGAACAATAATGAATGGAAAGTTGATCGTGTTACTCTTCTGACTATATCTGGGGCTATTGTAGTCAGACAAGATCTGTCTTCAAATTCACAATTGCTCATTCTATTATGTACATGTGATCAGAGACCAACAATACCTCAGACAAGCAAAAGAGCAATGGGATTAAAAGCACAGAAATTTGCTCTGCCATATACTTTTTAAACTGAGACAATAGAAGAAACTTCTATACTTGTGAATTTTTAACATGAAAATACAAGACTAAATTGTTCTTGTTCAGAGCAGAGTGACTCAAATAAAATATTTAAAAAACAAACTAATACAGTAGCTGATACCACATGCTCTTAAAAGAAAATACATTTCTGTAACAGTTTTACTATTTTTAAAACCATTCCAGGCTAGCACCATTAGTGAAAACTCAGAAGACTCTTAGCAGGGAAAAAAATATTATTTGCATTTAAAAGAGATAATTTTGAGTTTACACAAATTATCTTGCAATATATATGCAATATTATTGTACCACACAAAGTAGCAAAGTCTTTAATAGATGAATATCATCACCCTCCTCTTTGTGCAAATGAATTAATCTTAAGAAACACATGTACTTTCGTATAAGCGAAGTAGAACACCCTGTCATTGAGCATGCCTGGGTTAAACGCATCGTTTCCCCATTTCTGTGAAAAGCAGAAATGACACAGCTTTACAAACATATTTTATTTTTAATGGCAAACTGCAGAAACATGTACTACACACAGGTTTTTACCTACTCTCTAAAAATTACACAGAATACATCAACAATGACTTAACAGTAAGATTTATACCTACTGTCTGTTTATCATTGAATCTTCAAGCAAAAAAAACTCAAAAGCTTTTAGCCTATGTTCACATAAAATACATTTAAGTCTGGAATTACACAGTAAAATGCAGGAAGTGAGTATTTCTGTGTCAGTTTGCACAGACATGAATGTGAAGAGATATGGGGAATACATTTATGGAGTCTTGTTGCTGGTGATGTGTTGGCAGCACTATCTCATTGAAACACAAAAGTATCTCGTTAAATGCAAAACATTTTTTTTTTCTCTGTGGCGCTAATCAGCTTCCTCTTGCATCGGGACAATAAAAGAATTTTGGAACGTGTACATGACAAAACAGGAAAAGGCCATTTGGTGCAATGCCCAGCCTTATCACCCTGCAGCTAACAAATGGCAGCCCACTGAAGCTCAGCAGGTGGGAGCCTGGTCAGTAGCTGGATAAGACTTCCAGGGAAAGCTAAGATTGCTCCTGGAAGAGGTGTTAGTGGGGCCAGCAGGGAGCGCTCACCCTGCGGTCTGTGTGGGTTCTAATGGCCCAGTATAGTGACAAGGACACTGTACTGTAAAAAGGCACAGTCCGTCAGATGAGATGTAAAACTGAGGTCCTGACTCTCTGTGGTCATTAAAAATCCCAAGGCGTCTCTCGAAAAGAGTAGGGGTGTCACCCCGGCATCCTGGCCAAATTTCCCATTGGCCCTTACCAATCATGGCCTCCTAATAATCCCCATCTCTGAACTGGCTTCATCACTCTGCTCTCCTCCCCACTGAGAGCTGGTGTGTGGGGAAAGTACTGGCGCATTATCCAGGTGGGGCTGCACACTGGTGGGAAGTCCACATTACCTACTGTATAAAGATCTTTGAGTGGAGTTTCCAGAAAACCCCTATATAAGTGTATGCAAAATTATTATTATTAACTACTCAGCAGGGTAACTTGTTCTATCCACCCACAACCCATTGAGTAAAGAAGTACCTCCTGCTCTCAGTACAGTTTGAAATGTACTTCTACATAGTTTCTACTTGTGCCCCCTGGTTCATGGTTCACTGGTTACGATGAGGAAACCCACTGGCTTGACTTTGACTCCAGTTGTGGAAACATTTCCAGATCACAATGTAGGCATCAATCTATTCCTTTTCATGTTAGAAAGAGGTATACCTTTGATGCCAATATTGTAGTGAATAATGTTAACAATATATAACAATATTATAAATACAACAGGAAACTTGGGAATAATATGGTTACACTAAAATGATTTTCTTTTCAAGTTCAAAGAATCACATTAGTATTTCAAAGAGCCTCACTTTCATCAAGAAACAATGCAAACCTTCTCTTTCCTAAACAACCAGTACGCAGTTTTTCAGCACAAAGGAAGTAATTATGTAACGTTCAGAGAACAAGCATACTTCTGTTGAATCAAACGGACGTGCTTCATTTATCCAGTCCAAAAATAAAAGCACTCGAGACCATAGCCGTTGTGTGTGAATGTGTTAGGGTTTGATGTTTCGTGATGCTCTGTGCTCTCGGGGCTGCCATTGTACATGTGTTTTATACAGATTTTGATTATGCTTCAAAACCAGCGCAGACACAGGCACAAACTGTTTTTCACAAGGACAATTAGACAATGATGTCAGCCTCACATTTACAGTAAAAATCCCACTAAACACATACAAGGAAATGTTTTCATGCATATGCTTTATACATCAGCTCTTTGAGAAATTATTTTTCAGTAAAGATGTATCCCACTATTCTTTATTAATGTGCTGCTTATGTGCTATTGACAAAAACAGCTCACTTGCAAATTATTCTCAAGAAACGGCCATATACACTGTAGTACAATACAACAAGAGCACTAATTGGCTGAGATTTTGTTTCTAAATTGTACGGTTTGTACTTATTCTGTCATGTTCAACTCAAATGGCAAGCGAAAACTGTCTGTTCATGAGGTTGGAATGAACAAAAAGTTGCTCACAAAAAATAAGTGAATATCAACAGCTCTACTTTGTATGCCACCATTATCTTTGTAGTTGTGAGTGGCCTATTTTAATTTCTTAGAACACTGCCATTAGTACTGCTACGAAAAATTGAGAATCGTTTTAACCAACTGAAGTACTCACTAAAGCCATAACTTATGAATACTAAATCGTACTGCTGTTCTTATTTCCCAATGAAACACTAAAGATACAGTATCTTTACTACTGCTTTGCTCATGGAGTGCCCTTTATTAAAAGCCATGGGGAAATTGTTTATAACAGTGCAACGGTGCCAGGTGTCATTCTCACCTTTTGTGTTATTCAATTCAGTAGACGTTACACACCTACAGTCCAGGCAGGCATTCCATGTCTCTGTGCTGCTATTGTTGCTTAGGCTGTCTGCCATGCAAGCTACTTACAGAGAAAAAGTATTCTGAAGGGGAGAAATGAGAAACAAATCAGGAGGTTGCAAGCACAAACGAGGCTGTTAGTCTCTTGCTCAGTTGGTTGCCGATCTGTCCCAGAACCTCTCCAATGAGGAGTGCTACCCAGGCGTCCTTGGGCTGTGCTTCGGATTTTCAGATGGAGGCAGAGGCTCTATCCATGGTCACTGGGATTTCAGAAGGCCTGGCAATCTGCGTGCTCTTCTCTGTGCTGTACCAACAGGGCTTTGCGATGCTTATTTTGCAGCCTATGTCCACCGCCATAAGCAGTCAGCTGTGACTGGCCGCCTTCTCAAAATCTACACTTCTCCAACATGGTCGCAACAGATACGCGACAAGTGCAGAATCCCCAAAAATGTTTATCCCCGGCAAGAGGCTTGGCAGTCCAGAGCCGAACGCACAAAGCTCTGTGAAGGTGGCCCCTTACAAACAGGTCAAACAAGTGCATGTTTGAAGGGGTGCTAACCTGCCCCCTACAAGCTGGGCAAGTTGTCCTCAAATCAGGGGCCGTAAGGTACATTTAAGAAGCCAACATTCAACAGTGCACTTCCAGAGCAAAGTCTGGACATCCTCATCCCTTCTGGGCTGGTGTGAATGACGAGTCCCATAACCCGGAGACGCAAAATGGGTGAGAAATGACCGTCACTTCAAAAATAATGAAGATAAGAAATGTAAAAAGAATGGCAAAAAGAGATTCTACAGCCACAGTGTAACCTGTTTTATGAGGAAACTGAACCTCACAGCACCTTGGCAACGGCAACTACAGCAGTTTTGAATCTGTGTTTTTTTCTGTGGGGAAAAAAAAGCTGTTTTGGACAAAATATGTCACTGCTCTTGAAAACGTTTTTTGGAAAACAGAAAAACTCATTCATTGAACTGGACTGGATATGACAGAAGGAAGACCCTCCTTATCTGCGGAAAAGCATGTTCTGTTTTTCAATAAGTGCAAAGTGTTGCATACAGCAGTACATCAGCAAGAATACCACACTACAGTACCTAACCAGCCCATAAATCAAATGTGCAGAAACACGAATGCTGAATATAATTTTAGAAACACTCCTCTTTTGTGGAGCAGAATTCCTGCTTTTGCTGTCGAAAGCTTTTTAACGTTTGAATGAATTTGCTTAATTTAAGGAACATTATTAACCTCCACGCTGGGAAAAGAATTCTGAAATCTGGCGCCCCGTTTCTCACTGTATTCTGTAAAAAAAATATCAATTTCTCGATTCTTTAAAATGGAGGAGTGTGCTGGAACATTGACCACGCTCTGGGAGTGTGGCAATCCTGTGGCAGCCTGGCACTTCAGCGCTGGTGATGCAGACCCCCAGGTGACAGGCCGATCTTCTGTGTGTGCTGAAAGGGGGACACCGCGGGACAAGTGCCATATGGCTGCATCAGCAGCCATGTCACCCTGCAACTCACCACTGGCAGCTGGTGTGAGCCTGGTCAGTACCTGGAGGGGAGACCTCCTGGGAAAAAACTAAGGTTGCTGCTGGAAGAGGTGTTAGTGGGGCCAGCAGGGGGCGCTCACCCTGTGCTCTGTGTGGGTGCTAATGCCCCAGTATAGTGATGGGGACACTATACTGTAAAAAGGCGCCGTCCTTTGGATGAGACGTAAAAGGGTGACAGGGTGGCACTGAGGTCCTGACTCTCTGTGGTCATTAAAAATCCCAGGGCGTTTCTCGAAAAGAGTAGGGGTGTAACCCCGGCGTCCTGGCCCAATTTCCCATTGGCCCTTACCAATCATGGCCTCCTAACAATCCCCCTCTCTGAATTGGCTTCATTACTCTGCTCTCCTCCCCACTGATAGCTGATGTGTGGGGAGCGTTCTGGCGCACTATGGCTGCCGTCGCATCATCCAGGTGGGGCTGCACACTGGTGGTGGTGGAAGGGAGTCCCCATTACCTGTAAAGACCTCTGAGTGGAGTGTCCAGAAAAGCGCTATATAAGTGTAAGCAATTATTATTAATTATTAATTATTCTAATGCTGAATTTAACTTGTTGGATTGTCTGGGCTCGCTGGCTTGTTGCTCCATGTGTAAGAGCTGGTGACAAGGCGCTGACCCTTTGAAAGGCATGCTGCTGTTCCCTTTTCTGGGATTACTGCTGTCTGTGGGCTGTTGCTCTTGGGGATTTGCCTTGAGCGCTAATCTCTCTTTGTGTGGTTCTGGAGCAGCACTGAGTACACTCGTCGCCAAGCTAAACCACTGTTGAAAAACGCAACACAGCGACCGTGCAAGAAACTCTTCACAGTTCGATCTCTCCTTTTCAATTTGTCTAGGAAATAAGACTTCACGTCAGAAGGACCCCCTTGATTTTGTTCTCTAGGCTTCCGTAGCGCTGCGCCGAATCTCAATCCGTTTTGTTCTGCAGATGCAAAATCCAGCATGATCTGATAAACATCATCCTGTTGCTGATGATGTTGATGAAACAACAGAGACGAGTAACCATCCCCCTGTGGAACGTGTGAGATTGTTTCACCAGAAAGACAAAAATCAATGCGCAAGGGCCAAAGATGCTGCATTAACATACATTCCACGCTGGTGAAGATTTGGTTTTAAAAACAGTACCCTTTGTATTTCAAAGGAATTACTGTCTCTGTGAACATGCAGTGTACCCGTGCCCTTTCGATCATTAAGAAGTTTTCTGAATTACTTCATGGCGCAGAACAGTTTTCTCATTATCACTGCATATTCTGCGCCTGAAAACAGAGGATCACGCAGGGTTGATTTTGCTGTTTGTGCAGAGTGTCTGAGCTGGTGTGTGGGTGGCTGTGGGTGTGTGACTGAGCAGGAAGGCTGTTGGCTGCAGTCAGGGACTTGCACAGGGCTGCACTGAAAATCCCTTCAGAGAGAACGGCAGGGTCGTCTTTTGGTGTCGGGAACTGACTGTACTCGCCAGGCGAGGAGGGGAACAGCCAGAAACACACTGCCAGCATCTTCAGCACGCATCACCCAAGACCACGTACTGTGGGGCAAATGAATGTGATTTTAATTCGATTCCCTCTCTTATTAAATACTGTACTTGGGCAGGTGCAGCAAACAGAAAACGCCGCACTTGGCTCAGAGATTTCCATTCCATAAACTGAACACGAACAACGCAGTCTGACAGTTCACACAGGCGTAACAAGATCCCCTTTTTAACGAGGGGTAACAAGATTACACTAATGGGATGGTAATGGCGGCGAGAGACAGGCTTCCATTCTTTGCATATAATGGAATTTCACCAGAACCCGACAGTCTTCTGTTTCGATCACTGACCCGTCTGGGGTATTTGTTTAAGGCAATTTGCGAGGTTTATTCACTCATTAATGTGGTGAGGATTTGATCCTGTCTGGTGCTGTTACATACTTGGTCGAGGTGTTAGGATGCAATTTAATGTTGATGAGTCAGAAGAACATTCACTGCGCGGATAAGCGAGCAGCCGCTTGAGGAAATTAAAGGAAACGCTAAAATTGTGCATTGCTGATGTCCCACTGGTTTGCTTTAAAATGCCGACAAACACCTGTTTCCTTTACCGTTAGCAATCTTCTGCATCATTGCCCTGAAGCAGAGAAGATCGTGCGATGAAAAGGAAGAATCGACACTGAAAGGAAGAAGACCAAGTTAGCTCTTCAAGACTTCTTCAAGGTCTGGGGACACAAGTGGAAAATTAAGTTTGGGAACATTCAAGACAACAGCCCTGCACTTATGTCTCTATGTTGGCTGCCTATCTAGGCACATTTTCAATATAAGATCTTGTTACTGACTTTTAAGGCTCTAATAATAATAATAATACTCTGGCTCCATCTTACATCTGTGGACTCCTCCATGTTTCTACTCCCTCTGTTTAGGCTCCGCTCAGGTGAGGCTGGCCCTTTGATCACTGTACCTGGGAATGAATCCCGGACTTTTGGTGACCATATTTTTTCTGTCGCTGCTCCAGTGTTATGGAACGCCCCTCCTCCAACTCTCCTCGAATCTAAACTCAAAACTCATCTCTTTGCTAGGGCCTATGCCTGACTGACCTACTGTACATTCGGTCTGTATGAACCTGTATGCTCTTGTTTTTTCCCCCCATTTACTTTTTATTGTACTTTTTGTCTTTTTCTTTATCCTTGGGTTTATTACAATAATTCACCCATGGTATTCTTTAAATAAAAGTTATGAATAGAATTATTTGATACGGTACAGTACTAGCACCCAAATAAGCAGGATGGACCAAACGGACTAAACATAAAGGATACAAATGAGAGTAAGTCATTCAGCCCATTTAATCAATTTGGTAGGTGGTACCTAAATGATCCACTGGCCTTATCCAGATGATAATAATAATGAACAAAACCTGGGTATTGGCTTCAACAACAAGGATGTGTAAATGGGTTCCACACTCCCACAACTCTTTGTGTAAGCACCTCCTGTTCTCAGATTCAAACACATTACCCAGTTTACCCTTCTCTGGCTTGTGTTTGACTGCTGATGCCGACAAAGGCCATGAGGTTAAGTTTGTCACACCTCCTCTTGTCTGTAACCTTCCCTATGTTCCAATGTAAGTACAGTACTGTGGATTCCCCACTCTAAAGATGTTTCACTTAGTTGAAACACTTGCTTGTTCACTTGTGCTCCTCAGTAACGGCTCTTACTGTAGTTCCAGCTAGGATCTCATACATCCTCTCAGTGTTGTGTAACCGGTTCAGTCTTTCTATGTAACTTTACAGCTTGCTTGATGCCTGCCTATCAAATCACTTCCCCTGTTGGTCACAGATTTCACTTGGCTCACAAGAAACCCTGAGACTGCTTACAACAATTTACACAAAGGGTCTCTGCACAATGGGGGGCTTGTTATACAAGCTATTTAATTGTTTGCAGAGTTCAGGCATGTAATGGCATTAATATTTGTTTGGTCGTGACACTATTTTTGCCATGTAATTTTCTTTATACAGTACAGCATAGAACTGTTTTGTTACTCTGATGTTTTTTCTACCAGCGTAATGTAAATGTGTGATTATCACCTTGATTACTCTGCTGTTTTACACTGCACATGGAGTGAAGCCAATACTGTATATGTTTTTTTTCAATTTTACCACTGTGCATTGTTCAAACATTTTAACAATGTTATTAACCTATACCAACTTCTTATGCAAATGATCATTAAACATTATACATTTTCCTGTTTCATAACATCCCCCAAGAGCCCACTCCTCACCTGCTGTCTTTTGAAACCTCTCCAGTGCACAGGTAAGCCAGCTTTTCGGGCACAAATACCCAGAGCTGCATACAACAAAGCCCACCCTCGTACCATCACATGATGTACTACACTACTGTATATAATATGTATGGTTAAAAGACAATAGTAACCCTCTCTTCACACTCTACAATGTCAAATTGGCCCTCGCTCTCGACCTGCTTTGTAATCACTGCACTGCAAGTCACCTGCAGTCTGATCCTGCCTGGCAACACATCCATGCTCAAACCTTGTAAGTTTGTAATTTATAATTTTCTTTTATTACGAGACCCATTTTGTTTAGCCACGTATCTGACTGATCGTCTCTCACTGTAGCCTGCCAAGATCGTGTGCGAAGATACATGCTATTGGAAGATTTGACCATCAGACTGGTCTGAACATTTTCCTTCTACTAATTCAACCATCCATGGTCTCACTGCTTAATCCAGTTCAGGATCACAGGGAAGCAGGTGCCTATCCCAGCAAGTACAGGCCACAAGATGAGATGTGCCCTGGATAGGACACCAGTCCATTACAAGCCACACACAGACAGACTTTCCCAGAAGCTTATTAACCTACAGTACCTGTTCATCTTTGGGCTGTGGGAGAAAACCACAGCACCAGGCGAAAACCCACGCACCCACTGGGAGAATATACAACCTCAGGTCCAGAATGGAGACCCAGGCTATTAGCAATGTTAACAACTGTGCCACCAATTCAATGCAGCTGAAATAAAAGATGACAGTCCTTGGGTTTTTAATCATAGCATCTGATCTGCACAGGAGGTTTCGAGATCCAGGCTAACCTCTAAAGGAGGGCTTGTTATAGTCTGACAAAGCTTTTAGCTCTGAAGGACTGTTGGATGAGAAATCTAACAAAAGTTCAATCTGCAGGACCTGCATGACTGAAAAAAGGTTCCCGAAGACTGATTTTAATTTGCTGGGGCTCCATTTTTTTGTCTGCTTAATCTTTCGGAAATGAAAGCAATGAACCTTATAGGATTTTTTTACTTGCACGCCTAGTAGGGAAAATCATTTCTATCTGTGTTCAACTCTCACTTCTAATCTTCCAGTTCTCTGCTTGAAACAAAAGTCTTTCTATGCTAAGTTACATAATTTACCATATCAGTTAAGCACTGTACAATTAAACGTATGAATCAAAGCTTTGATTTCAAATTATTTTAGTGATCTTACATTTCACTACTCCCTACCACCTTCAAAAAAGGTTTAGATTGGAATAGATTAATTTTGTTTAACCAACCCACCTGACCTGGCCCACAGTAAGTCTAGTTTTCTTCTCATTAAAAGGTGCCCATTGCCCAACAGTGGTGGGTGTAATTTCTGCTTTCTCTGCAAGCTCCAGATCTTATTAAAGCTCATAACACTATGTTTACATCCATGCATAATGTCTAAAGGCTTTCACATAATACAACCAGAGGCAAATCACTCATGCAATGAAAATTGTTTCATCAGAGCATTAACAAACATGAACAGAGACAGCTCTTACTTCAGCCCTGCCTCATTCCTCACACTTATATAGCGCTTTTCTGGACACTCCACTCAGAGCTCTTTACAGGTAATGAGGATCCCCTCCACCACCACCAGTGTGCAGCCCCACCTGGATGATGTGACGGCAGCCATAGTGCGCCAGAACACTCCCCACACACCAGCTCTCAGTGGGGAGGAGAGCACAGTGATGAAGCCAGTTCAGAGAGGGGGATTATAAGGAGGCCATGGGTGGTAAAGACCAGGGGGAAATTTTGGCCAGGACACCGGGGTTACACCCCTACTCTTTTCCAGAAACGCCCTGGAGTTTTTAATGACCACAGAGAGTCAGGACCTCAGTTTAACATCTTATCCAAAGGACAGCGCCTGTTTAGTATAGTGTCCCCGCAAGGTGAGCGCCCCCTTCGGGCCCCATTAACACCTCTTCCAGCAGCAACCTTAGTTCTTCCCAGGAAGTACTGGCCAAGCTCACACCTGCTTCACTTCAGTGGGCTGCCAGTGTGAGTTGCAGGCTGAAATAACTGCTGACTAGAGCTGGAAAGACTTTCACACAAATTGCAGTTGCCTGCTGCACACATAGTGCCCACAGATTCTGTAATGTGTGTTATATTCTGAGCTTCATGTTGTCCCTATGCACTTCCTACAACCCACCTCTGCATTCAATAATGTCATTTACTTGTACTTAATTTTGTAAAATGACAAAATGCTGCATACACTACAAGACCTGGACACTCATACTGAAGATTTCTAGGGCAAAAAGAATGATAAATGACAGCAAAAAGGAAGCATCAAAAAATGAAATATTGTGATTGTGGAATTGTGAGACCTGTAAATTCAATATTTGGTAGAAGTGCTGTACCCCTGGCAGCAAGACTTACAGCCATAAGTATTTTGTAACAGTTTGCATCCGGATCAAAAAGGTACTATCTGACCACAAAACGCTGACATGTTTGCAGCACCATTTACTGTACGTGCTTTGTTGCAAGCACCATATGGGATCCGAGATATAATCATTTTTTTTCAGTTACATACAACCCCCGTTGGGGGAATGGCGAGGATACTGTTGATCCACAGACATTTTCTCCCATCTCAGCCACTGGGCTCTGTAATTAGCTGCTGGCCTCATGGTGACATCTCCAGCAGTGTCCCTGTTGCCTGGTTGCTCAGCTGGAAAGGACAGCGTGATTTAGGCAGTGCCTTCCACTTCTTAATGACTGACTTCACCAGGCTCACGGCAATGTGTTGAAATGTGTTTATCCCCTTCTCCAGGTCTGTGCTTTATGCAACATCTACTGTATTATGCAATCATATGAACCACTATTACTACTCACAAAGGCCACTCATCTAAATGTGCAGCTCATTCAGCTAATTGTAAGGTAAATTAATTTAGGTTTACCACAGCAAAGAGTCTGAATACTTATACGGATGAAAAATGTCATTGCATTATTTGTTTTACCTATCCCTGTTTATCTGTTTTGAAATGTGTGAAATAGGTTGTGTATCTAACAAATGTTCAGGAATTATTTTGCAAGGCACTGTAACGAAATATTGGGATTAAAGAATAACTTCTCTGTTCAAGAACTATAGATTGCAGATGAAGTGGTGTGCAACCCTAGCTTTGAAGTTACATCACAACACTAATTATCCAGAAAGAACAGAGCAGTACAGATGCTAGTGAGCTAATGAGACACGGGTAAGGATTTTCTCAGTAACCATGAAGCACAAGGCTTCCGGGAGGTAAGCTAAAGCTTCTTCTTGTGACTGCAGACTGGCTGTAAAATGAAAACTGGTAGCACTACTTGCAAAATGACTGCTGGGGCGATTTAAAATCACACTTGTGCCTTCTGGCCTTACATATGAGCAGACATTGATTCTATTTAATATTTATACGTATTCCAGATGATTGAATCATCAAATCAATAGCATACGGGATTGTATTTACCTGCAGCAATCCCAATTATTAACCATTATGAACAGTAATGGTTTTCAGATTCAAACTCAATTGGCCTTAGACATCTCTGCTGCTCAGGGCCAGAACAAGACAGCTGTGTAAGACTTGGGGGTCTTATTTGGGGGGAATTTGAAATTGATGCAGGAAAATGCCCCAGTTTTGGTTGTGTACTCAGTCTGTAAAAGTTATTATAAATGTAAAATAATCAAAAAAAGCAGGTTTTTAATGATCCATTAGAAATAAGATTCCATCTATATACCAGCCTGCAAAAAAACTCTTAAAACATTGATATACTGTAGTGGAGAAATATCAATGTTTAAGTAATACTGACAGGTAGGAGCAGTAAGTGGCATAAGCAAAAGTTAATTAACTTATGTCACCATTAGTGACAACTTAGCTGACACTATCGATAATGTGTAAAAATGGTTGTTTTTATTTTTCATTTTTTGTTTTTTAAAATCTATCATTTTAAAGCAGCCCATAATGTTAAACATTACTTAACGGTTTAGTTAAATTACTGAAGGATCAAGAGACGACAGAAGATCCTCAGTAGGGGTGTATGGTAAAGTTTATTATACATCACTTCACACGTGACAGAGAAAAGACCGAACAATTTGTTGTTTTGTGTCTCAACTGTTCTGCTCTATATTTCAAGTGTTGCACACGGCTGAGATTTAAAAGCCAAACCAAGAATCTTAACTGAAATTCTA
This sequence comes from Lepisosteus oculatus, assembly GCF_040954835.1. Taxonomy (NCBI): domain Eukaryota; kingdom Metazoa; phylum Chordata; class Actinopteri; order Semionotiformes; family Lepisosteidae; genus Lepisosteus; species Lepisosteus oculatus. The sequence continues at coordinate 70,094,156 of NC_090698.1, read as the reverse complement.
CTTAACGCCTTCCTAAAAGCGGCTTAGCTTCCCCCAAGTTTATTTAAAAAGTTGTGAAAACGAACGGTTTTGTAGCGCTAGATTGAGCACGTTTAACCTGAACGTATTTTAATCATCGATCGACAAACAAAAGTGCTTCCAAAACGATAACACGACAGAAGACGAGACCCGCCTCTCAGAAGAGCTCGCCTCCCCGCGGTGTCGAGGAACTGAGCGCTGCGGGTGTCAACAGGTTTGCTCCGAACTTCAGTGCGCGCTTCGGTGGAGCCCGGACACACGCCCAGCAGAGAAAAGAAACCTGATTGTAACGAGAGGGTCGACTGCGTTAAAAACCAGATATTATCTTTCGTGAAGTCAGATTTTTGTACTGTGCGTAAATAACTGTTTCCACTGAAGATTCGCGGAAGCTGGGTCTTGATTTGCAAAATGTTGGTGCGTTCACATGCAGTGCCCAACGTGGCTGTACTGTTGAAGACACGATAAAGTGGCACAGGTACGGTGCAACAATGTATTAAAAATAAATTAATATTGTAAAAAAAAAATCGTACCTGTTAAGTACTGCATTTCCCCCCCGGTACGATACAATATGTGTTGTACGGGGCTTTTATGTAATATTGCACAAAACTTAACACCGAAAGAAAGAAAAGGTTTTTCCCATAAAACACGTCTTTTCTGAGGAAAACATACTGCCACATGCAGGACACTGACCCCCTAAACAGCGATAAGCCGGGTCGTATTTTGTGACGAGAGGGCGATATTCACTGCGTTCAGTCTTCGACGTGTGTGTACCAGGGCTGAGCCTCGTCAGGCGCCCAGCAGACATCGAGCAGCCCCGCATTTCTCATTTCTGAAGGCGAGTTTGGTTGCAGAAAGTCCGTCCATAAGAGCTTCGGGTTACCTTACAAGTAACTCAAAGTCATACGCAGTATTATCACAGAGAAGAGAAATACGTGTTAATCTTCAGGATGTTGTCGCTAAGTACAGTATAGTGTTCAGAGCTTTCGAGGCTGATTTTACAAAAAAAAAAGTCCACCTTTTAAATTGGAATCACAAGCCCTTTGCGTCTCCACTAAATACCTAATTAGCAAAACCTTTGAGTGCGGGATGCTTTAAATACATATTATTAATGAAGATGTAGTTAAAATGTCAAGCTTGCAATTATCTGCACGGTACATCTCGGTTCAGTTGAGTAGACTGTCTCAATCAACAGCTGGCCAAAATCAATGCGCCTTACTGTAAACTACACAGGACTGAAATGCGAGTTAAACGGGCTTGAGGATTTGTCATAAACGTCACCTGTTAACTCCGATTGCGAGATAGGTGCGGTACCACACGCAGCGCCAATGGTGTTAAGTGAAAAGCAAGTCGCCCTCTTGGGCGATCGGTAGACTTTTGGCGATTTTAACCCAGGAGCACAGTCGCAACTTTGAACCGGCCAAATGACAAAACTCCCGAAACCGAGCGACGTTAAGTGCGATGCGAACACACTTAACGCCGATAAAGCCGTTTGCCGCAAATAACAGCGAGCTAGACTTCAGAATTTGCGCGGCTGTCAATCTGGTAACGGAGGTGCTGACGGATCTCCCCCTGCAGATATCCCCTTCTCTGGAGTCCTCTGGACAGTGCCCAGATGCGCTAACAACGGCCAGGCGTGCCTCACGCCACAGAATGGTTTGGAAAGTACATCTGCGTGGACATTCCCCGAGTTATATAACTTACCTGTTTGTCCAGAGTTTCCTTGCCCGCCGCGGACATTTTCGGCGCAGGCACCCTCTCGCACGTGCATCCCTCTAACAAATAGATCCCAGCAGGTCTGGCGCTCTGCTCGTTCTCGAAGTAAAAGAGGACATTTTGGTAGAGAGCGAAATACTTTTCGTGCCACCGACTGTTCTCCGCCGTCTTCTTGCTGAGGTAGCCGCGCTTGGTCCCCTCTTTGCGCGCAACCACGGAGAGGTATAAAGCGTGCCCTTCATTGTATCGAACCGTCTTCTGCATTTTCCACCCCGATTAAAAGCGCCGTTCCCTCGACACCATAGCCTTCAACTTTCCCCCGTCGTCGGAGCGAGAAGGGTGAAAAGGGGCGCATTGACGTGCAAGAGAACCCCAAGCTCACCAAGGCGCACGGAAAAGTTTGCGGGAGAGAGCCGCGCCACAAGCCATATCCAAATCAGCCCAGGCGAGGATCTATCCGGAGGAGTAACGGGACCAATCCATGACTGCTTCGTTGACAAAATAGGCACAATTAAGCCAAACCCACAGATAAGAGTGAAGGAAACAAACTGGAATTAAAAGAAGGTCGAAGCTAAACGCAACAGGGAATATTACATATATTTACTGTATATTAGCATCCACCGAACAGACGGTAAAACAGAATCACGAGTGAAATCTGCTTTAATCGGCTTTAACACCAATTTAAAGAGACAGGGCTGGTCGCCACTGGCTGCTTTTATCTTGTGTGGTTCTCGATTTTAAAGGGATGGCACCGCGGTTCAACAAAACCCTCTTTTTTTTTTTTGCATTGCTAGAAAAATAAAGGCGGAGCCAAACTGCTTTGTTCCGTTTAAGTGTCCAGGGTTTTAATTAGGAAGAAGAAAATTGTTGGTTCACAATGCGTCGGCTTGTGTGTGCTTCTCTCTCCCTGTGTGACTGCGCAAACACAACCGTTCATTAGTAACACCATCAAGATTCCGCTTTCTCTTTCTGACAACGACTTTTCGAGTCGCTGCTTCTACTCGGAGATATGAAAGCCACAGGTCCTCAGGAGATAAAAGCCAGTGCCCGCAAATTAGAAGTTAAGAACCTCGTTTTGTTGTATGGTATTACGTCTTCAGCAATGAAAAAAAAAGAGAGTACGTGTGCGTCAAGAAAAATAAGAAAAAAAACATGAATATTTGCAAATTCTGGCAAGAGATTGAATAGCTTTAGAGTCGGTATGAATTTAAAATATTTTTTGTGTGTTTATATTGACTTGCTAACCTGCTCTTCGCAAGCTTCTGTTAGACGTCAGTATTGTACAATTGTCCTTTCGTCATAAACTTACCTATAGAATGTATTGACACTGTGTGTAATGACGTCGGTGAAAGCTCAAAGTTTATTGTTCTGCACAACGTACAAAGTGAAGGAAGTTTTAAGGTTACAACACCGTACTGTGCGTAATAAAAATTCGCCTTTTACGCGTCTCGGAGTTTTTAAAAACAGTTGTATAAAATCGCTGCCGTCGCCTGGAATGAGCAACATTTCTAAGGGTAAATTCAAGAACCAACGAGGCAATAGATGGGTGTTTTATTTAGCGTGAATAGCCCTTAAGATAACTCCCTAACAACATGATTGTACACCTTTTGACTCAAAGATTTAACCTCCCTAAAAACAGAGGAAAAGCACAGACGTCAGCCCAGGTGAGCAGTAGGTGGATCTACAGTAGCTACTGTACCAATTAAGTAACTTCATTAAGATTCAATTACAAGACCTGTGTGCTGAACTATAGTAGAACTCCATAAAACTTGACAACTGAGGGTGGGATTGCTTCACCACGAAAGGGATCTAACTCGATCATGATGCTTAGGCTCCAGTGCAGACGCCGACTGAGAGAGGCCACGAAACTGGTGTCATGTTTTTTTGTTTTTGTTTTTTTTACCGCGGTCACCTGCAAGCAATAGTTATAATAAAGTAGTTCAGGTGGGTAGCTGCGTCAGCATGCGTAGGCTGCAAAGGAACAAGTAATAGGTTTATTCCATGCTGAAAAAAAGAAGAAAGAGAACACAACGTTTCGGCCGTGGAGCCGAAGCTGAAGAAGGCTCCACGGCCGAAACGTTGTGTTCTCTTTCTTCTTCTTTTTTTCAGCGTGGAATAAACCTATTAATAGTTATAATAAAGCCAGCCAGTCTTTCTGATGTCCGCTTCTAAGAGTAAGGCAAGAACCGCAGCGCAGTCATTAACATCAGCCACAGACTCTGCACCTGCCGGTTTCGAGTACACGCCACGTTCCCTAGACAACGGCAAATTCCGCTACGCGACCAGGACCGGGTCCGCTGCTCTCGGACAATTCTACCCGGTCGTGAAGGATTCGAGGGGTGACGTCACTACGTAACGTTCAGTGCCGCTGAGCCCTGTTACACCGGGGACGGTCTGAGTGCAAAATAATAGTCCATAGTCCATTACCGTTGTTAACGGCGTAACTAAATTACTGTATATTCGTTTTCATGACGATGTGGCTGGACTGGACTTCCATTTTGACTACACGGGTTATTGCAGGTTTCAAGCTCTGATGATCAAATTGCAAACACGTTCGGTGGCACTAAAACCTTAGATTTTAAGTCACCTGTAACTTCTATCAGAGAACAGGTCATGCTGATGGAAATCCGGCTTCAGTCTGTTGAGTCTGAAGTGGAGATAAGTAATGCCATGGACATGCTCAGTCTAGTTGAAGTGCAAGCTGGTTATCAGAGTTCAGACTCAATAGTTTCAGTAGTGAGACCGAACAGTCAGCCTGTCAGTTCCATGGCCTGGCGCTAAGCCAGACATCAGAATGACTGCACTGATATCCGTGTCGCACATTTTAAAACCATGCACTGTGTAACACAACTGAATTCAGTAATTTGGCAGTGTGGTGACTAGTTATGCTGCCTCATAGCAATGGTCCTTGGTTTCTCTAACAGAAGGCCAGTGTGTCTGCAGGCTGTCCAGTCCTGGTTCTGGAGGGCCGGTGTGTCTGCAGGCTGTCCAGTCCTGGTTCTGGAGGGCCGGTGTGTCTTCAGGCAGTCCAGTCCTGGTCCTGGAGGCTGGTGTGTCTGCAGGCTGTCCAGTCCTGGTACTGGAGGCTGATGTGTCTTCAGGCAGTCCAGTCCTGGTCCTGGAGGGCTGGTGTGTCTTCAGGCAGTGCAGTCCTGGTACTGGAGGGCCGGTGTGTCTGCTGGCTGTCCAGTCCTGGTTCTGGAGGGCCGGTGTGTCTTCAGGCAGTCCAGTCCTGGTACTGGAGGGCTGGTGTGTCTGCTGGCTGTCCAGTCCTGGTCCTGGAGGGCTGGTGTGTCTGCAGGTTTCCATTTGAGCTCAGCTCTTAACGAGGAAAACCAGTTCGTTACTGGTTTAACTGGATCAGCCCTCTTTAGGAAACAGCACTTTAAAGAGACCTAGAAAACCTGCGGACACACTGGCCCTCCAGGACCTGAATTAGAGTGCCCGGGTTCAAAACAATGTCTAGACGGTTTCCCGGTTTGTCATAAATATACAGTATTTACTTCATTCTGTACTGTTCTTTTGCTGTTACAGTACAGGTAGTACTTCATTCTCTTTATTTTAGCCTCCTTTTCAATTTCTCTCTTGGCCTAATATTCTTTTTTACCCATGTTTGCAATACATTGTGCATATACTTGAACTGTACCCCGTTGTTTTGAATCATTTTATGAAGTGCTCTCTTTTCTCTTACATTTGTCCTTATTGAGTTGTTGAACCATTTGGGTAACTGTATTTTAACTTTTGATTTACTAACTTCTGAGATACATCTGTTGATATTCAAGCAGAATATTTTTCAGCTGTTGCCGTCCAGTTTTAATAGATACAATAAATGCAAATGAACTAATCCGAGACAACCACAACCAAAAACATCTTTTTATTTGCTTGACGGTAAATATACACAGAACATCTTTTCATAATATTCTATAGCTCGTGATGTAGTTTCATTAACAAAGCTGGACTCATCACAACTTTTAGCATTTTTGAAATAAATATTCAAATTGCCTTGGGGGGGCTCATACCAAGATGTTTATTGTGTTTTGAACTAAGATATGCACAAGGATTTAGAAATAAATCAACATCATGCTACTGTAAACTATCATTTCTACTTCACTGCTGTTTTCATCATTCTGGTTTCTGTTGTTTTCCGCAGAAAGACATTTTTAGAGAGACAGGCCAGGGTATGAGGCAGTAGCTTTCTTCAAGGTGTGGCAGGTGTAGATTGCAAAAAGACCACAAGAACAGTGTTTTTGCAAAATTGAAGAATGACGTTCCCTCAAACCTTGTGTTAAAGACACCTACCTGAAAATGCTTTCTAATTGCCTATGCCTGTAATATCTTCACAAAAATCAAAAGAGAATAATGGGTAAAAAAAAACCCTTTTGATTTCAGCATACTTACCTTTGCTGCCCAAGACCTTTCAACATGCAACAGGCAAATAGCAGGAAGATATTCTTCGGTACACTTTTGCATTGCTCTCTACACTTCATTTAATAAAGCCTGTTAACAGTAGAATAGGATAATAGCAGTGCACAAAAACAAGATTCCCCCTCTCTTTTGCTGTAGGGTTTCTGTCTGTACAAACTAGCTGTGATATGATACCTGTGATATGGCCTCAATGTAAATGTACTGTATGTCTGTGGCTGCACACATAGAGATTGTGTTTGCATCCACCCAGGGGGCTCACTGGATCATGGTTTTTTGGTTCTTTGACAGTGCCACTGCTGGTGATGGTAACTGGATAAGAATTCCCTACATTCATGTAGTGCTTTTCAGCCCAAAGAATTCTGAAGCGTTTCACGTAGTGAACGGTGATACATTTAGCACTGAACTGCATCACCCACCTACTGTAAGTAACACATGATAACCCTTTCGTACTATAAGACATAAAAAAAAGGTAGACAAGTGAGTCCAGTAAATAAAAACAATTACATTAGTTGAAGGCCAGATTGTACAATTCCAGAGCAAACTAGGGTTAACACTCCTGCTCCTTACGTACAGTGCCATGGAGATCTTTAATGATTAAGTAGTCAGGACCTCAGCTTAACATTGGAACCAAAGGACAGCACCTTCCACTGCACAGTGTCTCCAGTCAGCACAGTGGGATTGTGTTAGAAAGTCTGGTCAAGAGGAAAGAGCGCCACTTACTGGTTGACCACCACCAGTTGAAGCAGTACCTTGATTTTCCTCGAAGATCTCTCATACTAGTATTGATTAGGCCCAGCTTCTCATAGCGTCTAAGAGCTAATGAGATCAGGCTACACGGTGGTGCTGCTGCTGCTTTCACTATTATCAGACACCAACTATATATTATTTCAACTTATTATTACACAAGTCTTCTATAACATGCTCCAGCTAAGACACCCAAAACTCATCATATACTGTACACCACCTAGGCAATTCAGTAAAAAGGCAGTAAGCGATCAACAGTTAAGTATAAACATATCACAAAGTAGTTGCTTCCCATAAAATCGCGACTCCCTTGAGTGACAGTGACAACATTGATGAAGACCCACCCCTCCTCACCTATCAGTTTATTGAAGAGGGACACCACCTTACTCCTCTCGTTATACTTTAAAGATTTTCTGCTGTTTGAATTAACTGACAAGTTGTGAGACAAAAGTCGCTCCAGAGCACCCCTGAAGATGAAAGTCGGCAGTCTGGGGAAAATAAAACTGCTCCAGCTGTGACACAGAAGAAGCCAGTGTGGAATTAATTTCCTTCTCAAATTGCAAAAGGCTAAGCTTTGTATGTTCAAGTCACTTTGCTATACTCTTCAAAAGAGATCGCACTGGAGGACCTCTGCAGCTTTCAGGGACGATGCCTTTCCTCCTAAAAAGGTTCCTCTTTTAAAATAGGACTTTTTTTTTTAGCCAGTATACAAATAAAAGGGTGCAGGTTCAGCTGAGATATTGGAGAAAATATTTTGTTTCAGCCTCTGGGTCTGGAGGGAATTTAGATGAGAGATCAGGATAGAAAGGCAGAGCTGAGCAAGGAATCTGCAGAAGAGAAGACAAATAGTTGCTGCACAATGAAAAACAGAATCATCAACCGCAAGTCGGTTTTCTGACCAAAATAATTCTTTGAAACTCAGCAAGAACTTACCAGTAAAACACCAAGAACATTTTTTGAACCTTTCTGCCTACTGCTTTTTTCTTGCTAGTTAAACCCTAACTCGTTGCCTTTTCCTGTGGTACATTCAACCATATGAAAGTTTCCCAGCTATATCTTTTCCACCTCGCCAAAATAATTGCTTTTGTAATTGTAGGTATGGAAACGAACACGATGACTTCAGTATTTAAATACTCAGTCTCAACTAAACTGATTGTTTGAATATTCCAATATTGTTTTCACAAAAACAGATATTATTTGAATCATATAATTGAATAAATCATAGTTATTTGAACAAAATCTTAATATATAACTTCAGTTATTCCCAAAATACTTAAAGAATGATCACACAATAAAGCCTGATGAATAGTTTAAAAGTAATAATTAGGTTCCAAGTGGGTCTTGAATCGTCCGATGGTTCAGAGGGATCAGATATGAGCAGGAGATTAAACAAAGCTGTTCTTTTGAAACTCAGAAATCAGGGAGTAATCATTACCTTGAAAATCGAAATGTGTAATGCATAATGTAAGCGTAACTAACCCTCGCTTGTGTTTACATTCTCAATGTCTGAACTCGATGGTAAATATTTCAGCCCTTGTTCCACAGTAAAACATTTTACATCGCTAGTAGGCACAAATGCGAACTGAGTAAGGTTTTACAGAATGTTTATTTTTATATGGTTTCCAGTTTTCTCATCATTTGGGTTTATTTTAATTGTTTACCTTGTTTTCATTGCACTGGACGGACGTCAGATAGTGAATTCATTATTCAGCGAGCACCTATCTGGTCTAAATGTCCCGCAAGTATAAACACTGGGCTGAGGCTTCTGACACTTGGATAGTGTAGGGTGTGACTGGGTCATCTAAAAGACAAGGGGGTCTGATTATTGGGAGATATGGGACACCTCAGTGGTGTTAACAACAGATGTGTTAGGGAGCTCCTAAGAAGGCAGACTTGCATCTCTTTCTCAGGTTATCATTTCAGACCAGTGCCAAGCTGAGAAGGTTGAAGAGATGACTTAACACACTTCTGCTGAAAAACAGGCTGTGATTGTTGCTTTGGGCACCTCTAAAGTGAAGATCCAGCTGCCATCTTGGAAAGAGGTCCCTGTTCAGGGAGAGAAGTTTTTTTTCCTCAGATTGCTTGAGGGCAGTCAGCAGCCCGGCACTGTACTGTGTATTAAAGTTGCTCGGGAAGTTTTTGAGTCTAATGATGCTATAAATGTCACGCTATAGGTATCAGTAACATTGTTGGAATACTGACTGAGTATTACCTTCAAATGGTTCCAGATTGGCCACAAGCTCATAAAGGCACTGGGCATCTGCTTTAGTGCGTTCTATTAGTGCTTTAATTTCTCTGGGTGAGCTCTTGAGATGTATCATATCCGTATCATCTTGAGAAGAGAGATTGGAAGCAGAAACCGAACCAGCTGACTTGTGTATCCAGGACATGAATGAAGGACATTCAGGTCAACAGGTCTACAGGTCAACATGAATTCAAGTCTCTACCAGGAACTCATTCACACACACTGTGGTCATGCCAGAAAATACAACTATATTGGAAATTCATACGTCCTGCGCTTACTTATATACTAAACCTAGACATACTGTATCATTTGAATTCTCTATTATGTATTTGGGTAATTTTACTTTTGACTACATGGAACTCAAAGATAGATATATACCGGGAATTTTTTTAGCTGCTAGCAAGAAAACCATCACGAGAAAATGGTTTACTAAAGATCCCCCAACACCGGAACAGTGGATCAATGTTTTGAAGGAGATTTATATGATGGAAAAGATCTCCTTTCTCAGAAAGGTTTGGCAAATACTGGCAAGGCTGGACTGGGTTTGTGGACCCATTGAGACCTGAGTTTAGTTTGTGAAAGGGAATGAAACAGTGTTTTGTCTAGATTGTTGGTCATTTGTTGCGTTGTTGCTGATTATATTTCTAGATGTAACCTCCCATCCATGTTGTCATAATGTAAAATAATGAATCATATAAAAAATATAACAAAAATGTGAAAGTTGAAAGCTGTCAATTATTTTACTTTGTATTGTATATGACGTATTTGTAAATTCTTTCATCGTTAAATAAAAAAAAGATTCTACCAGGATATTTGGACAAACAACCACGTACTATATCCCTGTCAAAGAGCTTCAGGCTTGGTTGAAAACCAATATAATAATGATAATGATCTGAGGAATGTCTCCAAATCCACAACAAAAGCTTCCAGAGCACAAAATCAATGTTCTTGACTGGTTAGCGCAATTTTCAGATCTCGTTCTTGGTCTGAGGTCAGAAAAACGATTCACAATCAAAAACCACAATCAGAATCGAAAAAGAAATCAGACGACTTAGAGTGCGGTATTTCTGCCTAGAGGAGGGGTAAAAAAATCCCCCTTCAGCGCTGACAGAACTTTGCAATACAATACAGGAGGCATCTAGAGAACAACATTACTGCTAGAGGAGGATTCACAAAATACTATCTGTGGGGGACTAAATAATAAGTCTCTATACTGTAACGGTTTCTATTGTGATAGCACTGTTAGAAAACCGTATCTTCACTCATAAATACATGAGGAGCGAAAATATTCTATAACACTTATCCTAAGATAGACAAAAAGATTTGAGGTTGTACTGTAAGCTGCAGTGCTTGCAAAAGGCTTGAATTTGTTAAAAGTAAGGTTTAAGAAAATGAATCACAGCTTTAGAGCTTTATAGATGTTATAGCATCTTGAAGCAGTGGTGTTTCCTCAGGATACTGTAGGTTTTTTCAAGCGTTTTAAACTCGTTACTCGTTTAACCAGAGTATAGAGTCAATCCGTTAAGCTTTTTAACACTACCTTTGGGAATGGACTTGTTGTACTTCATCAGTTATAATACCTTAATAATTTTTATAGGTTTTAATTCATTACTGTAATAAAACTTGCACAATTAAAAAAAAAACTGCAAATTCAGGATAATAATTAAAATGCTGTATAATAATTTCAATATTTAGCATGCCAATGTACTTCAACAACAAAAAAACACTTTTTGGGATATGTTTTAAGCTGTTTTCAATTGCTTAAAATGCTATTTAATATTTTTTTAAAAGAGCTACTTTCTACTACATATATCTGATTAATTTTCAAATAATAATCACTCAAACCATATCTAAAACTGTATTTATCCCTGGTCTGCTCCTCACCATAACCTACCACTCTGCACCTTAGGAAGTTGGTAGTGAGGGGACTCAAGAAGAAAGACAAAATCTTAGGAAAGATAACAAGCAAGAAATTAAATCTGGTCATGCCTGTTTAGAGAATAATAAGGCTTGCAAAGGTCATTTGGCTGCATTTTGCCATTTGGTTGCTTGTAGCTGATTGACCCTCATCTGTTTCAAGAAGGAATACAATACAGTAACTAGGCTGAGCCCCATACTGTATCTTATTGTGCAAACACATGTCTCAGTTTTTCACATCTAAATTATCTCCTCGTTTCCAGTTTTCTCCCCAAGTATGCATTTTGCAATTGACCTTGAAGTACAACCCAGGGTTAATCTGACTGATTCCTTTAAGGATTTTGAAAACAGCAACAAAGTATCGCCATCCTTTCCTTCAGTTAAGTTCAGTTACTCCTGCCTTTCAGCACATGACATGACCTTAAGATCGGGGATTAACACGGCTGTTGCTCTCTGAACTCTCTCCAGAACAGCAATGTTCTTTTTGTAATATGGTGGCCACGGCAGAACAAAGTACTCTATGGTGTTGATTAAAGAGGTTTCTGATCTTCAATGTTGATATGAATGTGATACGAACATTAGACAAACACTGTCTACCAAATCAGTGCGCACTGAAGATGCTGATGTGCAAGGAACATGTACAACACCCAGAGCACATCACCCTACCCTTGGTGTCAATCAGTCAATTGGTCGCCACCTATTCTGGAGAATCACAGTCACAGACAGCTGAATCACAAGCACGGGCACAGTCAACATGACAGGACGCCTGGCTTGAGATCACTCTGCGCTCAGTGAGCACAAGTGCTGTTCGAAACACCTGGAAACTGCATGCTGCTGTGCAGTGTTTATTTGACGGCTTGTTTATTTGTGAAGCTACAGATACAAAAAAGATGACCACCTTTTGTGATCTCAGGTATCTTTAAATATAGTGCCTCAGTAATTCTACCCTTAGAACATCTTTAGGACACATATGTTTTCCATCATTTTACTGATGCTGGATCAGTAAAAGAAAACAAAATAGAAATGGTTGAAATGCCTTATCCAATTGGTAACCTTTCTCATGTTCTTAGCAGCCTTCAAAGAGGTGACTACAGCTACCCAAAGATGAATGCTAATTGGGGCTTGTGGAGCTGGCTAAGGATTTCTTTTGATCGAGCGCGTCAAATTAAGGCTAAATACCTCATTTTTCATCCTAATTGTCAGAGCAGGCAAGCGGAAGACGTCTTTAACAGGGTCACAGGTGTTAATGGCTCAGAGTGGGTGTGCGTGGCGATCTGAAGAGAACAGCACAGGTTGCTGATAGGAGTTAATAAGAACAGTTGACCCTGTCTCCTGTGGTGCTGCAAAAGTGTATTTTTTTTCTTCTAGGCATGATTCACAGCCGGCAGGAGGTCTGTCACCCCATATAGCACCCAGCCAGACACATTACGCCTCAGAAGACTGGGTCTGCTTTCTGTAGCTTCTACTGCAATAAATTAGTTGTAAATAAACACAAACACTTTGCTTATTCTCACCAGTTACTTAAATGCAATTTAAAAATGAAATTGTTAGACTGATAAAAATCTTTTGTGTCCTGATCTTTGGGAAAAAAAGCTCCGTGTTCTGGTCTGCAGCATGCATTTTGCTTGCATATCTGTTCACGTGTTCAGCAAGGAGAGCATTTTTCCACTTAAGACGCCCAATGTGGGCATGTCTGCTCCCATAGCGAATTTGACTGCTTACATCATTTTCAGGAGACCTTGACGTCCCTCAGCCAGGGCTGCTGTTTATGATGTCATGGTTGCAAGTGTCATGTGATCCGATGTTTTAAAGCATTTAATATGTATGCAAAGCGTTTGGCAGCATGGTGGCATGAAGGTTAGTACTTCTGCCTCACAGTGCTTCGATTCCATGATCCTTTAACATAGGCCTATAGAAGGCACCTTCTATGCGGAGTCTGCATGTTCTACCTATGTCAATGTGTGTTTTTGCGCTAACACAGCACATAGTAGGCTGGCCAAAGGGCTCTCCTGCTGCTCAATAAGCATCTATGCCACGTTCTCCCTGGGAGCTGCAGGTGACGTCGGAGTGCTCTGGCGTCTCTCAGGGACGCAGCCTGGGCTCAGGCCAGGACAGGTTTGGTTCCCCGAGGGCTGCTCGAGGTCAGCGTGGTCCTGCAACGCTGTTCTTGAAGCCAGCATGATGCACGCAGCGTTCATCCCCTTGTAGCACCTGAAGAGGCCTGTAGGCTCTCTGGCTGGAGGTCAAATCATGCCATCTTGGACTACTCAGCCCAGAGTGACAACACAAAGACCGGGGCATACCCCACAATTATAATGCACCTCCAGCAGTCATCAAAAAGACAATGAATCTGTCATCCATTCTTTCACTTTCTGATCGCAAAAGGGCTTTCCTGCTGCTCAATAAGCCCAGGGTACTCCAGCCAATCCCCTCCCTGCCTGTCCTGTTTTTGTGCAGCACCCAATAATTATAGGCCTCATCCTACTCCTTGTTCACCGAGGACTCCACTCAACAACGTGCCCAAAGGACCCAGGATCTCCATGGCCTCCAAGTACAAAACAGAATTTCCCCAGAGGACAAAGAGAACCAAGCCAGGCATTTTTTACATTAGAGCACACAACCATAAATCAGAAAATAGAGTAAAAATGGGCTTAGGTTCATCATGTTTGGAAACCAGTCTTCAAACCTGACATATTCCCCTGGGGCTGATATTGCTTCATAAATACTCCTCACAGTTTTCACTTGCTGCAGTGCTGCTAAAGTACCAAATAAAAAAAGAAGGCCTTGAAATTTCACGATGTGACATCTTGACATCTAAAACGCCTATATTGACGTTATCTGCATAATGTGTTAGAGACGTGTAAGTGCTCGAAGCTTATAACTGCTGTCGCCGTGGAAATTGCCAGGCCTGCACAGAAACAGCCTCGCCAACACCAGTACAGGCCGAGAGGAGTCAGAGAAGCAAGGATAACAGCGCTCCTTCCAACTCTGGGGGGTTTATTCCACTTAAAGACACAGGACACTGCTGAGGAATCATATTTCTAATCACGTTTTCATGTATTTATATAAACTTTTGTGAAAATGTAAGCACACCCCCTCAAGATTTTACGGATTAACATACAGTATTCAGGCAAATCTGACCTTCACCTAGACCTCACCAATTCCTAATCGTAAATACAACTGACTTCATTTGACGTATCACACACAAACATTTCTACCTTGTCATTATTTATTTAAAAAGAGCTCAGCCAGCACTCGATTTCTTTGTGTGAAAAAAGTAAGTGCAAGTGAATCACTGCACCAGGCACGTGACTGAAATTCCAGTGTTTTATCCTTGCTGTCCTTCATTCCCGTTGGCACTCCCTTGCTGAAGTGCAGCTTCCCTGTTGCACTGCTCCTGCGCCTGGCAGCAGGAACGGGGAAGTCAGCTCGCGCCACAGTGCTGCGCCTCTCTCTGAAGTGCGGGAGGAGCAGTCGCGCGTGGGCGCCCAGCTGGGAGAGCAGAGCCGGCCCCCAGTCGGCCGCGGACGCACGAGGCCAGCGAGGCTCACGTGGAGCTCGTCCGCCCAGGGTCCGAGAGCTCGGCTGAGCGCTCCGCAAGGAGCGCCCTGTGGAAAACAGACAGGAGCACCTCACCTTGCGCTGGTCCCATGTGGTTGAAAGTGGGGAAGGGTGGGGAACGTGGTTTTGCACATCAAATGCCAGGGAGGACATAACAAAATTTGGCAGCCAGGACCCTGACAGGTCTAGTGCACATTACTTCTGTCCTGGAGTCCTTGCACTGGCTTCCTGTCAAGTTTTGTGTATAAGGCTCTGCATGGTTTGGCACCTCAGTACCTGACTGAACTATTATCACCCTACTTCCCACCTTGCAACCTTGGCTCTTCTAATTTTGATCTCCTATCTGTCTCCCAAGCCCGTCTACACTGTGGGTGACAGGGCCTTCTCCTGCTGCCCCAAAGCTCTGGAGCTCCCTCCCCAAGGATATCGGAGAGTCAACTTCTCTCTGATGGGGTACACCCTGAATGGGACCCGAGTCCAGCACAGAGCATTAATTTAAATGAAGTCTAATTATGCAACAGTATTATTCTCTTTCACAACACTATTCTTCTGAAGACCCTTGTCCTTGTATATTATGAAGCAGATATAGGGCTTTGTTTCTACATGATCTTAAACAGGAAAAAAAAAATTAATAGAGGAGATCTATATTTCAATCCGTCGGTCTGCGTTGGTTTTTTCCAGTAATGTCATACATTTATCTTTGAAAGTTGGTGACCGCAAAGTGCCCATTACAACAGAAGCCCTCTCCTGCTGTTTGATTGACACAGATGATTCCCTGGTCTGTAATCCCACAAAAAGATGCCTATAGCTCTTCATGAGCAAGGTTTATCAGAGCAGACATGATGGTATAGCATTTCTGCAATGGGATTTTCTTCAATGAGTGGAGTTTGTATTTTGTCTTTCGTCAGCTATTTTTCTTAAAAATTATAATGCCAGTTTGCACTCTCATTGTCTGCATCCTTCAAGTACTTACAGTACTGTACTTAAACCCAACCTGGCCAGACACTGTTACTGTCAACAAACAAAAGAAGATGCTCACTCAGAGGTGGTTGTTCAAAGACCTGTGTACATTGACCTCATGTGACAAAGGCATTCTGATTCCAGATAGAAAAGCAAGATGACTCAGCCATGCTTCTTTCATTAAGTGTCGATAAACAATGACTGCAGACTCCGCGGGCGAGTGATGCGAGCAGGATACGTGAGGTGACAGGGTACCGGACTACCCTGAAAAATCTCAGGAAGGATCTTTAGCATGTCAAGATCAAGTCTGATACTACTGACAAACACCTACAGCGATGACGTTTCTGTTAAATGTACAGCATTTTCACCGGCACTTTATTTCTTTCAACAAGAACAGATTTAAAAATCCAAAACTCAGATTCTGCGGTGCAGGAAAGAAAGAACAGTGACTTGGAAGAAAGGTTACAATCGAGAGGACGGCATTTGGCCCATCTAGACTGTTTGATAGTTTGTCCTTTGTTGATTCCAGTATCTCAACCACGTGCTTCGAAAATCGAAGCAGGAGTGACTGTGTCAACAACATGGCAGGGCATCTTAATCCACACGAACACAACCCTTTGCGTAAAGACGGGCCTCCTGACATGATTGGAGGATCTTATTGGACATGACTTACAGCTCTACTGTCCAGAACGGAAGCCTAGTGACAGTACAGGGAACAGCCTCCTTTTGTGGGATGTTAGATCATCACTTTTGTCACCGCTGTTAACACAAAAAATGGTAGTAAAACAAACTCAATTGTTTTAGTGATGTAAAAACCATTGGATTTGATTCCAGGATCTCATCCAGCTCCTTGAAAGAAGAGATGGTATTAGCTTAGACAAAGTGACAGTCTTTTTTTCAGAAATCTTTTTGAACACATTTTGAAGCTTCTGCAGTGTTTCCAAATCCTCCTGTTGATGGCACAATCTGTGAACTTGATTAGTTGGCAGACAAGACTGGAATCATGAACAGACAGCATTCAATATTTCATGTTTTTGCCGAACTCAATTTAAAGACATGATAAAATACCAACTTTGTACAATACCACGCCAAGTCATTGTCACATTTAATTTCATTCAGCTCTGCAAAAGTGCTTGTGTTTTTTATGCTTGTTCTATGACCGTGGGTTAACCCTGTTAACAATACACCCTCCGGGATTTGATCAAATCTCCTCTTGCTCTCATTTGCTCTAGACTGAAGAGATTTAGCTCCTGCAGCCAGTCCCGAGGTCAGAATTGCTGTTATTCACCTTTAAACTCTTTCTAAGGCTGTCATATCCCTTTAGTGATATGGTGACCAAAGCTGAACAATATGTTAAATGAGTTCTTAGTGCTCTGTAAATCTTGAGCATGTCCCTGAATTTAGATTTCACTCTTTTTGCTGCGTATCTAAGCTTTCCAGTTTCTTTTTTATTGTTGTCCCACATAGACTCTGAAGATGCCATAAAGAGCCTTTCTAGACACCCATTTTTCTTTCATGCGTCTCTTCCTGCAGCTCAGAATCACCCAGGTGATATCTACAGTGCATGGCAACACAAAGACAACTGCAAAAAACTGAAGAATGGTCATGAATTTTTATTTCCCTATTTTGTTATTCTCTCTGAGCACTGTCATTCTGCAGTTTTAATATAATATAAAGGAAAGCGTCAACAGAGCTCTTCCTAAGTGTGTCAGGAAGTGGATTCAGTATAACGGAGCAACAGCGAGTGTGCAGTAATACAGGCAGGGGCAGGAGTACAATATCATTTTATTTTTCACAACAAATGACAACTACAGTCTAGTTGTATCAGGCAGCTTTAAAAAGAACTTAAAATACCTGAAATGAAAATCACTGGCAGCAAGACAGTCTCTTACAAAAAAAGATACAAAATACAGGTGTGTAAAGTTAATTTTTGCACATCTAATGCAAATTAGCCACCAGACATAACATAATCAAGTTTACGGAAGCCCTGTCATAATGTTTAAAGCTGGTTTAGTTACGGCACTTATCCAGTTCTCAGTCAGTGCACATCAATAAAAGAAACCACTGCTTGTTAACACTGCAGAGGATTAGCCACCTCTAGCATTCTAGATATAATTAAAGAGATTGACTTTACTTACAAATGAGCAAATGGAGTGACAATCACCTCTTTAAAAAGAATCTGAAACTTATCTAAACATTCAGCAGAGATTACATCACCAGGTCTGGATGTAGTAGCTATAAACTGATTATGAAGCATGATGGCTTATTGTCAAAAAATCATGGCTTATCTCCTAAAAGTCTTCTATCGAAACCACGGTTTTACCTGTAAGTAATCCTCTTATCAAAACCAAAAAAACAACGGCTTTAAAAATACACCACAGCAATCTAAGGTAATCTGGTTTTGAAAGAACTTAAATTTTCTTTGCCAAACAGCCTTTAACAAATTCCTGTGATACTGAACAGTAGATCATACAAGAGGAAAAAATGATTAGCTCCTAAAATCTGCTCTTACCACTTTGTCTGTGACAACTACAGAACAATAATATGCTCACATCCTAATTTTTGATCGAGTGTCCTACAGGATATAAAAACCATGCCTTTAGTGCAGTTAACAGTCTCAAAACCTTACAATGAGAAATGTGCAAGCAGGTTTCAACAGTGCAAGCAGGTTTTTAACAGTGGTTATGCAAGACAAGAGCTCATGAATTGTTCTGTCTCCAGTCCATTAAATTCCTTTTGTCTTGTATGTTCAAGGCTTCACAGAACGCTTTCTTGTTTTTTCTGAAAAACAGACAAATAAGAAAAGTTTTTAACATAATAAACAACATAATTAGCTGTTAGCATCCAGGAACAGATAATGTCCCTGTAGACAGTATCGTTACGGATGATGAGGGGGAGTTGGAAGGACAACAGCAAGAAGAGTAGGTGATAAGTACTCTTGGTCTTCACAAATCCTCTAGATTAAAGACTGTCTGTCTGGAGTAAGGGGGTTATGTCAGCACAAACAGCTGAATTTTATAAAAGCTGGGACACTTCTGCTATTCTAACCATACATAACAGGGATCCTAGCACCTGGGCACTTATTATTCAGGAAATGTGACTGAAGCTGAGGTATTCGACTGACGGTATGGGGTACTGTGTGAAACTGAGGAAGTGCAAAGAGGCTACCTTTTTCGATGCAGTGAAATATAAATTTAATTCCATTCATTCTGACTCCCCCAGGAACACAATGTATGTGAGACACAGCTGTCTCTAATGTCTAACATTCTGCTGGCCTTTTTAATTGCTTCCACACATGCCATCTAGAAGATGTATATATACAGTATTGTGTTGACACAAACACCTAGGTCTTTTTAATGAGTAGCCTCTTCTAGATCAGCGTTTCTCATTTCGTGTTTATAGTTTATATTTTGCACTTGTCTGGTGTTAACCTAGTCCTGGTGTTAATTTCATCTGAATCTTTTATGTTCTGCTTCTACAGTGTTTGTTAATCCTTCTGTTCTGGAATCATCTGCACACTTGACTAGTTTTCTAACTATTCCAGAAACTAGATCATTGATATAAATAAGGAAGAACTGTGGTCCAACTTCAGATCCTTCCATTACTAAATCAATCACCCCAATTTTAGCATTCACCCCTTATTGGTATTCACTGGTTTATATACAGTACTGCATTCACCTCATTTCAAACACAGAATGTTTCCTGAATGGGAACAAGTAACAGTTTTATTCCATGCTGAAAAGAGAAGAAAACACAACGTTTCAGCCGTGGAGCCTTCTTCACACCTGAGGTGATGGAGCCACCATCCACCTCAGGCACATTTTCCTGTATCTAAAGGTTCTGGCATCGCCTGCAATTATGTCTCCAGTATCTCACACACTGTACACACGGTCCCTCAGGCCACTTCGAAAGCACCCAGAGAACAGCATGTGCAGCCAGTCATCTTATTTACTGTATGCATCTCTGGCAGAAAGCGCACTGCTGCCTTCGTCGGTAACGTGGGTAACGTTCGCTGACCGTTTCAGGGAACATGAAACCAGCAGTTCTCCATTTCACCTGCCCCAGCCATGATTTCACTGACCTATCTGTCTGCATCCTTTTACAGGGATTTCAGGACTTCTACACCAGAAAAACATCAGAAGCCAGTATGATCCTTAAACTTGGATCTCATGTTCTTCAAACTAGAATAGCTTATTACAAATCTAGATCGGTTATCTAAATTAAGAAGAGCACCTAAATTAGTACACTACACCTGTAAAGCACAAATAACATTAACATCTTCATACTCATGTGTAAACTGTATTCAACTCTGTAAGATGAAAATACACTAAGCAGCAAGAAACATTATTCTATTTATGCATGTATGATCATTTGAATTAATCGATCATTTATGACAGAGCATGATATGCTCAACTAACTTTGACTGTGGCATAAGACCTAATTCATTTCATTAGTGAAAGATGTTGGAGCACAAGTGATGAGGTGATTTATCCTGCTGAATGTCAAGCCTAGTAAAAACAAATTCAGAACAACACAGAACGGAACAAATATGCCCGGCATTTTAAGAGAACAATGATTTTACTCCATTTGTATTTTTGCGGCTGGACCCTATTGTGTGATACTGCTTACAAAGCCAAGAATCGTGTGAGTGAGTGAGGAGCAGATGTGGTGGATGACAAATGCAGTGTGCAGCATGCATCTCCACTCCAAGCGGGAAGGAGTATCTAGTTGCTATAGAATTTCCACATATATTGCTTGATAACATCCTGACTGCACGGCACAACACTAGTGAGGTCCTGGGACTTCCTGTAGGCTCATCCTGATGTGACAACATTCCAGCAGCACAACGAGCATCCGAATGCTGCTCTGAGGAAGTGTCTGAAGAGCTGGGATGACATGTGGCCTCTAGGGCCCAGAGACCAGTGAATAGGCACAGGCTTGTCTCTATTCTCCAGAGAAAAAACAGTATCCCACAACGCAGCACATGCAACCTTATACGACCCTCAGCCTGTACAGCCCAAACTGCTGCCACAAAGCAGAGTACCAGCCTATAAATGTCACAGCAGACCTCCTGTTGATCAGCCTTGCGGAAGACAAATGCTAATCAGCTGTACGAATTTCCCCATTTCACTTCAGGATGTTTTTTGCAGTTATAAGTGAGAAGTTTCTTTGGGTGCTCAGTATATTTGTTACTGACTAAACATGCTGGACCGTGATCGTCTGAGTATATGATCATGGGGGGGAATTCAAAATAAATTCTCTTCACACAGCTCCTTGCTACTTCATAAACTAACATGGATAAAACAACAGGGATAGACAGTGCAACAGGATAAACATTTAATAAGAAGTAGTCTTGGTGCAGGAGCCAGTAAAGACAAGTACATCTTGATATATAAGTCAGGATTAAGCTCCTCCTTCAGGGATTCAGAAATTCCTTCATCCCCCCCTCCACATCTTTGGCAAACCTCAGACAACATCCCTGAAGGCAATAAATCTTTTATATTCTCTCTGGAAACCATGGCGTCTAACACAACAGAAAGAAGCTCAAAGAGCATTTTCTAGAATCTATATGAGGGAAATGCAAACAAAGGAAGGATTCAGACCTTCAAATAATGAAAATAACTGAACAGTTTGCATTTTTTGCTATTTTTTTATTGGGATCTGCCCTCCTAATTCTTTGTAATATTTCTAATGTATAATAGTATTAAAATACTTCTATAATTGAATTACCACCTGTAGTACATTTGACAAGAAAGGTAAGATTTACCTCTTCCATCACTTTTTCATTTTTACCCTGTACCCCAGTTTGCAAAGATAACATTCAGCTATAGTCTTTTCAATTACTCTGGAACATAAACAAAAAAAAAAGTGAAACAAAATGATTGCTTTGCCTATTCAGACCCTCTTGGGAAATCAACCAAAATCAAGATTTCCATGGTTGTTACTGGATTCGTAGACCTTTTCTTCAACTTTTGCTGCAGTGGTGTTTAGCTCATTTTCCCAGGGCCCATAGCAGGGCTGTCCAGTCCTGGTCCTGGAGGGGTCAGTGTGTCTGCAGCAGGGCTGTCCAGTCCCGGTCCTGGAGGGGTCGGTCAGTGTGTCTGCAGCAGGCCTGTCCGGTCCCGGTCCTGGAGGGGTCGGTCAGTGTGTCTGCAGCAGGGCTGTGCAGTCCCGGTCCTGGAGGGGTCGGTCAGTGTGTCTGCAGCAGGGCTGTCCAGTCCCGGTCCTGGAGGGGTCGGTCAGTGTGTCTGCAGCAGGGCTGTCCAGTCCCGGTCCTGGAGGGGTCGGTCAGTGTGTCTGCAGCAGGGCTGTCCAGTCCCGGTCCTGGAGGGGTCGGTCAGTGTGTCTGCAGCAGGGCTGTCCAGTCCCGGTCCTGGAGGGGTCAGTGTGTGTGTCTGCAGCAGGGCTGTCCAGTCCCGGTCCTGGAGGGGTCGGTCAGTGTGTCTGCAGCAGGGCTGTCCAGTCCCGGTCCTGGAGGGGTCGGTCAGTGTGTCTGCAGCAGGGCTGTCCAGTCCCGGTCCTGGAGGGGTCGGTCAGTGTGTCTGCAGCAGGGCTGTCCAGTCCCGGTCCTGGAGGGGTCGGTCAGTGTGTCTGCAGCAGGGCTGTCCAGTCCTGGTCCTGGAGGGGTCGGTCAGTGTGTCTGCAGCAGGGCTGTCCAGTCCTGGTCCTGGAGGGGTCGGTCAGTGTGTCTGCAGCAGGGCTGTCCAGTCCTGGTCCTGGAGGGGTCAGTGTGTCTGCAGCAGGGCTGTCCAGTCCTGGTCCTGGAGGGGTCGGTCAGTGTGTCTGCAGCAGGGCTGTCCAGTCCTGGTCCTGGAGGGGTCGGTCAGTGTGTCTGCAGCAGAGCTGTCCAGTCCTGGTCCTGGAGGGCCGGCGTGTTTACAGACTCTCTGAATCTCCTGGAAGCAGCTGCACTTCAAGAGCTCAGAGAAGCGGCACACGTAGCTGGAGAAGAGATGAGCTGGAATGAAAACCCACACACAGACCAACCCTGCAAGACCCGAACTGCCCACCTCTGTTCCACAGGCTGGCCTGAGCCCACCCATCTGGGCCCCCACGCGAGTCCAGAACTGCGGATGTGAAAGAATCTCAGAAGCAGTGGAGAAACAGAGGTCTGATTTCAAGAGCTTAGAGCTTCTGTACAGAGAGAGTGAGAATGGAAGGCAGGGAGAGGGCAACAAATCAGAAGTACTAGACACTCAAAGTATGGAAAAGAAGGATTTTTATTGCCGTACCTCCTTGCATTTACGAGCCCCTCTAGCTCCTTGGACTTCTCCTGGGCTTTCCAGATGATGTCCTTTGGGATCTTGGCCAGTCTGGCCACGTTGAGGCCGTAGCTCCTGGCTGCAGCCCCCTCAGTCAGCTGATAGAGGAAAGTGATGAACTCGGGCTGCATCTCCTCGCTTGGACCTGCAGGGATCCAGAGGAAGCACAGACACCCCGTGACATTTCACCAGTGCGAAGGCAACGACAGGATACACAGGGAAACTCTGTGGACATGCATTTAAGACTGAGATGTTTCCAAAAGAATTCCATTGCATTGACTTCATCCCAAAAAAACTTGTATCAGGTGATGTACTTTCTTATGTTCAGGACTAAAAGGGTTCAGTGCTTTCAGTGTAGGACATTACTTTATGGAAGCTGGAAACAGGTTTTATCCTGTCTGGACATTTTACCTCTCTCCCTGACTTGCCTTCATTAAGTATTTGTAAGTCTGGTCTGAAACCAAACTTTCATAATCTAGCTTTTCTACCAACATAATTCTGTTGTATTACTATCTGTGCCTACAATCTAAAATGTATTGTTTCTTCTTATGTTTATTTGCTAAATGTACTTTTTTATTTACCTGTTCCCTAAAGTGATCTGAAATCCCCTTGTGGGGTTGTTACCTAACCATCTGGTCATGAAGACTGGTGGACTATTAAGAGAATCGATTGCTTTATGCACATTGTCTCAAATGGAAATACAGGCACCAACAATGAATCTATTTCTTCATCATTTTAGCTGCTGTTTCCATAGTTGTTACAACGCAGTCTGAAGACAGTGGTACCCAGAAGGACAGAGGTACCAATTCTTCTGGGGGAGATTTGGTACTCCTTGCTTTTTGTGCAGATTTTAAGAAGGGTCCCCGTACCGTCACTCTCTGCGTCCTGATCGCTCAGGAGGAAGGCCATGTGGTAGTTGCCCACATGCTGAGGATACAGCCTCTCCAGTTCACACAGCGGAAGGTAGTGGGTCACAAACAGCGTCAGGGATTTGACCTACAGAAAAAACAGGTCCCGTGAGCCACGGAAGGGTGGACACAGCATCTGAGCATTGAATCTGTAGCTGGTCAGCACCTCCCCGAATATTTCTTTGACCTGGAAGATCATGAGCTCAGATCCTAGGAGGGGCACTGCTACTGACCCTTTAGGAGTGTACTGCACTCAGACAACACCCAACTGTACAAATAGGCACAAAAGGAAACCAGTTTGGATAAAAGCATCAGCAAAATACTCATCATCGTCAAGCGTTAGGTAATGCTTCCAGTTTCCTGGAACTATCCAGGCATCCCTTGCTCACACAGTGGTGCAGAGAGAGGAACAATGATAACAGGACACAGAACAGGTTCTATGTCTTTTCTAATTCATCCAGTTTTGTGCCTAAACGGAAGGCTAGGGATTAGGTATGGGGGCGACTGGAGGCCAACACCGACTGACAGTGCAGATGAGCCAGTGTGTCCATCAGCTTTACACAGACTGAGGCAAAGCAGTGGGATACATTGACAGCAGGACAGGTCTGGGATGATTCCCAGGGCCAGCCACTGAGTGAGGCCACACTGTGTTCCCCCCCTGCAGGTACCTAGTGCTGCCCCTTCTGGCAGGCTCACAGCGAGGACATGGAAAGCAGTCTCGGTATGTCACTGGAGCAGTGCGGCACCGAGAGGCCAGAATGACGACCACACACCGAAGCTCAGCCATGATGTAGCTGAGAATGAAAATAAAAATGATCTAGCAGTACCACAAAAAACCTGCAGGGACAGCAAAAAAATGTACATGTATTTATTTATTTTTTTACTTTTGACTAACTCCACTAACTTTGACTAACTTGTTCATGGAGATACACTCTCCTGACTCAGCAATAGTGAGTTTTACATACTGTATAGTACTTTGCCATTTATATTGAAGATGAACGATATGGCTGAGTGACCAGCAATGCAGAGTTCTAATTTTAGCATCCAGAATTTGTTCAACTAAAGATCTTGAATAAAAAAGGTCCATAGAAAGATTTATTTAGGTGAGGCATGCATGTAAATATATGTAAAACACACTCAAGATGGTATTTTAACAGCTCTCTTGCTTATGATAAAGAATTTCTGACGTACAGGATGTTCTTGAAATAAACACTCACTGTCGTCTCCATGTTGCCTTTGGGAGTCTTTAAAGTCTACAGTACACAGGAGGATTGATTATACACCTCTTATAAGCAATAGGGAATGGGGAGAAGAGCTACAGCAGGACTTAAGACCTCTGCCTTGGTTGGACAGGGCTCCCGTTGATCTAAGACAAAAGAGATGGACAGATCGCTTTCGGAAAACATCATAATATTAACTGTTTGTACCAAGACTTGGAAAGTCCAACTCAGACAATTGCCATTACATGAACGTGGTGAGAGATGATGTCGCTGTTGGCTGCCGCCTCACTCAGCTGCAGTTGCCTTATTGTTAAACATCGGAGATGAATTCTGAAAATGATCATTTCAAGTGCAAAAAACTTTTAGCTGTCTGGGACAAATGCTGGTTACTGGTGAGCAGCGAGCCCAGCTCACTAATCTGGCCCCGTAAGAAAAAAGATTTTATCGTATTAACTGACATGTAAAGTGTGCATTTTCAAACCAAATTCTAATCCTATTGTGCTCTTTTGTTCTTTTTTATAATTGCATTCCTCTCGAATGGCTGCGGATGTATATAACTTAGCTCTCTCCTCCAACAGACTGTTCTTATCTCAAGTGCTTATGGTCATGAACCGCTGTTTGCAACTTCACTGGCAGACAGAAAAGAGGACTGGTTGTGAAACATTGATTCTTCACCTTTCAACAGCTGACACAAAACAAGCTTTAATACCTCAAAGTGGGATGAACCTGCTTTCACAGCAGAGACTGACTCTAAAATAAAGACCAGGCCAGTCTGTTTATTAACGGCGTTGAGGGAAGTGAGCCAGCACGTGCTGCTTACTATGCAGGACAGAAGGAGAGGCCTGCGAATTCAGACCCAAGAAACAAAATCCCAACAGATTGAATAATCTGAAAGAGTGATGCTTATCACAGTTTAAACGCTAACTAACGGAACCTGAAAATCTCTTTTACGTCAAAATGAACCACTGTGTATTGCATCCAGCTCCCTTTCCAGGATGGCACTGGGAATGGAAGAAAAGCCTTAAAGGGTGAGAGGTCGAGGAACCAAATCACTGTACCGGTTGCTCACTTTTAATGCTCTGTATGACTGTGCAACATTTGAATTTCCCAGAATTTAACAGGACCTTGCACTATTTCAAAGAACCGTGCTGCTTAGAGTAAAATGTGTTGCAACCCTGATGCGGTTTTCAAAACTTTTTAATGGATATCCTTCAACTATCAAAATGATGATACCCAGCAAACATCTTCTCTGGATTTCCCAAAGGGCTTATTATAATTTGAATGACTTTCCCAGTGAGTTTTTATCCAAACCAGAGTGCCTGTTATAGACACCAGGGTCTATTCTCATGAATAACAGTGTGTCAAAGAAGTTCAAGTAGGGAGCTGGGTCAGCATGCGTAGACTGCAAAGGAACAGGTAAAAGTTTATTCCATGCTGAAGAACACACCTGAAGAGGGCTCCACAATGGAATAAACCTATACTGTCGGCCCACAGATGATATGTGAGGGCACCTTACCATCCCCAACGCAATTCTTACAGGTCCCAACAGGTTCATGAACAGTGCACATAAATATGTAAATGTTCCTGCCTGTTGAAGTGTGCTTGGGCTCTGAAAAGCAGCGATAATCTTTCCAGCAAATTGCTGTTGTGCCTCTGTTTCACATGCAGCGCAAGTCCTTTGCCATGGCAACCGACATTTTCCCTTATTTCACCTATATGAAGGTTTCAAGTCAAGGCTACTCAACACACAGCTCTGGCTTCCATTAGAGGTGGAACCAACAACTCCTTATTTATGTAGCTAAATCCAGGAAAGATACATTTAAAAACATTACCAGGAGCCATGCCTATAAATGGAATGGATATGAAAGATCACATCGACTCGATGACCGCAAAGTTAAATGTGCCGATGTCTATAGCCCTCATTTAAAAATCATTGTATTAGAGCTACTGTTTTAGACATAATTGAAGGAGAAGAGGTTTTTTTTCCCCAAAATGAGTCAGACATTTTCATTCTGACTGATGGGTTGAATAAGGTCCTCTCGTTCGTAAATGTCTGATGTTCCGATGCAAACCAGCAGACACCCAGAAAATTTTCCTTCTGAATCCCCGTTCACAAGGACCTAATCTTATTTTATACAATTAAAACATCTTCTACCAGTTTTATGAAAAAAGGCATTGAACCACTGAGGCCATGCACGATCTTATATAACGGTACTCAAGGTTGTCCCTCAGCACCTCTCCCTCTGTTGCCCACAGACGTCTCAAAATAAAGCAGCCATACATGTTTATAAAGAAAGATGCTTGAAAACTGGAAAATTAAAATCTAAAACTCTGAAAAAGGGACGATGTTTGACAGTGGCTTTAAATAACTTAATGAATGATAACTTACAACATTATTTTCCCTGCTCTTTAATCACATGATAAAATAACATGCTGTGTAAGACAAAATCGGGTTCTCTGGTTATCATTCTGAAAGCCCACACTTTAGACAATTTTTGTGAAGCCATTCTGCCACATTAGCTAAAAAAACATAGGTCCCAATGTGTCTGACCACAAGCTCCTCAACGACATTAGTTTTTATAACCAAACATCTATAAATATTTCTGTTTCTTCCAACAGACTGATTAGATCACTTAAATCACCCAGGCAGGGAGCAGAGAAATCTAATTCCAGTTAAATGCACTGCGAACTGTTGACATTAAAATTAAATGAAAAAATAAAGATCAGGAAGGCGCGGCCTCCCTTGCATCACATTGGCAAAACAAGAAAGTTGAAATGATGACTGCGGGGCTTCTAGAGGTCTAGTGCTCTGGGCGATAATTGTGTTGGAATGGAAGTCAGAAAGGGGTGAGAGAAAATCTGCAGTATGAGCCACTGGGAGAGTGAAAAATGGAATCCAGAAAAATCTATTTCTCGTTGAGAAGGTCAATGGTTATTTCCATATACACCGTTAACTGATGCCAATTTCCTTTTCCACTTTGCAGTTTCGTACAGTTCGTCCATATTACCCCGTATTCATATCATTTACCCCATTGTTATATCCATATAATTCACATTACCCCACAGCATTCACTGCAGATATGATGGCTCAGAACCCAGGCGCAAGAGACTGGAGACTCCTAGAGAAGCCCGAAGATAACCCACTGTTCAACGACGGTAACAGAGTGAATGTGAAAGGGGAAAAGGCCCTAATTAGGGGCGGAGCGGTGGCTCTGTGGCTACAGATCTGCGCCTGTGGCTGGAAGGTTGCCGGTTCAAATCCCATGTCCAGCAGAGGAATCCTACTCCATTGGGCCCCTGAGCAAGGCCCTGAACCCCAACTGCTCCAGGGGCGCTGTACAATGGCTGACCCTGCGCTCTGACCCCCAGCTTCTCTCCCTGTCTGTGTGTCTCATGGAGAGCAAGCTGGGGTCTGCGAAAAGACAAATTCCTGGAGACAAACTGTATATGGCCAATGAAGTGATCTTATCCTATCTAATGAAATAATTCACTTGAAGAGCTAGCAGGTCAGCAGGCTAGAAAACAAAAGGCGCGACAGTCCAGGGAAAAACGAATCTGTCCACCGGCCAGAGTCGGGGAGCCCAACGGACCAGTCTATCAAATTATTTGCTTAAGTGCCGAATGCCACAATGCATTTTTGCTAAATTAAATTAAAAGAGAGCTAGCGTTCGTTGCATGAAAACAGCCGATCCTATTTCAGTAATGATGTTTGAAAAGCAGATATCTGCTTTGTCATGTTGCGTCTGGCAGCCCGATGTGTTGTTGTGGCTGATCTGCAGCCCTTCAACTTGGCGCACCGTCACCCTGGGGTGCCCTGCGCCCACACCCCTCAGAAAGAGAGCTCTCACTGGCACACACCAATTAAGACGCACTAAACAATACCTGTTTGCAGAGCTCCATAATGGGCTCTTTACCCTGCACCTTCCCCAGGGCTCAGCCTTCATCACGCCAGTAATCAGTGGCTGGGGACCCTAACAACAGTGACAAAACAACTTCTCCGTTGCCCATCTGCACCAAGCCCGACACACCACATGTGGCTTCTGCAGCATGTTTGCTCGGGGGTGGAGGCTTCATTTTTAGCTCGACTATCTCTGTGAGCCTTCACCAGGGATTCCCTGCCAAAATCGTAACGGCGTGCAACAGTACAAACAGCGGGTCGCAGATCCACTGTATATGGCGAGTCAATTTTTATACTAATATTACATTTAAGAATAAATGACTGTTTTTCACAAAGGGATGTGGAACAAGCTACCCAGCCACGACGACAGGATGATTCTTTCAAGAAACAGCTGGATGGGATAAGTGGATCTCTTTGCTACTAGTAATCAAATGAGCTAGATGGGCCAAGTGGTCTCCTGTTGTTAGCAATCGTCCTCAAGTTCTCCAAGGAACGTGCGACGACCAGATTCCTTGTTTGTATCTCACTGCCCAGGCACAGAGAGGAGCCTCTCTCCCTTAAGTGTGTTGGGGTGCTGTAGCTCACAAACTGACTGGTTAGTACGGGCTCCCAGTGCAGGCCTCAGCTGTCTGGCTAAAACTGAGACAGGGAGGGTATTTGCTTGAGGGTATTTGCTTGAGGATGTTGAATACTTGTCTGAGGGGATCTGATCCAGGCCTGGTCCAAAAGTCTTTGACAAAGTCAGCCGAGAGGGAGATCTTCAGAATGAACAGTGAAAGTGAACTAGAGGAAACAAGGATACTATGTGCATTTAAAGGTGAGAATAGGGTCAGTTCTTTGCACAAAGAGTTGTGGGAAGAGTTGAAGCCGACACCCTGGTTTCCTTCAAGAGACTTTGATCCATTAATTACTACCAAACAGGACAAATGGGCCGAATGGTTTGTACCTTCCTTATGTTCTTAAGGGTGTCTGATGAACTCTGGATACAAAGAAGCGAAATATGAAATATGGGTCAGAGCTGGACAATGACATTGCCCCAGTGCCACTGCCAGCACCACATACAGACGGAGGTCAGGAAAGGTCATGTCTTCTGAGTACACCTTTGAAAGTGCAAAGGGGACTCTGCACTTTCATCAATAGGACAACATTAACATTAATAATAATAATAATAAAATGTCCCATCTTGTCACAGGTGAAAGTTATACATTTCAGTAACACTGATGCATGGCCACTATTTACAGATCTAAACTGGACTGGTTCCCAGCTTAAAAACTCTATGAATATATGAATATGAACTCAGCATACTGCATATTTGCATGCTCTGTGCAACTATGTTTGCATGGTTTTCCAGCTGTTTAATGTAGTCCTGAACTTCCCTCCCCTTCCTTTACCCTGGCTTGTTTTTAATTAACAAATAAGTCTAAAAAGGCAAATGAAGTAAAATTAAGTAAAAGCAACCGAACATTTATCATCAATAAAAACAGAGTTGTAGGAAACATGAACTTGTTATACAAGTAATACCTGCTTGAAACCCAGGTGCTCAGATCACTTTCTCATGCAGATGGATTGAGTGCACCACGCTTGCATAATGCACTTCATACGTGTGCAGTGTTTTCACCCACTGAGCAAGTCTGAAAAGGGTTCAGGAAATCCTCATTTCACTCCCTTTGATTAAATTGCAGGAGCTGAAAGGCAAACACTTCATATATCCTTTACTTCATGCGCATACTGTTCCATAAAGAAATTTCTGACATTTTTTTGACTGCACATAATTATTTAGTCTATAATGAGCCTCTACTTCAGAACCTCCTTGAGAGGAATATCAGCATATCTCCTGGGCTCTTTTATGTCCATAAAACAAATGACTGTAACCATCTGAATGACATTGTTATTGCACACAAGTACCGTTTGCTGGTCCCTCAACTAACACCACTGATTCAGGATTCATTCCCTGCTGGGGTCAAGCCCTCTGGATGTGGGCTTGCTATTCTCGAGCTGTGCACGGCAAGGTGGTCTCTTTGCCTTCATTGATTCATTAATATTTCGACTCAGCAAGCAAATCTTTGCAAGCAACTGTCAATTCGGCCACGATGAAGTGTATTTCTTGCTTCGCATTTTGCTTCTCCTTCCTGCAAAAGGAAGAGAATGAACTAGGGATGAGGCCGGCGTGAGGAAACGATTAGATTAGATCAGTGAAGGATCTGTCAGGATATAACTGCAAATGGCCACAGTCTAGCTTTAATGATGTAATTTGTCAAGATCACATCAGCAACAGGACCGAGCTACAGACATGTGGGGAACATTTCGATAGGTTTGAAGGACAGAGCAATTTGCAACTAACTGATAAATCTTGGGGGCTCTGTGATGGACTGCCCGGAGACGCTCAAAGTGGCCAAACAGAGTCAAGGCAAATCTTAAGACAGGTTCTTAGGAGGTTCAAACGAGAGGTGGCCATTCGGCTCATCTAACTCATTTGGTAATCACTAGCTGATTGATCCATGGTCACTGATCTTGAAAGAAACAGGGCTACCGGAAGAAACAACATGGCTGAGTAGCTTGTTCCAGACTCCCACAGTCCTTTGCATCAAGTGCCTCCTGTGCCTTGTGTTGAATGTGCTGGGCAGCGTGTTCCACACTCGCGCAGTGTGCCCTCTGTCTGTGCCCTCCTGTGCCTTGTGTTGAATGTGCTGGGCAGCGTGTTCCACACTCGCGCAGTGTGCCCTCTGTCTGTGCCCTCCTGTGCCTTGTGTTGAATGTGCTGGGCAGCGTGTTCCACACTCCCGCAGTGTGCCCTCTGTCTGTACCCTCCTGTGCCTTGTGTTGAATGTGCTGGGCAGCGTGTTCCACACTCGCGCAGTGTGCCCTCTGTCTGTGCCCTCCTGTGCCTTGTGTTGAATGTGCTGGGCAGCGTGTTCCACACTCGCGCAGTGTGCCCTCTGTCTGTGCCCTCCTGTGCCTTGTGTTGAATGTGCTGGGCAGCGTGTTCCACACTCGCGCAGTGTGCCCTCTGTCTGTGCCCTCCTGTGCCTTGTGTTGAATGTGCTGGGCAGCGTGTTCCACACTCGCGCAGTGTGCCCTCTGTCTGAGCCCTCCTGTGCCTTGTGTTGAATGTGCTGGGCAGCGTGTTCCACACTCGCGCATTGTGCCCTCTGTCTGTGCCCCCCTGTGCCTGGTGTTGAATGTGCTGGGCAGCGTGTTCCACACTCGCGCAGTGTGCCCTCTGTCTGTGCCCTCCTGTGCCTTGTGTTGAATGTGCTGGGCAGCGTGTTCCACACTCGCGCAGTGTGCCCTCTGTCTGTGCCCTCCTGTGCCTTGTGTTGAATGTGCTGGGCAGCGTGTTCCACACTCCCGCAGTGTGCCCTCTGTCTGTGCCCTCCTGTGCCTTGTGTTGAATGTGCTGGGCAGCGTGTTCCACACTCGAGCAGTGTGCCCTCTGTCTGTGCCCTCCTGTGCCTTGTGTTGAATGTGCTGGGCAGCGTGTTCCACACTCCCGCAGTGTGCCCTCTGTCTGTGCCCTCCTGTGCCTTGTGTTGAATGTGCTGGGCAGCGTGTTCCACACTCGCGCAGTGTGCCCTCTGTCTGTGCCCTCCTGTGCCTTGTGTTGAATGTGCTGGGCAGCGTGTTCCACACTCGCGCAGTGTGCCCTCTGTCTGTGCCCTCCTGTGCCTTGTGTTGAATGTGCTGGGCAGCGTGTTCCACACTCGCGCAGTGTGCCCTCTGTCTGTGCCCTCCTGTGCCTTGTGTTGAATGTGCTGGGCAGCGTGTTCCACACTCGCGCAGTGTGCCCTCTGTCTGTGCCCCCCTGTGCCCCCTGTCTGAGTGCTCACTTCTCTGATGAAGTAGTCCAGGGTGGCGTAGGCGATGGCGGTGCCGTCGTGCGTGCTGGTGCCGCGCCCCAGCTCGTCCAGGATGACCAGGGACCGAGACGTGGCTCTCTGCAGGATCTCCGAGGCCTCGGACAGCTCCTCCATGAAGGTGCTCCTGCCCCTGGACAAGTTGTCGGAAGCACCCATCCTGCGAAGGAAAGGGAGGTGAACAGATCTGAGCTCGAGGAGAACGTCTTCCCCAGCTCTCACCATTAAAAGCGCCAGCACTGGGGGGGGGGGGGGAACTGCTCTTACCTTCCACACGCAGTTACAGGTCAGCACAACACGGCAAAATCAGAAAGAAGGCCTACAATTCTACCTTCTGCAAAAGACATGACCCCAGTTATATCCAGATCTTGCTCCATTGCGACCTTTAGTGAAATACAGACTGCTACTGAGGATAACAGAAGCTCAGAGATTTGTCAATGATTAGATTCTTTCATTTTTCATATCAGTTAAAATTTAGAAAGATACCAGACATCTTGCGCACTTATTTGGGTGTTTTCCAGAGCAGCCGAGACCTTAATGCTCTTCTCAAGACTCTACCCAAGACTTTTAAAGAAGCTGAAATACCAGCCACTCCACTCGCACACATGGATATTCATCAACACTGCTGTTTCTTCACAGCCGGACACCTATTTTAAAACAAGACCCACACTACCGGTTACCTCATATCCAGGGAGGAAAGAAAAGAAATGACAAAACGGGGTCAGTGTGGGATTTAAAAGCTCACACCTGGCTTTCTTTTCTTGGGCTTTGACACTGACTCTGACCTGCCAATCCAATTGTACATCGAGCAGAAATAACTACAGGCTAAAACAAATCATTACAGCTCCCACATAAAGATAAATTCAATCAGACAGGCTGGTTAGAAGGATGAACTGTTTTCTTCGTGTCCTAAGAATAGCAAAAAAAAAAAGAAGGAATTTCAACTTTTCTCTTCTACTAAAGACCCAAAGTGAGAGAACTCATCCACAAGACCCTTTGTGCTGTGAACATACTGACTCCCCCAGGCAGTGCTGGCATGCAGGGGGAGAAGACTGGTTTCTGCATATCTCTGTTCTCCTACACGGGGAAAATGATTTGAACAGAAGGGACATGCACAACACCTACTGTACCTTGCCCCTGTTCGAAAATCTTTCAAACCTTCTAAAACAATTTGTTTGCACATTTGCCAAAACTGTTGGTTTAGTCTGTTACATAAAAGTACACCAGTGCAGAGCTTATGTAAAATACAGATCTAGAACACTACCGAAATCAGAAGGGACAGCAGTCTTATTCTGAACTGGTCCTCAAATCTGTGGTTTTTTAAAAGTGTTAAACAATTCTGAAAAATACTTCTGCATAGCATTAGCGTTAGTGATCAAATCAGATTGGTTTTTTTTAAATGCTGCCACTATGGGTTACATACTAAAAAAAAATGTGAGCTTGCCGTTTAGCTTGAGTCTACTGTATTTCATTCATTTAATTATCCTTGAGCAATTAAAATTACAAGTCACAGATTCAGCACACAACAATGTGACTCAGAGAATAATTTAGTGCTTCATTTCTTTTAACTTTACATACATAGTACAGACGGAAAAGAACCACAATTATCATTTCAATATGTATTATTTTCCCTATCAGTTTAAGCAATGAGTATTTTTACTAAAATCCTAAATCTCAAAATAAGGAAAACAGACATTATTGAAAATGCAACAAATGCCACTTTATACAACATTGGCAAAATGCGTTTACCTTGAGAACAGAGATTCATATTTTACAGCTATTTTCTATGCCAACACCTTTGCAAAATGGGGAGGTTAAAAGTAACAGCATGCTACTGTGGAGCCCTGTCCCCTGTAGTGATGAAGCAAAGTTGGATGTTGACCACCCAGGAGGACACAAGTGAAGAAGTGTGGAGCAACACAAACAGTTGCACTGGTGATTTACGTGTGCTAATACAAAATGAAAAGGGGCACATAATACAAAATGAAAAGGGGCACAGAACGCACCTGGAGGGGACGGAGAGAGTCCTATTGCCTGAACGCATCAAAGTCTCCGAAGACGCCAAACATGAGCTCTGCAAGCGGCAAGCTCAGGTACATCACAGGAGGACAGCGGCCACCAAACCAGCATGATGCCATCGCTACACTGCAGTGTGAACGCTACAGTTCATGTTCAAGTTTATTTGTCATTCCAGCCATATGCAAGTATACAGTGGAACGACATATCGTTCCTCCTGGCCCACGGTGCAGATACAGACAGGACACTGGCTTAGACATTGTAGACAGGGTACACATAGTGCAGAGTGCTTATAGTGCGAATTACAAGGCAAATACATTACACAATATACACAACACACTGGGGGATTTATACCCTGTTTCTGGAATTGGGGTGGGTGCAGGTAGATTCCAGGGTGTTGAGGAGCCTGACAGCCTGTGGGAAGAAGCTGTTCCAGAGTCTGATGGAGCTGGCCCGTACACTGCGATATCTTTCCCCAGAGGGTAGGAGGGCAAAGAGTTTATGGGAGGGGTGGGAGGGCTCATCTACTATACAGTATACAGAAACCCTATTCCAGGTGCTGAAGTCTAATCGGGCGGGATCCAACTCCAGATTTCCGTGTTTTGGAGAGTGACACTGAACTGAAAAACCCACAAAATCCGATTGAAGCAGCTGTAAAAGACGCAGTTCCTTTACCGTGTGAGAACACGCTGTAGGGCTCATTTGGAACAGACGGGGTTTCGTGGTCTGGGGTGCTGGCACTCTAGCCAGGGAAGAGCACTGCCTGGATTCGTCAGAAGGGGCTCCGTTCCAACCGAAGCGGAGCAAAGCTTATGTAACTGTATGCGACTTGAATTCTCTGCTTTATTTCTAAAAATAAAATTTGATGATAGGTGTTACATAAGACATTGATGCATCAGGGAACTGCTTTCAAAGCAAACAGGGCGGACATGTACTGTATGGGTTTTGTGTGGGTTACATTTCTAACTAGTCGACCAGTTGTCTAGTTTATCCTTACCTATCCCACACTACAAAACTGGAAGCTGTTCTGCCTCTAGCGTAACAGTCCATGTACTGTAAGTGTTAAAATAATTAACAATTACTACACTGGACAAGTAGCCTGTTGTTACGGGACTGTTTTTGCATGCCTTAAATATCAAGTGTTCAAAAATGTCCTTGGTTAAGTGCATTTATTTGGTGCTTTACATCCCAAAGTGCTTTATATATAGAAGGAGACCCATGTCGTCCCCCACTGAACTACAGCCACCTGGGTGACATACAGCTGCCATTCTGCACCAACAGCCTCAGCTGGGTGACATACTGTACAGCTGCGATTCTCCACCAGCAGCCTCACCTTGGTGACACACAGCTGCTATTCTGCACCAGTAGTGCTACTGCGCAGCACTTCAGGTGGGAGAGTATGATATTTCCTCCAGGTTTTAAATAGGGGTGAACTACTGTAAAGGTAGGCCAGCTTGTGCAAGCCCAGAGTGGAATGAACCCAGGACACCCAACTTAACAAACCTACAATACTCTTCCAATGGCCATGGGATCAGTACCTCGATTTAACTGACTGATTGAACCCCATGTACAGGTATAAGAAATTGATATATTCTTGCATTTAGATAGCCTTTCGCATTTTGGAGGATCTAAAAGCACATTATATGCACAGGAATGGAGACGTATGTAACCCCTACACACCAGGAGCCCCACTAGAGAGCCTGTCAGGTGGAGGAACGAGAAATTATTACGGCAAACGAATTAAAGGGGAGATCTGGAGGGGAATCTAGTCAGGGACACCAGGGTTAATACCCCTATTCTTTCCAATAGTGCCACAGGATTGCAAAGATCTGTTTTTTTCTTTAAAACAACTCGTTCCCAGATCTGCTCAGGTTCTGTGATCCAATATCATTAGGTGAAAAGAGCTGTAATGTTTCCCCTCTATAATGTATTTTTAACTACACTGCCGTGTAACATTTCATTCAAATGGATTACCAGAAAAACAGTAGGCTTTTCAATGACATGCATGAAGTAGTGGCTATGATGATGCCTTCAGGGATTCACGAAGATTACCAGTATCCAAGGCTTGAACTGTCATTTACTAAGGTGATCAGAGCCATCAAAGATCGAAACTTAACCTTGTTACATATTGATTACCTGTTAAGATGTTAACAACTGAGGCAGCTGTCGATTCTCTAGGAATACGACAACGAAAAGTTTATCAGAACTGCTGGACAGGATTAGCAGACCGGGGAACTACAAGCTAGAGACACATCTGGTCACCCCAAGATTGAGGTTTCAAAAGAATACTAAACAAATTCCGAACTACAATCATAACGCAGAGATAAGAAGACAGCACTTCATGAATGATTCTATAGGCAGACCCAAAAAAATGGGAAGCAATAAATTGTCAGTAAAATGCTCTCTTTTGAAAGTGACCTGTTAGGCAGAATGATGCCTGTGTAATGTGCTTGCCATGCTTTCTTTCAACAAGAATAAATTGCAAGAGAATCACTGTTCAATTGCAAACAGCACCCTGGGGAAAAAAAGGATCAAATATTATTGAAAGGGAAGTACCAATAATTAGTTACCATATTGACAGGGTTAATTTTTCTGTACTAAAGATGCAATTGTATACCTAAAAACAATGTGCCCTGGTGCATCAGATTCAAACAGGAGGATAACCCTGCATTACTGTATGTCAGTCTGTGTTGCTGTTTATCAACAGTTTATTGGGAAAATAAACCAGTTCTGAGGAGATCTCTGCAACACATGCACTATGAATAACTAAAAAGTGCTGATTTCTCTCTTTCACAAAGCAGTGGATAGCAACAACCCACATCTGCTTAGCAACCCATTTCATGAAAAGGAGAGAAGGAAGAATAAACATAAATTAGTTATTAGTGGCAATTTTGCTTGATCTTCCTTGCATGAAAGGGTAAGGATTTAGAGTGCCTTGGTTTCAATTGAAATAAATGACACATTTCCACCGATGAGACCATCCACTTATCACTAAACACTAGGAAAGTGAAAATCCCAGCCTGAGACGATCCAGACTCCATCTCATTCTGCCTCAGCCTTGAACGGTTCAGTTCACACTTTTCATATTTTCTTGAGCACTGTATGTCTGAGTTAACCCAGCATGTAAATGAAAACTGTTAGTTCAAACCCCGTCATAAATCAAATTGGGAACAGACACTGAATATAGGCTTGACTCAAGAAAGGCCATTCATACACTGGGGACATTGCACTGGGCAGAGGTTCCCAAACTGCAGTGCATGTTTATCAAATATCACTGCTACCGTACCAGCTGAGATTCCTCTCTTCTCTGACATGAGACTCAATCTGTAGCTCTAATCAAAGCAAGCTGGAGAACAAACCTTTGATTTTCAAGCTCGTGCACACTGACTGAGACCATCACTATGCATCTGTACCCATTTTCTTTCACTGACATGTTGGAATTTTATATTCAGCTTGGAAGGAACCCCCTAGCAATAAAGTGGTACTTATCAGTTGTGTAAACCTTGGTATTTTACGCATCTTATCTGTCCAGTCCTATGGTGTTTACAATACAGGGCGGAGCGGTGGCTCTATGGATAAGGATCTACGCCTGTGACTGGAAGGTTGCCGGTTTGTATCCCGCGGCTGGCAGAGGAATCCTACTCCGTTGGGCTCCTGAGCAAGGCCCTTAACCCCAACTACTCCAGGGGCGCCGTATAAATGGCTGACCCTGTGCTCTGACCCCAAGCGTCTCTCCCCGTCTGTGTGTCTCATGGAGAGCCAGTTGGGGTATGCGAAAAGACAAATTCCTAATACAAGAAATTGTATATGGCCAATAAAGTGATCTTATCCTATAAATAAGCCTCATTCAATCAAGCATTGTCTCTTGTCTAAGGCAATGCACAATACAACCCAGTGTGGGATATCAGTTGCAAAACCAATCTTTTCCAGAATATTTCAAGTTGTCTTTCATTTAAAAAAAAATTATTTTGCATGGTAAAAAAGTCAAAGCAGAAAAATAGTGCTTTAAGCATACAGAACTGTGTATGATCCAATGGGAGTATGATATAAGCTTAGTTTCATGCTCAAAGTACAGCAAGAGACAACTGCGCTTGCAGCTCCTCACTGCAAAGATGTCAAGATCAATTCAAAAAACACCTGCGGATCAATATCATGCACATCTTTCTTCTTTATTTACAATTTTGCCCTCTGCATATAAAAGAGTATTTATTGGACGTTGAAACTTTATCAAATCAAGCACGTGGTTAGCATAAAAAAAATCTGCAGATAGACAAAATTTGTAGAGGTGGAAAAAAGGCTTGATAATTCATTAAGGTCTGTCTGGACACCACAAATCATCAATCAGAAGATCACTTCTGAGAACACTACAGTTCCAGAGCTACAACAGCAATGGCCTCTGCGTTCTCCTTATATATTAGATCAGGCTGGCCTTCCTGAAACATTTGTCTATCCTTAAAGGCAAATCGAAACAAGAATTGCATATTTGCATTGCAGGAAAGAGGAAAATAGGGCATACAGTAGCTTAATTTCAAGTTGTTTTTTACACCCAGCACTCTTATTTCCAAAAGACTGCTCTTCTAACTGTATGCAACACAAAAACCAGATCAGATATTTGGAGTGATCTGGTACAAATGAATGCCTGGACAGAGCAGCAGGTGGGGAGATGCACTGTAAATGTGACTCTGCTCCAGTTCGTGAGGGAATTCAGGGAAAACAAATAGGGCTACCTTGCAGATTCCAGCAGTCAATCAAGCAGGCAGGAAGACGCAAAGTTCTGTACTCTTGGGGAAAAAAAGACAAAGGCATCCCTTGCAGTGCTTCTGTGTTTTGAAACTCCAATCAGTACACTGCTAGGAAAGCCACGCTGCAAATTAAAGAGGGTCCTACTCTTTGTTTTATAACTACAACAGCTGTGGAGTGTTCTGATTTGACCCCAGAAGAGCATTAAATGTTGACTGTACAGTAAAATGAATGAATGTGATGAAGACCTCCGTTCTGACTCACCATTGCTCTGAATCTGACAGCGCTGCCTGTGTTAGATGTTGAGCTGTAAATGGTCAATGGCAATATGCTTTTGCAGCGCGGCATTCATTCATATGAAGAGATGGACTAAGCTTTAGACTGTCAAAAACCAAAAACATAAATGTCCATTTAGAAGACCTAATAAGAGGGAGCTATTGTCTTGCGCAGGATTTATTTCTCGAATTATTGTACCAGCCAAAGGAACAATAAGCATTCCCTTTGTAAGAAAGCTTGTGTGACAACGGTGCTTTGTTTATTACTTCAATTACATTCCTGCTGTGGCTGTGTGATTCACTGTTGTTTCCAGTTTCTCGGGGATTTATCTGTTTTACACAGCCCTGTCAGAAAGACAACACACGTTGTAATTTAGAGAAAAGGGATACTAGCCTCTGCTGGGGAATAAAAAACAACAACAACACGCGCTCACATAGCGCCTCGCCTCAGCACACTACAGGCAGAGCTGCACAACACCAACCAGAGGAAGCAGCTCATCAATGTCACTCTGCAGTGGATCCACATCCATCGCCCCCCTGGGGACCACAGCCGGCCCCCTGTGCCTGAGGTGCTCACATCACTGCCCCCTGGACGCTCTCTCTGGCCACGCGCTCCACGGGACCAGATCAACACCAGACCAGCGCGGCTGGCACTGCCAAGGTCCGCCTGGTGCTCTACGGAGATGCCTGGTAGCCTTTGGGCTCGAGCTCATAACTGTCTGGGCTTCCAGGAAACAACATGCTCTGATAGTAAGTACCGATTTGGCCTGAATCGGCGGGAAAAAATGACTGAGCTCCACGTCTCGCGTACTTGTGTACTTTCACACGCATAAAAACAAAAGCTAACAACATCAGATATAAAATTCCCCCCAGAACCGTGAGCAATAAATGCACTTTACACCGCATCCAGGAAGCAGAAGCTACAGTACTTCCTCCCTCATGGGATTCTTGTTAACTTTCGACTTCCATGTTGCTTTTCCCCACTCAATTTAAGAGCCAGATTCTGCATCTAGGGGAAAGCAGAAAGACGTTATCATGGCTATAAAAAAAGTTGATAAGGACTGACCGATACTGAATGGGTATTCCTCCTTTAATACTGATGCCTTGATAAGTGGCAGTAAAACAAGATATTCTGCAATATAATTTGGCTCTACTATTCTACTGGCTCGCGGCGTTAATGGCAATGAAGGAATGTATCTTAACGCATCCAAAATACATGCTGGAAGAGAAAGCAAAACACAAGTCTGAACATTTACCAGACACAAGCAAAACTACTCATACAAACACGTACTAAGGAACATCACGTGAAAATCAAACTGCACGTATTCGGGGCTCTTCGCTGCAGCTGCAGGAAGGTGGAAGGCTGCCAGAGGTCTCCTGCATTTCATTTCAGAATATACCAAACCACTCCTAACTAATCCTTTGAGCTGACCTACTGAAGGGAAATTGCTCCAATGCCCTCTCATTGCAGATGAGGTCTTCTGACTAAAGCCCCTCATAAACTGAGGATTTAATATTCAGCAGCCAATGGAAGGAGGGTGGGGGAGGCGGTCACCCCATGCTATTTAACCCCTTCAGCTGCCGAGAGACCGAACCAGTGTAGCATGTCCTGATTTTGCTTCCCCTGTGCTTACCCCCCGCAGGGAGCGAGTGGGTGACAGGGACTGTGTTATCACATGCTAATCTTCATCATAGACCAAGCAAGAGCAGAGAATTACCTTTGCAGTAAAACTGCGTTTTCAAACTGAAATATCACAGCACATCTGTAGTGCTCTGACCGTCTTGATGACCCGGGTCATCATGAGATTAATTTTGCGGTTTTGCACATGCTGTACAATTCACACTCATTCCCAGCAGTCGCATCTGCTTAGTACTTTACACGCTCAACTTTTCAAAACAAAACGGGCACCCCCCACCACCTCTAA
Source organism: Lepisosteus oculatus (assembly GCF_040954835.1). Taxonomy (NCBI): domain Eukaryota; kingdom Metazoa; phylum Chordata; class Actinopteri; order Semionotiformes; family Lepisosteidae; genus Lepisosteus; species Lepisosteus oculatus. Next base: position 70,052,475 of record NC_090698.1, on the reverse strand, counting down.
CAGGGCACAACAATATTCAGAGTTATTTTAAACCTAATCCTCTTCAGTTCCTTTAGCAGGAGAGCTAGATTAGAAGGATGGTGTGTGGAACTGGCCTCCATCCACGCGGCACTGCTTTGATTGCTTATTCAATAGTACGGCGGAGATGCAGATATTGCTGTGGCCAGAGGACCGATGACAGACTGTGCTGCCTGCCACTGCACCAGTCTGTCCACATCTGATCTGGGTCCTAATATTTAGGCCAGTGCGTCTATATCCTGTAGTGCTATCAGACTACTCTATGCCAAGAAAATGGGCGGCAACATCCTAATACATATAAAATGACAGGAACTATTTTTTGGGACATTTGTCAGCTTTGCATTTCTAATGTTGCACCACAGCATGGTGTGATGCTAATTAACTCCCATTGTGTACTACCATCCGGTTACCTCTGAGCCTGGCAAATGAAAATACACTCCTTCTGCCCCAAATTAAAGTGCTGCAATAAATGAGCTATTAAGAAACGCAGATATAAAATACTCCTCCGGTATAGAATTGGGCAGACGTTGCCAACTTTGGTCCCAGAAAAATCACGTCTCCTAGTTTTTGCCCCATCTGAGTTCTCAGTTACTGGCTATTTGATTCAACTCTCTTATTTGGGGCACATTTGTGAATTTGCTATCAGCTCTTAAAAGGTCAAATGGGATTTGTAATTCCAACTTCTGATATTCAAAACTGGCTGCATTCACATGTGCCATCTGAATTGGGACCAACTGGACCACAGCAGTAGGAAAAAAAAACGTATTGCTGGCATGTCTGTTACAGTGTTACTCCCATTGGGGTGTGTCTGTTACCGTGACACACCCATTGTGGGCGGATCTAATTACAGTGTCACTCCCATCGGGGGTGTGTCTCTCCCAGCCACGCCCACCGGTGTGTGTCCCGTGCCGAGTCACTGTCACCTGTTTTTGCTCATTATCAATTGATCAACTCGTAAGAGCTATTAATAATGTCAAACAAGCTGAGATGAGGCTACATACAGTTCTGTGTGCGGAAGTTGTTGGAAACAGTAGTCTTGAATTGGGGTGTCTTTGACAGTCAGGACTAACCAAAGAAACTAGTTAAGTAAAAGACTAAACAATTAGGCGGATCAATTACTGTACTTCATCACTTAGCACTGGACAAGCAGAACCAAGCTGGAATGAAAGCCAACAGAGACTGTGTTTTTACAGGACCAGGGCTGGGCAGCACTGGAACAGGAGAGGTGACCGCTACGGAACAGCACCCACAGTTTTACTGCACTGTCACAACCCGAAGAACAAAGGTCAAGGTCCCTCGTTAAAAAAGTCGAGAAATATGAACAACTTGTGGAAGGGGTCAACTAACGATCTCTGTGGAGCTTCTCAACAAGATAGCCATGCTTATTTTATTTAACGTTTTTTGCACTCTGCGCATACGGAGAAAAAACAAAAAGACTGAACTGGCAGCAGGAGAGGGTTAACTGTGGTTTCAGAGCAGTCCTGAAAGAACAACACAGCTCCGGCAAATGCATGTTAAATTACTGTAATCAGGAGTCAGGGCTGACTGAAGACTAGGAAAGGTTATATTAAACTGGAGAGGAAATAATAAAAGCGTACGCTGTTCGTGATGAAGACCTTGGCAAAACACACTATGCTCACTTTATTACATTAAAAACATTCACAGACAGTAGCCCCTGCCCAGAAATACAGTTATCCTGCAGTTCCTGCACCAAAAGTGACGGAGTTGAGGAACTCTTTTTGCCCACAATGCACTCTGTACGGTGGAGCTCCCCGAACCAGAACACAGGACAGGGGGAGATTAAAAAGAGAAAGCACTGGCGATCAAATGCCTCACTAAGATGGCCGTCACGGAAATTTTAGAAAATGGGGTTGTGTCTTCACATATCATTTGACTTCCTTGCTGAGAAAGAGACATGACTTTGGAGAATTAGTGTGAAATCACACTCTCGCTCAAGGGGATGGATTGTAACTAAGGGTGCACTTCCTTATACTCTACTTGCGAGGTCAGTGTTGTGTCAGGAGTACTGCCGGAAGGACTTGTGTGCGCAAGGTGGTTGTTTCGGACTGGGTACAGTCCTAATCACTTTAGTAGGTGCAGGTGGGTGGGGCTTCTGTTCTGTAGAGCTGATCACTTAACCCCAGCCAGACAAGTACTCAGTGAGTCCATCCAGATTGGTGAGTGATTGATCTCCCAGAGCAACAGTAGATTAAGTTTATAGCATTAAATAAAAGGAATTGCACATGCTATTTTCACAAACCTGTGCTTATAGACAGGAAATACCAGGGATCAATTTTAAAAACTTTTTTTTTTTAAAGTGAGGAGCACTTCAGCGTGGGAAGCCAGCGCCTGACGGCTCTGGAAGGCAATAAAACGACCCAGATCCCGAATCCAAAACAAGAACATTGCAGACAGCGATGGGAAAGAAAGAGAACTTGCACAGCAACCGTGAAACAGTCCAGCGCGGGTGAGCTGTCACGTGCTCATCCCGTTACACAACTGAGGGTGTTGCTGGGTCGAGCACACCACCAGACAGCGGAACCTCCATCTGTGCAGGACCTTGGGATTCACCGATCCCAGCTCAGCCACCCAGTGCCTGCATGGCCTTGGGATATTTAAGGGACTTTAAAGCCAGTCGTGCAGGACTGCACTGGAAAAACAATGGGAAACAAGACACTCCTGGCTGCAAATCCAAAGCACAGGACGGCTATTAATGCATTTTCTGACTGAATCTGTAACAATCACTGATTTAGCACAAGAGGTTTAGGTAGAGGTGATTTAGGTATAATCTGTTAACAAAAAACAGAAACAACTGTTATTCCGTCTAAATTAGAGCAGAGTATAGGGTTAAATGTGTATGTGTTGTGTAATCACCAGTCTTCACATTCCAGGGTGAGAAGATACACTTTTGACCATGATTACCAGTAGGCTTAAGTTTCTTACCAATGGACACCACAGTGGAACTTCAGCTTTTTGTTGATTCTTTTACAGCCATTCCCCCAAACTTCAATTCAGAGCTGTATAATCTTAGTCATGATGCTGCTTCTACTATTGAATGTCTTCTATACAGTATGTCACCTTCTGTTTCTTTATGAAACAGAAATGCTTCAGAGGTCTCCATGGAGTTGCACTGCACTCCCAAAGAGCAGGCTGTTGTTGCAGGTTTTTGTAATCTTTGTTGGAATTTCATTCAACAGGAGTGAATAAATGTGACCCTTGCTGCTTTCCGGAGCTCAGTTATTACTGAAAAATATGACTTTGCTCTGCAACTGTCACCAAGAAAGCACCCAGATGCCAACTGCTAGAACACAGGAGAGACCTCCGCACGCGAAGATGAAAGACGAAAGCAAACCGTTCAGCTCTTCAAACCTGCATGACTCCACCAGCACCTCAAACGCAGTATATGAGAATTAAAAGAACAGTCTACCATATTCTGTGTTTCTGAATTAGTCATGACTAAAGGCATGTATTTATACCGTATCTGGAAGCACAGATGCCCTTTTTAATAAGCGTGAACATCACACTCCCTCTCATTCTTTTGTATCGATACTTCAAATGCCAGCAAATATTTGGGTCCTTATCTCCCGCAGGGTTTTCTTATCTCTCCCGGAACAGCTGTTCACAGCTGACAGGCAAGGCAGTGAACGCTGCGCTCACTGGAGGACATCCGCTGTCCTTCTCCAGGTGGCATGTGCCAGAATAATGCCCTCCTGTGCCACTGACCTTGTCGAACTGCATGGCCATGAAACTCACTCCACAGCTTCGAAGGAGAGTCAAAACACTGTAATTTGGCTAATTACTACTTCTGGCTTTGTTCTTTGTTGAAATAGCAATGGCAACTGCATTTATATAGTTCTTTTAACCCCAAAGGCTCCCAATGTGCGTAACAATACATATAACAGAGGGAACTTCTTTCACCTCACCTGGGTGACACTCAGCAGCTATTCTGCACCAGCAGACCCACTACAGAGCAGAAATTATTTGATCAATTGTCAAATTAAAGGGAAAACTTTAGGCCGGCCAGTAACCTGTATAACTCTTTCACTTTATTTTACTTTAGTGTCGGCATTTTTACATTCATTTATGTATCTCTGCAACTTTTCACCTGAACTGAAAGATAAATAAGAATAGTAAAAAAAAACAATAAACTAGTCAGGCTCACCCTTAGAAACCACCAGAAAACAAAGGCATACCAGGAGCAAAAGGATCAGTATAGGAAGTTTTTTTCTGTATATTGAAATATGAGATTATTTCGTAAAAGTGTTTTTTCCCCGATTACTGCGGTTTGCATTTCTCTTTCTCCGAATTCACAGGAAGGCTTTCTACTTGCTCCCTTCGTATTGTGATGAAGGGATTTATTCCATTTAAAAACTATGCAGCATAAATCAGACAATGTCCTTTCTGCATGGAAAAATAACAATCACAGCACTCTATCACTTGCGATATTCAATCCAGCATGAATCCAGCGACACTCTAGTATAAAATTCTACAATGGATTTTAGTCAAGCACACTGCTCATAATGCAATGCCATGCTTCCAACATACAGTACATGGAACATGCCTTCTAAACACAGAACTCATTATTCTCATGCTTTCAGGATACTGAATTGGCATGACTTTCCTAAAGCTAAAGGTTACTCTCAAACTTAAACTGTACCGCGCTGCTTAAACGGTACCAAAAATGCCCTGTTGGCACAGTTGAGCTGAAGCAAAACAGCTTTTTTGAGGATTGTAAATGTATTCAATATCAAGTGCTGGAATCGGCCTAGTATTCAGACTCGATGCAAAACGAATAGATGAAAAATTCTACCCTCCAGTTAAAACGTCCAGTGTATGCTGTGGAAATAGCTTGTTTACATTTTTGAGAATCAAGGCAGCAAAGGAAATTAAATCGGCTCAATGACGACAACAGGGAGACACTTGTTTACAAAACATACTGCCAAAGCATATCGCTCTGCTTGGTTCGCAAACAACAACTCGCTCTTCCTCCGAGTGTGAGGAAGCAGGGTGGGGCAGGAAGAGCCAGTGTGAGGAAGCAGTGGGGGGGGGGGGCAGGAAGAGCCAGTGTGAGGAAGCAGTGGGGGGGCAGGAAGAGCCAGTGTGAGGAAGCAGGGTGGGGCAGGAAGAGCCAGTGTGAGGAAGCAGGGTGGGGGGCAGGAAGAGCCAGTGTGAGGAAGCAGGGCGGGGGTCAGGAAGAGCCAGTGTGAGGAAGCAGGGCAGGGGGCAGGAAGAGCCAGTGTGAGGAAGCAGGGCGGGGCAGGAAGAGCCAGTGTGAGGAAGCAGGGCAGGGGGCAGGAAGAGCCAGTGTGAGGAAGCAGTGGGGGGCAGGAAGAGCCAGTGTGAGGAAGCAGTGGGGGGGCAGGAAGAATCAGTGTGAGGAAGCAGGGTGGGGCAGGAAGAGCCAGTGTGAGGAAGCAGTGGGGGGCAGGAAGAGCCAGTGTGAGGAAGCAGGGTGGGGCAGGAAGAGCCAGTGTGAGGAAGCAGGGTGGGGCAGGAAGAGCCAGTGTGAGGAAGCAGTGGGGGGGGGGGGGGGCAGGAAGAGCCAGTGTGAGGAAGCAGGGTGGGGCAGGAAGAGCCAGTGTGAGGAAGCAGTGGGGGGCAGGAAGAGCCAGTGTGAGGAAGCAGGGTGGGGCAGGAAGAGCCAGTGTGAGGAAGCAGGGCAGGGGGCAGGAAGAGCCAGTGTGAGGAAGCAGGGTGGGGCAGGAAGAGCCAGTGTGAGGAAGCAGTGGGGGGGGGCAGGAAGAGCCAGTGTGAGGAAGCAGGGCGGGGCAGGAAGAGCCAGTGTGAGGAAGCAGGGCGGGGGGCAGGAAGAGCCAGTGTGAGGAAGCAGGGCGGGGCAGGAAGAGCCAGTGTGAGGAAGCAGGGTGGGGCAGGAAAAGCCAGTGTGAGGAAGCAGGGGGGGGCAGGAAGAGCCAGTGTGAGGAAGCAGGGGGGGGCAGGAAGAGCCAGTGTGAGGAAGCAGGGTGGGGCAGGAAGAGCCAGTGTGAGGAAGCAGTGGGGGGCAGGAAGAGCCAGTGTGAGGAAGCAGGGTGGGGCAGGAAGAGCCAGTGTGAGGAAGCAGGGCGGGGCAGGAAGAGCCAGTGTGAGGAAGCAGTGGGGGGGGGGGGGGCAGGAAGAGCCAGTGTGAGGAAGCAGGGGGGGGCAGGAAGAGCCAGTGTGAGGAAGCAGGGCGGGGGGCAGGAAGAGCCAGTGTGAGGAAGCAGGGTGGGGCAGGAAGAGCCAGTGTGAGGAAGCAGTGGGGGGGGGGCAGGAAGAGCCAGTGTGAGGAAGCAGGGTGGGGCAGGAAGAGCCAGTGTGAGGAAGCAGTGGGGGGGGGGGGGGGGGGGGGGCAGGAAGAGCCAGTGTGAGGAAGCAGGGTGGGGCAGGAAGAGCCAGTGTGAGGAAGCAGTGGGGGGCAGGAAGAGCCAGTGTGAGGAAGCAGTGGGGGGGGGGGGGGGGCAGGAAGAGCCAGTGTGAGGAAGCAGGGCGGGGGGGCAGGAAGAGTCAGTGTGAGGAAGCAGGGCGGGGGGCAGGAAGAGCCAGTGTGAGGAAGCAGTGGGGGGCAGGAAGAGCCAGTGTGAGGAAGCAGGGTGGGGCAGGAAGAGCCAGTGTGAGGAAGCAGGGCAGGGGGCAGGAAGAGCCAGTGTGAGGAAGCAGGGTGGGGCAGGAAGAGCCAGTGTGAGGAAGCAGGGCAGGGGGCAGGAAGAGCCAGTGTGAGGAAGCAGGGCGGGGGGGCAGGAAGAGCCAGTGTGAGGAAGCAGGGCGGGGCAGGAAGAGCCAGTGTGAGGAAGCAGGGCAGGGGGCAGGAAGAGCCAGTGTGAGGAAGCAGGGTGGGGCAGGAAGAGCCAGTGTGAGGAAGCAGGGCAGGGGGCAGGAAGAGCCAGTGTGAGGAAGCAGGGCGGGGGGGCAGGAAGAGTCAGTGAGAGGAAGCAGGGCGGGGGGCAGGAAGAGCCAGTGTGAGGAAGCAGTGGGGGGCAGGAAGAGCCAGCGTGAGGAAGCAGGGTGGGGCAGGAAGAGTCAGTGTGAGGAAGCAGGGTGGGGCAGGAAGAGCCAGTGTGAGGAAGCAGTGGGGGGCAGGAAGAGCCAGTGTGAGGAAGCAGGGCGGGGGGGCAGGAAGAGCCAGTGTGAGGAAGCAGGGTGGGGCAGGAAGAGCCAGTGTGAGGAAGCAGGGCGGGGCAGGAAGAGCCAGTGTGAGGAAGCAGGGGGGGGCAGGAAGAGCCAGTGTGAGGAAGCAGTGGGGGGCAGGAAGAGCCAGTGTGAGGAAGCAGGGTGGGGCAGGAAGAGCCAGTGTGAGGAAGCAGGGCGGGGGGGCAGGAAGAGCCAGTGTGAGGAAGCAGGGCGGGGTGGAGGGGGGGGGGCAGGAAGAGCCAGTGTGAGGAAGCAGGGTGGGGCAGGAAGAGCCAGTGTGAGGAAGCAGGGCAGGGGGCAGGAAGAGCCAGTGTGAGGAAGCAGGGCGGGGCAGGAAGAGCCAGTGTGAGGAAGCAGTGGGGGGCAGGAAGAGTCAGTGTGAGGAAGCAGGGCGGGGCAGGAAGAGCCAGTGTGAGGAAGCAGGGCAGGGGGCAGGAAGAGCCAGCGTGAGGAAGCAGGGCGGGGGGCAGGAAGAGCCAGTGTGAGGAAGCAGGGCAGGGCAGGAAGAGCCAGTGTGAGGAAGCAGGGCGGGGGGCAGGAAGAGCCAGTGTGAGGAAGCAGTGGGGGGCAGGAAGAGCCAGTGTGAGGAAGCAGTGGGGGGCAGGAAGAGCCAGTGTGAGTAAGCAGAGTGGGGGGCAGGAAGAGTCAGTGTGAGGAAGCAGGGCGGGGCAGGAAGAGCCAGTGTGAGGAAGCAGTGGGGGGCAGGAAGAGTCAGTGTGAGGAAGCAGGGCGGGGGGCAGGAAGAGCCAGTGTGAGGAAGCAGTGGGGGGCAGGAAGAGCCAGTGTGAGGAAGCAGGGCGGGGGGCAGGAAGAGCCAGTGTGAGGAAGCAGGGCAGGGGGCAGGAAGAGCCAGTGTGAGGAAGCAGGGCGGGGGGCAGGAAGAGCCAGTGTGAGGAAGCAGTGGGGGGCAGGAAGAGCCAGTGTGAGGAAGCAGGGTGGGGCAGGAAGAGCCAGTGTGAGGAAGCAGGGCGGGGCAGGAAGAGCCAGTGTGAGGAAGCAGGGGGGGGCAGGAAGAGCCAGTGTGAGGAAGCAGGGTGGGGCAGGAAGAGCCAGTGTGAGGAAGCAGTGGGGGGCAGGAAGAGCCAGTGTGAGGAAGCAGGGTGGGGCAGGAAGAGCCAGTGTGAGGAAGCAGGGCGGGGGGGCAGGAAGAGCCAGTGTGAGGAAGCAGGGCGGGGTGGAGGGGGGGGGGCAGGAAGAGCCAGTGTGAGGAAGCAGGGTGGGGCAGGAAGAGCCAGTGTGAGGAAGCAGGGCAGGGGGCAGGAAGAGCCAGTGTGAGGAAGCAGGGCGGGGCAGGAAGAGCCAGTGTGAGGAAGCAGTGGGGGGCAGGAAGAGTCAGTGTGAGGAAGCAGGGCGGGGCAGGAAGAGCCAGTGTGAGGAAGCAGGGCAGGGGGCAGGAAGAGCCAGCGTGAGGAAGCAGGGCGGGGGGCAGGAAGAGCCAGTGTGAGGAAGCAGGGCAGGGCAGGAAGAGCCAGTGTGAGGAAGCAGGGCGGGGGGCAGGAAGAGCCAGTGTGAGGAAGCAGTGGGGGGCAGGAAGAGCCAGTGTGAGGAAGCAGTGGGGGGCAGGAAGAGCCAGTGTGAGTAAGCAGAGTGGGGGGCAGGAAGAGTCAGTGTGAGGAAGCAGGGCGGGGCAGGAAGAGCCAGTGTGAGGAAGCAGTGGGGGGCAGGAAGAGCCAGTGTGAGGAAGCAGTGGGGGGCAGGAAGAGTCAGTGTGAGGAAGCAGGGCGGGGGGCAGGAAGAGCCAGTGTGAGGAAGCAGTGGGGGGCAGGAAGAGCCAGTGTGAGGAAGCAGGGCAGGGGGCAGGAAGAGCCAGTGTGAGGAAGCAGGGCAGGGGGCAGGAAGAGCCAGTGTGAGGAAGCAGTGGGGGGCAGGAAGAGTCAGTGTGAGGAAGCAGTGGGGGGCAGGAAGAGCCAGTGTGAGGAAGCAGTGGGGGGCAGGAAGAGCCAGTGTGAGGAAGCAGGGCGGGGGGCAGGAAGAGCCAGTGTGAGGAAGCAGTGGGGGGCAGGAAGAGCCAGTGTGAGGAAGCAGGGCAGGGGGCAGGAAGAGCCAGTGTGAGGAAGCAGGGCAGGGGGCAGGAAGAGCCAGTGTGAGGAAGCAGTGGGGGGCAGGAAGAGCCAGTGTGAGGAAGCAGGGTGGGGCAGGAAGAGCCAGTGTGAGGAAGCAGGGCAGGGGGCAGGAAGAGCCAGTGTGAGGAAGCAGGGCGGGGCAGGAAGAGAGAGTACTAGCCAGACACTTCCATTCCATGAATCCTATATACTTTTGAAAAGTACATGATGTGATGACCGAGACCGAGACGAACACCAGAAGCTCTTTTTTCAGAGCCGGCTGTAGGCCATGAGACAGAATGTCTCTACAGTGTTTTATTTCAGCTAAGGTTTATCCTAAGCAGCATAAAGTCAGTATATTTAAAGAGCATTATAGAATAATGATTTTATTTAAACAAGACAAGACTGGGCGATTAGCAGATGTCATACACAAGGCTTCATGCTTTACTTATTTCTAAACAATGTGGGGAAGCAACAAAAAAAGCAAACTCCTTATAATGGAGGAATGTTTATTTAGGATCTATGCGGTGCCTAGCTGCAAAGTAAAAAGTCTTACAAGTCCCACGGGCCCAAGTTTCCATTTTAATGCTATCTACTCGAAGTAAAAACAATTTAATCACAACTACAGAATCAATGGATTCCACAGGAATCAATAAGGAAAGGCCTCAATGAGATAATTAAGCACAGATGGAATGAAACTCAACAGGTATGTGGGCATCCAGGACCAGAATTGAGAACCTTTGCTCTAAGGTAAAAACTATGGACATTCCTTGGATATTTATCCTCATCCTATCTTGTCACCAGTGGCAGATACAATTGCGAAAGGCCCAGGTGACGAAACAATTGTGGTTAAATCATTAAGTTGGCCTTCTGACAGCGTGAAGAGAAAAGCCAGAATAAAATATTACACAGAAACAGGAACCTAGAAATTGAGAAAAAGACAAAGACAAAAGGAAAAACCAACCTGGATCTTCCAGGTAATTCGAGGACCTGTAATTCGAGACCGACCGCTGTATTTAAGTAAGGGACTATAGACTTATAATTGTGGAAGTAGTATGATTTTTAATTGTCATAAATACCAAGCTGGAGAAGTTTCCCACTGGTTTAGAAATACACTTTTTGGAAAATGGAAAAAGGTTCTTATACATGTATTGCTCCATTGTAAGGAGTAATTTAGTCCTAGGTGGGATCTTTATGTTACAAAATACAGGTTCCCTATTTTCTCTATACAGTTTGGTGCCCCAGCTGCCTGTTAGGGTTGTGTTTTCCTGTGTGTAAAAATTAGAATCCTGATACATGCAGATTTGTAAATATATGAACATAATACAGTAGGTGTAGACATTGCGTGGTGGTGTATTTTGGTAAATACTTTATTTGATTGTTCTTTTCATTTTTTCCCCCAAACGGTTTTTACTTGGAAACCACATTGTGCCAGAGAACAAAGAAAAAGTGCAATTATTTGCAAGGCAGGCTGGGGTTGGAACTTGATCATATTTGATTTTCTGTTTTATCATTTTAACTTCCCTTTATTTAGATTTTTCACATACACCTCTATTTTATAATAATACTTCAGGCCAAAATATTTGATGAATCACACCCACACAACAAACTGAATTCCAGAAATGTTGGACAGTATTTTGTTTTGATTATTCTGCCACATAAGATAAAAACATCAAAATTAATGCTTGATGGCATTCATTTTATATCATAATTTGTAACTAACTAACTTGATAAAATATAGAAATGAATATTACTGGAGTTCTTCACTAGAATCAATATATGGGCCAGGTATCAACCCTCCCAGATGTGCTTTGACCAAATGCCTGCCTTGAGCATGACAAGAGTCACTTAACTCCAAGGAAGAATGATCTTGAAACACAGAACGATCATGTTCAAGGAACATGCTGTGCATTTAAATATTTACAGTACATTTCTTTCCAGAACTCTTTTAAAAGAAATTTGCATTCTCTACTTTCAGCATATTGCGTGTGATCATTGCAGTATGTTTCCGAAAACGTCTGAACGCATGTGGTTAAAAATGTCACACACACTGTTTTGATTGTCACATTGTTGGATCGTTGTAGAATGTTCTTGAATCCTAAGGCTTTAAGCATATTAAAACCCATCTACCCACAACATCTCAGCATTTCATATGCAGTAATGCTTTTCATCTGATAAATACAGCATGCCTACAGCAGAGGTCTCCAGCCCTGGTTCTGGGCGGCCCTAATCCAGTTGGATTTATGGGGCAGCATTAGATCCCCAATGAGACATTTCTACAGAACCATTAGGGAGCTGCAATCATAATATGATATCCTTTGAAGCACACTTTGAAATAATCCAGATGTACCATTTGCAATTTCAGAAATGCAGGCTATGAAGGAATGAGCGTTTTGGAGAAGCATGGATGGTATCAATTTAAAGCATTTGTTTGAAATACGGAACAGATTTGTCTCATAAGAAAGTAAATCACTGTCAGGCAAGTGCTGACCCAAATAGTTCCCAAAGGGGAAATAAATCAATGAATATACAGCAAAAGATTTGTAAAGCACTTTAAAAAAAGAACAAGATCCAATTAAGGAAAAGGAATATAATGATCTGCAAGCACATGTTAAAAAATAAATTGGAAATGTCAAATTCCATGTGATACAGTAAAATCTTGGTATTCGCAATGGTTAGGTACCTTGGAGTCTCCACGAATATAGGACGTAATCCCTTAAGGGATTCTGGGTTGTGTTAAACATTTTAGTAGTAATATTTTTGTTGCAACTGTTAACCATTTCAGAATGTTCCCCCAGAACAGACGAAATTGCAAATATAGAACTTGTGAATATCGAGGTTTTACCGTTTAGAAAGGAATACAGCAGTGGAAGCTAAAATAAACAGTAAAGTAATATAAAAGAACAGTAAACAATGACATTAACTCAGAGAGAAAGATGGAAATTTTGGGTTTAAAAAGCCATCTACTAAAGGAATACATCAATCAGGGGTTCACCATGAAAGAAACAGACAACATGCCTCAGGCTGAGGAAGGGGCAATATCTGCATCTAGCAGTATTAGCCTAGAAGAGGCACTTAAGACAAATCTCAAGGGCCTGAAGTTATTGTACTGCGAATTGTACTTGAGGACAAAAGAGATGATATTCACAAGCCATTGCTGAAGGACTGTCAAGACCAGGGTAATACCCTGTGACTGGAGAACTGCTAATATGGTGCCCAGGCATTAAAAAGAGGACAAAACTGAAGCATGTAATTAAAGACCAAGTCTTGCTTCTCCTATGTTAAATGCAATACATAGAACTAGAATATCTGTAGCAGTGGGATTCAAAGGGATAGTCCACATGGATATTTAAAGGGTCTTGTTAACACTCCTGATAGAGCTTTCTGACAAGTAACAGCAGTGCTGGATACAAACAGGCCACATGATATTGTTACTTACAGTATGTTAGCAATTGCACTGTTATTTGTATTTATATTAGCCATTTTATATATCTGCTTTTGGTGACATTCCTCATAAAAAGATGCATTCTCGAACTGCAGGCAGCAGGGATTCAAGGTAAAGCTTGTATTTTGAATCCAAATAGGCAGCACAGCAGGAAACAGTGCAGATGAGTACAGATAAGGGGTAAATACACAGATTGTGGAGATGTAATTAGGAAAGTACCACAGAGATCCGTACAAGGACCACTGCTCTTCCCAAGTCATACCAATGTACAGGTGGTAGAGCTTGCAAACTAGTCCGGTTGGCCAGCTGATCTTCTGAATGACCACATTAAGGATACTTATCAGATATCTTTTTTACGTAATCAAGTTATCCTCAAAGGCAAAGACGCGGATTTTATCCAGGGAGAACGGTGAAACACACACCAGGTGACATTACGATGCGGAAGTGCACTTAAAAGCAAAAACAGGAGGCACTTCTTACTCAAAGATTTGCGGCAGGCTACCTAACAAGGCTGCTGAAGCTGATGCCCCAACTTCTTTCGCGAAACGGCTGGAGAACACATCAAGGGGGCGCCTGTAAACAAGTCACTATGTGGAGAAAAACACTGGCCTGGGCTGTGCCAGGCCACTAACAAGGAGGGAGTCTCACAGCTCCAGACTCCTGCACCACAATGCACATGGTGGCTTGAGCATTCTAGCGCTGGACTTTATTGTCCAGCGCTAGAATGCTCAAGCCACCATGTGCATTGTGGTACAGGAGTCTGGATGGGCTGCTTGAGCTGGACTTGTTTCAGTGCTCAAGCAGCCCATCCTGGCCCATAAGGAATCAGGAAAGATTGCGGAGGAGAGCAGGAACAATAGCGACGGCTCTGTGGGGGCTTTTCACACCTTGTCTCGCTAGAGAAAACTTGAGAGAAGGAAGCCACCAGTCGTTACTGGGCTTTGAAACCATGGTAATACAAACCATTTGGCTTGTATTGGTTCTGGCATTGCAATCCATTTGAAAAAAGTTACATTTAGTTATTTTTGGATATCTTTTATGTACAATAGTTTTCTATGATTGCCACAGTTTTTTTTTTTTGTAAAACTTACAAGGAAGTGCACAACAATTACACTTTCTCTGCTTTCTTTGGGATCCACACAACATTTCAGTAGGGTGAGGAACAAAAAAAACTGGCCTTACATCCGTTTAAGAGATGGTACAAACCCACCAGTGTTTAAATCAATATCATACATTTTCCTCACAGCAAAAATAGAATCAGGAGATTAAAAGGAGAGAGTGAGAACTCTAATTCTTCAATACATTCATTCAAGTCTTCGGCATTTTCTTTATTTCTTAGTCATTATAAAATGAGCTCCAGAATACACTAAGGCAACCAAACTACACAACAACTTACTTCTTATCAAAGAAGCAGAGAGGTCAGTGTTACTATTTAAACTTCTTAATAGTTCTTTAAAGGAAAGCAGGGCTGCATAATTCTGACAAAATGTACAGAATTAAAAACTTCTAGAAGAGTAGGACAGTTCTCCTTAGCGAAAAATGCTGAATATGCTCCACGACAACAGGTCCATGTATCAAGACAACACAACAAACAAGATCAAGAATGCCAAAAATAATTTTAAGTAATTCATTAGGTAATGACTAATTAGTGGAGGGACAGTCCACCCTACATTAAAGTACAGACTGCCGGATGGCCATTGTGCACACTCATTTGGACAGTTCATTAACATACTGTAGTTTGTTATTTAGCTTACTTAGTGCCTCAGCATCTGTCTGCAACACAATCCCGAATATGTCAGTTCTTCTGCAAGCGGCAACATCATTCTCTCGACTCCTTGAAGTTTTCCAAATGATGTTCACGCTGTAACAACAGATGTCCGATGAAATACTACAGTATACTTTGTTCTCTTCTGTTAATTAAACCTTAAAGCCAAGGGGTAGTGCCTAATGAAACAAACATTCGTTTTTGGAAGGAATCCTCCAACAGAAATTGTTTAATAACATCTGTTTGTTGTCTGTGGCTGAACAGCCACGATGTGCGACACAGCAATGTCTGCGAAGACTACTCGGATTGTTCTATAAAAGTATTAACGAAGTCATCTGGTTAAAATAATAACAAGATGGAAAACAATAGAAAGCTTTGTAGTATTGCTATAATGGTCCATCTCTGCAGTTAGAAAATCCAGGTTGTGTTCCTCCCTACTGTACAACCACAGCTGGAGATTGAACTTGTTTTCCCAGATATAAGAACATAAAAAAGACATTCCACAAACCAGAGAGGGCCACACAGCCCATCCGGCTGATACACTGGTGCTAATTTCCCTGGCGATCTCACACAGCTGCTTCTTGAAAGAAGCCAGGTTAGAAAATTTGACAGCACTCCTGGGTTACTTGCCCACTGTGTACACAAACGTTTCCTGTTCTCATTTTTTTCCTCACTCCACTGTAGTTTCCACTGCTGTCCACTGGCTTGACTTTATTAAAGCCTTTAAAGGATTCCGAGTTGGTGAATTGGGTCCCCTTGTAGTCTTTTTCCATACAGGACAAGAAAGGTCCAGTCAGTTCAGTCAGTTGTTCAAGTCCCAGAATTCATCTGGTCACTTTTCTATGCACTGGTTCCAGAGCAACAATCTTTGTTCTAACGTGGTGACCAAAACCGTACAAACTATTCTAAATTCCTACTAGCGAATTATGCCATTTTTATATTGTATTACTTGATTCCACTTCTTCACTCTCATTTATAGTTCCTAGCATAACATTTGCCTTTTTCATTGCTTCCCCACATTGTCAAGAGCATGTACTTGATATGTCATCATGGTGGCTTCTTCAGGCCTGGGATTTTCCATCTTCATTAACCAATTATACTGAAGGCTAAGTCACTGATATAATTATGGAAGCCAGAATTCCTACAAACTAGTTAACAACTAACGACATCACTTCACAAATACCTAAAGAGCACTGGCACTAAGAGGAGAGGCTGAAACAAACACACCCAGGCTTCTTCTGGTGCTTTTCCCCATTGAGATGTATTTGGTGTGCCAATACTTATGCCTGGACTACAGTACCTCCTCCCAGGTCTTGAGCAGTCTGGTCTCTCTATACTTCTGCTTTATTTGATTGGTGAAGGAAATTCCCAGCTGATCTGCTGTGTACTATCCAGGTGTGGGGTGCACATCACTGGCGGGTGCCTTCCTGTAATGTGAAGCTCTTTTGGAAAAGAAATATGCTATAGAGATGCAAGCAAATATCATCTGTAATTATCAAATTCCACTTCTTTAGAAGACCTTAATTTTGGACTTTGTATCTGGAAAATAATGAACACTGGGAGACAAGTCAAATAATTAAAGGTAATGAAGAAAGGTATAATTCTTTTCATTGGATTTTTTTTAGTCTAAATCTAACATTTAAAATGAAACATCCAACAGCTTACATTGCCTTCCTAGGGGAGGCAGTCTCGCAGAACTCATTTTCGCACTTAATTCATGAATCAGAGCTCAGATAAGATAAGATAAGATACGATCACATATACAATTTCTTGCATTAGGAATTTGTCTTTTCACATACCCCAACTGGCTCTCCATGAGACACACAGACAGGGAGAGAAGCTTGGGGTCAGAGCGCAGGGTCAGCCATTTATACGGCGCCCCTGGAGCAGCTGGGTTTAAGGGCCTTGCTCAGGGGCCCAACGGAGTAGGATTCCTCTGCCGGCCACGGGATTTGAACCAGCAACCTTCCAGCCACAGGCGCAGATCCTGAGCCACAGAGCCACCGCTCCGCCCCAATCCCATACCCTGCGGTCATACGGAGGTTAACCAGTCGCTACAGGACTGCTGACCGAACCTCTCCAGCAGGAGGTATCGGGTAAGGACAGCAGTTACTACCATGGATGGTTCTGCTTCACCGTTCTGGGGGGAAAAAAAAGGCACAAAGAAAAACAGCAGGGTGCCAACATCTTAATCGCTGGTCTCTGGGAGACCCTACACTTTGATCAGACTGCAGAAAAGGATCACCGCCTCCAGAGGGACTCAGCATGCTAAACTGTGGAGATGCGTGGAATACCACGTGTCAGAACCTGTATACAAACAGACTGCCACCTTGGTGTAAATCTCAAGCACTGCCCTCCCTGGCTCACTGATTTTTTAGAGCGGAGGGGCGTAGTACTTCTTTAAGAGACTAAAGCTGTAAATACAGGAAGCCAATTACAGCCTTAAGGTGGAGTATTTGTTTTTTTGTACTTATAAACAGTTTACCTTTGTTGCAAAACAAGCAATAATATAAAAAATGCAAGCCATCATTGGCCTGCATGCTGGATGATCACTGGATTATCTGCGATTCCGAGTTCAACTTGATAATGTTAACATGCCAATATTATTAAACGGATAAAGCAGCAAAAAGACGGCTGCTCTGGAGCCAACCCTGAGAAGAGCAACTAGGTGCTTTCTGGGCCGGAAAGGAGTGTCCTACATTGGACAGGCTGAAGGAACTGAACCTTTATATTCTTGAACAGAGAAAACTATGAGGGGTCCGGATACAAGCATTTAACATCCTCAAGGGGCACCGACAGAAGTCAGCTCAAGAGATTTCTGCAGAATGAACAGTGAAATACACAGGTGGAAATGATGGGGAAGTACAGTACCTTGAAAACTCCTTGAGGAGAGGAGACACTTTACGCAAATGGATGGATCCAATCCTCAGATCAATAACCAAAGAGACCACTTATTGTAACCACTCATACTGTATGTACTAATATTGGTCTGTGCCTGTTTAGGGTGTAACAATATGAAGGCAAAGATACATACACGCTGTTCTCAGGCCCTCCAGCCTCACTGCATGATGGGATGGTTTACCATGTCTGAAAGAGAGTAGCTGTGTTGGCTATTGCCTTTTAGGAGTGCACGTAAAAAAAGGCGACTTGTTTTAGTGACATCAATCTGAAAGCATCTGCTGCTGAATAATGATTGCTCCCCTGTTCATGGAAATGACAGAGAATGCCTGGAAAGGATAGAGGAGGGGTGTACGCTAATAGGAGTTAACATGGCTCAGAGGAAGGAAGGAAAATATAATGATTATGTATACTGTACATAAGTAACCTTCACAAGGGAGGGTTTTCAATGAGGAAACTTGCATTTATGAGCACAATCACCATCCACGCAGGAAAAGGTGGGAGTTATGTAAAAACTTGGCAGTGGTAGAAAGAAAAGCAACCTAACCACAATTTGATCACTGTAAAGCTAAGGCTTCAAGTTTTATATACACAATATACACCCAGCATCAAAAGAAACCCATCACTTTTTACATGTTTATGTTTTTAGCGTTACAAGATTAAAATGGTTTTGGAGTCATTGTGATTAATTGAGTGTTCACTGACTGCGACTTTTGTTAATTGGCTGCGACTGCTTCAGAAGCACTAAATCACCCTCCGAGCCCAGGCAACGAGGATTTAAACTGCCAAACCTCAAACCAAGAGAAAATCCAGAAAGAAAAACACCAATATTTTCAGGGAAACAAAATCTCTGTGTCAGTGGTTGGAAGCTGGACTAAGTCTCCTCAGGTTGTCTTCTGTACTGAAAACACAGGGCTGTATAAAGGCCTGATGGGCGTCAGCGAGTCTGGTGCAGACTTGAAGAATGATTTGTATAAAACAGACCAGTTGATGCGGAGGTCCGACTGTAATGGTCTGGATGGGAATATCTAGTAGGCACGCAGCTCTGCTTGTATTATTATTAATGAGGTAACTGAATGCCGGGCCTGGTGGAAATCGAGCAGCGGTGGGGAAAAGCCCTCTGCAGTGATGAATCAAGGCTGTGTGTCGCCCACCCTGATGGACGTCTGTCAGCATGGTGCAGAATGATGCTGCTGTGTACAGCAGCCCAGCAGATGGGGAGGTCCAAGTCTGATGGCGTAGGCAGGGGTGTCTAGTCTAGTCTCTACTGAGCGGCTGCATAGAGCTCCATCGCTCCAACCATGGGACCTCTCTTGCTTTCCCCCCTGCAGTGGGCTCACCTCATCCTGAAGTGACCACCCTCCAGCGGGGAGACACGCCTCCTTGGCTCATTTGCAATTATTCTACATATCCTGCAATGTTAATGCCAGCTCCCAACCTAGCCAGGCTGTCCAAGGGCCCAGCATGTGTGTATACGTAAAAATACTGACACACACACACAAACATTTCTGAAAAGAAGAAAAGGGTCAGCAGAGGGCAAGTGGAAAATTGCAAAAGCAAAGAAAATGAAACTCAAAGAAAAAAAAACGTTCATCTCTTGCTTAAGACTGCATTACACTTAATTCCCAGTTTCTGTGACAACCACAATGCCAGTGCTGAAAAAATACCTGCTTTTTATATTCCATAAATTACTAAGTATTGAATGTAACACATGGGCATACATAAGGCTTTGAGTATTTACATTTTTTAGGCCTCATTTGAAGCCTGAAACAGCAATTTTCGTTTTCCCCTTCACACAGGTCAAATAATGGGCCTCCCACAGCCATGGTCTCAGTCCAAGAAGCCAGCCTATACCTTCAAACCCTACCTCTGCGTTTGGTCTTATTTGTTTAAGCTACCGCAATTTGCGATCCCGCGAGGAATAACCTAGCTGTGTGTGCGCCATCATTCCAGCTCTCGGTGGATAATTAATGCCTATTAATAAGCCCTCTGAAGAAGCCGAACACAAAGCCAGCGAAAGAGGTGTTCCAAGCCAGCGCTGGCGTGGACCCGGATGATTTGTAACGATAGCTGTGCTGCAGCAATTACAGCACCTCGCAGGGCCATTCGGCTCCAGGAGAAGATAAGCCTTAGATTCAAATGCTACAAGAAATGTCAACCAGGCCGTTTAAAAAACAAAACAAAAACATCTTGTTGGGTATCCCAGGGGAATGGGCCTGGAAAGCTCTGATAGTTTAGAAGGTGTGATTAATGGCAGAGAGCTGTAAGTAGTTCATTAGGGGAGAACAAGGCAGATGAGAATGAATCCCCCCGAGCTCCCAATCAATGGACGCTGTGGTTCAGCCGCTGACAACCTTCAGCGGACTCTGAACCAGTGTGAGCTATGGCCTCGTCACCCTTGAAAAGGTTAGGGGTTATCTCCCCTCTAGCAGCTAAAAGGCATTACTTACACCTCCGTTTCCAAATGTGTTTACTTATCCATTTCAACCACAATCAACAGTATCCTCACCTGATGAAAGGGTGCTGTCGCGGTTCCTGGATGAGAATGAGAAACTATATATCAAGCTTTCCTATATCTGGTTACCATCAAGGACAGCGTCCAGGGAGAGGTAATAGGATTCTTCTTCTTCTTTGAAACTTTACTGAGCATTTCAACTGAGCTCGTTCTGCTCCGTGCCATTCAAAAAGATCGGACTGGCAAGGCAGCGCGAGCCGAGCGAAGAGAACCGGGACGGAGAAGACTGCAGAGCCCCCAGAGCGTACCGAGTGAAAGCTGGCCCGGAGAGGGTCAGAGAACTGGAGGTGTACGGCTCAAAGACTCAGAATAAAGAGCACTCGGTGCCGTTTACTTCTCTCCTTTACATGCAGCAAGACAGCATTGTAAGGGACACCTCCTTGAAATGCTGCAAGACAGATGTGAGATATGGATTTTGAGGACATCTACAATATTGAATGGCATCTCATTCATGAAATAATGTAGTTAGAGCGGGCTGGAATAAAAAAAAAACATTATTGCACAGAAGATGCTATTATTTGTCATATTAGATGAACATTTTAACACAATTACACTAATATATACAGACATTTCTAGACGAAAACCTCTTGGATCACTGAAACAATTCTGATGTTTAAAACCATTTTTATGCAGATTTTCATAAATTACACAGAATATAGCACCTCAATTTGCAACTGCTTCACACGTAATCACATCTGTCAGCCCTCCACAAGGCACAAACGATCATACTGATAGATCTGTGCAGATTGTTTCTTTTTTTCCCGCCAGTGTGTTTCATTCTAATCCCCGGTGACTGAGGACAAAGAAAGCCAACACAATGAGCTGAAGCCCAGCAGATTTGAAGAAATTGATGAGAAAGTAAGGAAAGCGAACCAGGGGCCAGCAGTGTCAGCACCAATCACTGGCTGAACAGTAAAGGCTTGATTATCTCATCGGTGTGCACAAAAACTAAAGGAACGGATTAGTTATCAGTCGTGCAATTAATGAATTTTCTTGATCCATTGATCCACACCCGTCCGCAGCTCAGACTGCTGCAGAGACCAGGCCGCAGCTCAGGGGCACAGTAGCCGATGCAGTCTCTCAGCATTCTGCTGGTTAGGATAACTGCCTCTTTTTAGGATGAAAACCTGACCGGCAAGGAGGGCAAAACCTGTAAACGCTGAGAACGCACCCACAAAATGTTCAAGAACCCCCCCCACCCCCGAAAAAACAAGGAAGTTTCCACAAGAAAGCTGCCCCGCTCCGGTTTTTGTCAACACATTGCACCACTGTGATCGGCATGACTAGTTCCCAGTAATAGCATTGAAAAACTGAGTCAGTGGGATAGAAGTTGAAAGAGGACATTAGAGAATCTAATGCGTTTGAAAGAGCTTTCCTCAATGGTTTAAATTGTTTCTCAATCATATCATTTTATTTGGGGAACATGTTAAAATCCGATGACTGGATGGCTTCATAGATGATTGCGCAACTGCTCAGTTGAAGCCCCAGCTAGGGTTAGCATTCACACACTGCTTTGTCAATTTTGATGCTCTGCACCGGAGTTTTGGGCCCAAGCCTGCTTGAGAACGAGTGTTTTTTTGCTGCTTTATGAAAACAAATGTTTCAGAAACTCTTGGCTGCCTGGATGGCGCGCTTTCCAGTTTGCGTGAACTGCACAGCCATGCCCTCCCATCATCATCAAGCGCAGCGTCACTTTGCTCATGTAATTCAGCTCAGCATGTCCCTGTGCGCGCTTCAAGATTTTTTAATAAGGTCTTCCATTGGTCCTCCAGCTTAATCATCCATACAATCAATGGAACTGGCCTAAAAGGCAATTTAGGCGACCCAAAGCAAAACATTCTATCAGCAATTAAAATCTGAGGCAATATTAAACCAGCTTAAAGAGACTCAAACAGCTGTAGGCCTGTTCGCAGGTCCATGCTGCGGACAAGCCCTGCTGGGAACACATTATTGACTTTGCGGTTGAGAGCTCAGGAGCAGCAGAGTAAGAGCGATACCCTGTAATCAGGCCCAGAGAGCCAGTTCATTTCTTTTCACATCTGGGCCACCAATCGCCCCTCGCTGTGCTCTGCCTCTACATTCCCAGACAAAACCCCAGCTCGGGCCTGAGCGTTTACAGTACATGTAATACTTTGAAAAAGGATTTCTTATCTCCACTCAAGGAGATAAGATTTCAAGGCTTTAGGTTATTAATGACAGATCTGCTAGGCAGCTGCAAAGGTGTGACTTTCTAGGATCTAATTTGTAAGATAAAAATAAAGACTCAAAACTGCAGATCTGCTGCACAATTTTGCTGTGAGCACATCTTTGCCGGACCACTGACCGTGTTCTCCTAAACCCTGCGAGACTTCAGCACAGGGTGCAAACATTAGGAGCTGATACTGTACTTCAGGCTGCTGCATCAAACAAAACAACCTAAGGCTCGTTCTAAAAAACCCGCCGGGCTCCCGGCTTCCACGGACGCTTCCCAAAGCGTTGTGTACTTGTGGATTACTTACATTTTAGTCTGTTGGCTAAATTAATCTGTTCTTCAACATACTGAAAGCACAGAGGAGTCACAAAATACAAGATTCAATCACTGTAAGAGTGAACCTGCTACTACCCCAGACAGTATTTCATGTAACAGCAGTTACAATACAGCATTAAGACTAAAATGCAGGGAAAGAGTTGTGCGCTTCATAACATGTAAAAGCCACTTGAAATGATGCCAACTGAGAAATGTTTTTCTCCATATGGATGCAATATTTCCAAATTAAATGTGGAGTGGCCGCTATGAGAGAGAATGGCACCAAGACAGGGCTTAAAGAAAAAGCATGCCTGTCCTCCTTTCTGAACAGGACAATTCCCTTGCCTCTGCCTTCACAGGTTATGGTTTTTGTCTGCTGCAGACTCCTAACCCAGCAACTGGGATAGAGTGGAGCAGTTGTGCATCTTGTTTCTTTTTACATTTCAAGCATCCTTTCACTAAAGAAAGCAGAAACTTTCAGGGTAAAAAAAAAACAGACTGTGATAGCTGCTCCAACGCTCAGGAATGTCAGGAACTCATCTGTCTTTTATGAGGCTTACAACATGTTTTTATTTCCCGCAAGCATGTCTGAGCAACAAACAATAAGGAAATACCATTGTGAGTGTGAACTTATAAAGATGCCGCAAAATACTGTAAATACGTCTGGCAAAAATCACTGAGTATGTACAACTGTCGTTCTCTTTGTCATGTACGTTTCTTTACCATAAACTGTGCTGCTCTTTCTTTTTAAATGCTTGGGTCGAGAATCAAAGGATGATTGCGATACTGTGACAGATCTCGAGATTTCCAGCGCAGTCCAAGAAACCATCATTTTTTACTTTCATTGGACACAGGGAGGGAGCTGACATCATCTCTCCTTTAAAGGGTAGATTCAGGAAAATCCAGTGCTTTTACTTTGAAGCCAAACGTGGGAGAGCGGACTGGTCTTTGACATCTTTCGACGCTGCAAATCTCGATCAGCCAGGAACAGAACGAATACACTCATTCTCCACCGTTGTTTTGGCATGTGCATTGCTAGGAAATTATTTCTTGCCAGTGTGGCGAGACAAGGACAGGATCACCTACGATGCTCTATACACCACAGATTTCTCTATCGTGATTTTGCTTCAGGCTAACCTAATTATTCTTACTCCCGCTCAACTAATTTTAATTTGGCTCAATATCATCAAGCACTATCACGTTTATGTGTTTCGCTCCCTCTCTGTTCTCCCCAGTTTGTACGACAGTCTGTATTGCCCGTGTTTTCCCTTGTGTTCTCTCTTGAAATAAAGTTGTTCTGCATTTGCAACTTTGTATAGGGAAATCCAACAGAAAAATACAAATTCACGTTATCATGTTCCCTCCAAGAAGGAGAGGAGTACCACGAAATACTTGGGAAAGGAAATGGAGTATATCTGTCACAAGGTTACGTGCTCCACAGTACATGCATCAACGGTAATTGAATTCCTGATGGAAGGAATTATCAGCAAGATCAACACTAAAAGACTTTGTCATTTATATATTGCGACTGTAATGCACATTTAATTGTTTGCTCAGAATTAACTGTGTGAAAACTCGCTGCCACAGCCTGAGAAATATTTTTTTTCCCGATCACAATGGCAAGGGGAATGCTGGGAGGGATGATAGGCGGAGGCAAGGAAAAAAAAAATCAAATGGAATAAACAGTCCTCTGCTTCTGGGAATGCCCTGTTAAGCTGGGCCGCTGACGTCAGTAGAGGCCATACTGGAGGATTATGGGGATTACTAGGTCTATCGCTCCTAAAAATAATCACATGCTTAGGAGTCTTTAAAATGGAACTGGCTGGACAGACCTGCCAATCCGCATTGCTTAATCGTCACATAAAACATAAACAAACCTGGGAATCGTCATCATTTCTGTCCACAATTGTCTTTGCAAGACACGCCTCTCTACCCTTGAGGTCCAGTGCTCTCACATGGCCTCCATAGTTATTTCCCAATTTACTTTTGGAAGTAGGTTCTCCTGGCCAGTTTTCCAAGTGGCTCAACTGATGGGAGCCTTTGGGCTAGTCGCTAGCCGAGTCCTGAATCCCAGGTCCACCTCGGTTGCTAGATAGTGCAAACGTCAGAAGCTAGTCCTTGGCACAACACCTGCCTTCATGCAAGAACGTTGTCTGTATTAACGTGCGCTTAAAGCCCATTTATGGATAACTTGCATAATCTTCTTCTGCAACAGCCAGGCATGCACTCAATCATTTTTTTTAACATTGAAGTCGCACTGAAATAATACAAAGCTAAATTGAGACACTCCCACAAAGCATAACGAAAAATCCTGATCATTGACAAACTAATGGAGCTGACACTGGGGCGAAATTAAATCTCACGAGAAATTAATATCACTCAGTCTCGAGGAAAGTTTGTAACTGTAATTCATTACAGTTACAAGTCAATTGTGCAGGGGATTACTTTATAAATTACTTAGAAATGGAAGGAAATTATTTTTTAAAAATTATCAAACATTCGCACTGACCGGAGATGTAAATACTATGTAAAGTTACACATCACCTTAAAAGCAATTTCCATCAAAAAATTTCCATCATTTTAAAGTCGATTTCTGCAACACTTCAGTTAGTAAATAATTATTTTCTTAATAGCTTCCCGACATCATCAAAGCACTCCAGTATTTTGACAGTACTTTTGAGGACTTCTCCCATGAAAGAGCAGAAATCCATATTCTGAAGGATGGACACTGCAATACCAACATTTTTGGTTTCAGGAAAAAGAACTCTATGTTATCAGGGGGGGAATTAAAATCTATTCCTCCAAGACTCCGAACGCTAATGGCACATTCACATATATTACGAGCTCCCCGGCTCGTTACAGAGGTGAATGAAAGGGTCTGAAATAAGTCTGCCAAGACAAAACAGTCAAAACCTCTTCATGCCGCCTGCTATGATCCTGCAATTGCTTCCATGCTTTGAACATTTAACGGCGAACCCTCGCAGAGACCCAATATCTGACATCGATTCATCGAAACCCACAGAGGGGAAATCAAAAGCTTTGCCCATCTGGCCCGTCAGCGCACTGTGTTCTGAAATTAAATACCATCCTCTCTGCCTTGACTAAAGACACTGGGCATCCGCAGTTATGTGATCTTAGAATCCACTCTAGAGTACAGCTATCAATCATAAAGCCCGACGATAAGTACAATCCATTAAATGCCCTCTATTGAAAGAGCACTCCCGAGACGACTGTTTTCAAGAGTGTAAAAGAAGCCGCAGTTGCACCTTTCCTACAAGTCCACAACTCCTATTTCACACTTTTGTGCTCTGTTGAATTGACGGACAGTAAATTACCGAACAATAAAAATATCTTTGCCCTTTTCCTGCTCAGTCTATGAAAAGGTGCTATATAGTGGCCATGGAAAAGAACATTTCAGTCGTTTTTCGAGATAATTTTATTCAGTATGTTTTTTTCTTCTTCATAGGTTACACAACCTGGCCTGGTTTCTATAGCGTTGTCATGGTCACAACTCCACACACTGTTTCTGCCTCCTGTCAGAAGTATGTTCACACACTACAGTATGTACAGTCTCTCTGGGCAGTGCAGAAACAACAATTAAGCAAGAGCCACTGAAAACAGGCTCATTTTATAAAGGTTTTATAGTATTAATTGCTTTTCCCAAACTTTGGAGTCCAAAGACGAACTAGTGAGATTCAGTCCCACTGTATATAAGTGCATCAACATAGCATGAAAGCTAAACAGACACACACAATGCTTCTTGACAAATTAATCCGCATTTTCACAAAAGGCCATTTGAATCTAAAAACCTTCCTACTTCAAATGTAGTATTTAGCTTTGCAACCTCTGTGCAAAAAGTATTAAAATACCCCTTGTTTTTATCCAAACTTTGATTTAATATGTATAACACATAATAATATAATACAAATATCAATATATAGAAATACAGAGAGTATTAACATAGTATAATACCAACATTATATATAATAACAGAAATGTATAACTGAAAATGCTGGAAACTCAGGTTTTTAATACATATTGGTAGTTTTGGTGCACTATAAGTAATAAAAAAAGTTAGTGAAGAGAAATTAAGTTCATTTCAGTTTTACATTATTTATTACCGTGTAATCTGGGGAATTGGTTCACAATCCCCGAAAATGATGACCAGCCACACTTCTGAACATGCTCAAGTGTGCCTTTGCCGAAGCTTCGAACACGCTTCTTAGAAGGGCAACTTCCAAACTTGTTCTTTTTTGCAGAAAGAAGGGTTTGCGTGCAACGCCACACCTGGGGAGGAACGATCTTTAGATGGGCAGGGGGGTGTGCAGGGCCACGCCCCGCTTCGTGAAGGAAATCCGAACAGGGAGCTGCCTCAGCACGCGAAGGAACAGGTAAAGGTTTATTCCCTGCTGAAGGGAAAAGCCAAGAGACCGGATGAATAAACCTTTACCTGGCCCTGGGTAAAGTCAGGCCCCGCTGGACAGTTGCGACCCAGAAGGCGGTGCAGTAAAGAGGAAAGATAACCCCCTGTCTTGGCAGCAGCAGGCGGGGAAGGGGGAGAGAGCTGTGTACCTGGTGAAAATGCCATCGACCACCCCGATGACAGCTTCCTCGGCAGGGACGAAGGAGCCCACCTGGGCCATGATGGTGATGAGGCCCACCTGGCGGATGTAGGAGCTCTTCCCGCCCATGTTGGGTCCGGTGATGATCATGGCCCTCCTCCCGTCGCCCTGCGTGACAGAACTGGGAGTCAGCCTAACGAGACAGCACCGCGACCCGACAGCAACCACAACCCCCTGGGGCTCCTGCTCCACTATCCGCCTCTCTGAATAATAATAATAATAATAATAATAATAATAATAATAATAATAATAATAAAACTTCATTTTATGGAGCACCTTTGAAAGTGGCTTCTGAAACAGAAATAAAATGCACAGGGAGAGGAGACAACAGAAATCACACAGTTACAATGAGAGTTTGGAATACAGCAGGACAGCAAAGGGGCAGACACAGAACCACTTAAATAAAAGTCCTCCTGAAGAAGAAGGTTTTGAGTCCAGATTTGAAGGAGTTTAAAGGTAGGTGACTCTCCGATATTCTTTGGGATCGAATTCCAGAGCTCTGGGGTGCAGGAGACCAGAGATGGAAGAATGAAGGTTGTGAGGTGGGGATCAGGATGATAATAACTCAGACAGGTACTGAGACACCAAGCCCTGCAGAGACTTGTACAGTAGGTGAGCATGAGAATATTGAAGTCAATATGAAACCTGACTGGAAGCTGGTGCAAGGACTCCAGGATAGGAGTAATGTGATCACTCGCACTAGACCTGGTCAGATTCTGGCTGCCCAATTCTGGACATATTGCAGCTTGTTCAATGTGGATTTAGATACCCCAGCAAGTAGGGCGTTACAGTGATCAATTAGAGAGAAGACGACAAAAGTCAGTGACAAAACAGAACAGTCCTGTGATATTTCTGGGGTATAACAGTGCTGTTATTCTCTTAGCTACCCCCAGCTGTCAGAATCACTGCAGAGGCTGGGTCTCTTCCCATGATGTGGAAGAGAGATTATCAAGAGCGAAATGGGCACTTGAGACGGAGTCACCACAGCCTAACATTTTGCAGTAGTAAAACAAAACATAATAATTTGACTGACTCCCTCTCAGAGTACCAACATAGTTAGGAGAAAAGGTTAGAGAGTGCCCAAAAAAGGCTCAACAGGTGTGCAGGCGGAGAAGACGAAAAGCAGGTACTGTAGGGGGACAGGTGTCTGACTGCTCAGACTGATCCCTCTTCTCATTTTATCAGGACTGCTAACACCAGAGCTCAGACGTGCCCCTGCTCCCTTGGGACAGAAAGGCAACAGAAGAGAAAATATGAAAAGGGGGAGAAAAGGGGACCATTTCATCCAGACTCTTAATGCTCACATCAGTGTTTCCACAAGGATAACTACAAGAGAGCTCTGAACTGCATGGCTGGGTATGCCTGCCCCCCGGCTGCTAACGTCTTTTCAGGTAGATGTGACGCTATTTCCAATCAGCGTGGGCGGACTGTACAAAAGAGCCTTCAGCTGAAGAGTTCTGGAAAAAGCTCTGCCTTGAGCACTTAGCAATCTCCAGGATTCTTCAGCAAAGCCTGCTAAGGGAAGATTAACGTAGCCAGAATTCTGCTAAATGGAGTGACACTGCAGGAACAGCGCAGCACGAACAAACTATGCTCCCCTTCGAGTTTCAATCAACACAGGAAGCGATTTGACACAAGAAAGGGTGTCAATGTTTCCCCACAACGCAGCCCTGACATAAACTGTCTCACTTGCCTCAAGACACTAAAAGGTCTGGCAAAGGAAGATGATCTCCTGGTTATCATTTTTATCGTTTAACATTTTACGCCACGGATCAAAACAAGAGGTTGTGCATGATAAGGATTTTAACAATACAGCACTCCAAATAATTCCACAGAGGCCAGACTGGATTATGTCATTGCTGCTTCAGCCACATGACCGGGGTTTTACAGCACACAACACAGTTGGGTAGCTTGTTCCACGCTCCCACAACCCTAAAGAAACTGCACCTGTTCTCATCTTTGAAATGCACAAGTCTGTGTATTGCACAGTACAGAAAGAGAGCTGCAATGGCAGAGAGCTGCTCCAAAGACAAAGAAAAAGGCAGCAGCACCTTCAAACAAGGTACAACTGGAGGCCACTGTGGCTCTCGATATACCAAAGTGGGTCAGTTTATGTGCTTTTCCACTGAAATCCCAGCAGTGTGCTGCTTGTCCGCAGATTTGAAATCAAATGATCAGAGAAAAAACCATAATGCACAAACTGTATACCTACACTAAGCACAATTCAGAAGATCGTTCCCAAGTTAAAACAAATGGTGAAATTAGCAAAGCAGATGGATGTTGTTACATGGCATTGTCTGGTACTTTTCACCTCCTTTTCACAGTTATAACTCTGTAACAATAAAAACAATTAACAGACATAACTGTTATAACTGTAACTATCACTTACAAATGTTCTTGTTATCTATTGTAATTTCATTGAAATACCCTAAACATTAATTAAGTGATCCCTGCATGCTTCCGAATAATTTATACTTAATTTTATACTTATTATTCAAAAAATGTCTTTTACTGTACATGTTACATGTCAAAGAGCTGATGACACAGACATGAAACACACCATGAAAAAGAAAAGGTTGGGATTTGATTCCTGAAACAGGGCGCGCACACACTGCACACAGGAAAGATTTGAAAACGCTGAGCAACTTCTTGATAACGCACTAGGTGAAAATTGTTTTAATTGGCCACAAGAAGAAATTGTGATAGGCATCTCCGATCATAATTAATTTTAAACGAGTGTCTCTTTAATAAGTCTTCTACTTGTTAATGAGCACAGGCAGCACTGTGCTTAATCTCCTTCTAGCATCTCTTAGACATAGCTTTCACTGCTCCTCTTTCTTCACCTGCCAAACTCCTCCTGGGCTCAGATGGTACATAGCTGGCTTTGAAAACTATCCTCACAATAGACACTGAAGTTTTACAACCAGGTTATCTTCATGAAGTAAAAAATCATTATCACACAGCAGAAGACTCAACACATCATCTACAGTATATAATAAGATTAGCAGTGTACTCTGGAAGGCATGAAAGCAGCAATTATTCCGTTCTTCATTATGGTAAGTCAATAATAAAAATAATGTGCAAACTTTGAGCATGAAGCTGTTCCCTGTTACCCCCACGTCTGCAGATGAAGCAACTCTTAGTGAAATCAGTCATATTATTTTTATATTAAAGGCCTGTCTGTTACTTTGCTCATCTCACAGAAACAGGCTGGTTTTGCAGAGTCCCATTATTATGTCCATGACATCTGTCCACTTTTCGTTATTGCTATTATCAATTTTTTTTAAATCGGTCGTACAAAGCTCTTCCCCTGCCAATATCACACTCAGCTCAACGTCGCATGACCTTGCGGACAAGCCCTTTGAGCCAGGTCCTGAATTCTATACAAATCGGCTTAGATTTGTAAATGATGCCACAGTGATTGCCCTAGCACAAAACAGACAAATCAGAGCAGTGTATAGGCATACAGCACAAAAGGTTAGGAAATGTTGTTATTGCACTGCTTTGGCAAAGATGAAACCTTCCAAAATAAAATGCAAAAGATTCCAAAAGGGTAAAGTTATGTAATTAATTAAATTTAAAATGTCCCTGTTATGTCTTTGTGATAAAGAGTAACACGATCCGTTTTATTTTACAGAGACACTCAGGTTACACTCCTCGACAAAAAAAGAATGAAATCTGGTTTTGAACTGGAATGTCACCTATTTAAATACAAAAGGAATCACTACAGTTTGACATGAAAACAGCATTTATTTATTTCACTTTAAAATGATCAGGACACCCCAATCCTTGCAGAAGGAACTGCAATTTTAGGAACTGCTCACTTTAAAGACACCTCAATAAATAAAAAGAGGTGTGTATGTGTTTTTTTTTCACATTTTTCCCCCACCATTGCACCTGGTTATTACCCTCTATGTGAATCTCTGCAGCCTGCACGCTGATAGCACCCCCCCCGAGAGACATGAATGCTATGCCACAGTTATTTATGTCAATGATTCTACAAGTCCATTTCACCTTTATTGTCAGTCCTCTTTTTGGAAGCAAGAGACACCAAACCCAACTTTGCACCTACTGTTGGCTGTATCAATGAAACCAGATTGCCACCTGCATGGCTAACATGATCAGTCAATGTCAATAACAGGTTTCACTGAGAGCAGCGGCTCAAATCAAGACGACTGCCAGTGACTCCAACAATCCACAAGTCCCAGCATGGATCATAGACAGAGGAGATACAGAAGAATTGGGTGCCTCCCTTTGATGAAGTTATTTACAGCAAAACACAGCACAGCACAGGACAGATCTTGAAGATATTTCACCGACACACAAAAAAACACACAGCCACAGAACCAGAGAGAAGCAGAAACCTCTCTTCAACAATGCATCATTCACCTCTGTCTTCTTGCTTCATCTTCAAAGTTTGGACAGAAAAAAAAAATGGATTTCCAATCCTCCTCTCTCTCCCGTCTTCTTGGTAACAGCAACTAGCACCGAGTTTATGCATTGTCATGTGGAACAGTATTGATGGAAGAGGGCAAACAGAACATTATTGGCAATCAGACCTTGGGACTGCAGGCACTGCACAGAGAACGAACGATGCTGGCCTACTCCCTGGTCATGTACAGCCCTCAAGCTAGGTCTTATCACAACGGTTCCTCTGAGTTGCAGTGAAGTATCTGACTGGACAGCAGCAGTGTAATGGAAGCACTGGTCAACATACTGTACCACGCCAAGGAGCATGAGCTCATTTTGGGGCACTCACCTAGCGTAGGTGATAATCATCCTTTCACTGGGTCTCTACCTGCTGCAACCTTTTTTTACACAAATAATGGTAACAAAAATGAAAAATAAAAGCAGATTGGCCATGACTGAAAAGTACCTTTACTCTCCTCTGTTGTCTTCTTGCCTTTACCTGCAATCAATTCCAACAGAAAGATTCTCAAAGAGAACCCCCGCACGTGGTATATTGTTTACAAGTGTTGTCATGTCTTGGCTACATAAACAGCAGTGATAAACACTCAGTTTAGCTCCAGGGCTGAATTTGATTACAGCCATTATTCACAATTAGCTTAACCCCACTTCACTTCTTATTGCTGCTTGACTGTCTGCAAAAACAAAAAGAAAATGTGGGTCATGATTAAAAAAACAAATTAATGAGCTGGAAATTGCAGGACTGCTCACCTGAGCCCGTATAGTGATTATGGAAAAACTAACTTCTGCTCGTCAGAACACAGAGGCAATCCTCTTCCCTGAACAGTTTACTGCCAAACGAACAGCATAAACGGCACAAACTGACACCTCAAAAAAGAGCTGTCTGTCTAACAATAGAGGGAAACTTCTGAACAAGTGAAGCAGAAAGTACTGAACTGCGTGAAACTAAATCAGGCATACAAAATAAGACTTGGACTACACAGGAAGATGCTGTGGTTGTACAATACTGTTAAGTGTTATATAATTCTGTGAAGTGCTGAGTCGTAAATTCTGCCTTTGGTAAAGGTTTAGTAAACTCGGGGAAGCTTTGATTAAAACCTACCATATATAAATGTATATAAATGGCAGTGTAACCATAAGCATTATTCACTGGGTTAAGACTGCCCTGAAGTACACTAGAACTTTATCATGAGGTCAGGATTTAAAATGGGTGCCCATTGTACAGTATGACAAATACAGCCCCGTTTTGCTGGAGAAAAAGTATTTTCTATCATATTTTAACTATAATTGGAATTGTGGCAGCATTTTGTTTTACTGTTTGAAAGAAAATCATTAGATTTCAGATAATGTTTACAGACAAAGCAGTTGGGTTGGTTGCTTTAAACATTTCCGATTCCAGGTCTGTTGAGATAAGTCCGTGAGATCACTGGAAATGCGTTTAAAAACTAAAATTTATAGCAGTGCCTTGCAAGCTTGTCAATCAGGGAGTTATTCATAAATACATTACTCGGGACATATTTATACTCAAATGTGTCCGCCAGCTCTCCCATCCAGGTACTGACCAGGCTCACCCCTGCTGAGCTTCAGTGGGCTGCCAGATGTGAGTTGCAGGGTGATATGACTGCTGGCACAAATAAACAAGACTACTGACAAACTAAAGCAAATGTAAACGTCTGTTTATGTACACCTGGTTTGTGATTATTATTATTTTTTTCCCCTGTCCTACATGGATGTTTATTTCTGTTTATATGGAGAGATTTAGGACCTGCTACATGCCTTAGCCAGAAGCTATTCCACTTTCCTTTGACGAACAGTAAAATACATCCAGTCCTACACATTGCATAATATCTGAGTGCAAGAGGTTAGAGTTATATAAATCTAATAACTGCCTGACAGCATGTAAATAAAACCTTCTTAGCCGTATAATAGCAGAATTATAATTCTGAATGGAATGACTGCAATTTATCACATTCTCTAGATCATGTTTGTGTTAACTGTTTCATGACATGACTTAAGCAACATGTCAGTATTAAAGACTTGCTTGTTCACTTTCAATTCATCGAATAAAGGAACACATGCAGAAATGTACTGTTCTCCCTGATGGGCAAAAAGAGAGCCACCTGGAACCTGCACTGTGGAAAAACTACTGCATAAAGAATCAAATTCGTGATTTCTATGAAAAGAAAAGCAACAGATATATTTTTAATTAATTTGCAGCAAATCTTCATCTAAATTATTTTTTCCAGCTGCATATTCTCAGGGTACCCTGTACCACAATTACACTAGTATATCACCATCTAATTTTGTCCTCTAAGCAGGAAATACCTCATGTTCCAGACCATCCGTATGCTGTTTATATGCTTAATCTTCCCTTCTCGGCTCTTGTGCCGAGCCCAGGTGTGAATTCAGGGAACTGGATCCTGCTTTTAGTGTTTGTGAAGGCGATACTCAACAACAGCATCCTAAATGCAAAAGGAAACGGATTCATTTTCAACCAGTGAGGCATTCACACTGTTGGTCCAATTCCATGGAGAATCATCACTCATCATTGTTAATTCAGTGCTGACTGCCTGCAAGCTTATCAGATAAGTGTGTGCAAACACATTGTGAACTGTGTGCATCACAGATATCATTAAAAGTGGTACGCAATCACCATGGACAAGGTACAGGCATTAGGAAGCAGTGTTCCACATTGGGATTAGAATTACCACCCCTCTGGTCAGAAGTCCAGAACTCTACTATACCATTCCATACTGCCACTCCCATACAGCTCAAGACTTTCCTACCTCATATGAGCAAAAGAGTAGGCTACAAACTGGAAGTGCCCATTCAGCTTGTCTGGCTCATTCGGTACTTAATTGGTCTAAGAATCTCATCCAGCCATATGGAAAGAAACCAGGACATCGGTTTCGTCAACCTGGGCTGGGCGGCTTCTGTATTCCCACAACCCTTTTGGCAAAGTCGTGCCTCCTGTTCTGGGTTTTAAAATCACTTATATTTAAAATCCGCTCATGTCTACTGGTTTGTGTTACACTAGGTTGACTATCGGTGCTTATCGGGAGTCCGAAGACCCGCGTCTCCTCTTGGTTTTCTCTGTTCAGCTCCTTCAGCCTGTCACTGTAGGACGTTCCCTTCAGCCCTGCCATTCATCTGGTTGCTCTTCCCTGCCCTGATTCCAGAGCAGCATCTTCTATACCCAACTCTCCCTTACTCTGCACCCCCCTGCCCATCAGGTCCAGCCCTCGTCTCCGTCTTTATACCCACCCCTCGTCATCTCCACTCACGACCTGCTTCCCACACGGGAAGAGCACCTTTCAAGAATTTTCTATTCCATTTCCACTCCTACTATATGTCTGCTATTCCGCCTTCACACCTCATTGATTTAACTGCTGTATCCAATGTGATGTTGCTAATTGTATAAAGCTGCAGTTAATAATGACAATCACAGCAGTAATAATCCTAAAACCTCTAGTCTTCGGAGAAACCATATTAATTTCACACCTCATCTTTGTTCCTTAGGCTCACCTTAATGATCCTCCTGTTATAAACAAAACACAAAAAAGAAACAAGAGGATGATCTTGCTCAGGGTAAATATATGTCACATGCCATACATGTGTATGAACACGTAGGGGCCAAGACTGCATACTGGGGAAAAAAAAATCAACATTTCAGGTGTGTGGGGAGGTGAGGGACAGAGCAGGAACAGGCAAAGAGGGTAACACAAGCAAGAGAACATGAGACGGGGAGGGCTGAGACTGGGTAGGGTGTGATGGGAAAGGGATTCGGAAGAAATGGGAATCCGGGAGATTAGGGCCAATATCAGTGTGGAAGGCAGAAACCTGTATTCCCCCCCCCACACATTCCTGAAGCATTTTCTCTTCTTTTCACTCTCCTTTGCAGAGGGCAAGTTCACGCAACCCCCCCACTCCACACTACACACGCATCCGCTAAGAGCACTTGCAGAACTCAAGCAAAGCTGCTTCTAGAATGTAAAACATGTCTGTGAAGACCCCCCCACTTCGGAGAAGGTGCCTGCTGCGCGACGCGGCCTGCTTCTGCGAGGGCTCACCTGTAGCTCGGTGTTGTTGGGCACGTACTGGTCCTGCTCCCCCATCAGCAGGTCAATCGCTGGGTGTCTGCCCTCCTTTATCACGATCTGCTGCTCGTCCCCCAGCACCAGCGGCCTGCGCAGGTCGCAGAGACAAACGGCAGCATCACTACCACAGCCCATCCCTTCAGGAAGGGGCTGCCGAGGTGCGGCACGTATTTCACTCGTGCTGAGGCACGGTCTCCTTACTGGAAAGGGTACACAACATTCGCAAACAAGAGCAGCCATTCATCCTGACTAGCTCAATGAGGTGTGACAATACCTCAACAGCAGGGAGTGTTTGTACCTTTAGCTTTGTTCATAGGAAATAATTGAGTTTTTCCTTAAGTAAAACTCTATTATAATAGAACACAAATGTGACGCGAGACATCTACAAGGAGGTGTTGTAGCAAACACCGCGCTGACTCGCTGCTCACATAACTCCTGCAGCTTGCGAGTTCAGCTGTGTTGGTAATCATGAAATCAGCAAGATGTTACTCAGATATTAACAGGTCTTAACACTGTAAGCATTTTCCCCCACCACTGCAGTCTGCTCATCTGTGTGGGGATCCGTGTGCTCCTCAGTCCCTTGAGCATACCTGTGATCTAGTTGGGAGTTTAACAGGGTACCCCTAACAAAGCTATCAGCCACCTGGCAAAGACAGAACAAAGATTACATCAATTACCTGCAGTAATTGCCTTGCTTAGCAACTTCTGCCAATGAGAAGATGCAATCAACGGTTGCTAGGTGACAGACTCCTTTCCTGATAATGTGATAGTGTTCTCCGAACTGACTGTGGGGAAAAAATGAACAATTAAATAAATCCGGGAATATGAATGCATTTATAATGTTCACACAATAGAGAAAGAACAATACATTTGAAAAAATGGCTGTCATTGACTGAAAAAAGCCACATTTACCTAATATATCCAGTTACCTAATATACAGCAAATTTCACACATTTAAATCTTCAGTTTTTTTTCTGTCAGTACTTAACATGCCCATTAAACATAAATGTTAGGAAACGCAAGTCAAATGAAGCCTAGACTAGACTCCCAGGTGCGGACAAGGATCTGCCGGCTGTCGATCACACTGAAATTGCCAGAGCCAGTGGAGTTCAATCACCGCCACCCACACACAGCCAGACTGGAAGAATGGGTTTGAACTGGGCCGCAAGTGCATCTGAACCATGTGAAATACACCCTGTTCGAGAAAAAGTTTATTCCATGCTGACAGGAGAAGACAAGAAATGCAACGTTTCAGCTGCGGGGCCTTCTTCAGGTGTGAGAAAGAGAGAGGATCTCTGGCCTTTCTCACAGCCGAAGAAGGCTCCAGAGCCGAAACACTGTTTTTTTTCTTCTCTTTTCAGCAGGGAATAAACTTTGACTTTAAACCTTTGCAGCTATCGCATGCTGAAGCAGCTCCCTACTTGAACTACTGACACCCTGTTCAAGCTGCCTTTACTAACCAGCAGAGACCCAGGACATCAGTAAACAGGGGTGTCCAATATTTTGGCCATTGGGTGTATTTTCCCCCTATTACATCACTGTGTGTTAAACATCTAAGTGGAAAAAAAGATAATCATAACATCAAGAAATGATTCTATAGGCAGGGGTTTGCCCTCTGACCTTAGTGCCTCACCAAGGCCTATTTAAACAATGAACTCTGTGAGCACACTCTCTGTCAGTCTCCAGTCTTGGTCTGGAGACCACATTCCTACAGAGACGTACAAACTCAGCCAGTACCAGCAAACCCCCTCTCCCTCTGAGTCGTAATAATGCATATACTCATAGTACATTCATATTCAAGATGCATTACCATATACTTTTTACATTTATTCCACAAGGGCAATCCTGCAGATTAAAACAATTCTGCGCAGTCTTTAATACAACAATGGGCTTGTCAAAGCCACGTAAATTAAACTCATTCAGAAATAAATCTCCCTCATTGACCATAGTATAACACACCTCTCCACCACACACACACAACGTAACCTGTGAGACCTTCTGCCCGTAATAATTCACAGACTTAAAAGAAGTAATACTCTTAGAGACTAATAAGAAGTAATACTTAGTTAACTTAGTCATAAACTGTGAGGTCAAGATGCAAACACAGAAGTGTGCTGAAGTGGCTGATATGGGGAAAGTGCCGAGAGGGCTATACAATGCTGTAAAACCAGATGATTTTGAGATGCTGGGTGAAACCCCTAGGTGCCAAGTAACCACAGAGCTCCTCAGATTAACAGGATCCCTGCTTTACAGATTACTGCATTAATTGCCCCCTCATTTCCATGTAATAGCACCAGGCGTCTGTTAAATCCCCGGCCTCCAGCAGCTGCCCCGATGCCGAGACGTACTGGAGGAATTTGGTCCACTCTTGGCCGCAGTCGATGACGAGCTGCTCTCGGAGCTGACTGAGGCAGCGGTACTTCTCCACAATGAAAGGAGAGTGGAACCGTCCTACCGCCTTTGTGCTACAGAGAACAGAGAGCAGAGAGAGAAAGAGAGAGAGAGAGAGGGGTTACTAAGCAATCAGTTATGTCTGTTGCCACAACACTCACTGGCTCCTTTCATCATGTGCTCGGCTGTCCTTGTGGTAAAAGGAGACGAGGGAAAAAAAATAATAAAGTTCCAATATTGTAGACATACCACTCCTTCTCCTGATGACTGACACAGAAACACACTTCGCCAACTTATTCAAATACTTGGGCAGTTCATCGAGACACTTTAGGCACTGTTGCTTTGGCTATACTGTATGCTTGGGGTCGCTGTCCTGTTGGAAAGTGAACCTTTGTCCCATTCTTCAGCTGACTGAAGCAGGTTCAGCTCACAGCTCTGCCTTCATTTGGCTCCATTCATTGCTCCCCCTATCCTGACAAGCGCCCCAGGCCCCGCCGCTGAAAGGCGATGGTGGGATGATGCTATACGGGTCAGGAGGCGTGGTTGATTCACGCCAGAGATTGTTGTCCTGTAGTTCTGTCAGGGTAGTCTTTGGGCTCTCTGACCCAGCTGCTCAGTTTGGGAGGACAGTCTGCTTTAGGAAGAGTCTAGGTGGTTCCATATTCTTCCCATTTCCTAATGATGGGCTTTCACCGCAGCACCACAGAAAGTGGCCTCACTGTGTGGTACAGCAGTACTACCATGCATGACAGAGATGCACTACAAAGGCTTGTGGCAACGGCACAGAGGATTATAGGTTGTGATTTACCATCAATCGGTGAGACCCACACCATCCGCTGTCGCAATAAAGCTCAATCCGTCATTCAGGATCCCAACCAGCCTGGCCACAAGGACCACCAGACTCAAGAACAGCTTCTATCCCACTACAGTGCGCATCCTCAACAGCTGACTGCAGTGCCTTAATACACATCTGCACTACGCCCCTTTTACATAGTCTACCTTTTTTTGGGGGGGGGTCTCACTACTACATATTTATTGTTCCTGTCATCCACGTTGTGTGGTTCTGTCTGTTGTACTGTGGATGTCCCGAGAGATCAGCGCGATTAAGAATTCCAATAAACTACTCTACTCCTCCACCTGAGTCGCAGGGATGCCAACAGCTTTCAGAGCCCGGACACACGGAGATAAGGCAGTCCTGGGAGCCACGCAGGCCAGGCCAGCCGGCTGCCAGGCTCTGAAATGGAGGGACGGATCTGGGCTCCTTGATGACTTTCACGGTACCCACCTGCTGATTTTCACCCAGTCAGAGGGCACGCTGGAAACCATGGCGTTCTTCACTTCAATGAGAAACTGCAACACAAAAGGTTCTGAATCAAAATGACAAAACTTTAAATTCTAGAATTTAATTCTGAGGCATTACTTCGGGGAAAGAGTTATGGGGATCTGGAGAGCGCGAACCAGCTCTGCTGTTGAAGCTGACACCCTGGCTTCTTTCAAGAAATATCTGGATGAGATCCTTGGATAAGTTTGCTACTAACCATAGGAAACAAATTATATACTGCAGCACTTTAATTGTTGAGATTTCACTTAAGTCATATTGTATAAATTCACAGCAATGATTAGTGCTTTATGTCACAAACAGGAAAGGGAACGCCATTAATTTAGAATGCATTTTGCCGAAGCAGAATAAACCGTAAACCTCACTTAAAAAAAAAATGTTTTAAAAAAAGAAATACTTCTTGCCTTCAAGTTTGAAACAGAAATAATCATGCAGATGCCCAAGTATAACCCATGTAAACTCAGTCTGCTGAAAGCCTTAAACAGCAATGACACTTTTGTCACACCTTAGACAAACACTGTGCTCATTTCCACACATTATTTATTATTTCAGTTCCTGTGCACAAAGAAAATCATCAGACTCATTAGAAAAGTAACATTATTAAAATGTAATTAAAATCTCCTCATCGCTGCATTAATTCCATACTTGTACCATCTTTCAAGAAACAAAGTATCTCTGGTGCACAATTAGGACCTAACCAGATTAAACATAAAAGCAAATACAATGACTATGGGTTTCGCACTACATGCATGCCACTGTTTTAAACAGGCTTGACAGACAGTAACAGCAGCAGCCGGAGAAAGTCCTTCTTTACTGCAGAGCACTGAGTGTGCCCAAGGCCAGCCAGCCCACAGGTGCTGCTGCTGTTACACTCTTCGGTTAAGGACTCCACGAGCTTTCGGGCGTAGATTCTGCAAGAAGCAGAGCAGCAACAGGAGTAAACGCCTTCTTTTCATTTCACCCCCCATCCTCTTATTTCCCTGAACAACACCAGTAATCATGCAGTACAGTGGTGTAGAGGTTAGGTCTGCTGCCTCGCAGCTCCTGTGTCCTGGGTTCGATTCCAGATGGGGGTGTCGTCATTTGTGTGAAGTGTGCACATCCAGTTCACATGGTTTTTCTCTGGGCTCCCCAGTTTACTCCCACCATCAAAAAGCACGGTGAGCGGGTTAAGAGGCGTCTCTACACCATGTGTATGTGTCCACCATGCAATAGACTGGTATAAATCTGGGTAGTCTGCTCTGTGCTTCATGGACAGGTGCTGTGACTCTAACCCAGAACAAGCTACTTTCTCATTATGAACGGACGGGTGGCTGGAAAACTTGCAATCATTATCATGGAACCATTAACAACCAATAACGATTTGCAAGGTCTCATTCCTTGCACTTTTCTGAGAGTCACAGAGCAGCAACCCTCATTGAGTGCTTATTAAAGAAACCCTTGTCTGACAATGTCTCATGATGAAAGGGCCCCATTTCCTAAAAGAAAACAGCAGTGTGTATAGTAGGCAGACTATCTGCAGTAGCAGATAAAGTCGGTACGTGAAACATTGGTACTCATCGCTGATGATTATTCTTATTTTAATTCATGTGTTCAAATGCAAATGACATCAAAAAGGGTGAGGGTGTACAGCCCTTCCTTCTGAATACTATCACGGCAACATTCACCACAAGCAAGAATTGGAATCGCCAGTGCAATTCACAATTATTGCGTTTTATATTCAACTTAAGAACCTCGGAGTTTCACTACAATACTGATAGATCAATCGAACCCAACAGTGAGAACACCTCGGCTCTCAGGGCACATGCCCCTCAGGGAGATCAGCTGTGACGGAGGCCGTTGTGTTTGTGGGTACTTGGGAGATACAAAACAGAAACCCCTGTCAGAAGAAGGCCATGGCCTGAGCACAGACAGCAGTGTGTTGAAAGGGAGACATCAGTCCGGCTACTAGATTATTAACGCAAACTCCAAGGTTTCTCCAGGGACACGACTGAGGAGCACATTGACACAACAAACAGAAGGGCAGGTCAGGGTCTGCATACATATTCTGAAATATGATTCTTTTTCCTCCAGAACCAACACAGTAAGCGTTAGCAAACTCTCTCTTCTCAGTAATAACTTAGTTAGGGGTGGCAAATTTCTCTTTGTTTGTAATACATAATTGTCCAGTAATGAAGCATTTATCTATGTTACCAATCTGACTTTTGTTAATTATTCAATTAATCAGTTAATTTGCCCAAAAGCTTTGAAATGCTCAAAACGTCACCCGAGATACGAGCACCATGCGAAGTGCACCATTAACTAAATTTTTTAACAAGTAACAAGGAAGTTCAATAAAAACGATTTACCTCAGGAAAACCTACAGATACATAAACCCGTAAAGACTGAATAACGGCCTGTGTTTTCTTATGTGAACGTTCAGGCAGTACTTCTCACTAGGACACTGTAGTTCCCTTATTCTCTTTGTCTGCCACGTACTGTATTTATCGTTCTGCTTGTATTTATTGCTCTGTTTTATATATGTATGTGCTGTCACTATATATGTTTATTGGTTGGAATGTACTGTCTACATTAATAATAATAATAATAATAATAATAATAATAATAATAATAATTGCTTACACTTATATAGCGCTTTTCTGGACACTCCACTCAAAGCGCTTTACAGGTAATGGGGACTCCCCTCCACCACCGCCAGTGTGCAGCCCCACCTGGATGATGCGATGGCAGCCATAGTGCGCCAGAACGCTCCCCACACATCAGCTCTCAGTGGGGAGGAGA
Organism: Lepisosteus oculatus; assembly: GCF_040954835.1. Taxonomy (NCBI): domain Eukaryota; kingdom Metazoa; phylum Chordata; class Actinopteri; order Semionotiformes; family Lepisosteidae; genus Lepisosteus; species Lepisosteus oculatus. The sequence goes on along the minus strand of NC_090698.1, from coordinate 70,010,521 downwards.
GCAGAGTAATAAAGCCAATTCATAGATGGGGATTATTAGGAGGCCATGATTGGTAGGGGCCAATGGGAAATTTGGCCAGGACGCCGGGGTTACACCCCTACTCTGTTCGAGAAACGCCCTGGGATTTTTAATGACCACTGAGAGTCAGGACCTCGGTTTTACATCTCATCCGAAGGACAGCGCCTATTTACAGTATAGTGTCCCCATCACTATACTGGGGCATTAGGACCCACATGGACCACGGGGTGAGCACCCCCTGCTGGCCCCACTAACACCTCTTCCAGGAGGAGGTGTTACATTACATTACATGGTGTTATCTGTTGTACCGTGCATGTCCTGAGAGAACAGTGCCAGTAAGAATCTCAATGTACATATGGCCAATAAACTCCTCTATCGATCTATGACCTCAGTTCAAAATGATAATGACTGCAGCTCAGACCTTCCACCCCTAACCACGTCCCTTACCTCAGTGCAGTCTTTTTCAGGACAATCCCTGATCCCTCCCTTATAACATCTGTTCTCACTTTATTATGTGGAAGTATGTTGAAATGTGCACACAGCTATCTGATCCTGGAGGCATGGTCAGAGCTGAGGAGCACATTTGCTCAGAGTATCCTTACCTCCTGGCCAGACACAGTCACGTAGTCTAAGCACGGGTTCTTCAGAATGAGGCGGACGTCCTTCCGGTGCTCCAGAATTTCCGAGATGACCCCCTGAATCTCCTCCTTCCTCCTCTTGATGACAGGGAAGTCTGTCAGGTCTGTAAAGAGCTGGGTCTTATCCCCTGTCCTGGAGACAACGCACACACAGTCCCCTGAGACCTCAGAGACGAGGACAAAGCTTGCGCTATTAACATCTGGGGGCAAGCTGCTGCATGCCAGGGTGACATCGAGATGGGGCTAGGCCTGTGACACTACAGGAGGTGGCGATGCCAGAATCAGACCACAACACGCGTGCTGGGCTCCCCAATCCCTGCTCCCCGATTTCTGTCAGGGGGCACTAGGAAAGAAGAGAGCAGCTGCCCTGGCCCAGCTACGTAATGGCAGGCAGTCCAGTCCATGGTGGATGGTACAATCCGTTCAGTATATTATACAACCGTTTAATACATCATAAAAAGTCAAAATATAAAGAAGCGTCTTTCCAAACATGATACTCTCACCTTGACATCTGTACCACATTACTTTCAAATTATTCCAAGGTTTATTTCCAAGGGACTTAAAATACTATGGTTTTCAGAATTTCAGAATAATTACTTTGGGTTTTACCAATTCGTTTTCTAATAGCATTGAATAGTACCTCTCAAGAGACTAACAAAATGTCTATTTTCACATATTCTAGTTAGAGCATAAAGACTTATAGATCTTTTCTCATAGTTACGGAGGTGGTAGTAATACATCGCCCACAGGAAACTTCTTTTTTGACTTAAATGAGGAATAAACTTAAGGTCCGACAACCCATCCACTTAGATGTATAGCCAAGAAGCATGATGGGAACTCACTTGGCTGCCTTCTCGTTGAGGACCTTGAGGAAGTGCTGTGCTGGGGACAGCAGCTGGGGCATGGTCAGGAGGAGGTCCTTCAGGAGGCTGGAGCTCAGCTGTGATTGGACAGCAGGCAGTACAGCTTGGAGCTCCGCCTCCAGACGAGACAGCGTGCTGGTGATGAGGAAGAACTCTTGTGTGGAGCACTGCAGCACAAGAGCAGAGGGCACACTGAGAGGACAGAGAATCCCATCACACTCCCCCCCCCCCCCCCCGAGCCACTGGGGTACAAGGCTGTTGAACCCCACAAAAAAAGTCTTCACTTTGCGAAGGGCTTTGAAAAAATCACTTTCAACAACCTCTGAAAAAAACAAAATAAATGGAAATTGATGGTCGCTGAAATCCAGACCTGGGCTCTCTAAAGTAACCCTGGTCCTGGAGCTCCTCAGTCCAGCTGGTACCATGGGTCACTAGCATCACCTGTTATTTATAGATTAAAAACACTTCTTTAACACACTGATAAATTAATCTTTTCAAATAAGAGAACATGGCTCTGAGAAAAAAAAAATGATTTCTGTGCCAAATGATTACTTCATAGAGAAAAGGACTCGATTCGTTGATCGTAGTTACACTGTTGCAGGCCTTTAGAAATTGTTGGTTTAACAGTCGTCCATATAACAAACTGGACTGGACTGCTCTGTATAGCAGACAGAAGACGGCAGAATCTTTGCCATTCAGTCGGGGAAAAAAAAGATTCAGTTTGCCACTCTACAGTCTAATTATAATATTACGGCCAACTGTGTCTTTGCATTTGTGACCTATTGATTGCGCTTATAAAAGATTGTGGGAATGCAGAACAAGACACCCAGCCTTGTTGTTAAAGCCGATACCTGGGATCTAACCAAACGAGCCTGATCTGAAAACCTTTCCTTCCATTTTGAGACAACATCATGAGTAAAAAACGTTTTAATGCAGGAAAGCCAACATCAAAGGAATCATTTCCTAATTCCATTTCCCCTGCTTCCTTCACACCAGCCAGTACAGAACAAGAACATGCACAAGCATCAGTCAGAATAAGGCCTCCTACCAGGTAACGTGGATCTGTATCACTGTGATTACCAGCCTCATTTCGCTACATGAAACTCTACAGAGAAAAAGAGCATCTGACCAAAGACAGAACTCAACAAAAGACAAAAGTGTTCACGATGTGTTTCTGCAGAAATCTATTGCCCCATTTTTGCAGATTCTAGACTGATATGCATCATCGGTGCATGATCATTTAATCAGACTCTGAAAATCAAACAGTAAAAACTATTTTGCCAGGACTAAAATTCAAATGGAAGTACCTATAAAGTGTACAACACAAAGACTTGTGGGAGACTGGAACAAGACACCTAGCTATACTGTATTTTAGAAGTCAATACTTTTCTTCAGTAAATGGCTAGATAAGATCCACAGATGAATCGGCACAAGCAACCAAAAAGGCTACATGTGCGGGATGCTCTTTTTTTACAGACCTCTTTGTTCACAAGGCAATAGCTTGGAATTTCAAACATTTATTATTTAGCTATGCATTACAAAACACACAATATAGCAAAAATGCTTTTTATGCACCAAGTTAAGAGATGCACCAAATTGAAACATAGGGAAATGTGTGTTTTCTTCGTAAGACAAACAGGATCATTTTAATAAAACATCAAATGCTGAAACAAAAATGAGTGAGATAACGAAAGACTATGCTTTTCATGAGAAATAATTTGTGCCTGAAAGAATCTCTCTGGCAGGGCTGCCTTCCAGCTCTCTTAATTCCTACAGAATGAGGAATTCATTATGTACTGTAGAAACAGCTTCAAACAATTAGACTAAAATGTATTATAAGTAAAAAGAGTACTGTACATCTTTATACCAGTCACCATCTGCATTTGTACAAATGAACTGTTGCACGATTTAGAAATTAGAGATTAAAATTCAGTAAGGCCTGCAATCCCACATTCTTCAGAAATATGTACAGTTATGGAAATACTTCCTAAAGTACAGTAAACTTAGCATATACTTCCTGAAGTAAAACAATATTTACAAGCCACTTTTACTTCTGTCATATCGGAAATGAAAAACCGAGGTTAGATGCCACAGTTCAGAATCCAAACATTCTACATGACAGAAAAAATCTTAACTGATTCATATCTGTAGTTTTAATTTAATTTTGTATAGTTTGAAATGGGTGGGATACTGATGCAGAGTTTAGAATTGGTGCCTTGCAGTGTTGAGGTCCTGAATTCAATTCCTGGGGTACTATCTGTGTGGAGTTTGTATGTTCTCCCTGTGTTCACTTGGGTGTCCTCCAGGTGCTCTGGTTTCCTCCCGCAGTCCAAAGACATAACGGTAGGTGAATTGGCTGCTGGGGAAACTGGCCTGTTCCTGTGACGGACTGACGTCCTGTCCAGAGTGTACCCTCCCTTGTGCCCACTGTTTGCTGGGATAAGCGCTGATTCTTTCTCAACCATGTATTGGATGAAGTGGTTAGAAAATGAATGGAAGGAAGGTTAGTTTGAACCACCATTATCAATATACCGTAGCATGCAAAAGTATGGGCACCCCTGCTCAAATTGCATGTTTCACAGCTCTAAGTGAGAAGAAGTTAACACGATCTCTGCAGGGTACAAACTTAAACAAGACATATTTCTGCACAATTACTATTAAAATCGCTGAATTTAACAGATTGAAAAAAAATAAAACACTGAATGTGGCACGTGCAAAAGTTTGGGCACCCTTTCAGTCGATTCATTTAAGGCCTCAAAACTTGATTGACTTGTTAGGCCTTAAATTAAGCCAAGTGTTGACAATTCCAGAGCTGGATAAATCCTCTGACCCTTCTAACCTCTCGGAATGCTGTGCCGATGTAGTGCTCCTGGTTGGTGTTTCTAGGGGAAACTTCAAAGGAAACACTATTCCCTCAAGAGCAGAGCAGAGCTCTTTAATTCCTGAATCTTCTAGTCTTCAATCTTAATGAGATGGCATTTGTCAGGACAAAAGCCAGGTGACTAATGGGGCGAGGCCACTAGATCTGAGGACCTCATCCAGATGATTCTTGAAGTTCAACAAGATGATTAGATAGTCTGCTCCCGACTCTCACAACATGGGAAAGAAGTGCCTCCTGTTTTCAGTTTTAAACACACTTCCACGCCATTCCAGTCGTGCCCTCTGGTTCATTTCCCACTGTTCACGCCGAAGACCTCCGCTGGGTTGACTTTGTCAATGCCTTTGAGGATTTTAACCACTGCTGTCCGGTCTCATCATAATGTTCTCTCTTCAAGACTGACAAGGTTCAGCTCCACCAGCCTGTCAGTGCAGGAAGTTCCCTTCAGCCCCAGAATGCATCTGGTTGCTCTCCTCTGTGTGATTCCACAGCAGCAATAGCTTTTCTTTAACACGGTGACCAAAACTACATCATAATCTATTCTATGCATATCCCGTACAATTACTACATAACATCCATCAATACAAACTCTGTTTTTAAGTATAGAGCCGAGCTTTTTGTTTGCCATTTTAATTGCTTCCCTATGTCTTACTTAATCTTGCCAACACTGAAGTAATAATGTGCATAACCTGACCTTTTTAAATGTTATGCCTCAAGAGCTAATTCCGAAATGCTCCTTCTGACGCAAAGGCGGGTGTCCATTAAATAGCTGCGAGTCATGCCCTTCTCTCTACTCCAGGAGGTGTAAAATGTCAATAGCAGGCACCTCCTTCCAAGAGACTCTTCAAATGGGGGCAATTATAGATCCTCCTAGCAACAAGGGCAGAGTGGAGATGCCATGTTCCAGGTCACACAAAGAGTGAGAAACCTGGCCGTTTTCTTTTTCTTATCTCCAGCACAGGCTGACAATGGCTTTTCTTTACCAACGTTCCCCTTTTCCAGGTCTGCCGTGTCACACTTCACATTGGAGATAATTCTCCCAGATAATCTGCCCAGACACAAGAACTGCCAACGGAGCAGGATTAGGAGACATAAATAAATGTATGTGCTAAATGCTGACACACTGGTGCATGTTTTTACTTCATCAAGATCAGACCATTCCTTCTACTGCATCTTGAGCTCTGTACTTCTAGGACTCTGCAGCTGTTTGTGGACTAAAACTGTCCTACATCCACACATCCTTTGTAATCTGCTCTGGTTCGGTGTGGACTTTAAGGTTCTCCTGCTCATGTACAAGCCCATCAGAGGGCTACTGCGCGAGTGTTGTCTACCTCTTAGCCCTAGATCTGTGGATTCCACTTTCTTTCTCTACCAAAGACCAGGCTCCACACAGCGGGCGAGAGAACTTCTCATGTGCAGCACCACATCCACGAAGCTCACTGCCCAGATCCACTCAAAACTTGACTTTCGCTCTGGGTTTCACAAAGCGCATTTGCTGAGATCCATCCCCCACTTTCTGATTGCCTGTGTTGTATATAGCATGTGCTACTGTACAGCTCTTTGCGTTTGTTTTAAATTGCTCTTACTGTAAAATGAAATCATGTGAGTAGGAAACTAAGAAATTAACCAGGAACAAATCGAATCACACCCACAACCTCCCTTCGACAGACGTCATCACTTAAGTGGACAATTTCCACTGCCCTCAAGATATTGACAGGATATAGCACTGATTTCCAATTATAATGACAAACAGGAACACCTGAAAAGGGGATAAAGCTTTTCAATACTAAATGACAAACAAAAGACACTGATTTGGCTTCTTACACAACTTTAAAATACCCAGCGCAAAACCTTTTTAAAGCCGTTATTAGACTAGAGTTTTAAATTAATAATGAGGGCCTATGCTGAATTATTAAATCTACTAATTCTGGAGCAGGAAGGATAAAACAACACTCCTGAGGTAGAAGAAAAGGCAACCAGTTGTGTTCCACAAAGGAAAAATGACACAAGACGCAGCATTTAACCTTGTTTTTAGCTCATTGAAATTTGAACCTGCTGATGGTACGGCACTTATCCGTAGTGTGGATACCTGCAGAAAAGCTTTAAATGGCATTTTCAGGTTGCACTTCACCTCATGCTGAAAATGATACCCTGAAGTATATTTCTTTAATTGGGCATTGATGTAACCAACGTGATCTTGTGAGCAGTGACCAGGCCTGGTCAGCTGGTGCAATGGGGCTCCCTTCTCTACCGTGAAGAGCTTTTCCTGTTCTAGGGCAGTGGCCACACGAGCTTTCAGGAGACCTGGACAACAATCAACATGGCTGTCACCTGCCCTGGCCTCAGCAGTGGGCCTCACCTTCTTGTGATAGATGCTGCAGATGCCCCTCTCCAGGTCTGGCAGTCTGCCGAGCAGGTTTCGGACCGCGGGCAGAGCACTGGACTCGGACGAGAGGATTTCTGCCACGGCGTCCTGGCGCGTTCCGATCTCCCTGCGAGAAGATGCATGTTAGCCGGAGAGTCAGAACCGGGCTGCCCAGACCGCCGGGGGCTGTCACAGGGAGACCCGGTGAGGTGGTCCAGTTCACAGCCAGCATTACTGCCTCATCGCACTGAAACACTTTGCTGCTTTTTACACGAATCACAATGCACATCACGTATCCCTGCAGCAAAATATTGAAAACGGAAACCACAGACCAGAGCCTACATGGAGAGTGATCACAATTTCTGCTGCAAGCCAGGTGCAAGCCCTGCCTGGAATACAATGAGGAAAGCACAGTGAAGATCTAAGCCTCTCACCTTAAAGGTGCCGTTTTTAAAATCATACCATGCTCATGTTCCTGCTTTTTCTTTAAAAGAAACATGACCCAAAGGTTTCCTTCAGCCTGCACAGGACAGAACAGAGTTCAAGGCAGTAAACGGATGGGGGCCAGTGCTGCTGTTACTCCAGCTAACGATGCAAAGACTATGAGCTTCATTACCCCATTCCCAGCACTGACTTAGTTTGTATTGTGCTGGAAGAGTCACTTCACACGGTAAATCTAAGCAGCAGTGCAGAAATGTAGTTTCTAATTTAGAGAAATTAGAACAGATTATGCAATTAACCATTTCATGAACAATGACCTGGAAAACTCCAGACCGCACTATTAACTTACTATACTGCTCATTGGGACCACACATTTACAGGTCTTGTTGAGCTGCAGAGGGGGTGGAGGGAATCCATTAGCTTTCACTATTTAATCACTTATTTGTGGAAAGTCTCTTATTTCTGGTCAGGCTCGTGGGCAAACAAAGCTAATCCTAGGATTTCATCCAGAACAGAGACACCTATCGACCACAGGACACATACCAGAAATAATCGGCAGGAATCACTCGTTATAGTGGAACTGAGTGCTGACTACTGCAGGTTTGTCTGCAAGTAACTGGGAGATTATTTTTAAATACTCCCCACAGTTTGGAAATCTGATGGATACCAGCAGATACCAGAAAATTCACAACACTTAAACAGTTTACAGATCTCTAGCCCAAACTAATCTCTAGGCTTCAGATCTCACAAACACTACCTAAGAGAGCTGCAACCAATAATGATTATAAGGAACTGTACTGTACATTTGTTTCATTTATAATAATAAAGACTTTAAAAGTGGCTTCTCAAAGGACTAGACAGAACAAAAAATATATATATACAGGAGATAGTAGGTGAGGGGTTTAGAATGTAGCAGGAAAGAAAATGGTCAGATAAAGGACCAGTTAAGTAAAATCACTTCTAAAAAGAAAGTTTTGACATTAGATTTGAGAGTCCAGGGAACATGACTCACTGATATACTTAGGATATACTTAGATCCAGAGTTTTGGGGGGCACAGCAGGAGAAGGCCCTGTCACCTATAGAGTGGCTTGGGGTTCAGACAGGAGATGACCAGGATTAGACAAACAAAAGCTGTGAGGTTGAGAGCAGACCAATAAGTCAGACAGGTACTGAGGTGCCTTACAGAGCCATGCAGAGCCTTACAGGTGAGCAAGAGGATTTTGAAGTCGACATGAAACCTGACAGGAAGCAGGTGCAAGGACTCCAGGATACAAGTAAGGTGATCACTTGCACTAGACCTGGTCGGGATTCTGGCTGCCTAGTTCTGGACATATTTTAGTTTGTTCAGTCTGAATTTAGATACCCCAGTCAATAGAGTGTTATAGTAATCAATATGAGAGAAAACGAATATGTTGACCATCTTTTCAGAAACAGCGACGACATAGGATGAAGTCTTGTGATATTTCTGAGGTGGAAGAAATATATTTTGACAAGATCTTACACATGTGGGTCAAACGTCAAGCTTGGATCAACTATCACCCTCATGTTCTTCAATTTAGATTAAAACTGAAGTGCAGTACCAGCCACAGATGGAGTTACTACATTGGTTTTACACAGTTGATGGGGCTTCCCGAGAAGCATGACTTCAGTCTTGTTGCAGTTTAGAGGAGGAAATTTTGAATCATAATGTACATGTTTTTATGTCAGAGATGCAATTAGAAAAAAAAAGAGGCAGCCACATCAGTGTCAGGTTTAGTACAGATGTACGTTTGAGTATTGTCAGCATAGAAATCATCATTTAGACCATGTGATCTTAACAGATGACCAAGTGGGAACGTGTTAATGCTAAAAAGTAGGGAACCAAGTACAGAGCCATGAGGAACACCAGATTTAATAAGTAACAATTTCAGAACTGGAACCACCAAGAGAGACAAAGTGACAGCAATCAGTAAGGTAAGGCTTGAACCACCTAAGAGCAATGTCAGAAACACCAAACACAGTTTTAAGATGAGAAAGTAAGATATCCTGTCAAAAGCAGCAATGAGGTCAAGAATAAGGTTAGAAAGAAAACCAGAATAAAAAGCTATAAAAAGATCATTAATTACTTTAACCAGGGCAGTATCTGTGCTGTGTAGTTGTCAGATGCAAAATTGGATGGGTTTGAAGAGGTTATTTGCAATAAGATGGTTATTTAACTGAACTGTAACAGTGCGTTCCAAACGTTTTGCAAGAAAGTTTAGTTTTGATAAAGGGTAAAATGTGTTTAGGTTGTCCAGAGCCATATTTATTTTAACGGATTTGCTTTTATTTGTTTTTTTTGTAACAGGGGTTACAGCAGCACTTTTGAAGGCTATTGGTACCACACCTTGGCTCAAGGACTTTGTAAAGTTAATCTCTCATGCCATTAGACATTAGTGACTTGACATTACCCAGCAAACAGTACACAACTGTGCAGCACCGTCAGAGTAGGATTCAGATTAGATCTACATAGACAAGAGAAACCCCAGACCTCCAGGGGGTGTTAACTGCCTGGTCAGGCACTGTGAGGCTCGAAGCCTGTCAGATGACAAATGGCTCTGTAGCTCTTCCATGCTAAGCCACAGAAGAAGGCTGCCGGCTGTCTATTACACCACAAGCTCCATGTTGATCTTCTCAAGTAACATGTGGTCAGTGAAGCAGAAATATATATGAAGGAACTGAATCACTGTCTTGTCTCTCTTTAACCCTGATTTGTGCTTAAGTGGTTTCTGCACATTCCAAAGCAGAAGCCCTTAATCTTCTCCCTGTTAATGATGTGGTCACCGCATCAACGTCCCATATCAAATACAAGTCCAGCCTGTGGGTGGAAACCGATACTCCAGCGATTCGAGTGGGGAGCTGCGTCAGCGTGTAGGCTGCCAAGCTTCAAGCACAGCTTAACTCTGCCCCGAAAAGCAGAAAGAAAGAAAAACATTTTGGCTGGAGAGCCTTCAAGTATTTTTCTTCATTCATACCTTTCAGTTTGGTATTAATCTATACTTTCTCCTTCAAACCTTATCATTCTTATTGCTCTTGCAGTGCTCCGTTAGAAAAACACCATTTTATGTTTTTGTATTATTTGCTTCAAATTGAACACAGCAGTAAATACAATCTCGTCAACTCATCTCAAGTCTGAGACCTCTGATACTGCAACAACAGTTATGAAACCGAAGAAATATCAAATGATCAAAAGAGTCAAAGACTGCAACCTAGAGACACAGCCATCAGAAGTTATAAAGCCACTGAATGAAAAGATAATCAAACACTTGGGTAGCATCTCTCCATCACATCCAACAAGACCACAACTCATCACAGAGAAGTGCCAGGAGAACAATCAATGGCAGACAAGATGTCACAAAGCGGGAGAGATACGATGGGCAACGCGGAACGAAGAAAACAAAAAAACGCGCACAAATTTTGAAGTGAGCCCCGGAAGAGAAGCTTCTGGCACCCGAGAACGTTCTAGAAGCCTTCGAAAGCGCCTCCGAGGCTAAGCCTGCCTGAGTGCATGAAGTCACGGAGGAAGAAAGTGAGAGTGAAGAGCAGGGAGTGTGCAGGGATGACAAACTCAAGACCCCTGTGGGCTGAATAGATAGATAAGACTTTATTGATCCCGAAGGGAAATTGATTAATATGGCCCCCGGTGTTTTTATTACGGCCCATGTGAGGGATGTTTGTCATGAAGTAATTTGGCCCTTGGCGACAGGAAACCGTGTGTGAAAACTACAAATCCCACCAGCTATTTCTGACAAAATGGACAGAAGCTCGCTGAATTACGGCTCCTTCAGCACGCTCCAAAACCGGCAGCTGTGACAGTGCCCGGGGGCCTGACCATGAAAACAAACACTTGACACAGAGGGCAGATGCTTCAAGGAAAGGTGTGAGTGGGCATATTTCTTTTGCCTAGCAGTTATGAAAGAAATGAAAGAAATACAATTAGCAGCACCGCTGTGAATATAAAAAACAAAAATCCGGGTCTTAGGAGTGAATCCAAAGGTTGTCAGGAAACAGCAAAACATCTCTACATCTCTTCTCTTTTGAACATTTTAAGAACCATTTCATTTCCGATCATAACAAATTACTTTTATCCGCAGTATAGTGAATGAAAAGCAATGATTATAAGCAGCAGGGTTGGAAAGCAGCCCGCGGGTGTATTGTGAAGATATCAGATAAACTGTAGCGCACTTGAGTTCAACACCCCGGCGCTGGTCTGTTAGGTGTGGCTGACAAGGGCTCCTGCTATGACGAACAGATTAGCACAGCGATTATTACAGGAGTCTAATATACCCAACCACAAAAACTAAAGGTTCCGCTAAAACCGTTTTACATGGACTTACTCAGCTGATCTCAAAGGTTGTGTCACCCACTTCTTCATCAGTCTTTTGCCAAAAGGAGTCTGGGTATGATCCATCACCCAAAGAAGGCTGCCCTTTGTCTTCCTGTCCGTCTGCAGAAACAGGACAGGTTGGCCGTTAGTGTGGAGTAGCTCTAACTCGATGAAGAGAGCAAGGACACTACCACCGGTGGGTGTAGCAGTGACCACACCCAGGGAATAGTTAATTGTAGGACAACCATGGACAAACACAGAGTTTCTGTGCACCTCCACCTGTCCCTTGTCTGTGACATCAGGCAAAGACTGGAGACCGTTTTATTCTAATGGCGATCAACATTTTAAGATCTTTATCCAAGGCACTTGAACCCTTGGGCAATCATTTTAGGGTCACTCTCTTGGTCACAAGTCCCAGACCACCCTGTGAAGCGTCACAGTCACTCACAAAGAGAAGACGCGCCAAGAAATGCAGTAAACAGCCTATTCCGTTCGTGGGAGTTTACCCAAAGGGCCAGACTTGCTTCACAGTATCAGCAACTGATCGGAATTGTTCAACAGTGCAAACCTAGTTAGGTACCAAGAAGGGGAGGGCAGCTTTTTTTTTTCTTAACTTCTAGCTGCTTGAATACGCAGATGAAGTTCATCTGAAACTCCGAAGGGGGGCAGGGGTGAGCATTGTTTTTTAAAAAGCGTCGACCTCCCTGGGCGAAGCGCGTGGCCCGACTCCCCCAGGGACAGCTGCACCTACCTGGTTGTGCAGAATCTCCAGGTTCTTCATGGTGGTGGCGCTCAGCGTCATGTACTCGGCTTCACTGGAGAGCTGCCTGAAGGAGCTGTGGGGGTAGAGAGAGAGACCAATCAAGGCCTGCTCACTTCACTCACATCCAATATATTCGGATATTTAGAATGGAGAATACATCAGGACATTCATATCATTACACTGCCAGCTTTCATTAATTATCCTGTAAGACAAAGGCTGGCACAGACGGCGAAATAAAATAAGAGCTACATTAAGCAGCATGGTGGCGCAATGCTTAGCTATGCTTGAGCCCTGGGTGTAATTCTTGGGTGTTGTCTGTGTGGAGTTTGTATATTCTAACCATGTTAGCGTGAGTTTCCCCTGGGCACTGCAGTTTCCTCCCACAGCCCAAAGACTGGCATATCATTTGCTTTTGGAAGAAAACTGGCTTTGGTGTGAGTGTGTGCATGTCTGTGTCTGCCCTGCGATGGACTGGTGTCCCATCCAGAGGGTAGCCTGCCAGTTACAGGCTCCACAACCTGTACTGGATAAGCAGACCAGGAAACGAACGGATGGAGCCACATTAAGCAATCATTACGTCTAATGACATTCTGAAATCACATTTTAAAAGTTTGTTTTCCTAAATGCATAAAGACTCCAATATAAATTATCTACACCACCTGCAGCTAATCAGTAAACAGATTTGCTATGAATTTTAACCATTTGTTTATGCACAAGTCATGAAAGGTATGGATTGCACCAGTCATGTAGAAATGTTCGTAAATGCAAAAATATCCAGTTAACTTCAAGGATCAATTTTATCTTCAGTCCTCAAGGAAATATTTTAGGTTAGAAATAACAGGATGCCTTTTAGATTATCTAACCTGTTTGGTAGTTTGGATTTAACTGATCCGACCCTTTCTTGAAAGGAGCCAGTAAACCTGCTTCAGCCACCTAGCTGGGTAACTTGCCCAGACTCCCACAAAGCTGTGGGTAAAGAAACGCTTCAGTTTAGTTTCCACTTGTGCCCTTCTGTTTGTACTTCTCTGGTCATCCTGATAAGGCCCACTGGGCTGACTCTGTCGATGCCTTTGAGGATTTCAAATACTGGACCGGTTTTGTGTTGTGTTTCAGGACCCCTCACAATCTTCACTTTCCAAGAGTAGAAAGGTTAAATTCCTCCAACCTGTCGGTGCAGATAATTACCTTAAGCCTCAGAATGTGCCTAGTCACTCTTTTTAGAACCGACTGCAGAGCAGTGATATTATTTCTACAACATGGTGACCAATATTGTACACAATGCTCTAAACAAGGCCTTGTGAGTACATTAAACAATTTAAAAGTGGCACCATGCATTAATATTCTAATATAATCTCTAACCATATTGACTAATCCCCATCATTCGATTTCCATATTGGTAATCCTACGGTCCAGTTCCAATGCACATTTAGATTCTACACATGCATAGTTTTCATCTCATCTTTTTCACAGATTCTGCTAAAATGTCATCAAATTTCCAGGCCCCAGAGGCTTGCTAAAGCATCGACTGAGACACTGCAGCAGCAGCAGTGACGTGGGAAGCCATCATTCTCCACAGGGAATCTCCCTGCAGCTGTCTGGGCTGAGATGCAGGTGCCACAAGCTGGGTGTTAACTGTTACTACCAGACAGAGCGCACTGTCAGATCTGAGGAATCTGTTGAGCCGAAGGGACTGGAGCAGTTACATTTCAGCCTTCCTTAAACACAGGTTGTCAGCAACCTTCCACAGAAAACGGTATTTTACAGCATGACAACCTCACTCAGGAAGGCCAGCAATAATCAGTTTATAAATTTAGTTAAGAGTGCTTCTGACATACAGCATGTGAAGAATAAGGACAACTGACTGTTATAACAGATCAAATATACAGAATTTACAAGACATATATCTATCTATTTAAACCCATTAACAATCTACTGGTATTATTATATTTTATTTCAAATATTTGCTTAACTAGTGGTAGCTTCTTGCCTTCTTTGTTTGGAGACTGCAAGGATAATCTCTGCCCAAAGAGGGCACTCTGGGAGTTATTCAAATTCCCCTTGACAGGTATTAAACCACACTTGGCCGGTGTGAAGCAGAGACACATAAGAAAGTGCCTTGAACTGCTCAAATGCAGAGCTGTCCATTGCAAAATGAATGTCCAGGACCCCTCCTTGTTAGTTTTAAAGAATTCCTAACTGCACTGTAAGTATGCAAATAAACACTACAGCGATTAAGTGAACAGCATGAGAATAATATTTTAAAATCGGTTCATGGACGTTGCGTGGACACAAAACCTATTAACCCAGAAGAAATAATCCTGAAGAGGAGATGCAGATCACGTACTATGTGTGCCTGCACAACCATAATAAATCTATCCTTTCGTATGACTGTGACAGACTACAGCAAAATGGATATCTTGCGCAATGCAGAATTTGGGACTCTTTGTTAATTCCATTTTCCCGACATCACCAGCATTAACAGTAACATTACGTCACTGTAACCCTCATCCCCATCTACCCTGCTTGTTCAGGGCCTGTGCACAAACACACTCTCTACCAACTTTCACTCCACACCACAAAGGAGATAAACCTGACCGCTAGGGAGCACACTCTTCAACTCTTCACTTCGAGCTTTATGGCGTGACAGTTTCTAATCTCCTGCAAGATCTAAGCCCTCAACCGGGCTGCTGCATGTGCACCAGCCAGCCCATCACCTGCTGCTGACAGCGCCTCCACCTCTAAGCCATACTGCTTCTTTGGCAACTGCAGCTGTCAACCTCCCTGCTATTCAATAAGGCTGCTCTCCAGGTACCTCTCGCAGAACCCTGGTGTGTTGCTCTTTGCATCTCCCACCTCCACTTGACGAGGGTTAAAATGAAACAGGGCGACACACAGCTGCCACCCACCAATGTAACAACTAGCTGCAGCTGTGGCCTCCCAAGTGAGCAAAGGTGCCCTGTCACAGTCGTCTATTTAACTTCCTTAACTTAGATGTGCAGATTCTCAACACCAGTATACACCATCTCTTGTTTTGGTTCCCACAAATCCTGGAAGAAGTCATTCAAAGCATGCTATACCCACTACCTGATGGGTGGTACAGGGGAAAAAAACATTACCTACCTGGTACACAGCAGCACTTTGTCCAGGTTGAACTCAATCAGGTACTTTATGACAGCTCCCAGACAGCAGATGACAGGCCTGTCCAGGCTAATTATACTGGAGAGCAACTGCGATCCTGAGAGGGAATATGCATGCAGCACCATTAACACATCTAGCAATGTGACACTTTGAGAGGATTCACTTGCTCTGAAAAGACTGAAAACATGAAACTAAAATGTTACCAACACCAGTATTAAGCTCCATCAAGAAAAATATAGAAAAAAATATATCAAGTTGCAAACGTACACAACCCTATCAAAATGGGCTATTGCAGTTTTACTTTTTGTTCCATGCAGTATAAACAGCTGCAGATGTACTGACGCAGGTCGTCTCTAACAATATCTAAGCAAATTAGTTGCTAGTGTACACTTGCTTGACAAAACACTGGTGTGTACTGTAGATGTGTTCAGAAAATTGCACAGTTTTCACAGTTTGTTGCCTAAACAGCTGCAGTCATGACACTTAGAAGTAGCATTTACTGTAAATGTTGGGGGTTTCCAAATTTCCAATCAAACATACTCTGCCATGTAAAACAAGGGGCTGTCTTGCCAGTATCTGAGACAGGGAAACTGTCCCCTTCTCTTGTCATCTGAGGTAGTCACAACAGCTTAAGATCAAGGTGGCCAAACAATTGTACTAATGTTTAACAAGCCCTCGTGGACTGAGGGGGAGGAGTGAGACATGAAAACTATTTCAAATGAGGAGGCTGAGGCATTTTGGGCCTCCTACTCATTTCATAGTGAGGATTTAAGTGATCCAAAGATTTCATCCAGACGTTTTCTGAAAGGAGCAAACAGGCCCCAAGCCTAAAACAGGATATAAAGAATATTCCAAATCAGAGAGATAATGTAGAGAAGAGACGAAACAGGCAAATAGTGCAGTGAGAGACTTTCATCCTGTGTTAGCACCGAACTTTCAGATAATTTGAGCACTAAAAAGCACAACTCTGACCCTTAAGTAGGGGACCGTTGCTTTATACTTTATACCTAAATTTCCTACTGGTGGTATCCAAAACGTAAATATCTGATTTTATTTCTGGTTTATTTCCCTATTCAAACTAATACAAAACTGTTTGCTTGGTTCTGTGTTTCTACAGTATGTCTACGGTAGTGTGGTACAGTAAATATCTGTACTTAGCCACGCAATCCCCTGTGTTTTGTATATAACTGTGCATAAATAATCGTCCCTTTTAACTTTGTCCCATGATTATTAGTTACCACACTGTACCGGAGAAAAAAAAGAAAAATCTTGCAGTGTGGAGCTCAGTATTCCCTGGCAATAGAAGGTGTATAATCGTCAGCTATTATTAATAGTGTGAATAAATAAAACAGCAAGCTGCAGTCAGGACCTGATATTGATTTCAATCTGATTAGATTTTAACCTCACTTTACTCAAATACACACCCTATCATTATAATATCAATCTTCTCTAGAACAGACCAGACAACAGCTTGTTTCCCCTGCTATAGATGCCCACATACTAAAACTCAGTTGATAAGAATTCACGGGGGACTGACAGATCCATTCTGAAGGCTTTGTGCAGCCCAATGTTCAACACATTTCCAATATCATTCACCCGTGAGAGATCTTATGATTTCCACATCACCCTGCCGTATCAAAGAAAGAAATCACTGGCCATGCCTACACATTACATCAGAAGCTGGTTGCACGCTATGATCAAGCCAAAAACAGCATCACTGAAGGGCTCCACTAACTTTTTCATGTCACAGCAATATGTTCTGCAATTATGACACAGGACAATCTTTCTGATGACCTCTCTTGGTATTTTCTATCAACTGATGCTAGCCGTTCTGAAATTCTGAAAAGATTAAATTTACCTCACATTGTTTCTGCAAATCTAGTGAATGACCATATTGCTAGCATTACACTGTAGATAAAACACAAAATAGGCCCCAAGTATAAGAAATGGATTAAGCATTCGTTTACACATATTTGTTGTGTCAAATACAGATGGTTCCCAAAATTTTTGATTCACAGATATATCTGAATTTAAAGATTATGTTTTTAGATAATGCGATTGGGTGTTACTGCTTATTATCTTGTGCTTCTGCTTTAATCCCAGGGTAGTTAATTGTTTTTTTAAACTGCCCAATGACAAGCAAGTCTAGTTTTTCACAAGCCTCTGAAATTATAAGACAAATACATTGATCCTATCAGGCATTAATGGGAAGCAGGGGGAAAATGTTTCTGTTCTTATTTGTCATTGGCAGCTTAGTACAGGATTCAGCATGAAGGAGGGACAGCAAGACAGGTCCAAGGACTTGATCGACGCAGCACATGCAGTCAGGTTACCATTAATCTCTACAACAGGAGCTCTGGAGTGACCACCCCCTGAAGTGGCAAGGTGCCGTGTCTCGCACTGTCCCAGATCGTGGCCCGTCATTGACTGGCTGGCTAGAAAAGGTTTTTCCAGGTTAGAAACTCCTAGTTATAAAAACCCCAGACAGCAAGTGACCGACCTTAGTGCGCCGATTTAGTCCAGCCTCCGAAATACTAATTGAGCAAAGACTTCACTGTTCAAGTCCAGTTCAATTCCCAGCCACGGTGAGGTGTTAGTTAAAGCATATGAGGGAGAAATCAACAGATACTAATTTCATCTTTCCTTGTGTTCCTTCCCCTTTACAGCCCCCCTGGTCCTGCGGTCTGAGCTCCCCATACCTCACTTAAGCAGCAATAGCAGCCAGACAAGGCGCTACTGTGAATCCTGGGTGTACCTTTCAACAGAGATGAAGCGTGCCATTAAGTTAATACGCTAAAACCAAACGTTCTCGGCCCAAGATAAAAAGCAGGAAAAGGGGTATTTCAGCTAGCTCTAATTAAATTTTCAAAACTAAAGCTATATATTAAGATTTTCAAGCAACAAAACAAAGATTGCCCTGGGCGGAGAATGGCATAACTTTTAACAAGCTCTTCAGAGCCAACATAAACAACCCTAGATACTTTCGAAGAGTGTTCATGTTTTCAGGTCTAGATGCACTGCAACCGGACAACACTAAGCCAGGAACTTGAGTGTAGCTGTGGCAATGTGTTTACTGGGATATTTAGAGCCACAACAGAAGAGTTTCCTATTAAAAATGGGAGAAGCAACTGTCACACTTATGTCATGCTAGGGGTGGGCGGTATAACCGGTATAGACGGTATACCGGTAGAAATATGTGCCACGATATGGATTTGGCTATACCGTTTATACCGGTGGAGAAGGGGTTTTGATGTTTACATAGACTGCGCCACCAGCATCGTCACAAAACGGGGTTTGGACATTTTTACTATTGACCCGTCATAGTTCCAAATTCTGCCGTATTTTAGCTCCAATGATATCATTCTGGAAATGTTCATCTTGCTGATATTTGGAAATCTGACAGGTTCAGGATTGTCGATCTTCATCTGAGGTCACTGCGGCCGATAAAAACACGCGGGCGTCCTCTTCCCTGTTCCGTGAAAGCAAACGCATGTGTCCGGTGTGCCCATCTACAAACACACGTACGCGGTGAATGGAGAGAGGCGGCGTTAGCCAGACGGGAACAAGAGACCCAAGTGTTGAAAACAAGGGGGCCTCATCGGTTGTTTGGAAATGGCTCGGATTTTGAAAAGTCGGACCGTGAGCAGAAAACGGTCATCTGCCAACGATGTCGGGCGGCGATTTTCAGCCAGAGGCGGTAATACGAGCAACCTCTTCTATCAAGACTGCACAGAGCCAGTTTTCCCAAGAGTGATCAGAGTGGCTAAGAAATACTAGTGCACCTCTGCGAGGGCATTCAGCACTGGTGGCAACGTTGTGACCTGTCCCAGATCTGTGCACAAGCCAGACACTGTTGACAAGCTCGTCTTTCTGGAACGTAATCTGTAACCTGAAGTACAATTTAGTGTGTGCAATGCACCCTCTTTTTCAAATTTTTACACTACACAGCTGTTTGAATACTTGAGGAGTTATTACCTTAATGCTTCAATATTTTTTTTTACTTATTTTTGTAATTTTGTTTTAAGAAGTATTACAAATTTATGTTTATACGAATTTTATGTATAGTTATTACATATTTATTTAATTCATGTTCATAAGTTCATTGTATTGTTTCTGCAAAATAAAAATGTTCGACTTCTACTTCAGTTCAATCTGAAATTTCACAACTACTAAAGGACCAGCACAGCAGCTAACCAACAGTTAAAACCATTGTACCATGGTACCAATTGTACCATGCCTATTGTAAGAATTAGGTTTGACTTAATTAGATTAAATTGTATGTACGTAATGTTCTATCAATCACTACTATGAGTACAGGATATTATCATGGTTGGTCAGGGTGCTCTCTTTTCACTAGAAATATTGTACAGCTCAGAAGAGTGTGCTTCATAGACATAATCAGGTAAATCTGCACTCTCCAAGTATAGACATCGCGAAAAATAAGTTTAAATATCAGAATAACTATTTTGCTCATTTAAAGATGTCATGGAAGATACATTCTGTACATTTGCAACCTGAAAGATAACGTAACAGGTCAAAACAATTTAAAGCAATAAAAGACCTAAACTGGGGTTGAGGGCAGCACTCCCCCTACTACAAGAAAAGGCTACTTATTTCTAACAGTGGTAGAGGCAACCCACAGCCTGTCCCAGAAACACAGGCCACAGGGCATGTCAAACCGCCACAGAGTGGTGCACAAGCACAATCTAGAGATGCCAATTAACCTCAAACCACCGCAGAGTGGTGCACAAGCACAATTTAGAGATGCCAATTAACCTCAAACCACCACAGAGTGGTGCACAAGCACAATCAAGAGATGCCAATTAACCTCAAACCACCGCAGAGTGGTGCACAAGCACAATCTAGAGATGCCAATTAACCTCAAACCACCGCAGAGTGGTGCACAAGCACAATCTAGAGATGCCAATTAACCTCAAACCACCGCAGAGTGGTGCACAAGCACAATTTAGAGATGCCAATTAACCTCAAACCACCGCAGAGTGGTGCACAAGCACAATCTAGAGATGCCAATTAACCTCAAACACCGCAGAGTGATGCACAAGCACAATTTAGAGATGCCAATTAACCTCAAACCACCGCAGAGTGGTGCACAAGCACAATTTAGAGATGCCAATTAACCTCAAACCACCGCAGAGTGGTGCACAAGCACAATCTAGAGATGCCGATTAACCTCGCGGTGTGTCTTTGGGTGGTTGGAGGAAACCAGGACAACATCCCTAAACGCATGAACACAAAAGAGAATGCAAACTCCACACCAAAAGGTGATCCAGGGCAAAACTGAACTCGGAACCTAATAGGCCACAGCCCAAGGCTGAGAGCAAATATTTCCTAATTTTTTCCCCAATCTTCTCAATGCATTCAATTCAATTCAATTTATTTTATACAGTGCCTTTCACAACAAGGTTGCCCCAAGACACTTAAAGCTGTGCGACAGTACATGACATTACAATACAGAAAGAGAAAAGGCCAGAAGTTAACAGAGGAGAGGAACCAAAAACCTCTAGGGGTCCAAGGTCAACTGGCTGCCCAACCCCTCTGGGTACTGTCCTTGTTCCTTTGTGCATTCCCAGATCTTTTTAAAACAAATTACAAGATACGGATAAAGGTTTTGTCTCACAACTGGAATAAGAAGTCATTAAACCCAAATCCCAGAATTCTTACCAGCCTTGCAGAACATGGGAGCGTGTTTTTTCTACAAATTAACTTTTCATGGTTTCTCTGAGCACATAAACACCGATATAAATGTTTTACCATGCATTCTTTCTTGAAATTGCTATATTAACTCAAAATATAGTGATTTTACTGCCAACTCAGAAAGACTCATTGGAAAAATCTTCTCCCTGCTGTGTACAACTATTTTGACAGTTAAATTAAAAAAAGTTTTACTTTACGTCTTATTATATTTAATAAGACAGTTATAGCATAATATGTGGTGCACTACTATATGAGTGGAATTAACAGTTCATTAGAGATTTGACTTCTGAAAAAGAAGAAAATAAAATCCAGCAAAACCACCACAAATGAAAAACCACCTTTTTTTTAGCTGATCGGGGTAGAAAAACTCCTTACCCATAAATACTTTTTTAGACAATACAACCAGAGGCACGCAGGAAGATAAGACTAATGAACAATAGTTATTTTTGCACATATTTGTGAATTTACATGGACTGCAGGCCCCTAACCCCAACTGCTCCAGGGGTGCTGTATAAACGGCTGACCCGACGCTCTGACCCCAAGCTTCTCTCCCTGTCTGTGTGTCTCATGGAGAGCAAGCTGGGGTCTGCAAAAAGACAAAGTCCCAATACAAGAAATTGTATATGGCCGATAAAGTGATCTTATCTAATCTCTTAACTTAAGACTTGCAGCATCGCCCTTCATTCTGCCAATGAGCAGGCACCACACCATGGGTTTTGTCTATCTATTTCTGCTCTCATCGCACAGTATTTTTACTGCGAGTCATCTCTACTTCCTTACCGCCACAGGGCCGAATCCTTGTGAAAGGCTTGGCTAACTCAGTTTAATGAACGGGGAGACGCAGGGCTTCACCTGGCTTCCCGGAAGAGGCGCCCGTGTAGAAGTCGGACACCACCTGAAGGGCTCTGCTGTACTCAAAGTGGCTGCCGTCCATGCGCTCCACACGGATCCGGTCATCGTTCTGGACACTGGAGAGGAACAAGAAGCAGAACAGAGGGCCGTCAGATTCACAACGTAGCTCCAAGAAGCAGGGCTTTCAGCCTTTCCGGATTGTCTCAATCCCATGCCTCCAAGATCCTGACCAGACAGCACTCCAGCAACTAACAGGTTGCTTGGGGTGTCCAAGAGCACTCCTCAGCATCACCACATCTTGTGGTTTTCCATTAATCCAGGTTTCTTTACAGAACCCTTCATTGAATCCCACACATTTCAAAATGTGACCTGAAATGTTTTGATCTTTTGCAGTCCCATATAGCAAGTTAAAGTCTGTGAGCAATAATGCTACAAAAGAGATATTGCCGTTTCAGAGGCCATACAAAGGAACTTATTTCCTGGCCTGAAAAAGTGATATTCGGACAGACTACAGGAACCCAATCTGTTTAGCGCGAGACAGAGAAGATTACGAGAGGTCTCAATTGTAACTAAGGGGACGCCTTTGAGATCGGCAGGAGTACAGGGACCCAGAAGATAAGTGGAGATTTCATCTAGCAGCATTCAAGACGGAAAACAGGAGACACACCTCTGCACAAAGGATTGTGGGAGTCTGGTCATCTGGTCAAAACCAATTCCAGAGGCAGCCTTCAGAAGCAGGCAAATGGAAATCTTAGATAATATTTACATAATGAAATTCTGAAGCTACTAGCAACCAAATGAGCAATACTGCCCTGACAGCTGCAAAATACCTTTATGTTACTGTGCAGGTCTTGAAATACACCTTAAAACAGCTTACACGGGGGGACAAAACAGGCTCTTAACAAGCTGCACGCATCACTTTCAGCCTCGATCAGGCATCTGCTTCTACAGATTGCGGGGTTGTACAGTTTACGATGTTACTTAACAGTTTCACATTCTGCTGAATCCCCTTAGTGACTAAATGTGTTTTTTTTCCCATCCTTTTAAAGCTTTCAGTTAAGACAGCTCCCGAACAGAAATGAAGGCTTAATGAGAAAAATGGGCATGTTTATTGCTGCAGACATCTTCACTAATGGGCAATCAATGCCCTGCTCTCACAGTTGCTGTGCCTATCAAACGCTCATACACTAATTTTGAAGAAGTCTTTAATGAAGCTGCTATGTTGCTATGTTAACAGAAAATATCGATTTAAGGAAATACCACATCAATCAATCACTAAATAGACATTAAATAGGATCTACGGCAATCAGGAAAAAAACTGAAATTAAGAACCAGCGCTTCAAGGGCGATGAAGTCAGAGGTTGCGAAGAAGAGGAAGAAAGTCGGGAGCCCATGAAACAAACACACGGATGTGCTGTACAAACGTCAGCCCCTGCAAACTCCGGGGGCCGGATTTCCTACATAAATGTGACACCACCGCGCCGGCAAAGCCCCCCGACACTGATCATTTTCCCCCCACCCTCCCCTTCACAACATTTCCATTTTCAAGGGCTCGCATGGGCATCGTGGGAATCCCACCGTCACCGCGGAGACGGTCGCCGGCCCTGGCCGACGAGCTCCGCCACGCGCGGGACTCCTGCTGTCCGCGGCCTTTCAGAGCACGCGCTGGCGGTGGGTGGCCGTGCGCAGCCGGTCTCGGAGATCCTTCTCACAAGGCGAGCGAAAGCAGCCTTTTCAGATCAGATCAGATCAGATCGGATCACTTTATTGGCCACATACAATTTCTCTGTACAGTGGATAGAAAAAGTCTGCACACCCTTATTGAAATTGCAGGTGTTTGTGATGTAAAGCAAGAAATCAAGATAAATCGTGTCAAGACGTTTTTCCATCCTTTTCAGCCTGGCAGAAGGCTGAAGAGGGGGAGCTTAGCATTTGAAAGGCCAAGTCCGGCCTGTGTGTCACATGGACCACATGGGAATAACACAAACAAATCTTTTGGTTAAAACTCACCGATTGAACAGGTGCACCCTGTGAGCGTAAAAAATTATGACGTACCGGCTATTACTGCTGTAAATTACTGGAGGTAAACTGTGCTTGCGAGGAAGAGACAATGCAAGCCAGGCTTAAGTCTAGGAAATAACTAAAGGCATTTCTGTTCTTGGGCAAAAGTTATTCGGGTCAGTGTAAATTTATGAGGGCTGCGGAAATATTGCTGTACAGCAGCCTATTTCTCAACTTTATTTCAACTCTGTACCAACAGGGGTTTCACCACAACACCCCAAGTCTCAACCAGGCCCCCCCCCACTCTTACCACAGCACCCCAAACCCATAATAAGGCTCTCCTGTCAAAATAATTAGAAATAAATCAACTGAATGTCGGCACACTGTCTTGGCATTTCTGTGCACCATTGATCACTTCTGTTTTTTGGTTCGTGAGATAGCTCTCTTGCATTTGAACCTTATTGCTCTCTCACCGGTTTGGCATTTCAATAGCGTTTCAAACAGAGCACTCAGATATTTCTGAGCCAAGACTGTAATAGGCCCAGATTAACTATGCTACCACATTACACATCCCCAGGGTGAACTGACAAATGACTTACCATCTACTACCAGCCTGCTCCAGCTCTTAAACGCGTGAATACAACATTAACAATCGGATTCAATTCACTTGCCTTTCTCCACCTACGCGTTTCTAAAAAGCACTGTCAATCAGGAGGAGTACATATGCACAATACTCTGCCACAAACTGGAGGCCAACACCTGGATTATCAGAAAAGAGACTTTGTAAAACTGCATTCACTGCACACTCATGCATACCTGTGCATTTCTGGGTGATCAGAAAACAGTACCGCATGTTCTGATTAAAAGAGAAGGATAAAAATTAGGTTTTTAGCCTGAAGGTTCACAGCTCAGGGGAGGAAAGGCAGAGCACAAGGTTAATTTAAATAAAATACTGTACTTCTGCAGGTACTTCATCGTGCTTGCCAAAATGCTTAACCAAAGGCCTTAAGGACTTTCTCCCCTGCACTCTCAGGGAGCAGTTCCTAGGAGAGCGATTCTTGGTGAGGGGTGGAGACAATCAAACAGAGCAGAGGCAAAAGGCAGTGGAGGGGTCAGACAGGTGAACGCAGGAGAACAGTTTGCCGGGGGTGCTCGAGATAAGTGAAGGCAGAAGAGCAGGTCAGCTCCGGAGTTCCTATTAAACATTTAATTGGAAAGCCAGCCTAGCAGCAACATAACCGTTGCCAGGAGGCATTTTTAGCTTACCTAAGCAATGTGAAGCAGTTTATATTGCATTGTCACATTTTGCCAAACACTTTTTCCCCACAAACCACTAAACCACTAAATTAGAACAATAAAATCATACGCCACTCTATAACCAAGCCTGGATTATGCTTCTCTTCTGTTAATGTAATTGTTATTGACTTGCATGGTATCGCGATAACCCCAACCCTTGCATCATCTGTATGAAATAATCTGAAAAAACACAAGAAACAGGCCGCTTCACTCCCCTCTGCTACAGTTCAGAAACCACAAGTGACCTAAAGTTACCCTGTTATATTTCACCTCTACCGGGGATTTGTTTTCCCTATTGGTAAAGTATCAGTTCTGTACTCGTGTAATTCTTGAGTGGCATCTACACTCGGAACAATAACCCATTTGTCTCCCCTTTCTTGCAACAAAGCCTCTAATGACTTCTCAGAGCACAGAGAAGCCCTCCGCCACAACACGGTGTGGTGGCTCTGTGGCTCAGGATCTGCGCCTGTGGCTGGAAGGTTGCCAGTTCAAATCCCGCGGCCGGCAGAGGAATCCTACTCTGTTGGGCCCCTGAACAAGGCCCTTAACCCCAGCTGCTCCAGGGGCGCCGTATAAATGGCTGACCCTGCGCTCTGACCCCCAGCTTCTCTCCCTGTCTATGTGTCTCATGGAGAGCAAGCTGGGGTCTGCGAAAAGATAAATTCCTAATGCATGAAATTGAATATGGCCAATAAAGTGATCTTATCTTATCACTGCCAGTAGGGAAAATTCCAACTGTGCCCATTGTGTAGCACTGTCATCCATTTCAGATTGTATATACAGTCGACTCGTTACTTACAGTACATGGGGATTCATGATTTTGAGTAACGTGTAAAGCCAAATTCGCATATAGTCAAATATACAACCCTGGTAAAAAATCCTTACTCATCTCTTACAGCAATTATAGATATAAATTATAAGTATATAATATTTTATATTTATGTAATAAAAATAAGTAAATAAGGTGACTATATAGGCTCACTAACTAGCTCTTGCAGGCGCGTTTGATGAAGCCTGTAAATTGCGAGTTGACTGCACAAACAATGCTCCTTCACAAACAAAACACGCACACCAATGTTCTTGAAATAATTTTAACTGCACATATCTTCCCACTTAAAGATCATCAAAACAAGGACGCAAGTACAAAGGGCAACCAGCCTCTTTGCAAGAGTTTGAAGATCCTTAGACCTTAAATGGCCCAAATTGCTGTGCAATAGGAGTTTTGCCTCCTGCCTTGATTTCACAATTCAAGCCTTGCAGAATCTTTTCCAATATGTTTACCAAGCCTTACGTGAAGAGCTTTTATGTTTGGCTTTAATTTAAGCCAATCAGCATGTATTACACCAAGTCAAGCAACACTGACTGTCACTCACTTGACATCGGCAATTTGACTTGACCTTTCAATTTTAAATTCTCTAACTCTGGTTTTGAAGAGTGTTTAGGGGCTATTACAAATCTCCGCAGAAACAAGCAGTACAAATCCC
This sequence comes from Lepisosteus oculatus, assembly GCF_040954835.1. Lineage (NCBI taxonomy): Eukaryota > Metazoa > Chordata > Actinopteri > Semionotiformes > Lepisosteidae > Lepisosteus > Lepisosteus oculatus. The sequence continues at coordinate 69,983,723 of NC_090698.1, read as the reverse complement.
CACAGCTGTTCTTCACCCGAAGTGCTAATTACCCCCTAATAAAGCCTTTTACACCAGCAAGAGAAATAAATCCCAGTTCAATTATGTAGCACAGCTTTTTGTTGTATCCCTGTACAAAGAAAAAAGGCATTTTTAAGCTTCCTGTATTATCCGTAAAGCACTTTCTCACAGGATTAAAGAAAACACATGAAGTGTCTCAAAAAATTATCTGTGTAACTCTGTCTTGGAGTATGTGGATGGCATACAGAAGTGGAAAATAGCACGGTTTTAGTTCCTGTTGTTTAAGTGCCTTTAAAACTCGTTCACTTTAAAGATATGAACAGATTGTAACCATTTCTCAAAAACACTTCCAGGCATTTTATATACAGGTTTCTGTGGAAGCTTTCTTACACCTCTTGAGTAATGATATAAAACATTTATTTTTAATTAAAGGTCCAATCAAACAGGAATATTTTATTTTAACTTTAAAAGAGGAGTTATTTCTTTGATGTCTCTAGCTAGAGTTCCAGAGTTTGGGAATAAGACGCCTAGAAGAAAGCACCATTCTGTATGCAAAGGAAAGCTCACGGAGCTCAGCAGTTTAATCTAAACAACAGACTCAATCCAGGATGTAACCCTGCAGGTTCTCAGGGAGATAAGAAAATGCCAGTCCATGCAGGATCTTGAAAGCAAGATGAGTGATTTTGTATTCCATTCTTTCAGTTGTAGAATATAAGTGAAGATAAGACAAGATGGGGGTGAATTATCAAAATCTATTAGCACCTGTGACACACCAGCTGCTGTGTTTTAAAAAATGGTGCTGTGCTTTATAGGATTCCAACAAGAACAACATTACAACAGCACTAGAGATGATAAAAGCATGGTTTAAAGCTTCATATGTGAGTTTTGTTTAAGTGACTTTAGTCAGAAAACTGAAGATTAAATTGAAGAATAAATTGATTGAACAAACGCATCAAAAGGCATTTCAAAGCCAAGCGGGACACCCAATTTTCTTATGCACTGGACTGATTCCAGTTATCCATCGTAATATTTTTGGATGCAGGTTTTTTCGTAGTGCCGACATGACACCTTGATGTTAACTGGAAGAATCTGCAAGGCATTCAGCTCTGAAAATGGCAGAAGATTCTTGACCACCTTGAGACGATTTTCTGAATGAGCTAAGCACAAGCAAGCATGTTAATCAAGAAAGGAACAGGACCCAGGACAGTTGCTTGAGGTACACCTAATAGTAGGGATGGGTGATATGGCCTAAAATGTAAACCATGGCATAAATTTAATTTTGGACGGTAACAATATACATTACAATATAAAATATTCTGAATATCAGCAAGATTAACATTTTCAGAATTATATCATTGGAGCTAAAATACGGCAGAATTTGAACTATGACAGGTCAATAGTAAAAATTTCCAAACCCTGTTTTGCGACGATGCTGCAGGCACAGTCTATGTAAACATCAAAACCCCTTCTCTACCAGTATAAACGGTTTACCCAAATCCATATCGTGGCACATATTTCTACCGGTATACCATCTATACTGTCTATACCACCCACCCCTACCCAATAGTCTGGGGGGTTCAACCCAGTGAGGATTTTACTGGCTGGTGACCAAAGGTAAGGCCAGAACAAGTTTTACATACTGTAGTACAATAAAAGACTGGCATTCCTGACAATGTAACAATCAGATGATCTACTTCAAACACAGCTCGAAGACTTAACAGCAGCAATAACGAGCAGGTGTCCCGAGTCACAGCCTATTAATAGGTCATCTAGAATATGAACAACACCCTACCTGGAACAAGCAAGCACCTGGAACTGAAATTAAAAATGGCCGCTCCTTGCCAACAGCACTTTGGCCAGTGTTTATAACGGAAGAGCCAAAGGAAGCGGTTTCAGGAGGTAAAGAGATGTCAGATCTTATCAAATTCGAAAGAAAGAGTCTTATCGGGTGGCATGGTGGCTGTTATTGCTGCCTCTGGGGCACCTGGGGTCCTAGGTTCAATCCCAGACCTAGAGTACTATCAGAGCGGCGCTTTTGTGTGTGCGGAGCTAGGGGTTCCCCCAGATGCTCCGGTTTCCTCCCACAGTCCAAAAACATACCGATAGGTTAAATGGCTTCTGACACAACTGGCCCCGGTGTGTGCACGTCTGTGTCGGCCCTTTGATGAACTGGAGTCCTGTCTAGCGTGTACCCTGCCTTGCGCCTGCTGCTGGCCCGGCTACAGTAGGTTCCGGCTCTCGCACGACCCTGAATTGGAAGAAGCTGTCAGAAAATGGATGGATGGGTGGATGGAGTGTCATGAAGGTTACAAGCAAGAGGAGGCAGCAACTTGGCTCACTTGGCCGATTTGGCAGTGAGCAGTTAATAGATTCAAGGATTTTATCCATTCACTTCTTAACAGAAGCCAGGGTATCAGCTTTAAGAACTCGGCTTGCTACCATGTTCCACACTCCCACAACCCTTTGTGTAAAGCACTGCCTCCTGTCCTGGCAGTGTGAGCTCATCCAGCCATCACTGGAAACAGGCTACAAAATCCAGCTTGTTCCATATTGCCAATTGATTGCGGTTAGTCAGTAGTAATGATTCAGAGACTCACTGCAACCAAACTTGACGAGGCACCGTGCCACTAAATGTTTATGACATGCTAAAGGCCCTGTTGCCATGTGCTTGGCTGGAGAGCTGCCCAAGTAGGATAAAACAACAGGAGAAGTCTGGGGCTTGTACAGTACATGTGAAAACAGACACAATGCCATCCATCCGAGACAACAACCACCGGCTCCTGTCAGCGACAGAACAGAAAGAAAGAGAGAAACAGAAGCAGGGAGAGGAGCCTCCATCTGTTAGATAACCAGCTCGGTAATCACAACTTCTGCTCGTCACTCATTTCGTGCTAGTGGGAGCCGATCATCACAATCAGCCGCCTTCCACCCAGGGGGAAAGAAAAGAATTAGCTCCTTCAAGGGTAATTAAGTCTCTATCGGTCTGACAGCGAACGGCACAGTGCTGCCACTTCAGAGCTCCACGCCAACGATCAAAGCCCCGCCTTCCCCAGAGAGCCCCCCCAGAGCTCACAACCCCAACACAACGGACTCGTTACCATCTGCTCGAGGCTTTTTAGCCGACAAGAAGAGCGGCACACACGCACCAAGGCCCCCCGTTAGGACGCCGAATCCTCCATGATCGCTGCGCGTCATCTGTTCGCCTAATTTCTCCCATCAGGCCCGCTTCATCTGCGATACTCCTACAGCAACCGCCCACCAAACTGCATGATCTAAGACGAACACCTCCTCCTCTCCAACGTTTTAAGGGAAACAGACCAGGAATAAGCTTTTGTCAATCACTACATGTCCTCTGATGGACGTGAGCAGAGAAACTCAGCAGCGGGGACATGGGTGTCCTAGCTGAAGTAACACACTGTGCGTCTTCCTAAGAATATCGGGGGGACGGTTCATTATTCTTTCCAGTGCACAGAAGTCTCATTTGCAAGGTCTGCAGCATTATGTAACCGTTTCCGCCCCACAGTTTGTCTCGTTTGAGAGATTTTTTTTTTTTATGTCATCCACTACACCAAAAAAAGTAATATGACAAATCGCTGGGACAATATTTTACTTTATTTATTCATGGCATCGCTGATTTGTGATTTGTGATACGAATATCACCATTAAGACACTTGTTACATGCACTTACATTACCAACTTGCACTGCATCATCCAGGTGGGGCTGCACACTTTGGTGGAGGTGGAGGGGATCCCCATTACCTGTAAAGTGCCTTGAGTGGAGTGTCCAGAGAAGCACCATATAAGTGTGACGGTGATGATGATAATGATGATTATGATGATGATTTAATTGTACTTTCACAACGCAATAAACAGCACATTGATACTATGTGAAAACACAGCAATTAGTGTTGACATTAAATGTTTGACAGGATACTGTACTACTCAATATTTCTTCAAAAAAGAATCTATACGACGACGAAGGGAATTTGAATGGTCTTGGCCCCAGAGAGCTACTGCAGAAACTACAGATCCTGTTACGCGTTAAAGTTAAAAACAAAAGAGTTAGACCCACAAGTTGTATTAAGACATTTAATACAAAACAGATGTAAATGACATGACCCAAAATAGATGTAAATTTTAAAAATCCAATATTGAATAAAAATAATATTATGGTTCCTGAGCCAAAAATAAACTTATTTCAATTTCCTAATAAAAAAAAGGCAGCAGGTACTTTTCTTCAAACTAAGCACTACCCTGTAGTGTCATACAAATGACAAAGTTCAGGTGTCTGTGAAGCAGAAGTCCCTTTATTCATATGCATATGGAAGTTCGGCTTGCAACCACCAGACTTAAAAACTAAGTAGCTGAAGATGGTCCTCTATACCTTAAAACACAAAGAGTTACTATGACATATTCTAAACAAATGATAAAACAGCAACACCTGCCAATTAATTGTATCTAAATTGCAAACTAGACAACAGTTAGTTCTTTTCATATTCTGGGCGTACAGCCAGCTTACCAAATACATGCCCCTTATCTTACTGACCAAGGACAGGCAGCATCTTTATATTCATTTGAGCACAAAGCCTACATCAAGCCACTAGACTGCATAGTTTGCAAAAACATACAAAAACAAGAAAATTATATAATCTCCTTTCCCGGGCATCTCTCTTATCTCTTCATTCTTCAACCCCAAAACATTCGCATTTATCTGTTAGGATAATGGCTCCCAATCCCAGTCCTGGTGATCCACACACCAGCTGGTTTTCATTCCACCCACCTTAATTTGATAATTAAAGCCTTAATTGATCTAAGAAGTTGCTTCATTGGAATATTTGCATTTTGTTTCCAGTCACAGGTTCGGGATTTACTTAAACTTATTATTACTAAGTCAATGAAGGGTTTGGTTGTGGAACTGAGGGCTTGACTGGAATAAAAACCACCAGGAACAGGAACCTCTGTGTCAAAACATCCCAAATGAAAACTGAACATACATCAGTCAGATTAAACAAAGTCGTTAAAATAAAAATCGAACACTCTAAAAAACAGCCACATTTAAAAACAGACTTTCCAGTATTCTTGTAATGTTATAGGGTAAAACTTCTCACAATACAACTAAACATGAACAACTGTCTGGAATACATTAGTAATGTCTGCCTGAGTTTCTGGGATCAATTAGCAAGATACCACCCGAAGAGCAAGAAGAGCCTCATGGTTTTCTCATTGTCTCTTTGTTACATCTTCACAATGCTTTTTTGCAACGTCACTTCACTCCGCGTTCAAACCCTGCAGCAACGCCCCAAAGTTTAAACGCAAACGTCTGAGGCCAGTCCACATTGGGGAAAAAAAAAAAACATTTTCCCCACAGACACTGGCTTTATTGAGGACCACTTGCTACTGGCGCGGAAGCTCAGATCTGAAGAAACCTGCTGTTTAAAACGTTGCCGCTGTCTCTACCTCCAGGAATTTCACACAATGTAGCAAACCACCAAGAACTGGATCTTGACCCACAGAGCAAGTCCCCATGGGACTGAAATCACTGAAACTTCAAGCATGATCTCAGCCTCGGCTTCTTCCTTCAGTCTCTCACCACGGTTCTCTTTGCCCCCAACTTTTTTAAAATCGATGTCTGGCCTGTGTTTTTTTATTTTATTTCACCTCATATCTGGGAGCGATTAACTCTTTCGTCAGGGGTGCTTCGGTGCTGGTCTTCCATTTTCTTCAAACTGTTGAGACGTGAGGAGTTTCCTCGATCGGCACGCTTCAGTCCCACAACAGTTCCCGCTTTCAGACTGCGCAGGTGGGCACGGGTGCCACCTCCCGGGCCCCTTTCTAAATTCAGACCAAGTTCATTTCGGAGATCACGGGCTGCATTCCACCCTCGCCCGTCCAAGTCACGCACAAGAGAGAGCCATATACGAGCCATATGGTTCACTCTACTAATTAAAAATCTGTGCAAGTCCAGGAGCAAAACAGAGCTACATTCTGTTTTAAATAAAGGACTGTATTTTTGGAGTGCAGCAACAAATGCATCACTGAACAGTGGGGGGACTGGGGTAGCACTTTGCTTGATGTCGATGAGAGATAAGTGCAGTAATTATACCAGTGTCCAGAAACACAGGCACTGCCATATTAATACAGTCTGCAGAAAACGAGCAGAGCTGAATTCCACACCGAGTTCCACCTCGTCAAGTGTGACAGCCGCCCTTTGGCACTGCTTCCAAGGGGTCTCTACATTTGCAGCTCCACACTGCATTACATTGCATAATTTAGCTGGGCTTTTTTTTCCCTTCCAGGATACAGGATTTAATCACTTTTAGTTGGTGTCCTTTAGTGTTTAATAAGAACCCGAGTCTTGAGAGCTGGAGGAAAGCCCACGACCCTGAAGTTCCTCAGCTTACAGAGGTGACCTCCTGCCTGCACACTCAGCGCAGCTCTCGGGGAGCAATCTGTCACTGGAGTAGAGGAACAGAAAGCCTCCGAGTGCCCACGCGCTCCCTCATTTACAAGAAAAGATCTTCTCCGACGACTCCAATCCCTCGTTTGACTGCTCCCCATTTTGCCTGCGCCAACACTGGATCCTACAAGATTTGGAGAGGGTACAGGTCGTGTGCGCTCTAAATAAACTTCCTTGACTTAGGAATTAACAGGGTAACCCTGAAGAATGCCGGGTGCCCTGTCGCAGAATTCCCTCTAGTTAAGTCAGCAGCACCTCACGGGACCTGCTTAATTATTTTTAAATGAATCTTGCCACATCATTAATCAATACTGCACTTCTCACTGTCCATGATATCATCTCTCTCACACCAGAATAAAGAGCAAATAACATCGCAGGAGAGGCAGTATTAAAAAAGATCCTGGTACGCCGCTCGTTGGCAATTCCACCATCTCCTGTATAAGAAAGAAAAGTGGACACAAGTGGACGGAGAGTGCATAGCAGCCAGTGCAGTCAGGCAGGCACTCCTGGTCCATATAAAGTACTCTTCAGCATGGGCTGCAGACCTCAATAATGACACTCGGTGTCAGTTTCTTTTCAATCCAGTTTCCACGTGAGGCGCCACCTCCTTGCCCTGAACCGCAGCAGAGCGGGCATTTCCTCAGCTGGCGCAGAAGACACCGTGTTCCTTCTGGATTTTGCTTATCGTAGAGTTTATTGCCATTTCCCAGGGTGCAACGCAACGCAATGAGGTTGGAAGAACCTGTTCTGCCGAGAGGAAAAACGCCCAAATTCTAGCCAGCATGGTGCAGTTCTTCGTACAGCAGTAGCTATTGCCCAAGCCCTACCAGCCCTAAAACTCTTTGCAGGAGGATTTGTGAAAAATAGTAGAAAGTATAAACTGAACCATGGATACAGGGCTAAACAATACCATTTAACTACCATCTAGGGAATAATTCGTGAATCGTGGCCATAAAAGGCTCCATGTATGAATATTCAATCATGGTTATCATACTGTCAAGCCTTTCTTTCAGTCTCTCAAGAAAACTAGGATGAAACTATTTGCACGCTGGCTTGCTGAAGCACTGACATGAAGTTGTTGTTTCTTTTCGAGTAACTGAACCCCTGGCGCAAGACCAGCAGCGATGGATGAGTAAAAGAATCTCAACTGAAAGTAACCAGAGCTGAAGGCTGAGCTGCCACACACTGCCTTAGCCTGCAGAGCCACCCGGTTACAAGATGCATTGAATCCCGCTTGTTAAGGTACTGCAGCGTTGCCATGACAATAGGCAAAACCTCAGAAAAGGAATCGCTCAATATTTGGGCCTGGAAGCTTTTACAGTCAAACACACTGACCTTGTACGGCTACACACAACAAAAAGCAACTACAAACCCTCAATATGAATATGGGAAGTTAAAAATGAAAATAATGACAATATGAGTAGAAGATAATTAAACACAGGGTAGCTTTTCAAGGATTATTTAGTCCCTGGCACATTAAACGTTTTCTCTTATTTCAAATCCTTCCACTGTCGGAATGCCCAATGAAGGTGGTGATAAATTGGAGCCGACCTCAGAAGACAGGGCGCAAGGCCACTCTGACAGAGACTACTCTTCCCCGGACAGGACGCAATCCCATCACAGGACAGAGAGAGCATCAATATCAGCCCAGCCAATCATAGGGGCGGGGCGGTGGCTCTGTGGTTAAGGATCTGCGCCTGTGACTGGAAGGTTGCCGGTTCGTATCCCGCAGCCGGCAGAGGAATCCTACTCCATTGGGCCCCTGACCAAGGCCCTGAACCCCAGCTGCTCCAGGGGCGCCGTATAAAAGGCTGACCCTGCGCTCTGACCCCAAGCCTCTCTCCCTGTCCGTGCGTCTCATGGAGAGCAAGCTGGGGTATGTGAAAAGACAAATTCTTAGTACAATAAATTGTATGTGGCCAATAAAGTGATCTTAATTTTAGTTGGCACGTCCTTGGCAAGTGGGAGGAAACCGAGGCACCTTGAGCAGACCCATGAGAACATGGGGAGAGCAGGCAGACTCCACACAGACCGACACCTCAAGGCTGGACTGGCACGCGTCACATTTGTGAATGAGCCGCACCTTCCCATAAGGCACCAGCTAGTGCTAACCTCCACACCTACAGTACATGTACAGCTGCACTGCACCACTGCGCCACTGCGGTACACCTGACCCTTCTTTACCGCGGGAGAAGCGCTTGCAAAAGCCAAACGAATGCTGAAGACAGGCAGCACCGCGCAACAGCTGTTTTGTCGACACTGTGACGAGCATCACATGTTGAAAACGCACAAACAAACTCCTGCGGCTTTTAATCTCAACCAACGTTTATACAACCTTCATATAGAATTTTAAAATTCCCTTCAGTCCAGACCATGGGTAGTGGGGCAAGGTGGGATGGAGACCAGGCAGTTGCATTACACCGACTTGTTCTTAACGTGTCATTAATAAAACTGCACAAAGAATAGAAAATAATTCTATACTGCACCAGAGGTCTGACAATGCACATAAGAAGCCCAGCCCAGGAGTAAGTGCAATACAGAAAAAATGACAGTAGGATATCACAGAGTGGAAACTAGAATACTGCGGCAGGAAGCCTATGATCTTTTAAAGAAAGCATCACGCACTGCGCCCGAGTGCAAAACCAGCTACCCAGTTATTTTGTTGAAGCCGATACCTTTCAATGTTCTGTGAGACTGTCCTTCATCTCCAGGAAAGGCTCTGGGTCCCTGAAACCCACACCAGGAATAAGCAGACTCTTGCAGGCACTCCTGCAGCCCTGCGCTGTGAGCACAAACACAGCAATACTACCGACCGAAGTGGAGCTCTGCTCTCTTCAACTTAAACAACAGGGGTTGGCAGAAAGACATGGGACACCGCCAGGCTCCTTCACGCAACGAGGTCAGTCCAGTTGGAGAAAAGAAGCAGAGCCTTCGGAAAGGAAAGGTCTCGCGCACAAGGCCCTAAGCTTTCGTCGGAGGCCCTGCCACTCCTGCAGCAGCATCTAAACCCAGTGAGGTCTGGCCTTATATCCCGGCTAGGAGTGGGAAGAGCTCCCACTCCGAGAGCATGTGGGATTCGCGCGGGATTCATCCGCGCAACTCCGATGCCCGGCCCAGCTCCCCCCACCTGGGGCCCTTACCTGGCGGAGGCGACGCCACGGAGAAGCCGGTCCGAGCTCTCCGAGAGGTCGCTGGGCACCAGGATCTCCACCGGCTGCACGCGCAGGACGCGGGCTTCCAGCGCCGAGCGGGACGGCCCGTCCTGGAAGCAGTCCATCACGATGTCCCCGGTGCTGGGCTGCACTGCCTGTCCCACGGGGCACAGCACACACAGCGGGTCAGCGCCCCAGCAACACTCACCACAGCACAATCCCACTGCCGCGCAGGCCCCCAACAACGCTCCGCCACACAACACAGACGCGCAGAGCACTTTAATAACAATAAAGTGCACTTATACTGTGCTTTTCTGGACACTCCACTCAAAGCGCTTTACAGGTAATGGGGATCCCCTCCACCACCACCACCAGTGTGCAGCCCCACCTGGATGATGCGACAGCAGCCGCAGAGCACCAGTACACTCCCCACACACCAGCTGTCAGTGGGGAGGAGAGCAGAGTGATGAAGCCAGTTCAGAGAGGGGGATTATTAGGAGGCAATGATTGGTAAGGGCCAATGGGAAATTTGGCCAGGACACCTTGGAAAAACCCCTACCTTTTTTCGAGAAACGCCCTGGGATTTTTAATGACCACAGAGAGTCAGGACCTCGGTTTTATGTCTTATACGAAGGATGACACCTGTTTACAGTATAGCGTCCCTGTCACTATACTGGGGCATTAGGACCCACGCAGACTGCAGGGTGAGCGCCCCCCGCTGGCCCCACTAACGCCTCTTCCAGCAGCAACCTTAGTTTTTCCCAGGAGGACTCCCATCCAGGTACTGACCAGGCTCACACCTGCTGAGCTTCAGTGGGCCTGTCAGATGAGCACTGCAGGGTGACATGGCTGCTGGCATGCTGGTTTTACAGCAGGATCACCACCACGCAGGCTGCTGCAGAGGCAGAGCCCGGCTACACACTCTTACAGCTGGTTTTATTTCACCTTACAGCACTTTCACATGTGGCCAAAAATCCTGTTTATGCTACAGGGCCTCGCATTAAAAACATTAAGCCTGCACTCAAGTAAGTGTGTGGAGCAACTCAGCGGCAGATATCCCACGCCATCTGGTGGTCACAGTAACAGTAACAAACTTTCACGAGTCCCGTCGTTAAGCTAGCAACAGACCTCATGCAGATCAGTGGCTCTCCAGAGAATGTCTCTCATTTGACAAAACTTCAAAAAGCGCAAGAACACACACATATCCCACATCCACTCGTTGGTAACCATGCACAGACATTTTCAAAGCAGAGTAAGCCCGTGTGCTAAACCATTCCTTACCACAATGCCTACAGAGAGTTCCTGCCTCCTGCTGTCCCAGCTCTCGCTCACACAAAGCAGGTAGTTGTTGGGGGAGTCCAGGACCACATCCTCCGCCTCCTCAAGGTCGCCCAGCTTCAGCAGAGGGTTCACATCTGGGCAGCAGTCAAGGGACACAAGGTCCTCCATGTTGGAGGTTGGACACAAGGCTAACAACCCTGTCCCGTAAAAAACTGATGTTACAGTAAGAGCAACGGGGTGTGGCTGCCAAACATCCACATCCATCCATCCATCCCCGGAGGGGCACTGGGTCTACAGGTTTTTACTCCAACCCGGCGGCCAGCATGAATCTACCGTCTCAACTGGACAATGGAATGCTCCAATTTCCCTGTTCACTCAAGTCACAGCCCTTTCCTCAATCCTTTTCTCTTCCAAAATGCACCAGTTCCAGAGACTCCCACACATAACCCCAGTATCTCCCAAGCAAACGAACACCAAACTGTCCAAACTGCTGCCACCCATCCCCCCCACCCCCTCTTCGTTCTCCAAACCCCCAGCGTCGCACCCTGCTGACGAGGGATGTTGCGATTAACCGGTTTCACTATTAACCACGATTAAAAATGTCACGGTTTCCAAACCGTGAGAATTTTAGAAGCTCCAGTGAAATTCTATTTTGGGAGCCTCGCGTTCCACGTTCCCCCGAAAAATTCCTCTCGCGAGTGAGTGAGTCGCGTGGGTGTGCGGTGTGCCTGGCTCGGCTCGGCTCGGCTCAGCTGGCTAGTCCAACAACACCTTAGTTAGCCTACAGAGGGCAGACGTGCTGTGCAAAACACCGAGGGATACGACATCTCAGCGTTATATCCACCAAAAAAGTGGTGTGGGAGCATTTTGGATATGCAAAAAATGATCAGGGGGTAGCAGAAGATGACGGATATCCAATTCGCAAAACGTGACGGGAAAAAAAAATGGCTGCCAAAGGTTCAAACACATCTAATCCGCTTTAGCGTCTCCGTGATCACCATCCATCCCTCTATACACAAGTCAAGGGGAAAAAATAAACTAGCGAACGTGACGTTAGTTAGCTTTAGTTAGGGCCCGCCGCGGCTGGAGCAGTTCACAGCAGAGCAGTCCTCTGTGCACGTTTAACATTACTTTCGTTTTCATTCGAGTTGAATTTGCGGGGATTTCTCTGTCACTTAGAAACATGTTTCCTACAACGGGAGCTCGCCACCAGTCCACCCACTGGCCCTGGCGTTAAAGTAAAAACACTCTTTACTGACGACAAGTGACGAAGTTCCAAGTGAGGAGAGGAACAGGCCGAGAGTGACCTGGCTGAATATTTCCATTTGTCACTGCCAACTTTTCCCCATCATATTTATGTTTCTAATGTCATAAGATGTTTAATTATGCCATGCTTTGCGTCTTTTTTCCCCTCCTCCTCTCAGAATAAATGACCTGAATCGCAGAACTGTGGTTATTTCCCGAGACTATAACCATATCGCCACAATCTCACACCGCGACATCCCTACTCCTGATCTCTGGAAGGATACCCTCCCCCACCAGCGTAGACTTGGTGTAGAGCCCGCAGAGCTGCCGGGTGAAGAGGGAGCTCTTGTTTGCGCCCCCCGCCTTCAGCGCCGTCGTCTCCGTCTGCTTCACCACGCCCACCTGAGGAGACACGAGAGCGGGGGTCTGGTCTGCTCTGCTCCCACCTGCCCTCATCGCCAAGCTCAGGCGCGGCAAGGCCAGCCCAGTCACCGGAACCTCGAATGTGCCATCGAGGACAGCCGCCGTAGCATCGGGCGGCATGGACGCCGTGTGTCCTTCTCAACGTCTTTATGAAGAGCGGTTCTTTAAGATATTCGCCCAGGCCCAAGGGTCTCAAGCAAACTCAGCTGGCTTGCAGGCCCCAGATGAGGGGCGAGAACAGTCAGCCTAGACTTTCAGGGCCGAGTCACGGCAGTGCCACCTTGCACATGGTGGCCATGAACCACTGTGGTCGGTCTGAACACCGTTTCCCACAGGCAGTACCGCAGCAGCTCCCTGCGGCTGCCTGTGCGTGTTGCAAGCATGCACTTGAATCTACTTAGCATGCGAGCTTGAATCTATTTCTGCAGCTCTTACAGAACGTTCAGCCCACCATACAAGAAGAATGTCTTTGCTTAATAAAATCTGAAATGGCACTAGGCTGCTCCAAAGCATAACAATGATGAGCAAAGGGGTTCAACATAGCAAGACACATCTCCATTACCAAATTAATGACTTACAAGTCCCGGGACAGAGGCATCGAGATGCATGCTGTTCTTTAAACATATTGCGAGCTCCTCACAGAGCAGGTCATGACTTTGTACAATACACAAAGGAACCCAGAGAGAAGACTGACCTTGTAGCCCTGAGACACCAAACGCCGCACGTGTACGAACAGCCTGTGAGTGGGGATGCTTGCCGTCATGAAGTTATGATCCAAGTGGCACGAAATGTTCAGCTCCTTCGCAGCAATCTACGGGAAACACAAGAGAAGTGCTCAGCATCTAAAAACTAACAGAAAGAAGAACTGGCTCTTGCTTAAAAATACACCGGAGCTGTCTCCTTCCTTATTAAATGTAATTCTCATCCGAAAACTGGGAAAAAAAAAACTTCGTATTCAACATTATGACCACTGGCTCAAAATACTGAAAGCCACCACAAAGCGCACCCAGCAGATCATATCACACAGCGATGAAACAAGGGCCTGACAGCACAGATGAAAATGTATTGATATCATCGAGTACATTAAGGAATGAAATGAAGCGCTTCTTAACTTGTGAGCATCTCAAGCAAGTTAAGGAGCAACACTTGAATTCCATGATGTAGGCCAAGGAAACGCTCAAGAAACAGCTAGGCGACATCCCAGCTGAACAAGCTACTGTACCAATAACTACAATTCATCTGCAAAAGATGGGCTAAGTTGCATCCTTTCGTTTGTAACCTCCGCTCCTAAGCCTGTGCCGTTTTTTTAAATCCCAGATCACAACAGCTTGAGTTCAGCTCCTGACCAAAAGAAATGATCACAATCTGCACTGCGCCATGCTGTGATCCAAGTAAATGATTTACACAAGACGTCCTTTTTGGACTTTTATGGGAGAAGCCAAAGATAAATTTCCACAGCCGTGCACAATAAAACATCTATCCACCACTCACAGTACCAAATGCTCCATTCTCACCTCTGCATCTTCTCCGAAGAAGCGGTACTTGTAGCCACACTCCACGCACAGCAGGGCGTCCTTGTGCTGCTGCTTGATCTCCAGGAACTGCAGCTCCAGAGGGGTGTAGATGCACTTGGTTCTCCGGTTGGGGAGGCTGATCTCCGAAGGGCCTTTCTTTGCAGCTCCTCCGCTGCTCACCTTGGCGAACTGGCCCAGGTTTAGACCCTGTCCGTTCTGAAGGAGGAGCACAGGGACCCACAGTTAGCAGCACCCTGGTGGGCTTCAGGAGTGCCTCGGTTGGGCCAGCTCCAGACAAAAAGTGTCACAAGTCTGGTTTTATCTTGGCTGCGCTGCTCACTGTATGAAATTATTTATCAATTATTGAATTGACTGCTTTGCTTTCAATTGGCACATCTTTACACAAAGGGTTGTGGGAGTACAGAACAAGCTACCCAGCCATGCTGTCAAAGCAAAAACGCTGTGCCTCATTCAAGAAACAGCTGAAGGAGATGTTTGGATCAACCAGCTAGATGGGCTGAATGAGACCTTTCCTAGTTCATTTCATATCACACAGTTTCCTAGTTCATATCATATCACACAGTGTTACTGTAGTTGCACCAAACTAAAAACAAATTAAATGACAAGACCTGAACTCTGAGAAGGTGCAAAAGCTCTGTCAAGCAAACTCTTCTCTGTAAATTGTTTTACAGCAAATGATTCGCAGAAAAAAAACGCATGTCAAACAGGCGTTGCTTGAAGGCGGTTATTTTTACAGTTTCTGCACCTGCTTGGCATTGTAGTTGTGGCTTTTTCATATTGTCAAGCAAAAAAAACTTCACGTCTGGAAACAAGTTTTTTTTTTAATTCACATGAGGTATTTCTCTGATGTAGTTAAGTCCTGCAACAGTTAAGCTGTTACTGCCGAAATCAAAGTACTGAGCTAAGTAATAATCTGAAAACTTGAAAATTCAATAATCAGGTTAACAATACTACCTTCTACTAAATTAAAAAAGTGGATCAGTCCAATAAAAAAAAGCACAATTCTCAATATTGAGGTGCAGACCCTCAAGTTTTAATGGCTATTTTCCTGTTCCAGACAGATTGCGCGACACGGTTCTTAATTTATTAACACAACAGATGTCTGTGCTCTTCTTTGTGCAAATGGAAACATAAAATCTCTTCAGAGCAGTTTTAAAAGCTTTTTTACTCGGAAACAAAACACGAATGCCATTAACGGAACCCGATTTGTACACTTGTAATGGTACAAATCAGTGCAGGAAAATAAACTATGTCTTTCAAACACGGGGCCAAAATACGTTGCTTATAGCTGGATAAAAAAAAAAGACTGCATTTTGCCTCCACACAAAATGTTTGAAATATGTTCCTGTTCATCTTGAATAACTAAGACTCTAAAAGACATTAGGGACTAACCCTACATCAGTAGACGATCTCCAGTTCATCCGGAGCTCCCGTTTTCCCTCCCTCTCAAAAGAATAGTGTTTTGACTTCAGTAATTCAACATTTTCAAGGCCCTTAGGAGCAAAGAAACAGACAGCCTGCAGAACTAACCCCCCGGTTAATCAAAGGGGGCAGCCGAATGGCACAAGGGTTTCCTTTTCGCCTTTAAGTCTTGAAAGGAGCCATCGTGTTTCTCTACCTGTTTCTTGTGTTTGGAACCCTTTTCTTCAGTACCCTCTTCCTCCTCCTGCTCCTCCTCCTCCTCCCTGCTGTCGCCCCGACGCTGGCCCAGGGGGCCGCCACTCTTGCGCCCCGCCACTCTGCCTGCAGCCCCTGAACCCCGCGGGCCAGCTGCGCTGCTGAAGCCCCTCAGCCTGTTCAGGGTGGGCGAGGAGACACTCGACACCTGGGTAGCTCCCCGAGACGCTGCAGCAGAAAAAGTTCATCTTCATAAGATATATACTGACAGGAAAAAAAGCAAGGCAACAGTTTCTGGAATGAGAATACTATACGTATAGCTTACGTACTTTCACAAAAAGTTGTCATTTTGTTTTTAAGCCCCCTGACCAGCAATACAGCTTGTGCAGTGAGACACTGCAACTTGCCAATCACACGAAAGCTCGTTAGGTGCACGTTTACCCCACGAGGTCCAGGTGGAACAATGCCAGATCAGGTCACCTTTAGAAAGGCCTTAATTCAAAGCTTAGGTCACGGCAAGAAAGAGGCCACACTTAGTCAGTTTTCTTAACTGAGCAGTCTGACTATTCAAACCTTGATAAAAAAAATCTGTATACCATTTGTAATTCAATAATAGTGCTGGAAGGTGGTGAATACGTTTGCAAGGCATTACATGAAATGACAATATTCTAAATTTAAGAGAGCATCCCATCATCCGGGGGCAAACTCTAACAACACTCACGGGACGAAAAAGGATAATTTTATTACATTATCAGTCCTTCATGTCACAAAGATTTGATGCACGGGGATTGAATATCTTGTGAGGCAATTTATGATAATGATAGTTTGTAAAATCAGGAAGGATTTAGTAAATCAGTATAAAGCAACCCATTAACACCTCCTTCTGGGATCCAATAAGCTGCTGTCCTCATTCCAGTAGAGGTTATTTAATTAGATCCTTAACTGAACAATACAGCTCCCTGACTGGAACCTTCCCTGGGTTCAGTTTTTTTACTCAAGAGCTGGAGATCTTAAGTTACTTGACAACACAATAGTTAATAATAATAATAATAATAATAATAATAATAATTATAGCTTACACTTATATAGCGCTTTTCTGGACACTCCACTCACCTGGATGATGCGACGGCAGCCATAGTGCGCCCCACACACCAGCTCTCAGTGGGGAGGAGAGCAGAGTAATGTAGCCAATTCATAGATGGGGATTATTATAAGGAGGCCATGATTGGGTAAGGGCCAATGGGAAATTTGGCCAGGACGCCGGGGTTACACCCCTACTCTTTTCGAGAGACGCCTTGGGATTTTTAATGACCACAGAGAGTCAGGACCTCGGTTTTACATCTCATCTGTTTACAGTATAGTGTCCCCGTCACTATACTGGGGCATTAGGACCCACATGGACAGCAGGGTGAGCACCCCCTGCTGGCCCCACTAACACCTCTTCCAGCAGCAACCTTAGTTTTTCCCAGGGGGTCTCCCCTCCAGGTACTGACCAGGCTCACACCTGCTGAGCTCCAGTGGGCTGCCAGCTGTGAGCTGCAGGGTGATATGGCTGCTGGGGTGTTAAGACACCCTTCAACATGTTCAGAAACTATTCAGGGTTATGAAGCAGACATGAAGAGCCCTGTGGCTTCAGGGGATCCATGCTCACCATCACCACTCTGAACCAGAGGGCCACTCTCATCCTCCTCCTCACCACGGGACCGCTTAGCCTGCTGTGCCTGGGACTCCTCTTCCTCAGAACTGAGTTTCTTCTTCCTTCCAGATCCAGGCTTCAGGAGGCAGGACCCGAAAGAAAGCAAACAGTTATGGCCAGATAAAAAAAAAAACAACAACCCACAACATCTCATGCATGATGACCCAAGCTTTGAAATTTCCTCTTTCTCTAGAGTTTCAACAAAGTACTCAAGGCCCAGCCCTTCACTGCAGGGCACAGAAAAGATTAGCCAGGAGGATAATAATTAATATAGATTCGACGTCTTTGTTCTCTTTCCATGCCTAAGCTCCCTCACACATACTGTAGGAGGGGACTTGCGTCTTCCAGCATTGACCGGCTGCCCCAGAACACAGATCAGGCGCTGAAGGGAGAAATTCCCTTCGATTTAAGAGGAAACTTGAGACAAGCGGGATGAAGTCCAGAGCAGAATAAAGCCAAGAAACCAGAGTTATTACTCCTCCTCTTACGAACAGTGCTGTGGGATTCTTAAAGGGGAATGACAGTGCTGATTTCTCAATCTGGTTATTAAATCTTGGTAACAAAATAAAATCCTTGACGGTACAGAACAAAAACGGCAAATTTCGAATTAGGCACAAAATCATGAACATTGTGAAAGTTGCCATATTGTTGCAAAGTCCTGGTCTCATCACTGGCGAGAGCAAGAGTTCCCACGAATTGAGACGTGATTTGGTCCTTCCTGCTCACTAGTAACGGTAACGACTAATGTAATGCGATATACGAGTGAATTAAGTACAGGTTGTACTGCAGATATTTCAATTTAGAAAGTTTATTACACGATTTAACAAAATCGAGTTAACAACCAAGTTTAATTTTTTAGCAAATCCATCTTAAAGTCAAGAGCAATATTTATACTTCATTAAAAGGTATTCTCAACCCACCTTGTTTACAATGTAACAGGGCCAATTCACCTCACTGCAAGTTTTGTTACCTCGTTCTGAATCACAGAATGTGGCGCCTTGCATACCTGGGAATTTCATCTGTAAATTGCGGGTTCTACAAGGTACTGAACACATTTTACTTTTATTGTGGTACTCATCCATGCCGATTCTTCCTAAGCCCGAAATACAAAAATTGCATTTCAGTTCCCCTTTTAACGAGCAGGCAGACAGGACCTCTGTTAAATGTGCGATGCAAAGACACACAATCTACAGCACAGTGTCCGAGGTAATGGCACTGACAACACTGCTGCAGAAATTCGGGACTGGAGAGAAGAGCACCACCTACTGGTCCACCAAAGCCAGTTACAGCATCTCTCCAGATGTCTTCTGTTCCCGTACAGGCCAGACCTACTCTTACTCCACTTCCGAGATCTTATAACAATGCTGTGGATAGAGCCACAGATAACAACCCCTCTGGGGTATTATCTTATTATTGGGGTATCATCAGTATTATTCTAACAATAAATACGGTTTTATTTTTTCCCCACCAGTGTCTTTTGTCATGAAACCTACCAAGAACAACGAAATATCCCAAATAAAACAGCGCCGTGGGAAAACAAACTTCCAATCACCAGGATGTAAAAATAAACCATATGATATGTACTGTAGCAATCCCACCATCTGCCTACCTACAGTACAGTAACTGCAGGTCCACAGAATAACTAGTAATTATTTGAGCTTTATTTTTTTAAAATGTATTACCATTTATTATTTAAAAATACATATATATCAGGTCAAGTCGGTATACTCGAGTACTTCAATGCACCTATATCGAAGTGCTCCTGCATGGATTTTAAGCCCATTTCTTACCTTGACCTCTGACCTACGTGAAGAACCTGCGCCTGAGCTCAGCCCAGCGTTTGCAGTCGCCTTCGCTTTGGGGCTTGCTGCCCTGAAGAACCTGCTTATAGAAGCCTGTTTACCAGACTTTTTACCCGTTTTAGCCATGATGAAATAATGTAGAAATTATCTAAGGTCCTCGCAAAACTACATGCGCCGCTTTTACTTTGTAAACGCACATGCTCTGCAACGCAGCCTCTAAATGTGCCGAACTGTTTTCATGCGCTTTAAGAACTGTCTGCAAAGGCGGCGCGTTTATGACGTAAAACACATGCGCACCTTAATCACAGGATTAAAACAGAAGGATCGACTTTAAAACCATGTTATCTGTTGTTTATCTTGCCTGATGCTTCACAAAACCGAAGCGGGTGACAGAGGCTCACTTAATTACGCTGCGTCGCGTTTCAAGCACTGTGCGTATAACACAGTGTTTCAGCTTCATTTTAATTCTTTAAATACACCGGCCACTACCTCAATGTATTTATTACAATATGCAATTACAGTCCATAAGCTCTACATTAGCCAGCTCTCTGCATCTGACGTTTCAAATGCGTGCAGCCTGCAGCTGACAAGTAGTGGGAGTGGTTTTGTACTACTCGTGCTGATGACGTTTTCTCTTCGTTTTCCTGGCGGGAAAGAGGGGATAGACGGAGCCGCTCAGCTGGCTGGTGTGTGGGTGACTTTTGTATCCTACGGAAGCGGACATGCCTCGTCCCATAAACTGCATCGTCGCCGTTTGCCCAAATATGGGAATCGGTCACAATGGGAATCTACCCTGGCATCCAAAAAGACTCAGGTATGTGCTACCTGCTGTGCAGACGCGTGCAGTTTGGGGGGCTGATGCATGTGGTCCACTTAAACTGATTTAGTGCCGGTGTCTCCTTCGCTAGAATCTGCACACAGACGAGAAAACGTTCACCCCACATTAATAACGGGTTAATTAGATAGGCACTCCTGAGCTCGGCAGGATTCATATACTGTTGTGCAAGTTTCTCATTTTCTGCTCATTTGCACTTTTCGCACCCGTGTATAGGAGCGAAGTCGAAGGTCCAACGTCCAACGTCAGCTATTACGTATGATTTCTCGTTGTTTTGTCCGGGCGAGGTACCCCGGTCTGTGTTTTAATTTCTTTGTTTGCTTTTGCAGTAACGAGTTCAAGTATTTCCAGAAGATGACTATGACTCCGACATTAGAAGGTAAATTCGTTGTTGCAAGCCTAACATCCTAAAAGATACTAAAGTGCTTCACAGATTTGGGCTTCATGCGCCTACTGGATACTCAGTTGTGCACAAGCAATTTCTACAGCTTCCGATCTCGCCGTCCTTGTCAGCGGTTTGGATGGTAGTACACCCTGTTTCTAAAACAGAGCTCAGCTTAGTTCCAAAAGGATTTCAGAGCAAAGAGTGTCAGTGCGATACTAGCTCAATAACATATTTAGCCCTTTAAACTTAATTTGAAACGAAAACAAGAACCACGAGCCCTACCAGTTTTAAAAACTTCCGTCAGCTTTGTCTACAGTCTCAGCTCTAGATTCCCTGGAAATACTAAAGGTTTAATAATAATTATAATTAATAATTGCTTACACTTATATAGTGCTTTTCTGGACACTCCACTCAAAGCGCTTTACAGGTAATGGGTATCCCCTCCACCACCACCAGTGTGCAGCCCCACCTGTTCAGTAATCGTCATCCCAAGAACCAGTTACTGAACAGTGCTGTGTGCACAGTGCAACTCTAAAGCGTTTTTACTGCAAAATCCCCACAGCAAGCAGAGAGAATATTTCTGATACTGCGAGAGTGGTTATAGCATCCGCGTCTAAATCTGTCAGAACAGTATTTCAGTGGTACTCCTTATCTTAATTACAATTCTGAAGATTAAAAGGTCTGATCCATTAAGTGTAGAATACTTCCTGTATTCTGAATTACAGTAGCTTTGATGTTGATCACCCCCAGCTCTTACAGCAACTGGTTTTCAGTGCCCATCAGCTCTGCAGTTAATCCTTAATCGGACCAACAAGTTGCTTGTTTTTTTCCTGCTTGAAGGTTGATGATTTAATGGAAGCCTCCGATTTGTTTAGGAACCGAAAACACTCAAGGGTTCCTTTAGGCTTCAGTTAATTAAAGGAGTGGAAAGAAAACCAGCAGTTGTGGGGGTACCCAGGAGGAGGATGGGGAACCCCTAGTGTATAGTATTTCATCCATCCATTTTCTAACCTCTTTATCCAGTTTGGGGTCAGAGGAGAGCAGGAGTCTACCCCAGCAAGCAGCAGGTAAAAGTCAGATTGCACCCTAGACGGGACGCCAGTCCATCTCAGGGCAGACAGACACCAACATACACGTTGACACTAGGGCCAGTTTTCCCACAAGCTAATTATATCTTTGGACTTTGGGAGGAAATGCATGTACATTCTACAACTATAAAGTATATATATATAATGTGTATATATTATATTATAAGGAGTTCAAGTAGGTAGTTGCGTCAGCATGCATGGGCTGCAAAGGAACAGCTAACGGGTTGATTCCATGCCGAAAAGAAAAGAAAGGAAAAAACGTTTCAGCTGTGGAGTATGTATAATGTAGGCTGATTGCCACTAGATGGCGGTATATCATTGCTTCTCCTCAAGAAAACGAGGCCTGCGCTAGTTCTGGCTGTTTTTCTCTGCAGTAGTTCCAGGGGAGGTGTGTTTGACTATGGGAAGTGTATATTCTCCTCTTCCAGTGAGTGTTGGTATACGAGTTGTTTCATGTGTACAGTCCCGGTTACCCAAAATACACGAAGAGAATGTTAATACAGCGTGAATATCCTGTTAGAGTGTGATCCTTACTAGTGATAAGTTTTTAATTCGTCATATAGAGTAAGTTATTTAGAAATACTTCATTAATTGCTGTTTCAGTATTAACAACTTCATTTGTTTAGTATTTAGAAAATGGCCTAATTAATTGGAAAATGCCACATGCGTTGTCTGCAGTAAATGATTGAACACCTGGTGCCGCTCCAGGTGCTGTATGGGGGGAACATTCTGAATCCCAGTGGTTTTCAAGAGTCTTTTTACTGCGCTTTTCTCTCCCTGCAGGGCAGCAGAATGCAGTGATCATGGGAAGGAAGACCTGGTTCTCCATTCCAGAGAGGAATAGACCCCTCAAAAACAGAATCAACATTGTGCTCAGCAGGGAGCTTAAGTGAGTCATAAGAACAGTATCAAAGGAGCAGGGTCTAGCCTGTCTGTGTACCAGCTGCTTGCTCTTGTGATCTCATCCAGCTATGTCTTGAAAGAAGCTGGGGTATCGGCTTAAGCAACATTGCTTGTCCCTTCTCCCACAACTCTTTGTGTAAAGCACTGCCACAGCCCAATATAAAAAGAGGTCCATGGAGATCCCAGTGGGAGCACTTTGTTTTTTATGTAAATTTCAAATCATAACCAAAGCTGGCACTGAGATTAAAATAAAGTCGCACTGCACCTGATTTAAAGGCATTGTGTCGTCAAGCTCTATGCAAATGCTTCTATGAGTTTACTGTAGCTTGTGCTTTCTCTCATGAGTTGTTAGAGGTGGTGTTAGTCCTGTGACAGTGGAGGTCAGTAAGGCCTTGAGGTTGTGTGTCACGGTATGTTTTTGGCTCTTATTCTAAGCTGATCCCTTAATTTAGCTATTACGCCATGACTGGTGTGTTGTGAAGAATCAGACACCCGAGAGCGCTATTCTAAGTGACAGCACAACCTGGTAAATTCTGTGCATGTTATGTCAAACTGCGCCCGTCGAACGAATTGTAAGGATTATGCAAGGATTGCATAGTTCACAATAGTAGCAAAAACTTTGTTTACACACCCTGCACTTACAGCTGAACTGCGGTTTTATTCCAATATTTCAGGGTTGGAAAGAATCAGCATTGATGTGTGCATTTCAACCTACTGTGAAAGTAAAATGTACACAGCAACCTGTTAAACCTCCAATTTAAGGAGCTCATCGCTTCTTTACACACAAGATGAAGAGCTCAGCTGTCCTCTGCTCTGTGTGTGCAGGAACCCACCAGAGGGGGCGCACTACCTAGCCAGCGACTTCAGCTCCGCGCTCCGCCTCCTGGACGGCGCCCCACTGGCGGACCAGGTGGACCAAGTGTGGGTCATCGGTGGAAGCTCCGTTTATAAGGTACGTCAGCGAAGACGCGGAGGCGGGGGCACTTTAACACCCTTTTATTTCACTTGTCCGTTTTTTTTTGTTCTGCGTTTTCCCCCATCAAAAAATAACCTGGGCCTGATCATCTATGGGTTTTTTTTTTTGTCTGGATGAGGCATATTTTTAAATTGTGCACAGGAGCAGAAAGCTGTGCAAAGGGCCGACGGTCAGAAGACCTATTTAAAGTGGTAACTGCCTTAATCTGAAATAAAAACTACATTTATGACTTTGTGTCCCATTGCATTGCCTAGAAGTGTTGTTCATTGTGCTATAAATCACTAATAGATTAGATAGATGAGTATTAAGATGCAGGGTGAGCTGCAATTTGTAGCTATTAGTGGTCCACTGAATGTCTCAATGTATGATAGATGGTTAATTGTAATGCGTTTTCTACCTATTCTCCTTTCTATAAAAATGTTCTAATTAATTCAATTAATTATTTTACACAATAATGTTGTGTTAACTACATTAAACAATCAGAAAATACAACAAAGGAAACTAGTCAAAACATTTGTCAGCTGGCCACGTGTAGGTTTAGGCATAACTTTTCCCAACAGGAGGGACACAAAGCGGTTTTGCTTGCAGAGGAAGTGTATGGTATATAAACATCTGTCAGTGTCCGAAAACTGCTTATTCCAGCTAAGGGTTATTCGAGCCTGTCCCAGGAAACACAGAGCTCAGAGCAGGACTAAACATTGGATGGAACACTAGCCCATCTCAGGACACCTGTGCACGGGGACAATCTAGAGACGCCAGTTAACTTAGCTATCTTTTCTTTGGACTGCTGAAAGAAAGCAGAACACTCATTGAAAAACCAACCTAAACACAAGGAGAACATGACATCTCCACACAGCAGGAGGCTTGGGCCCAAATCAAACATCCTCATCCCAAGGCCTGTCTCTCCTGGCTCCTCCTGTGAGCCAGCAGTGCGACACAGTGCCAGCCCTAATTTAAGTGTTATTAACAATGTCAGTCATATTAACATTGAAATGTATGTTAATCTCGTTTCGAGGAAATGAAAACCATCTTTTGAGGAAGGTTGTGAAAAGGATTTCAGTCCTTTCCCTTCAGACCTATTTTTCGCAGCCCAGTGTATTGGTAATCCTGGAATTGGGATTGAGCTCTTGTTTGCGAGTTCACTCGTTTGAACCTCCATTAATGTGCTTTCAGCTGTGCTGGGCGTGGACCGCCTGCTTGTTGGGCAGTAGGCCGTCTGTTACGGCACAGTCAAGGAAGGTATGAATAAAAACGGCAGCGCGTCTGCTTGTCCCCTCCTCGTGAGGCCTGTCGGAACCGCGAACCCGCCAGGCGATGTGGTGTGCCATGGTCTGTAATATTATTATTATTATTATTATTATTATTATTATTATTAATAATTGCTTACACTTATATAGCGCTTTTCTGGACACTCCACTCAAAGCACTTTACAGGTAATGGGGATCCCCTCCACCACCACCAGTCTGCAGCCCCACCTAGATGATGCGATGGCAGCCATAGTGCGCCAGAACGCCCACCACACATCAGCTATCAGTGGGGAGGAGAGCAGAGTAATGTAGCCAATTCATAGATGGGGATTATTATTAGGCCATGATTGGTTAAGGCCAATGGGAAATTTGGCCAGGACGCCGGGGTTACACCCCTACTCTTTTCGAGAAACGCCCTGGGATTTTTAATGACCACAGAGAGTCAGGACCTCGGTTTTACATCTCACCCGAAGGACGGCGCCTGTTTTCAGTATAGTGTCCCCGTCGCTATACTGGGGCATTAGGACCCACACGGACCGCAGGGTGAGCGCCCCCTGCTGGCCCCACTAACACCTCTTCCAGCAGCAACCTTAGTTTTTCCCAGGAGCTCTCCCATCCAGGTACTGACCAGGCTCACACCTGCTGAGCTTCAGTGGGTTGCCAGTTGTGAGTTGCAGGGTGATATGGCTGCTGATATGGCTTCCATCACCTGTACCATGGCTATGGTGATGGAAGAGGAGACTTGTCGAAGCAGCGTGATCTAACGGTCATGCATTGACTGTCGGTGTGAGATGACGGAGACACAGTTTGCTCAGCTCGCATTGTTTTCTTACTGAGGGATAAAAGATGTATTCTGTGGTTGAGCCTGGGGGCCGTTCCCTTGTTTTTTGTTTCTGAAAATGACATCCCTCTGATCCCAAGAGCCAGATGTCTCAACAATGTCTGGTTTCTGTTTCTGCCTATTCAGACACCCAGGTGAGCAATTTGCATAGAGCTATTCTGAACGTGCTGCTGGAAATGTATTTATGCATGTGTCTCAGCAGAGGGGTTTTTTTTTTTGTTTACAGCTGCTTGCTCATTTAACCGAATAGCGTGGGATTTGTCTTATTCCACAAAAATGTTTGAAGGAGAGAATTTAATTCTGCATAATCCTGTTTTTCTACTGAAGTGCTAATGCAGGACTAAGCATGGCATTGTGATGATGCATTTTAGTCATTTTGTTTCTTTTTTTCTTTCAACACCTGGGGAAACGTGGACATTGGTAATGTACAGGGAAATGCATTAAAAAGTTTGCAAGTTGTTAGCGAAGTGATCTGAGGATCTCATCCAGTCACTTCTTTGGAAGACTTAATGGTATCAGCTTTGATAACACAGCTCAGTAGCATGCTCTGGAGAAGTGTGTCCTGTTGCCAGTTTTAAATGTACTTTCCATGTTTCTATTTTTTTTTGAAAATGTTGACTTTTAGGATTTGAACATTTAAACATTTGAATATGACCCCGTAGTCTTCCAAGTGACTAAAATATTTAATTCCTTTAGCCAGTGTAGGCTATACATTTGAATATGGTTGATGTACTCCAGACTAATTCCACTGCAGCAATGCTCTGCATAATATTGAAATAAACATTGAATTCAATTGAATATTGAAAATAAACAGTCTAATTTTAGAATTTAAAATTTACATCCCTAAATTCTGCACTTTTTACTATATATTTTATCATTTTTGTGCTATTCTTATCGCTTCCTCAAGCTGTCTTGAAAACATGTCCACATAAATATCTAAATGTTTTTCATATTTAGCATCTTTAAGCTCATGACTTGTATTTTATGTGTTTTTTTTTGTTCCTGGCTGTATGTAATCTGCACTTGTCTTTCTTTTGAATTTGCCATGGAGCTTCTAAGGTTTGCAGAATTGACATGTCTTTTCACTGTAACAGAATCTAGGAAGGGCAGTGGTCATCATCTGAACCACAACATCATCCCAGCTGGAGCTTCTACACCCTTAGACTAGCGCTTTGATATCCAAAGCCATTTCAGACTGCCCTGCTTTCTACATTTTCTCCTGTGACGTATCTCGGCTCTATTGCAGCTTGGTGAAGATGGAGCTTTCACACCACTTGGACAGATCTGCCAGTGTGTTTGAGAACTAATCTGCAGCCGTCTTTGTCCACAATCGCCTGTTTCACACAGGGGCCGGGAGCAAAGATTAGGGCTCAGAGAGGACAGACACCAGCATCTCTGCAAGACTATGGCCATCAAAAACAAATGCTTAAGGTTATAATGGGTAACGGCAATTCAGCGGAAAACATTTTAACAAAATCACAGCACTTGGGAAACCTTTAAAAATCAATCGATAAGTTTATTTTCAGTAACCCTGATGGCAGCAGCTGTGCCTTCATTCCACAGGCCCTGGGATTGAGCTGGTGTCCTTCTTCACCATCACGTCAGTGTGAGTTGCTTTGCAAGCTATGTGTTTTACATGTTGGTGATCTCTCCTGCCGATCCAGAAGCATCCCAAAAACCATTAATAACTCTCTGAGCATGGCGAACTCGATCATTAAGAAGTGGACAGGACCCAGACTCTGCCCAGATCAGGCTGTCCCTCCCAGCGGAGCAGCTAGGCAAGGAGGGATCTGGGTAGGGTTGTCAGACTGAGGCCAATGGTGACAATGAAAGAGTCCCGTTCAGTGACTGAGATGGGGGAAAAAATGGGTCAACAGTATCATTGTCACTCTCCAAAGAAAGACTTGCATTAAACCTAGAAAATACAACAACGAGCCAAACTGATGCTGCAAACATCTAACAAAATATTTTTTGGTCACACTGGATAAAACTGGAACTTTTTGGTACAAATGCGAAATATTAAATCTGACGCAGACTTAACATAGTGCATCACTCAGCCCACACCATCCCTACTGTCAAACAAGGCATTGCGATATAGTTCTGCTTCTTATCACCAGAGACTGGGAAACCTGTCAAGACTGATTGAATTTACTGCATCAGACCTAAAACTTGGACACAAATTCAACCTTTCAGCAAGACAGTGATCCACAGCACAGTGCCAGAGCTGCACTGAAGTAAATTAAGTAAATTAATCCTATTGAGAATCTGGAAAGACTTGAAAAGGTCTATCCATAAGGTATCCCTAAGCATCTTGAGAAGGCTTTGGTAAATCTTCCAAGAAGAATGGTTAGAAATTGTACCAAGCTGGTGTTCTTCCACCACATATTGAGTTAAAGGGTCTGAATCTGCAGTGGCCACATTTTTTACTTGCTGGCATTTACTTTGAGTTATCTTAACCCTTAGAAGTCTTCAGTTTGAGCCATCGGGTTGTGAATCGGTTATTAAGTTTAAAGATGTGTATGCATCATTTTATAATTTCACAGAATAGGGTCTGAGTGCATCTGCACAGCTGTACGCTTCACGTTTAATATCTGAAAACGAAGTGATTTATGTACATATGCGTTTTTGCAGGCATTGTGGATCTCTACTTGCAGGGAACGGGGAAGGCAGTGTCAGGGAGGGACTTGAAGCGCTGAGCTAGAGCAGGCAGGATTTAAAGCAAAACAAACAGCTGCAGGTGTAGATGTTTTGTTTTCCTTTCCACACATTAGCCTCCTGGTAGCTGCCGAGCTGCTATGTAAATGGTCGTTGCGCCTCGCCTGGAAGAGCTCTGTGAATAAATCTGCGCTGCTCCTGTTGGGGAGGGCTCTTTTATCTTGGCTTTTTCATGCCAGTCGGTAAGGTCCCCTTTTTTGTCTTTTAAATCCACACATACAGAAAGGATTAAAGGGCCTCTTGAGAGGCTGTAAGGTCACCTCAGCCTTTCATGTCTGTGTGCTGTCAAAATTAAATTTTCCCTCGCCTAAGATTAGTCAGCCAGTGCTGTCAAAACCTCTCTTGCGCTCTTCGCGCCGCTAGCTCAACGGACCGCTGCCCTGACGTGGGTCTCGAAATGACCGGTGTAAGCATCTCTTCGTTTTTATTCTGACCAGTTCGGCTAACCCCACCCTTCCTCGCCGTGCGGCCGAGTCAGAGCCGACCTGTGCCGACCTCTTCTCTCCACCCGTCCCCTGACTGCCCCCTGCTGGTGAGCTCTGCTGGGGTCACCTGTCGTTGTAAGCGGCCATGAAGATCACCCGTTGGCCCCCCATGTGTCTGGGTGCACTTTCCATTATCGGAGGTATTTGAAGCTGTGCTCCCCCTGTAACTCTACAGGGCTAGTCCTGGGCCATTTGAATGAGCGTGTGTTGAGGAAGTAATAAACCTTGATCACCCGCCATCAGCGCCGTTGGGTTGGTCATGTCATCCGGAGGTCAGGCACCAGGTTGTGGGTCTCCCAGCTCAGCCCGTTTCAACAGGACCGGCCTTGACTGAGCTGGAGGAGGAGGAGGAGGAATATCTGGGAAGGATGCAATCTTGTAGTTCTCAAGATGTGTGGATGCCAAGCGAGATCATCAGGGACAGCTCAAGGAAGAGTCCTGCAAGCACTCTCCCCCAACTATAGGACCTTCTCCACCTGCTGGAGAGCAGATCCCCTCTCTACGGCGCTCATGGAAGACAGTCATCCTAGCCTGCAAGGGACAGCCAGTGAGTGATTAGTTGCATTTGCAGAGTATTGTCAAGCCTGTTGTATCTCTGTCAGTTATAAGCACTTATGAGTGTGAAATTATACCTTAACCACTCAGGCTGCATTGCCCTTTATTGGTATTATTGATCATCAGATTTAAGATCAAGATCACTTTATTGGCCATATACAATTTCTTGCATCAGGAATTTGTCTTTTTTCACATACCCCAGCTTGCTCTCCATGAGACACACAGACAGGGAGAGAAGCTTGGGGCCAGAGCACAGGGTCAGCCTTTTATACGGCGCCCCTGGAGCAGTTGGGGTGAAGGGCCTTGCTCAGGGGCTCAATGGAGTAGGATTCCTCTGCCGGCCGCGGGATACGAACCGGCAACCTTCCAGCCACAGGCGCAGATCCTGAGTCACAGAGCCACCGCTCCGAAGTGCAGCTCAGTTGGATTGAAGTCGGGATATTGACTTAATCGAAGATTTTCCACGTCTTTTTTTCTCCTGCTGAACTGTTGGGTTGCATCAGCCACCCCTCATCCAAACATGTGGGCATTGATCTGGCACTCCCCGGGAAGGGGCATGAAAGAGCTGGAAGCCGGCTTGTGAGCCGGTGGCTGCCGCACGGTGCTGAAATATTAAACACTTTGACTTTTCTGAAACGCGCTTTCAAAGCGTGGCGGCTGTTATCCTGGAGTGAGACTCGGCAGCTCACTTCTTCAGTGGAATACGTCCGTGCCAGCCTGCTCCCTGTGGGCAGTTCATGATGAGCTGTGCCAGTGCTTGTACAGCGCTTGGGGAGGCTGGAGCTGTGCAGTGCAGTTGGTGGGGGCCCTTACAGTAAGCGTTGCTGTGCTTGTTGATCTCCGTGTGGGGCCAGCGGGCTGTGTCTTGGGAGAGTGACTTGGATCTGTGCCTGCAGGTAGAAACTCCATTCTTCCCAGTGCCTCTCGGCATCGGAATGGGCGAAAACTGACCCCTTGAGCAAGGTTTTAATTACACTAGTTCAGTGACAATGTGGTCTGCTGACTGTATTTGTGCAGTGGTTCCTTTATCCTGACTTCCGTCTATGTCATTCTCCTGTGCATCTGTTAACGGCAGTGTTTCTAATAGACAGCTAGGATTAAGGGGCTGATCGGTCAGACTGGATATTTCAAACCATAGATCTCTGTGAAATTGTAAATATCCACCTGAATAACACTGTCAAAGTCTTGAAAATTCAGCATTGTTTCACTCCAGAGAACATGCGGAATATCTGCCTGCTTTGGACAATTGGATTACACCTGATCTGTTCCTGTAGATTTCAGTTTTTTGGTCACACGTGAGATCTGTCCGTTTTTCTGTATTTGTGTCTGTTTCTTTGGTTTTCTTTTACTTCTGTTTTTGGATGTTGCTTCAGCATGATGCAGACCTGAGGAAGAAGGAGGATAGGCACAGGCCTATGATTATCATTATCATAAGGTGGGTGAGGTTGCCATTGTAGTGGATAGAGTTGGGCTCTCTGGTCACTGCCGGGCTTGTAAGGCTGATTAGAGTCTTAGGAGCAAAGAAACGTGTCTGAAGTGGAAAGTTCAGCAGCACACAGCGCTAGCCTGGCTCCAAACATGAGCTTCAAAACACCTGTTTACTGTTGGGTCTTACAAATCTTACAAATTGAGTGTAATGAGAAACGTCCTAATGAAGCATGTTGCTATAGTAGCCCTGTTGGCAACTCGGCTCCTCCAGCAGCCTGGCTTGTTAAAAGCCTTTGAATTAATTTTGTACACTTTAATTCCCTGCTGTTTGCTCTCAATTAGCTCTGTTGTGCGTGTATTCGCCCAGTCGGTTACATCTCAACTCGGGAGGAAGCAGATATAATTCCTTCTCCAGGACTTCTCAGAATAAGGAACAAAGGCATATGGACTGGGTGGAGCGGTGGCGCAGTGGTGCGCATTGCTGCCCGCAGACCTGGGGCCCTGGGCTCGATTCCAGTCCTGGGGGGCTGTCTGGGTGGAGTTTGCATGTTCTCCGCTGTCGATGTGGGCTTCAAGTGAGCTTTCGCTGGCGTTTCCTCCCACGGTCCAAAGACATCCTGGTAGATTAAAAACTCATCCTGGTGTGGGTGGGTGGGTGTGAGTGCCCTGCCATACAGTGGCATTTCGTTCAGGGTGTTCCCTGACTTGTACCCATTGCATGCTGGGGCAGGCTTCAGCTCCCCTGCGACCCTGTACTGGATAAAGAGGTTCTAAAAAATGTATGGATATATGAGCCACTTATTCTTTTAAGCCGTTTGCAGTAAAACGTTCTTTAAAACCGTGATGAACATAGGGAACGATGCTATTGGGGTTTGTTCGCTCACTGTCCGTCATTGCTGAGTGTAATCGTGGAACACAACATGGAATATCTTTGCTTTCTGTCACTCTGTTTTTCTCAGCGCGTCCCTTACTTTACCGTGTACGCAACGTAAACAAAGCCCTGCAGAGCTTTTGTCCTTCCTCCCTGCCTGTCGTCATGGAGATGTTGCTGCTCAAGGATGAAGAGGCCCTTTTACTTTTTTCCTCTTGCTCCCCCAACTTTGTGGCTTTGTCTAGAATTGATTGTTTCATGTAGGAGCATTAATAGGCTGTGCGCTGGCATGTCGAATCACTGGCCCGTTTTTTCATGCAATGTCTTTGACTTTTTTTCACTCTGCAAGAATCTATGTAAAGAGCAGGGCTGATAAGGCAGACTTCCTGTTACATACTGAAATAAATGCAACAGATGTTGTTAACGCCATGTCTAGTGCAGAGGTAAGTTGCATCTAAAGGCAAGGTGGCTGAAGTCTTTTCTCTCCCACCTTGGCCAAACAGCTGCTCGAAGATCCCTTTCTGTATGTCAAACTGACAAGGGACCCGTTTCTCCTTCCACGTGAGCTCAGAGATTCTGTCTGGGAAAGGAGTCGTGATTAGTGTGTGTAAACATGTTCGCTAAGAGCCTTTTTAAAAGTATTACATATTTCCTAAGACACTTCCTTTGTAGCCCTATTCCATTATCTCCATCCTCTAGGATCAACAGAATTCAGTAATCCTCAGTATTCCACTCACAGATAGGCTGAGGCCAAAAGCAACAATGTCCAAGCAGAGCACAGTAGCACAGATAAAATAGATATGATGTCCCGCTGTTTTGTGTCACATTAGCAGTATTCTAAATTCAATTAAAAGTTGGAAAAAATCAAAGCAGGGAGCAGGGGCTTGGAAGTCTGCACTGCTGCTTCAAGCGCTCTTCTTTCCTGACTGGGGTACCTTCTGTGTGGAGCCTGCATGTTCTGTGGACATTTATATGGGTTTCCTCCAGGGGTTCCAATTTCCTCCTACCTTGCAGTAATATGCAGGTTCAGTGGCCTGGTGTCTCTATAGCGTGCCTGCGTACCTGTTTGTGTGTGCCCCCCTGTCCTTTCCAGTGTGTAGTTTCACCAGGAAAAAGTTACTTTATGGTGATGGATGGATCGTTGGGCATTGACAAACGGGTAAGTACTGATCTCCTCAGAAGGCGTCCATAAGCTTTTTGTGTCTGGATAAATTATGGTCACGTGTTTGTTTTTTTCCCCCAAAAGCTGTGCTGTACCTGGAGACCCCACAGTTTCCAGTTCCTTATGAAAAGCGAAAAAGGGGCTCGTTGAAAAGAGTCGTCATGCAATCTGTTCTCTGTGCTTCGTCCTGTAGGAGGCGATGGAAGCCCCAGGCTGGTGTCGTCTCTTTGTGACTCAGATCCTGCAGGACTTTGAGTGCGACACCTTCCTGCCTGAGATTAATTTAAACAAATACAGGCTTCTGCCAGAGTAAGTGGGGTTTTTCTCCGTAAGAGAGGGCAACATTGGGTCAGAAGCAGAGAGGGTGCTGATGTTTAGAAAGCTGAGCGAGCTCTGTCGCAGCGGGAACTGCCAGAGTTTCCAAAAGCACTGCGATGAAGATGGAGAACGTCGCTTGAAACCCCAGCAGGACGAAGAGAGCCAGCCAGCCCACTGAAGCCCACACACCGCAGTGCCACTGCTGGTTTACTGAGAGAGTGTCGTCACTCCCACAGCGTGCTATTAACTATTAACACAATTGCGTGTGTTTTTCAGACCTAATGCTTGTACGCTCAGGTCAGCACATTTTTTTCCTCTTACAGGTTTCCAGGTGTGCCATTGGAGGTTCAGGAGGAAAACGGGATTCGTTATAAATTCGAAGTCTATGAAAGCATTCAGAACTGACTCGCATTTCCACATAACTCTGGCATTGTCTCTTTTACACACTGAAGGCTTTTTGTTTTGTGCTGTGTGTTTTTTCTAAAAACACAATAAATTGATTGATTGATATCAACACTACTGACCATTTAGAACGGTAACTTTTTTGGCCTTGGAATTGAACACTGTTGTTAGTTTGGGGGCTGAAAAAGCAACAAACAAGCAACATTAAACTGCCAGCAGTCGAGACTCTTGGGGAAAGTGTATTTACATGACTGCTCAATGTAGCGGCCAGGGAAAACTGCTGTAAATGTGACTGTAAATGTCACTGTAGTTTCCACCCCCTTCAGCCCAGCGCCCTGTAGTTCAGTCCCTTTGCAGTACATCAATATTTCAGTGTGCTATTCAGAAATGAATTAGTTTGGTCTTAATGTTGATTTAAAAATACTCAGTGATGTTTCGCAACACAGTAGCTTAATTTTGTGCAGGCACTGTTCAATGTCAATTAAAGTCAGTGAGATACTGTTGTACAGCTGTGTTTGCTCATATGGGTTGTCTGTTTTGTCCTTCTCTCCCGTGTGCGATGGCAGGGTTTGTAGCTCAGAACCAACATGTGAAAAACAGATATTTATCCCAAATAGTGTTGGATATAACAAAAATAATTGGAGATTCTAATTTTAACAAAACTGCAAGTACACCAGTACAGGACCTAATGTGATATTTTTGGTTTCTTTTCAGTGTTTTCTCTTTTATATAAGAATGGTACAATATGTTTTCTGGGGGAAGGGGTGCAGGGGCATCCTAAAACTATCAGTTTTAGAAACAGTGCGCCTGATAGTTGTCATCTGAAATAGCTGAGGTCCCAACACTGCAATGCTGTGTATCAGATAGGATCCGCCTGGTGAGTTTGATGTTGGCTCCTGTTCTTCTTTTATGCACTTAACTCCCGAAGCAAAGATTTGACATTCATGATGTTTCGATACAACAATCAACTTTTAACTGTACTGGTGTCCTCTGGAAAAAATAAAGGGCGCTTCAGGGTGATCTAGGCTCAAAGCTGGCTGGGTGCATTTAAAAACAGAGCTTATTTGGTAATAAAAATAGACATGCTGGCTGATTGAAATGACATTTCTCAGTGTAAAGAGATGCAATCACTGCGTTCAGCTGGCAGCTCAAGCACATGTTTGTTAATAATTTTTCTTAATTGCTCTTTTGCAGCACACTTATCCTTATGGAAAATGGGGGCAGTTTCATAATGCCAGAGGTTTTTAAACACTCCAGTAAATTAGCTCTCCGGTTTGCCTCACAGTTTCGGTAATTTTAGCATTTACGTGGCTTGCAAATAAAAGTGTTTTTTTTTTTCAATCAGTCGCGACCTGGTTGAAAAATGGATCTCCTGAGCACCAAATGCCTGGTTATCTCCGTGTTGTTAATAATGGCATCAGGTACTGTAATGGGATGAAAGTCTGAAAGCGCCCTTATTAGAAACATTGCTTTTTACTAGACAGCAGCAATCGTTTCAGGTATAGAGCTTTATTTAATCAAAATGGGAGAAATCGCTCACTGTCCTGACGTCTTCAGAACCGACAATGACATGCAAGCCGGACAACTTGAGGAAACCAGGGAGAAGTGCCTTTGAGACGGAGAACAGGAGGTACTTCTGTACGCAAAGGGTGGCGGGAGGAGGGAATAAGCTGCTCTGCCTATTTCTGGAACTGAGCTCTGGCTGCTTTCAAGAAGCAGCTGGGTGGGATTCTTGAAATAATTACTTTGAAATAGTGGTCTGCTTCCCCCTTCTGGTTTTAAACTTACTTTCAGCACCTGAACGTTGTCCAACTGTATCTTCAGTTCAGAAGGATGCAGAGTTAGGGGGTTTTCTCTTTCTCCTCTACAGCGGTTTTCCCACTCCTTTCAGAGACGCCTGGGTTGGGTGATGGTTTCTAAGCGATATAAAGATTAAAATCTGTTTTAGATTTTAAAAGCCTTTTTTTAAGTAGCTTGTTATTTTTCAATTTGGTTAAAGCTGTATACATATAACTGTCTTTTAAGTTTAAATTTAAATTTAAAGTCGTCTCTCATCCTTTACCAGTCTGGGTTTTCAGATCTAAATCATGAATCCTGCCGCTAATCAAAAGCTGAAGCGGATCTAGCTGTGAATCTTAATGAGCATTTCGTCCCGGACGTTAAGAGAGCTGCCCGCACCCTTGTGTGTGTCTGGAGCTGTGATTGGAGCCAGGGAGGTTTCCTTGTTCTGTATCCCAAGGGACAACCGCAAGAAGCTGGGCTGCTGACTCCCATTGATTCGAGTGCGAATGAAGCACGCCTGCTTAGAACAGGCAGCCACACTTTCAATATGTCCTGTTGTAGCATG
The DNA here is from genome assembly GCF_040954835.1 of Lepisosteus oculatus. Classification (NCBI taxonomy): domain Eukaryota; kingdom Metazoa; phylum Chordata; class Actinopteri; order Semionotiformes; family Lepisosteidae; genus Lepisosteus; species Lepisosteus oculatus. The sequence goes on along the minus strand of NC_090698.1, from coordinate 69,947,957 downwards.
ACTCATTCGAAAGTACTCCATGATCTGGATTGCAAATGCATTCTGCTAAATTCATGCTGTTCCTGAGTAATACGGTATAGCATCAGGTGCGCAACTCCAGGCAGGTTTTTTTAGGTCTCTTTAACCCTTTATGGTCAGTAGCAGAGCTCTATGAACTGGGTTTAAATCTGGGCATCTGGCCTGGAAAAAACTGCTTGTACGATTCCCCAAAAGCTGATGTCAAAGTGCCTGCAATGATCAAGGATGGGAGAGTGAGAGTGATTATGAGTATCTTAGAAATGGTGGCACAGGTTATTGTCTGCAATGACAAATGTTGCACTTGTTATTTCGTTCGTGTTTTACTCTGAACCTTCTGCACACTGTTTCTCGAATTGAAGAGGAATGCGACTCAAGGATGTGTGATACCACGAGAGACCACCTCCCTGAGAGATGGTACTTTCGCCAAGGAATCTTAGAAGTTTTTTCATCTTGCCCCCTGCCTCAGATGGCGGACAGATGCGCAGCTCACAAGAGGCTAGAGGCCTGCAATCACCGGAGTGGCGATCAGCTGTGCAGCCTGCTCCAGCCCACATAAATAGAGCACCGAACCAGGAAGGATGAGTGACTTCTGGGAGAAGAAGTCTGTCCCTGCACAGGGTGATGCACTATTGAACCAACCTGCGGGATGAAGATCAGCTGTGCTTTTACCTCACCAGTCCCATAGGTTCAGTGCAGGCTGCTGGCTCACCAATGCAGTAACAGGGCATAAGGCTACAGTCCCTGGGCCACCTACACACATGTGCCTGAAGACACATGCCTGTGCCAGTGTCTTGACCATCTCAGACAGAACGTTATGATACGAGCTGCTACTGTATGTAGTTCCAGTGAATAAAGAAGTTTGACTTCAAGACTTGTGTGAGGGGGGCGCTCCTTTCCTCAGGATCCCACCTGGACCCTGTACTCCTCTTTTGAGCCGCCCCACGTGGCATCACAGATGGCTAAGAAGAGGTAGACCACATGCTGCAAAAACCTCGAAGATCAAGACAAGAGTCCTCTCCCTCCTTGAGAAGGGAGCAATGCCATGAGAGGGCAGAACGAGGGTTTTTCTCGGAGCCAGAGGGGAGATCTGAAATCTTTGCCACGGTCGAGGTGCGTACTCTGCAAAGCTGTCCTTCATGCAAAAGAAAATAAGAACTGCTTTTCTGAGTTACACCAGATAAAATGTTTTTTAATTAAGCTTTTGAGTCATTCTTTGTAGCTGAATCATTATTCTATGAATGTATATTACTCACCAGCCTTGAGAAATGTCTAAGAATAATTTATGTACTAATAAAACAATATAAGCACATCTTGTATAAAGCCATTTTGTATAACCTAATCACATCAGAATATTCAACATGGATATAAAAATGGTCTTTGTACCCTCTAAGCCTCACTGCCTGTAAATATTGAAACAATGAAAACCTTTCAGTTACTTTCTTGTCAGGAAGCATTCCTACAACATATGAGCACTTATATTTATACATTTATAAATGGTTAAATCATCAAAAGGTGAAGATCACTGGAAAGTGTTAAACTGGTCCAATTAAGCTAATATTGAACTCAATTAGGTCATCATTTCTCCAAAGATGTTTAATTAATCACTGGTTGTCTATGCATCATCTCTATTACAAATTGCTGTCTGAATTATCGTGTTTGTTGGTGCCCATCCACAGTTTTCTTTTATCTGATGAGCTAGAGGGAGCTTTACTTGATTCTCTGTTCATGGATTAGCAATCCATACACCGTCTCCTAGACAAATCAAGCATTTCCATCAAGACTGACCCTTCGCTGATTAATCTGAACAATGTTTTGAATTTAAAATGCATCTGAGCAATTTCTTCCACAGTGCATACCTTGAGTGGCGTTCTGACTTAATTTAGGGTTATCTCATTATACTGAGATTACAGCTGAGTGCTGGGGAGCTCATCCACACACCTGTATGAATAATAAACAAGTTCTTAACATTTCAGTTGACACAATGGGTTGTTATTAGCTATCTTGGAAATGCAGGCACCTGGAAAATGTATATTTAGACTCTGGGATCACCGATTTTACAATTACTGTCTAGTTTGTCAGCCATTTGGGAAAGAAGGGGTGAGCCAGTGGCCAATTAATCTGCCCTGCTCTGATAAAACACAACACAAGAAAATATCACTGTCCCCCCCCAGTCTTTTTAATCTGTGTCTGTAACTGCTGCATTGGATGGGCTCATTCAAGGTTCTTAAAGTTAAGATTATAACAAAATTATTTTAATTTAATCCCTGTTTTGGGTCATATAACATTTTCCTAACCAAATACATCTTGCCACGAGAAGAGCCATCTGTTACAGTTAAAGTAGTGCTTTCCCAATGTAGTTGATGATGAACTGTCGAGCTGAGTAATGGTTTTGGAGAGCAAGAATGGAAATAGTGGACCACAGCACAAAAGCTGAGTTTGGCCTCGAGTCTTTTAAAGGAATGTCCACAGCTTTCATCATAACCAAGGATCTCGGACACTCAAACACTAGCAGGAGATGCTCTGATGTGCACGCAAGCCACTTGCTTTAGCACTGAGACACCACACAGGGGGCGCTGGAATTCAGCACCCGGCTGCCAGTCCATTCCAGTGTGGAATTGTGCTGAGCTTCCCGGTGCCTCATGGCAGTGCCTGGCACTGGCCCAAAGTTTAAGAGGAGGTGGCAAACAGTACGTTAAATGTGCTGTTGACTCCCAGGTAGATGTGCACGCCTTTCACATTTTGGTGCAGAATCCGTGTTGCACCTATCCCAGCGTGCCTTTTTTATTCCTGTGTTCTTGAGCCTGGTTGAGCTCAGTGTATTAAGAAAAGGCCGGCTCGGTGAGGGTGAGGGCTCCTTAGACGCCATCGATGTAAAGTCACGTGGCTCCTGTCCTGAGACAGGCCTGCTGGTCGGGCCCGATAGGGACAGTAATTAGAGGTGATGTGTAAGGCACCAGTCACTGATCCCTCCTGGTACATCTCTTCCCCCTCCGTGATCGAAAACATCAGGCCTTTCATTACTCCTGTTCTTCTTTCACTTCCATTAGCGGCCAGCCATTTACTGGTCATTCCGGGGATCAAAGTAACCTAATCAGAGACTTATATATAGAACAGAAGTAGGACATGGCAAAATCAGGGCCGTGTCATTTGAAAACTGAAAAATGTATCACCGGAGTTTCACATACTTACTTTATTTAAAATGATTTTTTTTAAGCATACTGAATTATCGCAAGATGGATAAACGTTCAAATCAAATACATTTTTTTTCTGACAGACAAAAATAGCATAAACTCAGAAATTGTACTGTCTTGTTTCTTTTCTGGGCTATGTCATAATGAGGTCCGTTTTAAACCTGCTTTAGGTAATGGCCACATTTTTTTTTCTGTCCGTTCTAGTCATGAAATTGCAAATTGCAGACACCAGGATCTCTGTAACCGCACAGGGAGATCGGCGTCAGGATAGGAATGTCCCAACAATGATTTTTACATCTCCGTTTTAATGGAAACTGAAATGAATGAATGGAAATACACCGGGGTGGCAACAGTGCAGTGGCTAGCATTGCTGCAGCCCGGTGCTGGGCTCCATGCTGGACCTGTGGTGCTGTCTGTGTGGGGTGTGTACATTCGCATGGGTTTCCTCTGGGTGCTCCGGTTTCTTCCCAGAGTCCAAAAGCATAGTGGTAGATGACTTAGCTCCTTGGAAAACTGGTCCCAGGTGTGAGCGCACGCGCGCGTGTGTCTGCCCTGCGCTGGGCCGGTGTCTCGCCCAGGCTGTACACTGCCTGGTGCCCGTTGCTTGCCAGGATGGGCTCTGAACGAAAGAAGCACTCGGAAAAGGGATGGATGCTTGAAATACACTGAGAATTCTAGGAAAATACAACTGCCGAAAACTTGCAGAGTTATCATCAGGAAATTGACCATCTTTTTATTTTAGCAGGTACACGGACAACTGTCATCGGTAGGGTTGATCAACAGAGGGAAAGTCAAAGGCTACTGCATTTTGTGGCCTCCACTGGAATACCAGTTGTGGATGCATGTTTTGTCGCAGACTGCAGGGGCTGTGTTGTGTGATTTCCATTCTTCTCGTCGACTCTGTATCTGCACGTACTTGTTCACTGGTCTCTGAGCTCTAGATGCCACACTGCCTCCCAGCTCATCCCACAAATATTCAATGGCGCTCAAGTGCGGGAAGCCAGGGCGTACACAGCAGCGCGCTGTCCCACTCTCGTCTCCACTCCTCATCGCACTCATTACCTGACAGTGGAGTGCTCATTCCAGCTCCCTCCAGCTGGCTCCCAGCTTCCACTTCACCAGTCCCCAGCTCTCCAGTCCCACCTTGCTTCACAACTACTCCATTCTCATTCTGGCGCTCTCCCACATTCTCTCTTCTCTAACCCCGCCGGCCGATCCGGTTTGGCCAGGGACGCTTCACTATAATCGACCCAGCATCTCTGACGCCCTAGCAGCCGGGTTTGCTGTTTCCTTCCTTGCCCTCCCCCGTCAGCCTCAGAGACTATGCATCCATCTGCAGGCTCTTAGTGCGCATGCTGAACATGAGACTCAGCCTGTTCTATCTAGACTCCACTCTTGCATGTATGTTGGAGAAATGATACCCTGCTACCTTGCCAAGGGACACCTCACTCCTCCAGGTGTTAATGCCTCAGGTCACACCCTAGTCCAGCAAAGCTGACCCTATTCATTGAAAGCATACATCTTCTACATTGGACCTGGAAAAACAAACTACCCGTGGTAGCTGTCTGTCTGTCTGTCTGTCTGTCTACTGTTGGCTGTCTGTGACCATGACCAGTCAGGAGGATGATCTTTATCCGCTGGATGTTGTCATACTAGGTCCCAGGAACTGACATCGGTCACTAAAAGAGGTGTTCTGCAGCCACTAGACACTCCTGGCCAGACTATCGCATCTATATCCAAAGTCTGTATACTTTATGTTTCTAATGCATTTTTCAGTGTACAGTATCTGTTTTTGAAATGCCTTGATGTCCTCATTATGGACGGCACCCTAAATGTAAACTGGTACTCTCTCAATCACATTGTCCTCTTCCCATCGATTACGTTTTATGTACCCACAGCTCACTGAAGCTGTTGTCCTGAGGCATGAAACTCTGCAGGTTCAAGCCCGAGCAGCCTGCACAGTTTGTTATGCGAAATCTCAAGGGCAGCGCTGGAGAGAATTCACGTGGCAGGAAGGTGTTTGTGTTGGTGAGGAGTTTACTCTTCCATCCAGTGCGGTGATTTGTGCTTTTTCATTCCTTCTGAAATTGCCTACCTTTAAAAATAGTTCAAGTAGGGAGCTGTGTCAGCGTGCGTAGGCTGCAAAGGAACAAGTGCAGGTTTATTCCCTGCTGAAAAGAGAAGAGAGGAAACAAAGTTCTGGCTGAGCAGAAAGGAAACAATGTTCTGGCCTTCTTTGGGTGTGAGTGCTCCACAGCCGAAACGTTGTGTTTTCTTTCTTGACAATTAATTTCGTAATTTTTTTGGCGAAAAAAATTAGATGTTTTCTCATTCTTCCGAGGCCTCATTAAGAGTATTGTGTACAATTGTGCTCACCACAGGAGGCGTTTTGTTACCCGCAGGAGTAACAAAGTGTGGAGTATGGATCAAGCTATCCAGGCGTGTTATTGAAGCCGATACCCTGGACACCTCTGTCAAGAAACACCTGGATGACATCTGTAGGTCATCTAACTTCTAACTACTAAATACCAAGACAGGGCGAATGGGCGCCTCTCGTTTGTAACCTTTCTTATGTTATTATGAAGAGCTACATTCGAGGAGCTCTCACAAGCATAGAGAATGAATAGAGTAAAGCTAAAAATGTGGTTAACTGATAACTGTCACGGTCGACATCCATCCCCTAGGGGGCACTCCACTACTCTCTTCTCCCTACCTCCTTGTGATTCTGTCCTCCCGCTGTGTCTTGTTTGCCTCTCCATTTAATCCCAGCTCCTCCCATGCCCAGGGCTCAGCATTGGCATATGGATGTCATGAGGTCCGCCTGGCACCAGGGCGCCCCATGTCCGTGGCCTGTAGGCATAGGCCTCATCCCCGACATCTCCCGCATCCTGGGCCCGGGGCTTGGAGGGCCTCACCCCGTGATCCCTTAGTCTTGTCGAATCTCTGTTTCCCCTTCCCGGGGATTTTAACCTTGCGTCGTCGCTGGGTGGACTACTGGACTGTGTCCTGACTCCTTTTTGGATTGGATACCTGTGTCTCTTCCAGGGTTCCCCGTCTCATGAACTGTCCCTGTTTCTGCATGAATAAATCCCTGCTTCTTTGCTCCTCAGTAAGTCTCCTTTTCCTCCAGACTCTACCGCTCGCACTGGGTCTGATTACAAGCCCAGGACGGAGTGCAGGAGTAAACCCTCACTCCAGCTGGTGCTTGCTCAGGAAAGTAGAGACTTGATCCCGTGGTTCTGATGTCAATGAACCTGCATCATTGACAGCTCAAGATGAACTGTGTCACTAAACACAATTATCCAGTAATGTAATGTGGCCATAATGGGTTGAATCCAGTGTTTATGGACAATTTTCTTTTGCAGGTGTTAAATTCCGACAATTCAATTTTTTAATTGCATTGCATTAAAACCGCCCACTGAGTCAGGCTAAGTAGACTTTTTTTATTTTGTGTAAATAACAAAGGGTTTTTTAGGTTTCTCTATCAGCATGAACAGGCACACCAAAGACCTGACCTAAGATACCTGGACATCCGGTAAGCGGAAAGCTGGCAATATTACTCTGATACTGCGCTGGCAATATTAGAGTACGCACCGCATTACCATAATGGCAGCCACCTCTCATCTGTTCCTTTACAGAAATAAAGAATAACACCTTCCAGGACAAGAAAAGGTGTCGGTTTTCTTATTTAAAATAATGTCAGAATCAAAAAAGAAGTCACAAGCTGATTGTTAAAAGAAAAGGTCCCGCATCTCCCCTCACAAAAAAAGAAGTCATCTTATCTGAGTAAAGAAACTGGTTCTTCTGGGACTGCAAGTTGTACATATGAGACAGGTTGTGAACTTATAATAAGCAATGTCTGGCTATGCCAGTTTATCAGTGTAAATACCTTTGTGTCATTCACTAGATAGGAGTTACCCTGCCATAACACACTTTCGATTCTTCAGAAATAAAACCTGCTGTTATATCCTTGTCAGACAGCCAATGTGAAGGAAGCACAAAGCACTCTTTGACATCATGTATTTAATACACTTCCACTGTTCAGTTCAGTACCAGTGTGCTGGACAGGGCAGTGGAGAAACTTTGCCGGGGCTCCAGCTCCACCTGAGGGGACACCCTCCTTCCTCTGCTGTCCGGCCCCTCTTTAGGGACAGCGTAAAGCCCATTGGATGGCTCCAGGCTGTCAATCACCACTGAGACCACGCCCCCTCAGGTCTTATCAGACCTCTGCGCTGAGCAGGAAAGCAGACAACCTGACTCCCTCCAGCTGACTGCCCACTCTCATGCTGCCTGTAATTGCAGTACCTGTCACATTTACAGTCAGAGCTGTGGGCTTCTGTTACAACCCCGCCATGTGAAACATCAAGTGTTTTGTTTTTGAACCAGTAGTTTTAGAGTAGAGTTCTACCCCACTCATACACACACAGACACACTTCACTCCGGGAAAGATATCCATTTCTTGTCCTTTTACCCCTAAGTATAAGACTTACCACAAACCTCAAAGCTGGATTACCTTTTCATTTGGCAAGATGTAACATGCAACAAGCCGGGGACTGAAGTGCTCTGCACAGGATTCATGACGAAGCTACACTGGTAAGTGCCTCATTACTCACATTTTTAAACTATTCTACTTGCAGCTGTTGAACAGGTAGAGAAGTAGTATGTGTGGTCTCTCTAAAACCTCAAGAAATCAGGATCTGTCTTGCACTATGTAAACTCTGGTACAATAACAGCCTGCTATAATATTGGAAATACAATGTAACATTTCCAGCTTACATTTTTTTTTTAACAATTGGGTGAAGGTTATCTCTAAATGTCTCTGAAGTCCTGTCTTTACTGTTTATCACCTGCCTCACAGTTCCTCACTGTGGTTGTGTTTCATACTCCTGTTAGTTATGATGTCCTCGTAGCTCAGAGAGATGACTGATACACACAGATGGTGTGGGTTGATCACTTACTCTGTGGAAACAAGCACACAGTACTGACTCACATTATATCTGCTGTTAGTGCACACTGAAGAGAAGTGTGATAATTCAGTACAATTCACAAAGAACTTTGCAAATCCAAATATCTATATTGCTATTTTAACAAACACAAAGTTGGGATGACACCAATGCAAATAAAATCCCAAGGTTTATTCTTTCAGGCAATGCAATCTGGAAATTGTATCTGAAAAGACACACCTATAAAAACATAAGAAACACAAAGGTGTCATTTGACATTTCTAGCTTATTTGATTTTTAGCAGTCCATTGATAATATGATCTCATCATTTCATTCAGCCATTGTACCAGCTTCATCAACATGGCTGGGCAGCTTGTTCCACACTCCCACCACCCTTTGTGTAAAACTTTCCCACTGTTCTCAGGTTTAAGTGCTCTTCCCCATATTTTCCATCTGTGTCCTCTGGTTCACGTTTCTCTTTTGCTTCTAAATGAGTCCTCTTCTTTGACTTTAAGGATTTTGAATACTTGAAACAGGTCACCTCATAGTTTCTCCGTTCACCTAAAAAGATTCAGTTCGTTTAGTCTGTCACAGTAGGGCATTCCTTTGATTCATGCCAGGAATGTATCTTTGTCTCCTGACTAATCCAGGAACAGCAATTTCTTTATATAACATGGTGACCAAAATTGCACTCAGTATTCTAAATGAGGTTTCACTAGTGTATCATTCAGTTTAAACAGAATCCCTTAATTTAAATTATATGCTTACACTGTCCTAACATTGTGATTTCCTTTTAATTCCTTCCCCTCATTGTTTTGAAGATGTAAATGATGCGTCAACAAAAACACTTAGTCTTTTACATAAGTAGCCTCTTCTAGCTCAGTGTTTCTCCTTTTGTATTTATCATTCATGTTATTGCTACTTTCTCATTTGCGTTAAATTAATTTAAATCTTTTTGATTTTTGTTTTGCTGCCCCCAAAAGCATCTGCTAATCTTCCTTGGTATGATCTGCAAACTTGACTAGTTTAAAAACCAGAATTTAGATTATCAATATAAATGAGGAGGAACAAGATTGCCCACTGCCTGCAATTTGACAATAACTGCTTCAAATAATCATTTATTTTTTTAAATTATATTGTATGCTCTGCGACTTTCATTGACGTTGTTTGCCCTGCCCTTTATAATTCAATTTTCACCTTTCCCCAAAACCCCTCATCATTAAGATGATTCTAGAAGATATATTGCTCTATGAGTACTTGTTTTGGTTCTGTCATGTTTTCGACAGATGGGTGGTACATGAGGAATTTGTCAGTCAAGAGGTATTACAAATTGTAAGAGGACAGACTAAGATCGTTGTGTGGTCCACATTACCCAGAAGTCTGTGGGGAAGGAATGGCTGCCCTCAGTCACCTGACCAGTTTTGAGAAGGTGATTGGTTAGCTGATACTTTAAAACACAGGAAGCAGGAAACAAGAAGGTCAGTTAACATCTGCTCTCTTTCTCTGGAAGATGGTAACCACCTCAGCTCCTGAGGGGACAGCATACTGCTGTTGACTCAGAAGTGATTTCAGTGTCACGGTTGCAACAACGCTTGTTGCTGTGATTGTTGTCTGGACTTCAGGATTTGTAATCGTGGTGTTCCGAGAGCTGTGGCCTTGAGCATTGACTCTCTGTTCTGATGTTTGACTGATGTGAGGTGTAGCTGTTGGGATAGTGTTTTACTTTCTCCAGCCACCTGGGAACAGCTCCTCTGTCACTTTCTCTGCCTTGGTGCTCTGACAAATTGGGATACATTACCTAACTTGTGGTTTTCTCTCAGATTCTTTTTATTTGAAATAACTCCACAATTGCAGTGCATAAGTGAATAACTGAGCACACAAGGGACTTAACTGGGGACTCTACACATTTAGAGAAGCCATTGGTAATCACTGACCTTTGATTGAGGTTTGTGGATCATCACTCCTGCTGCTTTTCCGGGCACACATTAGCTTTTCACAGGCACATGAAAAGAGATTTCCCTGCCTGTTTCAGGAGCCTCACCGCAGTTCACAGAGAATGGTCAGCCTTCTGTGAAAGAAGAAGGGGTTTGCTCCATGCTTAGGAAAAATGGTTAAAAATACTCCGGGGAGGCGCAGTGGGAAGCATTGCTACCTTTTAGTGCTGGGGCCCCGGGTTCGAATCCTGGGGTGCTGTCTGGGTGGAGTTTGCATGTTCTCCCCGTGTTCCTGTGGGTTTCCTCCCACAGTCCAGAAACATACTGGCAGGATAATTGACATGGCGAGGTTGACTCTGGTGGGATTGTTTGTGTCTGTGTGTGCCCTGTCATGGACTGGTGTCTCGTCCGAGGCGTACCCTACCTCGTGTCAATTGCTTGCTGGGATAGGCTCTAGCCCCCCAGTGACCCTGAATGGGATAAAGCAGTTTGAAAAGGGACCGATGGATTAACTCATCTGATTAAATTTGTGTTTTTCTCATTTTAATTTTAAATTTCTAAATTTTCCTGAAAGCTTTCAAATTTCTTTTTGCAATTTTCATAAGAAGAAAAAAAGGTGGCGGGTGTTTTACATGCAAACATTAGTTCACCTAGCCGAAAGAAACACAAGGAATATATCCCGTAATTTGAGGGCACAGTTATATTTTTCAGTGCATAACTACATTTAAAACATCAGCATTACTCAGCAGGTAAACAAATAACTGGTGTTGGGCAAAACATCACTATAGAATATTCCAAGCCTATCGAAGGAAATGATTTCCAGAAGGCAAAGTGGCGCTCATTTAGATGATACAGCAGGGACGTGTCAAGGGGTTTAATTGCTCAGCAGAGTGAAAAAAACTGATGAGCCTTCAACAAGTGTGATTCAGTTGTTGTGAATTTATTTTTCTCTTCCATGGAAAAACACAAATCACAGAGAAATGATGCACAGCTTTGTGTGGGTACCAACCCGCTGTAAAACATCAGCAACCACAGTGAGATATTATATTATAAAACTCTGTAATGTTACAAAATAGAAGTTCAGGAAATATTATTCCAGGAGATCCAGGACCAGGGCTGGAGACCCCTGATTCAGGGTGACCTGTAAGACTAACTGGACTGGGGCTCCCCAGGACCAGGGCTGGAGACCCCTGATTCAGGGTGACCTGTAAGACTAACTGGACTGGGGCTCCCCAGGACCAGGGCTGGAGACCCCTGATTCAGGGTGACCTGTAAGACTAACTGGACTGGGGCTCCCCAGGACCAGGGCTGGAGACCCCTGATTCAGGGTGACCTGTAAGACCGACTGGACTGGGGCTCAGTGATTCGTTTATCTTATTCAAGGCAAACTCAGGGTGAAATATACAAATGTTCTTTAGTAGCTCCCTAAATCTCCTCTTAAAGAAATCTGAAACCATTGTAAATGTACTCTGTGCACAGTTATTAATGGCAAAAAACAGACACTGGAGTTAAATTTGAAACATTTTCCTGTTAGCTCTGTCATCTAACATCAAAAACATTTATTACCACTTGTCTATTGTAATCTATAAGCAAAGCAATGTTTCCTCCCGCCCCAGTAAGAAAATAGACCAAAGTGGGCTAAACTCAGAAGGGAATTATCTGATGAAGCTAAACGGAAAAGACAAATGCATAAATCCATTGTTATATTGTTTTTCTCCAAAATATATATTATGATCATTTTCATAAATGATGGGTGGATATAGATTTTAGCTCAATAAAAATTGACTTTTCTCTTTCCATCAGTTTAGTCGGTTATTACGTTAGTTGTACTAAGCGGTGCCTGACTGTTTGTGGTGTTGTTTTATTTTTTCAGCTGAGACACAAACAGCAGGTGACTAATTACTCACAGGAGCAATGGGGATAATCAGTTCAGCTGACTCAATATAAGCTTTGAAGGTGCATTTAGAAGACCCTTAAATAAATATGTTTATAAAGCAGAATAACAGTATTAACCCATCATGATTAGAAGTCTTTATTTTAGACTGCAAAATTAAGCCACAGTGTCTTGAAATACACCACTAACAGAACACCTTCCTAGACATAGTAAGAGATGTATATGCAGCGGAGGTGTCACAATCCTGGTCCCAGAGCGACAGCATATCCAGGTTTTCTAGATCTCTTCAAAGCAGCTGCACCTTAGGAGCTGGGAGAAGCTGTTTAACTGGTCCAGGTAGGCCAGTAATCATCTGATTTCAGTTAAGAACTGAGCTGGAATGAAAACCTGCACCTGCCCTCCAGAATCAGGATTGTGCATCCCTGTATATTGTATATATTGTAATATTCTATCAATAATATTATTCATTAGATACAGTAGGATTCTAGTGGTAAAATTGTCAGTCTTGTTCCTAGGGATCTTAGTGCTTGTCATTTCACCCAACTCTCACCCATCTAACTGACCAATAACTGAAATTATTATTTTCCTAATTGAATTGAACAGTTTTGCATTGCTAAAAATCTCATTCTAAATGTTTACAGGGCACCATGACAAAACAATCTCGAATATTTTCAGACCTGTAAGGAATGAAAAAGAGCTATTATCCAGATACATTTAATTAAGTAATTGAGGGCAGACCCTGTACTGAGAGATCAGATTCCCCAGGTCTAGACCTAGAGAGACTCAAGCCTTTGGATTTTAGAATCTTAAAAGCCTTGAACAGCAGCTAAAGATTATTTTATTCTTGCCCAAATAAGCAAATCAATCATTCCTGCAAAGAACCAGTCAGCAAAGAGAAATGGTTTAGAAGGTCCATTGTCCAACAGAGTTATCGCATTATTCCAGCACACTGTGCAATAGAGATGGGATTTAAAATGGACTCCCGAATTGAATGACCGGCTCTGCAAACTATTAAAAGTTTGCTAGATCGGTCTCATTGTTTAAAGCAGTGCAAGGCTGCAGCTCAATCCAATGTAACACCTTCACATCAAAGCGTTAAAATACTTCTTTTCAGGTGTCCCCTTTTTGGGACGTGTTCTCAGTCCTTCATTCATCCCGTGAGGTACATTGTTTCCCTACCATGATTCCCCAGCTCGGAATCTGGTGCAGATCAGCTTACTCGCTGGCCCTGCTCCTGCTGAAGGTGCCCGGGAATTCGGAGTTACTCCTGTAGTCTAGCAAGTTCCCGCAGAGCAGGGACGACAGCCCTCTCACCCTCTTGTCCGTCCCACTGGGGCGTTTCACGTTTAGGTCGATCGCATGGGAAGAAAGTGAAACTCCCAAAGCGAAGCAGCGAAGTATCGGCAGCAGTGGAGGAGAACTGAAGGTCGGAATACGACCAGACATAACGCTCTTTCCTTTCACAAGCATTCCTGCACACAGAAGCCCACTCCATCTTTTCTACACATTCCTCACCTTGAGTTTTTAATCACCTTCAACAAAGAGCTTTGAATGGCAGGATATTATTTTGAAAAGAGTCATTATCCCTGCAGTCTTACTCCCACACACATTGTATCTACGCGACAGGCTGCAGTGAGGTCACATTTAACCCTGACCCTTTCAGCGCTTTTCAATGTCTTCCTTTCTTTTCCCGCATTTATACATTTCTTTAATTTTCGTGCGCCAAGACATGACATTCTACCAGCAGAGAAAGACTTTCTGAAAGGTGCGGAAGCAGACAATGAGCTCTTGACGAGAGGTACCGCGGCTCGCGGCTCAGCTGATATATCCTGATCAGACTGGGCTTTTGTTTCCCAACCTAGAAAACTTTCCGTCGGGTTAAAGGACAGCGATTTGAATAAACCTGAAACGAAAGTGGACTCGAAAAGACATCGTCTGCCGCGGTTCTGATGTTTTCTAATGTTTCCATCGAAACGTCTTCACAGGCCAATAGATTGTGCTCCCTGTCCTCCACCAATTCCACCGCGATGGAAGTCATTTTAGTCGGGAAAAAAAAAAGCCATCAAGGATAACCATGCTAAAATAGATGACAGTACAGCGCAGTGCACTCTGGAACCGACAGCCAGCCTTGAAGGCAGCGCAGGTGAAAACCATCTGCCATACTTCCAAAAGGGAACATTCAGTGATTAGCTCAAATAGATTACGTGTGAACTTACAAGGTCAGACGTATTATCAATAAGCTAAAATAAGATTGTATTTCATTTTCAAGGTGACTCCCGGGGCTTGGGATGTAGAGAACCAGCCTACCCGACGTTGGGAGGTCTCCCGTTGCTACTTTGTGCTCTAGGTGGAACAAGACGTGGGGGGAAAGGTTTGGGGACTGACAGGCATCTCATTCCTGGTTTTGCTCAGGTCCTGCTGCGCCGTGCGGATGAAGCTTGAGGCCCTGACCGGGTAGCCAGGATGGAGGACGCCATGGAGGTGCGGACAGACGGCAACTCCCTGCTGAAGGCCGTCTACCTGAGCCGGCTCCGCCTGACCCGCCTGCTCCTGGAGGGGGGCGCCTACATCAACGAGAGCAACGACCGCGGAGAGACCCCGCTGATGATCGCCTGCAAGACCAAGCACGTGGACCAGCAGAGCGTCGGCAAGGCCAAGATGGTGAAGTACCTGCTGGAGAACAACGCCGACCCCAACATCCAGGACAAGTCCGGGAAGACGGCGCTCATGCACGCCTGCCTGGAGAGGGCCGGGGTGGAGGTGGTGTCCTTGCTGCTGAAGAGCGGCGCCGACCCCAGCTTGGAGGACCACTCCAGCTGCTCCGCCCTGGTCTACGCCGTCAATTCGGACGACAAGGAGACGCTGAAGGTCCTGCTGGACGCGTGCAAGGCGCGAGGGAAGGAGGTGATCATCATCACCACGGACAAGCTGCCCTCGGGGAGGCAGATGACCAAGCAGTACCTGAACGTCCCTCCTCCTCCGGATCTGGAAGACCGCCACTCGCTGGTGCCCTGCATGTCCCCCTCGGAAATCGAGCTCAAGACCTCTCCGGTAACCTCCGAGCCAGAGAAGCACATCTTCAGCTTCAAGGAGCAGTGCCCCCACGCCGCCACCACCAACGCCAACTCCCAGCCGGGCTCCCCGACTCGGAAGCCCAGCCCAGCCAGGGGGGTGGCGAAACTCCTGCACCTGCAGCGGCTGCACTCCGAACCCTGGCTGAAAATCCCCCCCTCGCTGCTGCTCCTGCAGCAGAACAAAGCCACCTCCCTGAACGAGGACCTGCCGGACATCACCCCCGAGGAGGAGCTGTCCCTCAGAATCAACGGCCTGGCCTTCCCCAAGGCACCCATCGCCCGTCACCAGAGCATTGATGTCAAAGACGCGGGCGGCCTGAGTAAGACGTTCGAGCAGTCTCCCGGCGGGGGAGGGGGCGTGTCCCGGAAGATGTCCTACGATGAGTTACACTCGCTACACTCCGCCTCACACCCAGACATCAGCCGCAATTGCGGCGCCATCCCTGTGGACAAGGACCCCGACTGCATCCAGAACCTGGCTGTCTCCAGCCTGAGGAACATTGTACAGAGGAGGAACATCGGGATGGACCACTACAGCTCAGACTCCCAGCTGCCCATGTACACCAGCCACGCGGAGGACGGCAAAGGCCTTCTGGAGAAGAAGAAGCTCGTCTCGGTGCACCACTCCACGCTGTCTGGGTCCCGGGAGTCTCTGGAGAACGTGTCTGCTGCTCAGGTGGCTCGGAGGCACCCAGGGATGTTGGAGCGCAGGGGGTCGGGAGCCTTGCTCCTGGATCACATCTCCCACACCAGGCCAGGATACCTCCCCCCTCTCAACCCCCACCACCCCATCCCGGACATTGGGGCCATCAACAGCAACAGCAGCAAGCCAGCCAGCGCTGTCCCTGGGGGACCCAAGCCCCTCATTCCCTCGGCTCCCACCTTTCCCAAGGATCTCAAGTCCAAGAAGATGCTGCTGCGGAGGCACTCCATGCAGACGGAGCAGATCAAACAGCTGGTGAACTTCGAGGAGATTTTTGGTCATTAATAAGACACCGGCACCGGTTTCTTGGTGCTCCACGGCAATCTGTGTGCTGCACTTTTACGGCGTTTCCACTGTGTTATCACACATTCCTCTCATGCTTTCTAAAAGGGGTTCCGCAATTCGCCATGAACTCATCGAACTGCTGTGTACCCTAACAGGCTTTCACAACACAACGTATCTTTGTAGGTGCTAAAGCTGCTGCAGTGATTCCAACGAGATTCCGAAAGCCTATAATTCTTTTCTCACATTTTCAGAATAATGACTTAAAACTGTTGATTGGCCAAATATCATCATTACGATGGCTTGTTCTGACAGCGAACACTTAACCACGGTAGCAAGTGCTGCACCTTTGAAAGGTTTGGCAGAAATATCAGAGAGGCAGGCTCTTCCACTCCTCTGCTTTACGGGCCCTCCCACCGATCTTTCTGTCTAGTGGTGACCTGATCAGACTGGGGGTAGATCTGTGCCCTTCCTGCCTGTTGGTGACATTCATACAAGTTGCAAGCAGACATGTGGGTGGCAAGAGTAATCTCCCTGCAGCCTCGCCAGTTTCAGCAACAGAAAACTAAAATATCATGGCAGGAATATTTCTTGAAGAGGTGTTTGTGAATCGTCTTGTGAGGAAATAAAACTGGTTAGCACGAGTATAAAATCAAAAAAGAAGATTAGATGCATCACATTAAAGGAACAGACAACAGAACAAGCTTTCCAGTGGTAATGGCAGTGTGTTGTGTCTTTTAAATGTTCTTTGTTTCTTTCTGCAGGATATTTCCCAATAGATATGTGCAGAGCATTCAATACAAAATGCTACAGTGATGGAGTAGATAAAGTGAAGTCATGCGCCATCCGCTTAAAACAGACAACAGCTGGAATGCACAACATTTCAGGAAAGTTTCTAAAAAGCATGACGGCGGATGGAAGCTAGTTAGATGTGGCGGTAGAAAGGACAGTCCTGATCAGCAATGGTCAAAGAGCTAAAGGCTAAGAGACCGCTGGGAGCCCAGAAGGCATCAGTTCTCAGTCTCTTCAAACTGTAGCCCAGCTGACAGAAACACTCTGTGTTCCCTTCAGAGCTAAAGCCATCCACAAAGATACCATCCGTGACACCGTGCCTAATAATGTGGCCGGTCACTCCAATCATACCAGCTATAGAAACCAACGCAAAGCTGTGTAAAACCGGAGTGCCGCAAAGTGCTTTAAACAGAAGATGGGAGCAATAAGAAGAATTTAGAGGAAGATGATTGCTGAGCCAAGTGGCATCTTATGCTGTTCCATTCCCCACAACATCGATGGACCATCAGAAAGATTAAAAACAAGAAGGTGACATGTTCTTCATCTTGCTCATTCGGTTCAAAGTAAGTCCTAGAAGCTTAACCTCCAAGACTTCGACACTATCTATATTTCCTTTTGTAAAACTGCCACCAACTTGTCTATTGTGTGACATCATGCTGAACACAGAGTGGGGGAAGTTGCTTTTCAGCGGTAATCCATGACAGTGATAAGTTAAGGTCTTTTAAAACAAACAGGAAGTCGAGAGCTAACTTTAATAAGTCATCAGTTACAGTTATCTTTGTAGTGTGTGTATAGTTACTATGTAAAGTAACATTTTATTCTTAAAATCGATTTAGAAAAGTTATCCATTGTAATGGAAAACTATTTAAAAGTAACTTTCACCAACACTAGCTAAATATCTAACAGCGCAGTGCTGTACCCCATAAATCTCCTGAACGTGGCTTGCTAAAGTCACAATCCCCAATATACTGTAGTGTACAACACTGAACAACGCTTACCCCTGATTCCAGCTTTACATACAATCTAAAAATGAAACTAAAAGCACACATCCAAAATCAACAGAACATCATTATAATTGCACATCTGCTTATAAAGGTTTATTCCTTCACTGGGAGATTCTGAGAGTCGATGGTATTTTCAGTTCTATTTATAAAAATGGTACACAAATGGTCATGCCCTCTGTGCTTGCATCCTGATGGTGTGATGGGAAAGGTTTTCAGTAAGCGGTGCCCAGATTTGATTTCCTCATACAGCCTTAGTGCAACGGGTTTTGAGAAGTGTTTGGTCTTATTATGTTTGATAGCGGCAAAATACAGTTTTCCTTCCTCTCCTGCAAAATGAATGGCCCAAACACTGCCCACCTGCCTGCTCTGGAGTGTGAGTAGAGGAAGAGCAGCAACAGCGAACACGTGGTGACTCACCGCTGACCGCTGACCCCTCCTGTTCAAGCCGTTTGTTTATTTACCAATGTAGAAGCAAATACTTAGGTTGTTTTATTGCTTTTTAAATGATGCTGTTCATCAAAGAACAGCACAGCCATAGCTAATGCAGAGATGCAATATCGTTGAAGGCACTGTACGGGGGATTTGGAGTGCATAACAAGTGTCTGTTTCTATTGACATATTGCAGAGGTGACAACCAAAAGCTGTTTTTGAAATAAAAGACTTTACTGCACCAATTTTTTTCTCTGTTTCTGCAGTGTCCTTCCTAAATCTGCAAAGAAAATCTGCATCCAGCATAAAAACCTTTCCCTGAAATTAAACAAGTAGATGTGGAAGGAACTAGATTACATTTAGATGAACTAAAGGTTTTCACAGGTGTATGTATAGAGAATTACAGCAGTGATAATAAACTGTATAGCTTATTTAAAGGCAATCATTTCAAAGTGTTTACAGCAAACATTGGTGAGACAACTTGTGAATGTCATTGCAAAATGAGTATTAATAATACATGTTTAAGAAGTATAAGCTAAACATGTTTGTAAAAACATGCATGTAAGAAATTACAGACGTATCTGAAGGAAAATTAATATATCCAATACAATATATTTGTGCATAATAAATCTATATTGGAAAACGACAAGTCCAGTGAATTATCTGTTATAGTCATGCTTACAAAACATGAGAAGTTGGAAAGTGTCTCTTTCTTCTTACATAAAAAAATCTGTAAATTTCTAGTGCACTGGGAAGAGGACAGGCGATTTAAGGGTGTTTTTAGTCTGATGTGAATGAGGGAACATCTGAATGTTCATCCAGCAGCAGCTCTGCAATTCTGACACTGCACTCTACAGCATAGTCCGTGCCCAAAGAGCCTTTTGACTTATTACTTCTTTCATAACACCTTCTATTTAAAACTCTAATTGAAGGTTTGCAGTTCAGACAGTAAAACAAAATGTGAAAGCTAAAATCATACCATAAATGTGGATACATTACCAGCTCCTCATTCCAGAGCCCTGAGAAGCAGAATCCAGCCTGTGCTCTATTCTGCCTCATTTCATCTCATATCTACTTTCAAAGACAGCCTGGGCTGCCCTTTAGAACTGTGTCATCCACCTACACAAAACGTCAGCCTGTGCGCTGTGTGCAGTATACATAAGATATGAGTGCGTTTGTCATGTTCTCCTGTGTACACTGACCATGAGAACTCAAAACATGCCGCCCTGCTGTTAAAAGTCCCCTTCATTAATCGGTAATGGGAAAATTCTCCAGACTCCAACTGACAGGTGGAACTGTACATACATCAGAGGTGGCCTGATGCAGAGATAAGGTTGCAAGACGAGCAGACAGAAAGGATACTGGCAGACGCAACTGCAGAAGGCACAGTGAACCGGTAACCGGTAGCAAAACGTTTCACTCTCTGGTGCATTCATCTTTTGACCTTTCACCTCTGCATCTTCCTTCTGAAGCAGCTCTTCGCACGTGTTAGTTTGCAATAGATCACAACTGCAAAGAACTATTATGATTCATAAAGTTTTTAAAAAAAATGTGATTTGTAAAACACTTCTGGGGCTGAGCTTGTTTTTTTCCAAAAGTCGTCTCAAATAGCTGGGCTCTTACAAATCCATCCCACCAATGACGTAAATGACGCAGGGGTGGCTGTACTGAATGGGATCACCATATATTCAAGTGCAAAGAGACTGGCCCTCTGTACCGTGGAGGAAAGGTAACAAAACACTCAATCTGTTGATAACAACAGATAAATGTTCAGACTAAACTGCATGCAAGTGAAAATGTTCTAACCACAAAGCAACAATCTAGAAGGCTTCAATACCAGCTCCTTGCACTTACTTCACACATTTCATCTTGAAGTCTATTACAAAGTGCTTTAGAGGTGTTTAGAACCACATAAAGCTCTGGGTGCAGTTGAGCCAGGAAACTGGGGTGCACACCCCACTGTTACAGATAGCTTCTTTATACAAAAGGGTACTGGAGTGTGGGACCCCCTAGTTGTTGACATTCAAACCCTCGCTTCCTTCAAGAAACAGCTACATGATATCCTCATATCAATTAGATACCTCCAAACAGGTCAGACGGCCTGCTCTTGTTCTTGCAGTGTATTCTTTATGTGTGACAACCAGGTAACGAGGTGTTAGGTGCAACACTTCTTCTGAAGGATGGCACCTCCTGCAGCACAGAACCCAAGGTTACCTGACTGGGGCATTGGCTTGGAAATTCAGGTCCAGAGGGAAGATCGCCACCTACTGGTCCACCAACACCCATGGTACCGTGTGATCGAAATATGTGTAATTGAGTCAATCGCTCCACACATTCTCCTATTGTTAAAAAGAGGAGGGTTCTTGCAATTTTGCTGGCCCTTGTTTTTTTCCCACTACACAGAGAGACTGTTCTTTTCAATCTGAATGCATGAAGTTTGCTTTCAGCCGTTGACATTCTCAAGATTTTAGAGATTTTAGACGTGGATTTCAGAATCTGGACTTGATATCTGGAGCTTGACGCTAGGAACATTGTAGGATCCCAGTTGGTTGAAGTGCTGACATTGTATGAAAGGGAACTCGAATACCAGCAGGTGGGAGGTAAGGTGGAGGAGGGGGTCTATGAATGGAGCAGATTAACTTGTTAACACAGTGAGAGGCCGCCTTCTGGTAATGAATCATGAGCTCCAAACGGCACTTCTACATTTACATTTTTACATTACCGTCACATCGCATCCACAATTGTTCTCCTGTCGCAGTTCATTATTTAAAAGCAATAATCCTTTAGCAATTAAAACGTTACTTCTAACCCCAGAACAGTCTGCTGGGTCGAAATACACATTGCAGAGGAAAAAGAAAGGGAAATCAGCAGATTTAGAAAAGCAGCAGACATCAGACCACACCACAGCGCAGAAGAATGAAAGCACAAACACAGGTGTATTAAAATCCACCACTGGAAGTGAGTTTTGTGATGAACATGGATGTCTCCAGAGTTTAGACAATATCAAGTATAAGTAAATGCTTACTTATAAGTAAATCCTAAATATAGGATTAAAGGGAAATATATACAGTATAATTGGCACCAGGAGAGAGCATGGTAGGGGACAGCTAGCTTGACATTTCAGCACCACAGACTACAGTGCCACAGTGGACAGCTCCCCTTGTGTTGTGCGACAGATCTTCACTCCGTTTTTGAAGGCGGCCTCAGGCTCCACTATATTACATACAGTTCAAAGCTGTACACCTCTAACAAACGGTGGCATTTCTCCACCAAGAGCCTGGCGCACGTACCTACTTTTCTGTGTAAGTAATACAGAAACTGTGGTGTAACATTTCATCATTCGGAGAGCTCCGCAGAAACATACAGCATGTAGGCTTTGAATGAGCGAATGGACACCAGCCATATTCCTGCCCTGTCTTGACTCCTTCGCTCCCTGCGTGTGCAGAAACACTACACATGCCGGGGAGCATGCAAATCAGATAGATCACAAGCCGTTTGCACTGGGATTATCACCTCTGTGGTCATGAACCTGGTAAAAAACTGCAGTCAGTCATAGGCACGTGGCCACTCGCCGTTCAACAACTGTTCAAATATAGCAGTGGAGCTCAATGCCGCAGAGAAACGGCTCAAATACTAGAAACAAGCTGTTATCACATCACCTTCCGATCATATCAATTACCTGAGAGCAATATTTCGTACTTGCAGCATTATGTAGTATGCAACGGCACATTTTGATACAGAGGGTGGATTGAAGGTTCAGCTGAAATATTCAGATCTTATGAAATCATGGACTTCCGAGGAAAAAAACTGTTCTCTGGTTTCAGCTTCTCACGTCTGACCGATTCCGAAGGGGTCCACTGTGTGTTGATACAGTATTCTATGCAGCTTTATTGCACCAGTTCTTACAGAGCACCTTTCAACTCTTATCATTCTCAAGGCTCTATACATGAATACACACATAAAACCATATAAAATACATAAAAATGCATAGATATGAAATTGAACAATGAATGCATGTACCCGTGTGATGCCTTTTGCTGTCTTTCGCACTCCAGAAAGGCCCTCCTCAGATGCGGTTCCCTTCCTAGAGCTGCGCGGAGACTCCCCTGCTCCCCCGCGCGGCAGTGAGACCCCGAGCTCTGCCGTGAGGCGGGACAGGGCCGCCCGGGCGCGAGGCTAGCCCGGGCCTTTCGTGAGCAGGACGCCCTGGGCTTCTGGGACGTCGTAATAGATTCTGCTCTTGTCAAAGTCCTGCCGAAAGAGCAGCAGGTCCTCCTCAGGGTAGATGTCACCCTGTCCCGTCCACACCGTCAGGCTGTACCTGAGACAGAGACAGAGAGGAGCACACAGGTATGGACTCTGGGTCAACGATGGGGATTCTGGTGTGGGGTCACTGGTAGCCACAAACTGAAGGCAATCGACAAACCAACCCAAGAAAGCCTAATGACGCACCAGACCGTATGACTGATACCAGTGTGATCTGGTGATGAAAGGCCTGTACTGCATCCTTGGAATGCTGTTGAAAAAGGAACATACAGCAGGCACTGTATTTTTACAAATGATTTGACGTAAATCCCACAGAGTAGTAAGTGTGACTTTCATTCACAGACCGAACCCCTGTGAGTGAAAGTCACTGTGGCCTCGGGAATAATTAATAATTAAGCTTCTGTGGACACAGCTGTCAAGCGACCGGCAAGCACTTGAGCGCAAAGTGCTCCACCCAGGTGACCCTCAAAACATCGGGCATTTCTGGTCACTTACTAAATAAAATGTGGTAAGCCTTCAGGCAGCAGCCTTGAACACCGCAGGAAAAAACACTTTTCTTGTATCACAAGCTACGACGGCAGCGCAAAGCAGAATTCGAAGGCCCTACTTCTTCCTCTTCTGCACACACATAAACAGACAGCCTGGCAGCAGAAGAGAGCCCAGATCGATGGCTCTGCACCACTCCAGTCCAAAGCTCAAGAGCGAAAGAACTTAAAGACATTTCTTGTGCACTGGCATGCGCCATTAATATACCGAGCTGGAACTGCACCAGGTGCACAGAAGCAAGATCGTTTACGATGCCCAGCTCTTAATCTGCACCTCACCTTGTAAAGAGAGGAGGGAGTCTGTGTGAAAAAGTCTCCCAACAAAACCTTTAGAGATAATCAGGGCCCAATTCTTGCATGCTCCAGGCGAAGCAGAGCCCAGGAAGGTATAACCAGGGTCAGTGCCGAGTCAGAGGTGAAAGTCTGGAAACGGTCAGGCAACAAAACAAAACAGCCGTCCCAGCCTACCCCCCGCCGGAGCGGACCCTACCTGTCGGACTGCTGCAGGAGCCAGCGCAGCTGAGCGAAGGAGGGCCGCAGGAGCGCGGCCCGCACGGGGAAGCTCACCGGCTGCGCCAGGGCACGGCACACCGCCTCCATCTCCCGCACCATCTCCCAGCTGTACCCTGAGGCGCAACAGGACCAGAACCCTGAGCAACGGGCCCGGCGGGCGTCCTGGCTTTCTATTAACACGTATGTCTAGGACCACCCCCAGTACGAACACAGAGAAACAGCAAAAACATGTACCTTTTTTACATGTACATATGAAACAAGTATCGTACCAATATGCTTTGTCTTTACATCTATAAAAATATAACAACGAGACATGCAGTATTATCTCCCACCCCAATTCCAGAAACAGGGTTTAAATCCCCCAGTGTGTTGTGCATATTGAATTAAGTATTTGCCTTGTAATTCACACTATCTACACTCTGCACTATGTGTACCCTGTCTACAATGTCTATGCCAGTGTCCTGTCTGTATCTGCACCGTGGGCCAGGAGGAACAATATTTTGTTCCACTGTTTACTTGCATATGGCTGGAATGACAAATAAACGTGAACCTGAACTTCTCCTATAATGAAAACTGCAAACAGCGCTCCAGTGAGCTGGGGCTGCGGACACGTCCATCCTTACGATGCTCCAGTCCGGTGAGCGAGCCGGAGAGCCCCCCTGTACTCAGTGTGCATACCAGACCTGTGTTGTCAGCCTGGGGGCTCCCGCCAGTGGTCCACCCCAGAGACAGCACCGCCCCCGGCAGCGCGGCGCCCACTTCGGCCAGGAAGGCCTCGGGGTCCAGGGGCCGGCTGCCCCTGCCGCCGGGGCCAGGCAGGATGTCCGCGTTGATCCACAGGGGGCCCTGCAGGCGTTCCCACACGCGCTCCAGCAGCCTCAGGGAGGGGCGCACCGCGGGCAGGCTGGGAGCACAGGGGGGGAAGGACAGGGCCTCAGTCTCCCGCGCGTCTCCCGCTGCGCCCCCCGGCTCAGGAATGCCATCCCCATGGATATCTCGACTCGCCTTCCCCGAGCGCCTGCGAATCCAGACTCAAAACCTCCCTCTCCAGGAAGGCTCCCGTTTATTGCGAAGTCTGTCCGCTCCTCTGCATCTTCTCCCCCATTACAAACGCTTCTGATTCCCTGTGCTAATTTCATCTCCCATCCTTGTGGCTGTTTCCATTGGTTTTTTTTTCGACTTTTCTGTAAAGCAGAGAAGCTGCTTTTAAAGGTGCTAAATAAAATAAAGATGATAATGATGATGATGATGATGATTATTCAAAAACAAAGCCTGTGAGTGACCTGAATCACAGAAAGGACCGTGACTCTCAAACGCACTGACTGCGCTTACGAGCTGCACACCGGCTCGCCTGCCCAACGATGAAAGTAAAAAGGATTGCACATAAAAAAATGGGACCATCGTTGACAGCAGCCAAAAACACAAAAAACAGGGTCTCTAAACTTAGGTGACTTCTGCAAGGTGGGACTTGGGGCTCGATTCGCGCTACAGGCGACTGTCCGTGTGGAGTCTGTGAGATCTCTGCAGGCTGATTGACCTATGCTGTCCCTTCCTTGGGGATTTAAGAGGATTTCATGTTTCCGGGGAGTGTTCCCGGTAAAGCTAGAAAACTAGTACTGGCTAGATGCACAACAGGGAAAAACAAAACAAATAGCCAGTGTGAACAGAATGGCCTCATCTCCTCTCTGTGCTGCACTGGACTGGTATTTATTAACCTTTGGTACAAACACGCCCTCTCGTGGCAGCAAGCTGCTATAGCATCTTTAAAATGATAGAAAATAATAATAATAATAATAATAATAATAATAATAATAATAATAATAATTCCTTACACTTATATAGCACTTTTCTGGACAATCCACTCAAAGCTCTTTACAGGTGATGGGGATCCCCTCCATCACCACCAGTGTGCAGCCCCACCTGGATGATACTCACCACACACCAGCTCTCAGTGGGGAGGAGAGCAGAGTAATGAAGCCAGTTCAGAGATGGGGATTATTAGGAGGCCATGATTGGTAAGGGCCAATGGGAAATTTGGCCAGGATGCCGGGGTTACACCCCTACTCTTTTCGAGAAACACCCTGGGATTCTTAATGACCACAGAGAGTCAGGACCTGTTTTTACATCTCATCCGAAGGACAGCACCTTATTACAGTACAGTGTCCCCGTCACTATACGGGGGCATTAGGACCCACATGGACCGCAGGGTGAGCGCCCCCTGCTGGCCCCACTAACACCTCTTCCAGCAGCAGCCTCAGCTTTCCCGGGAGGTCTCCCATCCAGGTACTGACCAGGCTCACACCTGCTGAGCTTCAGTGGGCTCCCAGTTGTGAGCAGCAGGGTGATATGGCTGCTGGCGAAAGATGCCCTCCGTTTTCTTTGTGCCGACAACGGAGGCGAAGAGTCACCTTTTGAAGTCCAGCTTGATGCCTTTGTCGGACGCCAGCACCTCGTTCAGCCAGTCGCGCAGGGTGATGTCGCTGTCGGTGTCGGGCGGGTGGGCCATGACAGGCTCTCGGGGGGCCTCGCCCCGCAGGATGACGTCCGCTTCGATCATGTGGGCAGAACCTCGGGTGAAGCGCGGACCCATTTCAGTCAGGCTCGTTCTGAACCCCGGGGTCGTGAAAACCCTTCTCCGCACGCAACGAGCCCGGCTTCCTGTGGCGAGCCTGGCACCAGCGCCCTCCGTCGCTGTGCGAAGCCCGCGGCACCTACGAGGACCAGCCGACCCACGAAGACCATGGGTAGCCAAGATCTCCGGACGGCCAATGCGCAAACCTTTCGTCTGGGCTACATGGAGAGAATCAAACTGACGCAGGCCCGTCCGAAGACGTGCGACGCCTCAAGAAGGCTCCACAGCCGAAACACTGTTTATTTGCTCCAACGGGTTTCAGCGCGGAATAACACTCCACCTGTTGCTTTACCGCCTCGGAGTGCCGACGCAGGTCCCTACTCGAGCACTTTTATTGACACAGCCAAAGAAGATAAGTTTGCTTAACGGCCGTCGGAGATCTGTGCTACATGTTATCTTTGTGGCTCCAGTTGGCCCCCTGATGCAGCTCTGTGTGTTGGTTTATGCAACGACCTTAATAAAGTCTCCCTTACTTCTCAGCGCTTCTGCAATCTTGCTCTTGCTGTTGGCTGCGTGGTACCACACTATCTCCGCCGCGTCCCTCTCCTGTATGAGCGCTCTACCGAGGAAGTAGTCCAGCGTTTCTCCGCTCATTCTCCCTGGAAACACACACACAGGGGTCTGCAGCAATGGCGACAGCACAGCGCTAGAGGTTCACTCTTCAGAGCTATTCACACTTTTAAAATCGGTCAGCGAATGTTATGCTGGCCCTCAGCTACCCAAGGGTCCGAACAAATTATTTTATTTAGGATGCACACCTAAGTCCTTAGCTAGCGGCGTTTGCCGCCACACTGAATTTCACATCCCTGCCCAGGAAATCCCGTAACCGGACAGGTGATGATCGCAGCCCTCTTCAGCTCCACAGTGAAGAGGGCTGTACGGATTGTCGCCTACAGTATGCCTGCTGGATCTGACCCATCACAGAAAACACATAGCAACCACAAGGCCTTGAACATTTCCATCCAAAGCTCAGTTCCGAAGACTTACCACGTTTGCGCAGGCTGGTGCACACCTTATCTTAGGGGAGAGAGAGTTAAAACACGGTTTAAACAACCGAACAGACGAAAACACTACCTCGTCGTGTAAACGTACCTAGAGTAACGGGAGAGACGGCCCCCTCGAAAACCCTCAGGTTCCACAATGTCCAGACAACTGCCAATACCACGAACAAGGCAGCGGCTGCCGGCAAAGTACCGGGGCTTCCAAATTTCCGCATTGCTCACGGCATGTTTAAAAGGAACATGCACGACCCTTCCGAAACAGCGATAAACGATAATCTCTCCATTTAAACGGAACGCCCAACGCAGCAGTCGGGCTCTTCGGACCCTTGTTTTAGGAGCACCTGCCCTCGGTGCCGCGGCGACCTCTGGGAAATGTAGTTCCGAAATCGGCTCCCCGCGCCCCTGGTATCGAGAATCCATTTCCACTCAGTTTTAGTTTTTCCTGTTATGACTTCCGATGGTCCGGGTGTATCTGCAAGAGTGTATACATACACGAATATATATCCAACACAGACGCCTACTAAAGCTGGATAATTGAATTTAATGCTGTGTTTTTTTAAACTGTACCATGGCTTTATTAGTGAACATTGAGCAACCTGATACACCTAGACGCCCGCTCTCGACTACAGTAAAAGCTGGTTTCCCCCGTGTTTTTTTCAATCGAGTGTGTCTGTTCCTTCCTAAACTCCGGGTGGATTCTTTGAAAATACAGCTCTTTGACACGTGATTCGGTCCCTCGTTTAAGCAAAGCAAGCAAAAACTGATGTGATTTGGATTAAATAGGGGTTTAACATTTGGGACTTTCTGATGAAACGTCACGTTAGTGTTATTTAAAAACTGAGAACATGAGGCACTTCCCACCCCCCCACCAAAAGGGTCGTGGGAGACTGGAACAATTTACCCAGCTCTGTTGTTGAAGCTATTACCTTGGCTTTCTTCAAGAAACGAAATGGGTAAATGAATGACTTCTGCTTGTTTGTAACCTTTCATTAACACTCAGATTTCAGCTATGTCAATGTTTATGAACTTTAGATTTTAGATATATGTTTTTAACCAGGCCTAAGTATTCTGAGTTACAAGATACTGAGTAGATCTTCATTCACACTGCCCCGAACACGTACTGTAGCTGTAGGGAACTCCACCCTGGAGCTTCATTTGCTCCAGTTTGTGGCAGTGTAGTGTTATCAACTGAAATGAAACGTACCAGCCGATGCAGCCAATGGTCAAAAAGACCTTCCTATCAAAAAGTCAGTATACAGTAGTGATTTATGATTGTAGTATTTCAGGTGGGTAGCTGCGTCAGCATGCCTAGGCTGCAAAGGAACAAGTAATAGGTTTATTCCCTGCTGAAAAAAAGGGAGAAAGAAAACAACGTTTTGGCCGTGGAGCCTTCTTCAGGTGTGAGTCATTTATGATTATTCTTCCCTGTAACAAACCTCCACCACTCTTTCAACTTCTCAGACGCAAGAAAGGTTACAAACGAGGAGCTGCCCTTCGGTCTGGTTGCTAGTAACTAACCGATCCAGGGATCTCGCTCAGTCATTTCACAAGAGAGGCCAGTTTATCAGTGTGGGTTACATGGCTGGGTAGCCTTCTCCAGACTCCGGCAGCCCTTGTCAAGACCCTCGTGCTGTTTTTCAGCACGCTTCCCCCTAGTTTTCTCTTGTGTCCCGTGGTTCGTGCTTCACTCTCGCCGTCAAGGATGTCCAGTGGCTCGACTCTGTGAACGCCGTTGAGCATTTTTGAACGCTTGACTCCTAATGCTGGACGTTGAGTAACTGCTGTCGCACGTGCTCTCTCCAGAGCACAGGAACACGAGGGGTAACCAAGGTAACCAACATAACCTCAGCCACCCCCCCACCAATCGACCTGTTACCGTGACAACATGCTGTGGTAGGAAATCCATCGCACCTGTACGTCTTTAACAACCGCTCACCTAACTTACCTCATTTAGTACAGAGGACACTAGACCAGTTCTCAGGTCACATCCTCCTTACCCAGTCTTCAGAGAAATTCCCGTCTCATGTCTCGGCGCTGTTTGCGATGGCTATTCCGGCATTATAACCTCGCCTCCTCGAATTTCACTCAAGCGTCTCCCGGCCTTAAAGTTTAAGACTTTTGTTTTTCTCGTCTCTCGGATCTTCCCGTTACTCCCGGCCACAAACGCTGCTGCATTCTGGGATTGCTCTCCTGGACTGCGATTATGGTATGTTCACTTGCTGGCACCTGCTAGCCCTTCAACTCCTCCGCTGGATGGCTCTTCCCTGTGCCGACACTACATCGGTCATCTACTCTTCCTGCACTGGGGCTTCGCCAATCACTGCTCTCCTTCGCGGAGGAGTAGTAAACTTACAGTTGCAAGACGTTTTCACAAGTCTTTCAAAGCGATACATCTGACATTCTTTACGTCCAGTACCTTGTAGCACAACGTGGAGCACAGCTAGAGCACAACATGCACACTATAATCTTCAGTATTGCCTTATTGTATATCTTCAGGTTGTCTCACCTCACGCTCCATTTCATCAAGGTGATGGGAATTTCTCCATCATACCGATTCTCTGCTTCTGCAAAGATCAGAATAAAAGAATAGGCCTCCAGGGATGTTTACAGTAAAGGAGCAACGGTCCTGTGAATCTTGTACTTCTAGGCTGACATACAGACCAAGTGAACCACTCAAGAAAATGTGCTCTGATGTCCTAATCATGTAAAACATACTCCAGAAACTGAAATTTTGACATACAAATCAATAATTTATTCTCACCTACTGGCAATACATCAATACAAATTGTTTGTATGAAGGCTGGATCCTCAACTCCCAACCACCAGCAATATCAAATACAGCTGCTGGTTTAAATGGATATATATATGTGTGTATATATACACATTTCACAATGGTACAGAGTAATTGCTTTGGATAAAAAGCTCAAAATACAATTTTTGGTACTGCTTTAATTTAAAGTCCCATTAAGCAATCATGATTTCATCCTGAACAGATTATGATCAGCAACTAAAGACTCTCCAATGAAGATTCACAGAAAATTCAAAAATTTTACTGAGAGTAAACTTAAACTACTGGTCAACAAGTGAAATACTAGATTCCACTTTTCGTATGAAACCATTTCTTATTAATGCAACTTTTTTTTAAAAGCCATACAAGTGTTGTCAAACTGTTGCACCACCCTTATTTAGCATTGCCACTGAACACTGGGATTTGTCCATGGGTGGTGCTGGTTTGTTACAGAGATTTACAATGTTTTCAGAATGGACTTCATTGCACACTCAACCTTTGTTACACTACACAGACCCTGCGATGGGGAAGGTAAAAGAATTTGAAGCTCTCAAGGCGTACGTTTGATAGTTACTCCCCACATGCATTTTTAGCTGCCACGCCCTAATTCATCTGCTGGCTAAACATCTTTCATTTGCGTGTTTTCCCTGTCTGAACCACATCTTCCATGTATTGGGGTATCTCCATTTATAGTTTAAACGCTAGTGACACCGTCACATTTTGCATATATTGTTCTGGAGTGAGTTTTCAGAGCAATGTTGTTGGTTTGTATGCTTCCTTAAGGTTCTGTCTTTTTTCTGTGAAGCGTACTGTAATATGACTATATAGGAAAAAGAGCATTCAGGTAGGATTTTTCAGGAAAGGTGTCCTTCTGATGTGTGATGTTGTTTTCCTTATTTGGACTCCATCACCGCCCTGCAAAGAATAACAATGAATTCCCACCCAGAGGTGCTCTTTACAGAGCAGGTGGGGGTGAAAGTCCTGTGAAGTTCAGAAAGAATTAATCAACATCTGGAAAGAATTCAAAGCTGGTCTTAAGTGACCACAGTTCTAAAACTCGCCAATAAAACAACTCGGGACCATTCTGAATAAGTATACATACGAAAGGTGTTTATTAAAGCATTACAGCAACGTATTTTGTGCAAACCCATCTGTAGAGAATGAACCCCTGCTATTTCCCACCTGGGCCTTTCTTATATACATCCAGAAGCTGTGATGCATTTTTCTCTAACAGGAAAGGAGAACACTTAAACCATCTATCAATGAGTCATATATAGTGTAGCATGTGAACTGTTTCAATGCCTGATCTGATGGTCACAGGGATTAGAAAAGACTTTGGGGAAACAAGGTAGTGTTGTGGTGGTGACAAGCAATGCTATCTAGACGAAATGACAGCAATATGCTCAATATGCTGGGTTTATGAGTCACTTAATGAACTGCAGAGAAATGCTTCTGTGTAAGGCAAATGACTCAGGTACTACACCACAGGGTCAAATTCCCCAGTCCAGAGAGTAGTACGATATTAAAAGTGTTACTGTACCTGCTCTCACTAATTTACATTAAAGTGCAAATGTCAGATTGTTACTTATTCCAGCATATATTCATAGTAATTCAGTTGGTCTTCCAGGACAAAGAACACGGCAATTCAATTTCAGCTCTATAAGTTTATCACTAAAACACAAAAAAATCAGGACACCTGTGCATTTAAAACAACACATATTAGCAGGCAGAAAGGGGAAAAAATTCTAAAGTAGTTTAGCAGCATTGTAATTTTGGCCGTGCTGAGAGAAAAGTCCATACCTGAAATGCCTTTGCCTGGCACGTGTTTGTGTAACATGTTTAGCAACTTTTGCTTCTAAAAACACATCAGCCATGCATGATTTCATAGAAGACTTAATATGCCTTCAAAACTAAAGTGTGGATCCTTTACAAAGGTTTTGGTCTACAGCAAAATGAAGAAAGCTGTCAACTTGACTCAATACAAATACAAAGATTTTCATTAACAGCTGTGTTCTATATGAATTAACAGAGGTAAAATAAGACCTTAAAGATAAATTGCTTGTGTACCATGCTATTTCTGTGGGCCCTGGCTATACCAACAGACAACTAATTAGTGTTTCCAGATTTACAGTCACTGTTGTCTCAGGTACAAGGCTTTACCTGCACAGCATCTGCAATATGACTAACATCCTATCAAAAATATCTTTTAATGCACATAAAATTTCCAAAAATAGGTTTTAAGCACTTCATTTTGAAGAGCTTTATATAATTTTCCTATTCTTACATTTTTTATACAATGACAAATCAGCATTAAGATATTGAGGAGTGTGAATAGACTGTGCTCACACAGCATTTTACGCACCAAGAAAAACATTAGAATAATACAATAATAATTAGCAATATCCTCTACCTGAAAAATGATCAGTACTTATAAACTTTTCTAATTACGTGAAGGTGACTAACTTGAAGGTACTTGAACCAACCACGTCTCATTATCTTTGTTTTCAATTATAATAAAACCCGTCACACTTCAGATACAACATTGAGATTTAGGGCTGCATTTTTAGGCATTAAATGGCTTTGCAGTATTTTCTTTATTTTTTTCACATTCTCAGATATAAAACCTGGTTTAACTACCTGGATTTGCTGTAATATACTCAATGCATGTACCTGTAATGTACCTGGGTTTGCTGTAATGTACTCAATGACAATGTAAAATGTACAGTAAGCCAACAGGTTTAATTTTTCATATTTTTTTCCAGTATGATTTACTTTAGCATTTAAAAGTGCTGCTATTTCTGCTTTTTTAAAGATCCTGTATTTCTAAGCCGCACAAGAGACCACAGCTGAAGCAGCCCTCGCTGTCAGGGCAAGGCCTGTGTGTGGACTCCGGCGCTCTCCCTAATGATAGAGGGCAGGCGGCATTTTGTTTCTGAGTGGAATGTCATGGCCAACCTCTTACTGTAAGAGGGGGTGAGTAACTGGCCTCCTGGTACAAAAGCCCCCAATGCCATGTGGAAACTGTCCTATCCCTGAATGTCAGGTGCACCAAAAGCTGACCAAGTTGCGCTGGTATTGTTCCCCTCTCAGTTCTAAAAGGATATTATCATCACTCTAGGACACAGTCCACAACGTGTGCGGAAAGGCACAGAACTAACAGCATTCAAGAGCAGGGTATGCGAGTGCTTATTGTGCTGGTGTCAGTGGAGCGACAACGTTTTTAGAGGCAGGCTGTAGCCAAAACAACAGGCAACAGAGCACATCAGCAATACTCAATCATACTTCTGAAAGGAGCCAGCAGAACACTGCTAACCCTGCACCCACTGTGTGGAATAGTAATGAGTCACTCGTCAGAACTCGAATCCCATCCCTCAGGGTGTTCGCGTGCAAAGGCTCTGAATGGTACGAGTGGAATCCAGAACAATGGGTCTCAAATAAAACTGGCAGTGAAATGTATGAAATTCAGCAGAAGGTTACTCAGAGGATCCCATTAAACAACCAGTACTTGATAGCTTTAAGAACAGTGCTGTGCCCCCCTTTTCCATCTACTTGTTCTGATCTGAACGATCCCAGGCATCCAAAGCACTCCGAGCCGGTGGCCCGTCACCGAGCCCCAACCTGTGGCGCTGCAATGCTTTGGCGCGTCTGTGGTCCGAACTGGCCCGGGCTCAGCCGAGGCTCTCTGCGATGAAGAAGAAGAACTCCATGTCCATAGCCTGGCGGGGCACGCTAGTGCTGCCGCCGTGTATGACGGGGATCAGGGCGCTGTCCAGCTCGTTCATGTAGCGCTGCGGGAGGAGTCGCCCTCCAGCTCCGGCCTGGTACTCCACCTGATGAAACACGGGAGCACAGCAGCCCACGGTCAGCACACTGGACTCCCCTCCGCACCAGCGGGAGAACACTCCAGCCTGGTGAACCCTACGGCACACACCCTACACAGATCACATTCAAATTAGCTTACAAGGTTGTGCCACTCCTGGATTTTCAGGATGTGTGAACATCATACAACACCTGTGTTAGCAGAACCACACACTCTAGGTTTGAGTTTTTTCCTGCACCCACATATAT
This sequence comes from Lepisosteus oculatus, assembly GCF_040954835.1. NCBI lineage: Eukaryota > Metazoa > Chordata > Actinopteri > Semionotiformes > Lepisosteidae > Lepisosteus > Lepisosteus oculatus. The sequence goes on along the minus strand of NC_090698.1, from coordinate 69,913,880 downwards.
TTTCTCTGTTACAGTACATAAAACATTTTTACAGTATTTAGCAGTCACTGATTAAACCGTATCACCTCCACCGAATTTCCGGTGCAAGAATACGTTGGCAGCATTGCGTCTGAAAACATGGCGAATAACTAGATGGAAAAAGTGACCTGTTTCTCCTTAAACCTACATGCATTTCAATCAGCTGGGTGCCCAGACAGACACGCATACAGGATAGAAGCAACGCTTGCACGGAAGCTGCTGTTGGCAGTGACGGAAGAAGAAAGAGCCCAGCCCTCACCACGTCGGCGTCTGTGGAAACGCGCAGGCCCAGGTGGTTGATGCCGCTGTCCTTCAGTGTTTTGAGGTGAGGGCAGAGGGCAGCGCAGCCGGCTGTGGCGATCTCGCGGGGGAACTGACTGTGAGCGGCCAGGACAGCGGACAGAGAGCAATCCTGCTCCTTCAGGAGGTAAAATACCTGAAACACAGACACAGGGCAGAGCTGCCACTTCCACCAGCTAGGACATCTGTCAGAACAGGTTCTCAATTACTCACTGACCTTTAAGCACAGAAATAAAAAAAAAAAGGTAAACAGCTTTGGCAAAGAAAGGTCACTCTAATCCCTAGTTTAACCTGAAAGAAAGATTCAAAAACATCTTCTGCTTGTACTGCCATGTACCTCTAGAAAGCATACAGTGCTTTATTGTGCTAGATTCTTCCTTAAGTTTGCCAAATGTGCACAGAGCAGTAAAATGTTCATACCTTAAACCCTAAAAAGGAAAATTGCAATTGCAGGATTGCAATTTCCCTCACGGGATCAATAAAGTATCTATCTAAAACACTTTCTTAAAAAAAAGAAAGGAAACGGGGCTAAAACACTACCCTGCTCTGTGAGACAGGACCAAGCACACAGTAATGCGAGTAGAAAATCTGCAGCACAATCTGCGGCATACCTCAGTGCACTTAACAAATTTCCCGTCAGTCTCAAACTCTGCCTCCTGTTGCATTTTAACATTAGGCACGCCTTCCAGAGACTTCCCATCCACAGGGCTCGTGACTCTGGTGAACAACAGTGCACATGCTGTTAATATAAGGCACGTGAAAGGAGGGGGACAAGTGTTTAACAGTTATGAGAACTCCAACAGTAGTGTCGATTTTTATTTATGGGCAATTAATTCTTTGCCAACAATGACTACAGTTTAATTGCTCAAACATGACACAAAACCATGACTATTCTCAGGCTCATTTAGGTGTCCAAACAAAACCTTGTCTTTGGAATTTGCTCTACTAACGTTGCCAGAAAGGTGGAGGGTCAGGGTCTCAGTGGCAGATACAGACTGGTCCATGACTCTTACCCATGAGTCACGAGCGCCGGCCTGTCCACCCAGCAGATGTTCACATTCTCCCTCGCATCCCCAGAATCCAGCTTCCCGCAGGGGATCTGGAAGTCTCTCTTCTCCCTGAGTGCTTGCCGGAGGGCTTCCATGGTGTCAGGCGTGATCTGTACCATTAATCCGTCTTTTACAAATTGAACAAAAATGGAAAATTAAAAAATTAAAAAACAAAAAAGCTGCTAGGCATTAAGACCTTTAATTGACCAATTCTGTTTATAATAAACGGCACTTAAATATGACCTGACTGCATTAAACGTTGCTATATTGTACACGTAACCAGTCTTACACTGAGATACAATAAATCATTCCAATAGGAAATATTAACTTGATGAATTATCCTGAAGGGTCAAGGACGAAATCAGGCCTGAACACCTTAACCTTTAAATTAGGTTTCTGAATCTAATGTAAGAGTGAAATAAAAGGCCCCCCTCTCAATTCTCATTGTAACACTGTGTACCACATACAAAGCAAACTACAAAGCCAGTTTCAATGAAGATCTTTCAGGAGCTGAAAATAACAGTTTTTATTTGAAGTTGGCACAAGCTAGTGGAGCTTAGGAAGAACTATTTGTTCTTCCATTACCTGTATAGTGGATGTTAAGAACTCTCTTAGTGGGGCTTAAAAAGAACTATTCTTCTCTCCTGTTACTTGCATAGTGAATCTTAAGAACAACTTGTTTTTTTCTCCTATCGCTTGCACAATATTACCTTCAACCATGCTGGATTTGGCAAGAAACCCAGAAGAAGCCTTCAGAGCTCCATTGAACACCACAAAGCTCGCTCCTGTGACTGAAAAATAAAGGACTGCTTTACACCAGCTGATATGTACCTTGTGATTTAGAATCTGCACACAGATGCAGACATTCATTGTACGGAATGTCACTTAACAGACTTTAATAATACTCAGTGGAATTGATGTACAGATACAATGTACAGAAAATCTCAAACAGAAATAAATCTTTGTATTTACTGAAAGAAATGAACCAGTGAATTTCACCGTTTCAACTTAAGGGTTTCAATACTTTTGTCTGCAACTGTAAATGTCTGAGTTCATCTTGAAGAAGGCAGGGTATGTAAAGCAATTTTCTCTTGAGACTGCTAACATTTCACTGAAATATCAGTGTTGATACTGACATTTGTGTGGCCTTTTTTTGCCTCAATACAATGTGGTCATGCATGGATTGCTAAAACCTTCAGATCTTTGCTATTGAATTTTCAGACGGGTGTAAAAAAAACAAAGCTTCACAGCTAACCTTTTCTGGGCTTTCCCATCATGCTACTTGCTTGCGTCTGATAGTTCCCCTCTTCGTTCTGCACACAAACCAAGTGAGAATCCGCTGTCGTGCTGAAACTTGCTCCCACGCTGATCACATGCTCATTGGAAGCGCTCACAACTTTCAACATCTGTGAAGACCGAAAACATCCATACTGCGCATCAGGAAGAGCCCTGTCCCACTGGATTCAGCCATAGCACTCGGCAGGTTAAGTCACTTTCAGATGATGGATGGAAAGGTAATAATTACAGTGTAAGACTGCAGGTTTCTCATTGCTTATACACATTTCTTTGAGACGCCACCTTTAAAATAGTTGATGATTATTATTTTTATTTTATGATTATTATTAACCGCTATGCCAAATTATTAAAGAGGAACTGTGCACTCAGCATCACTGCTTAGGCAGAGTACAGGGCAGTTTAAAACAATTAAAGGAAACAATACTTCTATACAGAAACAAGTAATAGGTTTATTCCATGCTGAAAAGAGAAGAAAGAAAACACATCGTTTCGGCTGTGGAGCCTTCTTCAGGTGTGAGCAAACAGGTGTCTTCCCTCACACCTGAAGAAGGCTACACGGCCGAAACGATGTGTTTTCTTTCTTCTCTTTTCAGCATGGAATAAACCTATTACTTGTTCCTTTGCAGACTACGCATGCTGACGCAGCAACCCACCTGAAATACTTCTATACTGTTGTTTTGTTGAAATTTGAGAGCACAACACCAGAATATTCTAAAAGAATACTTTTACTTGAAATGGAATCGGAAATGGGCATACTACCTCTTTTCCTCTTGATCACTAACTCAAAGACATTTACAACCCCAGCCACACAGTCAAATGCCCGTTAGATACCAATTAGTAAAATTAAAATGACTAATTAGTATAAAATAAGTATGGAATGGTTTTACCCTCCAGTACACCAAAAGTTAAGATTGCTTTTGGCATGAATTCAAAGAGATGGATTAACCATCAGCTGAGATACAAGAAACAGAAGACAGTCACATGTTTATTGTAGCTGAGAAAAGTGGAAAAAAAAATAATCATGAACTAAAAATGAAGGATTATCGTGAGAAAGTACAGCCTTACCTCACTGAACTTCTCCCTGGGTATTTCAATGTAGCTATTTCCCATTTCCATGTGGATCAGCAAGCCTTCTACTACAGGCAGGCTGTACTGGTAATTTCGCAGGTCCTGCCAGAGAAGAAAAAAAAAAACACATGTAAGGCCAAATCCCAAGGAAGCAGGGTCAAAATAGAAAACATACCAGCTACAGCATGCCAGCTTCTTTGTGAAATTTCCAAGAGTACCTGTCTCAACATGAAAATACCCAATTTAAGAAATCAATATGTGAGAGGTTGTGAGGCAACAGGCTTTAGTAACTCCATTTATGGTTAGTATTTTGGCATTCTTCCTGTTGTTCCTGGTTTCCACTTCCCTATAAGCACTGTTCTTGGGAATTGGAACACTGATGGGAAAAAAAAGGCTTACTCGACCCATTGTTTATACTATCACTGATGTCACTACTTTGTCCCGTCATGAAAGACACCCGATAGATCCTAATTCAGCTTCTCCCCAGTACAAAGGTACCCAATGAAAATTTGGGACATCCAATATGTAGTAGTACTAATTCCAAAAACAAGGATTATATGTATAAAATAAAACACTGCTTTTGACTTCTAATAGTATATAATATAGAGGCTAATTCTGAACAGCAGAAAGTAGACGTGTTGACTGCATCCTTATTCAGACGTGAAGGATATAAAGCACAAGGAACACAACACGGAGCGGGTTAGAGTGGGCACTGCAGCTGAGAAAGAGGACATATTTTGAGAAGTGTTGCCAAAGCAGTAACAACACACATCGTGCCAATAAAGCGGACTTTGAAATTTGACAAATTCAGACATCCAGACAAATGGAAATCTAGGACTGCACATTTCAAAATCCTGTCACACCTGAAGATGTGAACAAGGCTCAACATCCAAAAAGAGAATCCCCATTATAAAACTTGTCGCGTACTATATTCTTCTTCCCAGCCGTAAAGCCCACAGTCTGATCTGAAGCTCAAGAGAGACACTGCTCATTTACAAAATGCCCTTTAGCCAGTTTTGTACAATTTTTGTACAGCCAGGCAGACAGCCCCTGAACAGACTTCTCATTGCTGAACTGAGCTGAACTCTGAAGTGACCAAGTTTCACAATTAACAGCACACTTCAGCATCAACTTGAGACGAAGAAAATTCCTGCACATTTCCTAGCTCTAACATTACTCCAACACTCAAATATTGAACAGAAAGATTCTCATGACAATGCAAGGCTTTTGGAATTAAGGGAAAAGAATCTGAAACTCTAGCCTTGCATTACAGCCCTTATGTTCTATACTCATCGGAACAGGAAGGGTAAAGAGATAATACCAAGTAGTTACTAATGTCAACCTTACTTTTCACACTGTGTGAATGTGTGCCCTTGTACTGAGGACAGGTATCATTTGTGGACCCTACAAAGCTGACTTATTAAAAACCAGAGGATACAGAGGACTGTGTTCTCTTTAGTTCACCTCTGCTGTACTTTTTTCAGCTGTCTCAGCAGCTACGTAAGATTGAATGCAAGATATACTTACTGCAAGTAAGTTCATTATGGTATGCCCCGTCTCTCTGAACAAAGACTTTCGGAATCTCAGACTTATCAAAGTGCAGGGATAGACTGTAAGATACAAAGACAAAAAGTTATTCAAGCATTTCTAGAATGATTAGTAACATTGGAAAGGTTCATGCATGGTAGGATTGGGTTGATAATAATGGGCATATTTCCTGATAGAATGGGGAGGATGTGCTGGCTATGTTCTAGTACGGAACATATGGTGTACAGAAGATGAAGAGGGGAAGAGGTAGCATTATGTAACAAAAACAATATTCAGGCTTAGGTACTAAACCTAGAGGAAACGAGAAACCCACGATGGACCAGACTTGCAAAAAAATCACTCTGTATTTATAGTGTTGGGGGAATGCCACAAACCACCAAAAGCAGATGCAAATTATAATTCAATACTGTATAATTAAGATTTTTCTTTCCAATGGCAGTTGGGAGTGAAGAACGGAAGGCCACAGTTTAAACAGATTCTGCTTGGAGCACAAAACAGATTAATCCCCAAGAGTGAGGAAATAAAAAGCTAAAAAACAGTTTATGAAATGATTAAAAATCAACAGGACCCAAGTGAAGAAAATGAACACAATAAATTGTAAGCACAGGCAAAAAAAAAAAAAGGAGATTAACGAGAAAGGGAACACAAAGGACAGAGCAAATGTATTCAGGACAACAAAGGCAAATTTCTAGACACCGAAAGGGATGACTGAAGTACTTAAATAAGCATTTCATTTCGGATATTCACCAAAGAAATCAACAACATACCTAACAGAGTTCTGCATTCAGTAATAGTATTAGAATAGGAGAGACCAAAATATTCCAGGTAATAGATGAACTCAAGATTAACAAATCTCCAGTGTCCAATTATATCTACCAATTGTACTAAAAAAAGAAAATATAATATGCCACTGATTTTGTTCTTCTAACAAGACAGGGATAGTACCATAGACTGGAGAATTGCTCATGTAGCTCCCATCTATAAAAATAGACAATACCGATCCAAGTAATTAGAAATCAATAAGTCCGACTTCTAATATATGTGACGATATGGAAACAATTATCAGAAGTAAACTAGAGAATTTTCAGCCTCGAAAAAAGATCCTGGGGAATAATCAATACAGGTCTTGGTGACCTGTATTGACCATATACAATTTCTTGCATTAGGAATTTGTCTTTTCACATACCCCAGCTTGCTCTCTATGAGAGACACAGACAGGGAGAGAAGCTGAGGGTCAGAGCACAGGGTCCGCCATTGTACAGCGCCCCTGGAGCAGCTGGGGTTAAGGGCCTTGCTCAGGAGCCCAACGGAGTAGGATTCCTCTGCCGGCTGCGGGATACAAACCGGCAACCTTCCAGCCACAGACACAGATCCTGAGCCACAGAGCCACTGCTCCACCTGAGCGGTGAGCTCTTTGAACAGGCAACAACAATAACAGATACTGTACATACAGAGCATACAATTAGGTATATTTATAGCATATTTTGATCAAGTTCACATAGAAGGTTAATTTTCAAATAGCAGCCAGGAGGCATTCAAGGAAATCTGTAATTGATTTGAGAACTGGAGTCCAAAGAGCAGAGAAAACGGATTAAGGCAGAATGCTCAAAACTGCGAACGGTTCTGGCTGTTTTTGGCTCACCTTTGTACTCAGCCCCCAGTCGCAGCAGTAGGCGCAAGGGGAATACTTTGGCCCAGGGCACCTCCAGCTTCTGGATGAGCACCCCAAACAAGAAAGGGCTGGAGGGCAGTGGGAGACCCTCCAGAGGCTGGAAGCTGGGTGAAATGAAGAGGAATCCTCCATGGTCTTTACTGCCCAGGAAACTCTCCGTGAATGTTACGTTGCCCAGGTTCTCCACAAATGTTCCTGAAGGATGAGATGAAGATGGGAAAATCGATCTGAAATTTCATTTTACAATACTTTGCCCTTTGTCAACATTATGAATTAAAGACAAACTTATTTTAAGAATAAGTAATAGTTAAAAAAAAACTTGAATTAAGACAAAAACATTCAAAACACATGTGGAGAATGAACAGGACTAGGAAGGGTCATCTTGACAAACCACATAGGTTCCCAGAGCACGGCATGGTGTTTTTTAAGCTACATGTTAGGAATTACTGTATTCGGACTAAATTAACTTCTGGTATGTACTGTACAAAACTTGACATCAATGTTCATGAATTTCACACCTGCCATTCTACAATCTCCTTACATAAATGCTCTTGGTTAATGCTGCCATTTTATTTGAGCAAGTTACAAATCAACAGAGGTTACAAAGAAAAATAAGTGAAAACAGGCATCATGAACCTTTATTGTTTCAGTTTTACAAGTCTGAAATGACAAGCTATACTGTTCCTTTAAAATCCCTCTGTCCACAGGGACATAACTCACATCAGGGGTGACAAATAAGATTTCAGTGTCACTGGTCCAACATGCAGAAATTAAATATTCAAAACAGAAGGCAATTACATTCCGACACTGGCAGTGTGAAGGAGTCGATTTAGCCTGACACCCAATGATAATCCTTTACCATTAATCCACCCCCTCACTGGCACTTCAATGATCCTTTACCTTTCTGGGCATCCTGGTACATGGTGATGTAGAGCCTGAAGATGTCTTTGGGCAGAGTGTTCTCATCTGGGAGGCACTGCAGCAAGATGACTATCTCCGACTGGCCTACGCCCTGAAGACCATTGGAGCTGAAACACCAGCACTTTCGACCACCATCTGCAGCAGAGAGCACACAACAAAAGGGGAAAACAAATAAGGAACGAGGATGCACCATGTTGTTTCTTCAAAATACCAGAAAGAAGAAGAACCCACAGTGGTTGGCGGTGGGATGCATGTATTCACTACTCTCTGACCCCTCTCAAAACTGCATTTGCAGCTGGAGTTGGATATCTCTTCTCAAGAGAAGCAACCTACAATGAAAAGGTGTAACTTGACTGACAGATTTAGGTCACCTTTTCGACGCAGACCCAGGATCAGTAACTGCAGGACCAGAGCTGCCTAACATATACGTGAACACACAGAAGAAATGGCAATCCATCCATTTCCAGGCTGCTTTAAGCTCATGTCTGTTTTAATTATGATGGTAATGAAACAGGCACCTAACCTTTGCAAAACGTTTTTAAAGACAGGACATTATCTTACATTAGGATATTCAAACACTGTAATTTTAAACGTGTCAGTTAGAAATACAAAACTTCAATGTTAAGAAATACATACTTGACGATATGCAGAGTGTTATACTGTTAATCAAAGACCTAAATTTAAATATAATCCTCACTTGACGATAGCAATGGATGGAAATTGCGGTTTTAATAGGTGCACCAGGTGTTGTCCAGTGAAATCATCCTTATGTTAGTTCCAACAAACTGCCCCCGCCATCGTGAACACCGAGACTTTTAAAGTCGTTAACCACTTCACAGATAAACTGTTCAGAACAAACCAGCAGTAGAGCCTGTTCAGGTACCTCACACGTTTCCAGTTGTGGCTGGCTTCCTGCTTTTAACCTTTACGTCAAATTCGTGTTAGGGTCACACACTATGTCACATTTACTTAATGTATATGGCTGCTGGCTACCATAACGGCCAGTAATTGCATTACAACAGACTACACCTTTTGCACCCGCAGCCTCTGTCAAATCTGTTTTTCTGTCTCTTTTAAATGGGCACAGAATTGATTTAGTTGAAATCACTTACTTAACACACTTAAGAGAGAGAGATGAATTGCTTGAAAGCAAAATAAACAGTATTATTAAATCTAGCAATTAAGATTTTGACAGGTTTGTGGCTATTTTCATTATTAACCAACATAACATTGTAAGGATGGAAATATGTAAAACGGTGGTACACGTTCCGTCACCTCATTCTGTCATACCACTTTCCTCATTTCGGTTTGTCGTTTTTTTACAAATTTCCAAATCGCCATGTGCCAAAACTTCGACCGGACGATTGCAATCTAGACATCTGTTAAATTTAGATAAACAACCGAAATGTGAGGCGGCCAAGGGCCAGCCCAAATCAGTAAACCATCGACTTCTGAGGGCTTCCTAACCTCAAACCAAAAATCTCCCCCAGCAACTGGCCAGCTCGTTTTCCTAAATATGACAGGAAAGGTATTCCAAATCGTCTTTATTGAAAGTGCTTCACTTAACAAGATGCAGGAAAGGCAAGAACATTAACTGCATCCCTATGATGAGGACGATATTTGTACTAATGCATTCACTGACAAGGGAACATGGGTAATCTATCAGTGTGATACATGAGGTGCAAGCAGCAATGAAGAAAAGTCTAGAAACACCTTGCCATGTTATCTTTGACACAGTCCTACTTTATGAACTGTTGTCAGAGCATAACCCTAGAAAATGATGTTCTTACAAAAGAATTGAGAAATTCATGTGAGAATGAATAATTTATTCTTTCAAAAGGGCTTGGCAGGCTGTGGGTTAGCGAACATCATGCTGGGCACATTTACAGATTAACTATGAGGGTCTCGGAGCAAAGGAAAGGCAAGCGTTACGTACAGGAGACTGCTTTGACATTGACCAGAAGGTTTGCGTTCAGAACAAAGGTCAGAGGTCGTGGTCCTCCTTCCTCCAGCAGCAGCAGGATCTGGCCGGGAGAGGGAAGTTCCTCCACTAATGGGTCTGCATTTACAAAACAAACAGTCTTTTCACCACAAACCCCTCTGGCGTACACAGCACCAGGAAAAACGTCAAGGCACAAAACCAACTGAAACATAATGAAAAACCTAAAAACCTAGAAGGTTCCAAAAAAGTTTTAGCTAGGAATAGATCCTTATTATTATTTCATCTCCAGCCTCTATTTCTATTCCAGTGTTGTATAAAACACAAATACGAAATAGACCTCTTTGATCGCTGAGCTTGTAGCATAGTAAACAAGCATGCAATTCTTACACCTAAGGTTTGAAACATAACGTGTTTTTGCATCGATAGCTTAGGAAGAGTTAGAACCAAATGCTGGACACTAAATGAATGCTGTAAGTGAAGAGCTGATGTACTGAAGGTCGCACAGGTCTTACTCTCTTGCACATGCATTCGAGAGTCTGTTCTGCGCAAGCCCTGTCTGCAGCCTCACCTCCTCCCTGCTCTCCTGTGGCTATTAGCAGGGGAGGCAGGCCCTCCTCATCATCCGGGAGCAGGCTGTCCGCCTTGGTCACACAGCTCCCCACGGCACAGAGCAGGCTGTAATCCCAGGGCCCGCTGACAAGGGTCCTGCTGTCTCCTGGGCCATCAGGAGTCCCACTAAGAGGACTCCCTGCATCACTAGGGGCCTGCTCTGGCCCGGTTGCTCCGGCTTCCGCATCATCACCCAGCAATGCAGCAGCAGGTCCTTCCTGTTCACTCTTCACCTGGGACTGGGAAAGGAGACACTTCATTACACACCACAACGGAGCAAACATGCAAATGTGTAAATAGGATTGAAAAGATCTGAGGCTTCATGCAAAGCTTCTTTCAAGAAGGCCCTTGATAATTAAACCAGAACTGGAGAAGTAAGAAGATTAACAAAGGCGATTTTGTTCTACTATCTCTGTCATTTTATTATGGCCAGTACAGCATGGACAACGTTTATTCAGTATCCCCTGCATACCATTTAGCATTCTATCACACCTCTAACATCAAAAGTGCTGCTGGTTTTACCAAATTTGTATTCTGAAAAGCTTAAATTCTATGTATACATAGCACACTTTTATACAAAGGGTTGTGATCATCTAGAATAAGTACCAATGTCATGTTATTGAAGCCCATGCCCTGGCTTCTTTAAAGCAACAACTGGTTGAGATCTTTGGATTCTGTAACTAAGAACCGAATGAACGAGTCAGGGCGAATACCCCCCTTTCTGAGAGTGGCTCCCCACCGTACAAATGTACAAATTCCTCGACCCTGTTTACAGGATGGACTGTTCATGACCTGGAAATTGAATTTCCAAGAGATTTAATAAAAATAGGAGGTCACATTAAGGATATTTAGAGTAGCCTAGAGCCCCTTATCCTTGAAAAGGCATTATGGAAGTTGTAAAACCATTTAAATCAATGCCAGAGTCAGAAAGTGTGCAGAAATTAGCATGCATTTTAAATAGTAACAAATCACTATGTTGGTTGATATGCAAATACCTGATGCGCCACAGTACAAAGCAGCTCTGCAGTTCACCCGTTTTATGTGAACATGCTCATACCTGCAAATGTTGGTAAGAAGCGGAGCGGCTGTATAGTGTCAAGTAAAACACTCTCACTTTAAAAGGCTCATTTATTTATACACAAAGCAAAGGCGAAGAACACACTATGAACACAGCAGTGCAAGCAAAAACCCCAAAGTGCTAATTTTCCTACAGAAGAGCCACATGCAGAACGGAGGAGTAGTGTCTTACCACTGGGGGTTCTGGTGTTGAAGGGCTGGGGTCCTGGGAGGATCTCTTACTTCCAGCAGAGAGCTTAGTTGTGTCCGCAACTTCTCCATTTGGCAAAATACCATCGGCAAACCACACTCGCTTCTGTTCCCTGGGAAATCCTGCAGTAGGATCAAAAGAAGAGATTAAAGGGGACAAACCATCAAAAATCTACTCTTTCAGAGAGGACTGTTTGCGATTATCTTCTGTGCCGGATCTGTTTTCTTAGTTTTGTAATTTTCTTCCATCATCATAATTCCTTACACTTATATAGCACTGTTCAAGACACTCCACTCCAAGGACTTTACAGGTACTGGGGACTCTCCTCAACCAGCAGCAATGTGCAGCCCCACACCAGAAAATGCAAAGGCAGACAAAGTGCACTAGTTCGCTCACCACACATCAGCTATCGATGAGGAGAAAAACAGAGCACTGAAGCAAATTCCTAGAGATGGGGATTATTAGGAGGCCATGAACGATAAAGGCGGGGAGGAAATTTGGCCAGGGCACTGGGGTAACACTCCTACTCTTTTCAAAAAACATCCTGTGATTATCAATGATGGAGAGTCATTTTGAAATGCGGGATTTACATCTCATCTGAAGGACAGTGCCTTTTGTACAGTATAGTGATCTCATCACTATATTGAGTCATTAGAGCCCACACAGACCGCAGGGCGAGCGTTCCCTACTGGTCCCACAAACAAGATATTTGTTATATATGAAATGTGTTTTTCCATATATAGCAAAGCACTTTGAGGTGGTTTCTTTTAAAGGCTTACAGAGTGCAAAATAGAAAGTGGGTCTGCTAAGCTCATTCTGTATGGGATTGGGGGAGGGGTGGACAAGTGATGTGATCCATATTGATCTGATTTCAAATTGGCTAGGTATTATCTAGAAAGAATAACCATTATTAAATTGGATGTGTCATCCAGACTGTTAGGTAATGAATGATCGAAAAAATGTAAGGACTGAAAAGGAAAAGGCAATATCTTGCAATTCATAAGATCTCTCTCTCATAGCTTCCTTTCCATTTTATGCAACTGCTGCTGGTTTGAGGCACATGGCCCCTTCTGGACTAACAGAGAGGCAGAAGAGCAGACTGCAAGGTTACCTTCGCTTCCTGGGTGCTTGAGCACGGAGACGGGCACCATGACAGTAGGCGGAGGGGAGTTGAGGGTCCCAGCGGCACGAGCCTGCTGCAGGGGTGGGATGGTGGAGCAGTACTCCGAGGGCACATTAGGGTTGGGGCTGGGGCCCGTGGGGCTCATCATCCTCTCGAAGGCCTGAGCTATAGGGGAGGAGGTCATCATCAGGAGGGAGTGCAGGCCTGGAGCCCGGAACAGCTGCCCAGCCCAAGGAAAGAGGGAGCGTGGCTCTCTGCCCTCTTCGCACAGACTCGCCACGCACAGTCACATGCGCCATGCTGGCAGCTCAGTTCTTTTCTCTGTTACCTATTGTTCACTTCCTTTTCTGCGTGGCCCATTGCCGACAGAGCTACAACGTGATTATGTTGTTGCTGCAGTGTCCGGCACCAGAGAGCTTTAACTCTAGTTACAAATGTATGCACAGTGCTGGATCAAATAAAAACAATCTGTTACTTTCACAAGCTACCACTACGAAATATTTTCGCTTTTCCGCCATCTTGCCATACAGTTTGTTTCCCGAAAAGAGCCATTCAAACCTTCTATCACTGCGGTGCCTTCTGCCTTCTTCTGACCGGACAGGAGCAGAGACAGACTGCTTGGTTTGGCTGTGTCTGGTGGGTACAAGTCTCTCATAGACAAATTAACTGGCTAAAAGAACAGGGGCTCACTATACTTTAGTTCACTATACTTCAGTTCCCTGTGCTCAAACTCAAGCTCAAGCTACAACACCACAATCAGAATGGATTCTATTGTAAGGTGCGATGGATGAAGGCATCAACTAAATGAATACTACCAATACTGACATTGTTACACTCAGGCCACCAAACCAGGAAAATTAAATCGGCAATTCAGAACGAGTTCGGCAACACTAAGCAATAAGATGGGTCTCGGCTGGAAAAAGAAACCAGCCCAACGGCTGAAACGGGAAAGCCGCCTGACCACAGTGTGCTCAGCATGAATATACGCACTGGCAGCCTCGGCCTGTGCTCAGCAACTGATCTCGACATCAAAGGCTGAAAAACCTCTGGAAAAACATGCAGGAACAAACAGCCTTTTCATAACTAGCCAACATCCCAGTTAACGCACTCACATCACAGTTTACCTTCAAGTCCAGTGAGCAGAACTAATTTGTGTCCTTCAAAGCCTTCTTTACTAGTGAGGCAGACAAAACTCTTAATGTTGTGCCGATACAACTGTGCCGTTTCTGCCCCGGCTGGCGGTTATATTAAGACAGCTCCAGTTTTTGAGGGACATGAGCTTCCTGTGTAATGGCTCCGATGCATCTCTGATTGTGGTCTGCTGCTGTTCCTGAGCAGGAGCTAGTGCAATCCTTGAGCGCACACTGTGTCTGAATCACCGCCTGAGGCCGACATAAGAGACAACTTCTCTTGTTCTTTTCCGTTTTTGAATCAAGACACTGTTTTCAGAGCTTCCAGTCATTAAGTAGCTTGTCACACTGCCAGCATGCACGCAGAAAATGCTTTCACAATCACATGATCAGATTAAATGCCAGGTAAAAACCACATGGTACACAGATATTTAATAAAGACAAAAGCTGTTTGTTCAGGAGGCTGTATACAAACAAGGAACAAGCAGTATAAATATGGAGAGAATCATAATATTGTATTTTAAAATTTAAGCAAAATACAGCCTTTAAAATACTACACCTTCTAAAATGATTACAATGAGATAATATCAATTGTTTTACATTTACACTGACACAAACTATACATTACTCTACAGACTAACAAAAAGACACCCCAAAACTGTTTGAAAAGCAAGATGATTGCTGCTGCAATTTTCCACATGACACAAAGCTTCAAAGCAAATGTAAGTAGGAGAAAGGCAGCACACAGTGTAAAGGATGAAGAATAATTTTGTACTCTTCTAAGTACAGTACGAAGAGATTACTGAGAAGTGCAGAGTTACCCTTATCTAGAAAGCTAAGTAAAATGTTAAAATTTTAGAGCTTTGCCAGCATTCTGGATTACTGTCTGACGATTTATACAATATTATATAAACCATCACATTAACGATATCATGTCAAAGTTGTAAATGCATGCAACAAGCACAACACATTTGGTTGAAACCCTAGGTACACAGATACACCTGTCTTCGACAGCAATCCTACAGCAATTCTTACTGATCAAAGTGGAAGGCCTATTGGTCTTTTGGTGAGGTTTTAGGGTACTTGACCTCTTCTTGGGCTTTTAACAGCACCTTTATAAAAATTAGTACCCATGGGCAGCATGAGGGTGTGGCGGTTTAACGCTGTGGTTTCACATCTTTTGGCTCCTGGTTTCATCTTGGAATGCCTCCTGCTAGGAGTCTGCAAGTTCTCCCTCGATCTGTTCAGGTTTTGCTAGGTGTTGCAGATTCATCCCCATTCCAAAGACATGCCGACAAGTTTGGGATCTCTAAACTGCCCCAAAGTTTCTCAGCTCTAACAGATGTACTATAACAAATACTAGAATACATTCCAATATTATAGCCCAGAAAACATCCTAATACAAAAAGCAATTTTCACCTTTCTGGATAACAACTACATGTTGTTGAAAAAACCTGTTGTTGTTTTTTGCACACTGCCTGTTGTCTCCACCTTTCTTTTGCTACACAATTGCATTGTTGTTGTTTTATCTCTTTGTACTACTTATGTCCGAGAGCTAGCTAAATAGCATTTCGTTATACCATATACCATGTATATGAGTGTAATGACAATAAACTTGAACTTGAACTACTTGACAGCAAGGGCAAGCAGAATAAACGCACAGCCTCTCTCCAACTCATTCCTGTTCTTCTCCTCCTGCCAAAACAGATCTCAACCACACCACCAGTTCAGGCATCTCTACTGACACCTCATCCACAAATACATGTTGTTCCCATGATACAACAGAAGATTAAACAGGACAAGTGTGCAAATTTATTTTGCTTATGCATGTCCATTTTACTACTGGGTATTCCATGAGAATCTGATTTTAAAATAAAAAAACAAACTCTTTTACTATGCTAATCTAAGACTGAACCTGAGCTGCATTAACCGATAAATATCAGGCTACAATATTTAGAAATAATGCTCATTTGGCCTCAAAGATAAACCTTTCAAACACACAAATGTCCATAAACAGAATATTAGCATTTACACACACAGCACCCTCCAGTTTTCATGTTACTAGTCTTTGCTTTCGACTGATCTAAACCAAGTCCACAATTACACCAAAGATTTCAGACTCCCCATTATTTTTTCTCTTGATGTTTATACACAAGCTGCAGGCATTATTTTTGTTTTAAACCAATATCCCTCTTGAACTGCATCATGTTGTTGGCTCCGGCTTTAGCCAGAAAAACCCTTCAGTGCTTTCTCACAGCAAGCTACTTGCCAATCCATCTTTCATGTGAAAAATGTTCAGTTTCATTAAGTATTTCTATGTCTTTAACAACACACCTCACACTCTTCAAAACTAACACCACTTGCTTTACAACTAATGCCAGCAGCCATGTCACCCTGCAACTCACACTGGCAACCCACTGAAGCTCAGCAGGTGTGAGCCTGGTCAGTACCTGGATGGGAGAACTCCTGGGAAAAACTAAGGTTGCTGCTGGTGAGGTGTTAGTGGGGCCAGCAGGGGGCGCTCACCCTGCTCTCT
The DNA here is from genome assembly GCF_040954835.1 of Lepisosteus oculatus. Classification (NCBI taxonomy): domain Eukaryota; kingdom Metazoa; phylum Chordata; class Actinopteri; order Semionotiformes; family Lepisosteidae; genus Lepisosteus; species Lepisosteus oculatus. The sequence continues at coordinate 69,897,401 of NC_090698.1, read as the reverse complement.
GTGTGGGTCCTAATGCTCCAGTATAGTGACGGGGACACTATACTCTAAAATGGCGCGGTCGTTCGGATGAGACGTAAAAGCGAGGTCCTGACTCTGTGGTCATTAAAAATCCCAGGGGGTTTCTCGAAAAGAGTAGGGGTGTTACCCCGGGGTCCTGGCCAAATTTCCCATTGGCTCTTACCAAACACTGGCCAGGCAGGTTACCTAACCCTCAGTTGCAGACCTTCTATCATACAACTGGATTAGCTCCTAAAATCAATTAACTACTAACAACTAAATAAGCTAGATGCCGCAAATGGCTTCCTCTCGTTTGAAACCGTATGTTTCCATTTTAAATGCATGTATCCATATTGAAATCAAAGCACCAAGCTCTCCCCACTGAGAGCTGGTGTGTGGGGAGCGTTCTGGCGCACTATGGCTGCCGTCGCATCATCCAGGTGGGGCTGCACACTGGTGGTGGTGGAGGGGAGACCCCATTACCTGTAAAGACCTCTGAGTGGAGTGTCCAGAAAAGCGCTATATAAGTGTAAGCAATTATTATTATTATTGTTATAGTTCTCCAGCTTCAGGCTGCCAATGATTAAGGTGAAGTCATATCCTGGCACTTCAGCATTCACAGGAATTTCATCACAGAACTTCAAAAACCAGAAAAAAAAAACATTTTCTGTGTGATGTTTCCAAAAGCAGAACACCTTAGCAAAATATTCATTGCTTCTTATACATTTTGAATAGACCCAAATGCTGTCGTTATGTAATTTGCCATCGAGGGTTTTTGCTCACTCCCAAGACCTCGGTGTGGGATGCCTGCTCAGTTTAATTGGCATTCAAATACCCCCTACTTTTTGGGGGGCTCCGGTGTCCCTGTCCAGGGGAAGGTAGTGGTGCTTCAGGGATGGGCCCTGGCTTGCTGCACCAGCACAGGTGACTTCCCAATACCGGATGAAAGGATGGTTTGCATTTTCTTCTAAGAGTGGTCATTTACAAAAATGTGGATTTTATTTTCACTCTTAGACATACGGTGACTATCAAAAGTTATTTTTCTGTTTTATAATGAATTTAGGAATTATACTATACTATAGAATTTTGTTTTCACTTAAGACATTGTAGGGGCGGTTTGTGTCGATCCATGGCAAAACATCCCAACATTCTGATTCTATATTGTAGAAATATATATATATAGAAAATGGGACAGTCACTGTGATAAGCCATGGCTGGAACTTGAGTGATAAAAAATGCTGAATTTGTTTAAATGCAATGGCTTTTTATGTCAGATGTACAGGATGGCTTTCACTTACTGCACCTTCTCCGAATTTACCTTGGGGTAACTTTTACCATGGAACCTGAGACAATGCTGAGAGTTCAGAGTGAAATCACTTACAAAGAAAAGCCGCCTCATCTGCACTTGGTAAAAGAGGGCAATCCCACCCTGAGGGTCATTTCTGACCCAGCAGCAGGCCGAGGGGGCCTGGGGCAGCAGAGGAGTGATTAATGGAAAGGAAAACTGGTGCAAGCCTGGAGAGTCCACAGAGACCTCCTCCATCCACAGGCTTGGATTCGAGGCGCTCAGAGACATCTTCCTGGCAGCTAGGAAAAGAAGCCTAACAAGCTATTTCTGGTAAGGCATCCATTTAATTAAAGACTAATGACCCAGGAGAATCACACGAGAACACTAAAACTAAAGCGAGCTGGGACATGCAGGATCCGATACCACTGGTGAAGTAAGTAAAAATGTTTCTATCTCATGAATGGAGTTTTAAATATTTCTTTTTGTATTTTTATTTTATGGCAAAGGACTTAAATAGTTCAATGGATTAAATATCACCCGTTAATTCCCAATCTGAACAGGACAGTTCCGTCTTTAACAGAATTCAGCACACTGGGGGCATTCACAGCTGGCTTAGGCACCCATCGGCACATGGACACAAGCATCCCTTACACAGCACATACTTACAAAAACATTACAATCAGGAAAATCAGGCACCTCTCTACAACAGAAATGTGGGAAGATAAATATGGCATTATAAAAAATTAAAAAGCAGATTTAAAAAGCTTTAAAAGACTTAATGCATCCCAAACATCAAAGAAGTGATTCTGCACTAAAACGTATGGTTTGCCACAGAACATGAGGCACCAGATTGCAGAAATTTAGGTCTACTGCTACCGTCAAAATTCCAACACATCTGAGGACCTTGCAGCCTCCCATAGAAGAGCGGGCTCCATTTCACATAGATCTGCAAGGCGTACTATTGACCCAGAAAGGCAATAGGAGGAAAGAAGCCAGTAACAGTAAAAAGTGGTTATTTTTATCCTCTCATCCATCATATGCAAGCATCTTATCCCGGTGAGGGCTGCAGCAAGCCAGAGCCAATCTTAGAAACAATACAGCACGAGGAAGAAGCACACATCTGCACACAGTTTATGCAGGCTAAAACATAAGAACAGCTACAAATGAGCGAGGCCCTTTGGCCCATCAAGCCCAGTTGATAGCTAGCAGCTAATGGATCCATGGGTGTCAATCAGGTGCTTCCTGAAAGAAACCCAGGTATCAGCTTTAACATCACTGATGCGTAGCTTGTTACAGACTCCCACAACCCACTGCGTAAAGACGTGCTTGCCTCCTATTATTGGTTTTTAAACACATAGTTTAAGCTTAGTTTCCACACTTGTGGCTTCTGATTCTTGTTTCACTGTCATTCTGAAGAAATCTGCTGGGCTGCAAATGTTTATCTCCTTCACAACTTGACAATGTAGGAATGCAACTATAGAGGTATGAATACTGGCGCTGTTCATTATAAGAAATAAATCTGCCAAGATTGCCATTCCCCTGCCCAAAAAATGGTTACAGTTCTAAGTATTAAGTTTCTTATGATGATCAGTATCTGTCAGAATTCTACCAAGAATTGGTAGTTGTTAAATATCATCCTTGGTTTACCACACAGCACATTTGTAAGATGTTAAAATGGTTTTATATGTAAAGATTATAACAGTCAATAGTGGCTAAGAAATGCATCTATAAACAGCTATATGCCTGTACATTTAAAACAAAAATGCAAAACTGATATTGGATTCATGTGCTGGACTTGCAAGTCACATTTTAAACAAAACTAAAAAGCCTTCATTATTGACCACTGCATCAGATCAGTAACATTGTCAGAGTGAGTTCTGCTCACCACACCCTGACAGGACAGACAAGAGACACTGACAGCCAGCTGCACTAGAACAATGCAAAGTGTGCCGTCATGGTGCAGCATCAGATGTAGGCAGGCTTTAGGTAATTAACATTTCAGAATACTTCACTGGTTGAATTTCTTTAAAACACTACTTATTTCTTTATAACATGAACAACACAGGGTGTTCTGGCTTTCAATCCAAACACTTCATAAAACACTTGGACTCATCATCTGTAATGCTGATGGTCCACGGAGATATAGCATAAAACGTGCTGGACTGTAATCACTTAATGTAAGGATTACGCAAGCCTACTACAGTTTATCACACGTTTCCTGATCTTACGTTTCCCAACATCAAAAGCAATTTTCAGCTACTGTGCTGCTGAATCATCTCTCAGCTGATCCACGCAACCCTGACAAAGCTAATAGAATCAAACCTCAAATATATTCCAGGCAACCGCAGCACATAAGGGTGTTTCGGGTTCAGAGCAGGTGTGTCTTTTTCATCTGCCACAAGTAAAGGGAAAAGATTCCAGGCTACAGGTCAAGAGGTTTCACCACAGCAGGCATAGACTGACAGCCTCCATCCCATGAAACGCTGAGGGAAGGTTTTCTGCCAGCTCAGGTCACTGTTAACTACTGACCGACTGCCGAGGCAGAAAGCTTGTGAATAACAGCCTGGCACACAGTCAACACAGCAAGCCTGCTGCATTGCACTTCAGACCATCACTGACACTGGCGATTCCTGCTGTTTCTCCCACAGCACTGCTCTGCTTGGAGGTTTAAGAAGCTGGTACTCACCTTTATGAATGGTTTCATAGCACGCAAGACAGACTCTGGCTTCCTTCTCCAGATACTTGAGCTTGCATTTCCTACTGCAGCACCCTGCACAGAACACCTGGGAAGACATCACAAACACACACATGCACATGAGTCAATTCTCCACCTTCACCTCCTGCCAAACTGCCTGCATTGACCACAGCAGTTAACCTTTGTTCTGGAGTTTTTCTAATATACAACATCAGAACAGAGTAGTGATTCTTACATTTTGGGCAGCATTTGATGTGGAAAACTAAAAATTACACTGAGCCTCCCAATTCTTAAGGCAACAGACACACACGAAAAGCAGAGCTTAAATAAAATGTATACAGCTGCGCCCATAGTTTTGTTGAGAACAGACACAATGGTACTATTGATATCGAAATCACACCCCTTTTCTTTTTGTACCGCCATCACTACAGAGGTCAAACTACATACTGAAAACAAATGAACTCATCCATGATTCATAGCTGCACTTGCAGCTCTGTATTTTTAAATTAAGATTCAGAACTGTGGATGGCATAGAGTAGTGGGTGAGGGATACACCTCTAGGTTTTGGACTCAAGCCCCAAGCAGACAGCGATGCTGTGCTCAACTGCAGTAGTTCAAGTCCACCCAGCTGTATAAATGGGAACCAGCACTAATAGGGGTAACCCCTGCCATTTAAACCATGTGCATTTTCACACTTATACCACTACAGGAACAAGCATGCGCTCTGACCCGATAAACCACTTCGCTCTGGTTCTGACCGACTTTTACCCGATTCAGGATCTCCCATTTCCAAAAAGGCTGGGGAATGACCCTCACACCAGTACTTTGGGATAAGGACCTTGCACACTTTCCTCGCACACACACACACACTGCCACGGCAACCCCACAGCACATGCAGCACACTGAGCATCAACCAGAGGAGCAACGCAGCCCTTGGTGACCACACTGTACCCTCACAGGGAGGTCGCAGGAGTCGCTGCTGCACAGCAGGCTGAAGAAACCCAGGCCCCCTTCGACGCCTGGCAGAGCTCAGACACGAGTAGGAAGCATCCTGGGGGAAACCTGGTCACAGTCAAGTCAACTCATGACCTGGGCTTTTTATACTGGCACAACAGAGCCGATCCAAGCTGGGCCTTCACGGGCCTGGTACGACTTCATTTACAGCGGCTGTTCAACGAGCCGAGCCAGACCCAAGGTACGAGCCCGAGCAGGGCTGTGAGTGAGTGGTGTGACCACATCTTGCAGTCGTAGAACACTTTTAAGGGAGAAGAGCAAACGCAGCTTTCTTTTTGAGTTGGTTTAAGACCATGTTACGAGGTTTCGGGGAATCAGAAATATGCTTTGAAGAATTTCAACAGCAAGCGCTCAGGCATGAAAAGGTACTCCAGCTGTGTGCCTGTAGAAATTGAGTTAAATAGGAGCCCCCACCTTTTTTTGTCTGTTTCAAATGAACTCATTCCGGACCAAAAAAATAAGCGGATAAAATAAATAAATCCAGGAATGGAAGAGTTTCTGATTAAATCTTGTATTCGTCCAAGTCTGATTTCAGCGCCTTACTGCTCGCGAGATTGCCTCGACAGCAGTGATCCCCAAACTGTCAGCGCAGACTGCATACAGGCAAGAAAAATCACCTGCTGAGTCAAATACTTTTTTAAATTGGCATCAGGAGAGCAAGGCTAGTTAACGTGGAGAAATAAAGCAACACAAACAGCAAGCAGCAGTCAATGAAAGCAAAGCGAAACAGCTTCAACACCCCATGCGTCAAGAAGAAATACGATTAATGCATCAAAACCCATCGGCAAGATTTATAACTCTTACAAGTCAGGCTTGCAAATTAGAATGAACTTTAAAAAACTCAGTCACATTAAACCTCATCTGAAAATTTTTCTAAAACTCGTAAATCTACAATGTCACCTTAACATTTATTAAGAATAATAAGATCATATAGTTCCACTTCCGATGAAAGGACTTGCGACTGAACTTTTTTAGGGCTCCAGTGACCTGAGGCACATATATAAAATGTGCTTAAAAACATACTTCAAAAATGTATGTTGAACTACATTTAAAATGCATTAGCAAGAATGGTACTATTCTGGTATAACAGACTCAAAAGCAAAGTGATTAACCCCAAACGTGCCCAACTAATAACTCATGTTTAGCGATGAGAAGATGTTCTTTGGATTGCACAAACTCCACCGTCAAAGAAATTAACAAGAGCAAGACAAAACACTCAGCACAGAGACTGGCTTCATGTGGAAAAAAAGGAAATTTAAACTCAGACGTACTTTTCCACATGCTCGGCAGTGATGCCTCCTCTTGGTGAAGGTGAACCGCTGGCGGCAGTTCATGCAGTTCGGCGCCTCAGAATCAGGCACCCATGAAGGCTGTTTCGAGCCTAAACTGGACGCCTCCCGCATCACCCTGTCATCTACAGAAGCAGCCTCAGCCATTACGCTGTCATCCGGATGAGAGAGGAACAGTGCAGAGTCTGAGACTTCATCAATACCCATGGTGCTTTCAATCCTTTCTGAGTGAAGATACCCAGAATTTCCTAAATACTGACTGGTGTCTGCTTCTGCAGCAGGGGACTCCATGTTATTAGGAGTAAGAACTCCAACGTAAGGTACATCCTGACTCTCACTTATTCTGTAGTCCAATTCATTTGTTAGTAAAGTTCTGGCAGGGTGGCTAAAAAGCTGCTTGGGTCTTGCTCCTCCATAGTATGGGTGGTTATCAGTGTGGTTTGACTTTTTGCCAAGAGAGCTGGCTGTGTTTGAAGACTCCCTGTGGTTACTCCCGGTACAAGCAATGTCATCTGTTAAAGAACCGTCGTTGTCCTGAGATGAAAAAGCAGGTTTCAGATCCCCTTGTTCTACGGCTGAATAGGAATGGCTCGAAGCGAGCAAGGCTACCTCGCCACCTTTAGCACTGATGGCATTCCCATTTTCTTCAGCGAGACCATCATCCATATCACCTGGGGACAGGTCAGGAAATTCAGAAAGGTCTCCATTCATTTCTGAAAACCCTTCATCTGCCACATTCTTCAGGGGCTCTCCCTCACTATTTCGGGTGTTCCGCTCCATGAGAAAGGCATCCAGATCCTCATCTGTCACAAGGATGTCACCCAGGTCACCATCTAGGAGAAAGTCATCCACAAAGGCAATATCTGAGGGAAACTCAGGGCTGGCACCAACAGGGAGAGAACAGCTTTCCTCTACCACGGCAGACCCCTCTCCATCCTGAGCTGAACTGCTTTCTGCTGACTGAGAAGAGGCCATGCTTGGGATATTGGTTAATGGCTTAGTCTCAGGAGTAGCTTTGGTTTCTGACTGGAGGCTGCCACTCTGATCAGCAGACTCAGGACCAATTTGGTCCACACGGTTCGTAGCTACCTCCATTGGAGGAATAATCTGCTGAATATCAGGGACAGCAGGCACAACTTGAACTGGTGATTCACAGGTGAGAACCTCAACCTCTTCTTCGGCCTGCGGCTCATTCTTCTCCAAGTCCAGGGACGCAACCAGGGACCCACACATGGACACAGATATAGGTAGACAGGACAAGGAACTATCTTTGTCTTCAGGGAGACTTGAGAAATTGCTCAAGTTATCCTGTTGTGAAACACCACACATTTCATGGGCTAAGCTGTTGACTTGTTCAACAATGTCTTTCTCTTGGTTTCGGGAAGGAATCTGCTGTTCCAGCTCTGCACCTTCAAGAGTGATGCTGGTTTGGTTAATCTCATCTACCTCAGTATGTTGAGGAGTGCTGTTCCTCGTTTCTTCATCACCCCAGTCCCCCTGAGAATCAGTCACTGGACTGCCAATCCCAGTTCTCTCAGAGTCAGAAAGGGGTTCTCCATTATCTGTACAATTCAGTCTTGTTTCAGGACACCCATCATCCTGAACGACTGCTTCCAAAGGCTCCTCAGCTTCTAGAATGCTAGCCGACTCTGCACCCTGAGGTATATTAGCATTCTCTGCTGGAAAGATTATATCTAACAAAGAAGTCAACACTCCTCCAGCTGCAAGATGTCCGGCATCTTGCTCCACCAGCAATCCCTCCCTGGTAGGACAGATTTGTGCCCCAGGGATACTCTTAAGGCCAACATGTGGACCACCTCCAGAATGACATGCAGTTGTAGATTCAAGATCTACCAATAAACGTTCCTCCAGTTCCTTTTCAGCAACATCCAGCTCCTTGAAGGCGTCATGGCGACTGGCTCGCAGAACTGCAGGGCCTGTGTCACTGACCAAGTCGCACACTGGTTTCAGTGCCCTGTCTGGACACGGAGGTGCCGAGGTCTTGGCAGCCCTGCTGTCCAGAGATGACAGGAGGTCCACACCAGTCAAGGGTCTCCCACTGCACTCGGGGTCAGTGGAGTGCACAGTGAGGCCAGGAAGTGGGGTAGTGGAGCACCCTGCACGCGTACTGGGCAGACTGTTGACTGCTGACTGAGACGAAGAAGCTGCTTGAGGCTGTGATGCAAAGGCCTGACAACTGGAGGACGGAGCAGGGTAGACAGGGGCACATGGGATCTCTACTGTAATCCTGCATTCAAACTCATCTAGGAAGAAAAGAAGACAAAAGATACTTGAAATGTGTGCTCATTAATCATGCAACATGTCAATGCGCCTAAACCTTAGCCATCGGCTCAGAACGCTAATGAAGCATTCTTTGTCTCAATGCATAAACCTAAGTTAAAAACTGAGATTTATGTACCCAGAAAACAAGATTATGAGAAAAATTATTTCTGAAATTACTTCAAAAAATTAACCCCCCCCCCCCCCCCAGAAAAATACTAATACTAATGCAGAACAAAAGAAAAACTTGTTTTACATCAACGACTCGCTGAGCATGGAAGAGCCAAAATGTTAAGCTTAAATTACAATTTCCTAAAATATTTAAAGATATGAATGTTAAATTGTCCACAATGAGCTAAACCAGAATTTATAGCCATTTAAAAAAAATACATGATTTTGACAAACTGGTACAGAAACATTCAACCATGAACACCTTGAACAATGAAAATCAAAAAAGGTGTCAGGATATCCCAGAGCAAACCATTCAGAAGCTTATCGGGTCTATGTACCACCACTTCAAATCTAGCGTTGGGTATGATCTGGCATTTACGCTGTCCGAGCACTGTCGGAATGCTGACTCTCGCGTTTCATACTGACAACATACAATCGCCCGTGATCTTGGTTGGTATCTGTTTAAAATGTTTAATTTAATCCATCCTGAATGTTGCACTGTTTCTGTCATTGGAATACTCCCAAAATAAACATGTAACAGAAATACAGCATATCTCAGTTTGATAATCACAGTCACATGCTACTAAATCAGAAACAAGAGACTGAAAAAATCTTAGACACATTACACGAAATACAAGATTGAGCTGTTTATTGCCCTTGCATTTTATGAACCCATTTAGTTTAAATAAGCTCATTTGGAAGAAAAAAAAACAATCACAAAAAACAGAACAGGATGTTTTCCCCTAATAAACACAACAATGAGGTAATCACATACAGTATAAATCTTTCACAATGCCGATTAAAGTGCATCTATTGACACTTGAAGCAATTCATTCTGATTTTTAAGTTTTAGGAGTTTTTCCTTTTGAAAAAGAATACCATAAGTGTGCTGAAAGAGAGAGCAGATGCACATCTACATCACACACGATTTCGGCTTGCAACTGGAATGCCAGTTACATCACATGCACCTTCCTGCAGGAACACTTTGTGTTAGAAGACTGGAAGTGTTCCAGTGAGACGGAAAGGTAGCATGGCAATGTCAAACACTATTCAGAATTTAAAGAGACTAATATTGCACACTCATTCCCTTGCAGAGCGACAACCCCCCCTTTACTATCAGCAGAGATGTCCTAGGCGAGAAGAGGCTCTAACCTGAGTTCTGCTCAAAATCGTCCAGCAGCTTGTCCAGGTCGCACACGGCTGCTTTGAAGAAGCTGTCCATTCTCCCTCGGGAACACGGGCTCAGCTCAGCCCTTGAGCTCCTAGACAGAAAGAGAAACGCATTAAGGCTCACTTTTCACCTCCTGGCAGATTCTTGACTGGCTGCCAAAGGACTCTTCACGTTTTCGGCTCCCGGGAAGGAGCGATAGGTCTACAGCATATCCCCAGCTAGGTTAACACTCAGAGGGCTAAGCTAGGTGCTCTCCAGGTGACCTCATCACGTGCAATGCCACTTTCACAACTCAATCGCACTGACTCAGACCTTGTACCATGAGGATCCTGAAAAAGCAAAGCCCATATAAATTTCATTTTTTTTTTAACAAAGAATAACTACAACATAACATGTATAATAGTCAAATGTTTTGAATGCAGATGATATATAAGCGACTTATAAAGCTGAATTTAAATAACATTTTTAAATTATACATGCTGCAGACATCTCCTAGATAAGCACATATGTCTGTTAAAAACTGCAAAATCATTTTACAATAATTTTTATTTGCTTGTCCAAACTTCAGGATAGCCTCCGAAAATCCTTTATTCTAAATCAGAGGTTCTTCCAGTATGCACAGGACAAGCTTCGCCCTCTGAAACGAGCTTGAAGCTATCCCGGACAAATGACGAACAAAAAGGGTTTCTCAAAGCCAATACGAGTCGAATTCTTCGTGTCTAACAAACCCGACATGTCTCCAGAGTCGATGGAGAATGCAAACTTGCCAGAATTTCAGAATCACATTTGCAGAATATACATATTAACGGCAGTCGCATACATCTTTCAGAACTTTCAACATTACCCAACTAAGAGGGAAAGCAACCTTTTCTTTCTTTTGGGTGTTAACGCACAAATTCACAAATTCTTTTTTTGTATCTATTCATAGGATCTTATTAAAGCCACCGAATTATTAATGAACTAAATTAAGCCGCAGTGTAAAAAGCGCTTTGACAGCAGTTTCACAACTGCTTAAACCTGTTCAAATCTCATTCCTTGAAAATCAGTTCATTAAATCTATTGTCAACGGTGGACTAAGGAATCAACGTCAATCACACAATTACCTACGCTGTAATTAGCTTAAAACAATGTCATCATCACTGCACCATCCATCCATTTTCTAACGGCTTCATCCACTTCAGGGTCGCGTGGGACTTGGAGGCTATGTCGGGAAGCAGGAGGTACAAGGTAGCACGCACCCAGGATACACCCTGCATCACAGGGTAGACGGACACAAACACTCGCCAGGGTTCGTTTCCCCCAAACAAAGCCAAATAACCTAGCAGTACGTTTCTGGACTGTAAGAGGAAACTGGAGCACCCAGCAGAAACCCACACGAAAACGGGGAAAAGCTACAAACTCTACACAGACAGCACTCCAGGTCCCGAATTAAAGCCAGGCCCCAGCACTACGAGGTAGCAATGCTAATCACCGTGCTACCATGCCACCCAGCCTTTACTAAACAGCTTGTGCTAGGAGTGAAATTAAAAAGACACTTCCTTCTCTAAAAGCGAAGCCCTGCCCCGAGCTGTCTCTTGAATATTGGCCTTACTCACCTAACTTCCAACATGAACTCAGTCGCATTGAACTGAAAATAAAAACAATTTCTTAAACTACATTGCTTTTCCAAATGCCAAGTCACACTCCACACCTACTACAGGACTATATTTGGATTACCATATTCAGGCCTTACTGATTCTGCTCCGTGCTGCACCAGAGGCACAGCCTAAGCAAGGGAAACAGCACTGAAGCCCTTCGCAAGCCATGTGCCTTGTCAAAACACAAAAAGAGAAACGCTGTTCCCTCCTGCGTCACGATCTAGTTTTAACTTTCGGCAGTCACAGGGCAGTGAATCACTTAAGGGAACAGAAACTAGAGCAAAGTTTTAACCCCTGATCCTCAGCAGCTGTGAGAGAACATTCAGCCATCACTACAGCAGAGAGACCACCTTAGAAACCAGAACAAGTGAAGTGTGAGCTGCAGTATTTTCTACAGGCAGGCAACCCGTTCGCCTATGGCACAGCAAGAGCTGGCGAGCGGCAGGGGCTAACAGGAGAGGAGTCACTGCTTTCTATCTCAACACCGAACATGGGTGAGAGGCCACAGCATCAGTGCCTTTCTTCAAAAAAACGTACAGGCCTGAGCCTTTAAGAACACCCTGCAGGAAATGTACAATATTAACAATGCCTGTATACGTCTCAAATTACAGTACAGAAGGTGGAAATACCTGTTTTTTTTCCCTGATTCCCAGTTACCTGTAATCTAAAAGTGCTTCACTCTAAACAGCAATGACTGTAAGCCTTGTATACTGAAGGTGAATTAATGCTATGAAAAAAAATGACATTTCCAGACATAAAATACATTTTATATATAACTGGCTCATATATATTTTTGTATTAGGTCTTAATATGCTTTTAGGTGGATTCTTGTCTTAACATTTTGATAGATGAAATAAAAGTCAATCTGACATGAACACCCTTTGGGCCTTTATACATGAGGCAATCCAGCTGGTGTGCTCTATCACTTTTCAGCTGCCCTGTATAACACCCCTGGCAACCTTCTGTCAATACCACAGAAACACCCTGGCAATGTGATCAGAGTGCACTCATAACAACAGGTACTGGGCAGTATCTTGTAAGTCCAGATACCATCAGCACCAATGAATAATCAGATAAGAATGGACACCTAAAAAAAACACAGTTATGAATGTTAGCAGTCAATTAAATATTCAAGTAGGTGGCTGTGTCAACATGAGTAGGCTGCAAAGGAATAATTAAAGGTTTATTTCAAGCTGAAAGAAACAAATGAAGCTGGTTTATTCAACATGGAATAAACCTTTACTAGGTCAATTAAATATCCTCTCATTTGGTAGCGAATTACTTGTTAAAAGATTAATCTCTGGTCCAGATCACTCTTAAACTTGAATATCAAATTAAGTAGCTAACTAACTATTAATAATTAAGATGGGCTCAGACTAAGAGAAAAACAGTAGAAAGACAAATGCTATATTTCTGGTGCATAAGCATTTTGATTCCGATATGACACAGCTGTCAAAATATAACTGCATGCTGCTGAGGTTAAGAACAGTTTGTATTGAATGTGATCTGTAAATCTGCGTCACAGCATAACTGGTGAAACCCCATCCAATTACATCATAGGCAAAAGATTGACGCAACTTATGTGGCCTGCATGTTGACTCATGTAGCAAGAGCTTTTGAGACACTGAGAACGAGGACACTGCAGCTACAATACTACTGCAAAGGCAGGGTTGCCGTCATCGTGTAGCGGCTTCTGATTCGATGGCAAAAACAGTTACACAATCAATAAATGTTCTGACAGACAGTTTTAATGATTTAAATTTCCCCTGACAATGCCCATTTTCAGAACTGTAAAGTCTACAAGTTCAAAAAAAAAAAAGACGACCACTTCTGCCATCACGTACAGTGTCCTGCATTGTAAACTGTGCAAAACATCTTATAGACTCTTGAGATGCCACCCTACCCTTCCTGTGGCCCACAAGCACTGGATGTATCTTCCGGACTCACAATGTTTCCATAAACAGGCCACACAAAGGCTCGTTTTATCACTGTGTTGTGACTATTGTGAGGATTCAAAACTACCGTACTTCAGGCGAAAAGACGTCACAAGCACACACCTCTTTCGCACCACAGTATTAATAAGACGAACCCCCTTCACCGGACTGGAAAGTCGCTGCAGAGTCTGGGGTTGGGAGTCCAGACAGCAGGTTTTCCGTGTCTCTTTAAGTGGTTAACAGAAGAAGGCTGTCCAGAAGGACTGAAAGGAAAGAGCTGTACAGAACGTAAGGAGACACAGAAAAACCTTCCAGGCTCTGAGCCCCGAAAAGAATGTCAGCAGCTCACAACTGGCAACACTGATGCTCAGCATGGGGAGCCTGGTCAGCACCTGGGTGGGAGAGCTCCTGGGAAAGCTAAGGTTGCTTTGTTGTGGAGGGGAGTCCCCATTATTTGTAAAGCACTTGGAGTGCAGTTTCCAGAAAAGTGCAATTTAAGTGTGAGGATTATTATTATTAAAGACTGGATTTACCCCAAGACTAACAAGCATACTCAGCACCATTAGCCTACTGTATGCCAATTTGTCAAACCAGATATTTTTTGCAGCAGTTAAGAGCAATTCCTTATTGTACTGACTCATAATAAAAACTGGTTAGGAATGTTGAGCAATCAGGAAATGTAGTTACAGTTGCCCTTGATACTAACGAGATACTTCACTTCGCAAATTGTAATTTGAATTCATCCTGAATAAAGGTGACGACTATGAAATGATCGCCAAATAATAAGTCAATGTGAATACATGTGGGGAAAAAACATTTAAAAACCCGACAGGCTGCTGTTCGTGAAAATCTTAATTTGTTTTACAACTGAGTCTATAATTATACCTTTAGTATGCGGGAATGCTTTGAAGCGTGCCGAGCTCAGGAAGTTAAAGGGATTTTAGGGTCCAAGAGACCTTATGTGACAAGGGGGTAAAATAAGCTAACCTACACAAGTTGTCCCGCTACAATGTTGATTTGGGGACAAATCTTTTTTAATATATAAAGAAACGTCATACCACAAAAATGTAGTTTAACAACAATCTGTTCAGGAAAAACTATTTCCATTGGACTTCAACCTAATCCCGAAGACCCACCACGTCCTAACAAGTAAAACACTACGTGATCACATTTGTTCACAGATTTTTAAAACCGGCATATAACACTTTTTCGTGTCTTGGTGATGTGTTTTTTTTTTTTCAGAACAGCTGGGACAGTTAAAGAAAAAACACAGTTGTACATTTAAACTGAGAAAAGAAACGCTTGTAATTTTTTTTGTTATGAGATACACAACACGATTAAACCGCTACACCTCCACCGTGAGTGAAGATTTTTCTTCATTTTTAACGAAACACCACGGCGACCGGTCGGGATTTCGTGTCGAGCGACAGCCCGGACCTTAACGCGAAGGAGCCGCGGACGAGGGATTTCATCATGGAGATCGTCCACACGAGAAAAAAAAAAAAACAGACCCCCCGAGAGACAAAACGACAACTTCTCCCGACTCCTTCTCTCCCGTGCAAAACGTTTCCTGTCTCTACGAATCGCTGCCGGGAGTTTAGCGACAAATCCCGGGTCGTATATATATATATTACTATTACACGTGCAGGCTTTTCAGATAGAAAGCAAACTCACAGACGGGGCCTGGGGCTTCTCAATTCCGAATAACCAGAAGCGCGAAGAAGCAGCAAAAAAAAAACAACAACAACAAATAAAATACAATAATACAGCTGTAAAATAAATGGAGGGACAAAAGTACAAATGTAAATACCCCCTACCCCCCCACAATCTCCTCCTCTTTCGCCGTCACCCCGTGAAAAACACTACTGACTTGTTACTTCGGCATTCGTCCATTTACTTCTACAAACACACAAACAGAAATGAGGTTACCGAAAACCGCCTCATCGCGCTGCTTTTCTTCCTCCCGCGGCCGGACTCTGTTCTTCGCTCCCCGTCCCAGGCTTATCGATCCGATTTGTGATTTATTTCACTCTTCGGTTTTGTTGAAAGGCTTCTCACGGGCGGCCATCTTGGATGTGGGGGTTTGACCTCTGGGGTCGCCCAGTCACGCCGTACTTAAAGCGACAGAGACTCACTAATGCTACACGAACATCGCCTACATTATGTTGCTGCATTAGAGTCCCTGCATTTCAGACTCTCTTCAGATGTAACTCGCATTTTAACCATTTACGGCTGTAAGAGAAAGCACCGAAATACCAATCTCACACAAGGCAGTGTGTGTATAAACATGCCAGACCGCACTGCAGACAATAATTAGCAGTCTTTTAAAAAATGCATTCCAGAAAGTTGTTTTTTTTTGTTAGATGCACCCTCAGACGTGCGTAGTATGTAGGGGCTCTTGCAACAAGCGCAGGTCGAAACTATGGGAACGTGTTTAACGATTATAAGGCGTTTTCTCTGGGAAAGCACCAGTGCAAGCTATGCGGAATTGCTTTAAAATGTGAAAACAAGAGGCAGGCGCTTCTTTGCCTTAAGGCTTGCAGGAGGATGGAACAACCTATCCAGCCATGTTGCTGAAACCATTACTCGGATTTCTTCCAAGAAACGGCTGGATAAGATCGTTGGAGCAATTAGCTACTATGAAAATGGCCAGACGGGCTAGCTTGATTGTAACTGTCTTGTGTTCCTGTGTCATTAGATTTAACTCGCTGTTTTTGCAAAGACCGCTTTTTAAATTGGAACAGACGTATTTGTCACTGGTCCAGCCTTCAGCAATGTATGGTATTCTACAATGTTGCTGACAGAGTATTTTTAGTTATCATCTTGGTAAGTCCAGACATTTTATCAGAAAGGCTGGCGGTATTGGGGCTGAGGGGACGGCACTGTGGCGATCTCACAGAAGCACGCTGTTGACTGTCATTGGAACAGTGTTAAAGCATCTTTCATACATTTTGTAACACACAGCCAGATACATGTAACACACACAAACTAACAAGTTTTGGGTGAGTTTCAGTGATTGTCAGCCTTATTTATTTCACTGGGAGGCTTCTCAGTCACTCCACTGGCGCCAGGCCTGGCTCTGTTCTGTGGAATGATAACCTATCAGAGATACGATTCTGCTTGGACCCATCACAGATACCCATCTGGGGATGAAAGCCACAAGTCTTTGTATTTTGACAAACGTGGCGCGTAGAACTTTTAATTTCCCAGAGTGAACAATGAATCCTCTGCGACAACACTGACTTTTTTTTATTTGCTTGCGTTGTAAATAAGCTAGAGACTTTTTGTCTTTTTGTGCAAACTTGAAAAGGATTCCGTTTATTTTTTCAGTGACGGAACTATTATGGGTAAGGGATTAAAACGCTGTAATAACAGTAGAGGCCACCAGACGGCAGACTAGTCCCTTTGAACTGGAACGTCCCCGTATTCAGCCTTCAGTTACCAGAAAGCCATTTACAGCTGATGGTTTATTCACGACAGCCTGGAAACTATCCCTAGAGCACAGTGTCTATACCCGAGACGAACAGGACACCAGTCCATTGTAGGGCACACACATGAACAGTTTTGTTTTAACCTAACCATTTCTTTAACTAGATAAGTCAGATGACATCGAAGTCCCAATCCCACGATGAGAGCAGCCTTTTCGCACAGCAGCCCAGTAATAATTAATACTTGAAAAAGTCAGTTATGGCCAGAGCTCTCAGTAACTGCCCAACTCTAGGAAGATCTTCATTTTTCCAATGCATCGTAAGAACACGAGAAAAGCTGGAGACATGTACTGGTCATTCACTCCATCAATACTGGTCATTTTCCTGCACACTGAGTGCAGCACAACACAGACTTCTATGCACAGCTCTCAGTTTCTTTATTTCCAACTTATGTCCTGCTATCTAACGTCCTGAATACCCAAGCAAGCTGAAGATCATGTGTAACTCTGGGGGCGTCCTTCCTCGGAGTGGCTTTTCAAAGACACTAAAACTTTGTGCTGATATAGGTCAAAGAGCATCAGACAACTGTTGCTAACACCACCGGTCCCCAGCAGAGTCCTTGCCTCCTGTTCCTCCAATGTTTCAAAATGAAATGAAATAAGGAGGGCAAAAACTTTAGTCAACACATCCAACAAACATCCCAGCTTTCAACATTCATCCCAGAACAGCCAGATGTGTTACTAAGTCCTGCAACTTAAAAAAAAAAAATAAGGAAAGAATATGATACTTATTCTTTACTGATTCTCCCCAGTGTTCTACAGATCTTTTCAATTTCACTTTGATGCCAGCCAGAGCAAATCACAGAGATTAGTGTCAGTTTGGAGGATGATTGCACTTATCCTCTGCATCGCAAACGCCACAGCAGAAAGCCAAGGTCTACCTGGGCTCACAGATGAGCCCTTGCCCTCCAGGAAAAGCAGGAAAGAAACAACCCAATTCAACAGTAACGCAATAATCATAACACAGCGTGAACAAAAAGAGGCAATACATCTAGCAAACAGCGGCTAAATGTTTGATTTTGTTTGTGTGTTTGTATATTCAAGTGTATTCAATCTAATGCTAGATTTAAAAGCATTTTGTATATTTTGTATACAGGTAGGCCAGTGCTCCCAAAGCATGCAGGTGTAGAACAGGACTTCATGCATTTTTATACAAAAATTCCTATTCTATATTCTGGTCGCTTGCAGATTAAGAATGGCGTATGTTTAGCAATAATATTATTTATGGTACCTGAAAGTTTCAGGTTGTTGCACAAAGCTAAGGTATGCGTATACGTGATCTGACAACTGGAATCAACTTCCCGTGGTTAAACTCTGTTTATGTTTACGTTATGAGACGAGATATATCTGAATGATATATTCAGATATTCAAATGAGATACATCTGAATTTTAGAATTTATAAGGCATCAAGCGTTATGGCAGATGTAGTATAGTGAGTAGATATAGAGAGAGTAGAAGGCGGGCATATATGGTGTAAGGGCGTGATTTGTGTAGTTAATAAAATAGTTAAAATAATACAAGAACGGCTCTTTAAGATACACAACATTTATGGTGACGAGAGATGAGTGCTTGACGAACTCAGAGCGAGCAGAACACTGCAGATTTTAGTTCTCTTGCTGGTGGAACCGAACTTTTGAATTTTTTGGCCTTTTCGTTTAGCCTGCGCGCCGAGAAGCTTTGCTCATTCCCAGCTTTCTCCACCGCTTCCACTGAGCCTCGGAGCTCCGGATTTGTATACGGAATACAAGATATGGATGGAGTCGTACAGATTTTTTTAAATAGCCAGTGGATCTACAGAAGCTCAAGATGCCGTGAGACGTGCTACAGTACTGCACTGTATCGGGGCTCCCGTGCAGCGGATTTTCGCCAACCTCCCTGTAGAAAAAGGTACATATGAACAGACTGTAGCTGCCTTAGACGCTTACTTTACACCACGGAGAAATGTGGTTTTGGAACGGCATAAATTTAGGCAGAGAACTCGGTCTCAGGACGAATCTGTTGATGCTTCTGTGACTGAACTAAGAGAACTGGCTAAATCATGTGACTTTGGAGTGTTGGAAGCTGACATGTGAAGAGATCAATTTGTGGAAAAATATGCACATAAGAGACTGCATGATAAATTGACGCAGGAGGAAGGGCCGACTTTAGAAAGAGTTCTTACAGTCGCTAGAATTCATGAAGCAGCTCAAGCAGAATCAAGAATGATTTCTGACCACAGTGACAAAGCTAGAAAGAGTCATGTTTACTTCACAAGAAACACCGAACGGGGCGCTCGCTCAAACTTTACAAACAAAAGCCGAGCAGCAGGACGCAGTCAAGCTAGAGATATAGAAGAATGGGGGACGGCTGACATTAAATGTTACAGGTGCGGACTAACACCGCACAAAGCAGATGAATGCAGAGCGCGAACAGCAAAATGTCTACACTGTAAGAAAACAGGACATTATGCATGAGCGTGTAGAAAGAAAGATGGTTCCCATCAGGAAAAGAAACTTAATACAAATAAGGAAGGGACAAAACTGCGAACAGTTCAAGAACCTTCTTCAGACTCAGATGAATTTGTTAATTCCATTGACCCTGAAGGTAAAGACACTGTTCGAATTAATGGCCAAGAGATAAAAATGGTGATGGATAAAGGAAGTCAAAGAAACTTCATTGGAGTAGAACTTTTCAAGAAAGTGTTTGCACACAGAACTAAACTTCAGCAGACTATGAAGAAATTTTATGCCTATGCACAAATTTAGTCCACTTCAGTGTGTTGGCTACTTCAAGGCACAGCTGACATGGCAGAAAAATGTAATAACGGACAAAGTCTATGTAACTGAAGGAAATGTAGAAGCGTTGTTGGGAAGAAAAGCATGTTTTGATCCGAAGATTCTGAATGTAGGAGACACTGTCAATGCAGTTGGCCAGTCTTCAGAGAGGTTTAAGCGGTTAGCACAGGAATATGAGTCACTCTTTAAAGGTTTAGGACAGATCAAGGGTTACAGTCACAAAGTTACAGTAGATGAGAAAGTTTCGCCAGTAGCTCAAAGTCTGAGACGAGTACCCTATCCAATGATAGAAGCTGTTAATCAGGAGTTAGATAAAATGTTGGATGATGGAATTATTGAAGACGTGAATGAAGGATCTCAAATATTCTGATAATACCTAAAAAAGACACCAAGGAAGTGAGACTGTGTGTGGATCTGCGAGAAGTAAATAAAGGAGTTATCAGAGAGAGACATCCAGTACCAACGGTTGACAGCATATTGGAAGCAGTGCAAGGAGCCAAAGTTTTTGCAAAGTTAGATTCTTGAAAAGGGTTCTGGCAAGTTGAGTTGGCCCCGGAATCAAGACACCTGACTACCTTCATCACACACAGGGTTGTTACCGTTTCAGAAAAGTTCCTTTTGGCTTGTCTAGTGCCCCAGAGGCCTATCGGAAGGCTATGGACTCGATGTTGTGTGCAATGCCTGGTGTTGTATGGTATATGGATGATGTTGTAGTACATGCGGAACATGAAGAACAACTAGAACAGAGGCTCAGGCAAGTATTCCAAAGATTCCAAGACAGAGGCTTAACTTTAAATAAAGATAAGTGTATCTTTGGCCTAAAAGAGACTGAGATACTGGGACATTTGGTCACTGCAGAAGGAATAAAACTAGACCCGAAAAAGGTGACAGCTGTTTGCAGTGCACCGAGACCTGAAAATGTTGCACTTTTGCGCTCGTTCTTAGGCACTTGTGGATTTTTGATTAAATTAATTCCTAATGATGCAGATATATCAGAACCCCTTAGAAAACTAACGAGGAAAGGACAGAAGTGGGAATGGACATCAGAAACTGAGAAAGCCTTTGCCGAGTTGAAAAGAGCACTTGTAACTGAACCGTGTCTGCATACTTAAAACCAGATGCGCCAACAGTAGTGATCAGTGACACGAGTCCTGTAGGACTTGGAGCAGTATTACTACAAAGACAAGAAGATGGACAGAACAAGCCAGTGGCATATGCAAGTCGCTCACTTACCCCAACAGAAAGACGTTACTCGCAAATAGAGTGTGAAGCCTTGGGTTGTGTTTGGGCAGTGGAACATTTTAGGACATACAGATGCAGCCATTCAAAGTGCGCGGTACAGACACGTACCGGAGGTCATTGGCCACGGCGTCGCGCATCGTGACGCAAGATGACGCAGGGTACCGTGGTACGTGATTGGTTGACCCGACAGGGGCGCTCGTGGTCCGTTGGTCCGTCGTAGAAAGATTTACAGTAAACGTCTTTACTGTGCCCGTTGTAGTATTGAATATTCATATGGAATTTTACCACTGAAGGGAAATCTTAGTAGCTGAGCATAAAAAGAATAGGAGCATACTGCAACGCGTGTGAAGGCCATAAACGATATTAATTTTGGAACATAAACATACAGTATATGGCTGGTCTCGGTACTTTAAAGAAAACATACACGAAACATGGTTTCATTATGACCAGTATCGGTCTTGAGATATTTTTAACTTAATTTACAGTATTTGAGAGGTATGTCTTGACACTGATACTACGTAAATACTGCTCACGTATATGTTTCTAGGTTTATATTATGCATTTCATACGGTCAAATTACTTTTGAGCAACTGATAAGAAGCGCGAAACGGTATGCCCAGGGCGTTTTAGTTTTCGTTTTGTTTTAATGCAGTGCAGTGGATTGATTAGAGATATCAAGTACATACAAGTCATTTTTTAAATGTTGACGTTGTAGTTTTAAATGTTACGAGTACATCATCTGTCAACAATTACACAGGTTCTGTTTCCATATTGCGGATTTTGGTTACGTAATATTATTTTCTAATTTCACGTTGTGAATATATGATTTGGGCAAACAGAGCCGCAAAGAAGTACATTATGGGTTGTTGTTTTTTTTTTGCAGTTTTATCTAGAACAAGCAATGCTTAAACCTTTGTATGATACTTGTGAAACTATCCACATGACAGTTACCTAGGAGTTGACTTCAGTGATGTCACTGATGGGATGTTTCTAAAAATCCATCCACTGTAAAACGTCTTCTCCACTTGTCCTGCATATGTATTCGCTAATGAAGCTGTGTGTTCTGAGCCTGGATCTCTACATTTCTGTATGAACCAGCTTAGAGGGCTAAAGACAGCTTGTGTTTAAATTGAGTGTAAGGTAATTTATGCTTCTAAAGTCATGGTCAGCATTTATTATTGTACTGTGCTGTAAACTTCTTCTGTGCCTAATTACATTATTTTATAGCTTTATCAAATCTGTACATTGTCTGTCGATAATGTTTCTGTAGTGCTTTTTCAGCCCTCAGCATGTGACCGCGCTGGTGGCGCTGTTAGGTTCCTGACTTCCATGTCACACGGTCTGTGATCGAATCCCATGGAACTATCATGGGACTATGATGATTTTTTAACAAACATTTCTTTGAAAAAATGAAACGTTTCCCTTGGTCAGAGATTAAATAAAACCTCACTTGCACCAAACAAATTTATATTTCTAAATATCACAACATGATCGAATTTAAGTCTTTTTAATAACAATGAATAGTCACCTATGCGTTACAAAATAAACATTTATATTGATTTGAATCGCGTTTTGATTTAAATCGTAAACGCGTGTTTAAATATATGTGTTTAAAGGCGATATACTGTATAAAAGCACTGATTCTCATGGAATGTATTCTGCTGGGGATTCAAAAAAAATTTTTTTTTTTAATCGCGTATCTAAGGAAAATTGCAGTATAACTTTGTTCATGCACATCATTATACAGTATCTCATTTTGTATTTCTATTAAAAAAAATCGTTTGCCTAGCCACTATTGTTGTTATTGTTTTTATCCTGTAAAGCGCTTTGAGGAGCACAGCTTTCTCACCACTTAGATTACTTTTTGACACCATCCTTACACAAAGCAGAAACTGATTGTATTTTCCGATGACATACAAGTACAAAGATTACAGATTTGAATCGTCTTTTTTCTGAACCAGGGAAAATCTGATCATGTTTCTCTATAACAATAAAAAAAATAAATATTTTACATATCACCTTTAAAAGTGGCATCTCAAAACAATACAGTAGATGTAAACCACAGATTACAAAGTAAATACCCAGACAAACGCAAATGCGTTTTTAATAAAATGCTTTCATTCATTCAACAGAGCGTAAAACCTGGGTGTAACAGCTGTTCCTTTTTCTGATCACTCGCTCTCTGGATAACGTCTCGCCTGTCCAGTTCTTTGTTTTCCTAATTTGCCGATTATGCCTGCTGCGATCCACTCCTACCCTCACACCTAAAGAAGACTATTTTAAATTTCTTTGCGCATCCTTAAGGTGATATCACATAAAGGTGATATGTAAAATAATGTTTTTTTATTGTTGTTATAGAGAAACATGATCAGATTTTCCCCGGTTCAGAAAAAAAGATCTAAAGTATACTAGTTAAGAAAAATAAATCTAAACAGGGAGAAAGCTATGCTGAAAGTTTATTAAGATACTTAGAAGACAAAGATATCAATTTATTTTAGTCAAAATTTTATATATCACCTTTAAAAGTGGAATCTCAAACCAAAGTAAATACCCAACACTGATTGCACCCATCTGTCATGCTAATAAAACACCTTGAATTGAATTGAATTGAGGGAGAGAGGGGGGGAGGGTGAGCGAGATAACCAGGACGTAAGGCAAATAAGATACACTCCACAGGCATTCACAACAGCAACATATGAAACATTTGCACATATAGTTAAGTTATTACTTGGTTTTCAAAGTGCAATGAAATACAATATTGTTGTTGTTGCTGTTCTTCTTGTTTTTATCCTGTAAAGCGTTTTGAGAAGCCACCTTTAAAGGCGATATATACTGTAAAAGTGCTAATTCTTATGGAATGTGTTCCGCCGGGGATTCAAATTTTTTTTTTTTAATCGCGTATCTAAGGAAATCTCAGTATAACTTTGTTCATGAACAAACAGTGGCATGTTACATTATTAATTTGGTTGTCTTAATTCGATGTATTTAAAGCAGTGAACTACTGTAGGTGTAACATAACATTCAAAAATACAATCGAGAATAGTTTTGTGGTGTTTGTTTAGATGAAACGTTCCTAAAACGTATAACATAACCGGGCATCCATATGAATCAAGTAACAGGTTTATTCCATGCTGAAAAAAAGAAGAAAGAAAACACATTCCATAATTGACTGAGCTCCGCTCTGTACCACGCAATGATCCCCCCAGAGTCTCTGCCCCGGGTTATTTGGGTTTTTAGACAGAGGGTAAAAAACTCTCTCTCTGGCTTGACCTCCCCCTCCCTGTGTATTGTCTGTTTTTTTGTTAACAAGGCTCGCCAGCTAATGTGAATCGAAAATTACTTTATTTCGAGAGACTGGATAAGTAATTCAAGTGTTTTTTTTAACTTCCTGAAAAACAACTAATAATTTAACTATATGTGCAAACGTTTTATGATATGTCGCTGTTGTGAATGTCTGTGGACATGTGCTGGCTGGACAGGAGGCTCTACTGTACACAGAGAGGGGCGAGAGGAGGGGACAAGCTGATACATACTCTTAGAGTTTGATTAATAGGGAATATAATACAATAATATAGTACTAAAAATAAGATACACTCTACAGACATTCACAACGGCGACTGTCAGAAGATAGGACACAGTGGCTCAGACACCCGCTGAATGGAAAAGGGGCACTTTAATGTTCTGTATGGCTAATACTAAAGCCAATACTAATATTCAATACTTTAATATTCTTTTCTGTATGTTTAACAATAGTGGGTACTGGCCTAATTCGTCCCTGCTCCCGTTGTTAGGTGTTAATGTGTTGTTAAGTGTGAATTTGTACCTGTTTCCCTGAGGTCTGGCTTTTTTTCTGGAAAACCTTAACTCTGGTCTTGTCCAGATTGACTGTCTGCGCCCAGGTCTGACAGCGCTCCTCCAGCAGTGCCAGGTTCTGGCGCAGCCTCTGTTCTGTGGGCGATGGCGGGACCAGGTAGTCTGCAAAGAGCAGGAACTCGATTTCCTTAATTAATGCAGATCAGTAAATCAAGGGACAAAACAACTATTGCACCCGGGTCCTCAATGGGCTTTGACGTGCTAATGCGATGGTTAGGCTAACACCTAACTTTCTTAATTCGATGTATTTAAAGCAGTGAACTACTGTAGGTGTAACATAACATTCAGAAATACAATCGAGAATAGTTTTGTGGTGTTTGTTTAGATGAAACGTTCCTAAAACGTATAACGTAACAAAATTAAAGACGATTCAAATCTGTAATCTTTCCACTTGTACTGTATGTCATCGGAAAGTTTCTGCTTTGTGTAAGGATGGTATCAAAAAGTAATCTTAAGTGGTGAGAAAGCTGTGCTCAATGTATTTAAGGGACTTAAAAGTAAAAGGAGATGCTTCATATTGCTTGACTAATTTTAAAAACTAAGTTATAAATGCAGACGCTCCCTCAGTGCCGCGCCGGGTGTAAATATCAAAATATACATTCGTCCCGGGCAGAGGCCGAGAGCGCCCGGCTGGGGTGCGCGGGGAAGAGCAGGACAGGAGTGAAAGGCGGGGTTTAGGAAGGCGTACAGTCTGGGCAGGTATAGATTACACGTATTAACACGTATTTGAAAAATAAAAACGATTACAATCTAATCCTTCCACGTTTGATCCCAAAATCCCAAGAAATATAAATCTAAACGGGTAGAAAGCTATGCTGAAAGTTTATTAAGATACTTAGAAGACAAAGATACTGTATCGATTTATGTTGCATTAGTCCGATTATGATTAAAAAAACACATATAATTAAACACGCGTTTGCGATTTAAATCAAAACACGATTTAAATCACTATAAATGTTTATATTGTAACACATACTGTCCAGCCTCCATTTCTCTATAAAAAATTACTCTATTACACACACACACAATAGAAGCAGGAAGCAGAAGCAGGGACCGTTGTCAGAAGGGAAGAAGGTGACTATTCATTGTTATCAAAAATGACTTAGAATCGATCATGTTGTGATATTTTGAAATATAAAAGTCAATTGATCGTCCATAATATTGCTATTCTATTTTTTCGAAGAAATGTTTGTTAAAAGAAAAGTCCAGCACCAGCTGATTTGAACACACAACCCGTGAGTTGGTAATCGGGCACGTAGACCAGTAGGCTACAAGGAAAGTCGCATGAAGAGAGAGGCGAAACAGCCCTACACAGCCCTGTTGCAGTACACGAATATAATCATATCGTTATTAAATTCTTTAGATGCGCGATTCCATATTATATTAGCAGAAAAGCTTAAAACGACCACTTTTTCACACGCTATTTCACATGCTAGTTAAATACTTCGATGCTTAAAATCGTTAGGGAGAAATGGAAAACCGGTGTGTATTTTTCCTTTAAAGTATCGATTCCTGGAATCTGACTGGCTGACACCCTTCTGAAGTGGTTCCATAAAATCTGGTATACGGAAAAGAAAGCGTTGATAAAAAAAGCCTGGATTCTCATGTTTCTCATACAAGTATCTTTTAATACAGTCTTTGCTGTGCTCTTGAGGATCCTTGTGATATTTTGAGCTCTAGCTGAATGATAAGTGTCGCATTTTAAATCATTTTCGTAGTTAGAAATTATGAAACGCCCTGTTAAAAGCAAGGGAGTTTTTATGCCCGTTGAAGTAAAACAAAATGCCTGACAAAGTATGGCTTGGACTGATTCCAAGTGCTTGTACAAATGTGCTAAAGAAATTATACTTTGAGTATACAGCTTGTCCAAAGTCATTCATTATTAATACTATTAGTAATATCTTCGGTAAAGGCTTTGATGCATAAATATTTCTGATAAAGGTAGGTTGTGTACTTTTGTCCAACTGAGCAATCTTGCTTTCATAAAATATACCAACATTTTATTGACTGATGATTAACATGCTGTAATACACAGTTCAAAATTAAAAGCTCAAATGCTGTACATGAGAGGTTAAGCTCCCCCTGGCGGTTTTACAAGGTGACGCCAGATACTTTCCGGCATGACGTCAAATGATGCGATTAACCGCGTGATACCGCGACACGCCCACCGGGGTATGCCGCGAAATACCCCACCCATTTTGAAAGGCTGCATCTGTATTTATGGGCAGGCAAGTTCACACTTCAAACGGATCATAAACCCCTCATTTATATGTTCAATCCCAAAAAGGCAACATTGTTACCACCCAGGATACAAAGACTTGGATTTAGATTACGGCCATATGATTACAAAATTGAACACATAGTAGGGAAAACCAATGTCGCAGACTCATTGTCATGTCTTCCTTTACCAGACACAGAAGACACTGGTTATGTAGACACCTATGTTGATAGAGTGCTTTCAGTCAGCACTTATGAACTGAGTGCACTGACACTTGAGGAACTTAAACAAGCAACAAATGAAGATGACACATTAAAATTGTTGATGTCCATAGTGGAAAAAGGACAGTGGCCTAATCCAATTCCAGAAGAACTGCAGCCATACCACAGGTCTAGGTTGGAGTTATCTACACATGATGGACTGCTTTTAAGAGGACAGAGGATTGTGTTACCGAAAACAAAAATCAGACAAGCACTGAAAATAGCACATGAGACACATCAGGGTGTGGTTCGTACAAAACAGTACCTGAGAAGCAAATTTTAGTGGCCCAACATGGACAGTGATGTTGAAAGACTAGTCAGAAATTGTTCTACTTGTTGAAGTAGAACATTGCAGGAGGATCAACCTCTCCAACCACTTGAATTACCACCAAGGCCTTGGACAAAATTGGGCATTGACCTGGTAGGTCCCATTCAGAATGAATACATATTGACTGTCATAGACTATTATACGTCTTACCCTGAGGCGGTTGTTGTATCAGACATATCTTCAGCCACAGTTATTAGAGAGCTGATGAACATCTTTGCACGATTTGGTTATCCACTAGAGGTAGTAACAGATAATGGCAGGCAATTCATAGGACAGTTATTTGAATAATTTCTGACTAATTGTGGAATTAAACACACCCGTGCATCACCTTACTATCTGAGAAGTAATGGCAAAATTGAAAGATTTCACAGATACCTGAAAAAGGCCTTAAGAGCAGCTGTGACAGAAGGAAAAAAATGGAGAGAGGAACTCCCTAAGATTATGCTGTCTTATAGATCAACACCTCACAGGGCATCTGGAGAAACCCCAGCTAATCTTATCTTTGGATGTGATATCCGGACTAAACTACCAAACGTGGAAGAGAAAGAAGGAGAGCCGAGGGACATTCAAAAGACAAAAGATTTCCATAGACATCATGAGGAGTACACACACAAAATGCAGACCATACACATCAAGCAAGGGACCACAACTTCATGGTTGGTGATGTAGTGTCTGTGGCTGGCCTAGACAACGGTCAATTAGATGCCAAGTTCAAAGACACACGCTATGTGTTATTGAGGAACACCTCTTTTAACTCTTGAGTTAGTGAATGTGGAAGATGGCTCAAAAATAATGAGAAATGTAAAACATCTTCGACACGCTCCTCCATTGGATCTTAATTTTGAATCTGCAGAAACAGAAAATGCTGAAGAGACTGGACTTTGACGTGCAGGAAATGTCCTCAGACAGTGGAGAGTACATCCGTAGGGGAGCCAGTGACTTTACCCAGAAGTGAAGTAACAACCAGAAGTGGCAGGGTTATCAGGAAACCGGCTCGTTACAGAGACATTTAAAAATATAGGACTTGCATAGCTCTCCAAATGTTAAAATGCCCTATTTTGTTTGTGTTATCTATGTAGATGTTGCTTAGACTGCTAGAAATGAGGTGATGTTTAGAAGTGACTTACAGATGCAGCCATTCTAAACAAGCAGGCGATACCGCATTATTTTGTGGTGCGCTTCTCGCGGTGTAACGCAAGTTACTGTATATTCTCAATGATACCGCATGTAACCGCAAGTAAAATAATAGTATCCGGAATTCCGCAAGGTAGAGCCAATAAAGCTCAACCTCTCATGTTTGAGCTGTCTTTACTGAAGATATTACTAATGGTATTTATAATGAATGACCTTGGACAAGCTGTAAACTCAAAGTATTGCCCTGGTCCACATTCTTTTTTCCCCATTGATCGTCTTTGTAAAAGTAACACCACAGCATTTCGCAATCACGCATTTTTTTCCCAATCATGCAAAGTACAGTAATTTTTGAAAATCTCCGGTTTGAACCGTTCAAATCCAGCCGGCGCCATGACTTTTCTTTTAACAAAAATTTCTTTGAAAAAGTAGAATAGCAATATTATGGACAATTAATTGACTTTTTATATTTCTAAATATCACAACATGTTCGAATCCAAGTTATTTTTTAATAATGAATAGTCACCTTCTTTCCTTCTGACAACGGTTCCTGCTTCTGCTTCCTGCTTCTGCCGTGTGGGAATCCCTTTAGATCTCCCTTCAGATTTAAAAGGTTATTAATAATATCTTCGGTGTTGCATCTTCCCAGTTTAGCTGATCTTTTGCTGCCCACGTATGCTTACACAGCTCCCTGGGTAAACTAATCACAAAGGTTTAGAGAACTTAACATTTTTATTATCAACAAATTGTAAATACGACGTTTACATTGGCGTAATCAATTTTTCACTTGAGTGTATGGAGGATTGTCAGCTGTCACTGAGAGCAGACACCCCTCTTAGGCTGCGCAAACTATTCTTTACATTTTTATTAAGAAATGGAGGCTGTATGCGTTACAATATAAACATTTACTGTCAAACTTTAAATCAACAACTGATTTAAAGACGATCTGTCAAAGTGCAATGAAATACAATATTGTTGTTGTTGTTATTGTTGTTTTTATCCTGTAAAGCGTTTTGAGAAGCCACCTTTAAAGGCGCTATATAAAGGCACTGATTCTTATGGAATGTTTTCTTTCTTTTTTATTCCAGCATGGAATAAACCTATTACTTGATTCTTTTGGATGCCCGGTTCTGCCAGGGATTAAAAAAAAAACCATGGAATCGCGTGTCTAAGGAATAGCAGTATAACTATATTCATGCACAAACAGTAGCATGTTACATTATTAATTTGGGTGTCTCCTCTTGCCAGAAAGCTCTAAATTGCATTTTGAGTGTGGTTTTTGACTTTTTTTTAATTACAACCCATAAATAAAGCTGATACTGTTTAGACTTTTAATTATTTTAAACTGTATTACAGCACAACAATGAAATGTAAATTGCTACCTTTGTCTTCTGTGTAATAATGTTCACCTTTCTGTCCAGCAAATTAACAATAGTAATAATAATTAACTTTATTGTATATAGCGCCTTTAAAGGATAAAAACAATAACAATACTGTTAGGCTGGCCAAACGATTTTTAAATTTTTAAAAATAAATAAAAAATGAGATTTAATGATGTGTTCCGGCTTAGACATTGCACGACTTTAAAACCAATAAAAACAGATTCCGCGAGTTGATAACCACTTTTTATGCGCGAAAAACAGGTTCTTTTGCAGCTGTTTCACTGTTAACGAATAAGAAATTAGATTGCTCATAAATCTAATCACTTATTCTACATAAACACAGCGTAATTGCTCTCTGAAAATGCTCTTTTTCTTGTTCATTTTGGAGACCTTGATCGAAACCGATTTGAGATGTAAGAACGGATTTATTTTGTGTATTTCTGTGTGCGCATTTCCTACATTGCTTTGCGTGTCGAGATTTTAACTTTATATTTAGGCTCAGGATGTAAACTATAAATCGTACACTAATTACTAGCAGTAAATACTGATGTATTGCTCCCTCTTACCACAAAAATAAATACTGTATATACTGTAGCTGGAATGAACTTTTTTTCGTAGGTGTCTCTACCTACTGCGACTCGGACACAGAACGGTTAAAGATGGTGAGAAGTCAGGCACTCAGAGGTGGAGGGGGGCGTCTTTCCACCTCCATAACTAAAATGCCAAATAGAAGTGGCTTAAGCGACATACACAGTCGTGCAACTGGCAGTTTGAGGTTGCCTATTGTGTACATTTCGCTTTGTTGCTGTTAGGTTACTATCATTTCATTTCCAGTAAAGACATTTAAATCTTTCTACGACCGAACAACGCACAAGTGTCCCCGTTGGTCAACCAATCACAAACTGCAGTATGACGTGCAAGACATAGACAAATGCCCGCGGTACATGTTTGTGCCGCACGCTTTGAATGGCTGCATCTGTATAAGTGCAATCTGCATTTAATGCATCTTGGAACCTAAACCCTAAACTGGCCTGAAAGGCACGTCATTCCAGCAGCATGTCTCAGCTGATTGACAATTTGTTTAGATAGGAGAACATACATTTCCAAGAGCTTTTTACAGTGGATGTGTACGATGTTGACGCCGAATGTGAGGCTTGGGGAGCATTTTGACAAAATGGTAGGCAGGAGTGCTTCAGAGAACGAATGTATGACTGCTCCGTTGAAACCCCAGCTGGGGATGGGATTAGCATTCTCACACCAGGCATTTGTGATGCTCAGAGCTGGATTGTGTCCCAAGCAAACTTGAGGACAAGTGAAAACGTGCTCCCTCCTCCGCTTTTTTCTCCCCCCAGAGTGTTGGTGGTTTAAAGTGCCCCGAGTGCGGCGTCTAGTGCGGACTGCGCAGTTGCGCAATCGTGTTCCGGAACAGGGGAGTCGGACCGAGTGCGGGGTCGAGTGCGGACTGCGCAGTTGCGCAATCGGGTTCCGGAACAGGGGAGTCCGACCGAGTGCGGGGTCGAGTGCGGACTGGGCAGTTGCGCAATCGTGTTCCGGAACAGGGGAGTCGGATCAAATGTTGCAAGAAATCATTTTCGTCTGCTTTATACAGTGGATGTGTGCGGTTTCGACGCCGAATATGAGGCTTGGGGAACATGTTGACAAAAATGTGGGCTGGAGTGCTTCAGAGAACGAATGTATAACAGCTCCGTTGAAACCCCAGCTGGGGATGGGGTTAGCATTCTCACACCAGGCATTTGTGATGCTCAGAGCTGGATTGTGTCCCAAGCAAACTTGAGGACAAGTGAAAACGTGCTCCCTCCTCTGCTTTTTTCTCCCCCCAGAGTGTTGGTGGTTTAAAGTCCGTATTGCGCAGTTGCGCTATATCGTGCTCCGGAACGGAGTCGTCGGACCGAGTGCGGCGTCGAGTGCGGACTGCGCAGTTGCGCAATCGTGTTCAGGAACAGGGGAGTCGGACCGACTGCGGGGTCGAGTGCGGACTGCGCAGTTGCGCAATCGTGTTCAGGAACAGGGGAGTCGGACCGAGTGCGGGGTCGAGTGCGGACTGCGCAGTTGCGCAATCGGGTTCCGGAACAGGGGAGTCGGACCGAGTGCGGGGTCGAGTGCGGACTGCGCAGTTGCGCAATCGTGTTCAGGAACAGGGGAGTCGGACCGAGTGCGGGGTCGAGTGCGGACTGCGCAGTTGCGCAATCGTGTTCCGGAACAGGGGAGTCAGACCGAGTGCGGGGTCGAGTGCGGACTGCGCAGTTGCGCAATCGTGTTCAGGAACAGGGGAGTCGGACCGAGTGCGGGGTCGAGTGCGGACTGCGCAGTTGCGCAATCGTGTTCCGGAACAGGGGAGTCAGACCGAGTGCGGGGTCGAGTGCGGACTGCGCAGTTGCGCAATCGGGTTCCGGAACAGGGGAGTCGGACCGAGTGCGGGGTCGAGTGCGGACTGGGCAGTTGCGCAATCGTGTTCCGGAACAGGGGAGTCGGATCAAACGTTCAAGAAATCATTTTCGTCTGCTTTTACAGTGGATGTGTACGATTTCGACGCCGAATGTGAGGCTTGGGGAGCATTTTGACAAAATGGTAGGCAGGAGTGCTTCAGAGAACGAATGTATGACTGCTCCGTTGAAACCCCAGCTGGGGATGGGGTTAGCATTCTCACACCAGGCATTTGTGATGCTGAGAGCTGGATTGTGTCCCAAGCAAACTTGAGGACAAGTGAAAATGTAGTCCCTCCTCCGCTTTTTTCTCCCCCCAGACTGTTGGTGGTTATAGTGCGTATTGCGCAATTGTGCAATTGTATTCCGGAACGGAGTCCGATCAAATGTTGCAAGAAATCTTTTTCGTCTGCGTTTTACAGTGGATGTGTGCGGTTTCGACGCTGAATGTGAGGCTTGGGGAACATGCTGACAAACCTGTAGGCTGGAGTGCTTCAGAGAACCAATGTATGACTGCTCCGTTGAAACTCCGGCTGGGGATGGGGTTAGCATTCTCACACCAGACATTTAACATAACTTTATTAGCCCTATACAATTTTTTGCATTAGGAATTCATCCTTTCGCATACCCCAGCTTGCTCTCCATGAGACACTGACACACATACCGAGAGAGAAGCATCTCATTTGTGATTCTCAGCGCTGCATTGTGTCCCAAGCAAACTTGAGGACAAGTGAAAACGTGCTCCCTCCTCTGCTTATTTCTCCCCCCACACAGTTAATGGCTTATACTGCGTATTGCACAGTTGCGCTATTGTATTCTGGAACTGAGTTGGATCAAATGTTGCAAGAAATCCTTTTCGTCTGCTTTTTACAGTGGATGTGTGCGGTTTCGACGCCGAATGTGAGGCTTGGGGAACATGTTGACAAAAATGTGGCTGGAGTGCTTCAGAGAACGAATGTATAACAGCTCCGTTGAAACCCCAGCTGGGGATGGGGTTAGCATTCTCACACCAGGCATTTGTGATGCTCAGAGCTGGATTGTGTCCCAAGCAAACTTGAGGACAAGTGAAAACGTGCTCCCTCCTCTGCATTTTTCTCCCCCCAGAGTGTTGGTGGTTTAAAGTGCGGACTGCGCAGTTGCGCAATCGGGTTCCGGAACAGGGGAGTCGGACCGAGTGCGGGGTCGAGTGCGGACTGCGCAGTTGCGCAATCGGGTTCCGGAACAGGGGAGTCGGACCGAGTGCGGGGTCGAGTGCGGACTGCGCAGTTGCGCAATCGGGTTCCGGAACAGGGGAGTCGGACCGAGTGCGGGGTCGAGTGCGGACTGCGCAGTTGCGCAATCGGGTTCCAGAACAGGGGAGTCGGACCGAGTGCGGGGTCGAGTGCGGACTGCGCAGTTGCGCAATCGGGTTCCGGAACA
The DNA here is from genome assembly GCF_040954835.1 of Lepisosteus oculatus. Classification (NCBI taxonomy): domain Eukaryota; kingdom Metazoa; phylum Chordata; class Actinopteri; order Semionotiformes; family Lepisosteidae; genus Lepisosteus; species Lepisosteus oculatus. The sequence continues at coordinate 69,863,366 of NC_090698.1, read as the reverse complement.
GGGGAGTCGGACCGAGTGCGGCGTCTAGTGCGGACTGCGCAGTTGCGCAATCGGGTTCCGGAACAGGGGAGTCGGACCGAGTGCGGGGTTGAGTGCGGACTGCGCAGTTGCGCAATCGGGTTCCGGAACAGGGGAGTCGGACCGAGTGCGGGGTCGAGTGCGGACTGCGCAGTTGCGCAATCGGGTTCCGGAACAGGGGAGTCGGATCAAACGTTGCAAGAAATCATTTTCGTCTGCTTTTACAGTAGATGTGTACGATTTCGACGCCGAATGTGAGGCTTGGGGAGCATTTTGACAAAATGGTAGGCAGGAGTGCTTCAGAGAACGAATGTATGACTGCTCCGTTGAAACCCCAGCTGGGGATGGGGTTAGCATTCTCACACCAGGCATTTGTGATGCTCAGAGCTGGATTGTGTCCCAAGCAAACTTGAGGACAAGTGAAAACGTGCTCCCTCCTCTGCATTTTTCTCCCCCCAGAGTGTTGGTGGTTTAAAGTGCGTATTGCGCAGTTGCGCTATCGGGTTCCGGAACAGGGGAGTCGGACCGAGTGCGGCGTCGAGTGCGGACTGCGCAGTTGCGCAATCGGGTTCCGGAACAGGGGAGTCGGACCGAGTGCGGCGTCTAGTGCGGACTGCGTAGTTGCGCAATCGGGTTCCGGAACAGGGGAGTCGGACCGAGTGCGGGGTCGAGTGCGGACTGCGCAGTTGCGCAATCGGGTTCCGGAACAGGGGAGTCGGACCAAGTGCGGGGTCGAGTGCGGACTGCGCAGTTGCGCAATCGGGTTCCGGAACAGGGGAGTCGGACCGAGTGCGGGGTCGAGTGCGGACTGCGCAGTTGCGCAATCCGGGTTCCGGAACAGGGGAGTCGGACCGAGTGCGGGGTCGAGTGCGGACTGCGCAGTTGCGCAATCGGGTTCCGGAACAGGGGAGTCGGACCGAGTGCGGGGTCTAGTGCGGACTGCGCAGTTGCGCAATCGGGTTCCGGAACAGGGGAGTCGGATCAAACGTTGCAAGAAATCATTTTCGTCTGCTTTTACAGTGGATGTGTACGATTTCGACGCCGAATGTGAGGCTTGGGGAGCATTTTGACAAAATGGTAGGCAGGAGTGCTTCAGAGAACGAATGTATGACTGCTCCGTTGAAACCCCAGCTGGGGATGGGGTTAGCATTCTCACACCAGGCATTTGTGATGCTCAGAGCTGGATTGTGTCCCAAGCAAACTTGAGGACAAGTGAAAATGTAGTCCCTCCTCCGCTTTTTTCTCCCCCCAGACTGTTGGTGGTTATAGTGCGTATTGCGCAATTGTGCAATTGTATTCCGGAACGGAGTCCGATCAAATGTTGCAAGAAATCTTTTTCGTCTGCTTTTTACAGTGGATGTGTGCGGTTTCGACGCTGAATGTGAGGCTTGGGGAACATGCTGACAAACCTGTAGGCTGGAGTGCTTCAGAGAACCAATGTATGACTGCTCCGTTGAAACTCCGGCTGGGGATGGGGTTAGCATTCTCACACCAGACATTTAACATAACTTTATTAGCCCTATACAATTTTTTGCATTAGGAATTCATCCTTTCGCATACCCCAGCTTGCTCTCCATGAGACACTGACACACATACCGAGAGAGAAGCATCTCATTTGTGATTCTCAGCGCTGCATTGTGTCCCAAGCAAACTTGAGGACAAGTGAAAACGTGCTCCCTCCTCTGCTTTTTTCTCCCCCCACACAGTTAATGGCTTATACTGCGTATTGCACAGTTGCGCTATTGTATTCTGGAACTGAGTTGGATCAAATGTTGCAAGAAATCCTTTTCGTCTGCTTTTTACAGTGGATGTGTGCGGTTTCGACGCCGAATGTGAGGCTTGGGGAACATGTTGACAAAAATGTGGGCTGGAGTGCTTCAGAGAACGAATGTATAACAGCTCCGTTGAAACCCCAGCTGGGGATGGGGTTAGCATTCTCACACCAGGCATTTGTGATGCTCAGAGCTGGATTGTGTCCCAAGAAAACTTGAGGACAAGTGAAAACGTGCTCCCTCCTCTGCATTTTTCTCCCCCCAGAGTGTTGGTGGTTTAAAGTGCGTATTGCGCAGTTGCGCTATCGGGTTCCGGAACAGGGGAGTCGGACCGAGTGCGGCGTCTAGTGCGGACTGCGCAGTTGCGCAATCGGGTTCCGGAACAGGGGAGTCGGACCGAGTGCGGGGTCGAGTGCGGACTGCGCAGTTGCGCAATCGGGTTCCGGAACAGGGGAGTCGGACCGAGTGCGGGGTCGAGTGCGGACTGCGCAGTTGCGCAATCGGGTTCCGGAACAGGGGAGTCGGACCGAGTGCGGGGCCGAGTGCGGACTGCGCAGTTGCGCAATCGGGTTCCGGAACAGGGGAGTCGGACCGAGTGCGGGGCCGAGTGCGGACTGCGCAGTTGCGCAATCGGGTTCCGGAACAGGGGAGTCGGACCGAGTGCGGGGCCGAGTGCTGACTGCGCAGTTGCGCAATCGGGTTCCGGAACAGGGGAGTCGGACCGAGTGCGGGGTCGAGTGCGGACTGCGCAGTTGCGCAATCGGGTTCCGGAACAGGGGAGTCGGACCGAGTGCGGGGTCGAGTGCGGACTGCGCAGTTGCGCAATCGGGTTCCGGAACAGGGGAGTCGGACCGAGTGCGGGGTCGAGTGCGGACTGCGCAGTTGCGCAATCGGGTTCCGGAACAGGGGAGTCGGACCGAGTGCGGGGTCGAGTGCGGACTGCGCAGTTGCGCAATCGGGTTCCGGAACAGGGGAGTCGGACCGAGTGCGGGGTCGAGTGCGGACTGCGCAGTTGCGCAATCGGGTTCCGGAACAGGGGAGTCTGATCAAACGTTGCAAGAAATCATTTTCGTCTGCTTTTACAGTGGATGTGTACGATTTCGACGCCGAATGTGAGGCTTGGGGAGCATTTTGTCAAAATGGTAGGCAGGAGTGCTTCAGAGAACGAATGTATGACTGCTCCGTTGAAACCCCAGCTGGGGATGGGGTTAGCATTCTCACACCAGGCATTTGTGATGCTCAGACCTGGATTGTGTCCCAAGCAAACTTGAGGACAAGTGAAAACGTGCTCCCTCCTCTGCTTTTTTCTCCCCCCAGAGTGTTGGTGGTTTAAAGTGTGTATTGCGCAGTTGCGCAATCGGGTTCCGGAACAGGGGAGTCGGACCGAGTGCGGGGTCGAGTGCGGACTGCGCAGTTGCGCAATCGGGTTCCGGAACAGGGGAGTCGGACCGAGTGCGGGGTCGAGTGCGGACTGCGCAGTTGCGCAATCGGGTTCCGGAACAGGGGAGTCGGACCGAGTGCGGGGTCGAGTGCGGACTGCGCAGTTGCGCAATCGGGTTCCGGAACAGGGGAGTCGGACCGAGTGCGGGGTCGAGTGCGGACTGCGCAGTTGCGCAATCGGGTTCCGGAACAGGGGAGTCGGACCGAGTGCGGGGTCGAGTGCGGACTGCGCAGTTGCGCAATCGGGTTCCGGAACAGGGGAGTCGGACCGAGTGCGGGGTCGAGTGCGGACTGCGCAGTTGCGCAATCCGGGTTCCGGAACAGGGGAGTCGGACCGAGTGCGGGGTCGAGTGCGGACTGCGCAGTTGCGCAATCGGGTTCCGGAACAGGGGAGTCGGATCAAACGTTGCAAGAAATCATTTTCGTCTGCTTTTACAGTGGATGTGTACGATTTCGACGCCGAATGTGAGGCTTGGGGAGCATTTTGACAAAATGGTAGGCAGGAGTGCTTCAGAGAACGAATGTATGACTGCTCCGTTGAAACCCCAGCTGGGGATGGGGTTAGCATTCTCACACCAGGCATTTGTGATGCTCAGAGCTGGATTGTGTCCCAAGCAAACTTGAGGACAAGTGAAAATGTAGTCCCTCCTCCGCTTTTTTCTCCCCCCAGACTGTTGGTGGTTATAGTGCGTATTGCGCAATTGTGCAATTGTATTCCGGAACGGAGTCCGATCAAATGTTGCAAGAAATCTTTTTCGTCTGCTTTTTACAGTGGATGTGTGCGGTTTCGACGCTGAATGTGAGGCTTGGGGAACATGCTGACAAACCTGTAGGCTGGAGTGCTTCAGAGAACCAATGTATGACTGCTCCGTTGAAACTCCGGCTGGGGATGGGGTTAGCATTCTCACACCAGACATTTAACATAACTTTATTAGCCCTATACAATTTTTTGCATTAGGAATTCATCCTTTCGCATACCCCAGCTTGCTCTCCATGAGACACTGACACACATACCGAGAGAGAAGCATCTCATTTGTGATTCTCAGCGCTGCATTGTGTCCCAAGCAAACTTGAGGACAAGTGAAAACGTGCTCCCTCCTCTGCTTTTTTCTCCCCCCACACAGTTAATGGCTTATACTGCGTATTGCACAGTTGCGCTATTGTATTCTGGAACTGAGTTGGATCAAATGTTGCAAGAAATCCTATTCGTCTGCTTTTTACAGTGGATGTGTGCGGTTTCGACGCCGAATGTGAGGCTTGGGGAACATGTTGACAAAAATGTGGGCTGGAGTGCTTCAGAGACCGAATGTATAACAGCTCCGTTGAAACCCCAGCTGGGGATGGGGTTAGCATTCTCACACCAGGCATTTGTGATGCTCAGAGCTGGATTGTGTCCCAAGAAAACTTGAGGACAAGTGAAAACGTGCTCCCTCCTCTGCATTTTTCTCCCCCCAGAGTGTTGGTGGTTTAAAGTGCGTATTGCGCAGTTGCGCTATCGGGTTCCGGAACAGGGGAGTCGGACCGAGTGCGGGGTCGAGTGCGGACTGCGCAGTTGCGCAATCGGGTTCCGGAACAGGGGAGTCGGACCGAGTGCGGGGTCGAGTGCGGACTGCGCAGTTGCGCAATCGGGTTCCGGAACAGGGGAGTCGGACCGAGTGCGGGGTCGAGTGCGGACTGCGCAGTTGCGCAATCGGGTTCCGGAACAGGGGAGTCGGACCGAGTGCGGGGTCGAGTGCGGACTGCGCAGTTGCGCAATCGGGTTCCGGAACAGGGGAGTCGGACCGAGTGCGGGGTCGAGTGCGGACTGCGCAGTTGCGCAATCGGGTTCCGGAACAGGGGAGTCGGACCGAGTGCGGCGTCGAGTGCGGACTGCGCAGTTGCGCAATCGGGTTCCGGAACAGGGGAGTCGGACCGAGTGCGGGGTCGAGTGCGGACTGCGCAGTTGCGCAATCGGGTTCCGGAACAGGGGAGTCGGACCGAGTGCGGGGTCGAGTGCGGACTGCGCAGTTGCGCAATCGGGTTCCGGAACAGGGGAGTCTGATCAAACGTTGCAAGAAATCATTTTCGTCTGCTTTTACAGTGGATGTGTACGATTTCGACGCCGAATGTGAGGCTTGGGGAGCATTTTGTCAAAATGGTAGGCAGGAGTGCTTCAGAGAACGAATGTATGACTGCTCCGTTGAAACCCCAGCTGGGGATGGGGTTAGCATTCTCACACCAGGCATTTGTGATGCTCAGACCTGGATTGTGTCCCAAGCAAACTTGAGGACAAGTGAAAACGTGCTCCCTCCTCTGCTTTTTTCTCCCCCCAGAGTGTTGGTGGTTTAAAGTGTGTATTGCGCAGTTGCGCAATCGGGTTCCGGAACAGGGGAGTCGGACCGAGTGCGGGGTCGAGTGCAGACTGCGCAGTTGCGCAATCGGGTTCCGGAACAGGGGAGTCGGACCGAGTGCGGGGTCGAGTGCGGACTGCGCAGTTGCGCAATCGGGTTCCGGAACAGGGGAGTCGGACCGAGTGCGGGGTCGAGTGCGGACTGCGCAGTTGCGCAATCGGGTTCCGGAACAGGGGAGTCGGACCGAGTGCGGGGCCGAGTGCGGACTGCGCAGTTGCGCAATCGGGTTCCGGAACAGGGGAGTCGGACCGAGTGCGGGGTCGAGTGCGGACTGCGCAGTTGCGCAATCGGGTTCCGGAACAGGGGAGTCGGACCGAGTGCGGGGTCGAGTGCGGACTGCGCAGTTGCGCAATCCGGGTTCCGGAACAGGGGAGGCGGACCGAGTGCGGGGTCTAGTGCGGACTGCGCAGTTGCGCAATCGGGTTCCGGAACAGGGGAGTCGGATCAAACGTTGCAAGAAATCATTTTCGTCTGCTTTTACAGTGGATGTGTACGATTTCGACGCCGAATGTGAGGCTTGGGGAGCATTTTGACAAAATGGTAGGCAGGAGTGCTTCAGAGAACGAATGTATGACTGCTCCGTTGAAACCCCAGCTGGGGATGGGGTTAGCATTCTCACACCAGGCATTTGTGATGCTCAGAGCTGGATTGTGTCCCAAGCAAACTTGAGGACAAGTGAAAATGTAGTCCCTCCTCCGCTTTTTTCTCCCCCCAGACTGTTGGTGGTTATAGTGCGTATTGCGCAATTGTGCAATTGTATTCCGGAACGGAGTCCGATCAAATGTTGCAAGAAATCTTTTTCGTCTGCTTTTTACAGTGGATGTGTGCGGTTTCGACGCTGAATGTGAGGCTTGGGGAACATGCTGACAAACCTGTAGGCTGGAGTGCTTCAGAGAACCAATGTATGACTGCTCCGTTGAAACTCCGGCTGGGGATGGGGTTAGCATTCTCACACCAGACATTTAACATAACTTTATTAGCCCTATACAATTTTTTGCATTAGGAATTCATCCTTTCGCATACCCCAGCTTGCTCTCCATGAGACACTGACACACATACCGAGAGAGAAGCATCTCATTTGTGATTCTCAGCGCTGCATTGTGTCCCAAGCAAACTTGAGGACAAGTGAAAACGTGCTCCCTCCTCTGCTTTTTTCTCCCCCCACACAGTTAATGGCTTATACTGCGTATTGCACAGTTGCGCTATTGTATTCTGGAACTGAGTTGGATCAAATGTTGCAAGAAATCCTATTCGTCTGCTTTTTACAGTGGATGTGTGCGGTTTCGACGCCGAATGTGAGGCTTGGGGAACATGTTGACAAAAATGTGGGCTGGAGTGCTTCAGAGACCGAATGTATAACAGCTCCGTTGAAACCCCAGCTGGGGATGGGGTTAGCATTCTCACACCAGGCATTTGTGATGCTCAGAGCTGGATTGTGTCCCAAGAAAACTTGAGGACAAGTGAAAACGTGCTCCCTCCTCTGCATTTTTCTCCCCCCAGAGTGTTGGTGGTTTAAAGTGCGTATTGCGCAGTTGCGCTATCGGGTTCCGGAACAGGGGAGTCGGACCGAGTGCGGGGTCGAGTGCGGACTGCGCAGTTGCGCAATCGGGTTCCGGAACAGGGGAGTCGGACCGAGTGCGGGGTCGAGTGCGGACTGCGCAGTTGCGCAATCGGGTTCCGGAACAGGGGAGTCGGACCGAGTGCGGGGTCGAGTGCGGACTGCGCAGTTGCGCAATCGGGTTCCGGAACAGGGGAGTCGGACCGAGTGCGGCGTCGAGTGCGGACTGCGCAGTTGCGCAATCGGGTTCCGGAACAGGGGAGTCGGACCGAGTGCGGGGTCGAGTGCGGACTGCGCAGTTGCGCAATCGGGTTCCGGAACAGGGGAGTCGGACCGAGTGCGGGGTCGAGTGCGGACTGCGCAGTTGCGCAATCGGGTTCCGGAACAGGGGAGTCGGACCGAGTGCGGGGTCGAGTGCGGACTGCGCAGTTGCGCAATCGGGTTCCGGAACAGGGGAGTCTGATCAAACGTTGCAAGAAATCATTTTCGTCTGCTTTTACAGTGGATGTGTACGATTTCGACGCCGAATGTGAGGCTTGGGGAGCATTTTGTCAAAATGGTAGGCAGGAGTGCTTCAGAGAACGAATGTATGACTGCTCCGTTGAAACCCCAGCTGGGGATGGGGTTAGCATTCTCACACCAGGCATTTGTGATGCTCAGACCTGGATTGTGTCCCAAGCAAACTTGAGGACAAGTGAAAACGTGCTCCCTCCTCTGCTTTTTTCTCCCCCCAGAGTGTTGGTGGTTTAAAGTGTGTATTGCGCAGTTGCGCAATCGGGTTCCGGAACAGGGGAGTCGGACCGAGTGCGGGGCCGAGTGCGGACTGCGCAGTTGCGCAATCGGGTTCCGGAACAGGGGAGTCGGACCGAGTGCGGGGTCGAGTGCGGACTGCGCAGTTGCGCAATCGGGTTCCGGAACAGGGGAGTCGGACCGAGTGCGGGGTCGAGTGCGGACTGCGCAGTTGCGCAATCGGGTTCCGGAACAGGGGAGTCGGACCGAGTGCGGGGTCGAGTGCGGACTGCGCAGTTGCGCAATCGGGTTCCGGAACAGGGGAGTCGGACCGAGTGCGGGGTCGAGTGCGGACTGCGCAGTTGCGCAATCGGGTTCCGGAACAGGGGAGTCGGACCGAGTGCGGGGTCGAGTGCGGACTGCGCAGTTGCGCAATCGGGTTCCGGAACAGGGGAGTCGGACCGAGTGCGGGGTCGAGTGCGGACTGCGCAGTTGCGCAATCCGGGTTCCGGAACAGGGGAGTCGGACCGAGTGCGGGGTCGAGTGCGGACTGCGCAGTTGCGCAATCGGGTTCCGGAACAGGGGAGTCGGACCGAGTGCGGGGTCGAGTGCGGACTGCGCAGTTGCGCAATCGGGTTCCGGAACAGGGGAGTCGGACCGAGTGCGGGGTCGAGTGCGGACTGCGCAGTTGCGCAATCCGGGTTCCGGAACAGGGGAGTCGGACCGAGTGCGGGGTCGAGTGCGGACTGCGCAGTTGCGCAATCGGGTTCCGGAACAGGGGAGTCGGACCGAGTGCGGGGTCGAGTGCGGACTGCGCAGTTGCGCAATCGGGTTCCGGAACAGGGGAGTCGGACCGAGTGCGGGGTCGAGTGCGGACTGCGCAGTTGCGCAATCCGGGTTCCGGAAGAGGGGAGTCGGATCAAACGTTGCAAGAAATCATTTTCGTCTGCTTTTACAGTGGATGTGTACGATTTCGACGCCGAATGTGAGGCTTGGGGAGCATTTTGACAAAATGGTAGGCAGGAGTGCTTCAGAGAACGAATGTATGACTGCTCCGTTGAAACCCCAGCTGGGGATGGGGTTAGCATTCTCACACCAGGCATTTGTGATGCTCAGAGCTGGATTGTGTCCCAAGCAAACTTGAGGACAAGTGAAAATGTAGTCCCTCCTCCGCTTTTTTCTCCCCCCAGACTGTTGGTGGTTATAGTGCGTATTGCGCAATTGTGCAATTGTATTCCGGAACGGAGTCCGATCAAATGTTGCAAGAAATCTTTTTCGTCTGCTTTTTACAGTGGATGTGTGCGGTTTCGACGCTGAATGTGAGGCTTGGGGAACATGCTGACAAACCTGTAGGCTGGAGTGCTTCAGAGAACCAATGTATGACTGCTCCGTTGAAACTCCGGCTGGGGATGGGGTTAGCATTCTCACACCAGACATTTAACATAACTTTATTAGCCCTATACAATTTTTTGCATTAGGAATTCATCCTTTCGCATACCCCAGCTTGCTCTCCATGAGACACTGACACACATACCGAGAGAGAAGCATCTCATTTGTGATTCTCAGCGCTGCATTGTGTCCCAAGCAAACTTGAGGACAAGTGAAAACGTGCTCCCTCCTCTGCTTTTTTCTCCCCCCACACAGTTAATGGCTTATACTGCGTATTGCACAGTTGCGCAATTGTATTCTGGAACTGAGTTGGATCAAATGTTGCAAGAAATCCTATTCGTCTTCTTTTTACAGTGGATGTGTGCGGTTTCGACGCCGAATGTGAGGCTTGGGGAACATGTTGACAAAAATGTGGGCTGGAGTGCTTCAGAGAACGAATGTATAACAGCTCCGTTGAAACCCCAGCTGGGGATGGGGTTAGCATTCTCACACCAGGCATTTGTGATGCTCAGAGCTGGATTGTGTCCCAAGAAAACTTGAGGACAAGTGAAAACGTGCTCCCTCCTCTGCATTTTTCTCCCCCCAGAGTGTTGGTGGTTTAAAGTGCGTATTGCGCAGTTGCGCTAACGGGTTCCGGAACAGGGGAGTCGGACCGAGTGCGGGGTCGAGTGCGGACTGCGCAGTTGCGCAATCGGGTTCCGGAACAGGGGAGTCGGACCGAGTGCGGCGTCTAGTGCGGACTGCGCAGTTGCGCAATCGGGTTCCGGAACAGGGGAGTCGGACCGAGTGCGGGGTCGAGTGCGGACTGCGCAGTTGCGCAATCGGGTTCCGGAACAGGGGAGTCGGACCGAGTGCGGGGTCGAGTGCGGACTGCGCAGTTGCGCAATCGGGTTCCGGAACAGGGGAGTCGGACCGAGTGCGGGGTCGAGTGCGGACTGCGCAGTTGCGCAATCGGGTTCCGGAACAGGGGAGTCGGACCGAGTGCGGGGTCGAGTGCGGACTGCGCAGTTGCGCAATCGGGTTCCGGAACAGGGGAGTCGGACCGAGTGCGGGGTCGAGTGCGGACTGCGCAGTTGCGCAATCGGGTTCCGGAACAGGGGAGGCGGACCGAGTGCGGGGTCGAGTGCGGACTGCGCAGTTGCGCAATCGGGTTCCGGAACAGGGGAGTCGGATCAAACGTTGCAAGAAATCATTTTCGTCTGCTTTTACAGTGGATGTGTACGATTTCGACGCCGAATGTGAGGCTTGGGGAGCATTTTGTCAAAATGGTAGGCAGGAGTGCTTCAGAGAACGAATGTATGACTGCTCCGTTGAAACCCCAGCTGGGGATGGGGTTAGCATTCTCACACCAGGCATTTGTGATGCTCAGACCTGGATTGTGTCCCAAGCAAACTTGAGGACAAGTGAAAACGTGCTCCCTCCTCTGCTTTTTTCTCCCCCCAGAGTGTTGGTGGTTTAAAGTGTGTATTGCGCAGTTGCGCAATCGGGTTCCGGAACAGGGGAGTCGGACCGAGTGCGGGGTCGAGTGCGGACTGCGCAGTTGCGCAATCGGGTTCCGGAACAGGGGAGTCGGACCGAGTGCGGCGTCTAGTGCGGACTGCGCAGTTGCGCAATCGGGTTCCGGAACAGGGGAGTCGGACCGAGTGCGGCGTCGAGTGCGGACTGCGCAGTTGCGCAATCGGGTTCCGGAACAGGGGAGTCGGACCGAGTGCGGGGTCGAGTGCGGACTGCGCAGTTGCGCAATCGGGTTAAGGAACAGGGGAGTCGGACCGAGTGCGGACTGCGCAGTTGCGCAATCGGGTTAAGGAACAGGGGAGTCGGACCGAGTGCGGCGTCGAGTGCGGACTGCGCAGTTGCGCAATCGTGTTCCGGAACAGGGGAGTCGGACCGAGTGCGGCGTCGAGTGCGGACTGCGCAGTTGCGCAATCGGGTTCCGGAACAGGGGAGTCGGACCGAGTGCGGGGTCGAGTGCGGACTGCGCAGTTGCGCAATCGGGTTCCGGAACAGGGGAGTCGGACCGAGTGCGGGGTCGAGTGCGGACTGCGCAGTTGCGCAATCGGGTTCCGGAACAGGGGAGTCGGACCGAGTGCGGCGTCGAGTGCGGACTGCGCAGTTGCGCAATCGGGTTCCGGAACAGGGGAGTCGGACCGAGTGCGGGGTCGAGTGCGGACTGCGCAGTTGCGCAATCGGGTTCCGGAACAGGGGAGTCGGACCGAGTGCGGGGTCGAGTGCGGACTGCGCAGTTGCGCAATCGGGTTCCGGAACAGGGGAGTCGGACCGAGTGCGGGGTCGAGTGCGGACTGCGCAGTTGCGCAATCGGGTTCCGGAACAGGGGAGTCGGACCGAGTGCGGGGTCGAGTGCGGACTGCGCAGTTGCGCAATCGGGTTAAGGAACAGGGGAGTCGGACCGAGTGCGGCGTCGAGTGCGGACTGCGCAGTTGCGCAATCGGGTTCCGGAACAGGGGAGTCGGACCGAGTGCGGGGTCGAGTGCGGACTGCGCAGTTGCGCAATCGGGTTCCGGAACAGGGGAGTCGGACCGAGTGCGGGGTCGAGTGCGGACTGCGCAGTTGCGCAATCGGGTTCCGGAACAGGGGAGTCGGACCGAGTGGGGCGTCGAGTGCGGACTGCGCAGTTGCGCAATCGGGTTAAGGAACAGGGGAGTCGGACCGAGTGCGGCGTCGAGTGCGGACTGCGCAGTTGCGCAATCGGGTTCCGGAACAGGGGAGTCGGACCGAGTGCGGGGTCGAGTGCGGACTGCGCAGTTGCGCAATCGGGTTCCGGAACAGGGGAGTCGGACCGAGTGCGGGGTCGAGTGCGGACTGCGCAGTTGCGCAATCGGGTTCCGGAACAGGGGAGTCGGATCAAACGTTGCAAGAAATCATTTTCGTCTGCTTTTACAGTGGATGTGTACGATTTCGACGCCGAATGTGAGGCTTGGGGAGCATTTTGTCAAAATGGTAGGCAGGAGTGCTTCAGAGAACGAATGTATGACTGCTCCGTTGAAACCCCAGCTGGGGATGGGGTTAGCATTCTCACACCAGGCATTTGTGATGCTCAGACCTGGATTGTGTCCCAAGCAAACTTGAGGACAAGTGAAAACGTGCTCCCTCCTCTGCTTTTTTCTCCCCCCAGAGTGTTGGTGGTTTAAAGTGTGTATTGCGCAGTTGCGCAATCGGGTTCCGGAACAGGGGAGTCGGACCGAGTGCGGGGTCGAGTGCGGACTGCGCAGTTGCGCAATCGGGTTCCGGAACAGGGGAGTCGGACCGAGTGCGGCGTCGAGTGCGGACTGCGCAGTTGCGCAATCGTGTTCCGGAACAGGGGAGTCGGACCGAGTGCGGGGTCGAGTGCGGACTGCGCAGTTGCGCAATCGGGTTCCGGAACAGGGGAGTCGGACCGAGTGCGGGGTCGAGTGCGGACTGCGCAGTTGCGCAATCGGGTTAAGGAACAGGGGAGTCGGACCGAGTGCGGACTGCGCAGTTGCGCAATCGGGTTCCGGAACAGGGGAGTCGGACCGAGTGCGGCGTCGAGTGCGGACTGCGCAGTTGCGCAATCGGGTTCCGGAACAGGGGAGTCGGACCGAGTGCGGGGTCGAGTGCGGACTGCGCAGTTGCGCAATCGGGTTCCGGAACAGGGGAGTCGGACCGAGTGCGGGGTCGAGTGCGGACTGCGCAGTTGCGCAATCGGGTTCCGGAACAGGGGAGTCGGACCGAGTGCGGGGTCGAGTGCGGACTGCGCAGTTGCGCAATCGGGTTCCGGAACAGGGGAGTCGGACCGAGTGCGGGGTCGAGTGCGGACTGGGCAGTTGCGCAATCGGGTTCCGGAACAGGGGAGTCGGACCGAGTGCGGGGTCGAGTGCGGACTGCGCAGTTGCGCAATCGGGTTCCGGAACAGGGGAGTCGGACCGAGTGCGGGGTCGAGTGCGGACTGCGCAGTTGCGCAATCCGGGTTCCGGAACAGGGGAGTCGGACCGAGTGCGGCGTCGAGTGCGGACTGCGCAGTTGCGCAATCCGGGTTCCGGAACAGGGGAGTCGGACCGAGTGCGGCGTCGAGTGCGGACTGCGCAGTTGCGCAATCGGGTTCCGGAACAGGGGAGTCGGACCGAGTGCGGGGTCGAGTGCGGACTGCGCAGTTGCGCAATCGGGTTCCGGAACAGGGGAGTCGGACCGAGTGCGGGGTCGAGTGCGGACTGCGCAGTTGCGCAATCGGGTTCCGGAACAGGGGAGTCGGACCGAGTGCGGGGTCGAGTGCGGACTGCGCAGTTGCGCAATCGGGTTCCGGAACAGGGGAGTCGGACCGAGTGCGGGGTCGAGTGCGGACTGCGCAGTTGCGCAATCGGGTTCCGGAACAGGGGAGTCGGACCGAGTGCGGGGTCGAGTGCGGACTGCGCAGTTGCGCAATCGGGTTCCGGAACAGGGGAGTCGGACCGAGTGCGGGGTCGAGTGCGGACTGCGCAGTTGCGCAATCGGGTTCCGGAACAGGGGAGTCGGACCGAGTGCGGGGTCGAGTGCGGACTGCGCAGTTGCGCAATCGGGTTCCGGAACAGGGGAGTCGGACCGAGTGCGGGGTCGAGTGCGGACTGCGCAGTTGCGCAATCGGGTTCCGGAACAGGGGAGTCGGACCGAGTGCGGCGTCGAGTGCGGACTGCGCAGTTGCGCAATCGGGTTCCGGAACAGGGGAGTCGGACCGAGTGCGGCGTCGAGTGCGGACTGCGCAGTTGCGCAATCGGGTTAAGGAACAGGGGAGTCGGACCGAGTGCGGCGTCGAGTGCGGACTGCGCAGTTGCGCAATCGGGTTCCGGAACAGGGGAGTCGGACCGAGTGCGGGGTCGAGTGCGGACTGCGCAGTTGCGCAATCGGGTTCCGGAACAGGGGAGTCGGACCGAGTGCGGGGTCGAGTGCGGACTGCGCAGTTGCGCAATCGGGTTCCGGAACAGGGGAGTCGGACCGAGTGGGGCGTCGAGTGCGGACTGCGCAGTTGCGCAATCGGGTTAAGGAACAGGGGAGTCGGACCGAGTGCGGCGTCGAGTGCGGACTGCGCAGTTGCGCAATCGGGTTCCGGAACAGGGGAGTCGGACCGAGTGCGGCGTCGAGTGCGGACTGCGCAGTTGCGCAATCGGGTTCCGGAACAGGGGAGTCGGACCGAGTGCGGGGTCGAGTGCGGACTGCGCAGTTGCGCAATCGGGTTCCGGAACAGGGGAGTCGGACCGAGTGCGGGGTCGAGTGCGGACTGCGCAGTTGCGCAATCGGGTTCCGGAACAGGGGAGTCGGACCGAGTGCGGGGTCGAGTGCGGACTGCGCAGTTGCGCAATCGGGTTCCGGAACAGGGGAGTCGGACCGAGTGCGGGGTCGAGTGCGGACTGCGCAGTTGCGCAATCGGGTTCCGGAACAGGGGAGTCGGACCGAGTGCGGCGTCGAGTGCGGACTGCGCAGTTGCGCAATCGGGTTCCGGAACAGGGGAGTCGGACCGAGTGCGGGGTCGAGTGCGGACTGCGCAGTTGCGCAATCGGGTTCCGGAACAGGGGAGTCGGACCGAGTGCGGGGTCGAGTGCGGACTGCGCAGTTGCGCAATCCGGGTTCCGGAACAGGGGAGTCGGACCGAGTGCGGGGTCGAGTGCGGACTGCGCAGTTGCGCAATCGGGTTCCGGAACAGGGGAGTCGGACCGAGTGCGGGGTCGAGTGCGGACTGCGCAGTTGCGCAATCGGGTTCCGGAACAGGGGAGTCGGACCGAGTGCGGGGTCGAGTGCGGACTGCGCAGTTGCGCAATCGGGTTCCGGAACAGGGGAGTCGGACCGAGTGCGGGGTCGAGTGCGGACTGCGCAGTTGCGCAATCCGGGTTCCGGAACAGGGGAGTCGGACCGAGTGCGGGGTCGAGTGCGGACTGCGCAGTTGCGCAATCGGGTTCCGGAACAGGGGAGTCGGACCGAGTGCGGGGTCGAGTGCGGACTGCGCAGTTGCGCAATCGGGTTCCGGAACAGGGGAGTCGGACCGAGTGCGGGGTCGAGTGCGGACTGCGCAGTTGCGCAATCCGGGTTCCGGAACAGGGGAGTCGGACCGAGTGCGGGGTCGAGTGCGGACTGCGCAGTTGCGCAATCGGGTTCCGGAACAGGGGAGTCGGACCGAGTGCGGGGTCGAGTGCGGACTGCGCAGTTGCGCAATCGGGTTCCGGAACAGGGGAGTCGGATCAAACGTTGCAAGAAATCATTTTCGTCTGCTTTTACAGTGGATGTGTACGATTTCGACGCCGAATGTGAGGCTTGGGGAGCATTTTGACAAAATGGTAGGCAGGAGTGCTTCAGAGAACGAATGTATGACTGCTCCGTTGAAACCCCAGCTGGGGATGGGGTTAGCATTCTCACACCAGGCATTTGTGATGCTCAGAGCTGGATTGTGTCCCAAGCAAACTTGAGGACAAGTGAAAATGTAGTCCCTCCTCCGCTTTTTTCTCCCCCCAGACTGTTGGTGGTTATAGTGCGTATTGCGCAATTGTGCAATTGTATTCCGGAACGGAGTCCGATCAAATGTTGCAAGAAATCTTTTTCGTCTGCGTTTTACAGTGGATGTGTGCGGTTTCGACGCTGAATGTGAGGCTTGGGGAACATGCTGACAAACCTGTAGGCTGGAGTGCTTCAGAGAACCAATGTATGACTGCTCCGTTGAAACTCCGGCTGGGGATGGGGTTAGCATTCTCACACCAGACATTTAACATAACTTTATTAGCCCTATACAATTTTTTGCATTAGGAATTCATCCTTTCGCATACCCCAGCTTGCTCTCCATGAGACACTGACACACATACCGAGAGAGAAGCATCTCATTTGTGATTCTCAGCGCTGCATTGTGTCCCAAGCAAACTTGAGGACAAGTGAAAACGTGCTCCCTCCTCTGCTTATTTCTCCCCCCACACAGTTAATGGCTTATACTGCGTATTGCACAGTTGCGCTATTGTATTCTGGAACTGAGTTGGATCAAATGTTGCAAGAAATCCTTTTCGTCTGCTTTTTACAGTGGATGTGTGCGGTTTCGACGCCGAATGTGAGGCTTGGGGAACATGTTGACAAAAATGTGGCTGGAGTGCTTCAGAGAACGAATGTATAACAGCTCCGTTGAAACCCCAGCTGGGGATGGGGTTAGCATTCTCACACCAGGCATTTGTGATGCTCAGAGCTGGATTGTGTCCCAAGCAAACTTGAGGACAAGTGAAAACGTGCTCCCTCCTCTGCTTTTTTCTCCCCCCCAGAGTGTTGGTGGTTTAAAGTGCGGACTGCGCAGTTGCGCAATCGGGTTCCGGAACAGGGGAGTCGGACCGAGAGCGGGGTCGAGTGCGGACTGCGCAGTTGCGCAATCGGGTTCCGGAACAGGGGAGTCGGACCGAGTGCGGGGCCGAGTGCGGACTGCGCAGTTGCGCAATCGGGTTCCGGAACAGGGGAGTCGGACCGAGTGCGGGGTCGAGTGCGGACTGCGCAGTTGCGCAATCGGGTTCCGGAACAGGGGAGTCGGACCGAGTGCGGGGTCGAGTGCGGACTGCGCAGTTGCGCAATCGGGTTCCGGAACAGGGGAGTCGGACCGAGTGCGGGGTCGAGTGCGGACTGCGCAGTTGCGCAATCGGGTTCCGGAACAGGGGAGTCGGACCGAGTGCGGGGTCGAGTGCGGACTGCGCAGTTGCGCAATCGGGTTCCGGAACAGGGGAGTCGGACCGAGTGCGGGGTCGAGTGCGGACTGCGCAGTTGCGCAATCGGGTTCCGGAACAGGGGAGTCGGATCAAACGTTGCAAGAAATCATTTTCGTCTGCTTTTACAGTAGATGTGTACGATTTCGACGCCGAATGTGAGGCTTGGGGAGCATTTTGACAAAATGGTAGGCAGGAGTGCTTCAGAGAACGAATGTATGACTGCTCCGTTGAAACCCCAGCTGGGGATGGGGTTAGCATTCTCACACCAGGCATTTGTGATGCTCAGAGCTGGATTGTGTCCCAAGCAAACTTGAGGACAAGTGAAAACGTGCTCCCTCCTCTGCATTTTTCTCCCCCCAGAGTGTTGGTGGTTTAAAGTGCGTATTGCGCAGTTGCGCTATCGGGTTCCGGAACAGGGGAGTCGGACCGAGTGCGGGGTCGAGTGCGGACTGCGCAGTTGCGCAATCGGGTTCCGGAACAGGGGAGTCGGACCGAGTGCGGCGTCTAGTGCGGACTGCGCAGTTGCGCAATCGGGTTCCGGAACAGGGGAGTCGGACCGAGTGCGGGGTCGAGTGCGGACTGCGCAGTTGCGCAATCGGGTTCCGGAACAGGGGAGTCGGACCGAGTGCGGGGTCGAGTGCGGACTGCGCAGTTGCGCAATCGGGTTCCGGAACAGGGGAGTCGGACCGAGTGCGGACTGCGCAGTTGCGCAATCGGGTTCCGGAACAGGGGAGTCGGACCGAGTGCGGGGTCGAGTGCGGACTGCGCAGTTGCGCAATCCGGGTTCCTGAACAGGGGAGTCGGACCGAGTGCGGGGTCGAGTGCGGACTGCGCAGTTGCGCAATCGTGTTCCGGAACAGGGGAGTCGGATCAAACGTTGCAAGAAATCATTTTCGTCTGCTTTTACAGTGGATGTGTACGATTTCGACGCCGAATGTGAGGCTTGGGGAGCATTTTGACAAAATGGTAGGCAGGAGTGCTTCAGAGAACGAATGTATGACTGCTCCGTTGAAACCCCAGCTGGGGATGGGGTTAGCATTCTCACACCAGGCATTTGTGATGCTGAGAGCTGGATTGTGTCCCAAGCAAACTTGAGGACAAGTGAAAATGTAGTCCCTCCTCCGCTTTTTTCTCCCCCCAGACTGTTGGTGGTTATAGTGCGTATTGCGCAATTGTGCAATTGTATTCCGGAACGGAGTCCGATCAAATGTTGCAAGAAATCTTTTTCGTCTGCTTTTTACAGTGGATGTGTGCAGTTTCGACGCTTAATGTGAGGCTTGGGGAACATGCTGACAAACCTGTAGGCTGGAGTGCTTCAGAGAACCAATGTATGACTGCTCCGTTGAAACCCCAGCTGGGGATGGGGTTAGCATTCTCACACCAGGCATTTTACATAACTTTATTAGCCCTATACAATTTGTTGCATTAGGAATTCATCCTTTCGCATACCCCAGCTTGCTCTCCACGAGACACTGACACACAGACCGAGAGAGAAGCATCTCATTTGTGATGCTCAGCGCTGCATTGTGTCCCAAGCAAACTTGAGGATAAGTGAAAACGTGCTCCCTCCTCTGCTTTTTTCTCCCCCCACACTGTTGGTGGCTTATAGTGCGTATTGTGCAGTTGTGCAATTGTATTCTGGAACTGAGTCGGATCAAATGTTGCAAGAAATCCTTTCCATCATGGTAAACTCACAATCCTCTCATTTAACATGCAAGTAGATGTATAAGTGCAATTTGCATTTAATGCTTCTTGGAACCGGGGTTCCCCCTGGGGGGGACACATCACACATGAAGGGCCAGTCAACTAAGGCATATAAAGTGAGCATCAGATTATGTTGCTACAATTTAACAGGAGTTACTCTTACCTTAAAATAGAAGTGACCACAGAGGTCTGGGCTCAGCTGCCTTCAGTGTCTGTCCTTTTGCCCATGAAGTGGACGAGCGGTGGACTGCTTTAATCCAAGATGACAGAAAGGCACGAGATCGAATCTCTCCAAAGGAGGTCCCTTCAGATCACTAAAAAGAAGTGAGGAGAGTGAGGAGTTAACTTTTTAGAAGCTAGTCTATCCTTGGCCACCACATAGGCAGATCTGAATTAAACTGCTATTTCTTGAAGTAATCCACTCCTCAGATAAATGTACGCCAAGTGCGTTGTCTGACAGCAGAAGACCCTTTACATCTCTGCATATTGTGAATGCCAAGTCTCCATTCTTAACGAAAGCCCATGGGTTAAGTTTTGAACCCACAGTTTTACGATTGAACCCAAGACTAGCAAGTAAAGTTCCCTGTTTTCTCTTGGGCATCGTCGTTGCTTCACAGTAACTTACAGAGAAAAACTAATGTCACTGGACATTTTCTCTGCAAGTTCACTGTGGGCCTTTTTTTTTTAGAAAACTTAACCAAGAGTTATTCGTTAGTTGGTCTGCTTGTTAGGTGAAAATCTGAAGACGAAACGTTGCCTACTTTTGGAGCCGAGCCGCCATGGCCTTGATCAGTAACAGCATTAAGTTGCTTAGCTATTTCTATGGCAACAACACACTCAAAACACAAATATTAATGTAGTCTATACTGGAAAAAAGTGAGATATAAATAGGAGATTTCTTAAATTGTCGGTCTCCATATTTCAGAGCCCCCCCCCCAAATTTCACAAAATGGTCTCTTCAGGGGAGCTCGTGCCTTGCTCAGCTAAGCACCCCTGTAATTTGCACCGTGCTTGGAACCCAAACCCTAACTTTGACCTGAAATACACCCTCATTCCAACACCATTTTACAGCCTTTTTTTTAGCTAACTGACAATTTGTCTAGATAAGATACATTATTGGAGAACATACATTTCCAAGAGCATTTTTCAGTGGATTTGATTGTTTGTGAATTTTTTTATTTGATTTGGGGAACATTTTCAAAGAACAGTAGACTGGAGTGCTTTAGCAACAGACTGTACGATTGCTCTGCTGAAACCCCAGCTAGGGTTAGGGTAAGCATTTCCACACTAGACATTTGTGATGCTCAGAAGTGACCTCAGAGGTCTGGGCTCAGCTGTCTTTGGTATCTGTCAACACTACATCTACACTTAATGCTTCTTGGAACCCAAACCCTACACTGGTCATTCCAACAGCATTTTTCACCTGATTGACAATTAGTCTAGATGAGATACATTATCAGAGAAGATAAAAAATAAACAACATTGTTGGAAATGTATTAGTATTTAATTAACCTGGAACATACAGTTGATGGAAAGTCAGACATTTAAGAGGTGAAAACCAGACTTTAACTAAACAATTGAAGAACATTAAATTTAAAACTGACCTGAGCTGTTTATGCATTTATTTGAAGCATACTTAAGTCAGTATTACCACAGACCATTTAACCAAACATTAGGACAAGACAATCTAAATATTTCACAGGATTGTTATAGTAAGCTTTCTTTGTAAACAAGCTGTGTCAATAAAGTCAATACATACAGCCTATCATTATTCAAATACCAGTGTATTTAATATTTCGAGGATCCTGTACTGCTGCTCAGATAATCTGATCTCCCATGGACTGTGCAAGCCAAAGCCGTAAGAAAAACAAATTAGGTAGGCTTCTCAGCTAGAAACAGGAACTGGTGTGGTTGCACACAAAACTAATAATCCTAATGCAGGTGTCAAAAACCTTAGGACAAGTGAAAATTTGTCCCCATCTGCAATTCCCCAATCAATATTATTGATTTTATTAGACTTTGAAATCCATAAGTAGATTTTCAGCTTCTTCCTGCCATGACTTGAGTGCCCACCCAGGAATCTCTCAATTAACAGTAAAAATTGGAATTAGATTTTTATAAATACAAATCAATAAAAATACAGTACTAATTATAAGTCTCTGTGCTCGTCGAGCAACAGTTACTTATGTGCAGTACATAATTTTTGTGACTTCTCATGAATATGTATGCTTTGTTTGTTATTTTCATTGTGCACTCAAACACACTAGCACTGTTATCATTCCTACTCAACTGCTGATGAAAACTATTAAACTGGAGTATACTAGTTCTTTTGTGAAATTCTGACATGTTTAATGAAGGCATCTACATTCAATATGGGGAATGATATTCTATACCCTATCTAGAAGGATAGTACAATTGTCTAAATTATATGTACAGGCATAAGTTAACAACTGTCAGGGCCAGAAGATGTCCAACACTGCTGTAGGGGAACCTAAATTGCTCTTAGATTTGGAGCTTCTAAATACACGAAGGAGTATTTAAATCAACAGCAATGAGTTTATGTAATGATTCTGTGTACAACCCTGATATGTAAAATTACCTCTAAATTTAAGATGCCTTCTAAATTAAAAAAAAAACTCCTAAATTAAGCACACAGGCTGCTCGGTCACTACTTTCCCAATCAACTCTGAATGACTATTTTCTTTATTGAAAGAAAATCCATTTTTACCGTATATATGACTGTACTTTGCTTAGTAAAAACAAGAAACATCAGTTAAATAGCAGACTTTCTATATACTCATTCATACATAATCATCCATGTAAGCAACCACTGCAAATCAGGACACCAGTCCATCGCAGGACAGACATTTAGACACAACATGCGGATGGTGGCTCTGTGCTTAAGGATCTGCGCCTGTGACTGGAAGGTTGCCGGTTCAAATCCCGCGGCCAGCAGAGGAATCCTACTCCGTTGGGCCCCTGAGCAAGGCCCTGAACCCCAGCTGCTCCAGGGGCGCCGTATAATGGCTGACCCTGCGCTAATGCAATTTCTTGCATTAGGAATTCGTCTTTTCGCATACCCCAGCTTCTCTCCCTGTCTGTGTGTCTGTGTCTCATGGAGAAAAGCTGGGGCATGCGAAAAGACGAATTCCTAATGCAAGAAATTGTATGGGGCTAATAAAGAATCATTGTCATTATCACAAACACCGACATGCACACTGTCAATTCTTCCAGAAGGCAATAAACCTACTAGCACGTGTTTGGACTACGGGAGGAAACCAGAGCACCTGGAGAAAACCCTGGCCAACACTGGCAGAGCTTGCAATATCCACACAGATAGCACCCCACAGTCCCAGTGCAGCAAAGCCAACCACTGTGTCGCCATGCTGCTAGATGTCATATACAGCATACTTTAGATTATATTAGTTAACAAAAATACCAGAGCATAACTGTCTAAATATCTATACTTTGCCGATAACAATGATGTAAAATTACAGAATGTTGTGACGTTCAGGGAGAGGTAACAAAACAGGTTGCCTCATTGTCAATTGATTGACATTAACTATTTAAAATGAAAGAGGTGATTTAAGGGGTTCAACAGAGCCAGTGATTGAGCTGTGATTTTCTAGGGCCAACAGCAGCCATCTCTTTTCTAGTTTACATCACAAGTGACTTGAGAAGCAATAACTGGGAAAACGAAAGATAGTAGTGAAGCGAATCAAGCCAAACAAAAGCCGGAGAAAGACAAGCTGTCAATTTTAAACTAATGCCGTTTCACCATGGAGTAGACCGTGCTGTACTTGACTCTTCTATGCATGGCCTGCCTGCCGTTGTGAAGTGCTTTGGTATCTCTTCAGATGAGAAGAGGTGCATGAATGTAAGTTTGTTTTTAGAATTCCAGTTGTTCTACCCCACACTGGGCTCTTGCTAATCTATTTCCTGATTCAATGTATTCCATCACACTGTTAAGTGTGCAATCCTGTTGTTTTTCAGTACATTGTTACCTATTTGTGTACAACGTAGGCAAAACATTTTATTACACTGGCTCTTGATGTGCAACCATAAAGAATGTCTCTATTTCGCCAGATAGCGGGGTTTTTTTTTTTGTTTTGCAGGCTTATCAAATACAGCAGGTTAATGCTCAGTTTTATTAGTAGAATAATTTGGCAAGGAAATACAGATGGTAAATTAAATGCTCCCTGCATTACATGAAATATGGAGTGTCCATTGTGCTCTTCATTTAGTGACACATTGAGCGAGCACAACTGCAATACTGGCTCTTTACACACAGTATTGTCTGAAAACAAATCCAAGAATTCCTTTTGTATCCGTGGAGAGGAAATGAAAATTGTGTAACTGTGTTATGACTCAGGATTCCTTGTAGGCAGAAAGGCAGTGTATCAGTGCCCAGCACCACCTTACTTCTGCATTAATAAGAGCTGTCAAACCCTTTCAGATTTATAGGGGTTAGAGACAGACAAGCCCCATTGCATGTCGACTCAAAAGGGAGATAAGCCCTTAAATTACAATGCAGTGCCAGCGAAGGGGAGACATGCTATCAGATACCTTAATACACTTACAGAGAGGTTATTATCATGCCCTTTAGAAAAGGCCGCTTCATCAGCAAACTCTTAAACTGGTATCTTGGTAAAAGTTGAAAACAAAACATCAGGGATGCCAACTGTAAAAACTTTAATAAATATAGAATTTCTTTATTTGCATCACTGGCAATATGACACCTGAGTTGATGAGCAACAGGTAGCTAAACAATAAACTAAAATGTGAGTTTAACAATCTTCATCTCCTCTAAAGAGTCCCTGAACTCAAGTTCCTGAAAACAGAACTAAAGCAGTAGAAACACTGTTACTATTACACATGATTTAGAAAGTCATTAAGAATGATAAAGGGCTGGGGCCCTGGGCTTAATTCCCACTGTGCTATCTGCACAGGGCTTGTACGGTGTGCTCTCCCCATGATTGGATGGGTCTCCTTTAGGTGCTTTTTCCTGTTTCTTTCTAGCTCTTTACTTTGAAATGCAGCTTTAATTTGATGTATTGCCCCCCTACATACACAAGCATTTTCTTTACTCTGATAAAGGTTAAATATTTTAAAATTACAATTTGTTCAATCATTTATTTACAGAAACCTAACGCAGCTACCCACCTGAAATAATATTTGAATGACTGGAATCTGTAACCAAAAACATAACTGTACACAAAACTGTTTATAGGTAACCTAATTGCTCAGTATGTATAAAGAAGCACCATTATGAGTTATTCATTTATGAAACAAATTGCAGCCAAAGGACTCTCTGAAAACACTAGACCTTTTTATCAAACAAACAAATAGTGAAAATTGCATTCTGCATATGTAGATCGTTTAGTTTCATTGGAAATGAATGGAAAGCACCTACAGAATTGTGCTGTCTGAAGTGAAAATGAGAATTTAAAACATTTTTGAGATTCTCTCCTTTGCAGTGAGCATTTCCTTTTTGACATGTATTATGAAACATACTGTATTATTTTTGCTTGTGTAAGGTAACTTCATTCATATTTGTTTCTGCAGTGTATCATAAAAACAACAGAGTAGTGGAGAAATAGAAACTCCCTATACTCTCACAGACTTGAATGCTGTGTCTCCCTTGTTAAACCTCTTCAAATTAAGTCACTAGTACAGAATTGATGAGTATTCTTTCCTGTTCTCATGGGGTTACAAAACTGTGCCATTGTAATCATGCTGGGAAAGAGAAAATACTAGTTTGGGAGTTATCCAAGCTAGCTGTGCACTCATATTTGTAGTAGATTCCTTGGCCATATCTACACGTTTAACAGATTAAACTGTTTTACTGACAGGAAGCTTACAGACAATGTGGTTTGTTTCAGAGTTTGGAATAATTCTGCCTTCATTTCTCTCTAGCTACGTTTAGTAGTTTTCAGTTCCCTTGGGGAAAAAGACCTTGTTGTTGATATTCATCTCATATCTCATATCTCAGATAATGTGAAAAATGTTCGGTGACTTGAGTCCTACAGATGCAGCCATTCAAAATGCCCGGTAAAAACCCGCGGTACAGTAACCTACCCGCAGGGCACCGGAGGGCACCGCGGTAAGTGATTGGCTGGCCAAAATGAGCGACAGGGGCACTCGTGGTGCATTGGTTGGTAGTGAAAAGATTTAATCATTTAATGTCTTTACCGTGCACATTTTAATCCGCTTAGTTTTGAATATTTATATGGAATTTTACCACAAAAGGGAAATTTTAGTAGCTGAGCATAAAAAGAAGAGGAGCATAACGCATCTGAAGGTCATAAACTATATTAATTTAGGAACATAAACATTACTGTATGTACATAAACTGTACTGTGTATGGCTGGTCTTGATAGTTTAAAGAAAAAATACACACCAGTCTTCCATTTCTCCCTAAACATTTTAAGCATGAAAGTTTTATGAAACGGTACCCAAATATGTGATTGCTGTATAGAATGAATTTTAATTTTTAAAAATTATTTAACACGAAAATTAAGCTGTTTACATCTTCCGCCTGAGAACAGTCACCCGTTGCTACCCAACGCAGAAACACAGCCACTAACTAGCAAAGAGAGGACATTAGCTAGCCAGTATGATAAAGAAATAAATGATTATTTTGTTTATTTCTTTTGCACATTTATTTGAACATTTCCATCGATTGTACAAGCGCTTGGAAACTGTCCAATCCCTAGTTCATCAGGCATTTTACCGGTCTGGCGCCGGTCTGTGTCTTCTAGGATATAATGTCAGCGAACTCTTGTTTTTATGTCCACTATAACAGACAATCTCCTTTGCTTTTAACCGAGCGTTTAATAATTTCCTAAAATGAAAATGATTTACTTTATTTCCCTCACGGGATCAATAAAAGTATCTATCATCTGTCTAAACTATGGGACAGAATTCTGGGGTCTCCCCATACCAGAGATTATGGTAGGGCTTCAGAATGGTGATTGGCTGACACCATCTGACACCCCTCTGATTGGAGAAAAAAGACGTGCTGGTTTGCTATACATACAGTACTGTACCAGGAAGAGGATTTCTTTCTATTCGAAACGTGTATTTTAAAAGTTTAAGAAGTAAAAACCTTACAGCGTACACAGATTTCGTTATCTTTGTCTTATGCATAATAATGTTCACCGCTCTGTCTAGCAAATTAATAATAAACTTTATTTTATATAGCGTTTTAAACGAATAAGTAATTAGATTGCTCATAAACCTAATCACTTGCTTTTTCTTTTTATTTAGGCTCAGATTTCAACTATAGATCAATTATTAATAACCATAATAACAACCAACCAACAAAAACAACCATATAAACATAATACCAACCAAAAACATAGATAATGACCACAATACAAAATCAAATATATCAAACCATTATACTCTCGCAAATTCCTCCAATTATCATAATCCCGCCCCTTATGCAAAACCAAACCCTCCTCCCATCCCAGTTTATCCTCTTTATCATCCTCAAAATCCACCTCAATTTTCAACATAAAGCATTACTGCTTACTGGGTTTTTTTTTTTTTTTTTGGGGGGGGGGGCGTCTTTCGCTGGAAATCTCGCCTGCTTCTACTTTACGAGTACAACCCCCTCTCTGCCGGAGTGCTGGCTGTGACGAATTAAACCGGTTTCACAGGTATTTTCAAAGTAGGAAGTACAGTGTTAAGTGGTAGCTTTATGTCACGAGGACATTCTGCCTTATAGCTCTACAGACCAGATTCCCATTCAGCATGAACTGTTTGAGCGCTTCCTCATGTACAACCCATCTAAATGTAATGTACTGCAGTGAATTGCAGTTTCATATTTGCTTTCTACTACTCTACAAATTTCTTGGAAGTGAATTAGTTAAACACTTTGCACGTTATAAAAAAGCGGGAACAACTGGTTACAAGTTATTACCTTTATTGTCATATTAGGTTAAAATAAAGAGTTATTTTAAGTAGCGGTCTGAGGCACTAGAGGATTCTAGTTGAAAGTTTTTGCTTAGAACTCATTAGGACCTGTGATAAGCCCTGTATTCCAAACATTGCTTTCACATGCTAATGCGTTGGTTTAACAGTCCGGGAGTGGCAAGCTTCCAATGTCAACTCGACTCGATTGGAAGACAATGAACGTATTTTAGCCCTAAATGAATTAATAGCAAACATGGTTTACATAAAATACATTTTTCCAAGAAAGTTTATAATAATACGATCTATAGTTGAAATCTGAGCCTAAATATAAAGGAAAAGCATTTTCAGAGAGCAATCACGCTGTGTTTATGTAGAAAAAGCGATTAGGTTTATGAGCAATCTAATTACCTATTCGCTTAAAACGCTATATAAAATAAAGTTTATTTAGAGATGAATGATCAGTGTCGCAGTTTAAATAATTTTCGTAGGAGGGCTTAGACAGATTCCAAGTCTATTTTTGCAATTTACGTTGCATTGTCCAATGTGCTGTTGTAATAGTTTAGAATACAGTTAGTCTAAGCTTTATCAGCTTTATTTATGGGTTGCAATTTAGAAAAAGTCAAAAACCGCACTCAAAATGCAATTTAGAGCTTTCTGGCAAGAGGAGACACCCAAATTATAATGTAACATGCCACTTTTTGTGCATGAACAAAGTTATACTGCAATTTTCCTTAGATACGCGATTAAAAAAAATAATTTTTTTGAATCCCCGGCGGAACACACTCCATAAGAATCAGCGCTTTTATACAGTATATCGCCTTTAAACACATATATTTAAACACGCGTTTACGATTTAAATCAAAATGCGATTCAAATCAATATAAATGTTTATTTTGTAACGCATAGGTGACTATTCATTGTTATTAAAAAGACTTAAATTCGATCATGTTGTGATATTTAGAAATATAAATTTGTTTGGTGCAAGTGAGGTTTTATTTAATCTCTGACCAAGAGAAACGTTTCATTTTTTCAAAGAAATGTTTGTAAATGTGATAGTTCCATGGGATTCAATCACAGACCATGTGACATGGGAGTCGGGAAACTAACACACAGCGCCACCAGATTTGATAAAGCTATAAAAACGCTATAAAATAATGTGACTAGGTACAGAACAAGTTTACAGCACAGTACAACAATAAATGCTGACCATGACTTTAGAAGCATAAATTACCTTACACAATTTAAACACAAGCTGTCTTTAGCCCTCTAAGCTGGTTCATACAGAAATGTAGAGATCCAGGCTCAGAACACACAGCTTCATTAGCGAATACATATGCAGGACAACTAGAGAAGACGTCTTACAGAGGATGGATTTTTAGAAACATCCCATCGGTGACATCACTGAAGTCAACTCCTAGGTACTGTAACTGTCGTGTGGATAGTTTCACAAGAATCAGACAAAGGTTTAAGCATCGCTTGTTCTAGATAAAACTGCAAAAAAACCAACAACCCATAATGTACTTCTTTGCGGCTCTGTTTGCCCAAATCATATATTCACAACGTGAAATCTAGAAAATAATATTACGTAACCAAAATCCGCAATATGGAAACAGATCCTGTGTAATTGTTGACAGATGATGTACTCGTAACATTTTTACAAGACGAACTACAACATTTAAAAAATGACTTGTATGTACTTGATATCTCTAATCAATCCACGGCGACATTGTTAAAAGCAGAGTCCCAGCACAAAACGAAACTAAAACGCCCTGGGCATACCGTTTCGCGCTTCTTATTAGTTGCTCAAAAGTAATTTGACCGTATGAAATGCATAATATAAACCTAGAAACATATACGTGAGCAGTATTTACGCACTGTAGTATCGGTGTTAAGACATACCTCTCAAATACTGTAAATCAAGTTAAAAATATCTCAAGACCGATTCTGGTCATAATGAAACCATGTTTCGTGTATGTTTTCTTTAAAGTACCGAGACCAGCCATATACTGTATGTTTATGTTCCAAAATTAATATCGTTTATGGCCTTCACACGCGTTGCAGTATGCTCCTATTCTTTTTATGCTCAGCTACTAAGATTTCC
This sequence comes from Lepisosteus oculatus, assembly GCF_040954835.1. NCBI lineage: Eukaryota > Metazoa > Chordata > Actinopteri > Semionotiformes > Lepisosteidae > Lepisosteus > Lepisosteus oculatus. The sequence continues at coordinate 69,834,675 of NC_090698.1, read as the reverse complement.
CTTCAGTGGTAAAATTAGATATGAATATTCAATACTTAAATGGGCACAGTTAAGACATTAAATATACATATACATACTGTATACAGTACAGTTTTCATACAGTAATATGTTTATGTTCCTAAATCAATCTCTTTTATGAGCATGTGAAAGGCATGGTGAATCGATTCTCAAAAATTTGTTCATACCTCCTTTCCCATGATTGACAATTTTATTTCTGATATTGCTCATGCCACTGTGACAATAGTATATGGAGTCTTTTTCTGAACAGACACAGCTGTGTTCAGCATAATAATGATAGAATACAGGCCGGTATTTGGTTGCAACGCTGGTTGTGATTGAATGTGACACCAGTTGCCCGTGTTAATGAGTGGCTAGCTCCGTTACACTTCCTGGCTGTGAGAACTTTTCAAAGTTGAGTTTGCCTTCTCTCTGCTCAATTTCGTCAACAGTGCTGAATTTGGCAGATCTAATGGCTCCCCCCCACCCCTTTTCTGAATGGAAAGCTTTGAATTTCCTGGTTCAAACAATACCTGTAATGAGCTGTGCACATCGAGAAACCAAATTATTCTGATAAGCAAAGGGCAGAATAGTGAAAATGAACATTAATTAGGTACTCCACTGGGTGCTACTAATTGAAAACCGATCAATTCTACTGCATTCCATTCTGATGCCTGTTGCTATGCTATTAATGAGTGTACATTGTCCCAGTGAAAATAATGCAACATTTTTGCAAGTCTGTTATACCTCCATTCCAATGCGGCCCAAGATAGCTTGAATTCTGTCCAAACCTTATAGACTAGTAACCTCCACATATGGTCCACTACAAATGTAACTTGTTATATACAATCCTTTTCCAGGCTGAGGCTGATCTAGCATTCACCAATAATCGAGCTATATATACTGTACACTGTAGTGCACTTTTGTCCTGTCATTCACTACATTGATCATCCGATGTTGTAAATACGTGAAACAACCTTCGGATATAACCTACAACTATATTTTTTATTAATATCTTTTGCACATATCAAATAAAAACTCCACGGGAAGGCAGCTTGTGTTATAATTTAAAAGTATAGCATTAAATGTACAACATTATCTGTATTTTTGGTGTCATTTGAAAGTTCTTCCCATCCCGTCACTAAACACATGGAGACAAAGGGGAACTGCTTGTTTTGCAACGTTGAGGATGACCGTGGTTCACAAGCTAGATGCAGTAACTTCTATAAATGTGTAATTATGATGGTCTGGACCTCTTGGAACAATTGGAAATCGTAACGGTAAATTGCAAGAGTACTGTATAACAATCGAGCACACAAAAAGGCAGATTCCAAGGATACAACAATTTTTTTTCTTACAAATAAAACACTGTGCAAAATAACCAATACAAAGGAAAACGTATACAGTGGTGTGAAAAAGTACACCCCATGAAAATGATTGTCTTTTTTTACATTTTTAGATAAAAGAATATTTGATCATCATTTCAACAATACTGATAGATAAAGGTGATCTCATTTTTAAAAAATAACATTGAAAAATCCCATTTTGCACTCATTTGTACCATTCAAATCAACAGAACATCCAATTTCCTTGTGCAGAAAAAGTTAGTACACCCCTACCTTTAGAATCAGGTACACAAAAACAGGTGCAAACGATTTAGATCATCATTAGAGTAACTAATGAAAAAGTAACTAACTAGAGTTGACCTTGCAACAAGACAATGACCCAAACACTAAACGTCAAAGTTGAAGGAGTTCTATAAGGAGGATTGGGCAAAAAGTTCTCCAAGTGTCACGGACGTCCAAAGGGACTAACCGTGGGGAGCAGGAGAGCGGAAAAAGACCCATATGCGCAGCGGCGAGACGGGAAAAAGGCCCGGGCTCATTAGTGCAAAGAGTTCAGGAATGCCGTATAGAAACCTATGCCCTCAGGGAGCGGACGTGGGGCGCCCTGGTGCTAGGCGGGTCTCAGGACATCCGAACGTCAATGCTGAGCGAGGACAGAGTGCAAGACCCGGAAATATATAGCCCAAGGGAAAGAGAGGGACCAGAAGGACAGCAGACCGGAAACTAGGGACAGGGCAGAGAAGGAGCGCCCTCTGGCTGCAGAGGGCGTGACACCAAGTCGATGTAGGAGACTGATAGACAATTACAAGAAATGGAAAAAAAAGTGATTTCTGCTAAAGGGGGCGACACCAGCTGCTGAAGCTAGAGTATGTACTTATTTTTTCCTCCACAGTAGACAATTGCATTTCTGACTGAATTTTGTTGAATAAATGATTAAAAAGAATCATTTTTATTTGTTAAATTAGATCACCTTTATCTATCAATATTGTTGAAATAAAGATCAAATATACATACACGCAAATATGTTGAAAAACACACCTTTTAATGGGGTGTACTTTCACACAGCACTGTACACTGGATACCCATGGCTTTAGCTGCTTTTCTGAATGCCCAACATTATTCAGTGCTGTCACCAAAGTATAAGTGTATTGTTTTGTTGATCAGGAAAAAGGAATCAGGTGAGAGAAGGTCTTAGAAAGAATTCAGTTTTGCATACCGTTTCGATTGCTTTAGCTATGTTTCATTAAGGTTGAGTTTTTGGTCCTTTAGGATGCCAGGTGTTCAGGAGGTCAAGAAAGCAGAGAGACATTCCCAACACTTTGTAATTCAAGAAGTTACAACACCTACCCAGCCATGTTCTGGCTATCTAGCTATCTGACTATCACACCTATCTGTGTCTGTGTGTTTCATGGAGAGCAAGCTGGGATATGCGAAAAAGATAATTCCTAATGCAAGAAATTCTAATGGGTATAAAGAGTAATTTGTATGTCTTAGGGATATTAATAATACTGTCATTAAATGCAGATATGGAGGGGCCAAGGTAAACAGTTCCTCACTGAAAGTTTCAGATTGTACCAGTTTACGATGCCTTGATTTCAGTCTGAAATCCAGCTCAACTGATTTTCAATTACTGCTCAACCTGCTTTTCAAATTACCAAAAGTAATATTTCTAAATCATTTAAAATTGTACTGGATTTAAAACTGGATTGCAAAATCAACACGGATTATGAAAATGTACAACTTCACAGAAAATATTGCTAATATTTTTCTTAACATAGCCATTAGATATTTAATGACAGTATTAATTAATATCCCTAAAACATATCAAAATGGAAAAGTGGTCTTGGGTTCTGTCTGATTTTTCAGCTCCTCGGAAGACAGGTTCTAATCTCACACTTCAGTATCTTTCTACCTTTAGGTGCCACACATAGCACACCAGCGATGTCTATTTCAATTGCCCCACAAAGGATTCCTACTCAGTTTAAATGTGTATTTAAAAAAAACTGTAAAACTAGATTAAGGGTATTGATAGCTATAAAAAGTAAATCAAAGCTGATAGACTGTGCTGCTGAACCAGAGGTTACAAATACAGAAACACAAGTTAAGGGTCAGAACGACTGCTAAATAAGCAAGAACAGATAAAGAATATACAGTAGAATCCACATCTACAACTTTTACAGCGGAACAGTGTAGATAAATTTCAATAAATTCCTACCCCATTAGGACTTCTGTTCTCTCCTGCTTAGATATGTTAGTGCTCTATCTTCAAAAAATGTATTGTGCATCTCTTAAGGGGGGACTTTTCTTTGCAAAGCTCACATGCTCCGCTTCCATGACATTATTTCAAATAACCACAATCTTTCACTTAAATCTGTCAGTTCATTTCAGACTGGAAATGAGCAAGAGGTTCCATGTCATTGTCACTTTTTCCTCATATGCAAAGTCATACAAATTGGGTTTCTATTCCATACGAGTCAGAATGCCCTCAGGAGATGTAGAACCATTCCCAAACCTCCTTTTAAACTTAATAGGAATTACTCTGCTCCAGATATGTGCCAGTGGTGAGCACAAGGCTTCTTGGAACTCACAGGCAAACATCAGCAACAGCACGTTACGTTAGTGAGAATGAAGAACAGATAAGAGTTTCAGATGCTAGCAGAAATGTCCTTCTCAAACCCAGTATATACACATTTGAGTTTCAGTTTTAGGCTTATAACTATTTAGAAGTAGAAAAAATAAATATTGATTCAATTTAACTTTATGAAATTATCGTATATGGGTATATTACAGTATGCAATATATAGTTAATATGGTTAAACTCAGATTAAACAAAACCACTTTAAAAATGTTTGTTTTATAATGGTGATTTGTACTACTGACAAGGAGCGCTTCAGGAGGTCATTCTTGCCTTCTAAAATAAGACTGTACAACGCATCCACTTTGTGTCTGGGCAGGGGCAACATTGACATTGACCTGTTTCTGGACTGAACAGTAAATTCTCTGCTACATCTGGCTTTCCCATTTACAACTGTTTTGGTGCAATATATGCCAGGGACTTGTGCAATACATTTATATTTATATTTTGCAATACAACATTTTGTGTACTGTTCTGGTTTGTTCTTTGTATGTTCTGGACTGTGAGTAACTCTTCTTAGTGCACTTGTATTGTATTATTGTATCATTTGTTACACTGTTTTGTGTTGACTGTTAAGCTGCTGTTGCACTGCAGTTTCCCTCACGGGATCAATAAAGTATCTATCTAAATATCAAGGATGACAAACTATTGCAGTTACTATTCTATTTGATACTAAGACATTTGGAACACGTTAACTTACTGCCTTAGTTGGGTTTTGAAATTTGTGGTAATCATTTTTATACATATAGAAAGATTTTTTTGCTTCTCGACATCTGAGGGTAAAGATCGCTTTGCCCTACATTGTGACCTGACCTTCAGGTGGTACTACTGTAGTGGTAGTAACCAACGCTTACAGCCATCTCCAGTACTTATGACCTCCTAATGAAGATTTACTGATCAATAACAGCCCTCTATTTACAACTTATCATACAGAGCAAATGAGACAGAACCAAACCAACATACTGTACCTGTGACCTCAAATTCCCCAAGAATATTGCTTGTACCCAGTCCCTCAAAATAACTAAAGGGATAGTCAATATGAAACTCCATTCTGACCACTGAGATAACAAGAGAAAACGAATTGCTTTTTACAGTTATACTGCTGTTCCATTCAAATGTGACACAAGTACTGTATGCGTTTATCTAGCAAGGCTTACTTGAATCTGGGCCTTCATCAGATTGTTACACCACTGCTATCCTGTTTTACCATTTTCCATTTCAATTTTCATAAAATTAGAATATTGAACTCCAAAACATCTTTTATACCAACATGCTTTGAAGTACCACAGTAAGCACCAAAACATTTTGACTAGAAATGCAAGGACTGATGTTTTGTAGTTGGTCTGTAAATACTGTTGGGAAGGTATGTTCTGTGACACAGGTATGGCCATATCTAGTTTAGGCCTTTGAGCAAAATGTGGTGAGGACACTGGTTAAAAGCCAATTACAGATGCCTTACAAAATAATAATAATAATAATAATAATTACTTACTTATAAGGCGCTTTTCTGGACACTCCACTCAAAGTGCTTTACAGGTAATGGGGATCCCCTCCACCGCCAATGTGCAGCATCCACCTGGTAATCAGAGTGAAGTAATCAATCTCTTGCACAATTATCACATATTATTGCTTTAAAGCTTGCAGTTATGATCTTTTGCTGAAGCAATTATCTTTATAACAATTATATCTATATTCAAACAAAAAAATAGTTTAAAAAAAAACAGAAAACACCATTTATGGTGGCAAATCTAAATTAATTCAGGTACACAGAATTAACTTAACAAGCCGCACAATTAGTATAATAAGTGTCCTCTCTGTGTGCGGTAAGAGAGGCCATTAATTCAGATTGTGAATTGCTAGCAAGGCCTCAACCATAAATACCGAGGAGTTTTTAAAACCATTCAGGGATCATGAGAAGGGAATAAAAACAGTTTAGCGTGTATTTTTTGCTTTCCACAGTATACTTCTCGTTTCCAAAAAAAAACTTTTTGAATCGTTTCTCAAAATATTGCAAATACAACTGATATCCAATATTCCCCGAACATGGAGGAAAACATTAATGTTAACTTCGATGCTTAAAATGTTTAGGGAGAAATGGAATACTGGTGTGTATTTTTTCTTTAAAGTACCGAGACCAGCCATATACAGTTTACATACTGTAATACTGTATGTTTATGTTCCAAAATTAATATTGTTTAAGGTCTTCACACACGCTATGCTCCTATTCTTTTTATGCTCAGCTACTAAGATTTCCCTTCAGTGGTAAAATTCCATATAAATCTTCAATACTTAAACGGGCACAGTAAAGACATTAAATATACATATACATACTGTATACAGTACAGTTTTGCATACAGTAATATGTTTATGTTCCTAAATCAATATCTTTTATGAACATATGAAAGGCATGGTGAATCTGAGATTTTCAAAAATTGCTGTACTTTGCATGATTGGAAACAAATGCGTGATTGGATCAACTAAATGCTGTGGTGTTACTTTTACAAAGACGATCAATGGAAAAAAAAGAATGTGGACCAGGGCAATACTTTGAGTTTACAGCTTGTCCAAGGTCATTCATTATAAATACTATTAGTAATATCTTCGGTAAAGACAGCTCAAACATGAGAGGTTGAGCTTTATTAGGTCCACCTTTCAGACTTTCCGGGTACTATTATTTTACCTGCGGTATCATGCGGTACAATACGAGAATATACGGTATCTTGCGTTACACCGCGAGAAGCGCACCAACACATAATGCGGTATCGCCCGCTTGTTTTGAATGGCTGCATCTGTACATATGAAAAAGTACAGGTTAATTCCATACTGAAAAGTAGAAAAAAAGACGCAATTATGTTTATGCTGCTTAGCCTTCATTAGGCTTTAACAGGTCTGCTTAACAAAAAGTTCAGTTTTTTTTCTTTTCAGTGTAGAATCAAACTTTGACTTGTTCTTTTGCAGCCAACAAAGGCTGATGGAAACAAATGTGGGGTTTAAACCTAAAGAAATGACCATCAATAGATGTGTATTTAGACTTCAGAATAATACAGAGGCCAGATTTGGAAAAACACTGCATCTAGGTATTGTCTGTGACAGCACATTAGACAGTTGTCCAGGTCTAGATTTTGGGTGGGGTTTATAAGTGACCACATACACTTTAAAATAACTATATATGACAGGTCCACTGCAGTGTATTATCTTCATGATTACTTCTGCATGTTGAGCCCATTCTAGTTTAGTTTTGTAATCCTCGAATGTCTGTCACCGCCCACCACCACCCCCCCCATCCTCACCTTTTGCACAATACAATTATTGGCTATCTTTAGATACACATACAAACTAACTGAAGAAGCTATGCTTTAAAGAATATTTATCTTTCATACGCTTGCTTTAATGTCACCAAGTCCATAACTTCATCAGATTATTTCCTTTGAGGAGACATCATGCACTAGTTACCCGTTTTAAGTGAAGCTGAAGAGCCCTTTGAACTATCTTGAGACGCTCACTATTCTTTCACTGCGGCAGCCTGCTGCTCACGGTCCAACTAGGAACTCAAGACTGACACGGCAGCTCCTGAAGCCATGCAACCCCTCTTTTAAAGGTGATCCTCAAAGTACCACAGACAGGCACTGGGCCCCATCCCTTTAAATGGATCACCAATTGGACAGGAGGCTTTTAATCCCCCTGCTCTGTGGCTTGACTATGTCTCAGCTACGGTCTTCTACACAAACAGAACTGTTATTATTTCTGATTTCCAAGTTTCATAAAACAGCTAACTATCGCACAGACAGGCTTTAAAAGAGATCAAAACATACATGCTCACACGATGCACGTTATACAATTCTTTTGGTTTAATTTAACCAACAGCAAAGCACTGTATGCAAATAAACTCTATGGTGTATCTCTATGGTGTTATAACTTATCCCAGATTTATGAGGAATTTGACCACCAAGCTTTTACATCTCAGTGATCAATAAAGTATTTCTAACCCTGACAGACTGGCTTCCTTTCCTTCTGAGCTCTAAGTTTTTAATCAAAGTCTTAATTAAATATGATTTTGAACCTGAAATAAATTTGATCTATTAAGCTTTTAGACATTTTAGGCTAACTGTTCGATTTTTAAAACCCTGAAATCAGAAATGTTTAGCGAATTACTCTTTAGCTGAGATGTAATCAAAGGATACAGACATTCCGCACAGCCTTGCATTGGAATGGGCTTGGAAAATGAGGAAAGACGTTGCAAAACCATACATTCCCTGTAAGTGATTAGAACAAAGTACAAAAAACACACTAACACCGCTAAAACTGAGAGAATTCTCAAAGTGCAGGTACAATCGTTGACAAGGGTGCAGTAAAGCTTACAGCAAAATTGCATCAAAATATGTCCTGAATTGTACTTTGACACAATTACAATATGTGATCCTTAAAAAACTGAGGTGTCAGGGCATGTGGGCATATGTTTAAATTAACCTGATAAAAGAGAAACTTCCAGGCTTTTCTAAGGAAAAGACCCCCCAGGAGTTTGCAGACTCTAGACACAGAAGAGATCTGCTTGGAGGAGTTCTCCTGCAGTGTACATTGAAGTCTCTGGGCAGATTAAACAGAAATCTACTATGTGATCACACCTCTTTTCCCATGATTGACAATTTTATTTCTGATATTGCTCATGCCACTGTGACAATAGTATATGGAGTCTTTTTCTGAACAGACACAGCTGTGTTCAGCTTAATAATGATAGAATACAGGCCGGTATTTGGTTGCAACGCTGGTTGTGATTGAATGTGACACCAGTTGCCCGTGTTAATGAGTGGCTTTTCCATTACAGAGCTAGCTCCGTTTCACTTCCTGGCTGTGAGAACTTTTCAAAGTTGAGTTTGCCTTCTCTCTGCTCAATTTCTTCTCGTTGGAAAAAGCCAACAAGGAAACAACACTGCTGAATTTGGCAGATCTAATGGCTTCCCCCCCCCCATGATCTATTCTACTGCATTCCATTCTGATGCCTGTTGCTATGCTATTAATGAGAGTACACTGTCCCAGTAAAATAATGCAACATTTTTGCAAGCCTGTTATACCTTCATTCCAATGCGGCCCAAGATAGCTTGAATTCTGTCCAAACCTTATAGACTGGTAACCTCCACATACGGTCCACTACAAATGTAACTTGTTATATACACTCACTATACAATCCAGGCTGAGGCTGATCTAGCATTCACCAATAATCAAGCTATATATACACTGTAGGGCACTTTTGTCCTGTCATTCACTACACTGATTATCCGATGTTGTAAATACGTGAAACAACCTTCAGATATAACCTACAACTATATTTTTTATTAATATCTTTTACACATATCAAATAAAAACTCCACGGGAAGGCAGCTTGTGTTATAATTTAAAAGTATAGCATTAAATGTACAACATTATCTGTATTTTTGGTGTCATTTGAAAGTTCTTCCCATCCCGTCACTAAACACATGGAGACAAAGGGGAACTGCTTGTTTTGCAATGTTGAGGATGACTGTGGTTCACAAGCTAGATGCAGTAACTTCTATAAATGTGTAATTATGATGGTCTGAAACTCTTGGAACAATTGGAAATCGTAACAGTAAATTGCAAGACTACTGTATAACAATCGAGCACACAAAAAGGCAGATTCCAAGGATACAACAATTTTTTTTCTTACACATAAAACACTGTGCAAAATTACCAATACAAAGGAAAACGTATACAGTGGTGTGAAAAAGTACACCCCATGAAAATGATTGTCTTTTTTTACATTTTTAGATAAAAGAATATTTGATCATCATTTCAACAATACTGATAGATAAAGGTGATCTCATTTTTAAAAAATAACATTGAAAAATCCCATTTTGCACTCATTTGTACCATTCAAATCAACAGAACATCCAATTTCCTTGTGCAGAAAAAGTTAGTACACCCCTACCTTGAGAATCAGGTACACCAAAACAGGTGCAAACGATTTAGATCATCATTAGAGTGACTAATGAAAAAGTAACTAACTAGAGTTGACCTTGCAACAAGACAATGACCCAAACACTAAACGTCAAAGTTGAAGGAGTTCTATAAGGAGGAGTGGGCAAAAAGTTCTCCAAGTCGATGTAGGAGACTGATAGACAATTACAAGAAATGGAAAAAAAAGTGATTTCTGCTAAAGGGGGCGACACCAGCTGCTGAAGCTAGAGTATGTACTTATTTTTTCCTCCACAGTAGACAATTGCATTTCTGACTGAATTTTGTTGAATAAATGATTAAAAAGAATCATTTTTATTTGTTAAATTAGATCACCTTTATCTATCAATATTGTTGAAATAAAGATCAAATATACATACACGCAAATATGTTGAAAAACACACCTTTTAATGGGGTGTACTTTTACACAGCACTGTACACTGGATACCCATGGCTTTAGCTGCTTTTCTGAATGCCCAACATTATTCAGTGCTGTCACCAAAGTCCAAGTGTATTGTTTTGTTGATCAGGAAAAAGGAATCAGGTGAGAGACGGTCTTAGAAAGAATTCAGTTTTGTATACCGTTTCGATTGCTTTAGCTATGTTTCAATAAGGTTGAGTTTTTGGTCCTTTAGGATGCCAGGTGTTCAGGAGGTCAAGAAAGCAGAGAGACGTTCCCAACACTTTGTAATTCAAGAAGTTACAACACCTACCCAGCCATGTTCTGGCTATCTAGCTATCTGACTATCACACCTATCTGTGTCTGTGTGTCTCATGGAGAGCAAGCTGGGATATGCAAAAAGATCATTCCTAATGCAAGAAATTGTAAGGGGTTAATAAAGTAATGTCATTATTATTATTATTATTATTATTATTATTATTATTATTATTATTGTCATTAGGTGTAGTGATACTACCAGAGTCTTAGAGATGCAGATACTGAGGTGCCAAGGTAAACAGTTCCTCACTGAAAGTTTCAGATTGTACCCAGTTTACGATGCCCTTGTTTCTGTCTGAAATCCTGCTCAACCTGCTTTTCAAATGACCAAAAGTAATATTTCTGAATCATTTAGAATTGTACTGGATTTAAAACTGGATTGCAAAATCAACACGGATTATGAAAATGTACAACTTCACAGAAAATATTGCTAATATTTTTGTTAACATAGCCATTAGATATTTAACGACAGTATTAATTAATATCCCTATAACATATCAGCATGGAAAAGCGGTCTTGGGTTCTGTCTGATTTTTCAGCTCCTCGGAAGACAGGTTCTAATCTCACACTTCAGTATCTTTTTACCTTTAGGTGCCACACAGCACACCAGATTTCTATTTCAATTGCCCCACAAAGGGTTCCTACTCAGTTTAAATGTGTATTTAAAAAAAACTGTAAAACTAGATTAAGGGTATTGATAGCTATAAAAAGTAAATCAAAGCCGATAGACTGTGCTGCTGAACCAGAGGTTACAAATACAGAAACACAAGTTAAGGGTCAGAACGACTGCTAAATAAGTAAGAACAGATAAAGAATATACAGTAGAATCCACATCTACAACTTTTACAGCAGAACAGTGCAGATAAATTTCAATAACTTCCTACCCCAATTAGGACTTCTGTTCTCTCCTGCTAAGATATGTTAGTGCTCTATCTACAAAAGATGTATTGTGCATCTCTTAAGGGGGGACTTTTCTTTGCAAAGCTCACATGCTCCGCTTCCATGACATTATTTCAAATAACCACAATCTTTCACTTAAATCTGTCAGTTCATTTCAGACTAGAAATCAGCAAGAGCTTCCATGTCACTGTCACTTTTTCCTCATATGCAAAGTCATACAAATTGGGTTTCTATTCCATACGAGTCAGAATGCCCTCAGGAGATGTAGAACCATTCCCAAACCTCCTTTTAAACTTAATTGGAATTACTCTGCTCCAGATATGTGCCAGTGGTGAGCACAAGGCTTCTTGGAACTCACAGGCAAACATCAGCAACAGCACGTTACATGTTAGTGAGAATGAAGAACAGATAAGAGTTTCAGATGCTAGCAAAAATGTCCTTCTCAAACCCAGTATATGCACATTTGAGTTTCAGTTTTAGGCTTATAACTATTTAGAAGGAGAAAAAATAAATATTGATTCAGTTTAACTTTATGAAATTATAGTATATGGGTATATTACAGTATGCAATATATAGTTAATATGGTTAAACTCAGATTAAACAAAACCACTTTAAAAATGTTTGTTTTATAATGGTGATTTGTACTACTGACAAGGAGCGCTACAGGAGGTCATTCTTGCCTTCTAAAATAAGACTGTACAACGCATCCACTTTGTGTCTGGGCAGGGGCAACACTGACATTGACCTGTTTCTGGACTGAACAGTCAATTCTCTGCTACATCTGGCTTTCCCATTTACAACTGTTTTGGTGCAATATATGCCAGGGACTTGTGCAATACATTTATACTTACATTTTGCAATACAACATTTTGTGTACTGTTCTGGTTTGTTCTTTGTATGTTCTGGACTGTGAGTAACTCTTCTTAGTGCACTTGTATTGTATTATTGTATCATTTGTTACACTGTTTTGTGTTGACTGTTAAGCTGCTGTTGCACTGCAGTTTCCCTCACGGGATCAATAAAGTATCTATCTAAATATCAAGGATGACAAACTATTGCAGTTACTATTCTATTTGATACTAAGACATTTGGAACACGTTAACTTACTGCCATAGTTGGGTTTTGAAATTTGTGGTAATCATTTTTATACATATAGAAAGATTTTTTGCTTCTCGACATCTGAGGGTAAAGATCGCTTTGCCCTACATTGTGACCTGACCTTCAGGTGGTACTACTGTAGTGGTAACCAACGCTTACAGCCATCTCCAGACTTCACCTCCTAATGAAGACTTACTGATCAATAACAGCCCTCTATTTACAACTTATCATACAGAGCAAATGAGACAGAACCAAACCAACATACTGTACCTGTGACCTCAAATTCCCCAAGAATATTGCTTGTACCCAGTCCCTCAAAATAACTTAAGGGATAGTCAAGATGAAACTCCATTCTGACCACTGAGATAACAAGAGAAAACGAATTGCTTTTTACAGTTATACTGCTGTTCCATTCAAATGTGACACAAGTACTGTATGCGTTTATCTAGCAAGGCCTACTTGAATCTGGGACTTCATCAGATTGTTACACCACTGCTATCCTGTTTTACCATTTTCCATTTCAATTTTCATAAAATTAGAATATTGAACTCCAAAACATCTTTTACTAGAAACAAAGGGGAACTACTTGTTGTGCAATGTTGAGGATGACCGTGGTTCACAAGCTAGATGCAGTAACTTCTATAAATGTGTAATTATGATGGTCTGAACCTCTTGGAACAATTGGAAATCGTAACAGTAAATTGCAAGAGTACTGTATAACAATCGAGCACACAAAAATTTTTCTTACAAATAAAACACTGTGCAAAATAACCAATACAAAGGAAAACGTATACAGTGGTGTGAAAAAGTACACCCCATGAAAAGGATTGTCTTTTTTTTAACATTTTTAGATAAAAGAATATTTGATCATCATTTCAACAATACTGATAGATAAAGGTGATCTCATTTTTAAAAAATAACATTGAAAAATCCCATTTTGCACTCATTTGTACCATTCAAATCAACAGAACATCCAATTTCCTTGTGCAGAAAAAGTTAGTACACCCCTACCTTTAGAATCAGGTACACCAAAACAGGTGCAAACGATTTAGATCATCATTAGAGTGACTAATGAAAAAGTAACTAACTAGAGTTGACCTTGCAACAAGACAATGACCCAAACACTAAACGTCAAAGTTGAAGGAGTTCTATAAGGAGGAGTGAGCAAAAAGTTATCCAAGTCGATGTAGGAGACTGATAGACAATTACAAGAAATGGAAAAAAAAGTGATTTCTGCTAAAGGGGGCGACACCAGCTGCTGAAGCTAGAGTATGTACTTATTTTTTCCTCCACAGTAGACAATTGCATTTCTGACTGAATTTTGTTGAATAAATGATTAAAAAGAATCATTTTTATTTGTTAAATTAGATCACCTTTATCTATCAATATTGTTGAAATAAAGATCAAATATACATACACGCAAATATGTTGAAAAACACACCTTTTAATGGGGTGTACTTTTTCACAGCACTGTACACTGGATACCCATGGCTTTAGCTGCTTTTCTGAATGCCCAACATTATTCAGTGCTGTCAGCAAAGTATAAGTGTATTGTTTTGTTGATCAGGAAAAATGAATCAGGTGAGAGAAGGTCTTAGAAAGAATTCAGTTTTGCATACCGTTTCGATTGCTTTAGCTATGTTTCATTAAGGTTGAGTTTTTGGTCCTTTGGGATGCCAGGTGTTCAGGAGGTCAAGAAAGCAGAGAGACATTCCCAACACTTTGTAATTCAAGAAGTTACAACACCTACCCAGCCATGTTCTGGCTATCTAGCTATCTGACTATCACACCTATCTGTGTCTGTGTGTTTCATGGAGAGCAAGCTGGGATATGCGAAAAGATAATTCCTAATGCAAGAAATTCTAATGGGTTAATAAAGTAATGTTATTATTATTATTATTATTATTATTATTATTATTATTATTATTATTATTATTATTATGTTGTCATTAGGTGTAGTGATTCTACCAGAGTCTTAGAGATGCAGATATGGAGGGGCCAAGGTAAACAGTTCCTCACTGAAAGTTTCAGATTGTACCCAGTTTACGATGCCCTTGTTTCTGTCTGAAATCCTGCTCAACCTGCTTTTCAAATGACCAAAACTAATATTTCTAAATCATTTAAAATTGTACTGGATTTAAAACTGGATTGCAAAAGCAACACGGATTATGAAAATGTACAACTTCACAGAAAATATTGCTAGTATTTTTCTTAACATAGCCATTAGATATTTAATGACAGTATTAATTAATATCCCTAAAACATATCAAAATGGAAAAGTGGTCTTGGGTTCTGTCTGATTTTTCAGCTCCTCGGAAGACAGGTTCTAATCTCACACTTCAGTATCTTTCTACCTTTAGGTGCCACACATAGCACACCAGCGATGTCTATTTCAATTGCCCCACAAAGGGTTCCTACTCAGTTTAAATGTGTATTTAAAAAAAACTGTAAAACTAGATTAAGTGTATTGATAGCTATAAAAAGTAAATAAAAAGCTGATAGACTGTGCTGCTGAACCAGAGGTTACAAATACAGAAACACAAGTTAAGGGTCAGAACGACTGCTAAATAAGTAAGAACAGATAAAGAATATACAGTAGAATCCACATCTACAACTTTTACAGCGGAACAGTGTAGATAAATTTCAATAAATTCCTACCCCATTAGGACTTCTGTTCTCTCCTGCTTAGATATGTTAGTGCTCTATCTTCAAAAGATGTATTGTGCATCTCTTAAGGGGGGACTTTTCTTTGCAAAGCTCACATGCTCCGCTTCCATGACATTATTTCAAATAACCACAATCTTTCACTTAAATCTGTCAGTTCATTTCAGACTGGAAATGAGCAAGAGGTTCCATGTCATTGTCACTTTTTCCTCATATGCAAAGTCATGCAAATTGGGTTTCTATTCCATACGAGTCAGAATGCCCTCAGGAGATGTAGAACCATTCCCAAACCTCCTTTTAAACTTAATAGGAATTACTCTGCTCCAGATATGTGCCAGTGGTGAGCACAAGGCTTCTTGGAACTCACAGGCAAACATCAGCAACAGCACGTTACGTTAGTGAGAATGAAGAACAGATAAGAGTTTCAGATGCTAGCAGAAATGTCCTTCTCAAACCCAGTATATACACATTTGAGTTTCAGTTTTAGGCTTATAACTATTTAGAAGTAGAAAAAATAAATATTGATTCAATTTAACTTTATGAAATTATCGTATATGGGTATATTACAGTATGCAATATATAGTTAATATGGTTAAACTCAGATTAAACAAAACCACTTTAAAAATGTTTGTTTTATAATGGTGATTTGTACTACTGACAAGGAGCGCTTCAGGAGGTCATTCTTGCCTTCTAAAATAAGACTGTACAACGCATCCACTTTGTGTCTGGGCAGGGGCAACATTGACATTGACCTGTTTCTGGACTGAACAGTAAATTCTCTGCTACATCTGGCTTTCCCATTTACAACTGTTTTGGTGCAATATATGCCAGGGACTTGTGCAATACATTTATATTTATATTTTGCAATACAACATTTTGTGTACTGTTCTGGTTTGTTCTTTGTATGTTCTGGACTGTGAGTAACTCTTCTTAGTGCACTTGTATTGTATTATTGTATCATTTGTTACACTGTTTTGTGTTGACTGTTAAGCTGCTGTTGCACTGCAGTTTCCCTCACGGGATCAATAAAGTATCTATCTAAATATCAAGGATGACAAACTATTGCAGTTACTATTCTATTTGATACTAAGACATTTGGAACACGTTAACTTACTGCCTTAGTTGGGTTTTGAAATTTGTGGTAATCATTTTTATACATATAGAAAGATTTTTTTGCTTCTCGACATCTGAGGGTAAAGATCGCTTTGCCCTACATTGTGACCTGACCTTCAGGTGGTACTACTGTAGTGGTAGTAACCAACGCTTACAGCCATCTCCAGTACTTATGACCTCCTAATGAAGATTTACTGATCAATAACAGCCCTCTATTTACAACTTATCATACAGAGCAAATGAGACAGAACCAAACCAACATACTGTACCTGTGACCTCAAATTCCCCAAGAATATTGCTTGTACCCAGTCCCTCAAAATAACTAAAGGGATAGTCAATATGAAACTCCATTCTGACCACTGAGATAACAAGAGAAAACGAATTGCTTTTTACAGTTATACTGCTGTTCCATTCAAATGTGACACAAGTACTGTATGCGTTTATCTAGCAAGGCCTACTTGAATCTGGGCCTTCATCAGATTGTTACACCACTGCTATCCTGTTTTACCATTTTCCATTTCAATTTTCATAAAATTAGAATATTGAACTCCAAAACATCTTTTATACCAACATGCTTTGAAGTACCACAGTAAGCACCAAAACATTTTGACTAGAAATGCAAGGACTGATGTTTTGTAGTTGGTCTGTAAATACTGTTGGGAAGGTATGTTCTGTGACACAGGTATGGCCATATCTAGTTTAGGCCTTTGAGCAAAATGTGGTGAGGACACTGGTTAAAAGCCAATTACAGATGCCTTACAAAATAATAATAATAATAATAATTACTTACTTATAAGGCGCTTTTCTGGACACTCCACTCAAAGTGCTTTACAGGTAATGGGGATCCCCTCCACCGCCAATGTGCAGCATCCACCTGGTAATCAGAGTGAAGTAATCAATCTCTTGCACAATTATCACATATTATTGCTTTAAAGCTTGCAGTTATGATCTTTTGCTGAAGCAATTATCTTTATAACAATTATATCTATATTCAAACAAAAAAATAGTTTAAAAAAAAACAGAAAACACCATTTATGGTGGCAAATCTAAATTAATTCAGGTACACAGAATTAACTTAACAAGCCGCACAATTAGTATAATAAGTGTCCTCTCTGTGTGCGGTAAGAGAGGCCATTAATTCAGATTGTGAATTGCTAGCAAGGCCTCAACCATAAATACCGAGGAGTTTTTAAAACCATTCAGGGATCATGAGAAGGGAATAAAAACAGTTTAGCGTGTATTTTTTGCTTTCCACAGTATACTTCTCGTTTCCAAAAAAAAACTTTTTGAATCGTTTCTCAAAATATTGCAAATACAACTGATATCCAATATTCCCCGAACATGGAGGAAAACATTAATGTTAACTTCGATGCTTAAAATGTTTAGGGAGAAATGGAATACTGGTGTGTATTTTTTCTTTAAAGTACCGAGACCAGCCATATACAGTTTACATACTGTAATACTGTATGTTTATGTTCCAAAATTAATATTGTTTAAGGTCTTCACACACGCTATGCTCCTATTCTTTTTATGCTCAGCTACTAAGATTTCCCTTCAGTGGTAAAATTCCATATAAATCTTCAATACTTAAACGGGCACAGTAAAGACATTAAATATACATATACATACTGTATACAGTACAGTTTTGCATACAGTAATATGTTTATGTTCCTAAATCAATATCTTTTATGAACATATGAAAGGCATGGTGAATCTGAGATTTTCAAAAATTGCTGTACTTTGCATGATTGGAAACAAATGCGTGATTGGATCAACTAAATGCTGTGGTGTTACTTTTACAAAGACGATCAATGGAAAAAAAAGAATGTGGACCAGGGCAATACTTTGAGTTTACAGCTTGTCCAAGGTCATTCATTATAAATACTATTAGTAATATCTTCGGTAAAGACAGCTCAAACATGAGAGGTTGAGCTTTATTAGGTCCACCTTTCAGACTTTCCGGGTACTATTATTTTACCTGCGGTATCATGCGGTACAATACGAGAATATACGGTATCTTGCGTTACACCGCGAGAAGCGCACCAACACATAATGCGGTATCGCCCGCTTGTTTTGAATGGCTGCATCTGTACATATGAAAAAGTACAGGTTAATTCCATACTGAAAAGTAGAAAAAAAGACGCAATTATGTTTATGCTGCTTAGCCTTCATTAGGCTTTAACAGGTCTGCTTAACAAAAAGTTCAGTTTTTTTTCTTTTCAGTGTAGAATCAAACTTTGACTTGTTCTTTTGCAGCCAACAAAGGCTGATGGAAACAAATGTGGGGTTTAAACCTAAAGAAATGACCATCAATAGATGTGTATTTAGACTTCAGAATAATACAGAGGCCAGATTTGGAAAAACACTGCATCTAGGTATTGTCTGTGACAGGACATTAGACAGTTGTCCAGGTCTAGATTTTGGGTGGGGTTTATAAGTGACCACATACACTTTAAAATAACTATATATGACAGGTCCACTGCAGTGTATTATCTTCATGATTACTTCTGCATGTTGAGCCCATTCTAGTTTAGTTTTGTAATCCTCGAATGTCTGTCACCGCCCACCACCCCCCCCCCATCCTCACCTTTTTCACAATACAATTGTTGGCTATCTTTAGATACACATACAAACTAACTGAAGAAGCTATGCTTTAAAGAATATTTATCTTTCATACGCTTGCTTTAATGTCACCAAGTCCATAACTTCATCAGATTATTTCCTTTGAGGAGACATCATGCACTAGTTACCCGTTTTAAGTGAAGCTGAAGAGCCCTTTGAACTATCTTGAGACGCTCACTATTCTTTCACTGCGGCAGCCTGCTGCTCACGGTCCAACTAGGAACTCAAGACTGACACGGCAGCTCCTGAAGCCATGCAACCCCTCTTTTAAAGGTGATCCTCAAAGTACCACAGACAGGCACTGGGCCCCATCCCTTTAAATGGATCACCAATTGGACAGGAGGCTTTTAATCCCCCTGCTCTGTGGCTTGACTATGTCTCAGCTACGGTCTTCTACACAAACAGAACTGTTATTATTTCTGATTTCCAAGTTTCATAAAACAGCTAACTATCGCACAGACAGGCTTTAAAAGAGATCAAAACATACATGCTCACACGATGCACATTATACAATTCTTTTGGTTTAATTTAACCAACAGCAAAGCACTGTATGCAAATAAACTCTATGGTGTATCTCTATGGTGTTATAACTTATCCCAGATTTATGAGGAATTTGACCACCAAGCTTTTACATCTCAGTGATCAATAAAGTATTTCTAACCCTGACAGACTGGCTTCCTTTCCTTCTGAGCTCTAAGTTTTTAATCAAAGTCTTAATTAAATATGATTTTGAACCTGAAATAAATTTGATCTATTAAGCTTTTAGACATTTTAGGCTAACTGTCCGATTTTTAAAACCCTGAAATCAGAAATGTTTAGCAAATTACTCTTTAGCTGAGATGTAATCAAAGGAAACGGACATTCCGCACAGCCGTGCATTAGAATGAGCTTGGAAAATGAGGAAAGACGTTGCAAAACCATACATTCCCTGTAAGTGATTAGAACAAAGTACAAAAAACACACTAACACCGCTAAAACTGAGAGAATTCTCAAAGTGCAGGTACAATCATTGACAAGGGAGAAGTAAAGCCTACAGCAAAATTGCATCAAAATATGTCCTGAATTGTACTTTGACACAATTACAAAATGTGATCCTTAAAAAACTGAGGTGTCAGGGCATGTGGGCATATGTTTAAATTAACCTGGTAAAAGAGAAACTTCCAGGCTTTTCTAAGGAAAAGACCCCCCAGGAGTTTGCAGACTCTAGACACAGAAGAGATCTGCTTAGAGGAGTTCTCCTGCAGTGTACACTGAAGTCTCTGGGCAGATTAAACAGCAACCTACTATTTGTTCACACCTCCTTTCCCATGATTGACAATTTTATTTCTGATATTGCTCGTGCCACTGTGACATTAGTATATGGAGTCTTTTTCTGAACAGACACAGCTGTGTTCAGCTTAATAATGATAGAATACAGGCCGGTATTTGGTTGCAACGCTGGTTGTGATTGAATGTGACACCAGTTGCCCGTGTTAATGAGTGGCTTTTCCATTACAGAGCTAGCTCCGTTTCACTTCCTGGCTGTGAGAACTTTTCAAAGTTGAGTTTGCCTTCTCTCTGCTCAATTTCTTCAACAGTGCTGAATTTGGCAGATCTAATGGCTCCCCCCCCTTTTCTGAATGGAAAGCTTTGAATTTCCTGGTTCAAACAATACCTGTAATGAGCTGTGCACATCGAGAAACCAAATTATTCTGATAAGCAAAGGGCAGAATAGTGAAAATGAACATTAATTAGGTACTCCACTGGGTGCTACTAATTGAAAAACCGATCTATTCTACTGCATTCCATTCTGATGCCTGTTGCTATGCTATTAATGAGAGTACACTGTCCCAGTAAAATAATGCAACATTTTTGCAAGTCTGTTATACCTTCATTCCAATGCGGCCCAAGATAGCTTGAATTCTGTCCAAACCTTATAGACTGGTAACCTCCACATACGGTCCACTACAAATGTAACTTGTTATATACACTCACTATACAATCCAGGCTGAGGCTGATCTAGCATTCACCAATAATCGAGCTATATATACTGTACACTGTAGTGCACTTTTGTCCTGTCATTCACTACATTGATCATCCGATGTTGTAAATACGTGAAACAACCTTCGGATATAACCTACAACTATATTTTTTATTAATATCTTTTGCACATATAAAATAAAAACTCCACGGGAAGGCAGCTTGTGTTATAATTTAAAAGTATAGCATTAAATGTACAACATTATCTGTATTTTTGGTGTCATTTGAATGTTCTTCCCATCCCGTCACTAAACATATGGAGACAAAGGGGAACTGCTTGTTTTGCAATGTTGAGGATGACCGTGGTTCACAAGCTAGATGCAGTAACTTCTATAAATGTGTAATTATGATGGTCTGGACCTCTTGGAACAATTAGAAATTGTAACGGTAAATTGCAAGAGTACTGTATAACAATCGAGCACACAAAAAGGCAGATTCCAAGGATACAACAATTTTTTTTCTTACAAATAAAACACTGTGCAAAATAACCAATACAAAGGAAAACGTATACAGTGGTGTGAAAAAGTACACCCCATGAAAATGATTGTCTTTTTTTACATTTTTAGATAAAAGAATATTTGATCATCATTTCAACAATACTGATCGATAAAGGTGATCTAATTTTAAAAAATAACATTGAAAAATCCCATTTTGCACTCATTTGTACCATTCAAATCAACAGAACATCCAATTTCCTTGTGCAGAAAAAGTTAGTACACCCCTACCTTTATCATTGCAGCAAATGCCTAAAATTAGAATCAGGTACACCAAAACAGGTGCAAATAATTTAGATCATTATCAGAGAAACTTCGACCTTGCAACAAGGGAATGACCCAAACACTAAACATCCAAGTTGAAGGAGTTCTATAAGGAGGAGTGGGCAAAAAGTTCTCCAAGTCGATGTAGGAGACTGATAGACAATTACAAGAAATGGAAAAAAAAGTGATTTCTGCTAAAGGGGGCAACACCAGCTGCTAAAGCTAGGGTGTGTACTTATTTTTTCCCCACCGTAGACAATTGCATTTCTGACTGAATTTTGTTGAATAAATGATTGAGAAGAATCATTTTTATTTGTTAAATCAGATCACCTTTATCTATCAATATTGTTGAAATGAAGATCAAATATACATACACGCAAATATGTTGAAAAACACACCTTTTAATGGGGTGTACTTTTTCACAGCACTGTACACTGGATACCCATGGCTTTAGCTGCTTTTCTGAATGCCCAACATTATTCAGTGCTGTCACCAAAGTCCAAGTGTATTGTTTTGTTGATCAGGAAAAATGAGAGAAGGTCTTAGGAAGAATTCTGTTTTGCATACCGTTTTGATTGCTTTAGCTATGTTTCATTAAGGTTGAGTTTTTGGTCCTTTAGGATGCCAGGTGTTCAGGAGGTCAAGAAAGCAGAGAGACATTCCCAACACTTTGTAATTCAAGAAGTTACAACACCTACCCAGCCATGTTCTGGCTATCTAGCTATCTGACTATCACACCTATCTGTGTCTGTGTGTCTCATGGAGAGCAAGCTGGGATATGCGAAAAGATAATTCCTAATGCAAGAAATTCTAATGGGTTAATAAAGTAATGTTATTATTATTATCATTATTATGTTGTCATTAGGTGTAGTGATACTACCAGAGTCTTAGAGATGCAGATATGGAGGGGCCAAGGTAAACAGTTCCTCACTGAAAGTTTCAGATTGTACCCAGTTTACGATGCCCTTGTTTCTGTCTGAAATCCTGCTCAACCTGCTTTTCAAATGACCAAAAGTAATATTTCTAAATCATTTAAAATTGTACTGGATTTAAAACTGGATTGCAAAATCAACACGGATTATGAAAATGTACAACTTCACAAAAAATATTGCTAATATTTTTCTTAACATAGCCATTAGATATTTAACGACAGTATTAATTAATATCCCTAAAACATATCAGCATGGAAAAGCGGTCTTGGGTTCTGTCTGATTTTTCAGCTCCTCTGAAGACAGGTTCTAATCTCACACTTCAGTATCTTTCTACCTTTAGGTGCCACACACCACACCAGCGATTTCTATTTCAATTGCCCCACAAAGGGTTCCTACTCAGTTTAAATGTGTATTTAAAAAAAAACTGTAAAACTAGATTAAGGGTATTGATAGCTATAAAAAGTAAATCAAAGCCGATAGACTGTGCTGCTGAACCAGAGGTTACAAATACAGAAACACAAGTTAAGGGTCAGAACGACTGCTAAATAAGTAAGAACAGATAAAGAATATACAGTAGAATCCACATCTAGAGCTTTTACAGTGGAACAGTGCAGATAAACTTCAATAAATTCCTACCCCATTAGGACTTCTGTTCTCTCCTGCTTAGATATGTTAGTGCTCTATCTACAAAAGATGTATTGTGCATCTCTTAAGGGGGGACTTTTCTTTCCAAAGCTCACATGTTCCGCTTCCATGACATTATTTGAAATAACCACAATCTTTCACTTAAATCTGTCAGTTCATTTCAGACTAGAAATGAGCAAGAGGTTCCATGTCACTGTCACTTTTTCCTCATATGCAAAGTCATACAAATTGGGTTTCTATTCCATACGAGTCAGAATGCCCTCAGGAGATGTAGAACCATTCCCAAACCTCCTTTTAAACTAAATAGGAATTACTCTGCTCCAGATATGTGCCAGTGCTGAGCACAAGGCTTCTTGAACTCACAGGCAAACATCAGCAACAGCACGTTACGTTAGTGAGAATGAAGAACAGATAAGAGTTTCAGATGCTAGCAGAAATGTCCTTCTCAAACCCAGTATATACACATTTGAGTTTCAGTTTTAGGCTTATAACTATTTAGAAGGAGAAAAAATAAATATTGATTCAATTTAACTTTATGAAATTATAGTATATGGGTATATTACAGTATGCAATATATAGTTATTATGGTTAAACTCAGATTAAACAAAACCACTTTAAAAATGTTTGTTTTATAATGGTGATTTGTACTACTGACAAGGAGCGCTTCAGGAGGTCATTCTTGCCTTCTAAAATAAGACTGTACAACGCATCCACTTTGTGTCTGGGCAGGGGCAACACTGACATTGACCTGTTTCTGGACTGAACAGTAAATTCTCTGCTACATCTGGCTTTCCCATTTACAACTGTTTTTGTGCAATATATGCCAGGGACTTGTGCAATACATTTATACTTACATTTTGCAATACAACATTTTGTGTACTGTTCTGGTTTGTTCTTTGAATGTTCTGGACTGTGACTAACTCTTCTTAGTGCACTTGTATTGTATTATTGTATCATTTGTTACACTGTTTTGTGTTGACTGTTAAGCTGCTGTTGCACTGCAATTTCCCTCACGGGATCAATAAAGTATCTATCTAAATATCAAGGATGACAAACTATTGCAGTTACTATTCTATTTGATACTAAGACATTTGGAACAAGTTAACTTACTGCCATAGTTGGGTTTTGAAATTTGTGGTAATCATTTTTATACATATAGAAATATTTTTTTGCTTCTCGACATCTGAGGGTAAAGATCGCTTTGCCCTACACTGTGACCTGACCTTCAGGTGGTACTACTGTAGTGGTAGTAACCAACGCTTACAGCCATCTCCAGTACTTATGACTTCAACTCCTAATGAAGATTTACTGATCAATAACAGCCCTCTATTTACAACTTATCATACAGAGCAAATGAGACTGAACCAAACCAACATACTGTACCTGTGACCTCAAATTCCCCAAGAATATTGCTTGTATCCAGTCCCTCAAAATAACTAAAGGGATAGTCAATATGAAACTCCATTCTGACCACTGAGATAAGAAAAAACTAATTGCTTTTTACAGTTATACTGCTGTTCCATTCAAATGTGACACAAGTACTGTATGCGTTTATCTAGCAAGGCCTACTTGAATCTGGGACTTCATCAGATTGTTACACCACTGCTATCCTGTTTTACCATTTTCCATTTCAATTTTCATAAAATTAGAATATTGAACTCCAAAACATCTTTTACTAGAAACAAAGGGGAACTACTTGTTGTGCAATGTTGAGGATGACCGTGGTTCACAAGCTAGATGCAGTAACTTCTATAAATGTGTAATTATGATGGTCTGAACCTCTTGGAACAATTGGAAATCGTAACGGTAAATTGCAAGAGTACTGTATAACAATCGAGCACACAAAAAGGCAGATTCCAAAGATACAACAATTTTTTTTCTTACAAATAAAACACTATGCAAAACAACCAATACAAAGGAAAACGTATACAGTGGTGTGAAAAAGTACACCCCATGAAAATGATTGTCTTTTTTTAACATTTTTAGATAAAAGAATATTTGATCATCATTTCAACAATACTGATAGATAAAGGTGATCTCATTTTAAAAAATAACATTGAAAAATCCCATTTTGCACTCATTTGTAGCATTCAAATCAACAGAACATCCAATTTCCTTGTGCAGAAAAAGTTAGTACACCCCTACCTTGAGAATCAGGTACACCAAAACAGGTGCAAACGATTAAGATCATCATTAGAGTGACTAATGAAAAAGTAACTAACTAGAGTTGACCTTGCAACAAGACAATGACCCAAACGCTAAACGTCAAAGTTGAAGGAGTTCTATAAGGAGGAGTGGGCAAAAAGTTCTCCAAGTCGATGTAGGAGACTGATAGACAATTACAAGAAATGGAAAAAAAAGTGATTTCTGCTAAAGGGGGCAACACCAGCTGCTGAAGCTAGAGTATGTACTTATTTTTTCCTCCACAGTAGACAATTGCATTTCTGACTGAATTGTGTTGAATAAATGATTAAAAAGAATCATTTTTATTTGTTAAATTAGATCACCTTTATCTATCAATATTGTTGAAATGAAGATCAAATATACATACACGCAAATATGTTGAAAAACACACCTTTTAATGGGGTGTACTTTTACACAGCACTGTACACTGGATACCCATGGCTTTAGCTGCTTTTCTGAATGCCCAACATTATTCAGTGCTGTCACCAAAGTATAAGTGTATTGTTTTGTTGATCAGGAAAAATGAATCAGGTGAGAGAAGGTCTTAGAAAGAATTCAGTTTTGTATACCGTTTCGATTGCTTTAGCTATGTTTCAATAAGGTTGAGTTTTTGGTCCTTTAGGATGCCAGGTGTTCAGGAGGTCAAGAAAGCAGAGAGACGTTCCCAACACTTTGTAATTCAAGAAGTTACAACACCTACCCAGCCATGTTCTGGCTATCTAGCTATCTGACTATCACACCTATCTGTGTGTCTGTGTGTCTCATGGAGAGCAAGCTGGGATATGCAAAAAGATCATTCCTAATGCAAGAAATTGTAAGGGGTTAATAAAGTAATAATAATAATAATAATAATAATAATAATAATAATAATAATAATAATAACATTATTATTATTATTATTATTATTATTATTATTATGTTGTCATTAGGTGTAGTGATACTACCAGAGTCTTAGAGATGCAGATATGGAGGGGCCAAGGTAAACAGTTCCTCACTGAAAGTTTCAGATTGTACCCAGTTTACGATGCCCTTGTTTCTGTCTGAAATCCTGCTCAACCTGCTTTTCAAATGACCAAAAGTAATATTTCTAAATCATTTAAAATTGTACTGGATTTAAAACTGGACTGCAAAAGCAACACGGATTATGAAAATGTACAACTTCACAGAAAATATTGCTAATATTTTTCTTAACATAGCCATTAGATATTTAACGACAGTATTAATTAATATCCCTAAAACATATCAGCATGGAAAAGCGGTCTTGGGTTCTGTCTGATTTTTCAGCTCCTCTGAAGACAGGTTCTAATCTCACACTTCAGTATCTTTCTACCTTTAGGTGCCACACATAGCACACCAGGGATGTCTATTTCAATTGCCCCACAAACGGTTCCTACTCAGTTTAAATGTGTATTTAAAAAAAAAACTGTAAAACTAGATTAAGGGTATTGATAGCTATAAAAAGTAAATCAAAGCTGATAGACTGTGCTGCTGAACCAGAGGTTACAAATACAGAAACACAAGTTAAGGGTCAGAACGACTGCTAAATAAGTAAGAACAGATAAAGAATATACAGTAGAATCCACATCTAGAACTTTTACAGCGGAACAGTGCAGATAAATTTCAATAAATTCCTACCCCAATTAGGACTTCTGCTCTCTCTTGCTTAGATATGTTAGTGCTCTATCTTCAAAAGATGTATTGTGCATCTCTTAAGGGGGGACTTTTCTTTGCAAAGCTCACATGCTCTGCTTCCATGACATTATTTGAAATAACCACAATCTTTCACTTAAATCTGTCAGTTCATTTCAGACTGGAAATGAGCAAGAGGTTCCATGTCACTGTCACTTTTTCCTCATATGCAAAGTCATACAAATTGGGTTTCTATTCCATACGAGTCAGAATGCCCTCAGGAGATGTAGAACCATTCCCAAACCTCCTTTTAAACTAAATAGGAATTACTCTGCTCCAGATATGTGCCAGTGGTGAGCACAAGGCTTCTTGGAACTCACAGGCAAACATCAGCAACAGCTCCTTACACGTTAGTGAGAATGAAGAACAGATAAGAGTTTCAGATGCTAGCAAAAATGTCCTTCCCAAACCCAGTATAAGCACATCTGAGTTTCAGTTTTAGGCTTATAACTATTTAGAAGGAGAAAAAATAAATATTGATTCAATTTAACTTTATGACATTATAGTATATGGGTTTATTATAGTATGCAATATATAGTTATTATGGTTAAACTCAGATTAAACAAAACCACTTTAAAAATGTTTGTTTTATAATGGTGATTTGTACTACTGACAAGGAGCGCTACAGGAGGTCATTCTTGCCTTCTAAAATAAGACTGTACAACGCATCCACTTTGTGTCTGGGCAGGGGCAACACTGACATTGACCTGTTTCTGGACTGAACAGTAAATTCTCTGCTACATGTGGCTTTCCCATTTACAACTGTTTTGGTGCAATATATGCCAGGGACTTGTGCAATACATTTATATTTATATTTTGCAATACAACATTTTGTGTACTGTTCTGGTTTGTTCTTTGTATGTTCTGGACTGTGAGTAACTCTTCTTAGTGCACTTGTATTGTATTATTGTATCATTTGTTACACTGTTTTGTGTTGACTGTTAAGCTGCTGTTGCACTGCAATTTCCCTCACAGGATCAATAAAGTATCTATCTAAATATCAAGGATGACAAACTATTGCAGTTACTATTCTATTTGATACTAAGACATTTGGAACAAGTTAACTTACTGCCATAGTTGGGTTTTGAAATTTGTGGTAATCATTTTTATACATAAAGAAAGATTTTTTTGCTTCTCGACATCTGAGGGTAAAGATCGCTTTGCCCTACATCGTGACCTGACCTTCAGGTGGTACTACTGTAGTGGTAACCAACGCTTACAGCCGTCTCCAGACTTCACCTCCTAATGAAGATTTACTGATCAATAACAGCCCTCTATTTACAACTTATCATACAGAGCAAATAAGACTGAACCAAACCAACATACTGTACCTGTGACCTCAAATTCCCCAAGAATATTGCTTGTATCCAGTCCCTCAAAATAACTAAAGGGATAGTCAATATGAAACTCCATTCTGACCACTGAGATAAGAGAAAACTAATTGCTTTTTACAGTTATACTGCTGTTCCATTCAAATGTGACAAGTACTGTATGCGTTTATCTAGCAAGGCCTACTTGAATCTGGGCCTTCATCAGATTGTTACACCACTGCTATCCTGTTTTACCATCTTCCATTTCAATTTTCATAAAATTAGAATACTGAACTCCAAAACATCTTTTATACCAACATGCTTTGAAGTACCACAGTAAGCACCAAAACATTTTGACTAGAAATGCAAGGACTGATGTTTTGTAGTTTGTCTGTAAATACTGTTGGGAAGGTATGTTCTGTGACACAGGTATGGCCATATCTAGTTTAGGCCTTTGAGCAAAATGTGGTGAGGACACTGGTTAAAAGCCAATTACAGATGCCTTGCAAAATAATAATAGTAATAATAATAATTACTTACTTATAAGGCGCTTTTCTGGACACTCCACTCAAAGTGCTTTACAGGTAATGGGGATCCCCTCCACCGCCAATGTGCAGCATCCACCTGGTAATCAGAGTGAAGTAATCAAACTCTTGCACAATTATCGCATATTATTGCTTTAAAGCTTGCAGTTATGATCTTTTGCTGAAGCAATTATCTTTATAACAATTATATCTATATTCAAACAAAAAAATAGTTTAAAAAAAAACAGAAAACACCGTTTATGGTGGCAAATCTAAATTAATTCAGGTACACAGAATTACCTTAACAAGCCGCACAATTAGTATAATAAGTGTGCTCTGTGTGCGGTAAGAGAGGCCCTTAATTCAGATTGTGAATTGCAAGCAAGGCCTCAACCATAAATACCGAGGAGTTTTTAAAACCACTCAGGGGTCATGAGAAGGGAATAAAAACAGTTTAGCGTGTATTTTTGCTTTCCACGGTATACTTCTCGTTACCGAAAAATACTTTTTGAATCGTTTCTCAAAATATTGCAAATACAACTGATATCCAATATTCCCCGAACACGGAGGAAAACATTAAGTTTGTTTTCACTTCAGTGAAACTGTTCTGTAACAAACAAATTAACAGTATACTCTTGGCAGGCCTACTGTATATCACACAAAGTGCGCATCTGTTTCATTATACAAATTTCTACCAGCAAAATCAAAATACCAACACGTACTATACTGGCCTGAACAAAACAAGACAACCTGAGATTTTCCGAACTTTGTTTCGTAATTAGATACATCAGCATAAAGCAAATGTACCTCTTTTTGATAGTTAAACTTATCTGGCGTTTACGTTAAGAGAAGCAGGAAATTACAAGCGCAAAAGCAAAACATTCGCTAAAATATATAAAAAGCATTTTACCTTACCTTGATGAAGTTCGTTCATTTGACTGTTTTCACTGCGAGCTCCCACGAATTCGAAAAAACAAAAATGAGTGCTAAACGCCGATCCAGCGCTTTTAAACCGACCGGTATAAAAAAAGCTAATTTAATAGGTTAAAATAGCTGTCACTCAGCGCATTCTGACCATACACACCAGAACCCGCCTCTCTAGAGCAGGTAAGCGCAGTTTTTTTTATTTTACTAAACTTTTTTTTATGATGATTTACTGTAAGCCCATAAAACCCAGAAATTTGCCCCCCAGAAAGTATAAAAACACATTTTTAAAACTGTAAACATTTTAAGAAGCCTCTCTAGGGCTGGCGGTATTGAAATACTACAGTACAAATGTCTTCTTTTCATTTTTTTATTTATTTTACATTTTTTTGAAGGCTGAGAAAACCTCTTGATGGCCTGTCTTCATAAAATAACAAGCAGTGACGGGATGAATGGCCTGTTTTTCTTAATGTTTTAAAAGTTTCACACTTTCACGGAAAAACCAAATCAATGAAATTTTGTATTTGTATGGGGAATCTATCTCATATTCGAATAATAGCAGAGCAAAACCACGCAGTGAATTAAGAAATCCTTTTCTTCCAGAGGTCACTTTAGTCGTGATGCAGTTCTGGTGATGATAAAATATATATTTTTCATACTCAACTGAGAAGCTTCAAATATACTGTAGAACAAAATCAGACCGCAGCAAGGTCATCCAAAAATCAACAGATAAATCTGGCATTCAGATTGCTTCCATCTGAAGTACTTTGCATTTTGCAAGATACATGACACCTCAGAAGGTCAGCAGGTGTTATATTTATAATGCCTGTTACATGCTGCTGTGTTAGGAGGATGAAATAAGAAACTAAACTGTAGAGTAGGGTTCAAAACTAACATGAGAAAGGTTACAAGCCAGAGGTGGTCATTTTGGCCCTCTAGCTCATTTCATTACCAGCAGCTGAGAGATTTGAGAATCGAATCCATTTTTTTCTTGAAATAAACCAAGTTATTAGCTTTGATAACAGTCAGTCCAAAAATCTTACATGGTGAAAGGAAGTTCCTCCGGTCTCTGTTTCAAACTTACATTTCCATAACTTCCACTTCTGTTCTCTGTCTGATGTTAAACTCTTGATTCTGAAGAAATCCGACTAGGCAGACTTCTTAATACTTTTGAGGATTTTGAAGAATCAGGCGTCATTGTAATTTTTTCAGTTCATTCCTTTAAAATGAAAAGTATGAGTTCAGTCTTCCCTGGAACGATTCTTAAGCAGCAATCTATTTTGTCTAACAAGGTGAGTATGATTGTGAACAATATTCTAAATGAGGTGGGGCAGGCCAAGCCAGAGAGGACTCAAATTACAGCTCACCAGCAACTGCAGGCCTCTATTACTGTAATTAGTCTCACAGATATTAGTGATATTAGTTAATGAATTAAATGACTGGTGAGGGGTTCAGATGGCACATTCTAAAATGGTGGTATTAAAGTAATTTTGGTATAAAAAGGGACTTCAATTCCAAACCCAGGCTGCTATCTGTGTGGAGTTTGCATGTTTTCTCCGTGTTCAAGTCAGTTTCCTTTGTGTGCTCTGGTTTCTGCCCAAAGACATACTGGTAGGTCAACTGGCTTGTTGGAAAATTGGCCCTGGTGTGAGTTTGTGTGTTTGTGTTTGTGTGTGCCCTGTGACGGACTAGCATCCCATCCAGGGTGTATCCTGCCTTGTGCCCTTTTCTTGCTGGGATTGGCTCCTGTATTGGATAAGAGGGATGAGGGGATGGATGGGTATTACCCCTGTCTTGAATGCCTGCTGAAAGAGTTTGGCTAATGTTCGATTAAAAAAAAATCTCACTCACTTAAGTATAATTGGTAGAAAGCTACTGGGCCCATGAGATTTGCTTAAGTGCTTCTAATCCCTGTAACAATGCTTCCTCTTACATGATAATACTATTTAATACTGAACTGACTCTTTGCGTAGCCTGGAGCATATTTCAATTACTTACTTGGTAAATACCTTAGTGAAATATTAATTTAATATATTACCCATTCCAATTTCATCATCTAAATGTTTCCCTTTATTACTCCTTGAACACTATGACCTTTTCATAACTATTACCCAAAGACGTTTTGAGACCTTTGTATTCATCTACTGCAGGTTGCATTCCTGTGCCTAAATGGTCTTTTTGATGTACAGTCCTACAGCTCACCCCTTTCCATCTTTCCTGTCTCCAAAATGGCAGTCTATCCACTAATGTATTTCTCACTGTCACTCCGATTCTGTGATTCCAGTTAAATCACAACTACATGTTCACGCAGAGAAAGGGGAGCCGACCGGCCCGCTTACTGCCCCACCCCACACACCTGCGGGCGGACCGCCCCGCTTACTGCCCCACCCCACACACCTGCGGGCGGACCGCCCACCTTACTGCCCCACCCCACACACCTGAGGGCAGACCGCCCCGCTTACTGCCCCACCCCACACACCTGAGGGCAGACCGCCCACCTTACTGCCCCACCCCACACACCTGAGGGCAGACCGCCCACCTTACTGCCCCACCCCACACACCTGCGGGCGGACCGCCCCGCTTACTGCCCCACCCCACACACCTGCGGGCGGACCGCCCCGCTTACTGCCCCACCCCACACACCTGAGGGCGGACCGCCCCCCTTACTGCCCCACCCCACACACCTGAGGGCAGACCGGCCCGCTTACTGCCCCACCCCACACACCTGAGGGCGGACCGCCCCGCTTACTGCCCCACCCCACACACCTGAGGGCAGACCGCCCAGCTTACTGCCCCACCCCACACACCTGAGGGCAGACCGCCCCGCTTACTGCCCCACCCCACACACCTGAGGGCGGACCGCCCCGCTTACTGCCCCACCCCACACACCTGAGGGCGGACCGCCCCCCTTACTGCCCCACCCCACACACCTGAGGGCAGACCGGCCCGCTTACTGCCCCACCCCACACACCTGAGGGCGGACCGGCCCGCTTACTGCCCCACCCCACACACCTGAGGGCAGACCGCCCAGCTTACTGCCCCACCCCACACACCTGAGGGCAGACCGCCCCGCTTACTGCCCCACCCCGCACACCTGAGGGCGGACCGCCCCGCTTACTGCCCCACCCCACACACCTGCGGGCGGACCGGCCCGCTTACTGCCCCACCCCACACACCTGAGGGCGGACCGCCCACCTTACTGCCCCACCCCACACACCTGAGGGCGGACCGCCCAGCTTACTGCCCCACCCCACACACCTGAGGGCGGACCGCCCACCTTACTGCCCCACCCCACACACCTGAGGGCAGACCGCCCACCTTACTGCCCCACCCCACACACCTGAGGGCGGACCGCCCAGCTTACTGCCCCACCCCACACACCTGCGGGCGGACCGGCCCGCTTACTGCCCCACCCCACACACCTGAGGGCGGACCGGCCTGCTTACTGCCCCACCCCGCACACCTGAGGGCGGACCGCCCTGCTTACTGCCCCA
The DNA here is from genome assembly GCF_040954835.1 of Lepisosteus oculatus. Taxonomy (NCBI): domain Eukaryota; kingdom Metazoa; phylum Chordata; class Actinopteri; order Semionotiformes; family Lepisosteidae; genus Lepisosteus; species Lepisosteus oculatus. Next base: position 69,801,136 of record NC_090698.1, on the reverse strand, counting down.
CCCCGCACACCTGAGGGCGGACCGCCCACCTTACTGCCCCACCCCACACACCTGAGGGCAGACCGCCCCGCTTACTGCCCCACCCCACACACCTGAGGGCGGACCGCCCACCTTACTGCCCCACCCCACACCTGAGGGCGGACCGGCCCGCTCACTGCCCCACCCCACACACCTGAGGGCGGACCGCCCCGCTCACTGCCCCACCCCACACACCTGAGGGCAGACCGCCCTGCTTACTGCCCCACCCCACACACCTGAGGGCGGACCGCCCACCTTACTGCCCCACCCCACACACCTGAGGGCGGACCGCCCACCTTACTGCCCCACCCCACACACCTGAGGGCGGACCGCCCTGCTTACTGCCCCACCCCGCACACCTGAGGGCAGACCGCCCACCTTACTGCCCCACCCCACACACCTGAGGGCGGACCGGCCCGCTTACTGCCCCACCCCACACACCTGAGGGCGGACCGCCCACCTTACTGCCCCACCCCACACACCTGAGGGCAGACCGCCCTGCTTACTGCCCCACCCCACACACCTGAGGGCAGACCGCCCACCTTACTGCCCCACCCCACACACCTGAGGGCGGACCGCCCACCTTACTGCCCCACCCCACACACCTGAGGGCGGACCGCCCCGCTTACTGCCCCACCCCACACACCTGAGGGCGGACCGCCCCGCTTACTGCCCCACCCCACACACCTGAGGGCAGACCGCCCACCTTACTGCCCCACCCCACACACCTGAGGGCGGACCGGCCCGCTTACTGCCCCACCCCACACACCTGAGGGCGGACCGCCCACCTTACTGCCCCACCCCACACACCTGAGGGCAGACCGCCCTGCTTACTGCCCCACCCCACACACCTGAGGGCAGACCGCCCACCTTACTGCCCCACCCCACACACCTGAGGGCGGACCGCCCACCTTACTGCCCCACCCCACACACCTGAGGGCAGACCGCCCTGCTTACTGCCCCACCCCACACACCTGAGGGCAGACCGCCCACCTTACTGCCCCACCCCACACACCTGAGGGCGGACCGCCCACCTTACTGCCCCACCCCACACACCTGAGGGCGGACCGCCCCGCTTACTGCCCCACCCCACACACCTGAGGGCGGACCGCCCACCTTACTGCCCCACCCCACACACCTGAGGGCGGACCGCCCCGCTTACTGCCCCACCCCACACACCTGAGGGCAGACCGCCCACCTTACTGCCCCACCCCACACACCTGAGGGCGGACCGCCCCGCTTACTGCCCCACCCCACACACCTGAGGGCAGACCGCCCTGCTCACTGCCCCACCCTGCACACCTGAGGGCGGACCGGCCCGCTTACTGCCCCACCCCACACACCTGAGGGCGGACCGCCCTGCTCACTGCCCCACCCCACACACCTGAGGGCGGACCGCCCTGCTTACTGCCCCACCCCACACACCTGAGGGCAGACCGCCCACCTTACTGCCCCACCCCACACACCTGAGGGCGGACCGGCCCGCTTACTGCCCCACCCCACACACCTGAGGGCGGACCGCCCACCTTACTGCCCCACCCCACACACCTGAGGGCAGACCGCCCTGCTTACTGCCCCACCCCACACACCTGAGGGCAGACCGCCCACCTTACTGCCCCACCCCACACACCTGAGGGCGGACCGCCCACCTTACTGCCCCACCCCACACACCTGAGGGCGGACCGGCCCGCTTACTGCCCCACCCCACACACCTGAGGGCGGACCGCCCTGCTCACTGCCCCACCCTGCACACCTGAGGGCGGACCGGCCCGCTTACTGCCCCACCCCACACACCTGAGGGCGGACCGCCCTGCTCACTGCCCCACCCCACACACCTGAGGGCGGACCGCCCTGCTTACTGCCCCACCCCACACACCTGAGGGCAGACCGCCCACCTTACTGCCCCACCCCACACACCTGAGGGCGGACCGGCCCGCTTACTGCCCCACCCCACACACCTGAGGGCGGACCGGCCCGCTTACTGCCCCACCCCACACACCTGAGGGCAGACCGCCCTGCTTACTGCCCCACCCCACACACCTGAGGGCAGACCGCCCACCTTACTGCCCCACCCCACACACCTGAGGGCAGACCGCCCACCTTACTGCCCCACCCCACACACCTGAGGGCGGACCGCCCACCTTACTGCCCCACCCCACACACCTGAGGGCGGACCGCCCCGCTTACTGCCCCACCCCACACACCTGAGGGCAGACCGCCCACCTTACTGCCCCACCCCACACACCTGAGGGCGGACCGGCCCGCTTACTGCCCCACCCCACACACCTGAGGGCGGACCGCCCACCTTACTGCCCCACCCCACACACCTGAGGGCAGACCGCCCTGCTTACTGCCCCACCCCACACACCTGAGGGCAGACCGCCCACCTTACTGCCCCACCCCACACACCTGAGGGCGGACCGCCCACCTTACTGCCCCACCCCACACACCTGAGGGCAGACCGCCCTGCTTACTGCCCCACCCCACACACCTGAGGGCAGACCGCCCACCTTACTGCCCCACCCCACACACCTGAGGGCGGACCGCCCACCTTACTGCCCCACCCCGCACACCTGAGGGCGGACCGCCCCGCTTACTGCCCCACCCCACACACCTGAGGGCGGACCGCCCACCTTACTGCCCCACCCCACACACCTGAGGGCAGACCGCCCACCTTACTGCCCCACCCCACACACCTGCGGGCGGACCGCCCCGCTTACTGCCCCACCCCACACACCTGAGGGCGGACCGCCCACCTTACTGCCCCACCCCGCACACCTGAGGGCAGACCGCCCTGCTTACTGCCCCACCCCACACACCTGAGGGCAGACCGCCCACCTTACTGCCCCACCCCACACACCTGAGGGCAGACCGCCCTGCTTACTGCCCCACCCCACACACCTGAGGGCGGACCGCCCTGCTCACTGCCCCACCCTGCACACCTGAGGGCGGACCGCCCCGCTTACTGCCCCACCCCACACACCTGAGGGCAGACCGCCCACCTTACTGCCCCACCCCACACACCTGAGGGCGGACCGCCCACCTTACTGCCCCACCCCACACACCTGAGGGCGGACCGCCCCGCTTACTGCCCCACCCCACGCACCTGAGGGCGGACCGCCCACCTTACTGCCCCACCCCACACACCTGAGGGCGGACCGCCCCGCTTACTGCCCCACCCCGCACACCTGAGGGCGGGCCGCCCAGCTTACTGCGCCACCAACACACCTGCGGGCCTGCAGAAGGGCCATCCTCCGAAGGGCTCCACCAGCGGGCATGCGGACGGGGCAGGGCCCAGTAAAAGCTAAACCCAGCAGAAACGAATTTCGCCGGGTGATCTCCCTGCAGCTGAAGAGGCGCCGGTGCTGCATTGGGAGCCCCTGAGTTCCCTCCCTTGACAAGAACCTGTCCTGCTTTGACACACCGGTAGTGATATCAAGTGTCCTACTGCTCAGATACTGGGAGGGGGGTGTTGGAGTGCTGCTGCTGATTAAGATTAACAATATCCTATTGTAAGGAAAAAAAGGGGGGGATTTTGGTCTTTCCGGTACTTAAGGCTCAAGTCAAATCTTTTTTGCACTGTACTTTTATCCTGCAGATAATCCTATAGCAATTATCTGACGTTACCTTAGGAGTACTATGGTGGAAATTCTGAGAGGATATCACTGAAGTGGAGTTGGCAAGAGGGTTGGTTGTTTTTAATTCTGTTTTTAAAAACAATAATAGGATTTAAGTCACACAAAGGAAAAACATATGAGTAATTGTTCAAGGAGTTTAGTCCAGTAGATTTCCATCAACTGCTGAGGCCTGTTATTTGTATGAACAATATAAGCAGTACCTTCATAAACAAATACCTTAATGCACAGTACACAATATGACAAACTGGAAAAACACAGTGCACCCATAGTATAAACACTGGATAAATGTGGTAAATTCAATGGTGTTGTTTAAAATGAACCATGGCAATTATTAATATGTCTTTTCCTGTTTGCATACAGTGTACTCACTCACCCTATTGATGCCAGAAATGAAAGAGGGGTTGGCATCATTACCTGGCAAGCCATTCTAAGACAAAATACTTTCACATCTCTTTTACCTTGCTCTGGGGATAGATGGGAGTGAAGAAAAGGCCCATTTACGAAAAATTGTAAATAAACAGCTGCAATGCCCTCTGCACTCCACAGCTCACCATTATCCTATTTCCACTGCGTTAAGTTGCCTGTTTTTTCACTCAGGATAATGTCTAGAGGCCTGTCAGTAGGCCCAAACTAGCAAATACTAAATGAATGTTTGCCAATACTTGAATTTAGTGGGACATAAATATAAATATTGATTGTCACAAGCCATCAAAGTACTACAAAAGAATGTGATAACGTTTATAACAACGTTTCAATCAAGAAGAAGGTCATTTGGTAGAGAAGGCTGTCTTAATTAAAATCCCCCAAAAACATGCCTCATTGTAAACCTGGATTTTCTAAATATATTGAGTATCATACTGTATACAGAATGTTTTGCTGTTGTAGTATGCATCTATAGAGGCTGATCCTCCGAAACTACCTCCTCTTTTTCATGTCACTAGCCTTGGAATGTCTGTATCCATTTCCAGCACAGATAGTGATTTTGGTAACAATGCATGTCTCACTACTGCTGAGCACACTGGAGGGCACAACACTTACTGTAGTTACATTAAAACATGAAGTGTTATGCTAATGAAGTGTAACAAGTTGTTGCTCATATATTCACAATCCCTCAGTTTCTATGAATGTAAAGGAATATTCACTGCGGTTGGTTTTCATTCAGAAGTTTTGTACATCTTGAAGTTCTGACAGTACATTAAAAAGAGGAAAGAGCACTCTATGGCCTCACAGTTCAGTTCACAGTTATCTGGGTCTTCTGTGAGAAGTTTACATAAACAGTAAGTGACATTAAAAAAAATGGTGACCTGTATGCTATTTAATATTGCACTGAAAGATCAAATCAATTCAAGTTATTCAAGTAATTAATTAAAATAAATAAAGTTTATGCTTCCTAAGCAAAGCCAATCCACAAAGGTTACATGCTACACTGTCTCATGTTGCTTGAGAAACTCACATATTAAAGTTTATATTTTAATACTTATAGAGGAAACATATCTGTGATTAGTATTGAAAATGAATATGAAAAATACGTGTAATATCCTTTTTAATTGCAATTTAGTTACAGAAAGTTAGTGGGATGGCGGCTGTTATCTCATGAATTGCTGTTGTATGGTAATGCAGGGATGTACTGTACAAAAGCTGTCAGGTATTAGCTATTCAGCAAATCTTGTGGACTTGGTTTCAGGAAAATGTAAAGATCATTAATAAGATTAAGATTCATAATATGACACCTGACAGTTTGCAAGGGAAGTGGAAACACTATGCTCATCTCATCAAGGCAGCATCTATAGTGGATTATCTAGCACAATTATGGCAACCACCTGTCAGGATGCTGCAACATTTCCTGTGCATTTACTGTATGTTCGAGCTTCTCCAATATTCTGAGACATCACAAGAACACAGGTTATCCAGCCATCACAAGAACACAGGTTATCCAGCCATGTTTGATCTGCTATGGGATTCGTTCTTCCATGATTATAGCCTAGTCACTGCCCAGATGAGAAGCATGTCTTATGAGGTGAGGGAGTCTGACATTCACATTTTTGCTGTACTCCTGCTTGTGTGCTTCACTGCAGGAGCAACTTTACAAGTTGTGTACAGTATGTAATGTCTAGTCTACAATGTCCTCCAGCAGTCTGATGGTTCAGGACATTTGTCTCATGGACAGGACAGTATGTTTGCTGACAAGTGAAAAGAGAAATTTATTTGTGACCTATTTTACAGAGGGCATTGTTTTATTTTTACTTGGGTGTTTTGATTGAATTGAATGGGGAGCATCAGGGCTTTGACTTCGAGGTTAGATAGGGAGGGATCCCTACCCTTTTAGTATCTTTTCTGGGGGGGGTCCTGTTTTTGTGGAGGGTGATTAGTACCCTGTTAGATAAAAAGATGAAGGATATTATTTCTTTTCTTCATCGTTCCTGGCAGCTGTTATGTAGACTATTCACTCACATTACCTGTTCTTTTCTGACATTATGTCTGATCTCTATTACTTAAAAGTAATGTTTCTACTCTGATGTAGGATGTATGCAGGATAGATTTTCCTACTAAATCTGTTGATTAATAAGAACTGCTATAGAGGAAAAGATAGAAGGTGCTATGGGTGTCATAACTAAAGATGTTAGTAGATGTGCTAATTAAATTATGTTGCCTTTTATCCACAGAACAAAATAAAAGTTTCTAATTGTGTTACAAAGGAATTTTCAAATTTCTTATTGAGAACAGTGGGTAAAAATAGTGAAATTAGAATAGTTCAAAATCAGTATTTCAGTTTACAAATAATTTGTCAATGTTTATAGCCATATAAAAATTGTTCTAGACTTTTTAATTTTTAACTAATTCTCTGTTGGACCTTGCTAAGATTAATGTGATTCTAGCTGTAGATATGATTGCGGTCATGAAGTGGAGAAATGGAGTGTTGCTGTGGGATTATCCTCATTACTTTAGAATTATTTCACTTGTGTAATAATGAGGTCTTTTGGAGGAAACTCAGTAGGACACAAATGATAGGAGGATTGTGGCTTTTTTGTTGGCAAAGTGTGAAAGGTAACAAAAACGTTCACATAAAAGATGACCTCAAATAAATCTTACCGTCCTTCCAAATCCATTCTAATATTTTTCAGTTTGTGTTTTTAGGTTATGTTATCCAACATGCACTTAAACAACATGCTTGGAAAAAAAAAACATGTAAAGTTCAAGAACAGAGACAAAAATCAAGTTATACATGAAGGGACCTTCCTTTGAACTAGACTTAATAAGCAGCTGTCTTAAATCGCAGACTTGCAGATTGCGCCTGACCACCTCCTGTGAAATGCTTTTGTCTTAATAGCTCTTTAGGGAGTGAAGGAGGGAAAGAACTATCCCTATTATCATCACCTGTACATCTGCTGTTCTCCTTCCCTCTGTCTTCCCAATTGATCAATCCGATCACGCCTCCAGTCTGCTACTTCCCATTTACAAGCAGAAGCTTTAACAGGAGAGGCCAGTGTTAAGAACCATTCAACGTTGGTCGGATGAATCGGATTTTACACTAAATCACTGTTTTGCTATCACTGACTGACAGATCTTCCACGAAGCTGCCGAAAATAATATCAATCTGTATACGGACTATGTTACTGGCTACATCAGTAAATGTATTGAAGACGTGGTTCCCAGGATTACTGTTCGCACATATCCAAATCCGAAACCGTGGATAAATGGTGAGATACGCGCCAAACTGAAAGCTAGGACAGCTGCTTTCAATTCTGGCGATATGGATAAATACAAAAAATATGACCAGATACGACCTCAGGAAAGCCATCAAAATAGCTAAATACAACTACAGAGTTAAATTAGAGTCATATTATCACGGCTGCAACAAACGGACCATGTGGAGTGGTATACGCACCATTACAGACTACAAAACGCAACCCAGCTATGTCGCACAACAGTCTGCCTCTCTTCCTGATGAGCTAAATTCATTCTCTGCTCGGTTTGAGGTCAGCAACGCAGATCCAGTGAGGACGATTCCAGAAATCCAAGACGGAGACCCATTGATCATATCCAGAGCGGACGTGTGCAAAGTTTTTTAAAAGACCAATCCACACAAGGCTCCATGGCCCTGATGCCATCCCCGGCCGCGTTCTGAAGGCATGTGCAGATCAGCAGGCAGATGTCTTCTTGGACATATTCAATCTCTCACTCTAGCTTAGCCTATAGTTCCTTCCTGCTTTAAGAAAACCACTATTGTCCCTGTTCCTAAAAAACCCAGAGTCAGCTGCCTAAAAGACTACCGCCCTGTTGCACTCACATCAGTTATCATGAAGTGCTTCGAGAGGCTGGTCAAAGCATACATCACCTCCTCACTGCCTGACACCCCAGACCCACTGCAGTGTGCGTATTGCCAGAACAGGTCAACAGAAGATGCTATTGCCACTGCCCTCCATACTGCCCTCTCACACCCGGATAAGAAAGGAACATATGTGAGAATGCTGTTTGTTGATTACAGCTCAGCATTCAATACCACAGTGCCCTCAAAGCTTGTCGTCAAGCTCCAGGACCTGGGATTGAACACCTCCCTCTGTAACTGGATTGGTCAGTTAAGAATTGGTCAGTTCTTAACCTTCTTTTCAAAGTCCCTAACTATCATAGCGGGGGGGTTATACTGCTTACTGGCCTTCTCCCTTCCTCCTCTCTCTCCCTCCGATGAGTGTGCACTGCAGAGGATCTGCCCCATGTCCCCATAAAGCACTTTGACTGTGAAAGCTTAATGGGGACATTGAAACATAGAAAGCCTTCGTTTAAAGAGCTTTTTAAACAGTCACCTGACCAACTGTCTTCCAGCAACTGGTCAGGTGATGGGAGCAGCAACTCATTTCCCCAGAGGGTTCTGGGAAATGTGGTCCCCAACAACTCTGAAATGTTTAAAAACATTGTAGCAGCAAGGTATACAGTATGTTATAGTAAGAATTAAGTATTATTACAGATCTCTTAGAATCTTTTGGTTGCCTTGACAAGATAAAAACTCTAGCAGCTTGAGCCTCTGCATGATATACTAGGAATGTACAGTAGCTGTAAGAGACCTCTCTGATAAGCACTAAATCCCAATTCTTTGACACAAACCTCAAAGTCAAACTCAGCAACACTCTCTCCAGAACCACTTTCAGCACCACTTTTCTTTCCTGATGTAGAACATACAGATGGCAAGAAGACAAAGTCAAAGTAGATCGGACAGCTTCAATAAACCCAGCCCAGCTTTGTGTTCTACGGGCTTTTCACACTGCTTCCAGAACACTTTGGCAAAGGCGTCCAGATGAGTAAAACACGTTAAATCTTGTACATTTTAAATAAACATTGTTATTCCAAACATATTTAAAAAGTTTAATTAACAACAGTAAGTAAATGTGATTTGAATATGAATGTAATTAATTACATGTAACTTATTAAACTCATACTTGAGGATATTGACAAGTACTATATGGTACTTCCTATCTTTTTACAGTAATTCCTGAGTAAATGATGAGCCATTGTATCAAAGCAATTTTATTCACAGATATACTATTTTTATTTTGCTTGTTATGGTACAGTATTAAGAAACTGTATATTGTATTTTATTGTAATACGTTTTTAAATGCAGAAATTGCTTATTATTTTGTCCCTTCAATTACTAATAGTTTTAAAGCACTCTCACAATTTAAAGTTACAGTGCCAGTAAATTGAACCATCACATCACTAAATTGTATGTAATCTATTTAATTCTTCATTTAAATAATTCTGCTTTTCTGTTAACTGCTTTAGTATAGTACCCATATACTGTAGTGCACACCCCTCTCTTCTTGTGTGATTTGGGCTTTTCACGGAAAAGTCAGGCACACATTTGTCCATGGCTGTAAGTGCTCATCCACCTCATTTATCTTTTAGCTAAGTAATCAATATGGCTCGTTGCCGGACTAGGGGAGATCTGATCAATGGTTTCTAAGAGCCAAATCAGTTGTGGTCCTTATTAATTGGTAATGCTTCATGATCTATACTTACTGTTTTTGGAAGAGCTGACTGCTCCAGTTTCTTACTGGCTTCACTTAAAAACCATCCAGTTCATAACAAGGAACAAAAGCAGATTCAGAGGAGTTTTGACTTGAGCTACACTAGTCTTAGACAAGGATACTGCTGTGATATCAGTGCAGTGATGAGAGGGTTTTAATTTACTGTAGCAATTATAAAATAGAACAGAAAACTGAGAGAGTGTTTTGACAACTATTGGGAATCAATCAAGCATACTAATTCACAGTCTCACACATGGATTCTAAATATAAAATATACAATTTATTGATACTCCCCCAAAACACACATAACAAAACAGAACAGAAAACAGATTGAAAAACAGAAATACTGACTTGCTGCCTCTTCCCCCCTCTCACATTCAGGAGTTTTGCATGATTATGACTATGAGTCAGACCAGAAAACGCTGAGTACTAATCAGAAAGTTAACATAAAGAGAGTAGTAAATGATCATTAAAAGTGCATTTTGAGATAAAAAAGAATATTGCCTGTCTCAGGCTAGATAAAATACACTTGGGACTTAAATTGCTTGTAAAAATATTTTACTCATAATAAAAAAACAATAAAACATAAACAAAGACCTACAGTATACTTCTGATGTGAAAATCACTTGAATTTCGTGTATAATGTAGAGACTGCTTGACAGAACACAAATGCATTTTTCAGCTACAGTATATGTAGCATGATACAGTAAGTAGAAATTGAACTAAAATTTGAGTTGGTACGCATAGAAATCGTAAAAAAGAAAAAGAAAAATGTGTTAAATAGAAATAGAGGAGAAACACTGGAGTTGAATGTGTTAAATAGAAATGGAAGGTTTTACATACATTTTGTTGTAATAGTTAATAACCGTTTACTGTGTGTTGATATAGAATTGTTACAATTGTTTGGTAAAGTTATGGACTTCAAAAATGACAAAGGAAGGGATGTGGTATAGGGAGTAGACATCGGGAGACAACAGAACGAGAGAGTAGAAGGCGGGAATATATGGTGTAAGGGCGTGATTTGTGTAGTTAATAAAATAGTTAAAATAATATAAGAATGCAAAGCCATGTGAATGCAAAGGCAATTGATTATCTTTGATTATCTTTCAAATACTGATCCACACTCGTGTCAATATCCTTCATCAGAAGGATTGGTAGAAAAAGCTCTCAAACATTTACCATCGTTCAAATAGCCTTTTGCTTTCAATACACTTTTGAAGAGTAGTTTTTGAAAAGATGTGACGCCAGATACCTTTTGTGAGGCACAGTGTGACATCATCATCGGTGTCCTGGGCGCTGTTTGTGATGTCATCTCTCCACATCAAGCCACACGCTTACAAAAGGAGTTTCAGGGAGGGTTCCCTTTACTGAATTGTTGACAAGTGCTTGCTTGTTGGTGCCATGTTTTCTTTTTCGAGGGTTCGAGTCTCCGTGACCCATGATAAACTAGAATCTCTGAGCTCTGAAATCAAACCACAGAACCGTGGAACCACAAGATCGACAGTACTGCTTGGAAACTGTCCGAACCGGGAATATGGAAATGAGATCATTACAGCCTGGAGAAGTTTTTTTTTTTTTTTGCTGTCGACATCTCTCCCGGTGGACCTGTTTTCTTCAGTTCTCCTGGTACAAAGTGCTACTCTGACGCAGGATCTGAATTTCACCCTGGGTACAAGCTCTGTTTCAGAGGTGAGGTAAGGGGGCTGGCTATCCGTGTGAAAACGAGAGGCGGTCCGTCTAGCTCGATTGGAATTTCTTAGGTAAGTGATCATTCACCTCTCATTCACCCGTTTCTTGAAAGAAAAAAACGGTATCATATTTTTTTTAACCATCGATATAAACATACTTCATGGCACTTTTCCTTTGCATCACTTTAATATCGGAGTTTAAATAAGGCTGCTATCGTAAATGTGTCTGATAGGTAATAACGAGCCCTGGCTGTTAATAATTGTGCTGGCTGTTAGCAATGTCCCCTGACAGCTGTTCCACCAGTCAGACCGCCGCCGAAACCAAACATCACGGCGTGCCGCCACAAGGGGGCGCTCGGTGCTTAAACACTGTCCGCTAGTTTGGGCTCCCGGTCTTAAACATCTGCCGTCCGGCTGTTCACAGCTAGTTTCTCAAGAAACGTCGTCACTTTGTTTTTTGTTTTTTAAAAAAAGTACTTTGCTTGTTAAGGTTGCTAAGAGATCGCTGTGAAACACATAGTAAAAACCCATCAGCTGCTTAAGTAGCTTATTGGGTCGGCAACAGCTGCAGAGACTATTGGTTTCTTATGTACCTGGGAGTGTTTGCGCATTGATAAACGGTGTTTGGGGATGTTTAATTGTACTCGGATGTATCCGAGCACATACCTGTGAGCTAATAATGGCCCCAGGAAGCTGTTCACGTGGGCAGCTCTAATCTGAAGTGCAAAAACTCTTCAGGGCAGCGACGGTCTGGTTTCATGTTCTTATTCCCCTCTTGGAAGATCCTTTCATAATGAATTTGATGTGTTTATTTTTATTGGCACGGATCTTTCCAAGAAGCAAGAGGCGAGGCCAAAGAAGAGGGAGAACTGATCGACATAATGTTGATTTTTATTTTACGGGGAAAAAAAAAACATATGACTGTGAAGGCAGCACTGTATTGCAGTGGCGGGGAAAGAGAGATTTTCCTAACCTGCGTTTAAAGGGGGCAGTTTTTTCTTCTCGCTATCTGAATCATCAATTTGTGTAGTGATACAAATGGACAATGGTGAGGGCGCAAAACAGGGGTCCACAGTCCCGCTCCTGGGGGGGGTGGTCTGTAAATGGGGTTTCAGTCCGGCTGGGAACTTATCAACCTCAACCAGCTCATTAGCGCTTAATTGGCTTCTCCCAGCTCTTCACCTGAGGGGCACTTTGAAGAGGCCCCGAAGGAGCAGGCTTGGGTTTCACTGCAGTGAAAGACGTTAGAGGAAGACCAGAGAGTCTTAATTGGGAACACAGAGCCAAGAGCCAGTGTGGGCAGAAACAGGAGTGCCTGGGTTATGTCTTTTGAAGAGATTGAGACTGTCAGGTTGAGTGAGTGACTGGGGGGCCTTTTTGGGAATTCTTTCTATAATGGTGATACGAGGGAGAAGTGTAGCTTTTTTTTTCGAATAGCAGTTATTCTTTACATCACGTGCTTGCTTACTGTGATCCTGAATTGAGTGTGATTTCCATGCTGCTTGTCGACTCCTGTGATGGACGGGCGTCCTGTCCAGGGGGTACCCCAGCTGCAGGCCGGGGTAGGCTCCCCCATGACCCTGACTTTGATCAAGTGGTGAGAGAATGGAAGGATGGACGGGGTGTTATCTGTCTCTAGGTCTTATTAAATCTCAGCTTTTGCATGATGATTGGAATAGCGCAACACAGGCTTTTACCTCCTCCAAAGTGTTACTACAGTAAATCCAGAATAACGTTTAGTAGTTTAAAAGAGTGCAATTATGTTAAATACATATTGGTCTTCAGTCTAAAGAAGGAAAAATACACACCAGAGCTATTTAAAATGAGGCCAGGAAGAGCACAGTTTTTTGTTTGTGTTTGTTTGTTTCTGGGCTGAATTAGGTCAGCTGGTTCAGTAATATTTTTCTGTCTTTGTGAGGATTTATTTTGTTGAGTTTGTCTGTGGTTACTCATTAGTTCCCCTCCAGCTCGAGACTGGAGGCTCCTGAAGTTGTTCCTGTTCCAGCTCGGGATTGATTCGTTCTGCTCTTAGGCCATTAAAAGAGTATTGAGTGCTGTTAGCGGCAAGCTCTTTCTCCCTGTCCGCCCTGGCACCCTCGTACCGCTGCCTGATCTGGAGCTCCGGCCCGGTCCTCTCTGGGGGACTTGGCAGTGTGCCCTGCATTTCCTGTACTCCGGAGTTCTTGCATCCGTTGACTTCGACGTGTGAAACTCGTCGGAGTTTCACAGGCCCGGAGATAAGAGCCCTGGAGAGCCGAGAAGGAGCCCTTTGTTTCAGGGAATCTGCTGACCTTGTCCGGAGGGGGCCGGCCTGGCTCGGTCCCAGGCCGCAGGCGGGGAGCCCGAGCTGTGGAAATGAGAATTTCGCACAGCTGTCCGGAGCGGGCCGCTTGGCGTCCCGGAGTGTGTGTGTGTTTGTGTGTGTGTGTGCGCGCTCTCTCCCAGACCAAGCTTGGGAAAGTCCTGCTCCAGCACTGACTTTCACCCTGTTTGAGAGCTGGAAATAAACAGCACTCGCATGTGATCCTCTGTAAACATTTAACCGTGCTTCGAGATAAAAGAAAACAACAAGTGTCGCAGTTTTAGCACAGCGGGTTTAGTATTATCTTGCCCGGCAAAAGCTGAAAAAAAACACACAGTTGAAATCCACTTCAGAATTAAAACCGCTTTATGACAAAGATCTATTTTCACCCAGCGGTGTTTTATTACATTATTCCTTTTTGATAGGCTGTCATTTTAATTGCACAATGTTATAGTCTTCAGAAATCCCAGTGATTTACTTTGCGCACAGCTAGGCATTAAGTCCCACAGGGACGGTATTGACAGTAATTCCCCCAGACTGACTCACCTCTGCAGACAAAGGGAGTCGGGTTGCACACGGGACAGGAGTCGTCTGGCGCCCAGGCCTTCACAGAGACCCCTGTGACCAGCCAGGGTGTGGCTGTTTGACCGGAGGACCTGGAACAGCCACTGCGCGGGCAGTGTGTGTTCAGCTGTGATGGCTACCTGATTTAACCGTTTAACTCTTCGCCTGCTGTACATGCAAGGCGTGACGCAGGGGGGTGAGTATTCTGGGCGCGGAATATAAGAGCTGTCTGTGGGGGGGGGGGCACAGGCCAGCTCAATACCAGAGTGGAGCTCTGTGACACCATGTCCCTGACGGCGGGGCAGAAAGAAGCACAGTTTGTTGCTTCGGTTTGTCCCAGAACTAGAGCTTAGCAAATGATCTTGCTGTGCATTCCGAGGGATTCCTTTTGCTTTCTTAACTGTATGTTTCTCACTGCTGCTCTCGGACATAAACGCGCTGTGCGTGATCTCTGTGTGTATTCAGCTCTCTTCGGGGGGGGAAGGGGTGAGCTTTCCTCCTCGCCAGACTCTGCGGGCGGGAGGTAGTGGTCATGGCTGTGGGTTTAGGTTCCTGGAGGGGCACCTCACTTTGCCACCTGGAACAACGAGCCTCACTCCGATCGCTCCACTCAAACACCCGGATGCACAAACGTCTAGAGGTCCTAGAGGGTGTGTAGGTCTTGTGTCCAGTCTGTATGGCGGCACACAGAGGACAGGACTGCTGCCTCCCCTTTCCAGTGTCCTGGGCTCAATTCTAAGCTGGGGTGCCTGTCTGAGGGGAGTCTGCATGTTTCCCCAGGTTGACACGGGTTTTCGCCCGTATCCAGTACCCTTGCGATCCCCGCCGAGAGATTTGCACTTGAGGGCCGATTGGCTGTTCACTGTTCTGTCCTGTGGGGACCAGTGGGGGAGGGGCTCAAGGCGATTTCACGCTTCTGTCGTACTGGTTTATCACCAGTAGTAGTAATAATTCCAAACGGTACTGGCAGTGGGGCTACCGAACCAGAGGACCTGCTTTCATGTGCCGCCGTGCTGATCCTCACCGAGTCACTGGATATTGCCACTGCCTTCTACACCCCCAGCCCCCACTGCAGCAGAAGGAGTCTTAGACTTGATTTCCTATGGCTGCCTGCCCTGTACAGTACGGGGGGAGGGGAGAGCGTGTTTTTAATGCAGAGCGCATTCCTTCCTGTTAATGGGCTGTTAAAGCCATTAATGGATTCTGTGAAGCACTGTCCTGTTGGGCACTGATGCCTGCGATCAGAGCTCAGATGCCAGCGGTAACCTGGGTAGCACTCTGCCCGGGGGGTGTCCTGGGGTTTCATAGTACTGCTCCGATGTCCAGAGCCCTGCCTTATTAAAATGAGCACCCCTGTCTGCAGGTGTGGCATCTGTGACCCAGTCCAACGCTGTTATGCGTTGGCTCAGGTTTACATTCAGCAGCTACAGTAGAGGTGGAAGAGCAGGACCTCAGCTTCAATGAGGTGGCTAAACAGTCTTGTAAGAGTAATATACCTTAAATTCCACTGCTAAAATAAAAAAGCGTGATCTTGACGTCGCGCCGTGGTAACCTGCAGTACTGAAACGCACCGCCAGGGGTCTCCCGGCCGGGTCTGGAAAAGTTTGCGGCGCGGCTCTCCTGGTGGGAGTCGGAGCGCTGGAGAGCACAGTCACTCCGGCGGAGAAGATGCGGGAGCGGAAGCGGGTCGTGTGATTTGGGTGCCGCCGCAGTGATTTCATACCGAGAGAGCTCTGGGAATAAACACACACGCTGCCCCGTTGAGCGTGAGGGCACCAGGGGAGCTAACAGGAACGTCGTTGGTCCTGCCGGAGGACAATTATTTTTCTTTCCCTGGCCGCCTTCCTTTTCCCAGGAGGACTGCTGGCGTGGAGTACATTTAAAGGGAATCGCGCCTGTGTGTGTATATATATACATCCTCTAAGAAAAGGGAGAGCGAGAGACCACAGGACGGACCATGTTTTGCCGAAACCAGACGACCAGAGCCACAGTGGCCAGGGGTTCTGCCCTGGAAATGGAGATACTGCGCGGAAAGTTCAGGAGGAGTATTTTCGTGGACACGTTACAGGTAGGACTGCTTTTTTTTCCCGGGAGCTGCTGACCTCCAGGGCGAAGTACATGTGTTCTGGTGCAAAACATTCACACCTGTGGGGGTGGGGGGTCTGTTTAATGTTCTCGGTTTAGCATGTTACAGAAGCGCTCCTCTCGTTCGCTGTGATCGAGAGGTTATTTTGGATTCAAGTGTTGTTTGTGCTCACAAATGTTGTGATGATCTTTCCCCCGCCCTCCTCCTCCGAGTTTGCTGAAGTTTAAACAACCTTCGAAGTAGCATCCGGGATCCCCGTTAGGATCTGGAAGCCGTGGGTGAAGGGGTTTGGAGTCCGAAGCACGCCGGGTGTTGCGTTGACTCGGGAACAGTGTAAGAAAACGGTTTGGCACGTTAAGAGTGGCACAGGTCATGCGCTCAGTTCACTTCAAGCTTTATCGTCGCCTCTGGGGGAAATTGGTTTTGCAGAACACTCCCAGCATGAAATGAGGACAGACACAATTTTACCAGCCAAGACGTCAGTGCAACAGTGTTACAGCGGGATAACAAGGGAGATGAGCTCTGGTATCCCACTGTCCGCTAGCGGAATGTGCAGTTGTGTATACTGTAACGGCTTTTCCTGACACAACCGTGGCAAATATTTTGGCACCATTCAGCTGCCTTTGGTATTCCCGGGCTGAGGCTGCGAGATGTGTCCTGCACAAACCCAAACCGGGCCTGCTCTGGGCAGGGTTTCTCAAGCCCAGTCGGAGTCGGGGGGGGGGGTTGGTTTGTCAAGACCGGTGTCTTACGGTCCGGACGCACGGCTGTAATTGCTTATTTATTTAAAGGATTGCCTGAAACGTCACCCTTACTGCCGGGGCTTGACACCCGCCCGTGAGCAAGTGGAGACCACGGCTTTCCGACGGAAGGGGCGCGCCAGAAGGATGGCGGGGAGGTTTCAGCTCGGTCACCCAGCGGCTGGCTGGCTGGAGCGCCGCCCGGGACAGACCGGCGAGCACGGCCTGTTCTGGACGCGGGCTCGACGCTTCCTCTGCGATGCCTGTCCACCGCAGCTGGGCGTGCGAGGCTCGGCGCTGGGAACCGGTCATTACTGCCGCGATAGGGTGTCATTAGACCCCTCCAAGCCACCGAAACCCCCCCGCGTCTTCGCTCGCTCGCCCGCGCTGGCGCTGGACTTGTTGTTTTCTTGAAAGCTGCCCGTCACTCCCGAGCTTTCTCTCGGCGGGGCTCTCCCAGTGGAAACCGTTTGCTTTGCACAGCTGCTCTGGATTAGTGTTTTTCTGAAAGTAACTGGCGGTTAGTTCCGAGAGGGCACGCAACCCTCTAATTATTACTTTCTGTGTATACACGCAGATTCCGAGGTACCGAAAAAAGGCGCTTGAGCAGTGGTTGCCGGGAGAAATCCTCTCTCCACGTCGAACCCTGTTTTCTGTGTTACCCGGGTCTCTTTTTTTATATATATATATAATGTGGAGATGGTTAGGGGGCTTCAGGTTGTTACACTTGTGAGCAGTGCAAGTTTACAGTGATTAAAGGATTACCCGCAACACTGTCACTTCTGAAAGCGGGCAACCTCCTGCTGAGGAGAAAAGCCAGGGCAGATAAGCCTTTAAGAGTTTTGACATAACGCCCAGGTCCTGCATCAACCTGACCCCACCCGTGTCTCCAAAACCCTTTCGCCATCGCCACCTTGCAAACAGCTGGACCCCTTGAGTTGAAAATCTTTTCAAGCCTGCACTTGCGAAGTTGCTGGGATGTTGCTCTTGCCCGAGACCTGGTCTGTTGGTTTTTGGAGTGTAGTTCTGGTACCGAGAGACGGGCTCCTGCATGATTCAAGGCTAACTTTGTTGAGGTCAGCACTGACTTAGCATCTCTTGTGCTGTTAATCTAGGTGCCACGGTGGCATTGCTGCTTAGCAGCGCTGGGGTTCTGGGTTTAATTTTGGACCTGGGGTGCTGTCTGTGTGGAGTTCGGCTGTTCTCCCCATGTTCAAGTGGGTTTTCTCTGGGTGCCCTGGTGTGACTGTGTGTGCCCTGCAGCGGACTGGTCACGCGTGTGCGAGTGGGACATGTGGGACACGTGGGACGAGGCTGGGCGTCCGGCTGATGGAGAACTGTGGGAAAGACGAGCAGGGGGGCCCGATGACCTGAGGATTTGGGGCCCTTTCATCTTTGCTATATCATTTTATAGTGAAACCCGACGTTTGGCAGAGTTAATTTAGCAATCCCATTTCTAGAAATATTCTAGATCAATTGACAGAATTCAACATTTCCTACCTATAGAAAGCTCCAATGAGACAGATTCGACCATTCTCATTCTTGCAATGTTAATTGCGATATTGAAAGGGTACAAGTATTGGGGGTGGGGGGTACAATTTAAGAAGAACTCATGTGTTACTATTGTGTTAAATGTAAAGTGCTGTGTGAAGTGTGGTTTTGGGGATAGCCCTGCTCCAGGGTGTGAGTGTGTGCCAGAGAGCAGGGCGGGTGCGGCGCTGCTGAGGCGGTCTGCAACAGGACGAGGGCCGTCCCACACCTGGAGGGGTCTTGAAGAGGATGCTGACTCATCCGCTGTGTGATCCGGCGCAGTCCTGAAAACGCGGGGGCTGGGCTGCAGAGGCACGTCTGAAGCTCAGCCCCCGGGAACTGCTGCACCTCGCTGGGACCTCTTCAGTACCCATGCAGTGCCAGCAGCCATATCTCCCTGCAGCTCCCAGCTAGCAACCCACTGGAGCTCAGCAGGTGTGAGCCTGGTCAGTACCTGGAGGGGAGACTCCTGGGAAGAACTAATGTTGCTGCTGGAAGTGGTGTTAGTGGGGCCAGCAGGGGGCGCTCACCCTGCGGTCTGTGTCTCTCTGTGGCCATTAAAAATCCCAGGGCGTTTCTCGAAAAGTGTAGGAGTGTTACCCCAGTGTCCTGGCCAAATTTCCCCTTGGTCTTGACAAATCCTGGTCTCCTAATAACCCCCCTCTCTGAACTGGCTTCATCACTGCTCTCCTCCCCACTGAGAGCTGGTGTGTGGGGAGCGTACTGGTGCAATCTGGCTTGTAGTATCATCCAGGTGGGGCTGCACACTGGTGGTGGTGGAGGGGATCCCCATTAGCTGTAAAGAGCTTTGAGTTGAGTGTCCAGAAAAGCGCTAAATAAATGTAAGGAATATTATTATTAGTGGTAGCATTATTATTAATGCTTCCTCCTTCTGCCTGTCCCTTCTCTGGTGGCTCAGAGTGCACCGCGGCCCCTGTACCCACGCCACCTGAAGTTTAAACTCAGGTGCCGATCGCTGGAGTACTGTGTGTGGTGAGGCCTCCGTGAGCCCCTGTCGGGAACAAAGAGAGACTGTCCTTTTCAGGCGCTTGCTCATCCGGAGATTCGTAATCCGATCGGATGAGTCTCTCTGAGTGTGTTGCGAGGAACCTGGACTACCCTGGAACACCCCACCCCTTGCTGTGACTGGTCCCAGCACGTCAGGTAGCGGGGTTTGGGTCTCTGGAGAGGGCTGCCATGGTGACGGGGCATGCCAGGACTTTGGAGTTTCCTGGGACTGGTGCGTGGGGGGATTGTGGAGTCTCGTCAGCTCATCTGGAGTGCCCATTCGGATGCACAAGGGCTGCGATAACTGTGCACACGTGTCCCACGATAGCCCCGCTCTGGGCCGCAGACTCAGTCCTTCTCTGCCTGTTCCATCCCGACCTGCTCCTGCGCAGCGCAGTGGTTTTTATTGTGCCGTGTTTTTTTTAGTTTGCCCCCTGTCGGATGTGAAGGGCTGTCAGTGTCAGTCGTTCTCTAAAGCCCTCTGCAGGAGCACGGGTAAATGCTTCCTATATCTGATAGCAGGCTAGTTATCGGGGTTGCTGTAGGTTATATCTGAGTATATAAATAGGAATTTATCTGGATTGCTGTAGGTTATATCTTGTAGCAGGCTAGGTATCGAGATTGCTGTAGGTTATGTCTGGTATATCTTGGTATATAGATAGGAATTTATTATCTGGGATTCTGTAGGTTATGTCTGGTAGCAGGTTGGTTATCAGGGTTGCTGTAGGTTATGTCTGGTAGCAGGTTGGTTATCAGGGTTGCTGTAGGTGATGTCTGTATTTAAAGTGAAGGGCCACGCACAGTCTCTGTGATAAGCAGTTTCTTCTCTTTAGTTCAGAGCTTGTGCCTCCTGTGAAGCAGGATCTGGACCCCAGTTTTTCACCTGTCCTGTTCTGTGAAAGGAGTGAAGGAGTGGGAATTGGTTTGCTGGAGTTGGAATGGAAAATCTGGAATTGATCCGGCACCCTGTTGTGAATATATCCCAGCACAGACACTGTGGTCTCACTGCAGATTGCAGGCTTGATCTGACCCGTTTCTTGATCGGTTGTCCTCATGGTTTCTCATCAACACTGTTTCTTCAGGAGCTAAATTACTCACTTCTCCAGTGCATTCATTTTTATATGCATGCATGGATACTTCAGTGATTTTTTTTTCAAATAATTGAATTTCCTGTGGGCAGTGTGCTGTATGTGTCCTGTCTCTTCTTTCAGATGTTTGTACTTTCTTGCACTAAATTGTGGTTTCAAATAAAACTGTTTGAGAATATCTACTCTATTTTGCTCTTGGCATTAGTGTGTAATATTCAAGGCAGTCTATATCCAGTGACCAAAGATGATCATCTGAACCTTTGACAGAGGATGAATAATGCGATGAGCACTAGTCTGCATTCTTCTGTCTTTGTGTGGCTTTGCTTTCAAAGACCCTCTTCTTTCCCCGTGGTGTGGTGTTGGTTTCTTTCATCCTTTTGAACACAGGCACGGAGTGAGGATGCTGATGTTTACAGTAAAAGTGACCCTTTTGCAGGGTTCATGAGTCCCTCACGTTCTCCGTCTCTTCTGGCAGCAGACACACCTGCTCTGGTCTTGTGCGGACTTGTCTGTTCAGTGTCTGGAGTGCAGCCCTTCAGTAATGTCTGTTCTTTAATGGGCAGTAGAAGTGAAAGCCTTCCCCTGTGTCTTCAGTATGTTTAAGGCTGTGCAGGTGATGTTGGGATAATACAGTAAAAAGAGAATCTCTCGTTCCCTGCTGGTCTCCCTGACAGCCTGTAGAGAAACTGACTGGCGTGGAGTCCTGGACTCGAGTCCCTCTCGCCCCACTGTCCTGATCTTGGTGCTCTTATTTAACTCCCTTACCAGCCAGACAAGCCTCCTAAAACCCTCCTTCCTCTGAGATCCAGCCCTCCGTTCTGATTTTACTGGTGCCCTTCTCGTAGGGAATTAAGATACGCATTGGACAGCAGTTTGAGCCATTTCAAATGTTATGGGCTGCCATCTCTCTCGCACACTGTGCTAGTGCAAAAAGCCAGAGTATTAACTTCCCACATCTGTCTGTGCAAATGTGCTTAAAATAAGCTAACAAGCCCAACATGCGCGAAGATGTTTTTGTGATAGCAGCTTGTGAAACACAAGATGGATCGTGTTGCTATGCAGTATGATTCTTGCTTGTTTTTAATAGTGCAGGTTACCTCCCCACCCTCTCCTATGAAACTGTGCCCTGGCAGGGTTATAGCTACAGGACTATCCGTAGCTGTGAGGTCATGAGCACCTCGTATTATAGGTCTTTTACTACCTGCTTTCAGCCTGTAAAGGGATCTGTTGCACCCTTGTGCTGATGATGCACTCGTACACATCAAGCCCTGGGCTTTCATCCACAGATTCTGTCACTGGCTGCTGTTGAGCACTGCCTGGGCTGTTGGAGGAACCCAGGCAGCAGGGTAAGCTAGTGAACCCCCACACACAGCACTGTTTTCCTTAACAAGTCTGGTCTGCTCCCCTGCCTCTGGGAGCACTGGGGGCTCAACTGGGGGAGTCAGAGCTCTGGAGTGAAAGAGCCCGGCTGGACTGGGAGAGCTGAGGGCCAGGAGGCTGGACTGGGAGAGCTGGAGGGCTTGATTGGGAGAGCTGAGGGCCAGGAGACTGGATGGAAAAAGCTGTGGGCCAGGGGGCCGGACAGGAAGAGCTGGACTGGGAGAGCTGGAGGGCTGGATTGGGAGAGCTGTGGGCCAGGGGGCTGGACTGGGAGAGCGTGAGGCTGGACTGGGAGAGCTGGGGGGCTGGAGTCCCAGTCCTCCAAGCCCCAGGGGTGGAAGCAGTAGCAGGGGAAGGCGGTGGGGAAACTGCCTCAATATATAACAAATGGAGCCGGAAGTCACACAAAGGGACGTCAGCCAGCGGAGCCTTTAACCAAGAACAAAACAATTAAAGGGTTTCTCTCAAACCCCCGCCACCAAATAACATCCTGCCATTGTGTGAAGCATGAAGGATGAAATAATGACAGTGTTCTGCAGAGCAAACAAACAACAAAAAAAAGGTGGCTGGGCGAGCAGTCCGTGATATCCCAGGCTGCCCCGGGACAGGGCTGCGGAAAGCTGGCGGAGACACGGTGGGGGGGTCGGGGCACAGGGGGCTGCTCTGTCCTGCGCTGGCGGGACCGTGCTCCTGATCAGCGTACTCATATGGAGGAAAAGCTACGTTTTTCAGGCCTGGCGTGTGAACAGCTGCATGTATCGGACAGGTCGTACAGCTGCGCTTGGCAATGCGGACACGGGTGTAATATAGCACTGGGGGTGCTCTGCCATGTGAGAATGAGCCCCCATCCCATTCCCAACTCGTTTTTTTTCCAATTTCCCACCGGTATATCTGCAGCTGTCGTCAGCTCTCGGCATGGCTGTCTGCTTCAGGCCCTGCACGCCCCCAGCAGTTTGAGCCTGCTCAGTTTTGTGTTGAGTGTTTTGTCATAGCAGAAGTATCTCTTTAACGGCTGTTTTTTTTTTCCCCCAGTGTGACACAGCTTTGTGTGCTAATTAAAGAAAGCATAATCAAAGGATTTTATTATATACGGCTACCGTTTCCTGGGAAACCCAGAGAGTTTCCTGTGTATTTTAGATTCTAGACCTCAACCTGCTTTCCAAGTGAGCAGCTTTGGTAGTTGATCTACTCAAGAGCACTTCTGTGTTTTTGAAGTGCTTAGCACAGCCCTAATCCAAAGCAGTCATTTCTGTTTTCAATTGTGTTCATTTGCTCCTAATCTCTGTTTATTTGTTTGACATGGCGTTTGTTGGGCCACGCTCCACAGAGTCTTACAGGAGAGCACGGTGTCTCTCACTGACATCACTGGAAGCTCGCAGGTGCCTGCTGGGTAGCAGGATTGCTCAGTGCAGCAACGCTGGAAAACACTGCCAACAGGAGCCCACCCAGCTCCAGCAGTGCTCTCAAAGATGAGACGCAGCCCGGACTTGAACCGGTGACCTCAGGCCACGCGGCGCAGCTCAACGTGAGCGCCCTTTCTGGCTGAGCCGCTTGGGGAAACATTGAACGTAGCTCTGCTTTTTAAAAACGTTATCAAAGCAAACAAATCTGAACTCGCAGGCACTGCCCTTTTAAGTGGAAATGGAGGGTATATTTTCTGATGTGTTGTTTCCTGCCTGGGTCTGTGTGTGTAAGCTGGCCGGTTGTCGTGAACGCAGCCAAGCTTCTGTGCGGGTAAACAGTCAGCCTGAGCTGAGCCAGGCCTGAACACACGCATCCTTTCCAGAGGGTCTCAAATTACAGGGCAGGCTGCAGCGGAGGCAGTCAGCGCCGTGCGAGTCCTGATCTGTTGCGGCGCAGGCAGGCTCGCGGGCGAGGGGGACGCACGTGGAGGGGAAGGGGCTTGTCTCTTTCCACAGGGAGACGCAAGATGCTGTCCACCTGGGCCCAGCGTGAGCAATCTCTGGGGCCAGGGTTAAAATGAAAAATCATGAAAGGTTAAATGAAATAGTTTTACTTTTTTTTTCGCCTCTTTGGGGACGCAGAACGGGTGGGTTTGGGGCTGAAAATGGATGCAGCTTCTTCACTCGGTCGTACTCGTCCAGGAATGTGTGAAGTCAGGTTGCTGGAGTTGTCGGCGGGATCCTCCAGGAAACGGGAGATCTGGGGCTGTGATGTGGCCAGAGCCTCACTGTCTTGTCTGTCATGGCTCTTACTCCTGATTCAGTCACCCAGCGGTGTTAGCAATTCTGACAATATTGCAAAATACAGACTTTCTTCTTGTACGGTACGTGAAATCACTGCTTTGTGGGGCTTATGATTTTGTAGCATGGTTTCTATTCCGTGTTAGGACCGAGGAAACGCACTGAATAAAGACTGTAGCGTGTTCCGCTCTGTTCCTTACGTAGTTAAGTGAACACAATGCCAGAGCCAGCTCTCGGAGCTTCATTGACACTGAACGTTTAAAAGGAAGCACCTCACAGCCCCTTGAGCCTTTGTCACTTTGATTTGTAAAATAATGTGGCGTCAGTCTGTGGCTGGGGTCTCCAGCCCTGATCCTGGCCCCTGCTATCCAGAGAGCCATCCATTTCCAGAGGCCTGGGAGAATTCAACTGTGACGGTCACTTAGGACCAAAATCTGAGTACCCTTCAGGCCTCAAAGAACAGAGTTTCCTTAATTGAATTGATTGTTTAATTTGTTTAATTGATCGACAACACGTTCTTATGTTCCTAACTTAAAAAAATGGAAGCTTCCAGATGATGTCCAAAATCAACAGGACTGGGGATCACCAGGACCCCTACTCTTTTCAAGAAACACCCTGGGATTCTTAATGACCACAGAGAGTCAGGACCTCAGTTTTACGTCTCATCCGAAGGACGGCACCTTTTTACAGTATAGTGTCCACGTCACTATACTGGGGCATTAGGGCCCACACAGACCGCAGGGTGAGCGCCCCCTGCTGGCCCCACTAACACCTCTTCCAGCAGCAGCCTTAGTTTTTCCCAGGAGATCTCCCATCCAGGGACTGACCAGGCTCACACCTGTGAGCTTCAGCGGGCTGCCAGCTGTGATCTGCAGGGTGAGATAAGTGCTGGCATATAAATAAGGAGAACTCCCAGCTTGGGCTAAGAATACAGTGCTGCCGACGTTGTCCAGGCGGTGGAGCGCTGGGGAGAGGGTTCGAGACTGGGAGGATGTGTGTCCGACTCCGCTCCCGGAGGGCGGAGGGCTGCTGCTGGTGAAGAGCAGGAACCTGCAGGGGGGTTCTCTGGTGTGCTAACGTGAGGGAGACGTGGGGCTGAAAGCACGAATGGATGTCTGTGTGGGGACAAGCAGTCCGTCCACAGGACAGAGGAGAGAAACCCACTGGGAGGAGCAGGAAGGAGTGTGTCTCCTGGGTCTCCATGTGTAGGTACACCTCTACTATCCACAAGCCATGCTGGCCCATCCCAGCATGTATAAGGTCTAACACTGTGGCTACTGCTGAGCTGCCACAGCTGAGCCCATGAGCGTTCACCAGGTCTTGCTTTCCGGCCCTGGACCGGAACAGCGTGAAGGTCTGAACGTCACGACTGAACACGCAGACTGCTGCTGGGAAGCCTTCCACTCGGGAAAGCAACTTGGTGACCTTGGGTGCGATTTAGACACTCTACTGATTCATCCGCTGGTGAGTTTGTTCTGCCGTTGAAGGGGAAAAAAAACACCACATGACTCCTGAAAATATTTTCTGTGGGAAAGCATCATGCAGCCAAAGGCGCAGAGGTCCGCATGGAGAAACCCTTACAGAAGAACTTTCTTTTTCAGGATTGATTATGCACAGCAGTCAAAATGAGAAACCAAGCCACAGGGAATCATGTGGATCTCTTGTGATGCGATACGGGACGCAAGCGATTAAGAAAAGAACTGGGAAATCCGCTGACACTGCCTGACCCTCTGTAGCAGGAGAACGGTTTTGTTCAGAATAAGATCTCTGGGCGGCTCTGTAGCTTTGTGTGGCTCTTAGTGTCGTGGGTGTGAGTTGAGTTTCACAGGTTGACCTTTCCCACTCGCTGGGAGTTGGACTCTTCTGCTCTGACCTGTTTGAGTCTGTACACGCGTAGTCAAAAGTGGAGAATTCAAATAAAGGGATGTTATGTTGAAATTGTACAATGCATTAGTGAAGTCTCATTTTTGGATATCGTTTACAATTTTGGCCCCCACATTACTGGAGAATTATCGCTGCTCTGTAAAGCCTCTGTCAGACTACAGGACACGACTTCTAGTCAGAGAGCAAGTCTTGAACGACTGCCGTTGCTGAATCTCGCTGCCTTTTCTGCCTAGAGGGTGTCCAATTCTACGACTAGGATTCGCAGGGGGTGACTAATTGCACGACTCCCTCACGACGTTTCATCACGGTCCCAAATCTCGTGTTGCGCCGTGAAAGTACCGCGAGGTCGCCTCATTCTGGCAGCCAATCAACGTGGAGCTCGCCGGAACAGGAGGAGGAGCACCGCACGACGGTAAACAAACAAACGACAAACACGACTGGGATTTTCGGTCATAGCCTTCATTTACATAATCGTAAGAAAATCCCAGCGGGTTGTAGAGTCGCAGCGCACGCCCGTTACCATCAGTTGTGTAGTGTGACTCGGTCATAGCGCTCTTAACAGCTCCTATGACTCTCCGCGACTCGCTACGATGATATCAGACCGACTCGATCTCCTCGTAGCGAGTCTCCAGTCGCAGGGGTGGGCTCTTGTGTCTGTGAGCGCTCAGCCGGAAGTACAGTGCAGCTGCAGGGAGAGGAGGAAAGCCAGTGTTTTGGACTGCGGGAATGGAGGACAGGCTTGTCCAGCTCTGGAGCCTGCACAGATGTCCGTTCGATGTTTCGTGTTTGTTGTTTGTTTGTTTACTGTCGTGCGGTGCTCCTCCTCCTGTTCCGGCGAGCTCCACGTTGATTGGCTGCCAGAATGAGGCGACCTCGCGGTACTTTCACGGCACAGCACGAGATTTGGAACCGTGATGAAAAGTCGTGAGGGAGTCGTGTAATTAGTCACCCCCTGCGGATCCTAGTCGTAGAATTGGACACCCTCTAGGACAGAAAAGGCAGCGCGATTCAGCAACTGCAGTCGTTCAATTTGACTTGCTCTCCAACTAGAAGTCGTGTCCTGTAGTCTGACAGAGGCTTAAGCTGTTTGTTCTGGGCTTCACCAGGACCTTGAGGGGCTGCCAAAGGCTATTACACCAGCCTGGTTCACTCCACCCAGAAATGAAGAGGCACTCCACTAATTGAGCTAACGAGCTGATAAAATCACAGAGCCTGAAGAAAGTTTCTCTTACTCAGGAGGATTCCTTTGAAATCCCTCATTAACTCCTTGATTTGGACAGTCCTCTGAGCACAGTCAGCCTTTAGATGTCACAGGGTGGGGAAGCCAATTGGATAAGCAGCAGCATGGGAACGTTGATGCGGCTATGTTTGATACACAGTAAGTCTCCAGAACACATTTACAATTCTGTGACAGTGACACAGCATCTCGGCTTGAAGTAAACTCACTTTTCGTGGGTTTCATTGTGTTTCTGATCCTGAATTGTACTGCGATTTAAATAGCCGTTCAGAAGTTCCATGGAGGTGAAGGTTTTGACTTTGAGGAGATCTTTAATACCACTGTACCACAGGGTCTGGCTCAGCTGACGAGTCTTTGCGTTGTGCTAGCTGGATGGTTAATGAACCACTAAAGGTGAGATGGATGTTAATGTTTATAATTGACTTCGAATTCATTACCTTTGAGGTGAAGTAGTATACTGAACATAGTTTCAAGAACACTGCTTGATTTGGGCACAGAATGACAAAGGTGTACCCATCCCTGTAGTTTCAGGGTTGCTTGATAATGTTTACTACCCGTGTGCCTGACTGGTGCGCAGTATTTCAAGGTACCGCAGGTCGTATATGGAACCTGCACTCTGCTGTGGGAGATGAAGCATCAGAAGAAGACTGTGCCCAGCGCGTGTCGTGTCGTGCCCTGGCTGGGGAGGGGGGGGGCGTGACTTTCTGCTTTTGTGTGCGAGTGTGATGAGGTCATTTGTAAGTGCGAGGAATGAAGTCATGCACAATTGTTTGTTTAGTTGAAGGGAAACAAGCCCCCTTTGTTCTCATTATTGTTGCAGCAGGCCCGGGGGAGGGGTTACAGCTGACTGGGCGCTGTTGTTTACTGACCGGGCCGGGTCGCGGCACTGACTGCGGCTGCCTTCTTAAGGAGGAGACCCTTCGACCCATCGGGCCCGTTTTGTACTTCACAGTGAATTGATCCAGCGATCTCATCCACTCTTTCTTGAAGGAAACCAACCGTATCGCCTTCGCCACCTTGTCCGGGTGGCTTGTTCCACGCTCCCACACCGCTTTGTGTAAAGAAGGGCCTCCTGCTCCTGGTTTCAGAAGCACTTCCATGTGGTTCCCGCTTGTGCCTCCAGCGCCCACTGTCCTGTCGTGGCCCCCGTGTGGAGCCGACATGGGCGATCGATCTCCGAGCACGGGCTCGGGGCCACTGCAGATCTGTAAAGGTGAGCGGGACACGACTGCTCTCCCACTCCCCCGTTTGCCGCCTGTGGTGATGGCTCAGCTGTGCACACGGTCTCCTGCAGAAATGCACGCTGGCCCCTGAGACCACACACAAGATTACAGACCCTCCTGTGCACAAGCACAAACACAAGCACTTCACAGGAGCTGTGTGTAGGCTGTGCTTGTGCGATTCAGCTGAATCTCCACATACAGTGTTGTGCTATTTTTCTTATGGTCGTAAAGTCACGAGGAAGAATGTATATAGCCTGTATCAACAGAGTATAGTCATAACGTGTCTTATTTTTACAAAAATTACCGTTTGTTCAAAAAAGAGGATTGGTCTTACTACAGATTTCACTAGATTTCTCGCGTAGGAACATAAGACGTTCCATGTTCCCGCAACTCTTTGTGCAAAAGAAGTGCCCCCTGTTCTCATTTCAGGATTTTTACAATTTTTCAGGTTTTAAGGTCCTGCTCAGACTGTTTCAACGGTCTGTAAATTTCAGCTTGTTGGGACGGCTAGAATTTCAAAACAATTTGAATCATTGTACCGTATCAATGATTTATTAGCCTTGCCAGATTATTATTGATCATTTCTACTCTAAACAATACTCTTCTGCTGTATTTTTCAGTTCTTACATCTACAACATGAAAAGTATTTAAGTTCTAAGCTAGAATGATAAAATCTCATTATTATCATATCATGTTAATTCAGATTTCAGTTGTTTCTTATTATTATTATTTACTGGATATTGCATATAAACAACTAAAATTGCATATATTGTACATGGACAAGCAAAATAGTCAATTTAGTTTTTTTAATCTTAGAATATACAGCACATATATGTGAATATGAAATATGAATATGAGATTTATAAGCAAATTCACTGACCTTCCTTTAAAGGGTGTCCTATTTTACCTCCAAAATGAGATTAGGTAAGATAAAAGACACATTGTAGAAGTGTTAAGGGCATGGTTTCATTTTTTAATTGAATAAGTCAATCAAAAACAGACAAGTCCTCATTTCCAAAACAACCTGGAGAGTCAGGATTGCAAAACGTGGATTAAAAATATCCCTTAGCTAAGCAATATTCTCATCGGGTGCAGTTCAGATGCTTAGTTGTAACTCGGATAAGAGCTTTTATTACTTTGGCCGAGACATCCTGTTCAGGCCCAAGGGGATTTACTTGCTTTTGTTATGTGAGCCCTGGGTTATCTGGCTGCACCTTATCATGTGTTTGAAGCTGCTCTCCAGGATAGCCCTGGACCTGCTGAGTCAGGAAGCAGTCTGGATTCTGTGCTCACTGGAGTAGTGTCCTGCCCCTCCACAGCGGAATGACAATGGAGTTCTTTTGTCTCCAAACCCAGGATCTTCAGGAATGCAGTCATGCGGTCATGGACCGCTGAGTACACTTCATTAAGGTCTGTCACTCTGAATGTTCCAATAAACAGCCTTTTTTGCACAAAGGGTTGTGGGAGTATGGAACAAGGTACCCAGTCACATTGTCCAATCTCATACTCTGGTTTCTGTCAAGAAACGGATAACATTACATCACTTTATTAGCCCTATACAATTTCTTGCATTAGGAATTCATCTTTTCGCATGCCCCAGCGTGCTCTCCATGAAACACTCAGACAGGGAGGGAAGCCTGGGGTCAGAGCACAGAGTCAGCCATTGTACAGCGCCCCTGGGGCAGTTGGGGTTAAGGGCCATGCTCAGGGGCCCAACGGAGTAGGTTTCCTCTGCCGGCTGCGAGATTTGAACAGGCAACCTTCAAGCTACAGGTGCAGATCCTTAGCCACAGAGCCACCACTCCATTTAATAAGCTGCTACCTACCAAACGGCCTCCTCTTGTCCGTTTTGTTTGTTTTGGTGAAAAGCATCAGCAGAATAACCTCTGTGATGGAGGGGAGAAGGAAACGGTTTGGCAGTGGTCATGGAGTGGGAAAGGCCTGATTTTTTTTTATCCTTCGGTACCAGAGTGATCCAGGAAAGGTTTATTGAACTGTGTCTCAGCTGAGTCCAGAGACACCCTTCAAGGTCATCCTGCTTGGCACCTTGGCGGTCTCTGGTTCGGTGACACAAGGGAGGCGTTTCAATGTCTTTCTGATGGTTCTCCGCGGTGGAGTGGACAGCGTGTAGACTACTGTTGAATGGTCCTGTGTGAGTGTCTTTGTAAGAGCCTGGGCTCTGTGTGCTAGAATTAATTTCATTTCAGGTGGGGGAAAAAATAAGTTAATTTGCTACAAGCTGGTCAAAGCCTTGAACTAACAGAAGGCTGTGGCTCTTAAGCATTGTTGACTTTTTAATGAGCCCCTTATCGGAGTTAGGAGAGCAGCCTGTGGAGGTGGATTAGTGTGTCTGGGAAGAATGTGGGTTTCAGTTAATACATAACTTTGCCGGTTAATCATAAGCAGAGCCTTCCGAGTACAATGCCTTCTTCAGCATGGGGAAAGGTGCTCCGTTTGAAATTGGCTTTCAGTCAGCCCGAGTGAGGCATCTGGGATGATGTCTTGGCCGCTGAAGTGACCTGCAGGATGTCAGGGATTTAAAGAATTTGCAGAAAGCTGTGGTGATGAATATTCAACCCCCTCCTGCACTGCAGGAGGTGCAAGAGTGAGGCGATCATTGTTTATTTCCAGCCGTGACCTTGGTTTATGTGGCAATCTGATAGCTCGTCTGAAGACGGGGAGAGGGTGATGACGGATTTGTAGAAGGACTGCCACAGGCCCCGAAGAAAAGGTCAATTTGGGGTTTTTACGGTGATGAGAAAGGGCGCCGGGTTTCACTCTCTGAGCAGCTGTGCGTTGGGTTTCAGGCAGCACGTGCTCGGACACTGTCAGGTTTGAAAGGAAAGCATAAATCGGGTGAAGACCTGACTGCGTGGAAGGAGCCTTCGATCCACGAACGGGGGCTGGCGGCAGTGACCGTGCCCTGCCAGAGCCAGCCAGCCTGTCCCAGTGTCCTCTGCCTCGGGGCTTGTGCGACAACGCCGGGCTTGTTCCGGGAGGTATCCGCAGGTGGGCAGGCGCTGGTAACGTGAGCCCGTGAGGGGGCGTGCTGGGCTGGGACGAGTGCAAGGCGTGTCCCTTTGTCTTGCCAGGAGAAGGCTCTGGGTGTGCTGTGAGGTGGAAGGCGGCGAGAAGTGTGCAGAGGTTTGGCTGAGCACTGCTGGTGAAGGGGTGTTCTGCGTCTTCAGCTTGTCTCGTATGGGTTCATGAATCCTACTCCGTTGGGCCCCTGAGCAAGGCCCTTGACCCCAGCTGCCCCAGGGGTGCTGTATAAATGGCTGACCCTGTGCTCTGACCCCCAGCTTCTCTCCCTGTCTGTGTGTCTCATGGAGAGCAAGCTGGGGTATGTGAAAAGACGAATTCCTAATACAAGAAATTATATATGGCCAATATAAGAGATAAGATCAGTTTCTTATAAACAGCTGGGATCAATGATACCTATCAAACAGGCTAGAATTGTCTCCCCTCTAACCTTTTTAAAGTTTTTACCTGGAAATGAAGTGGAAGTATGATTACTGTGCAAGTACTGTTTTCCAGAGAGATCAGGGCAAATTGTTTGGGAGTGGGGTGAGCAAATCTGCAAGGTATCCATTTCAGAGGCTGTTTGTCCTCAGAAGCTCAATTGTGTTTGAAACCATGTAGTAATGTTACAATCTTTTTGGCCTTGTGGGAAGACTGGCGTGCTGTACCTACTGCGCTGGTCTCGTGTTCTTTCCTTCTGATCTCTGGAACAATGAGGTCATTGTGTCAGCGGTGCAGAGATCCACACCCACAGACCACATGACTTCATTGCAGAAGAAACATGTAGCCCTGGAGGTTCTTGTGCTTTGCCCGCTCTGTTTCATACCAATGTTTTATCTCCCACAATGTGCAGCTATGAACAAAAAGATGTCATTTCAATACAAAAATAGCAAAGAGAACCTGTTACTTGATGAGTGACTCCTGCCTGAGGCTGGCGCCCAGACTGCTGCTGTCAGGCGATTTGGAAAGATTCCTCCCTGCGAGGTTGTCACCGATCCGGTCGAGCACAGTCTCCCATCGCTGTGATCCCAGAGGAGGGGGAGCTTACAGGCTGTGGTCTCAGCTGGGAGAGCTGAATGTCAGGAAAACAATGATGTCGTCATCTCCCGTGGAATTCTCACTAGGATCGTCCCCGGCTGCGGTTGGCTGGCGATGACACACTGTGGGCATTGCCACCTGTGTGTGTGTGTGGATTCCACTCTCTCACACACACACTGTCCCTCTCCCTCCATTCCAGAGGCAGTGTCTGCTGGCTCACCCTCTTACTCCTTCTCCCTGTCCCTCTGTCTCTCGGCTGTCGCTCCTGCGTCATCACAGCTGTCCCTGGTGTCTCAGGCAGGGTGCTCTGCTGGCCTTTCAGCTGTGACCCTGTTGGCCAGATTTTCTCTTAGGAGGGCCAGGTGCTCCCTGCTGGATAAGAGAATAATAATAACAATCATCTTGTGTGTTAGTGTTTAAGGTATCAGACACTCCAAATGCATGGCCTGATATTAGTGTATCAAGTACACTAACTGGTATCAAGCACAGTATTTTACTCTTTTCCTTCGTGGCTGCGTTGAGTACTCTTTGGCTTTGACAGTGCTGAGGGCAGGCACAGCTCTTCCTGGATCCACAGTGCCTGGGTGGTACTGGATGTGGAGATCAGAAGCTGAGGGTGTTGAAGGACTCATGAAATCAGAGGGCGATGCTTTTTCACAGCAAATCCAGGCTGTTAGTGCAGATCTCCATTTTTTGGATATTCTCAGTTTTAAGAATTGAATCTGTGTTTCAACCTGAACAGTAGATGACAATCCAGCACCTAAAGCTAATTTAGTCCAACGGCTGTGCGCTGCAAGAGCCGAGAGTGCTTGGACGGACCCCCCAGTCCCACCGACGCCGTATTGTCCTTTGTGGAACAGGGGACAGGCGAACCCTGTCCAGGATCATGGCACAGGGACAGGACGGGGGCCTCAGGATTCTTCTCCATGTTTTGGGTGATGTGCGGTTGTCTTTAAAGGGAATAAATGAAAAGATCCGCGCTTCTCTTTCGTAAGCGGCTGCAGACCACGGGGGTGCACGTGGCCGCGTAGGAGTGCCTCTGTAGAGAAACCAGTAACCGTCAAGGAGCCCCGAATTGCAGCACGTCTTCACACGGGCGCCTCGCAGGTCACACAGGCCTGGCGGCTGACCGCTCCTCCTCTGCCCAGGCCTCCCTCCCAGAATAGGCTTGTCAATCTCTCTAATTGAGAGCTTTTCTATCAGTTGTTTGTTTGCCCCCCTAGAGCAGTGCCCTTCACTCCCTGGTGACCAGGTCTTACAGGTAACTTAGCTCCTCAGGGAGAGGCTTTGAGTCGGAGACGATGTACGACTGTCAGTGCGCGAGGTGGCTGTTTTGTGAATTTATGGGAATTCCTCTGGACTTCTGCGCTGCGAGACGGAGCTTCTGTGTAAGAGCTGTCTGCCCCTTTCACCCTCTGTGCGTCTCTCCCCTGTAAGGATGCATAACGATGCAGCTGAAATGCACTGTGGTCTTGTACTGAGAGATGATTGTAGTGAGCAATTAATGAACATGACAACCCCCTAAGGGCTCTTATTTTTCACCCACATCTCCCCATGTGGTCCGTCTGGGCGAGAGTGGAGGACATCCACAGATTAGACACTTGGTGACCCTGGGTCTGGGTCCTGTCTCTGTCACCCCTTTCCCTCGGAACCAACAACGCTGCCTCTCCTCTGTGAGTCAGCCTTGGAATGCGCAACATCCGGAGAGCGCCTTTCATCTGGTGCGACCTCATCAGTGGGATGGAGCATGGCGCCCTCTGCTGGTGGGAACTGGTCATTACACCAGGGTTCGCTCCTCGAGAGATTTTCGCAGGTTGATTACTAGCACAAAATTAATTAATCGGTTAATTTTTTCACCCCCATCTTTTAAGAAGTGGATAAAGATAATCCTGGTTACATTCTATAAATAGCCTTTGCCACCTAGGTTCCTTGTATCTTTTTCCTTGTGAAAATGTTATTAGATGTAAAGCTATTGTCCAAAGTGACCTACAATTTGTACCAGTCTATACAGTTGGGCGCTTTACTGAAAGTCTGAGTGAAAGTATTCAAGCTTACAGCAGCAGTGTCTCCACCTGACATTTGAACCTTGGATGAGAACCAATAAACTAGACTAGCGAAGAAAAAACACCAGCATCTGTGTAAGACCCCCATATTGTCATCTATAAAGACAGCCTTACTGCCATCTCAGAAATATGTTTCCGAGAAATCAGACAAAGTATTATTTTATGGTAGTTCAGGTGGGTAGCTGCATCAGCATGCGTAGGCTGCAAAGGAACAAGTAATAGGTTTATTCCATGCTGAAAAAAAGAAGAAAGAGAACACAACGTTTCGGCCATGGAGCCTTCTTCAGGTGTCAGACACCTCCAGTTTTCTAAAGGAAGGTACCTAGAAATGGTGACTGAGAAACATCCATGTTTTCACCACTAATACTTCCCTATTTCTGTCAAATTGTATTGAAGGTGTTATTAAGTGAACGTGTGATGGCTTTTAAACGTTTTTCTGCTCTTGCAGGAGTCAATAATGCTATAGAATGAGGTGAACAAGATGTACCATTTGCAAAACAGGACTTTGTGTTGAACAGTCTGCACATTTCCAGTTCTATTTGTTGGCCCCAATGAATTGAAAACCTGTTTGTAAATAAAGCAGCATTTTTGACACATTTTGCAGATGATAAATCAGGAGCCTTCTTCCCTGGTTCTGGAGACCCCCCAGTCCAGTTAGTCTTATAGGTCACCCCTAAATCAGGGGTGATAGGGGTCACACCTGATTCTCCAGTTATGGACAGCCCGGGTCCAGCGTGTTTTACAGTTGACCTTTAGTCCGATCATTTTCTAAAGAGCTGAGCAGTCGAACTGGGATCAAGTCGACAGCTGTTGCTAATCTTTACATAACAGCTGGTGAAGGAGGTGATCTATAAGAAGCAGGTCTGTGCTCTCAGGGCTGGGGGTAGAGACCCTGGCTATAAATCACGTGACGGCTAATTGGTGTGTAAACCCTCTCCAATCCATCATGTATGAATTCTACCAATAAACCAAGGCTGAGGGTTTATAGCGCTACTAATTAAACAGTTTCAAAGGCGTTATGCTCTCACCTTGTCTCTGTGGTTCGTTGGATGTGCAAAAAGCGACATGCTGTGTTACACCCCAGTAGAAGCTAAATACACAGCAGCCTTCATTTGTCTGGGTCGATCAAAAGGAAACTGTGGCTGTAGCTGAAGCCACTCTGCTCTCAGGTGAGGGCTACCAATCCTGGAAGTTGTGATTGAGAGCAGTAATTGTTCAGAGGGAAGGAAGCTGTGAGTTATCCATGACAATGACCAGATGGCATCTCTGAATAGTGAAGTGGTTAGATGGGGAAAAATCATGAGCTGATCAATTCAGGCTGTGTCCAGCAGAGGGCGGTAAAGGCTCATCGCTTCTTAAGAGTTGGTGTTCTCGGGCCATTTGCTGGGGAGCCCAGTCTGAAGATTTTCACATCAGCACTTTTCTAGTTGTTTAAGATTCTTGCACTGTTGTTGGGGAAAAGGTCAAAACGTTAGATTTACCAAAATGAAGAGTGAAACATGAACCAGAGGATAGAAGTGGAAAATATGAGAGAGAGCATTAAAAACAGAACAGGGGGCATGTCTTTACCTAACAGATTGTGGTAGTATGGGGGGAAAAAAACTACCAGTTGTGTTGCTTAAAGCTGATAATATGGCTTATTCAAGAAACAGCTCAAAAAGATCCCTGGATCAGTTAGCTACCACCTAATGGGCTAGATGGACCAACTGGCTTCCTGTTCTTTGTCAATATAATGTTGATTTCAAATGACAAACGTTTTGTATGAGGTAATTCTAAGAGTGTTGTACTTAAGTAAACTAAAATCTACTTCAAGAGTCAAAAGCAATAAAAAAGGGTCTAAGCATGACATTTACTCAGTTGAGGGTTTAATTAAGTAGCAGTTCATCCGGAATGAAAGTCAGCAGACAGAGGTCAGAAGGACTAAGATGCTCTTGTCTAGAAGCAGCTTTGAGCTCCTGTGCTTTTCAGAAATGCCTTTGCATGCAGACAAATTCAGCTGCTGGCCTTGATTTCTAAACTTATAATATTTTGGGTCACTGGAGTTAAGCCCTCATAATCCTGACTGGACTGTATGAGAGACAAAGATGTGGTTTAAATAGCTTCCTGCTTCTACAGCCTTTCTGTCTTAGTGAACAGATTAATTTCCTGCCGAGTACAATCAGTCTCTTCTTCTCTGGGCGGCACCCTAGCACAGTGGTCATCACTGCCTGCAATACTGGGGCCCTGGGTTTCATCCTAGACCTTGTGTGCTTTCTGTGTGGAGTGCGTATGTTCTCCCTGTCTTTGTGTAGATTTCTTTGAGGTGCTCTGGTTTTCCCCCACAGCCCAGAGACAGTTTGTGTGTTTGCCCGCCCTGGGTGAGGTGAACTAGTGTCCGGTCCAGGGGGTTCCCTGATTTCTACCTGCTGCTTGCTGGGATAGGCTCTGGCTCCCCCTGACCCTGCATTGCATAGCGCAGTTGGAAAATGGATGGATGAGTTGAAGCTATCTTCTTATGTTTCTGTCTGTGCAAACCATGTTTCTGTGAGTACCGATGTGCCTCCATAGTGCCCCTATAATCCTGCCTCATTGTCCACATGGTGAAGATGTGCTCTGTGGTTCTTTCTTGTGCTCTCAGACTTCCTTCCCAAAGTGTCGCAATATTCCTAAAGAACTGGAGCAAAAGCAAAAGGAAGTAAAAGACCCGAGTCTGTCCATGAGGTGGCGGTTGATTCTCCGAGTGACCCGGTTTCTCGAGAGGCTTATATATGCAAAACCTTACGGTTTAACTGTGCTTGTTCACATGCATGGCTGTGTAGGATCCCCTTCTGAAAAAGGCTTGCCGGTTGTGCTCGTTCATGGCCAGTCATGTGGCTTGTCTTAACTGTGGCTTCACCTACTGGCCGCTTGTAAACAGCGACAACCTGCTTTTATGAGACTTCGCTGATTCAGAAACTTTGTCCTCACGCACCCTTGCGATGTTATTATTGAGCTTCTCAGCATGGCCTGGATCATGGATCATATAATGTTCAGTAACATTGTTAAAAGTTGATTATTTCTGTGTAACAGCATGTCCTGTCGGTGCTGTAAAAAATGAAGCTTCACCGAGGTACAGTTTCAGTGAGAATAATGTGGCAACTCAATCCCTGAGGCTACTTTGAAATTCAGAGGAAGGCATTAGAGAAGTGAGTGTGCAGCTTGTAACGCCCAGTGATCCAAAACACCCCCCGCTGTCGTGAGAACACGACTGGGGCGGCTATCTGTGCCACCTGCCCTGAAGGGCATTTATCTCAGCAGCTCTGGGATAATTCAACCCTGCTCTGTCCACAGCCAGGCGCTCTGTCATTGAGCTTCCTTCCTCCTTGCACTAACCTCAGCATCTCGCCTGAGTCGGCCGATCCCATGCTCAATACCGAATCATGGGGCAGAGCAGTGGCTCTGTGGCTCAGGATCTGCGCCTGTGGCTGGAAGGTTGCCGGTTCGTATCCAGCGACCGGCAGAGAAATCTTACTCTGTTGGGCCCCTGAGCAAGGCCCTTCACCCCAGCTGCTCCAGGGGCGCCGTATAAATGGCTGACCCTGCGCTCTGACCCCCAGCTTCTCTCTCGTGTCTGCGTGTCTCGTGGAGAGCCAGTTGGGATATGCGAAAAAAGACAAATTCCTGATGCAAGAAATTGTATACGGCCAATAAAGTGATCTTGATCTTAAATCTGATGGCCAGTCGGATCCTCATTCATCCCCTCGTTGCTGCTCATCCTTAACAACCAACTCCCCTGTTCTGTCCGCCCGCTCGGCGCACCCTCTTTTCTGCCAGTCAGCCCGGACCACCTCTCGCTCTTGCCCCCCAGCCTCTCGAAGTGACGCCACGTTCCCCAGGTCAGCACTGCGCTGTAACGCGGGTCTCCCAGGAGAGGTTTTGTTTCCCTTCCATTTTCATGGGAAGGCACGATGGTGACATCTGCAGTGCAGGGACGCTGGCGCTGCAGTGACGTGGCGTCACCGGGGCTGCAGTAGTTCAGGTGGGGAGCTGCGTCAGCAGGTGTAGATTGCAAAGGAACAGGTAATAGGTTTATTCCATGCTGAAAAGAGAAGAGAGAACACGCAACGTTTCGGCTCAGTGACCGACTTATTTTCATGTGATCTTCTCCATTCTCGTCCGGGTTTCGACTTCACACCTTTCTTCACCCCTCCCCACTTTGCACTTCCTGAGTGGCCTCTCTGCCCCTCCTGCTCCCTCCTCTCTCCCATCCTTTGTTCTTCTGTTCTATTTAATCTCTGCTGTCTGCCCTGTCTTCCTCACACCTGAAGAAGGCTTCCAAGCCCCTGTGTTCACCTGCCACACGGGACAGACATGAGAGATTGTCGGGCTGGCTCCACCTCACAGGCCGAATGTCCGACGCCTCTGATCTAAACAGACTTTTAATTCCACTTTTGCTTATGTACAGTCAAAATTAAGAGCCATGGACAGCTCTTTCATCCTTATTAGGGCTCATCGGCACAGCATGGCTAACTTTGACCAGGGAAACGGGTCTGGTGTAAATATGCATTGTTCACACGTTCCTATAACCCATTGTGACATCTTGCTCTCGAAAATGTGTTTTTTCTTGTTTTCTTCACCTTGCAAGGCGGTTCTTGTCAGTTCTTAATACAGTGTGTGAAGGAGATCTTTCACACACAACGCCTCACTGGCTGCTTCTCTCTGCCCGAGCCCTGCAGTTTGCCATAGCCTCATCCGCTCGCAATTTTTAGAATTAATAACAAATGTTAAGAGCTCTGTATATCTGTATGAGTTTGCGTTCGTGGCAGTAATTGCAGGAGCGTAGTCTGAAGTGTCGCTTGTGGAGTTCGACTCCATGGGCAGTCTGCTTCCTTTAGGCCCGCTGATGAAAGCCGTTTTGAAGCAGCTTGTGAACGAAGCAGCCTGCTGAGTGGACAAGGATAGGCTGTGCTCTTTACGACGCTTAAAACCAAAGACCACCTGGGACCCCTGAAACAAGACACTGCTTTTACCCTTGGAGACCAGAGGCAAGGTCGAGGTGGAAGTCCTTGTTCCGTCTTGTGGAATTGGAAAAACACGCAGGGGGTTGGGTTCGAAAGACGAAGGCTATCCATGATGAAGCCCTTGGGTTCAGGCATCTATAGGACTCGTTATCAAGGCAGCGCAGGGGATGAAGACCTGCGACGCTGGCAGTCCTGCGCTGCAGGTGAGCCGCTTTGAAGGGACGCCGTTCGGATGCGTCGGAATATTCCTGCGTCGGCGCATCAGCACGTGAAAGAGCACACCCGACAACATAGAGAAGAATCTGTCTGAGCTGGAGGCTGTGGAAAGCCGTTCAGGAGCAATCGTCTCCCCGTGTCTCAGTCTGAGCAGCAGGAAGAGCCGTACGCAGTCCAAGACAGCACTGGCACGCTCACAGGTCCGGCTGGCGTCGCAGATGGGCCGCAAGGAGGATCTGCAGTTGATTTGTGCCATTTCAACATGATTTTCTGACTCCGCGTTCTGCGTTCCGGCGCGTTTCCTGTCCCAGACGTTCTGGTCTCGCAGCTTTGCTCGTTTTCTCCTCACCTGCTTGCATGACACGGTGGAGCAGCTGGAGAGATTATCCGTGGGCGACGCGTGTAGAGTGAGCATCTCTGAGGTTTAATGTGCGAGTCCGTCTCGCATTTCAAATCGGGCTGCCTTCCAGCTGTTGTGCACGAGTCTCTGTGCTTTGAATGTTTAGCGCTGGGCTGTGTGGTTGCCTTCCGGCTTGCCTCTAAAACGTGTCTGTTCAGATCTGGCCACAGCAGAGCTCATGAAACTTTAAATGGAATAATCCTCGCAAGAGATTGTTTTACAGCGTGTTGATTAATCAATACAAGAAAAAAAGAGAGGAAGTGATTCACCTGGCCTGAGGGTGACACCATTTGTTACGTAAATCTTTTCGTTCATTCTGGATGGGAGACCTCCTGGGAAAAACTAAGGTTGCTGCTGGAAGAGGTGTTAGTGGGGCCAGCAGGGGGCGCTCACCCTGTGGTCTGTGTGGGTCCTAATGCCCCAGTATAGTGACGGGGACACTATACTGTAAACAGGTGCCGTCCTTCAGGATGAGACGTAAAACCGAGGTCCTGACTCTCTGTGGTCATTAAAAATCCCAGGGCGCTTCTCGAAAAGAGTAGGGGTGTAACCCCGGCGTCCTGGCCAAACTTCCCATTGGCCCTTACCAATCATGGCCTTCTAATAATCCCCATGTCTATGAATTGGCTACATTACTCTGCTCTCCTCCCCACTGAGAGCTGGTGTGTGGTGAGCGTTCTGGCGCACTATGGCTGCCGTCGCATCATCCAGGTGGGGCTGCACATTGGTGGTGGTGGAGGGGAGACCCCATTACCTGTTAAGCGCTTTGAGTGGAGTGTCCAGAAAAGCGCTATATAAGTGTGAGGAATTATTATTATTATTATTATTATTCTCAGTTCAAAGCGTTTAACCGAAATAGTGATGCAGTCCTAATTATGCAACTCTTTGTTAAATAATGACCATTGTTTGGTAACTAATGGCAGATATAATCACATGAAACTTTACAATTTGGTCATTTTTCATTGCTCTCTGGAAATAAAATCATTTAAGGTTCTGTTCTGCCAAGCTAAAGATGAGAACTGAATCTTTTTTTTTTTGTCTTGCACTACAAAACCAGTCAGCCTCAGGAACAGCTATGAAACTTGTGCCCAGAGGACACAAATACGGAGCTGTATGGAAATGCATTTTAAAGTGATACCAGGGGGCTCTTCTTTACACGGAGCATTGTGGGAGTTGGGAGCAGGCTGCCCAGCCATGGTGTCAAAGTTGATACCAATATTTGTTCCGCATTTGTCTTCTTAACCAATTTCCAAGCAAATAGGTGTCATGGCAATAAAGTATTGAACTATGCAGGTCGTCTGTCTCTCCTGTGTGTCTACTTGTGCTTATTTCACAACTATTTAACCTGCTCAATTTGGACAATTGACCGTATATTTTACTTTATATATATATATTCTTTCTCGTCCTACATGTCTGTTATTTGTGAATAGGTTCATGTTGTGTTAAATGTATTGTGTAATGTGTTATGTCTTTATCTGCCTGAGAATCAAATTTCCCATCTGGAAAAAAAGTAGATGCTTTCCTGCTTTTTTCCACCTCACAAAACACACGTGGAGAAACAAGACAGAAGGTTTCAAGTTAGTATTTTTCTTTCTAGTGATTTAAAGTTGTTCTCTTTTAATGTAGTACAGTATCCAGAATGTTATTGTGTACATTGAGTTTCAGGGGACTGTTGGAATTTTTGGAAGCGGTGAAGGCTTTTCCCGGTGTGCCATTCCGCCTTTTCTTAATCACCCTTCCTCTTAAAAAAAAGTTTCGCTGCGTGGAGAAT
This sequence comes from Lepisosteus oculatus, assembly GCF_040954835.1. NCBI lineage: Eukaryota > Metazoa > Chordata > Actinopteri > Semionotiformes > Lepisosteidae > Lepisosteus > Lepisosteus oculatus. Next base: position 69,759,038 of record NC_090698.1, on the reverse strand, counting down.
GGATGACTGCGGAGGACTAGAGAAATAATTTTAAAGGGGGAAACTAGAGGTGGACCCCTGAGAGCTGACTTTGGAAACTCGTAACCTCGTCCGCCCCCCGTGTGAGAGAGTCTGTCCTCGTAGCCCGGCTTTCTCTGCGGGTCTTTTGTGTGTAACTGGCTTAGCGCGCGTGTGACCCGATAAGGCCGGTGTGTGTGTGTGTTAGAGGAAAACGTGTGTGAGCAGGGTGTTTCTGATGTGTGGAAGCCGGAGGAATGTTTTGAGGGGCCAGATTGAATTTAATGGCCCTGTGACGAGCCGCTGTGCGCTGTTTGGTTTGGAAGGAGCGCGGCTTCCTGTGAGCGTCTCTGGCGAGTTGGCGGCTCCTGCTGTGCTTTCGTGCTCGGTGCGAGAGAGACGGAGAGGCACAGCAGCTCGCCTCCCGTCCAGAAACTCACAACACCCACGTATTTCCCATTCTGGAGAACCAGGAGCGTGGAGTGAATAGAGGAAGGTGTGAATAAAAATCAATATTGAACTAAAACAAACTCGTCCCAGACTGCCTTCCCAGTGAAAGTGAAGGATTTACGGCTGACGCGGAAAATTGCAGGACACCCAGTGTTAAAACCTACGAGGTACATGCAGGGTGGAAGGAAGGAATGAGGCGTCCTGGCAGAAACTGGAGTTGGAGACAAACGGCTTTTGGACGGAGCCTGCCGGCGCTCCGGAGCCGCTCAGAGGAAGCGTGATAAATAATGTCTGGGGTGAAATGTGGGAGTCGCAGAAGGAGTAACGCCTAACTTCACCCAGCAGTGCTGTGCTCGCAGAGAAAACGACCAGAGCTGGATTTCATCCTGTCCTATCGCCGTGTTCTGGAATCAAGACCTAGCCGACCTGTCTTTTTCTTCCACCGGTTTTTCACAGGAGACCTTCACTGCAACAGAACTCGAGTGCCGCTGCTCACCCAGTAACGCAGTTAAATGTTATCTGACCGCGGTCGAATCGTTTTTGGAAATCGTAAATCCCGATTTTCGCAGACTCGCCGGCAAACCGTGAGAAACAGACCTTAATTCGTAACGGTATTCCTCGTACAATCGAAATCCAGCGCTACTCGCTTCGTCGGGGGGTGCCATTGCGATTCATTTAACTTCTGCCCGGTGTCTGTGCGCCCTGCCGCGTGGTAACGTGTCTGATGGATGAACCCCCGCACAAGCGCCGAGCGTTAACAATTCTCTAAATTATTCAGGCAGCCTTCAGGACTGATACTCATGCGAGCAGTCAGGGGTCGGGCAGCACATAAAACCGCGTCTCGACACCGACACAAGGGCCGACTCGTGACCCCCGCCAAGCGCGGGCACTGGGTCTGAGCGAAACAGATGCTCGGTGCGCGGCTCTCGCAAGGCGCTACTTCGGGTCCTAAGGAGGTTTTCCAAAATTTAAAACTACGGCAGGTAAAATATATGTACCCTTTAGTTGATTTCGTTTAATTTTGCCATCAAGCTAAACTGATTTGGCTTTGGGTTATGACATGAAGCTTTATAACGAGCTGGCTGCCCGCTGTCAGTGTTGTAAGGCACGTGAATTCATTCAGTATGTAATATTTTATAATGTTATACTACAGTATGAGTCAACGTCCAAGATTTTGGCTAGTTTTGCTGTCAGTCTCCCTTGGTATTAGAACAAGTAAATACTTTATCAGAGGAAAATAAGTAGACCTTTGTAAGAATTTAAAACCCTGGTTTTCCGATGCTTAAAATGAAAGGCTTCTCCAAAGAAAGAAGACACTAAAGGAAATAACAACTCAAATGCTTAATGCCCAGGCTTCTTAAATGGGATTTAATTTCTTTTAAGCCCTCTTTCAGCGGCACTCTGCGAGCCTTAGTCGTTAATTTGAGGCTAAACTGGTTCCAGCGTTAGTCGTGAGACGTGACCGCCTCTCAGTCCGGACAGATGAGCTCTTTGTTTTGGGGAGGGTGCATGTTAGATCTGGCAGCTGGAGTTCAAGAACTTTTTTTTTTTTAGTGCAGCTCGTTCGGTACAAAACATATCCTCGTTTTTAAGAAACAGCTTCCAACAGATATACATATGATCTTCATGCGTAGTGTGTCTTGTAGCATCCAGCCTGGGTTTTCAAGTGTACGCCGTTCAGAACTGCGGCCATCTGAACTGTTGTGATCCTGGATGCGCTTATTTTAAGCCTAACACCTACCTTCCATTTATTTTATAATTGCAGGGTCGGGTTACAGTACCGCGACTGTGTTTCTTTCGCGTCGCCCTGAGCTGATCAGACCGGGATAATTCGCCGTCTGACTGCGTTTGGAAGGTTTAACTCGGTTTTTATTCTCGGTCTCTGTTTTCAAACATTACGCCTCCCCCAGGGACGGTAATGCCCCTGCGGACTGGTGTATATTTAAAAAGCGTGTGACCTGTACGCCGCTCTTATTTTTTTTTACTTATTTATGAAGACCCTCACTCCCCATCGCGACGCGCACGAAACTGGCCCGGTTCAGCGGGGCTGCTGTGCGCTCCAGCGGAGGCGATGCCCTATTGTGGCGAGGTCCTGACAAGGCGGGACAGACGGCAGTCACATCGGGACCACCTGATACAAAGACCAGTAATAAATTAAAAAAGACCTTTCATTCCCCTCAATGACTGGGGAGGGAGAGGAGTGTGGGCGCGCCTGCTGAGTAGCTCATTGTTCTCGGGGAAATAAAAAAAAAAGAGGCAGGACTGTGGTTTGGAATCGTCGTTATTGATATTTGCAAGAGCAAGCACTTTATGGACGTTCACCAGCGAGGAAAGTTTCGGCTCATCTCTCCAGTGGGTCTCTGTCGTGCGGGGTGAAGTTCATTTACGCACCGAGAAGTCCGCTCCCTTCGGGTGAAGGGGTTCAAATTGGAGCGAAGTTCAGTCCAGGCTTGAGGTGTCGCTTTGTTTATCACACGCCAAATATCGGATTTGTTTTATTACCAATTGTGTGTTTCTTTGTTTGTTTAAACGACGCCCATGTTGGATTTCGAGGGCGACCTGCGCGGACGGAACCGAGCCGGGCCCATTACGATGGCACTTTATTGTGGAGTCGGCCACAGAGTCACGCCGATGACCTTTAATACCAAAAGTTGCAGTAAACTAAACATTTAAAAAAAAACCATATACTCACACACAAGTTTCCACTGGGTGGAGAGAAAAAAAAAACGACTTGCGTTTTTTTACGGAAAGTAGCGAGGCCGTGGAGTTGCGTCTTCGAGTGACCCGTGGATTTTCCCCTCGAGGAATGCACGCGGAGAGATTAACGGAAATGGAGGAGAAACTGCGAATCCTCGAGGATCTGAACATGATCTACATCCGACAGATCGCCCTGAGCTTGCAGGTAACACGTCGCGTTAAACATCACCTCTTTCCCACCTTAATGAGTCAGTTCGCTGGATAGGGTGGGGCGTTCAATTATGAGAAATTAGCGCATTGTGGGAAATGGACTTTCAAGAATTTGGAAAAAGATAAGAAAATGAAACCCAGTAGGCAGTGTAGGAATTCTGGGTCAGAATGCCGTTCCTGTGGTGGGGATTGTGTTGGGGGCACTATTGATTCAAAGAACCAGCTCTCTTGCCTACAGCCCATTTCTCCACGGTATCCGAGTTACTTTTGAGCTGCTGATGCAGTTCGCTGTCGTCTTGGTAAAACGGAGCCACAGCAGAGAGCCCGGTGATGCACTTCAAGGTGTCGGTTTTAAATCCGTTGACTTCCCTCCTCACGCTCCTCGAGGCTTTGAGCCAGCGAGTACGCTTGGAGGAGACGATGATAGCGTGTGTCCGACGGACAGAGAACTTCATTACGAAGAGCTTTCCCTCAGATTTACAGGAAACTAAGGTGTGTTAGTCGGGGCAGAGAAATGTGTAGGCCTTGTTTCGGGAAGAAGTGAAGAGTTTTCCTGGGATTGGTCCCACTTGGAGTCCCTGCTGCTTTAGTGTACTTAGTGATTTAACAGCTGCACCCAGACAAGATGGAAGGGAATGGTAACGCATTGAGGAGAAGTTCAGAGCAGCCACATCTCGGCAAGGAGGATTAGGCAGAGTAACAAAAAAAGAACTGGTTAGCGTAAAGGCAGGCACAGTTTGGATTTCAAAGGATTTAAAAAAATGTTGTTGTTTTTCTTCTTCCAACCTCTCCTGGTGCTCTGCTCCACAGCTGAAGGGCGCAGTGGTCGTTTCCTGCAGAATGATACCGGGCACATGAGGCTCGTGCTCCCCACTCCTGCTGTCTGTTTCCCTCTACGCGTCCGTGCTTGTATCTCCCCCTCTGTTTTGAAGAGACCCTGACCTGCACTGGTGTAGTGTTTCCTGACACTGGGAGTCAGGTGGAGAGTCAGACAGCTATGTGTGCCAGTTCTTCTACACACCTGCTGCTCTGAGACTGTCCCACCTCGAGCAGCTCCTAGTGTGCCTTCCTGTCCTGTTTGCAGAACGCGGTGTGAGCAAGAGATTGCTTGTACTGCATCTGGTCTGCTGTCCATAAGCCCACACTCTCCCCAAGCCACATAACTGCTCGTCTGCAGAGTGGCTCAGCTGTCTGTCCTGCACAGAGCCCTCAGGGTCCACGAGCGATAAAGGCTACTGCATATTCAGTGTGCCGAAATGACCGTCTGGTTCAGGTTAGCAGTATGTCGCCTGTACGTATGAGCATTGCCTTTGACAGTCCTCAGCTCATGCTGGACATGTGACAGGAAACCAGCTGGACTGATACGAATGCAAAAATCTTTTCAGCTGCAGATATGGGATCATAGATGTGCACAGGAAATTCAGAAATTTTTGCTTGGGGTGAGATAGTGGCCGTGGATTTAGGACTCCTGCTTTCAACCACCCAACAAACTCTCATCTAAGCTGTCAATAAACTAAGCCAAGCGATCCCCTGGGCTAGCGCCCAGCCAAAACAGTAACTCATTGTATCCCATGACGCAGCACAGCCCACAGTGTCTCCAGAGGAATTTTGGACCATAGAGAGCTGGCTTTTCTCACCCGGAAGCACAGCTTCAAGACTGGGGCGTTGTCAGGCATTTGCAGATGCAGTGCTCTTTGAGCTTGAATGCACGCCATCTTCTGCAGCTCCAGCGCCTGTAGACCAGCCCAAGGCTCCATACACTCTGCTGTGTCTCATCTGCTGTTTAAGTTCTGTTCCATTTGTGTTACGTGAGGATTGCACTCAGCCCAGGACTGTACACACCAAAGCAAGCAGGAGTACTCAAGAACAGCAGATGCTGTCTGGTGCCAAAGTCTCTCAGAAGTGTTTGATACAGGCATCCACGTTTTGTAGTTTTTGGATAGTAACAGGGAAATGGATAATATTACAAGCTGCAGGCATTATCCCACAATATCCCACCTACATCAACTTCAGCGACGGACTCCCTCCAGACTGTTCCCCACCAAGTGCAGGTTTTCACCAAGCCGATAATTGGCAGTAGGTAATTGATCTCTGGAAAGACGCGTCCCCTGTTGCTGGTTTTACAGTACATGCCCTTCCATGAGGTTTCCACTCCTTTGGAAGAAATCTGCTGAGTTGACTTTCTTTGCCTTTGAGAGTTTTACTGCCTGGATCGGGTCTCCTCACAGTATGCTCTGTTCAGACCGATAAAGCCCGTCAGTGCAGGACATTCTTTTCAGCCCCAGAATGTATCTGGGTGCTATTTTCTGGGCTGATTCCAGAGTATGAGTATCTTTTCTATAATGTGGTGACCAAAATTGTTTGTACACAATATTCTAGATTTCCAGGACTATTAGAATAGCACTTACTAGTGCATTATTTGAATTTTAACATGACATCCTTTGATTTAATTTCTGTTCCTTTACGTATGGATCCCAGCACTGTGTTTGATATTTTGGGATTGCTTCCCCACATTGTGTCACCATGAACACCTGTCTTTTTCATGACTAGCTTCTTCTAGCTCAGCGTTTCCTAAATAATTATTATATATTCTGAGCAAGAAAGCACTCATTAACTGTGTTGACAGAGCTGAAGTCTCCCATAAATACTCCTCCTTTTGCACATCAATTATTTTTCATTAAACGTGGTGAATTATAATCACCATCTGCATTTGGTGATCCATAGCTTACTCCGAGCACTCTGGCTTTGCATGGTTCTCAATGAGTCTGACTGCATGCAGTAGATTCAGAGGCTCAAGTTCCTGAACCTGAATTCTGTTTGATATCCAGTATATTGCTTCACCTTCCTGTTTCTCTGGAACAGAGTGGATCCAGTAATGTTCCACTCCAACACCGAACATCCAGACTCATACAGATAGACCCCCAGGATCCGAATTGACCCCGGAGCCCCAGTGCTGTGAGGCGGCTATGCTAACTGCACCAAAACGCTGTTTGTTTCTGGTAACTCCTAGCATTTACGTATAGTCTTGTTTTCCCCTGCAGTTCTCCCTAGTCTTTTTTCCCTTTGTAGATTCTTGTTTGGTTTTATTTGGTTTCTCCCAGCTTCTTTCCTAGTTGAAGTGTTTGGGGCTCTTCAGTGTGGGTTCTTGAGCCCTTGTCATTTCTGTCAGCCCCGCAGTTTCCAGTGGGGCAGATCGCAGCGCCCCCTGGCTGCTCCCCGCTGGACCGCCCTGACGGCGGCCTCAGGGCGTGACTCCTCTGCCCAACCGCGAGAGTGTCGCCCCGGTGTGGCTGGGCCATTAGGGAAGCCGTGCACGTGGCTGTCAACGCTGACGGATCGCAGTAACAGGAGGCCACACATGGCCCTGTGGGAGCTGTGGCGTCCCACTGTACTGTGCCTGCTCAACATCCCTTTCGCTTACTGTAATAGGTTTAATTAAACTAGTGCTAATCGGCGGTGTTTTCCAGTAATTCACTTCAACGAGTCTAATCAGGACGCTCACACTTAGCTGCCGTCTCTTTCACAGTAGTGAGACTGATTAGCCTAAGAGCTCGTCCGCTCTTTCACTTTGAGGAGACTTATTACCTTGTCATTAGCATCCTATTAATCTCTGATTAAGCCTCACTGGCCTATAATAAGCAGCTCCCCTCTTCATTGCAGGGAACGTTTTGCCTGTTTCCTTTTCAGTAGCTCCAGGAAGGAGGTGTACTCGAGCTCAGTGTGAAATTCCTCGATGTCCGAGACCTCTTTCGGTCCTGATATGTGCATTGTCAAAGCCAGCGAGGATCTCTATCCCTCTTTGTAGTTTTCTGGGAACAGGGGGGCCTTAGAGAGTTCAGTCACTGTATGTTCAAATTAGCTGCTTTGAGTACAAAATATCCCGATGAACTTAACGCACACAACGCAGAAGCCTCAAACACCGCAGTGCGGAGTTGCTTGGCCTCGTGTGTCATTCATGTGCTCATGCCCCAGACTTGATTCTCAAGCCATGAATGAAGTTATTTTTTAAAAAGCTTTTCTCTGGTTTACATGACCACATGTAATGAGGGAGGCATTCACCCTGTTCGCTGTTAATAATAATTTAGGATGCTGTCCATAGACTTGTATGGAAGATCAGAGGCAGATATGAACTCGCCAACCTAATGTACTTAAAATTCCCAGTGACGTGATAAATTTGTTTTGCAAACGGCCTAAATCCAAACATGACGGCACATCATTAGCCTGTCGGAGGACCTGAAGGTGAGTCCCCTGGTGTTAATGCAGCTGTTTGCAAGTGGTAAATAAAGCTCTGAGTGACGAACAAGTCCAGCCGAACTCTGACCCCTGCCTGCCCTGCTGAGCTGCAGCTGTAGGTGACATAGATGTTCAGCTGTCGTACAAGCCATCGGTATCCATCAGGAATTTCAGCTGACTCATAGCTGCGCCCTGACCTAACTCTTTAAATACTGCAGCGAGGGGGAGTGGTTGTGCACAGGACTTTGGTGTCCGATGGGAAGAGGATTGCTCTGGCGTAGCCTGGCACGAAGAGCTTCATGCAGTGACGTCAGGCCTTCAGCCTTGTAGGAGAGATTCTCGCGCGCAGTTCAGCGATCCACACAGACGCTGCTACCCGCCAGCAGCCATATCACCCTGAGGCTCACAGCTGGCAGCCCACTGAAGCTCAGCAGGTGTGAGCCTGGTCAGTCCCTGGATGGGAGACCTCTGGGAAAAACTAGGGTTGCTGCTGGAAGAGGTGTTAGTGGTGTCAGTAGGGGGCGCTCACACTGCAGGGTGTGTAGGTCCTAATGCCCCAGTATATGATATACCAATCATGGCCTCCTAATAATCCCCATCTCTGAACTGGCTTCATCACTCTGCTCTCCTCCCCACTGAGAGCTGGTGTGTGGGGAGAGGACTGGCGCACTCTGGCTGCTGTCGCATCATCCAGGTGGGGCTGCACACTGGTGGTGGTGGTGGTGAAGGGGATCCCCATGACCTGTAAAGCGCTTTGAGTGGAGTGTCCAGAAAAGCGATATATAAGTGTAAGCAAATGTTATTGCCTGCTTGGGGCTTATCTGCAAGCTGGAGCTCTTCCCTGGTGCTGCTGCAGTCCCACAGAACCGAGCTGATGGCCGTGTATGAGGAAAGGCTTACAAGCCGAGTGGTGGGGATTGATGACAGCTGCTTGTCTAGCTCTCCCGGTGAGGCCTGACCACCTGGCTCTTGTGAAACACCCGCTTTTGAAAAAGCTGTTGAGCCTTGACAGTCACCTGCCTGGTTGTGTACTGTTTTTAGGACATGAAGTCTCTGCACGTGGGTGTTGGCTAGCTCTTCTGTGAGTCTTGTCACGTTTTTCGTCAGTCCAGAAGTGCTCCGTCAGCCGTGCGAAGGAAGGAGCTGGGGATATCTCTGCAGTTGTCGTCGTCGTCGTCGTCGTCGTCGTGGCTGCTGAATGGAAGTAAGACCATGGAGTGGGTTTAGACCAGGGATCTCCGAAACCGAAATCATCCTGAAACCAGGATCGCACCTTCCCCCTTCTCTCAGCCACAGACTCATCTCCTCCTAGTCCTCTCGATTCATTAGCAGGTTTTGACTTCTCCCTGAGTGTCGATACTCCTGCTCCCTGTCTTTTGTTCCCCCATGCTTCACTATCTGCTGACGTCCCCCTCTCCCTCACGCCTGAAGAAGGCTCCACAGCCGGAACGTTCCCTTCTTTTCCTTCCAGCACGGAATAAACCCGTTCCTGTGTATATACAGTATGTAGGCTGTATATGTATTTATATACTGTATGTATGTAGCCCTGATTTCGGGCTCGTGTGGAGGGGAGGAGGCACTGCAGGCTTGAGAAAGGGGGCTTTTTGTCCATGCAGCGTCGCTGCCCCCGTCTCCCCCAGCCTGGAGGAGCTGGGCTGAATGGCCACTCTGTGTCCGGAGCCGGGGTGGGCCGCCAGTGAAATGCCTCGGCTTCCAGCAGTTTCCTTTGGAAAAACACCAGCGAGGAGGGGCGACCTCAGCGCGTCTCCCTGTCTTAGGGGGGACAGACTCCCCTCTTCTCAATGGCTGGCAAGCTCAGCGCGGGGAAGGCCAGCTGGCCTGGTGGAGGCAAGTGGGACATCAGCAGAAAGAGCTCGACTCCTTGCCTTCCAAGCCTATCGTTCCTTTTCCTCCTTCAGATGTGTTAATTCACAGGGTAGACCCACGCAGGGAGCTAGTATTGCTGCAGTACCGCTCTTTATTTTTGGAGTCATGTTTTTTTTCAAGTGCACGGGCAGCAGGTCTGTTGAGTAAAGCCAAACCTTAGATCCACTGTCCTTCAGTACTGGGGGAAAATCTGTAATAGTGTTGCGGAAAGAGGTGATCACTGACAGACCGCCTTAAAAAGAAGGGTAGCATCCTCTTACGGATTTGTTGCAGAGAATGTTTGATGTTATGCACGTGCTTTTGACTAACACTGTTAGTTTTGTCCCACCTCGGGGACCTGCTCATGTAGCGGAGCTAGTTCGGACACGGTGACGTCATCGCCCTCCCTGCGCGTAGCGGGGACCTCAGCCGCCTGGGCTGGGGGAGCTCTCCTTTAGCTCACTCGGCTGGTTCCCTGTTGTGTTACGCCGGAGCCCCGGGTTCGCGCCCCAAGTGCTGCAGGACGGAACGGGGTGGCGGGGGGCACGAGACCGCGCGGAACCGCGACGGTCACACTCGGATCCTCCCTGTGCTGGCAGGTTCACAGGGACGAATCTTGTGTTGAGATCTTTTTTTTTTTTTTTTTGCTGCCACTTCCAGTGACGGGCTGTGCTCTCGGCCCTGGGTGTGATGTTGAAAGGGCTGGAGGGCCTGCGCAGAGGCTGACTGTCCCGAGGTCTTTTAAAACCATCTAGCGGAGCCCAGCTCTTGCAGACTGGGGCTGTGGTTGTTTTGGCACGGCTTCAGGGAGGCAGCTCGATGTGTCGGTCCAGTCAGGGCGGAGTGTCTCTGGGCAGTGGTGGTCGTCGATGTGCCTTTTCGGCTCGGCGCACGGGAGCAACGTGTGGCGCTAAGGGCTGTTTGGTCTCTGCAGGAAGCCTGCGTCACGGGAGGAAGCCTGGCCTGTAATTTGAAAGCGTCTCGTTTTCTCGGCAGCGGCCGGGCTCGGCCCCGCTTCGTACTGTGAGCCGAGTCGGGGGGGGAGTGACTTCGGCGGAACAGAACTTTGTGTGCGAGCCGCTCCCGGGCGGTATCGAAGAGCGGGCCTCTCGTGGCGTGGGGGCGCGCGCAGACCCCCAGCGAGCCGCACTGGTGCGAGGTGAAAGGATTGAATGACAGCCTGCTGCAGGAGCAGGCTGCCGGAGGACAGTGGTTTTTAAACAGCCGGAGGCTCCGTTTAGTAAAAGGAATCCCCTGCGAGGCCTGGGGTGGGGGTGGATAATTTCACGCCTTTCTGTCAACAACTATTTCTTGCTCGCTCTTTATTGCCGTTAACTCTTTATTGCGGGCGAGTGGCTTGAGTCCCCTGCACTGCTGCTTTCGTCTGTCCATCCGTGTTCTGACTGCTTTATGCGATTCGGGTTCCTGGTAGGGAGCAGGAAACAGCCAGGCCATCGCAGGGCAGGCACACAGTCGCGCCAGGGCCAGTTTCCCAGAAGCCAGTTAACCTACCAGCAGGACTGTGGGAGGAAACCGGAGCATCCAGAGGAATCCTGTGCAAACGCAGGGAGAACATGCAGACTCCACACAGACAGCCCCCCCAGGTCCAGAACTGCACCCAGGGCCCCAGTGCCGCGAGGCAGCAGTATTGACCGCCCCCCGTGGTGCAAAGTGAGCCGCTGCGTAGGCGGCCAGCACCAGGCCCACGCAGCTCCGGGCCGAGAGCAGCATGGGCCGGGCCCACTGCGTCACCTTGAGTCCCGGAGGGGTCTCTGCGTGCCCTTCCCACTCCGCACGGCGGCGCCGCGGTCCTGCACGCGCTGGCCTCGCACCCCTCTGCCACACGCTGAGTTTAAGTGATCTGTTCCAGCTCTTTTGAGACTGAAAGAGGTTAAGGTTGCGAACTCAAAGAGGCCATTTGGCTGTTCAGTAATTTCCTGAGCCATCTGTCCGTCTCTTAAAGTGTCACAGAGATCCTGCCGATCTGCGCTCCCTGAAGCTGTCTGTCGGGCTGCGGGGCTGTTTGGTTTGTTTTTACCCGTCTTGTATGCAACACATCTTTCAGAGCAGTCAGCCTACTCTTTGAACAGTTTCCAGGGCAGAACAGTCCCTTTTCCAGTGTTGATTAGCATGAGAAAGGTCACGAAAGAGAAGAAGCCATTGGGCCATTTAACCTGTTTAGTTGCTAATTGATCCAAAGATCTCAACCTGTTTCCTGAAAGGAGGCAGGGTATCGACTTCAATAGAATGGCTGCGTCCATTCGCTTATAAGGAACAGGTAACTGGTTTATTCTATGCTGAAAAGGAAAGAAAGGAAACGCAACATTTTGGCTGTGGAGCCTTTTTCAGGTGTGGATCCACAGCCAAAACATTGTGTTTCTTTTCTTTTCTGCATGGAATAAACCCGTTGCCTGTTCCTTTGCAGCCTACGCATGCTGACGCAGCTCCGTACTTGAGTGACTACAGTAGCTTATTCCACGCTCCCTGCTGTGCTGATGCCCAGGTACCCGTGTCAATAACGTGGCCGTGTGTCTAGCTTGTTCCATACTCCCACAGCCCCACTGGGAAAACAGGGCCCAGTTACCCTCAAGAGGGAGGTTGCAGAGTTCATCCCACTCAGTGTGTCAGTCCTCGGAGCTGGACACCTGCTGCTTCACAACAGATGACGTGAACGGTACGCCTCCTGCGGACTCTTCCAGAGAAGTCATCCAATTTGCAGTAGAATTGGATTTGAAATGTTTCATTAAACTCGTTGGCCTGGTGGTGCAGTGGATCTTGGGGGTAGTCTGCGTGGAGTTTGTATGTTCTCCCCATGTTCACGTGGACTTCCTCCCGCACTCCACAGGCACACTGGTAGGTTAACTGGCTCCTGGGAAAACAGGTCCTGGTGAGAGTGCGTGTATCCGTGTGTCCGCCCTGCGATGGACAGGTATCCCACCCAGGATGTACCCAGGCCTCCGCCAGTTGCCTGCTGGGACAGACTCCGGCTCCCCCGTGCCCCTGTACTGGAAGACCTGTTGCAGCTGCAAGGTCCTGGGAAGAAAGGAAGTGTTTTTGCAGAGGAAAGATCCTCCGCTCCCAGGTCCCCACTGAGTGAAAATATTCACCCCGTGCTTCCATTCCAGGAAAGGATGATTCAAGTAGATTCATCTGGTGCTGTAGGGTCATTAACTTGGCATGCTAATTATCAGCATTAGAATACATATGAATGCTTTTCATTCATGACGGCTTGTGAATAAAGAATTGGATAGCGTGCAAGGAGGCTGCTTCTATTCTTATCCATTTGGGCTTTCCTCCCTCTCGCATCAGTGAAGTGGATTGTCTGTGTCGGCCGAGCGGGTGGACACTGGGGGCTTGTTTCGCCGCTCGGGGTGAAAAGGGGCTTTGTTGGGAGTCGGTCAGAGAGAGAGAGAGAGATGGCCCTGCTCCGAGCGCAGAGCCGGGATGTCGGGGAACGCGGTCCCGGAGGGGGCGATGTCGACGTTACCCCCCCTGCCGCCGCCGCGGCGGACGGAGAGGTGGAAGGTCAGATCGGGGGGGCGCGCGTTGTTCTCGGGGCTCCGTGGGCCCCGTGTTGCTTGAGCCCAGACGACGCGTGGTCTGGGAGGGGCTGGCAGCCGCACTGGGGTGAGAGGCTCTTGAAGTCCTGGGATTTCTCTGGTGGGGTGGGCAGAGCTCCTGAAGATGTGAGCTGTTCGTGTTCCCGTGGGTTCTGGTGCTCCGGGAGCAGGTCTGTGGACAGGCGCTTGAACTTTCCGATGAAATCGGATGCGGAAGGAGGATCTGGTTTAGCTTAGCCCTCATCCAACATCCTTCCACTGGCCAAGACGGTGGCTAGCGTGTTAGCCATCATCATGGAGGTCACTGCTCGGAGGGAAATGCCCTGCTGTGACAGGTGAAGCCGAGTTAAGTCTCTGTGTGAATTGTAAAAAAAAAACAAACAAGCAAAATAACACTGGAAAAATTTGTAGAAAATATCCTTATACTGTAAAGCCTTCAGTCTGGACGAGTTGGGTTATTGTAACCCTAGAGTCCACATGCAGGTAAAGCCAATGCAGTCTCTTTTTTCACAGTGCACGTCCAGGGTATAGAAAGCAGTGTTAATGCCAGCTCAAGAAAAGACATCATTTCTGTTGTCATGGCGGTGGGTGCTTCCAGTTCACAGCACTTCTGTGAATTGGTGTTTGTTGTGAATATCTTCACAGCAGATATAAGCTTGTAATCACTAATTACATGACCAAACTTGCTAACACCTGCCTGACTCCACACAAACAAGTTAATTGGTTTAGACTGTACAATTTATTTTTGTGATCTGTGTTGTGGTGGGTTTAAACTCGATGAAACATCAAAAGTCATACGTCTATTACAGCTCTAAAAAAATTTAAAAGATGAACTAATAGGTGGCGTATCAGTAAGAGCTGCTGGAGTAAGGAGTAAGGGGTTTTGCATGATGACTGCCACCCCAGAGTGCTTTGCAAGGCAAGCTTTGGCATGACTGAGCTCTTATTCTGATAAGCTATCGCTGGACAGCAGGGGGGCTTGCAGTCCACATAAGCTTTAAAGCTGCTTTTTGTCAATTGCCGCTTCAGGCCTGGAAGACGTCTTGCGCTGTGGTGAGAGAAAGAACTGGTTGTTTCAGTGCAGGAGCTTGGCGAGCTGAAACCTGACAATCTCCAGAAGCCCCTGAATGTCCCACAAACACCAGGGGTTCGTAGTTCTCAAGGACAGGTGTAACAGTACAAGAGGGGGTGGGGGGCTGTGCACCCCCACCTCTGTCACACTGTTCTCCTTCTCCGCACACAGTGATAAAACGCTGGTGTGAGCCTGGTCGGGCCCTGGATGGGAGACCTCCTGGGACAAACTAAGGTTGCTGCTGGAAGAGGTGTTAGTGGTGCCAGCAGGGGGCGCTCAACCCTGCGGTCCATGTGGGTCCTAATGCCCCAGTATAGTGATGGGGACACAATACTGTAAACAGGCGCCGTCCTTCGGATGAGACATAAAACCGAGGTCCTGACTCTGTGGTCATTAAAAATTCCAGGATGTTTCTCGAAAAGAGTAGGAGTGTAACCCTGGCGTCCTGGCCAAATTTCCCCCTGGTCTTTACCCATCATGGCCTCCTAATAACCCCCATCTCTAAGGGGTTCAGGCTGCCGTTGGAACATGCTCCCTTGCAGGCAGAGCCACTCCCCATTACTGACTCTTAGCTTCCTTGGAGTCAAACCAGTGAAGGAACAGGAGCACTGCCGTGTTTGTCCGTGGATCCTGGAGCGCATGTCCTGGCTTGCTCGGCCCCGGTCTGGCAGGTGTGCTGCTGTGGAGGTGCTGGGGTTTCACTGGGGTCAGGCGTCAGGGAGGTGGGTAGGGCTCTCTCAGCCGGCTCCAGCCCTCCTGGCAGGAGCAGTGGAGGCTGCAGTGTCGAACGGCAGCTGGCTCTGCCCCAGTGGGTGTGTTGGAGGAGCCTGGGTGGGTGTCTCGGTCTCTCCTGCTGGGGTTCACACGTTGCCAACGTAGAGCCAAGTCTCAAACCCACCCAGCTGGTTCTTACTGGGTTTAGCCCATTCACCCAGCCACCCGTTTTCTAAGCGCTTTATCGCAGGGGCCCTGACAGGAGCACGGAAACCAGGGCAGACCAGGAGCGAGTGATCTGGACGTGCTGGTAAGGGAACAGGGCACAGCTCTGTGGAAAGGTGAAAGGACACTGGTCTGACGAACAATGTCAATGTTTCAGTTGCGGGGGGTGTCTGTCTCAAGCCGTCTTGATGCTTTATAGGGGTGCAGTGCCTCAGTCCTCCTGAAGATGTGGCTGTCCTCACCCCGCACTCGCCCTGAGCTGCTGCTAGGAGGAATTCCGAGTCGCCGATCCCAGCTTCCTTCAGCACACCCAGATACTTCCAAGTTTCTTGCTCCAGGATAAATAGCCTCATCACCCCTCCCCTTGAGACAGATTGGGGAAGTCAACCCCTACCTAGTCTGGCGGAGTGTAACAATAGGAGTGAATGGGAATGCACGCCTGCTGAGCTTGGCAGCGCACACGGTGAGAGAGGAAGCACTGCGAGGGTCTGCCTCTGCAGTGGAGTCAGAGAGGGGCGAAGGGGGGGGCTGACATTGTGACCCGACACGAAGTTCACGCTGCTTCGAATCGTCCCAGGGCGTCTCGGATTCTGCTCGCCTGCAGCTTTCCCAGCCCCCTCCCCCTGGGCAGGCGGGAGGGTGGACTGGGGTGGACTGGGGGAATGATATGCAAAGCTGGGATGAAGGAAGATTTTGCAGAACGTTACACTTCCTTTGTATAAAGACCTTGGAGAGTGGCGTCATCCACCTTAACCTGTATTAAACTCCTAATTGTCTGTTGCTTATATCTTATTTTAGAACAGAAGCCTGAGTTGAGATCCCGAAACCTGTATTTAGCTGCTGCACTGATCCTCAAGTACTGCTGTACGGTTTACATTTGTGTTGCTGTAACAGGCAGGACTGGAATAAGGCGATTGTTCTGTAATGCCAGTCTGAGTGCTAACAATAAAGCCACTCATTTCATGTTGTTTGTGAGCCAAGCCTGCTGGGCTGGAGAACTGGAGGTGGAAGGGAGAGGAGTTCCAGGCAGTGTTTTCCATACCCACCCCCCCCCCCTATTCTGCAGTGCCCCATCTGCCTCCTGGCTCAGGCCCGAGCAGATAAACGGTGTAAATGCAGTAATGGCCCCATGTGGAGAGTCATTATCGCCATCCAGCCTGGGGCAGCTTGGAGACGCCTTGGCCAGCTCCCTCTTATTTTCACACCTTCCCTCTTTGTGCGATTGAGCCGGCAATGCGCCCACACACACACACCCCCTCCAAAAGGAATTTCTTTCCTTTCTGTGTCTGTACTGACTGACTTCCTTTTATTGTCCAAGATGGGAAATCGGCTTTGCAGGCAGGTAGAAGTCATGATACAATACATTTCACCCCTCGTGGACCCATGAATACATCAGTGGCATGTATGTATGAAGAGAAAAACAAAAAATATACAATCAGTTGTCCACATTAAGCAGGTTAATAGCTGTAGGAATTAAAGATAATTTAGTTCTATTTACATTGAATCTTGCCAGTCTAAATCGGCGCCCATATGGGAGGAGGTCAGATTCGCTGTCCAAGAGACGGTCACGACAGTCAGTGATGAAAGTGGCCTTCCTCAGTATTTGGAACAAGTAAAGGTTTATTCCCTGCTGAAAAAAGAAGAAAGGAGTCTTCTTCAGGTGTGAGAAAGACAGGGGAGTCAGTAGAGATTATAGGTTCACACCTTCCCCCTTCTCTCAACGACAGACTTGTTTTCTTCTAGTCCTCTCCATCGTTTGCAGGTTTTGACCTCACCCCCTCTGCCTGCCCCCTGCTGCCGCCTCCTCTCCACTCCCGGCTTTTCTTCTCCTGTTATATAATCTCCCCTGTCTTTCTCGCACCTGAAGAAGGCTCCACGGCCGGAGAGAGTTTCCTCTCTTCTCTTTTCAGCGTGGAATAAACCTCCCTACTTGAACTTCCTCAGTATTTGTTTGACGTTGCTTTCTGACACCTGTAGGTGTTGTACACCAATAGTTTTGCTGGCTGCCTTATCTATCCTGCTCTGTCTGTTTTTATAGGGTGTATTAAGGTGACCAAACCAGGCTACCGCAGTGAGTGTTAGGACAGATTCAGTGAAAGACTGATAGAATGAAGTCATTGTTGTAGTACACACAAAGAGTAGAGTTTTCTCAGGAAGACAAATCGCTGCTGGTTTGTAATAAAAATAATATTTTTTAAAAAGATTCCTTCCCAAACCTAGGACTTTGTGATAAAGTGATAAAAAAAGACAAAGAAAATATCAAATAAAATGTCAAAGAACAAAAATTGACAAAACCATACAGGATGGAATGTAGGGCAATCGGACACAGGCTCTGATAGAAAGGTGGGTTTTGACTTAAGGTTTGAAGAGTCAAAGAATTTGTCTCTTGAGTCAGAGGAAGGACATGCCAAAACAAAACAGCAGTGACAGAGCTCTTCTTAACTGTGGCTTCTGTGTCTTCCTCAGAGGTTAGCTTGGAAGCAAAAAAGCCAGCTTTTGTTGGTGTGTGGGCTAATTGTGCATTTCCTCGTTTTTTGTGCCTGTGTGAATGTGTGCCACCTACCAGCTGAGTGTGTTGCAGTAGGTTTTTAATTTTTTTTAACTACTAGATTTCTGAGCACCATGAATGTTGTCTGGTGCACAGTTTGTGCTGTATTGGGGTTCTGTGTGGTCTGGTGGGGAGTCTGTGCTGTATTTATTGGGGTTCTGCGTGGTCATGTGGGGAGTCTGTGCTGTATTTATTGCGGTTCTGCGTGGTCAGGTGGGGAGTCTGTGCTGTATTGCGGTTCTGCGTGGTCAGGTGGGGAGTCTGTGCTGTATTTATTGGGGTTCTGCGTGGTCTGGTGGGGAGTCTGTGCTGTATTTATTGGGGTTCTGCGTGGTCTGGTGGGGAGTCTGTGCTGTATTTATTGGGGTTCTGCGTGGTCAGGTGGGGAGTCTGTGCTGTATTGGGGTTCTGCGTGGTCAGGTGGGGAGTCTGTGCTGTATTTATTGGGGTTCTGCTTGGTCAGGTGGGGAGTCTGTGCTGTATTTATTGGGGTTCTGCGTGGTCTGGTGGGGAGTCTGTGCTGTATTGGGGTTCTGCGTGGTCTGGTGGGGAGTCTGTGCTGTATTGGGGTTCTGCGTGGTCAGGTGGGGAGTCTGTACTGTATTGGGGTTCTGGGTGGTCTGGTGGGGAGTCTGTGCTGTATTTATTGGGGTTCTGCGTGGTCAGGTGGGGAGTCTGTGCTGTATTTATTGGGGTTCTGTGTGGTCTGGTGGGGAGTCTGTGCTGTATTGGGGTTCTGTGTAGTCAGGTGGGGAGTCTGTGCTGTATTGGGGTTCTGCGTGGTCTGGTGGGGAGTCTGTGCTGTATTTATTGGGGTTCTGCGTGGTCAGGTGGGGAGTCTGCTGTATTTATTGGGGTTCTGCGTGGTCTGTTGGGGAGTCTGTGCTGTATTTATTGGGGTTCTGCGTGGTCTGGTGGGGAGTCTGTGCTGTATTTATTGGGGTTCTGCGTGGTCTGGTGGGGAGTCTGTGCTGTATTTATTGGGGTTCTGCGTGGTCTGGTGGGGAGTCTGTGCTGTATTTATTGGGGTTCTGCGTGGTCAGGTGGGGAGTCTGTGCTGTATTGGGGTTCTGCGTGGTCAGGTGGGGAGTCTGTGCTGTATTGGGGTTCTGCGTGGTCAGGTGGGGAGTCTGTGCTGTATTTATTGGGGTTCTGCGTGGCCTGGTGGGGAGTCTGTGCTGTATTTATTGGGGTTCTGCGTGGCCTGGTGGGGAGTCTGTGCTGTATTTATTGGGGTTCTGCGTGGTCAGGTGGGGAGTCTGTGCTGTATTGGGGTTCTGCGTGGTCAGGTGGGGAGTCTGTGCTGTATTGGGGGCCTGTGTGCCAGGTTGGGGAATCTCTCCTGTACAGGGGGGTCTGTACTTTCCTCACCTCTACATTTCCTTGCCTGTAATTTGCATTTTTCATCATTGTGCACTTAGATGTTGCTTTTTTGTGTAACAATGTGTCTCAGTTGCACTTTGTGCCTGTGTATTATGTTCATGTGATTAGGAATGCATTGTGATATTTCATTGCACTGCATCTTAATTCATTGTGTCTGATGCCTTTATCTAACATGATGTATAGGGGTTACAGCTCTTAAAATCCGTTGTTAAAAATGAACTGAACACAGAGGTCCAATCCTGCGACAAGACAACCAGCACAGCTCTGGAGTTCGTGCTCCTAGTGAAGAATATAAGGATAAGTGTTTTTGCATGCAAATCTAATGCCCCTGTGCATTTCTGAGGTGTGTGTGTGCTTGTAATCCTGTTAGATGTCTTTGTGCCTGCCTGTGTTTTACATCGCCAGTGCGGCGTGCTGAAAGTGGGTTTCCCCAGCTGTCCTGTTGCGATTGCTGTGGGGTGCTGTGAAAACACCCCCAGACTCAGCACAGGGGCAGAGAGGTCTAGCAGACACTCATAGCAGGGGTGCCCAGCCCTGGATCAGAGGCTGGGTGTGCTGACAACCGCAGGTGAAGTTCAGAGGACCCAGCTCCTTTAATTAAAAGCCGTTCTCCTCTTCCTGAGCGCTGGTTTGGTCTGAGGGGGCAGCGCCTCAGTCAGGGCTTGTGTGAGGCGGGTGTAAACTTCGCACGAAATAAATGAGATACTGTAATTTTAACTGTCTGGTTCATATGATAGAAATCGGACAGAAAAATTGTGTCCCAGTGGCAGATGTTTTACATTTTTTTTGTTGTTGTTGGTGTTCATTAATCAGCGCTTCAGAGCACAGGTGCCGCATACCAGTGTTTGTAACTTGTCTGCATTAAGGCCAGAGCTGCAAAGGATTAAGAGCTTTAATACTTGTGTACCGCATTGTCATTTCGGATCCCCATTCCTACGTTTTCAGAGCAAGGAGGGGAATCATTAAGGAAAACTGATATTCATATGAGCACTTCGGACTGGTTTACTCAAAACCAATCTCCCCTCTACCGCCAAATCGTGTTGAAGTCATTGTGGGAGGTCGCGCCTCTGTGCGCGCAAGATTAATGGCAATAAACGAGACAGTGTAGTAAACAGGGCAATAAAGTATCCGGACACCTTTCACATTGCCGCGTCTTGACCCCCTCTTGCCTGTGCGCGCAGAAGAGCACGCACTCTCCCCGTCTCCCCACTGTGTCATCCCAGCTCGGCGCTGCTATTGTTAGCTCGGCGTGGGGATGATGTAATCCCGGCTTCTCCTCTCCCCGGCAGTGGAAATTCAGCGAGCGAGAGAGAGAGAGAGGGAGCCGGGGGAGAAAGGCTGACAGGCGCTCATGTCTGCCGCTGGCTCGGTCCTTTTTCCGCCGGAGTCTCCCCCCACCCCCGCCGGTTTTTCATTTCTTTTTCGCCCCCCCCTCCCCTCTCCTCTCCGACCCCCCTGTCAGACTCGACTCGCGATTCTTTCGGGATCTCGCCGGAGATGGAAAAGGAGCTTCTTTTAATAGAACTTCATGCGCCGCACGGAGGGCACGCTGTAGCCTTATCTGAGCGAAGTCGTTTCCACCTGAGCCGGCGGGGCTGGAGAGCCACGTAACGGGATTGTCACCGACCCAGCGGCGCGCCGCCTCCTGCTTCTCTCCTACACCCCCCGAAAAGAGCCTTTGAGACATCGGCTGGGAAAAAAAAAAACGCACAAACAAAACAACGACAAACAAAAACGAAAACCCTGCCGCGCTGCCTCCCTGGCTGTTGCGGCGAAACCGCGTTCAATCTGAGCTCTCCACACCGGTAACCAACCGACCCACCCGCGGCGGCTGCAGGGTGGACGTCCCGGGGAGATGAGCTCGGTCAGATGACCGGGCCGAGGAGCGCCGGTCGCCCTGGCCGCTGGGGAGCCCCCCTGCTCCTCGTGACGGGACCCGCGCGGCCCCCGGGCGCAGGACCCCCCCAACTCTCCGCCCTGCGCTCGCCACGAACCGCACCCCCGCACTGCGCTCTTATTTTAAATTTGAGGGGAGAGCGGGGTGAAGAGAGCGTTTTACATGGCCTTGCGGTGCCGGCCAGTCGTGTGATTTTGACTTTTATTGGGGGACCCGGACCTCTGCAGAGATGAACAGCTGCCACAGCCACCGAGTGAGTGTGGGAGGATATTTTCTGTGGTTTGGAGTGCGCTGTGTAATTAGGATTTGTTATTTTGTTGTTGTTGTTGTTGTTGTTGTTGTTGTTCTTGTTGCTTGTGCTTCATGTGGACCGTCGCTTCCAGTTGGTGCGGTTTCCGTGGCCGTGTGCAGAGCGGACAAAGTTTCGCCGGGGCGCCCGGGCAGGTGCTCCCTGAGCCCGGGGGGGTCAGGCGGCGGGACGCGTGAGCTGCGTGTGTGTGTGCGTGGGTAAGGCTGTCCGCCACGGGAAGTGGAAATGGAAGTGAAAAGCCAAGTCCCATGAAAACGGTTTACAGCAGGGAGCAATTTTCCGGATTAGGAGGGGCAGCGGAGAATGGCGGTCAGGGTGTGCGTTAAATTTAATATTGGATTTACGGCTGAGCGGTGTGTGTGTGTGAAGCCCAACTGCAGTGGGAACAGATCTTTTCATTCTGATTGGAACAAATCAGCGTGTATTTTACAGTAACTTAACATGGGGTTTTAGAGCCTCTTGAGTTTTTAAAGTAAGACCAGAGTTCCTCCAGTCAAGGACAGAGGCACTGTTGGCCAGTTTCTTCACCTGTGTGACGAGCCTGTTATCCTCAGTGTATGTAAAAGTCTTCTTGCCCCGTGAAGGGCAGGAAGAATGATGTATGTGGATGGCGTTCAGACACCCTTATTTATCGGCTTAAATCCAAAGTGATGCTGAGCGTCTCATGCCGTAGACCTGCGTGGTGTTTGAAAGGATTATTCACTTCCGCGTCTTCTCACGGGAAGCAAAATACTTCATTCCCTGCAATGTAATACCCCAGGCAGAGGTACAGTAGTTTGTATCCTGTGGCAAAGGAGGTGGCCTTGGACTTTGGGTGGCCTGGCAGTGCCCAGGTTAGGGGGCAGCAGACTGGAGTATAACTGAGACTGTGGTAGATGCTGCTCTTTTGCTTTCGGTCTGTGTTTGAATTTGAATGCGATATCCAAACCTCCAGTGTTGTTCATGCATTGTGTGGCTGTTCTGTCTCTGAAACACCTGCTTCTGTGACACTGATTCAAAACCGCAATACCGTGGGCAGTGTCTGTGAGTGTTCCTGAAGGATCCAAGCGACATAGTTGTCCGGATAAGTCAATTACAGCTTAAACGCCAGTCACAGGCCAGGGCTACTTGTTAAAATCGTCTTGCGTTGCAGGATCCATGAGAATGCAGTCTGCCGCAGGGCTGTCCAGCCCTGGTATTGAAGGGTCGTGCATCTGCAGGTTTTCATTCCAAATTAGCGCGTTATTGGCTTAACTGGACCCAATTTAACAGCTTCTCCTGGCTCTTCAGAACTGAAGTGAGGCTCCTTTAAAGATCCCTAAATAACCTGCACATACACAAGCCCTTCCAGGAACAGGATTTGATATCTCTGGCTGATAGTCACGCAGTAATCATTTATCATAAGACTAGCAAGCGTTGTTCATGAGGTGTGTGTGAGAAAAATGTGGCATTTTGTTCTTTGGTGCCGTAACACTGTGTGCTTTATTGGAATCACTGATCATTTTGCAAGGCAGTGATTCACAGTACTGCAGTTTTCGTATGGCAGAGGACTGTCTGAAAGGGTTTCCTGTGGGATTCTCAACACCGTGAAGTGTGACTGGTTGTAGCCACTGCAGTCAACTCCTTTCGCAGTAAACAGCGTCTCTTAAAATAATCTTGAGCGCTTGTGAGCAACAGTTTCAAGTGTCATGATTGGCAGCTTCAGCAGCTGTGAAGGAAGCGCTTGACTCTGTGAATAAATCTCATGTCCCCTAACAGCATGCAAGAGAAATGTCACAAAGGAGGAAGCAGATTTACAATAGCTTTCTAGAGAGCATGATTTACAACTGTAGTTTGTGCGCCGAGGAGTCAGTTCTGTTGCTTTCCCATGCATTGGCATGTTTAAAAGTCTTGTTCCACACCCCCGCCCATCCGAACATGTCCATGTCTCAGCTTGGCGCGGCCTCAGAGGGGCGAGGGACTGGTCACTCTCTGTACCCCTAATTTATCACAGGACACGGACTGCTCCAGTCACTCATGAACACACCCTCCCTCGTATCGCATGGCGCTGTCTTTCATGAACAGTCCTTTCCAAGCAAGTAAAACGTAACCGTGGGCCACGTTGTAAAGGAGGACCAGGTAACTGACGTTCAGATGAAAGTGTGCGGGCGAGAGGAGGCAGTTTGGCCCATCTTGATCGTTTTGTTACCGTTAGCTTATTGACCTGAACTGTTGCCCTGGTTGTTTTCAACAAGCGGCCGGTCATCGGCTTTAACAACATGACAAGGCAGCTTGCCCCTGCCACCCACCACCCTTTTTGTAAAGATGTGTGTCTTGAGTAGAAAGTCTTCTCTGCTCCAGACCAAGACTTTATGGGTGGGCACACAGGCACACAGAGAAGAGAGCTCAGAAATGATTCACAGACAGACCTAAACTAAACACGAGGCTGTTAAAACGCTTACCAGAGCATTGAAACACAGCAGAGTGAAAAGGCACTGGAGGATCAGAGCAGCTGTGCTCACAGCAGGAGCCCTGACCAGGTGTGAGCGCTCCGTGAGGAACAGGGCTCT
The DNA here is from genome assembly GCF_040954835.1 of Lepisosteus oculatus. NCBI lineage: Eukaryota > Metazoa > Chordata > Actinopteri > Semionotiformes > Lepisosteidae > Lepisosteus > Lepisosteus oculatus. The sequence continues at coordinate 69,735,348 of NC_090698.1, read as the reverse complement.
GTCACGGGATGAGTCTGTGAGCTCTGAGGCCAGTCACAGCCAGCTGCACGTCTCTGGAAGACTGTCATGCAGTGATTACTGCCTTGTGCAATTAAACTGAATTTTCCCTTTTGTTGGGAGAATGGTGTCAGTTAAGGCGCTTTTTGCTCTTGTGCACGGGAGGCAGCTGTGGGGTTTTGTGCAGGAAGAAGCCCGTGCCCTCGTGCTTGTCAGTAGAGGAGAGATTTCTTCCCCCAGATGTCCGCGTCCAGGTGCAGTTTGTTGCCATTCTTTGCTACAGAACTGTGTGTAATTTAAATAATCGTTTTCATTTGCTTAAAGAATGAAGGCTGTGTTTCGGCTGTGGAGCCTTCTTCAGGTGTGAGGGAGAGAAGGGGAAGGAGCAAATAAATAAGGCAAAAGAGCACAGCAGACAGAATAGGTACGAAGGGGGACCAGGGGCAAACAGGATACCCGCCAATTAAAACCAAGCCCCAGTCTGGCATTGCTTTTCTGCTTGCTGTCATTGAAAGGTCATCAAACTCCATGCTGCCTTGTTTCTTGTCAGTGCCGAGACCAGGCTGCGGCTGTCTGGGCAGTCCCAGTAACCGCCGGCTTACTGCCAGCTCTGCAGCCAGAATCGACTGGAGTCCCACGGGCTTCCTGCTGGAGCTGCCTGTTCTGCCAGCAGTGCGCGAGTCAGCATGGGCCAGGAGCTGGCCTGCCAGAGCCAGATAAGACCTCACACTCTCTCTCTCTGCAGAGCTGCTGCTCCTCCCTGCACAGCAGTGCCTACAGAGATCCCAGCCTGCATCTGTGTCCCCCCTTGTCTCCCTTCCCCCGGCGCCCCAGTTCAGCTCATGGGGCATCACTGGCATGACTGATGAGTTGATGCGTCTTCTGTCTCCTTCCCTCTCTTGGCTGAAGTCCCCCGGCCTCCTGTGGGCGGCTGCCGGAGGACGCTGGCGGTCAACCTGTGCTCCGTGCGTGCTGTCTGGGCCCGACGCAGAGAGAGCAGCCGCGGGCAGACGGCGATGCTCTGAGGGCAGGGTCTCGGCACGGGCCAGCCCCCCCGCCTGCGCCTCTCCCTCCCCCTCCCCTCGGAGAGCCAGCTCCTCCACGGGTTATTACCCAGCCTCCTCGGCTGGAACGGGGGAGCTTGCGCGCTCACTGCTACAGTGCCGATCACTTCTGGAAGAAATGCAAATGTTAGCAACGTACTGGAGCAATAGAATGGGAAAATTTCACCTCCTCCCCGCCCGACCTCTCCCATCTTGTTCGAAATTGCTTCGCGCCGAGACTTGGAGACGCCAGCTGAGGGAGGGGGAAGATGGGGGAAAATGGAAGCTGGAGGCAGTGCCCATCCTGTACCGCTGTGCTTTAAGGCTCGAATGCTTGTATACAACCCTGAGTTGTGTACAGGAAGAGATGAGTCATTCATGCGTCTCCCTAGCGTGAATCTTTAATTACAGAAGTTTTCTCAACCGGTTAGCAGAGGTCAAACGGGTTACAGCCGCCACGGAAATGACTGTAAGATCCACTAGGCACGGAATAAACACCACAAACTGTTTAAATGTGACACCGAACAATGCCTTATTGAGCAATAAAAATGAAAGACCTTGCGTCGTTTACAATTCAAACAACCCGAGGCAGCTCTGATGTCCATGAAAGGCACCGGATGCTCTCTGATGAGATGGAGGTAGAGGGGTTTATTGAGATACGTGCATCTACGTTGGAATTCTTATTTGCACAGATCTCTCAGGCCATGCACAGCACAGCAGACAGCACCTCGCAGTGTAGGCAGTACATAACAGAATGATGCAATGATAATAAATAGGAATGCCCAGAACAGTAAATACTTTGTAGAGAGCTGTAAATATGTCGTAGTGGGGAAAAAAGGAGCCGAAGTCAGAAGTGCGTAGTGCAGAGGTGGAGTTCTGAGGCAGCGCTGGTGAGGTTCCCCTCTGATGGGGAACAATAAGGCCGTGAAGGTGAAGCAGGGTGTGGGAGCTATCAGCTGGCGATTCATTCAGACTGACGCAAGAGGCTTGCAGTTGAGGCACAGGGGTGCTTTTGTCATTTGTGTCTCAGAAAGGTCTACTTTGGCTCTGAGTGTGTTGTGCCTGCTTTGCTCCTCTATTTAGACAGCAGTTCATTTGCATTTGTTTAATTAGCCCTCTGACTGACTGGTGCAGTAAGACCCTCGTAGCATACAGCCCCTTGGGGTGCTGTAGGGAGATGTCCAGAATAAATCTCCTGCAGATTTGGCCACCTTCCACTGTACAGCAGCGCTGCTGCTACGCTGGGCTCTCCAGTCTTGGTCTGGCGGTTCAAGGCGGCACACAGCATGCAGGCCAATAGAGGCGAAGGGGCGAGGATCTGCAGTGTCGTAGGCTATTGGATTTGGACATGGCTCTGGGGAGAAAGGAGCATCAGGAGATCTGAATGTACAGAAGATCTAATGTGTTATTGCGCAGAGACCCGCTGCAGCCCAGTGGTTCTGTGTTACTGCCGTTTGCTGTGTTCTGTAAGTTTCAAAGAGGAAAGGTGCTCCCCTACCCTACACACACTGCCTGCAGTGTCAGGTCTTTTTCTCATCCAGGACTAAGGGAGTCAGTTTTCTGACCCATGTGAAGGAACATCACATACCGAGGCTGTGTGACTGCAGGAGTTCTGCAGGCTTGGGGGCTGTGCGTTGTGCCCTTTTGGAATAAAGCTGTCAGTGCTCTTCTGACCTCCCCAGGTCTGTGCATGGCTGTGTCCTGACTCTCAGCTCTTGTGTCTCAGCAGCTTGAGGCCCTGCGCAATGAGGTTGCTCCCTGCCTCTCCGCCTGCAGCCCTGCCAGTCAACAGCCAGGCTAATGAGCACTGCTCTGCAGCACTGCAGCCCCCTGTCTCTCTGCAAGGCTGTGCGTGGTGCTCACATGGCGAGTGCTGGACTGCGTGGCTCCCAGATTCCTGTGCCTCTGTGCACATTTGAGCCCTGCCCGATACCGCACTTGTCTGTGGGCGGTTTAGCGGCAGTTCTGATGTGGCTGAAATGAATCCTCTCTGCATCGCTTCAGGGCAGGCACAATCTGAACCCGTCACCTGCTTCCCCTGCTTGTAAAATACCCTGTTTTATTTCAGCGCTCTGTATGTTTCCAAGCTTGTGCTTTTCACCCCCAGAGGATTTCAAACCTCTTTCAATATAGAAGATTTTGTTTTTTTACAGTTGTCAAAGCTGAACTATGTGATCCAGAAATATTTGTGCAGGAGGATGGTTAATCATACAGTTGAGAAGCCCTTTGCATGACTTACAAATCAAATATTTTGATCCCTCCTCCCCCTCCCCCCCCCCCCCCATGTGGCTGAACATATCAGACCACACACAGCTACAGCGGAGGTCACAGGTTCTGTCCTGCAAACGAAGAGCTAAAGAATCGCCCTGACTGCCAGAGCTACTGCTTTAACTTGGCAAGTGGAGCTATTGAGCCCCACTGTTCAACTGGCCTGTCATGCCAAGTGCAGTTATCTTCACTGGAGCTGATGGTCAGCAGACCTTATTAGGTAGAGCAGGTTAGCTTGTGGTTCATATGCTACAAAACCATGCTGGTATACAATAAGACTACAGTACTCAGCATCCATCCACAGCACATCTCTCACAAACCCGTTTATATCCAGTCGTGAAGCTTGGATAACTTTGTTCTGTTTTTTGGACTCTGGGTACGCATGCCATTATGTGCACTGCAGTGCTGCCTTTGGCATGATCCACCGAAACCCAGCCAGGTCTCCTTTCCTGTGCCACGAGTTTTAAGAAGAATAGTTATTAGCTACAAAGGAACAAGTACAGCTTAATTCTGCTCTGAAAACTGGATCGGACTTCAACAACATTTCGGCTGTGGAGCCTTCTTCAGGCTCAGCCCTTGTAGAAGGCTTAGCAGCTGAAAACTTGTATCTTTCCTTTATTTCTCACTGTGGAGTCAACATTGGCTCATTCCTGTGCAGTCGATGCATGCTGTAGCAGATCCCCACTCGAGTGTTGTAGTCATTACCTGCTATTGCTACTGGTGATGAGAAACTGTTCAGTGTTGCCCAGCTGGCTGTTTAGATCAAGTTTTTTAAATGCTTGGTGCATCGGTCTGGTCCCGGAGTCTGCTCATGTAGAAGGGAGATACGTGATAGGTAAGAAACATAGGAAGGCAGATGGATTGCAATTGCAAAAGGAAGATGGTTGCAGTTAAAAACACAGTATGGGTCTGTTTCAAAGGGAGGTTTCTAGGAGGTGTTTGGTGTGGGGTGACCGGACTTCTCCAGGCCCGTCCTGCTCGGTCGGATGGCTCCTGTGTCCCACGCACAGCGGGCGGGCTCCAAGGGCGGGTGACGTCACCAGGCTGCCGGGGTATACGAGGAAACGTCAGGGAGCAGGAGGGCTTAGCGACTTTTTAGTCCTATTGATCTGATTAGCCCAGACTTCTTTATCCTGGTTCAAACGTGGATAAACCCCCAAGGATTACAGAGGACGGAGCGGAGCAGCCCTCAGTCGCTGGGCCCTAACGTGGCCCTGAGCCGTGTGGATTGAGGGGTGTCAGCTCCGTGGATCGCGGGGCGCAGTGAAGTGGGCCGGGCCGGGCCAGAGCCAGTCCTGCCTCTGAGAGGGCTGAAGGGATGTCCTAGTGAGACCCCCAGTGTAGGTAACAATCTGTATTAACTTTACAAACACTAAGAATTCATGTTGCATCTCCAGTTAGTGATCCAGAAAGAAAGTCTCTGATGTGGTCAGCGCAGTTGAGCTCCAATCTAGTTTTGCCCTTTTATACCAGGGGTGTCCAGTCCTGGCCAGTGGAGGGACACTGTCTCTGCAGCACCTGAAGAGCTAAACTGGTCCAGTACCCAGCTACCCTCCTGGGCTGGGATCTGACTTCCTGCGTAAGGTGCCCTTTTAGGATGAGAATCATCTCTGATCACTGTACAGAATAAAGTCAGGTGAAAAACAACAATGAACTAACCTACCAGTGAAAGGCTAAAAGTATAACCAGAACAGCAATCCCGTAGAGTAATGTTATATTAAAAATAAATGAATAAAATAAGGTGAGTGCAGTTTATATAAGGGCTCATAGTCCTGGAATAAGCACTCAATGTAATGCATTTTAAATGTCAAGTATTGTCATGTAAACATGAGAAAGGTTACGGATGAAGTATGTTGTTGGATTATTCTGGCTCGTTTGGTTGCCATGGGCTCATTGATCTAAGGATCTCATCCGTTTGTTTCTTACGTATGTTGTCTGTGTTTCTGTTACCAGTTTGTATCTTTCTGCCTTGCAAACGATTTCAGCCCCTAGAAATAAGGGAAAATTTTGCTGAATTACAATGTATCCATTTTTTTTTATTTGCCTGGAGCAAAGATTTGCCTGCCACACGGTTTGGAGAGGATAAGTTTTAATTTGGCTTCCTGGTAGCGTATAAGGGGACAGGGAGGGTGGGGGCAGAGTGTCAGCCTGGTCCACTCAGCGGGGCTCCCTCTGCCCTGGGGGCGAGGATGTCTGGATACAGAGATAATGTGCACCAACAATAAGCCCAGAAAATATCTGTAAACTCTAATTTGAACGAGCAGTTTGCCTAATACCATTTCACATCCTGAACGCTGCCGTTTCTTCTGCTGTAAATTCCCACTGGAGCAGTTTTCTTTAGGGGGATGGAAATGAAGAAACGCTTTGAATTTCTGCCTGCTGGGCTCAGTGGAAAAAGATAGCGATGCACAGCGGCCCTCCTGCTTGTGACCGGCCTTTGGAGTCTTCTTTTTCCTGTAAAAGCCCGCGGCGGCGTGACAGGGCTGCGGCGAGCTCGTCCTAGATTCCGTCAGGCGATGGGAGTGGCCGTGGAGGAGCTGGGGTGCTCTCGGTCTGTGCCATGGCATTCCTGCAGCGGGGCAGATGCCATCTGCACCGCGGAGACACGGAGAGTTACAGAGAATCCCAACAGCTCAACACTAGTCCTGTAAGAAGTGCCAGCATGTTTGGGCAATGGAAGCTCTCTGTCTGATTTATAGCTCCCGGAATGGGGTGGGTTTGGCTCGCAGATCTCCTTGTGCGCCTTATTTCGAGGTAGTGGATGCAGTGCAATACCGGCTTGTCCCTGCCGAGGGTCTGACCGAGTCACCGCACACGGGAAAGGGGTGTCGGCTCCGCAGCCGGAGTTGCAAACTTGGTTCCGTTCCTGTCCCCCCAGTCCCACCTTCCAGCTGCGGCACAGCTGGCCCGTACCAGCCTGGGGAGGTCCAGGACCTAGAAGAGCTCATTGCAGGAACTCGGGGGGGGGGCTCGGTCGCCCACGCAGAGGTACCGCAGAACGCACCTGCGTGCTCGCACGCCGCACACAGAGACAGGAGCGAACTTGCGGTCAGGCCCTCGCGCGCGAAGACGCACAGTCAACACGCAAGAAACGTCCTCCGGCACGGTCGCGCCTCGAGAGGTCCTGCGGATCAGTGGCGCGCCCTGGGTCTGCGGAGGCTGCCTGCCCGTGTGGCGCAGAGGCAGGCGGGAGCTGTGTTTAGGAGGGGAGATGAAAGGGTCTTTTATCCGAGCTCAGCTGGGTCGGCTCTGTGTGGGAGTGCCATGTGTTCCCTGTTAACGACTGGCCCGGTGGGCCGGCTCTCGGGCCCGGCGGCTCTGGAACCGCAGAGCGGAGCGAGGGCCCCTGACAGCTGGAGGATTGGCCTTTGCCTCCCTGCCCGCGTTCACTGGCGAAGAGAGAGACTGAAAGGATGAAAGTGACGCGCACATTTTTGTGGGCGGCTAATTTTAAGCCTGTGAAAAGCGGCCCGTCCAGGGAAATCCACAGTGCAGTGTGGTGTGTTTGGGGAATTGTGTGTGTGTGTGGGAGGAGGGGGAACATTCCGGACAGCAAGCCCTGGGAATGTGGTCAGTTTGTCTGCAGGAATCTGATCACAAAGCCTTGTTGTGATTTTAATTCATTGTGTAGTTTGCAGGCACGTTTCTGTCTAGAGCTGTGATTTGCTATCGCTCTGTTAATTGAACTCCACTTTTACTTCTCTGCTTCTAGCTGCATTTCTCTCTCTCTGCTTCTGTTCCGTCCTCCTCTTTCTCCCGCCACGTCTTGCTGGCACACAGCTGCTCTGCCTGTCACCAGTGCTCGTTCGGCTGACAGGAAACGCAGGCTGGGGGCGCAGGAAGTGACCTCACAATGGCTGTCTTTATTGAGGAGTCTGGGCTCGAAGTCGGCAGCGCTGGATTTCCTCTTGGCACCACGGGCCCATTCCACATGTGCGCACAGACACAGGCGCACACATGCTCGGTTTTTCCACACTCATGAAAATGTGTTTTAATGATGGCAGCTGCGGTGCGACTGATTCTTCCCTGTGAAGACAGTCGAGTCAGTCAGTGAATGTACAGTTTCCAAAACGCTTCTAAACACTGCAGTAAACTTGTGAACTTCATCTCTTGGCTCCTTCTACAGAGACCCACTTAAGGGTTGCAGTCTTAATTAAAATACCAGTGGAAAAATCAGCATATTTTGCTTGGTTGAGTGTCAGTGTATATGCAGTGCTTTCTCATTCTCCTTAGTTCTGCATTGCCAACGGTTTTCTCTGTGACCTTTCCAAGCCAGAGCTGTCAGCTGACGGTTGAAAATGACACACGAGTCAAGTCAGAGGTCATATTCGCGAGACAGTAGCACAGGCCTTGCTAGCAGAGCATCCCGGGGACCTGGGAAATCTTACGAGCTTAGAAATTCACACATGGCACTTGCAGACCACCAGACGGGACCCCTTTGCTTGGAGGAAATGATTGTGGCTCCTGGGGAGCATCAGTGAGAATTTGTGGCTCGCATTTCAGCTCTGCAGTTTCTGTTCCTGTCTGTACTACAGCGTGAGAATGCAATGGCAAGATAAATAACAGTAATGCAGTTCCCTATGTGGTTTTGAACAAGCACAGAAAATGCTGTATGTTTATATAGTTTTGCAGACAAGCAGCAAGTCTACATTTTACAGTCCTTTGCAGAAGTGTACAGCTTTCACCAGATGTCTACATTTTGTTGCTGTCTGAGCTGGCAGTTATGTTATTTTCCGGATTTTATATTTAGGATCAACACGATCTGTCTGAAACGGATTCAGCTGAAAAATACTGATAGTATATAAGTTAGATTTGTAAGGAATATTTAGAAGATTCTCAGTTGCATAACTATTTATTTATTTGTGACAATACTAAATCAGTTCAGCTATAAGATAATAGTTTGAATGGGTGTAATCTTCACTGTGTGTAAGCAAGGTGGGTTAACTTGACTTCATGGTAAATGCATTTATCTCTTAGGTTCCTTCAAAATATGGAATTTCGAGCCACCACTCCTAGTGATCAGTAAATGGGCCACACACACTAAGTAGTTTTAAGAACCTCTGGGAAAAAGTGGTAGGGGCACGGATCAGGAGAAGGTTGCTTATTCCTTAGAGAGCCAGAAGTCCATTATAAAGAGGTGGAATGTGTATTCTACCAGATTCCAGATTCTGAGTGACCCAGCAAGCAGGAAAGCTTGCTTGAGTCTCCCGAGAATCTTAAAACTGGATTGAAAAATCACACTTCAGCAGGGTAGCGGCCAGAGCAACACTGAAGACCAAAGACAAGAAGAGTGGTTGTATTTAAATGGCCCAGTTAAAGACTTGACTTGAACCCAGCAGATGTGTCATGGCAGGGGAATTGGGAAGTGCAGTCCTTCACCTATTCCAACAAACATACCAGAACTGGAGCAAAGCTGGTAGAGACAGAGCCAAACATACAGAAGTCGCTTCCATTAATGCTTCCATTAAGCATGGACTTAGAGGGCTGAATATTTATGCAGTGGGTAAATTTCATATTCACCTCTTTTGGATATAACAGTAGTCTGTTTAATTACACATTTCGGTTTGAAAATGGTATAAATTCCTTGTACTTCTCAGAATTAGTGACAGGGGAGGAGTACTCCGCCCGGCGCTGTGTGTGTATGTAGAAATCTCTTGCGTGAAGTGAGCAGTTTTCCAAACGGTTGATGTGTTCTCTTGTATTAAAAGGGCATCTCGCTGACGGGCCGTGGTCCTCGCAGGGCCTGGCCGAGCTCTCCCAGCGCTCTCCCACCCGCCCCTCTCCCCAGCTTCCTTCCAGGCGCTGAGGAGAAGACGTTACACACCAGCTCCCTCGGTTATCCCCATCTGGGCTCATTTACAACCCTCACGCTTCATTACCTGCGAACAGCCGCTCAGTGTGTGTGCGCGTGCGTGCGTGCGTGTGTGTGTGCAAACCCACCCCCGGCCCAGCTCTCACACTGTGCCTCTGTGTCCTGGCACCACACTGAGTGCGAGGCAGGCCACATGGCAGGGGGTGTGTGCGCATCGGAGCGCAGCCGCTGGCGCGCGTGCCGGACTGGCCACCAGCGGTGTCGGTGTGCAGTAATAGCGCAGCCAAGGGCGCCTTGTGCTCACTGAACCAGGAAGCACTGCGGAAGAGAGGTGGCAAAGCATCAGCCTACAGACATCGAATTGGTTGTGCTTGAAGACATTGTACTCTTTTTTTTTGGGGGGGGGGAGAACACAAAAAAGGGAAGTGCTGTAGATCTGAGAGAGAGAGAGAGAGGGCCTGTAGGTCTGAGAGAGAGAGAGAGACTGTAGATCTGAGAGAGAGAGAGCCTGTAGGTCTGAGATCTCTCTGTAGATCTGAGAGAGAGGGCCTGTAGATCTGAGATCTCTCTGTAGATCTGAGAGAGAGAGAGCCTGTAGATCTGAGATCTCTCTGTAGATCTGAGAGAGAGGGCCTGTAGATCTGAGATCTATCTGTAGATCTGAGAGAGAGGCCCTGTAGATCTGAGATCTATCTGTAGATCTGAGAGAGAGGCCCTGTAGATCTGAGATCTATCTGTAGATCTGAGAGAGAGAGCGAGCCTGTAGATCTGAGATCTATCTGTAGATCTGAGAGAGAGAGCGAGCCTGTAGATCTGAGATCTATCTGTAGATCTGAGAGAGAGAGCGAGCCTGTAGATCTGAGATCTATCTGTAGATCTGAGAGAGAGAGCGAGCCTGTAGATCTGAGATCTATCTGTAGATCTGAGAGAGAGAGCGAGCCTGTAGATCTGAGATCTATCTGTAGATCTGAGAGAGAGAGCGAGCCTGTAGATCTGAGATCTATCTGTAGATCTGAGAGAGAGAGCGAGCCTGTAGATCTGAGAGAGCTCTATTGTATGTCTCTATGCCTCTGTTGTAAATGCCTGTAATATGTAGATTTTTACTTTTTTGTTTTGTTACATGTTAATTTTATTATTTTTATTTGCTTTGGCAACACTGATTGTACGCATCGGTCATGCTAATAAAGCTCCTTGAATTGAAAAAATTGAAAATTGAATTGAGAGCCTGTAGATCTGAGAGAGAGGGCCTGTATATCTGAAATCTGTCTGTAGATCTGAGAGAGAGGGCCTGTAGATCTAAGATGTGTCTGTAGTTCTGAGAAAGAGAGAGAGCCTGTAGATCTGAGATCTGTCTGTAGATTGGTTGGCTGATGACACATCAGTCGATCTGTCAGTCACAGTGACAGAGTTGGGGAGCAGGTCTCCAGGAGAACAGGTGGGTTCTGAGTCTGTAGGATTATTTGGCTCCTGGGAACAGTGAATGTCTGGAGCTGCTCTAATTATCCATTAAGCTGTCCACCTGAGTGCAAGTCAATTACTGCTGCTCCTGTGGGGACAGGGGCAGTAACAGAGTATTTTTAACTGGGCTAACCTATTTTTAAAGTGCTTTATTCAATTATCTAATTCCTGGCTCCCAGTCTTGTCTGGCCATCTGTGAAATGATATTCCTACACCAATTGTCTTCTTATAGTGTGTAGTAGGTTGGTTTTATGTACAGTATTCATGAAATTATTTGGCAAACGGTGGTATGACCAATGTGTGGCACATACTTGCACCTTTTAGGAAAAAAAAACCTTTTGCGATCAAATTTGCAGCAATATTTCACATTTCTATGTTGCCACACTGGGTTTGACGAAGCATACTGTATATTTAACCTGGCTGAAAAAGAGTTAATAAATATGACCTTTAAGTCATATTGAGAACGGTCATTCTCAATAGAATTGGCTGCTTGCAGTGACCTGTGGTTCTTATTACAAGCACTCACGCACACAGTGGAGCAGAGAGCTCTTGAAAAGGAAGACGGTAGTGAGACCCGAGCCCCCCGGAAGGGAGGAAGCGCCGTGCACCTTCCCCTTGAGCGTCCACGTCAGGCCCCGCCACGTCAGGGCCGTCAGGACAGACACGGGCGAGTTTTGCGTCTGCCGCGTTTCGAACTTGGCAGTATCCGGCCGGCGTGTTTTCCGACTGGAGCGTGGCGGGGCTCTGTGACGGGAGGCCAGGGAAGAGGCTAATGAGCTGGAACGCGCCGCAGTGAGGTGGGGGCGCGTTGCCATGGTGACGGGAGGTGCCCACGGCGCGGTGCTGGAAAGGCCTCAGCAAACCGAGGGAGGAGTGGGAGAACTCGGACTTCTCCGCTCTCGAGCCATGGCGAGCGCCGCAACGGTGTGTACAGGCCTTGAGGTGGTGTAACGCTTCTTGATGGGGGCGGCCTGAAAACCATTTACATGGTAGCACGTCTTATAGGTAACATTTCCTTTTTGTTTTTTTGCTGATAACGTATGTGCAGAAATGTGCGTTCTGTGCCCAGCGGTTTCCTTGGCTGGGTGGGTATTCTGTATTACAGGGATCCAGTGCAAGGGCGCAGCTGTGATCCGGGGATGAAGTCACGCAGAGTCCTGGTCGTGGAGGCTGTAGTCAGGCTCGTCCTGTGCGATCGGAGCCGTGGTGAGGCTCGTGGCAAGAGACAGGCCTTGACATTTATACAGGCTGATGCTCTGTTCTCAGACCGAGTACTGCGCAGACACCCATACAGAATCTGAGCGACGGTGCGCTGGGTGTGATTGTCCTGCACTCTCATATCCAGGACAGAATCCCGGAAAATTGGGGAAATTTAATCTTGTGGAAATTCGGTTTGGATTCAGAATGAGTGCAGCAAATTTTCAACAGCCGAAGAAGTGTGAAAAGTCGTTGATTCTTTACTCCTTCATGACGTCATGCACTCCAGCATGTGATGTGGTGTGTAGGCAGAGGATATCGTTTCCTGAGTCGGTAAAAGCTGAAGAGGGAAGGGTTGGTATTTTGCTTCTTTTAAAACAACCTGTGGGATTGCAGCCGTCAGGATTGGGCACTCAGCTCTGTCTGCTGTAAAACCAGCTGAGGGCATTTTCTCATTTTCTCCTGTGCAGCGCTGAGGTCTCCTAGCAGGTAACTAATTAACAACCTACATTTCAGCAGCTCTTTCTCCTGTGACAAGACTCCTGCTGGCGTGTCGTTTCATTAAGGAGCCCTATTGGGGTCCGCGCACTAGCGCTGGCTGCTGACCTTGGGCAGTCAGTGACCAGTAGGACTGACTGCTGTGCTGTAAGTGGTCTGGAGTCCTTCGCAGGGAAGAGAGAGGGTCCATAAATGAGCCCTTTCAGGATGTGCAGTATGAGAGGGGAGGAGATCTGATCGCTGGTCTTGGGTCTGAGCTGAGGAGAAAGAGGGAGAGGTTTGAGCTGCTGTGAGCATTTCTTGATTCCTGATCATGCCGTCTTCTCTTAACGTCATGACAGGTCTGTGTGAAGATACGTTTTACGTTGCAGAGTGTGAATCTCCTGACCAAAGATGATCAAGCAGTCAGGTGTGAGGGGTTTGCTGTGCTGTCTCACTTTATTGTGTGAGAGAACTAAGTAGGTCCTTTGCTTAAAGCTGTAACCCCAGTCTAAATAACAAGTGGTTGGAGTCCCTGAATCTCACAGAAGATAAATTCACTTAATTGCTCTAGAGTAAATCTTTGCAATAGTGAATGCTCTTTGGCTTTGCCCACATCTTGGTGCAGCTGGAAATCTCCAGGATGAACTCAAACCACACATTGGTTTGGACATATTGGCTATTGTCAGTGGCATGTTATTGATTGCATTGAAGATGCCAATTTCCAGAGGTCACCCAGCTGCTTGCAGTCTGTGCCAGTGCTGTGAGAGAGATGGCCCAGTGCAATTTCATGACTGATGTTATATTTCCAGCGAGTCAGTAGTTCCTTTACTTCCAGTAATGTCTGATGTGGCTGTGTATTTGTCTTAAAACATCTGTGTTCTGTCCATTAGTGCACTCACAGCGGTACACTGATCGCCCTCACAGCCTTCATATTCTGTTTGGCTTGTAGTCAAATCATTATAATTATGAGGACTGTTCAGCTGTGACAGAAACTGAAGTGTAAAAATGATTTGCACCATAAGAACTCAGGACAGATGTAAAATGGCGGGATAGGTTCTAGGATTCATGCATATTCTTGCAAAACAAGTATTTTAGTACATTTATTTGTAATACACTAACAGTGCACAAAATAAAAGGAAATTCATGTAGTATTAAGAATACAAAATAATGCACAGAATAATTCAGTCTTCCCTTTCTTAGCTCTGCTGAGCAGCTCTGTACAGGTGTGGTGTGACTGGTTCGGACAAGAGCTGGTCAGTTGTTTCTGCTGTTTTTCTTTGGGAGGGGGGTCCAATTACACTTTTCATTGTTGCTCCAGGCACGTCGCAAAGTAATGCAATCCACTGATAAAGACCCTAATATACTACACTGATATAATACACTATATACCTTTCATTACATTACAGTTCTACACCACAAACGAGTGCTGACAGGTCTGCTAGTGCACTGTCCATGTCTAAGTGTGCAGTATGAACACGGTCAGGTGGTGTTTGTGCCTGGTGGACTGGAGTATGAGATCACTGGGTCTGCAGTACGAGGTACAGTCGTGCCATGAGTTTGGCGTCTGCTGCCTCACACCCTGATTGCAAGGAACAACGGATTGGGGAAGGAACAGATTGCAGGACGCAGCTGTACAGAAATCACCTGTTTGTTTTGGCACATGATGAAATTGTGTTTGTTTTTTTTTTTGCGGCGTGTGTTCTCCTGGCCCGGACTCCTCCTCACTGCCTCTCCCTGTGTGACCAGGAGTGTCTGAGTGTCCGAGTTCCTGACGTGTCGCTCTCTGTCCCCCCCCCCCCCCTTCTCCCCTCAGGACAGCGACATCCAGAAGAAGATCGACTACGAGATCCGCATGCGGGACGGAGCCTGCAAGCTCCTGGCTGCCTGCTCCCGGAGGGACCAGGCGCTGGAGGCCGCCAAGAGCCTCCTGACCTGCAACGCTCGCATCTTGGCCTACATGTCCGAGCTGCAGAGGATGAAGGAGGCGCAGGTCATGCAGAGAGTGGCCCGCAGGTCAGGGGGCACGGCCGGGGGGACGGGGGGCGCGGGGGACGCCCACAGTTTCGAATCCACCGCACGTCCGTCATCCCAGCAGCTCATATTGGGTGTTTCTCAGAAAAAGGTGGCTGTGATCAGTCACAAGGGGTCCTCCTCAGCCTGGGACAGGGAGCTGCGTTAGCGTCAGAGCTGGAGCTGAAATGTGGTCTTCGGGATTGACGTTTGACACAGCAGCCTGGTCTGGGGTTTGTGGCGTCTGGAAGAATGCCTGTGTTGTGCAGTTGCGGCACTCATAGGGCAGGACCTCCTGACCGCAGCTCCTATGGCTGTACCTGTACCTCTTTATACGAACGTAGATCGTATAGCGAAAATCTGTAAAAAGATCAGCCTGTTTCCACTATTTCTTATGGGGTAAAATTACGATCCATTCCAGACCACAAAAACGTCACCCCTACTTTTACTTTTTTCACCCAAAAATGACAAAAGAAAAAAGAATAGTAACTACAGTTTATATTGTGGATTGTGTTTTGAGTAATAAATAAACTGCCTACCTAGTTAGACCTCATTAATCATACCTACAGTAAGTCCAGTGCTGTACTGTACAGTAACCACTTCGATTGCTTTTTGTGTAATGACACACACACACACGCACAATTTTATTTTTCCTAACACCTTTCGGGTCCACTCTGCTGGCTGTGTGAGCTCTCCCCTGCACTTGTTAGTGGAATGGGATGCAAACACCCGATATGAAACGAGTCACTTTCCTCTTTCACTCTATATATTTGGCGGCGGTTTCGAACATTTTCTCTGTATCGCTTCTGGGTAGTTTCGAAGCTGCCTTTCGCTAATCGAAGTGTGGGTAAAAATGCAAATGCTTCATAGTATCACATTTTTGGAAAAAGCACACGTGTTAAAGAGGTCCAGGTGTGTTTCCCCTGAACCCACCAAGCGTGGGGCCGAGGGGAGAGCGGGCTCCGTGGCTGAGGGCTCCTGTGTGCTCTTGCAGGTCCTCAGACGCTGGGCCCATGGACGACCGGCTGCCCTGCAAGGCCAAGGTGGCGATCTCAGGTAAGCACGCCGGGCTCACCGCCGACTCCGCTGGCTGGCTCTGCCCAGACCTGAGCCTCCATCACAGTGACGGGGCAGGGGGACCCCTCAGTTCTCACCCCTCACCCCTCACCCCACCCAGCGAACACCGTGCCCGAACTCTGCCCTCACCGTCCCGCCCCTGCGCGGCTGGGACTGCGCTCTCTTTTAAACGGGCACGCCGCAGCACAGGGTCGCCAGGCATCAGCAGGGAGTTCCACACTGACACGAGAGACGGGCAGTGATTTGCCTGCGCTGCCTATTTCTGTGGAGCAGGGGGAGGGTAGCAGGAAAAACGAAGAGGCTCACTTCGCCATGAAGAACAATAAGAAATATGCCTCACATCGGCATTCTTCTGTTCCTCCTCACATCTGAAGTGGATGCAGAGCCGAAAAACATTGTTTTTCTTTGCTTTTTCGACTTTTCCCCCGTGGAGTTTAAGTTCTGCACGACGCTTCGCAGCTCCTCTCCCAGACCTCGGCAGAACTGCCAGATTCTCCGAACATGGCTTCAGGGGCCAGGCATCCCGAGAGCGCTCTTCAGAGCGCGTCAGCGGCTCAGGCCCGTGGTTGTGGTGCGCGTTATTTGCCGAGTGTGGACAGCGCGCTCAGCAACCCCCAGTCTGGCGCACCGAACAGCTGTCACTGCTGTTGGGACTCCTGCGCATCTTAACACATTAATAGGTTGTAATGAATTTGTCTCGACTCGCGCCGCCGGGGTGGGGTGTGGGGCAGTGACAGTGACAGAAGAGATTTCGGTGATGACCCCTGCGGGTTCCCCCTGGGGGGGCGGGTTAGTGAATCGGGTCATTAACAGATCATAATTAACTGCTCAGTGGCAGCAGGGGGGACAGTAATGCTTTCTGTTTGGCAGACTGCAATAAGCCCCTCCCCACACTGCTTTCCGCGGGATCACAGCCAGGGGACAGACCCCCGCTGAGCTGACAGACAGCCCCGCTCTCCTGCACGCGCACTCCGGGGTGAGTTAGAGATGGATGCAGTTGCTCTCTGCTCCATTAGGCCAGGCTCCAGGGGGAAGGCACCTCGCTGGAGCTGCTGGAGACGGAGCAGCAGTAAGCGCAGCTGGGCGTGTCTGTGTCGGCGAGCAGTGACAGAGTGGGCTGGCAGGCCTGAGGCTGCAAGCCCAGAGTGGCATACAGGCACGCAGACCATCCTTCGTTTCTCCCTGCTGGGCCTTGCACTGCACTCCCACCTGCAGGTGGCGACGTAGTACAGGCCTGCGCTCCGGTCTTTGTGTCTGGGTGTGAGGGGGCGAGTCTGTGTGGGCGGCTCTGTCCTGTCTCTGAAGTGAGCCGAAGGGCCAGCTCTCGAAAGGTTTGCTTACTGCGCTGAGCTAACGAGTTTTTTTTTTTATCGTGGAAAAGAAACCGGGGATTTGTTGTTTCTGATTTCTCCTGAAACGTTCCTCTAGTCCGTGTCTCCCCTTCCAGAAGAGTGCTGAAAGCAGTTCACAAATACTGGATCCCCCTGAAAGATGATGCCCAGGAAAGCCGTTGCTCAAACACGTTTGAGCTTGAGCCTTTTAGCGCTTCATTAAACACTTAAGAGCAGTAAATAAATGGCAGCGTGTCTCGTGTTGCCTGTAAAGCTGACTCGGCGTGCAGCAGTTATGGGACGTCTTGAGCCAGCCAGGGTCTAGCTAGTCGGGGTGTGTTTGGGACGGAGTGTGGACAGTTTTGTGACACTGTCATTCCCTTTTCAGATCTGCGCATCCCGCTGATGTGGAAAGACACGGAATATTTCAAGAACAAAGGAGGTGAGTGGAGCTCTAAGGTGCTGGGGTTTTAGATCTTTGGGGCACTGGGGTTCTTGGGTTCTCAAGTTCTGGGGCTCAGGGGTGCTGGGGTTCTCGGGTTCCCTGGTTCTGGGCTCAGGGGTTCTTGGGTTCTCAGGTTCTGGGCTCTGGGGTTCTCTGGTTCTGGGGCTGCAGGTTCTGACAAGAGGGATATCAACCTCCCATGGGCTGTAGGCTACATGTCAGTTGTAGATCTACAGCTGCTGACAGGGCAAATCACAGCTCCTGTTCTCAATCTTCTGATTGAGTAGTTTGCAGTAGAATTGCTCAGACATAACTCCCTGTGCAGTGAAGCTACTGGATCGTTAAGAAAATATTGCCTTGAGCAAAGAACAGGGATGACTGAGTGACATGCAGCGTTGATGCAGATCACACAGTTAACACGACATATGCAAAATGTAAACAGTGTCAACAAAATTATTAACTGAACTACATCTGCTTCTTGGAGTCCTCAGTTAACTAGCAGAGTGCCCTGTGAGCCGTGGAAACGGCACTAAGTGGATGGAATCAGAGCAGGCCTTGAGGTCAGAGCTGTGCAGCCCTGCTGTCTGAGCCCCTTGGCTTCACAGAGAGCAGTCAGTTGCTGGTGGGGGGCAGCTCATGGTCCATTTCTTGTTTGCAAGCACTGTGTCAAAGGGCTCCATGAAGGCAAGTCAGTGAGTGAGCAAGCTCAGCTAATAAATAGTTAACACCAAAGTACGGAACGAATGCTTTTTGAATTAAGTCTAATTGGTCAATTGATAAAGGGCAGCAGCTCATTCTCCACTGCTTTCTGGGAGACTTCAGCCAAGATGTGCCATCTGTCCATAAAGTATGTTTAATTTAACCACTAGACATGTTAGTTAGGGTTTTATCTGATGAGGAATCATGCGTTTGTCCTTTTCAATTAGTCAGGCGTGGAAATAAACGCACTAAGCTGCCGTCAGCTGGTTGCGTGCTCATCAGCAGCTGTGCTCCAAGCGTATGCGTGCCAGTGACGGGGGAGACTCCTCCTGAGCTGTCTCCTTCGGTTTTTGAGGTAGTTGTTGAGACTCTGAGCTCACGGCAGCGCCAGTGCATCGGTAGGGAATGGGAGAGGGTTCTGTGGCAGGCTAGCGCTTCCTGCGCGAAAGGAGGAATGTCTGCACGGGCTGCTGGTTATTAATATCGACCGTCTGTAGCGCTGTCTGCTGCAGAGCCTACGTGAGGCACCTGGCCAGGAGCCCAGACCCAGAAACCAGTGTTCCCAGCCCCTTACGTGACCCTTACCCCTCGACCCCATTGCCCCCTGAAAGGAGGCACTCGAGCTCTTGCCAATCTTGCCAAAGAGGTTATAGGTTGCAGGTTTGTATTGGGAGCACAATACACTGTAGGGTTGTGGCCCTGGGCATTTTCTTCATTTGATGTTCTGTCGCTGAAAGTTAGGTTTTGTCATTCTGAGATCTGCAAATAGCTGACGCAGAAGACCAAATACGTTCCTGAAATTCTTCTGATTTGGTGTTCTCCAGGGATTCTTCTTGGGAGCCCTTTTCCGGTACTCCCAGTGTGTTCCACATCCTTTTTATGTTCCGATTGCACACAATGTGTTGTTGTAGGGCTGCTGCAGTCATGTGGGTAAATTTCATACTGAAATCGCAGACTTCACAGTGATCCCTGATTCTGGTCTTTCATTTTGAAATTGCTTTTGAAAGCCCTGCATGTGAAGTATCACAAAAACATCTTTCTTTCCTTTGTGTGAAACTGTGTAATACCCTCTTTTTCTGTTCCCATTGTGAAGAAAGTTGATTTCATCTAGAATCAGCTGCCAGAAATCCCTCAAAGGCAGTACACTGTCTAACGAATGAAATGACAGATTGTACCTTATTTAGAATTGAGTCCTTGTTAATTCCTTGGCACACAGCCAGCCATTCCTTCCTGTAGCCTCTCTGCTTCGGCTGCCAGTCAGATTTTCCAACCAGACTCCGTGGCTCAGCCTACCAGCTTTCTGATTCAGTGATGACCTTTGAACCTTCCAGAAGGTGTATTTTTTTTTTTTACCACGTTCTTGCTCGTCCGTTCAGGTTTTCCTGAAGCTCTTGAGAGCCCATTTGGAAGGCTGGCTCTCAAGCCACTTTGCAAAGCCATTCTTGGTGATCGTTGGAAGCCACTGTGCTGGCGCAGGTACCTGAATCCCTGGCACAGTGGGCACTGAGACAACTCACTGCAGAATCGCAGTCTCTCCCCCCATCTCTCGCCGGCTCTCTCCGGACTCTCTGACCTCCCACACGCATTGCTCTCAGACCTCCTGCACGGCAGCAGTGGACACCAGTGGAAGTCCAATAAGGTTCTGGAAGTGCATTGTCCAAATTTGTGCAGTCCGTCCTATGACTGCAACCACAGAAACGTACAAACAGTAGGGTATCATGTCTCCTGAGCCCTGTTAGCCAAATGGAATAAGAAAGGGGCTGATCTTTACAGAGTAATGCCTCATTTGAAGTCCAGCTGTCAGTCTGCACACTGACAAAGTGGAAAAAAGTCTAGTCGAGTAAAAGTCTAGTGGTGACTGAACGAAATCCAAGTTGTCGGGATTAAAGATCAGTGCGCCGAATGTTTCAGGCCTGCCAGAAATAAGGAGTTGGAGTTTTGGTGGCTGCAACTCATTCTTTGCCATAAATATGTAAATCCATAAGTGCTATAATCTATTTGTGAACTTTTTACTTTTGGCTAAGGTACTATTAAGAACCGCAATGAAAGGCGATAATGAGTTTTTCTGATTCCTGGTGTGCGAATCCGCCCCCAGACTCAGACTCCAGCAGGGTCAGAGTCACAGGGGGTTGAGCTCCACTTTCACGTCCTCGGTGGCAGAACGATGCGGGAGAGCGAGACTGCAGAAATCACCGCCTGCCTTCGCTGCCAGGTCAAATACCAACTCGCCCTCTTCCAATCCAAAGAGCTGAGCTGGCATGACCGATGGATTGTAGTTTGGCCAGAGCAGTAACCGTTAACAAGATATTGACATTCACAATGAAAGGTTATCATTCAGGACGCTGACTTTCTGTTCCTTGGGCTGTGGTAGGAGCTCACTTAACTTGGCTGCAGCTCTGGTAAGTCTCACACTCTCTGTCACTCTCCTCCTTCCTCTCACTCTCGCCATCACTGTGCCTTTCACTGTCACTCCCTCAGTCTCACTATCACTCATGAACCCTCTTCCTCGCCAGCGCACTCTCACTCTTTCTCACTCTGTCCCTCTCTCACTCTCTCGTTCTCTGTCCCTCTCTTGCTGTCTCTAGCCCCCTGACCCTCTCTCACTCTCTCTGACCCTCACCCTCTCTCACTCTCGCTGTCCCTCAGAGCTGCACCGCTGTGCTGTGTTCTGCCTGCTGCAGCTGGGAGGAGAGATCTTCGACACAGACATGGTGATGGTGGACAGGACGCTCACCGACATCTGCTTCGACAACACCATCGTTTTGTGAGTCTCCCTTCTGCCTCACTCCATCGCCCCTGTCCTGACCCCTGCTGGCTGTGCCCTTGTCAGTGGCCGTGCCAGCCCGTCTCCAGTGTCCCAGTGTCGGGCGGCAGTGCTCACCGCGCCGCTGTGTCCCTGCAGCACTGACGCCAGCCCCGGGTTCCAGCTGCGCGTGGAGCTGTACAGCTGCTGCACGGAGGAGGACTTCTCTGTGGGCAGCGCGCCCCGGAAACTCGCCAGCAAGCTGAGCAGCTCGCTGGGGCGCTCCTCGGGGAAGAAGGTCCGAGCCGCGCTGGAGCCGGGGGGCGGCAGCCCCGTCAGCAACGGGGGCAGCAGCCCCATGCTGCTGCCTTCGCCCACGGTCCCGTGAGTACCCCGGAGCCCTCCGTCCACACGGCCGCGCGTTGTACGTCGGGCACTGTCCACCTGACTGACGTGCGGTCCCGTCCAGTTTGACAAGCTGTCCCCTGCACTCACACTCCGCCACACGAGGACTGACAGAGACGTGCGCCTTCACCCACCGGCCAGCTTCTACCCACTGATCTAGCTCATAACCTCCCTCCCCCAGCCCGGATGTCCCCGATCTGGTCTTGCCCTCCGACCTGACCTCCTGATTTCACTTGTTTGGCCGTTGTGTGTGGTTTTGTTCTCAGGGGTCCGAAGTATCACCTCCTGGCGCACACCGCTCTGACGCTGGAACACGTGCAGGACAGCTTTCGCACCCACGACCTCTCCATCTCCGGCAACGGTGGGCTTCCTTGGGGCAACAGGGCTTCTGCACTGCTGTAGCAAAGATCCTCATGTGCTTCTGCTTTATGCGAGCATAAGTCATTTCTGTTACTTATGGACAGGAGTAACAAGGCAGCTCCACAGAATTTTATTTAACATTATGTAGCACACTGAGATACCAGAATGTTAAACAGAAAACATTGCTCAGTTCTCTGGGCTAACGGGACATTCACTAGAGAATATTGCTCAGTTCTCTGGGCTAGCAGGACATTCACTATAAAACATTGCTCAGTTCTCTGGGCTAATAGGACATTCACTAGAGAATATTGCTCAGTTCTTTGGGCTAACAGGACATTCACTAGAGAACATTGCTCAGTTCTCTGGGCTAGCAGGACATTCACTAGAGAACGTTGCTCAGTACTCTGGGCTAGCAGGACATTCAGTAAAAAACATTGCTCAGCACTCTGGGTTAACAGTGTTCACTAGAGAACAGTGCTCAGCGCTCTGGGTTAACAGTGTTCACGTGAGATCACTGCTCAGCGCTCTGGGTTAACAGTGTTCACGTGAGATCACTGCTCAGCGCTCTGGGTTAACAGTGTTCACTAGAGAACAGTGCTCAGCGCTCTGGGTTAACAGTGTTCATGTGAGATCACTGCTCAGCACTCTGGGTTAACAGTGTTCACGTGAGATCACTGCTCAGCGCTCTGGGTTAACAGTGTTCACTAGAGAACAGTGCTCAGCGCTCTGGGTTAACAGTGTTCACGTGAGATCACTGCTCAGCGCTCTGGGTTAACAGTGTTCACGTGAGATCACTGCTCAGCGCTCTGGGTTAACAGTGTTCACTAGAGAACAGTGCTCAGCGCTCTGGGTTAACAGTGTTCGCGCGAGGTCACTGCTCAGCGCTCTGGGTTAACAGTGTTCACTAGAGAACAGTGCTCAGCGCTCTGGGTTAACAGTGTTCGCGCGAGGTCACTGCTCAGCGCTCTGGGTTAACAGTGTTCGCGCGAGGTCACTGCTCAGCGCTCTGGGTTAACAGTGTTCGCGCGAGGTCACTGCTCAGCGCTCTGGGTTAACAGTGTTCGCGCGAGGTCACTGCTCAGCGCTCTGGGTTAACAGTGTTGACGCGAGATAACTGCTCAGCACTCTGGGTTAACAGTGTTCGCGCGAGATCACTGCTCAGCCCTCTGAGTTAACAGTGTTCGCGCGAGATAACTGCTCAGCACTCTGGGTTAACAGTGTTCGCGCGAGATCACTGCTCAGCCCTCTGAGTTAACAGTGTTCGCGCGAGATCACTGCTCAGCGCTCTGGGTTAACAGTGTTCGCGCGAGATCACTGCTCAGCGCTCTGGGTTAACAGTGTTCACGCGAGATCACTGCTCAGCGCTCTGGGTTAACAGTGTTCGCGCGAGATCACTGCTCAGCGCTCTGGGTTAACAGTGTTCACGCGAGATCACTGCTCAGCGCTCTGGGTTAACAGTGTTCACGCGAGATCACTGCTCAGCGCTCTGGGTTAACAGTGTTCGCGCGAGATCACTGCTCAGCGCTCTGGGTTTACTCCAGAACGGGAATGACCCCCAGTCTCTGTGCCATTGCAGAGGAGTGCTCCTACTGGCTGCCTCTCTACGGCAGCGCGTGCTGCCGCCTGGCCGCACAGCCCCTCTGTATGACCCAGCAGATGATGAGCGGCTGTCTGAGAGTCAAGGTGAGTGTGAGCTCGGTCGGGCGGGGACCAGGGATCTGTACTTGGGAAGAGGACCGGTTCTCTCTAGCTGGAGCTCCAAAGCCAAGGGGTAGAGAATGACGATTCACAGTTTAAGAGTGAATAGCCTTATCAGTTTCTGCTTGAATAATAACTCAAGTGATCTTCAGAATGGTCAGCAGAGAACAGACACGTGCACCAGATAAGTATTTCACTAGTTTAACTATAACTATGCCAAAACTGACTCCTCTGTATACATGTAAGTGGTGGTTTTGTCGCTTTACGTTTGATGTGCTCTTGTATCGGTGGAAGTCGAATGTGCTTGTTTTCAGCGAGGTGTGTGTAAATTCTAGTAGCTCTCTTTAACTGCTCTTCCTGCGTCTCTTTCTCTTCCCCGTCCTCTCTGTCTCCTTCCCTGTGTCCCACAGCAGCTTGGGGGTGATCACCCGAGCTGGACAAAGATCTACGGTGTCCTGAGAGGGACAAACCTCTCCTGTTACCACCGGCAGGAGGATGTGGAGGCCAAGGTGGAGCCAGCCTTCACTATTGCCATCAACAAGGTGAGCACCGGGGAGGAAAACGACCCACAGGCCTTTCGAGACTGGATCTGAAATTTAGGAATTGTCATTTTAATCTCGAGCTTGCTTGGTGAATAACCCCTTTTTTAAATTGTCAGAAAAACAGAAGTGTCTCTGTACAGCATCCCTGCAGTGCTGGTAAGGATTGCGAGTTGTATGGACTTTTTCTCCACAGTTCACTGTGGTAAAACTGTGGTCACTGGCAGTTTTCTGGACACTCCACTCAAAGCACTATATATAGAACCTAATTTTAATTAATTTACTTTTGAGAGGCAGGCCTCTATCTGACATACTGATGCTTTTTTTCTTGCAGGGGAATTTATTCGGTATTTATGCATTTGTACTAACAAGACAACGCTGTTGAACCGGTGTCAAGAGACCGGTTTCCGAGAGGCCAAATAACTTTTTTTTTAATGATTTGCTGTCCTCTTGTGGCACCAGGGTATATTACATCAAACAGAAATGTTAATGTTAATGTAGCTCAAGAGATATGATGTAACTTTTTGGAAATTTGTTCTTGACATCACCACACAAAAACCATACTCAACAGTACATAAATACTCATAAAAAACACAACAGTCCTAGATATGCACCAGTACATGTACTGTACGCTTATCTAGCCCCGACCGTATTACACTAGAGAAGATAAGATCACTTGATTGGCCATAAACAATTTCTTGTATTAGGAATTTGTCTTTTCGCATACCCCAGCTTGCTCTCCACGAGACACACAGACACGAGAGAGAAGCTGGGGGTCAGAGTGAAGGAGCAGCCATTTATACGGCGTCCCTGGAGCAGTTGGGGTGAAGGGCCTTGCTCAGGGGCCAAACGGAATAGGATTCCTCTGCCGGCGTGGTATACGAACCGGCAACCTTCCAGCCACAGGCTCAGATCCTTATCCATAGAGCCACCCCACCCGGGAGAAGGAGTTTGCCTGGCCAGTACAAGCATCGATCCCACGACCTTGGTGTTATTAGCACCACGATCTAACCAACTGAGCTAACTGGCATGACACTAATCCGATACGTTCATACAGGGAACAGTCACTTAGCTGGGTTTAATATAGCAGAAAGAGGCGTCAACATTAACGACGAATATGATAGATCATTTTAATTATCTTTGAAAATACATTTTGTTTTTTGCCTGTTCTGAATAGAGGCATAAAGGCAGATAAGTGGTTTTCTCATTTTTAAGAGGACCTCTTGGATTAGATGTATCATAATGTTTAACGTTAATAATTTTCAATTATTTTTTTATGATAAGCAATTCTCTGGCATTCGGCATTCTTTTCTCCTAAGTGTTATTTGACTTCCTTTGTAAAACCACGTAAAGGTGTACCTATAAATAATAAAGCCTCATCTTTTTCCTCTGGGCTGTGCAACTTGCAGAAAAAAATAAAATGAAGTGTTTCTTCCTGTAGGCAGGGTGTGCCTGGTTTCTTCATAGTGCAATTCCTGTGGTTTTCACTGGAATACTGATAGAATCTGAAACAACTTCATTCCTGCTTCACACTGTGTAGCCTGGTCTCCACAGTGAGGTTTTGGCAGCTGTAGTTCCTTGTGTCCACCAGGGGGCCCTGTAGACATTGCGCTGTGTTATTTCGAGATGAGTTTAATTCGTAATAAATGTTAATATTCCCAATACCTAGGGTTGTCATAATGAAAACAAATATTTCCTCCAATTTCTAAGATTACCCTGTGCTGTTTTACATAAAAACAACAAGAGTAACTGCATTTAACTTTTTTTTCCGCCTTGGCAAAGAAACAAAGACAGTGACTGACAGCTTCATCTCTCTTTCCCTGATTGTAATCTAGATACCAGCCTTTTTGATGCCAATACACATAATTAATCTTCCCAGTGCCATCCTTGCACGATGCATTGTTAATGTTTTCTGTGTTGGGCAGTGGGCTCGTCTCCAGACTCAATATCTCTGTAAGCGAGCAATGTGTTATCTCCTCACCCGCCTTTATTAAGAGCAAAAGAAGAGAGCTTTCTTAAGGAAGATGTGATTAAGGAAATATTTAAGCTTTTTTATGGATGTGAACAGTGAAATCTAGCGGTACTGTGAAGAGAGAGAGGAAACGTAATGCATGATGGCATCAGAGTTTGTCCCCGTGCCTTTTCAGCAGTCATTGTTTTCACTGCTGGGAAATTCACTAAACGTGTGCAGGATACAAGGTGCAAGTGAGTTACCCACACAGACTGGGACAGGAGGCAAGGCCGGGTGGGGGGTCCGAGGAGAGATTTTGTCTTCCCCTGCCTGTACATCATGCCTTGTCTTGTCATTCTCGCACTGACCTGCGTGTGTGTGTGTGTGTCCCAGGAGACGCGGATCCGTGCCACGGAGAAGGATCCCAAGAGCAAAGCACAGAGCATCTCCATCAGCAACCAGTACGGCAGGGAGGAGGTGACCCACACGCTGCTGGCCGACAGCCGGGAGGAGACGCAGCGCTGGATGGAGGCGTTCTGGCAGCAGTTCTACGACATGAGTGAGTAACCGCCCGCCCGCCAGGGTACTGCTACTGCGACCCGGCCTCGGGTGTCTGAAACCCTCCAGGAACCTGGTGGGGTCACCCCGGGGGACCTGTTCTGAATGAGCAGGGAGACGGGAACCAGCATTTAAAACCAACCACAGGAAGCTCTTCTTTACCCAAAGGGTGGTGGGGGTGTGGATCGAGCTGCCCAGCCGTGTTGTGGAAGCTGATACATTGGTTTCTTTCAAGAAACATCTGGGTGAGATCTGATCAATTAGCTACTACCTCCCACATGGATTTTGAGGGGTCGAATGGCTTCCACTCAGTTGTAACCTTCTTATTCTCTTCTGCTCATTTGTGTATCTGTGCCTGTTGCTAGACTTCTACCTTTTACAGTTACTTTCTGAAGTCAGGGGTCAGACGTTTGGTAGCCTGGGTCTGTGGCAAGGAATAGGAGCCAGACGCTGCTCCTGAAGCCACTGGCGAGCTTGTAGATGGAACATCTCACGTTAACGCCACCTAAAAAGGCAAAGACAAGAAAAAAATTGAGTTTGTTTTGTTAATGTGTGGTGTCACGCAGGTCTTGAAATCCTTGTCACGTTGCTACGAGGAAGTCAGAATCAGGTGGAACATGTCGGGACAGCACTGCTGGCACCTGTCGCTTAAGGAGAGCTGGATCGTGGGGCTTTGAAAAAAAAAGACATTCCCCAGATAAGAGCGCCACGGTTTCAGGCAGGTGTGACATGGATGCAGGCGGCCCTGCCTCTCTCCCTCCTCGGCACATGTCATTCAATAACCAGAGCCCCCCAGAAACCCGACAAGGAAACTGGGGGCTTGTGCCATTTTGCAAGAGACTGTTCTAGGAAAGCAGAGGTGGGGGCGTTTCAGGAAAACAGATGAAGAACCTAAACTGTACATAAAGAGTGCACATCCAAGAAAACTTTTTATACTTACAACTCAAAAGTTTTTATCTTGAAAATAAACTGGTTTTGTAGCAGGTACAGTGACGTTGGACAGATAGGACATGAGTGGATTCCTTATTCTGATTTTGACATTTCTCGCCAATAGGATTGGTCTACAGGGGGTGTACCTTGAGAGTCATATTCTGGTAGCTCTAGTATTTAATCAGGTATATCCCAGTCAGTCATGAATGATTAATTAATCAAACTGACACCAGCTTTTTATGTTGTATGGGGCATTAATTTTCTGAAAACCTCCAGAAATACACTGGTACAGCACGTTCCTTTCAGCGCTCTTCAGGGTAAGGTAATCTGACTGGTCTTATTAAACTCGTGGCTTTGCTGTTTTCCAGTGTGACACTGGCTCATTCTCCCTTCAGCGCCTGAGCCTCAGTGCTGAACAGGAGTCACATGTCTAAACCCCAACAGAAAGAGCCCAAGTATTGCTTCAGTATGTATGTGACCCCCCCTCTGCCTCAAGGATACCCACCAAATACCCCAAATTAAAACAAAATCATACAAAAGTTAAAAATAAGTTTGCGAATTGAGCAAAAAGTATCATTTGGGTGATGTAATTAGTGGAGTACTGCAGGGATCTGTACAGGGATGCCAGTACAGTGAGACAGCGAGTTCAGTTTTCAGACGATACGGAATTAGGAGGACCAGCAAATATGGTGGAAACAGCAAGTAAAATCCAGAGAGGTTCAGATCAAATTCAAGACTGGGCAAACACCCGACAGATGATGTTTAATGGAGATAAGTGCATGGTATTACACGCAGGAAGTAAAAACTAAATAAAAGGCACTGCCCAATTCACTTACATCTCACAGACGACGTGGGGCAGCAATTAAGTAGGTAAACAAAATGATATAATAAGTGGTTAAAAGTGTAGAATGTAAATCAAGGGCTGTTTCAATATGTTGAGAGTGTATGTGTAAGGCCTCATTGAGGTATGGTTTACAGTTCTCTTTGGTCAGGTCTTCAAAGAGCCTTAGAGCTAAAACTCCTCTGTGGAGGTGACAACCGCTGATACTGTAACAACTTCTCACCGAGCCCCCCAGAGAACTGCCTGCTAACAGGGCAGAGGATATTTCTGCAGTCACGTGGGCCTGGACGCGCATGCTTCTGGGGAGAGACTCGCGCGGCTGTAGAAAAGCTGCATGTATTTGCCTTCCTTTGCAAAACCTCCAGGCACAGTACGTCGGCGGAGAAGAAATTCTCCTTTACGAGTGACGACCTGGAGACTCACACCGTCTGTGATCCAGAGACCATTGCCACTGCTCCATGCTCACATTAGAGTGAATAAATAAACGGCCAGCAGCCATATCACCCTGGAACTCACAGCTGGCAGCCCACTGAAGCTCAGCAGGTGTGAGCCTGGTCAGTACCTGGATGGGAGACCTCCTGGGAAAAACTAAGGTTGCTGCTGGAAGAGGTGTTAGTGGGGCCAGCAGGGGGCGCTCACCCTGTGGTCTGTGTGGGCCCTAATGCCCCAGTATAGTGACGGGGACACTATACTGTAAACAGGCGCCGTCCTTCGGATGAGACGTAAAACTGAGGTCCTGACTCTCTGTGGTCATTAAAAATCCCAGGGTGTTTCTCGAAAAGAGTAGGGGTGTAACCCCGTCGTCCTGGCCAAATTTCCCATTGGCCCTTACCAATGATGACCTCCTAATAATCCCCATCTATGAACTGGCTTCATTACTCTGCTCTCCTCCCCACTGATAGCTGATGTGTGGGGAGCGTTCTGGTGCACTATGGCTGCCGTCGCATCATCCTGGTGGGGCTGCACACTGGTGGTGGTGGAGGGGATCCCCATTACCTGTAAAGAGCTTTGAGTGGAGTGTCCAGAAAAGCGCTATATAAGTGTAAGCAATTATTATTATTATTATTATTATTATTATTATTATTAAAGTGTTGTGTTGTTGAGGCTCAGTCAGGAAAGGAGCTCGTCGGGAGCTTCCAGCTCGCCCGGTTGACGTGACGTTCAGCAGGGAAGCGCATACGAGAGGCCACGAGCGGACACTGCGTAGAGGTGCGACGACACCCGAGAACAGGAGAGCCTCTTTACACAGATTGCTGCGGGAGAGTGGAACAAGGTCTCCTCATGCGGCGCGAGCAGCGGAGGAGTGGCGCGCCTCTGGCAGGACGGTGGCCAGCAGGTGTCAGGCCCCCGTGTGGTGTGGAGTCTGCTGTAGGCGCGCAGTGGGTTAAGTGTGATTGCCCAGCAGGGCACACCTCGGAGGTCAGCTCTGCTTCCTCCTATGCTGGTACAAGGCTGTTGGTGAGCCGTCTTTATTGAAAACTGGTAACCCTGCTGGCAGTGTGGAACGGAATACATTAACGTTAACTGTTGGTGTAGCATTAACACAGAAGTAAACATGGGAGTTAATTATATATGGAATAGTTACAGCTCTCTGTGGGATAAATTACTACAGTCCCATGCATCGTTATACTATATTTGGTCAACTAAGCCTGTTAAGGAAAGATACGCTAAATGTCTTTAGACAAATAGCATTCTGTTATGGGACGTTTAGTGTTATTAGACTGCGAGGCAGTTTCATTGTTGCATAGGGAATAGGTGGTGTGCAAAAAATAAATCTGCCCCTTGCGGCTGTCTTAAAATGGAGCAGCTTGTCAATAACAGTGTGCCAAGCCAGACGTCCCCCTTGCGTGTGGCCAGTGTCGAGACTGTAACAGTGCACAAACAATACTGCCGTGTCTTCTTCCCCGCCTGAGGAGTGAAGCTTTGACAGTAGTTATTGTTGAGAGAAAGCACAAAAAGAGAAAACTATTTCTACCATCTGTAAAATTAAAATTCTATTTACTCTTATGCAACAGAGCATGAAAGAACTGCCTAATACTGGGATCAGTACAAGCCTGACAAATGTATGGTTACCAGTTACTTCAAAACACACATGAGGAAAACGCCTGCTCCGATTTCAGTTTGTAGTCATTTAGAGAATGCATCGCCTTGGAACAACAAAAGTCACCTTTGCTCTCAAGCTTAGGAAGAAGTCAAAGTTATTGGCTGAACATGGATGGCAGCAGTATCTAGCGTCTTTGCTGGAGGAGGGTGGGGTGGCCAGACGATCCTTCTAAGAGACAGCCAGCAGTTTCCGGTTCTGGTACCAGCAAGAGGACAGTCACAGTTCCTGGTGCTGCTGGCCACAGCCTCTGCTTGTTCCCCTGACCACTCCTCACCAAGGTGTCACGCCCGACATCCCTCCCTAGAGGGCGCTCCACTGCTCCCATTATTGTTCGTGTGATTTAGTTCCCCAGGTGTACCCTTTTAGTGTTATTATTTAAAGACTAGCTCCTCCAGTCCTCAGGGCTCATCATTAGGGTAAGATGTCGCGAGGCCCGCCTAGCACCAGGAAACCCTATGTCTGTCTCCTGAGGGCACAGGCCTCATCCTCGACACCTCCCGCTTCCTGAGCCCGGGGTCTGGAGGATCTCGCCCCGTCACCCTTGGACCTCCATGTTTCGTCTGTCCGTGTGCTCCCCCCTCCCGGGGATTTTAACTTTGTCGCGTCCCAGGATGGATTTCTAGTTGATGGACTCGCGGACTGTGCTTTGACCTGCCCTTGGACCCGTTTGGATCTGGATGCCGTTTTGTCTTCCCCGTACACCGTCTCACGGACTGTCACTATTATTTTGTGCACTATTAAACCCCTGTGTGTTCCCTTTTACCACGCCTCCTGTTTTGTCCAGCTCTTACCGCATCGCATAGGGTCTTCTACAAGATCGGACACGGATTCCAGTCCGTGTTCGTGACGCGAGGTGGGCGAGTGGCAGAGCCAGTGCCTCCAGGAAACGGGTTTCCCCACATGGCTGAGGGCAGCGGCCTCAATGGGGTTAAAGGCCTGGGAAGGGCTGTGCCATCATGTGAGGAATCAAGTTCTTCAGATGGGGGACTCCGGCAGGAGAGAGGATCGCAGCCATGAGCAGCTTGAACAAGCCCATCGGAGGTTTGGAGGCAGTTTCTGTGATGAGTCCCCCCCCCCCCGCTGATTAGCGAACCCTGGCGAAGGCCGGACAGGGCAGTCATGCTGAATCTCCCTCTTGTTGCCCAGTTACCTGATACCAGTGCAGTTCCCACAGGGAAAAAAAAGGAACGGGCGTTTTCCACTCGCTGCAGTTCTGCATTCAGCACTGAGGAATGTCTGTATCTCCGGGGCCCAGAGCAGTGGAACAGGTCTGATGGTGGGGTCGTTGACGAGCCCATCTGTTACCCAGTTCGAACTCGCCTAGCCCTTACAGTACCTGCCCTCACTAAGAAGGCCGTTCTTCTGGAACAAAGCATCATTTGTCATTTTCCACAAGTCACAATCTGCAGATCGGTGGAAGAGGATATGAAAGGGATGTTGGTATTTTCTAGAGCGCTCTTCCCCCTCAGATTGACACAGGCCTTTAGCCTTGCTTGTCGGGAACCTTGTGCGATTTTAATTTGGGAGTTTTTTAAAATGTTGAAGAGTTTTGAGATTTGTTTTGATCAGTTGCAATTTAGTAATTGTTTCTTCCTTGCTTTTGGAAAACAAAATATTTTTCTTACGTTCGAGGACAAAAGTATTTTTCTGGCAGCCATATCACCCTGCAGCTCACAGCTGGCAGCCCACTGAAGCTCAGCAGGTGTGAGCCTGGTCAGTACCTGGATGGGAGACCTCCTGGGAAAAACTAAGGTTGCTGCTGGAAGAGGTGTTAGTGGGGCCAGCAGGGGGCGCTCAACCTGTGATCTGTATGGGCCCTTAATACCCAATATAGTGATGGGGACACTATACTGTCAAAAGATGCTGTCCTTTGGATGAGAAGTGAAACACAGGTCCTGACTCTCTGTTGTCATTAAAAATCCCAGGGCGTTTCTCGAAAAGAGTAGGCATCCTGGTCAAATTTCCCATTGGCTTTTCCCAATCAGGGCCTCTTAATAATCCCCATCTCTGAACTGGCTTCATCACTCTGCTCTCCTCCCCACTGAGAGCTGGTGTGTGGTGAGCCTACTGGTGCACTATGGCTGCTGTTGTATTACCCAAGTGGGGCTACACACTGGTGGTGGTGGAGAGGATCCCCATTACCTGTAAAGCGATTTGAGGGGAGTGTCCAGAAAGCACTATATAAGTGTAAGGAATTATTATTATTTTTTAATATGGTCTGCAGTTTCTAAGACAGATGCAGTTTGAGGTGTGAGAAAAAAAATGGTAGTCATGCAGCCTTCTGCCTACACAGGAACAGAAGTGAATCAGAGATGATTAATCCGTTATTAAATAGCAGCAGCTAAAAGTCTTGTGGGCTGTGTATTGACAACAAATATCATTCTGAATATGTTAACTAACTCGTACCTGAAGAAGCTCCACGGCCGAAACATGTTTTCTTTCTTCTCTTTTCAGCATGGAATAAACCTGTTACTTGTTCCTTTTCAGCCTGCGCAGGCTGGCGCAGCTTCACGCCTGAACTACTAATAACCATGCCCACTATGTATTTACAGTTCCTACAGTAGACTGTTAATAACTTCTACTTCAGGTCTGGAAATGATTAATAGACCGTACTATAGTTTTTGAACAGAGGTGTACATCTTTACATAGATACACTTGAAGCACAAACCCTGGGGGGCATGAGAGGAAACTACGTGGAAGTGCTGTTAAAACACATGACTGGACGTACGTCCATACCCAAGGGGTTGTGGGAGTCCTGGAGAAGACTACACCCTGGACTCTTTCAGAAACTGGCTGATGGGAGGTCCTTATGTCAGATAACTACTAACTGCAGTACAAAACAGGCTGATGGGCCTCGTTTATTTGGAACTTTTCTTACATTGTTATACTTAGCGAAAGGTCCATTTTAAGGTTTCCTGATAGTCACTGGCAGGGATCCATGACTGAAATCGGTGAAGGCTCCATGAAGATTGGAGCAACAAGTGTTAAAGCCTGAAACATGCAGTGCCTCAAAGGTTTTGTGCACTTTCAGCGTTTGTGACACATCTTGTCATCCATCCAGGTACAGCGCTGATCTTTTCCCAAGAACCCAGACATTCCATAAGCCTTTATTTTTACTTCAGATTGTTGACAAAGGAGACCTGACAATTTCGTACTATACAGCACATTCCTTAGGAGGACATCGTTGTGTTTTTTAGCCCTAATATTGGGGTTCTAAACAAACGGCAGCTGCTTATAAAATAAAGGTGATCCAGGCAGGTTCCAGAACACGGTTTGTTTCGGCAGTGTCGGATCTCTTCAGTGATGCTGACAACATGAGCTACAGTACGTTACTGTTTAATAACCTCTCACTATTTACGACCTGGATCAGGCCTGCATTCAGATACAGATTAGATCCCTCATTTGCATTTTGAGTGATTTAGTGTGCCAGGAATCTGACAAATTTCAACCTTTTGTTTTCCATTTTACTGCGCATTTCAATCATTTCTTGCATTCTGTAACCACTAACGTGACAATTCACATAGCAAAACAACAATTTCCTGAAAACAACTGGCGTTCCTTTTAACTGTTTGGAAGGAGGTGAGGAACTGGGCAAGACCGTATCGCTATACTGTACATCACAGTGGCGGCACTGTGGTGCTAAAACACAGCCTGTGATCCTGGATGCCAACTTCACAATTTATATGATATTTATAATTTTGGGATGCATTACTAAGACCACTGTGAAAGACTGTTTGAGATGATTGTGCTAAGAAGTCTGTCAGCCATGTCTAAAGTCTCAATTTTTGCTCAGTGGCACTGTGGGGTTTTAACATGACCAGTCTTTCTAACACGGTCTAGTACAGGAGAAAAAGGTTGTTGGTTGTAGGTTGCTAGTTGGACACCTGTGACTGTTGCTGTTTCGACCAGTTTAACAAAGAGCCAACACAGCACCTATTTCAGCACAGCATTCTTAATTGGTCCTGCTACAGTGGTGCCATCTGTAAACCTTTATAACTGCATGTAGAACTGAACAGGAGCAATCATTTGTGAGCAGAGAAAATTATAAGTGCACACCCTTTTTAATTTTTTTTTTTAATCTGGGGGAGCTCTAAAAGGAGGTTCAGAGTCCAAAGACACTCTAAAGAACCCCGAGATGTTATTAGTTTCTACAGAATATGTATAGGTATTAAAAGTGTTACTAACTTACAAAAGAACGTCTTGCATAGGTGTTGGGAATCTTTAGAGGCTGTGCAAGGGTATGCAGACTGAAAGGAGTCAATGTTTTGATTTCAAAGCAATTAAAAGCTTAACATCAGAATGCTTAATAATGGGATGCCTTTTAAGAGATTAATTGACGAACTGTCGTGACAGGATCATGACTGTTCCTTGACTCATTCACATCAAAACTGCGGAATATTAAATCTTAAATTGGTTATATCCAGTGGTGTCTCCATCCTGTTATTTTTGATTGGTTTAGTTGTGTTAATCTCTTAAAAGCATGACTGAAAAGAACAGGCATTTAGCATAGGTGTTGTCATTAATTCCTTTTACAGATCCTAATTGACAGCTTGACAAGAATGTTTATTCTGTATATTTATTCGTGAATGTGTAGGATGGAATTGGGTGTGACAGGACTGAGGAATTCCCTGTGTCTGGATTAATAGTTCTTGAATGCAGAGTTTTTATTTTCTATCATGGTTTCAATGTAGCCTTAATTGCAAAACTGCAAAAAGTGTAAGTGTTACATCTTAGTAACAATTACATAGTCACCCAGACAGCTGTGACTAAATATCCACAGGTAATTGTGATAGGTCTGTTTTACTCTTTTGTTTTTACAGGAACTATAAATCTGCCTAGTATTCGGCACTGTTCCAATCAAAGAATAATAATAATTCTTCATATTTTCAATTCTGTTCAAGCTTTATTATCCCCTGGGGATATTTATATAGCGCCTTGCATCCAGTGGATTCATAATTGCTTTACAGGCAGAAGGGATTCTCCTCATCCACCACTGAAGTGTGTAATGCACCCCAAGTGGAAACTAAATGGAGCAGTTTGTAACTCTTCTTATTTTTTTCATGCAGTTTCACCCATGATTCAGGTGCCTTTGGGTTCTGGGGTGTGTATTTCTTTCCTTTCCTTGAGTGCATGTCCGCGCCCCTCTCGCGCTTCATCAGAAACACACGCAGCTTCTTGGGAAGAAAAAGTGAAAATGTGCTCAAAAAAGCCGTTAAAACCTCCTCAGGGAAAAACCTCCTTTCACAAAGCAAAGTTGCAGATCTTATTCCAGACAATGAGCTGTTCCGGCTTCTTTCAAGAAACAGCTGGTTGAGATCCTAGGATCATTTAGTTGCTAATTACCAATTGACCAAATGAGCTGAACGACCTCCTCTCATTTGCAACTCTTAGTATGTTTATATGTGTTTATACAGCTAGGGCTCTTTCACCTTCTTGAGCACAACAGCAAAGTCTAGCTTATCTGTTGATCGCCCATCGTGGAGAGGATATGGCAGATAAGAGCTTCGGGCACATAAGTACCTACTTGGAAACAACAACAGCTTGATGTTGTTGGGTTTCTGTTTTTATCCTCGTCATTCCTTTAATACCTTGTATCATTCCCATGCTCTAAATAAGCTGGATCGGGTCTCTGGAATCCAGTCCAAACGTCACAAGGAAATATCAGAGTTTTCGAGAAGTGAATCTCTCCAAATTCAGTTGATACTTGTCGTTCAAGTTGTTTTGAGCAATCCGGGTTTCTGCGTTTCTCCCTGAGGCACATTTTCTTATTATCTGATCATCTCCAGGCACTGATTCCAAGACATTTAACTCATAGCTTCTTGGCAGTGTCAACCGCAGATATATTCTGTATTATGGAGGCTGCGATATGCAGGTAGAATTTGGTTGCACAAGCAGATGTGAATTGATACCTGCAGTTGCACAGTAATATAAAATTGGCTGTGTGATGGAAGATAATCTGGCACACCCTGCCAGTCAGTGCCTGCCCCTGCAAGGATTCTCGTGTCCGTAACGTGCCGGTACTGTTCTGCGTCCTGCCTTCCCTTCTCTGCTCCTGGGGGTCATTCCTACTCTCATCCCTGAGCTTTGCATTGTGTGCTGGTGGTTTCGTACAGGAAGTCAACAGGGAACGGATCCGACAGTCTCCGTAGGGAGCAGGA
Source organism: Lepisosteus oculatus (assembly GCF_040954835.1). NCBI lineage: Eukaryota > Metazoa > Chordata > Actinopteri > Semionotiformes > Lepisosteidae > Lepisosteus > Lepisosteus oculatus. The sequence goes on along the minus strand of NC_090698.1, from coordinate 69,699,244 downwards.
GTAAAATTCCATTGTGATGCAACAGAACCTGTGGACATGTGTACATTGTAGTTCAAGGAAATGAAATGCATTCGTATTTAATCACAGAAGCGATTTCATGGTGGTTAATGTTTTGTGCGTTCAGGTGCTTTTCATCCTCACGTCACCGTTTCGGAGAGATTTTTTGTACAGTCCTACACTGAGAATGTTGTGAATTTTAGTGTTATCTGGGTCGTCAGCAGTCCTGGCTAAATACATTTTAGGGTGTGAATTAAAACTGTATGGTGGACTGCTGGGTCTCCACCCTCAGAGTGGGAAACAAGAGCTGTTTTCAGGTTTTGTTTGTAGATGAGCAGAAACGTTTCCCTGGGACCTAAGCTCCCCCAAATTAAGTAACATAAAACATTGCTGGGGGATCCCTCTGACCCCAAGATCGTAGAAGCTTCTAGGTACCTCCCCTCCTCAGAGTGCAGTGACATACAGGCCAGACAGGATCCTAGTGGCTGCCCTGTAAATGCATCAGCAAGTTTAAAGCGCCTGATACTTGTGTATATCAGATACAGTGTTACAGTGATGCAATGCCTGTGCTCCTGCCGTGCTCACGGGTGCCCGGGGTTGAACTGACAGCCTGTCTCCCCCCGCAGGTCAGTGGAAGCAGTGCTGCGATGAGCTCATGAAGATCGAGGTTCCGTCTCCGCGGAAACCACCCATCGTCATGGCGAAACAGGGTTCGCTGTACCACGAGATGGGTAAGGATTGCTTCGCACGTCTCCCTCGTGGGACACCCGCACACCGACTATCCAGGTACCTCCTGGGGCTCTGTCAACCCCATCAAGCGGGAAAGAACAAGCACCTGCCTGGCCTTCTTATTAGGGCTCCTTTCTCCTCTACTGGACCGGTGCCCTGCCCGTATGCAGTAAGAAGTGCTTTAACAAGTCCTAATCCACTGGATCTTACACTCCCTCTGGCCAGTGTCTGAAGACTCCCTGACTATCTGGTCTGTGATGGCCCTGGATGAGAGCCAGATTTTTTACAAGATCCCAGTGCGATCCCACCGATACCCAGATCGCAAGAGCTAAGGGAAGGGACGATCTGGCCTCTTACTTTAACTTCACCTGCATGGTGAGAGGTGAGGAGCTGGACCTGCTTGTTGGGCCTTGGCACAGGTCCTTGAGCCCCACCACCCCCATGGGAGCTGAGTCCCTCCACAGCCCTGGCAGAGGGTGAGGCGCCCGGGCAGCTCGGGCAGCACGTGGCCTCAGAGTCTCGAAGGCCCCTGGCTCTGTGATACCGTGTTAGAGTTTGCCTTTGTCAGTTGGGCAATCATGTCTTTCATATTGAGTCTTAATGGTTACCAGCTTCTATAAATCGGATGTACGAAGCTGGGTGATGGCCAGTCAGGTGCCCGTTTAACCAGCGCAGTCGACTGGATTTGTCTTTGTTTTTTTCATGGCATTGCGAGCTGTCCTCGTGTCCCATTGCCCCTGTCCCACACATGTCCCGTTGCGGAGCTGTGCTATGCCCAGCGAGCGTTCTAGCCGCAAGGGTGATGTGCATTTGACACTCCACCTGGGCATCGAACGAAGCAGACACCAGCTCATTGGGATCTTGGGTCCTGGCCCTGTCCATCATGCAGGGCCTGACACAGACGATCATGACGAGACCTATATACCAATGGGCTCTAGAGGGCTGGAGAAATGGGCAAGTTGCTATTTCAGTATGGCGAAGATCTGTGTTAATTATTTAGCTGTCCAGCTCATGGTGTTGACACCCACACCCTGGGTTCTTCAGGAAACGGCTGGGTGAGATCCCTTGATCAAATAGCTACTCTACTGAAAAACCCAAACAGATTTGATGCTCTGATTGGCCTACTGTCATTTCTAAGCATTCATCTGTTCTGATGAGTATTGTTTAGGGGAAAAAAAAAGATTTTATGTTTGTTAACTCCTAAGAAGAGTTTTCTTCTGGATAATCGAAATATGGAGGAAGCGCAAGAGCAGTTCTGAAGCATTGAGCTGCAGCGAGAGAGGCTACGGGGAAAAGGAACCTCAATTAGTGAGCTAATTAACTTCGAGGAAAACGGCACCCTGACCCTGCCACAGATAAGCTTGCTGGCAGATCTGTCTGGGGGTGAGTGTGTGGGTGTAAAAGACTTACAGCAGGCCTGTCAAAATACTTTATTCATCCCCTAGGGGGCAATTTAAGCAGCAGGGGGTGCAACGTACAACACAAGACTAAAAACAAATACAAAACAACAAAAAGAAAAAAGCATTGCTTAGGATAAAAAGTATACAGCGAGACGGGCCATGATTCATTAATCCCTGGCAGCATGTTTTTTAAATTCCAAGCAATTCCACCTTCAAATCAGACGCCGGGGATCTCAGGACAGATGGGGCTGCTGTTGTCATTGTTGTCCGCTGGCCCCGAGGCTGTAGGTGAATCTGTTCCAGGACGAGTTTTGTGTTCATGAGTCATACAGTAAAAACACGCCCCTAAATATTTTCAAGCTCTGTGTTAATCCTGGTATGTGGAACATCTTCTTTAGATATTAAGATGTATCAGAGATATTTAGATATATATATTAATGGATATTTGGTTGTTGCGAAAGTTACTTTACTATTTGTTTCACTCACACACACCTACATAAATACTGGAATCACCATTTTTCTTTTGCAGAAGCAGCAGGGTTTTATTTCCTGGAGCAGAAAGCACATGAAGGTGGATTGAAGTCTGTAACGTAGAGGCCAAACTTGTAAAAAATAATAGTCTTGGAGGTACACACATGCACATATCTAAGGAAAGCTGTGGTATTTTTGTTATGCATGGATCTCCATGATATATCTCAAAACTCACCCAAGAGACACTAGTGTTAGTTTTCTTCACTGAACAAGTTCTGAAGACATTTGTAGGTTAAAAGGAGCCCAAACCCTTTGATTTCTCCTGTCTCTGAGTGGCTTTGCTCTCTCTCAGTGCCTGATTGGGCTCAGCTGGCTCGGTCTGGGCCACACGAGCCGCCAGGCCAGCCCAGCCCGTTTGTTCTCTGTGCTGCACTGTGTATGCGTTTTCTCTTTTCTCTAACACGCCGACTCTCTCTCTCTCTCTCCTCCCTTGCTCCTGCCTGCCCGTGTCTTTGATCCTCTCCCTTCCCTTCATATTCATCTCTTCCCCGTTCACCCTCCTCGTCTCCGCTCTCTCACCCCTCACACCGGCCCTGGCCTTCCTCTTCGCCTGCCTGCCTCTCCCTCCCCCAGGCCCCCCTCTCCCCTCCCCCTCCTGCGAGGGGCTGCTCCTGCAGGATAACGCTGTGTCCGCCGAGATCCGCGCTCTGCTCTCCTCCTATTACAGCGACAGGTGAAGTAACCACCCCCCTCGCTCCCATCTGCCTCTCAGCCCCCTGAGCGCACAGTTACAGGGGAGCCTGTCTGCCCTCTGTCTGGCACACATCCTGTCCTGTATAGCGCCACCCATTACAGTCGGAGCTGTGTCACAGCACAGTGGGCAGCACGTAACAGTGAGTAATATTGTATTATACAGCCAGTGGGCAAAAACATGGAAACACCTGAGTAGGTGAGGGACACCAAGTCTACGGAAAGTCGGGGCTTCCAAACAGTTGTGGCTTATTTGTTAAGCAAACAAGTATCCCAGCATGCTTAGGGTCATATAAGTGCTGTTCAGGCCTTGCCAGTAAATATTGCTAACATGACTGCAAGAGGCGGCCTCAGTGACTTTGAAAGAGGGGTGATTACCGGGGCGCGTTTGACAGGAGCTTCAGTGAACAAGACAGGGTAACTTGCTGATGTTTCTAGAGCTGTGGTGTCTAAGGTGATGTCAGCATGGAAATCTGTGGGCAGGACATCGACAGCAGAGGGCGACAGTGGGCGTAAGAGTGGAATCGTGAAATCTGTGCCTTCATTTGAGGTGCAAGGTGAAACACCCAAGCCGCTAAAGATCAGTGGCGTGCAGATTTCAGGCTGGGGCGCGAGCAGCCAGTTTCATCAAAAACAGTCTGCTAAGAACTCTGCAATGTCATGGTAAAGTTGATGGTGCATGTTTGCGAGTTGGCTAATGAGCAGTGGAGAATGTGATCCGGTCAGATGAATCATCCTTCTCCATGTTCTTGACAAACAGATGAGTGCACATGCCGTGCCAACCTAATGACCTCCACAGCCCGGAGTGCCTGGTTCCAGCAGGGCAGGGCTCTGGTGGCTCTTCATCTTCACCCCATGTTGCTGCAGTTCTTTCCTGCTGGGAGGGGTTTCCACCTGGATGACACTGGCCCCTTCCACAGCCCACGTGAGGTCCCTCCGTCGTTTGAGGAACTTGACGCTGTTATCCATGTGTCATGACCTTGTCAGTCACCAGACCCTTAAACCAGGCGATCATTTATGGGATATTCTTTTAGAATTTCCTCCTTGGCAGCACAGTGGCACAGTGGTTAGCATCGCACTGGGGCTCTGGGTTCCATTCCAGACCTGGGGTGCTATCTGTGCATGTTCTCCCCATGATCATGTGGGTTTCCTCTGGGTGCCCAGTCCAAACACATACTGGTAGGTGAATTGGATTCCGGGAAAGCTGGCCCTGACGTGAGTGTGTGTGTGTGTCTGTGCACTGTGGTGGACTGGCACCCCCTCCAGGATGTGCCCTGGGTGCATCCTTCCTGCAGAAACCCAGACACTGGCAGTACGTGATGCCCCCATGCCCTGTTAAGTAACTTTTCATTGGTGTTTCCATTTTTTCCTCCACTGCCTGTACATGGTCATTACATAGACCTATTTATTTCATTTACTATGCTGTGCTGAGCGTGAAGTTTGGAATAATACGTAAAAAATGTTCATGTGTCTGCTTCAGCTTCATACTGTACCTGTAAGTCACGTAGGACTGGATGTGGAGCAGATTGTAAGACAGGCGTGCTGGTATGTTCACAAAACACTGCACCGTACTCCATTGTCAAGGACGTACAAAGTCATGCATGGAAAGAAAAAGAGAAACATGCCTAGGTAATGAAAATGAACGTTATGTTTTCAGGTAGACCTTAGTTAAATGCAGTGGGTGATGAGTATACCACAAAAGCTTCGGGCGGAGTGGTGGCTCTGTGGCTAAGGATCTGCGCCTGTGGCTGGAAGGTTGCCGGTTCAAATCCCGCGGCCGGCAGAGGAATCATACTCCATTGGGCCCCTGAGCCCTTATATGATCTCTTATATTGATTCACTTTGTAAAACAATGAACAATGTTGAAATAAACTAAAAGCTGCTGATTAGCTGTCTTCCCCATAACTTCTTTTTGTTGGCTTGTAAACTTCAGCAGCTGTAATGTTGGAACGCCAGTGCAGTCTCGCGCAACACCTTTTCAGAAAATTGCACATTGCTCACACTTGCTTGTTGCTCTGTTGTCTTCACTATTGAAATTTGGAATGCTTTGAAAAAGTATTAATTTTCCACTAACTCATTCTGGATAAATACGTCAACTTTCAGTAGGGTATCCCATGAAAGGCCAGCGCATGAAATCGGTCACGACAATTTTGCACAAAGGGCAGAGAAAGAGTAGATCAATAAACAGTGAAGGTGACTAAAATGCAGGCAAGGCGAGCACGTTCTGGGATGCTAATTGATGGCGAGGAAACGAGATCTCAAAAGGGCAGGAGTCAAAATATGTCAGACGCTAATTTTTTCCAGTTGAGTGAAGACTGACAATTAGACCTATTGCACACATGTTTTAGTAATGACTCAGCTAAACAAACAATGCTTATTTGGGAACTGCACCTGATAAGCCTGCTTTGTGCTTGCCAAAGTAAATCTACTGCAGGACAAGTAATGATTCCTTCAGGGAACCTTTTACAAGAGTGATGCTCCACATTTGTATCCGCTTGTTTACTACAGTTGAGAGGTTTTGACAACGCCAGCTAATATTGCAGGGAATTAAACAACAATCATACAATATCTCTGCACTGTCTGTGAAAATAAATTGGCAAGATTACTTAACTCTTGTATTTTGGAATCAGTAATTACTTATGAAAGCAAGAGGGCAAAATGTTTGTGTCTTCCAACCAATGAAAATATAGTCTACTAACCTTTTTGTTAGGCAAGACAATGCATTTTTAAATTTTAAAATGCCAAATGTATAATCAACATCTAATAAGCCAACTTAGAGTTTGGAAGAAGTATTGCACTAATGTCTTGTAATGTCTGAAAGAAACAAGTGTGAAAATATTAAATGTTCTTGAAGAAAATCACAGCATGATAAGAACTTCCCAAAAAAACTGCAACTGTACATTAGAGGCGCTGAAGAAGACAGAAGGAGACAGAAATAGGGGAACTAAGCAAGCGTGCTCAATCACAAGACCACCGTCTGGACGGCGTTGGCTTAGGACAGGAGGAGAACCCAGTTCCTGCAGCTGGAGCTTGAGAAGGTGTTTCTGAGACCTGTGGATAAAGTGATGTTTTGGAGAAGACAAGAGATTTGATTTTGCAAGATGACACACTGGAACATATCGGACCTGAATAAAGTCCTCTGGTATGGCTGATGATATCAGAGCCACCGGCTTCTAACCTGATCTCATCAGAGCTCAGGAACAAAGCAAGGCTGGGCCCTGGTCAATACCAGAATGGGAGACTGAGATCTCAAATAAAAAACAGGTTGCTCCCTCTGCAAGTGGACCAGTAGGTGGCGCTCTTCCATCTGGACCACAATTTCCAACCCGTTGCCAGTATGCTGAAGACAATATCAGGACTGTCACTGTCCGAGAAAGTGTGGACTTGCAGGCTAAGGACTAAGGCACTCCTTTATTTCAGTTGGTGAAGCAATTTCATAGTTTCCTACCTGGTAAAAAGAATAATTCAGTTCTATTTAAGAGCATTTTACAACAATGTCTACGTGTCTAAATTGGCACTGATGTGTAGTAGGACAGCCCGTGCCCAACAGGTGTCAGGCATCACGAGTGCAGGGGCTGCTCTGTAGTTGTGGGTGAAGTAGCCGCCCTCCTATACGTAGAGCTCTCGGGAATGAAAAGCACTGTACACATGCGAGGAATTCCTAGTATTTCTTCTCCTTCTATAAATGATATATTGCACATAACTCAGTGAAATTGTAGACAGGCCTGAGGCTTTGCCTACAGAATGCTTGTGGTGGCTGGTTAGCGCTGGAACACTAAAGGTACAGTGTGCTACGTTCGTGAAATGTCTGCCTGTTGACCTCACTTGAATGCTGTAGCAGTTCTCCATTAGACCATAATAGCCAGAACGATGTGCCCCAAGTAAGATAAGATAGATATGATCACTTTATTGGCCATATACAATTTCTTGTATTAGGAGTTTGTCTTTTCCATACCCCAGCTTGCTCTCCATGAGACACACAGGCGGGGAGAGAGAAGCTGGGGGTCAGAGCGCAGGGTCAGCCATTTATACGGCACCCCTGGAGCAGTTGGGGTGAAGGGCCTTGCTCAGGGGCCCAACGGAGTAGGATTCCTCTGTGCACAGTGTGTCTCAGAAGAAAGCATTGTACTTGAGCCATTACTCATGCTGGTGATTCTTTGCGCTTAAAAATACTCGGGAGTGTTTTTGCTGGTGAGATGCAGTGTTGGGGGGAAAATAATGGGGAAAAAACACAACGATACAATAAGAAGCCACTTCGATCATGAATTGAGATTGCCTTGCGATATACCTGTTGCAGCAGCTGTCGACAGCAGGCAGCGCTCAACGAGTATCTCAAAAGCGTCCCGATTCCTTACCCACACCTGCAGGGCGATCCTCAAGATGTGTGTTTGCTCTGTCTTTCCTGCTCCAGGTTCTGAAACCTCATCCTGTCAGTAAGTTTTCTTTTGTATATCGTAGATGGGCGCAGCCTCGTGGTGAAATCCCTTCTGGGCTTTGAACAAGGCTCTGTATTAAAAGTAAAAGGATGTTTTTTTTGGCATGTCTGTTTCAAACTGTAGCCAGCCGTCATTAGTCACTCTGCTTTCATTTGAATATATGTAAAAAAGTAATTTATTTTTTTTAGGCGTAAGATTTTACTCCCATAATGCCTGCCTCATGAAATTGGGAATACACTCATTGTGGTGCACCAGATGAATCAAGATGTTCAGTTACAAATGTGGAAAGGTGAAAAACAAGACCTCAATGAGGCTTTCTGGTGTTCTTGCATTCGTGTCTGTACTTTGGATCACATTGAGGATAAGTCCCAGAATGTTACGAGTGTTCACATTCTCTCTCGTTCGGTTCCCGGGGCTCTCTCAGTTGAGGGCTGTCAGGAGACGCCAGGGTCACCTGGGAGTGCACAGTCAGCAGGCTGCCTTCTGGAGGAAAGGAGGAAATCTCTGTCAAGTGTTTTGGGCTGCAGTACTTCAGGGGAAGAGCTCAGGAAGGGACCCCGCGCTGCAGAGGGGTGGAGCAGCTGACTGATGCAGGGAAGCTGCTCCGGTGCTCCTCCTGCCTCACTGTGTCAGAGTCACTGTGCACTTGACATTAATGTGACGCATGCTCGCTGCAATGAAAAGTGACAAGCTCCCTAAATGTTTTAGTCTCTGTGCATCGGCTGTGAAATGTAACAGTCTGCTCTTCTTCTTCTTAATCTCCAAATCTTTTATCTGTCTGAAACCTGTTCTGCCCCACCTTCCTGGGTGCATTTTCACTTGGCTTTATTTGTGCACCAAGCTTCCCTACAGGGCTGCCTGTCCTTGGAGTGCACTCCGAAACCCTGTGATAACGATACTAACGATTCTGACATTCCTGCAACCAGGAAGAGACAGTCATCCAAAATTCCCCACTAAGACACTAAGCTGTCTTTCTCTTTGTTTTGTTGTGGTTTTTTTTTTTTCAGATTTGGCATAGTCTCTCTCTGGAGCAGGTGCACATGTCAGTCACCGGCTCCACACTGATGTTCACCGTGATAAGGATGTTCGAACCTATCACAGCGCACGCAGGGGGGTGATGTCAGTCCTTGCTCCCTGCTGTGCAGTGGAGCCTTGCTGTGCACCGATGTGTTCCAAATGCAATCCATTCTTTTAGTATTTATTGGGGTGACACTTTCAGCAAATGCAACATTTTGTACAGCATGGTATAATTATTCAGGGGGAAGTACCTTGATCAAGAGAACAACAGCAGTGTCTCACCTGGGATTTGAACTGGCAACCTGGATGAGTCCAGAACCCTAGCCTTTGGTAGTAAACTGCAATGCACAAATCAAGTTGTAGACAGGGTGCTCACATTAAATTCAAATAAGATTCCTTAGAAGTTACTGTGGCAGGAGAAGATTTGGGAGCTTTGTTGAGAATATTCACTGGGCAGTAGCAAAACATAAGACTGAATGATATATAATTTAAATTTAAAGGGGATCTGCAATGCTTTTTTTTCAGATTTTGAGAATGGGCATTGATGAGTGCACTTCAAACCACAAGAAAAGTAAAATGCACACAGTCACTGGTAACTGCAATTTACACCACAAAATAGACACAAAATAAATTTCCAGGCATGTGCAGCACCATGTTCTGCAGTCCAAAACGAGACAGCAAAACGTCCAGTGAGGTGAAGCAGCCATGTGAATACACCTCTTTTAATCCAGGCGACATATTGCTTTTGATTTCAAGATGGTTTTGCCAGCAGATGCTACTTGTTGATTCTGCATGCAGATCACATCGGAACATTTCTGTATAGAAATATCTGTACAGCCCGCATGGATTCTCTCATGCGTCACGTTACGTTTGTCATTACGGTGACTAGTGAGCAGGAAGGGCCGCAATTCATGGGGAACTCGAATGCGAGTTTGTGACCACATGGCAACTTACGGTACTTTCACAAAGTTCACAATTTTGTGCTTAATTCAAAATTGTGTGAAATGTTTCTCTTCACGTCGATGAACTTATTGTGTTACTGAGGGTTTAAGAACCGGTCTGAGAAATTGGCACTGTTGTGAATGATTTAGTGGCAAGTTGGATACCCTGGTAAAGGCTGGAGCAACCCGGGATGCGAATTCCAGAGTCAGACAGGAAGTCCGGCCTGGACAGAACACAGGCGGGTCCTGCAGGTGCCAGTCATCAAAAGCAAGATGGCAGGAATTACAGGCATAGTTCTCAGCAGGACAGATAAGCGTCCGTGCAGGAGAAAGAGCTTTTCTTGTGCATACAAGGCGGGTAGAGTTCCCAGCCTGAAATCTCTCTACAGATAAAGACCACAACCTCCAGCAGGGCGGCAGTGTAGCCTCTTACCCCCACCCAACAGCCCCGCAGAGGGGAGTTCGCACAGGTGTGATGGCATCTCACTGGTGTCCATTTAGAGCTGGTACCTACAGTAGCTCCGTTCGTGTTCCCACTTCATGCACCAATCTTCTTATCATTGTGACTTATTTTTAATAAGTACAAATAAGCATCAGTGGTCTCGATCGGACAATAGTTAAGAGTTTACTATTAACACTCCGTCAGGTATGTACGGTTCTTACCTTTACCAGACAGATATCCCACCTGTTTTAAGACGGTGAGGTTTTTTCTGTAGTGTTTAGATCCCACTTGCAGGCAAGACTAAACACCTACCTAACAGATTTGACCACATGTTTCTATCGGGTAACATCCTGGTGATGCCCCGGACTCTGATGTCACCAGTTAGTGCCATGCTTTGAGCAGAAGTCGTTCATATACTGAGACAAGCACAACTGGATCTCTTCCTAACTCAGAATCTCAGGCATGCCTACAAGTCCACACCACCGGGCAGGACTTGAGATCATGGCCCAAGCCCAGAGTCCCATACTCCTGTCACTCACAAACCCCCCCAGCTCAGACGTTGGTGCCAACCAGAGAAGTTCTCGGTACTCTTGTCTGAGCAAATGTTGCAAGTGACCTGTGATTCTGGGATTACGAATGGAGAGTAGTTGTACAGGGAGCAACAGAAGTCTGGACCAACATGTGCCTTTACTGTCTCAATCTGGCTGCTCGAAACCAAACCGTATTGCAGCACTAAAGGAGAACATGAGGAATGCCCCATTTTCAGAATCATCCAAGAATGAATGAATGAAAATGTGTATATCAGTGTTAATGGCAACAGTTTTGAATCTGATTTTTTTCTGTTCTACCCCCTGCTTTTATTTGTGCATTTTCTGTGATCAGAAGCTGAATCTGTTCTTGCTATTTCTTAAATATAATACGATGCAGATGGTAATGGTGTTTAAGTCAATATTTTAACTTAAAGCAGTTATTAAGAAAAATATGTACTTAAAACTTTGTAAAAAAGGTGATCATAAGTCTATTTGCTACTTTTAAGGGGATTCTTCGGAGTACTAGTGATTCTTAACTGCTAGTGATTTTACTAGCACTCTGTATATTTAAGATTTAAAGTTAATTATATATCATAAATCCAGTAAGGAAAGGCTAGAGCTTTCATCCTGAGGTAATGTAAGTGATTATTTCTGGGGCCTCAGACAGAGTTTAATACTGCTTCTATCAGTGCTGAATTTGTTTAATAAGGTGTTTTACATCACAGACCCCAGCACTGACAAGTTATGCTCAAATATGTGATTCAGCTCTATGCATTTTTTTCTTAAAGAAAGTCATGGGTTTGCAAAATTAAAGGCTTTCCCCAGAAGATCGACCACCAGAAGGACTCTAGCTGCTGTCCTGTATGTGGACCTGTCTGAGAGAGTGAAGCCATTGGGTACTCTGAGACAGGAGGCACAGTGTTGGAGGCTTGGGAGCTGTTGACGTGCTGGAAGTCTTCATCTATACTGTAATAAGCAAAGAATTGGCATCTGGAGAAGAGTGAGGCTGAGGAGTGGAGTCATGTCCCTTGAGCTGCTGCTTGTCCTGTCTGTGGCACTAACTGGAGCAGAAGAGGCGTCTCTCTTGCGCAGTGTTTTTCTTCCCTCTTCCTCACTCTTTCTCTCTCTTCCCCGCAGTTATTGATGCCTCTGATGACATCGGGACAGTGACCGACATCCTGGCCCAGCGTGTGCAGGAGTTTGACTTGAGGGGACCCCTGGGGGCCTCCCCTCCCTGGATGGCTCTCTTCGAGGGCTCCCCGGCGTGCCAGCGACCCCATCGGGGAGCCGGACACAACCCCTACCCCTACTTCCAATCACGGCCCCCGCGGAGCGCGCAGGGAGGCCCGCCTTCCTCCGACAGCGACAGCCCCCGCAGCGCCCGCCGCGCCTGGGAGTCCCCCCTGCCGCGGCCCCGTCCGCGGACGCTCTCCCTGGACGCCAAGCTCAGCAGCCTCCGGGGGCGGGGCTTCAGTGTCCCCGCGTGCCTGGGCCAATCGGCCGCCTCGCGCGCCGCCCAGCCCAGCCTCTCCTGCTCCAGCTCCACCTCCACCTCCAGCAACAGCTCCAGCGAGGGCAGCACCACCCCCGAGTCGGACAGCGCCCCCTTCTCTCGGCCCTCGCCGGCGCGGCGCAGCCTCAGGAACCTGCGGGCCAAGCTGGACCCCCGCAGCTGGCTGCAGACGCAGGTGTAGGCCGCGCAGCCGGGGGGGGGGGAGAGGACACGTCGCCGGTGGCGACCGAGAGGGCATCGTCTTCTCCCCACCCGGGAGACATCGTTTGGTGGAAGGTCGGGAAGGGTACCGTTGACTCATCAACCTCTAAATCTGCCCCACACAGCCATCCCCTCTGTGTCCTCAGCAAGCTGCCCCAGCGCCGGCCAGGAAGGAGGAGGGGAGCGGATTTCAGCGAAGGCTGGGGGACTTCAGATGGGAGGAGAGCACTTAGACCGTCCCACCCGTTGAGTTCACCCAGTTCACCCGAAAGACCCCGTTGAATCGACACCGTCGTGGCCTGGAATTGCACCGCCGTCCCCGTGTTTTGCATCCAGCTGCATGTCCTGCACCGGGAATGGGAATGGGCTTTTTGGAATAAAGGATCAAAGGCAGCGGGGATGTGCCAGTCAAGTATGGCTGTTTGGTTTTGATTTAGCCCCCCCCCCCCCGGAATCTCGGCAACACGTTCGTTGAGAGGACATCTTGACGAGGCGTCTGTTCTGTGTAGCTGATTAGATGTGACGGTCAACACAAGCTGATCTCCACCGGTAATGAGATGAATCGAGAGGGCCAACACCCATTTTGCTCACAGGCTTTGCTATGCGCTCTGTGTTTTGTTTTGTTTTGTTTTTTTTTCCCAGGATATATGCGCTGTTGCTGATGGGCTTTTAGAAACTGAGTGGAGTCTGCAGCAGGTGAAAAAGCTCGAGCTCAAACTGGAAAATCATGTGTGGATTCTGTAAGGGGGGGGTGGTTAAAAAGGAAAGGTGAGATCCCACAGAAATGAGACGATGTCTCAGGAGTGAGTGATTTTTAAAAAGGCGGATTTCTCGGAGAGCTAGCTGCCGGTGTCGGGAGGGTGAAAGAAGAGCCCCCCACAGTCCGGCTCATACCCTCCTCCTCAAACACAAGGCCCACAATCCCTCTGGGCAAGGAGGCACTGGATCGCGATGGATTCTCCCGGCAGCATTTCTAGGTGAAAAACAAAGAGGTTCCCCCTGGAAGGATTTATATTTCCTCCCTTTCTACAAGGATCAAAGTTGGAGTCATGCCATTTCCCTGATTAACACCCTCTTGCGTACGTGAGAGATAAGCACAGACTCTGAAATTACCAGTTGAAATTTGAGCTCTACTGTTTTGAACTTAAAACAGTCCTTGTACTGTCTCCTTATATTTCTGATGCAATTCATACCGAGACTTTTTTTTTTAAAAAAATCAAACGTTTCGCAGGCGGCCACAGCTCCGGCTGGTTTCACACGCCTTCGGAGAGCTGCGTCCTCGGCCAGGGTGTCCAGAGGACTGATCGTGCCCGTGTCCCCTGGAGCGCACGGCAGTGGTGTTGACCACACTGGGGGCACTCCGGGGAATGTGAAAGGACAGAAGCCTGCCTGTTCGCTCTCTCTGCTCCCCAGCTCAGCAGGGGCAAACGCTGCCCAAAAGGGTGACCATGAGTGTCGGGGGGTTGTTTAAAAAAAAGGGGTCTCCCTGCTTCACTTCTGCCAAGTTCACTATTTAGGGGAACATCTAGAAAAACGTGTTCACCACCATGCTAGGTTCTGGAGAGTCTGTATCCTCCAGGGGCTTGAATATCCCTCCCTTCGCTGGCCACCGAAACAGGGTTATCATACACTGCAGCCGGATTCCCAAAGAATACGTTCATCAGTGTGTAATCTGTGACTGCAAGGTTATCCCACGTCTTTGACAGATAAATACAGCTGGTTTAAAAACTTGGTAAGTGACTTTTGAGTACGGTTGGCAGATATTGGTTTATTTATAGAAGCAGCAATGCCTGAAGTTTTATCTAGTCCCAAATGGAAGGTGCTGTGTATTACTCATACATGAAGAATTGTACCAGCATTGATGGATAAACTGGAATTGAATACAGATTAGATAACGAATAATAGCAAGACTTATCATCTATATACATTCAACTTTATCTGTTATACAGATATTAATATCATGTAAATATGCAGTATCTTAAAAGGCAGTTTAGATATTATAGTAGATGTTTTTAATTTTTAACATGAAACCTCTGATGAAAAAAACCCAACTCTTTACAATATCCTAAATGGCTTGGTGACAAGTAAAGAGTAAAGATATGAAAGCCAATTATATGAGATAATTGAAAATAAAATAAGAGGCATTTTGGCTTTTGCTGTGTACTTTATTTGAATACAACAATGCAGTAAAATTTAGTACAACTTAATTACAGATATTAAAAACATTATGCATATTGCATTCGGTTTAGACATGTAAATGTGGAAATCGTAGCTCAGAATGCACTTACCAGTGTTTTTAATTAACCAAAGCGCAGAGGGAGAGTACAGGACCATGGAGGGGAGTGAAATCATGAGGGCGAAGTGGGAGTGGAGTGTGACAGTGTGGGCTAGTTGTCCTCGGTCTGGCCTCCACCTCTGAATACCCCACTGCTGTGTAAATTTTGCATCAACAGTATTAAGAAGTTACTGATGTACTGCATGTCCGACATGCATCTCTGTTCCATTTCCTTTCCTTAGTGCAGCGTCTTTAGCCAAAGCTCAGGAAATCCCGTTCCGGCCTGAGACCAGGCTGCACTGCTCCTGTATACTGTAGCTTCAGTAATGCTCATCCAGCCTGTACTCCCAAGCAGATGCATTTACAGTCCTGGACTCGGTCTGGATTCATTACAACAGTACAGCATGGCCTCTCCATCTCTGCAGATTCTGCATGAACGGACTGGTGCATGTGCTACAGAGTGCTGCACTGCAGGCTTTGCATGCAGGTGATGCAGACCATGGATTTGACTCTGTAAGCGTCACTAAGGCACTCTTCTTTGACAGTGGAGGGGATTGGTGTGAGTGGGAAAATGTTTTGCAAATACCTCAAGGGGAAACCTGCCCCTGACTGTTGAGAGCGCTGCTCGGAGCTCTCCAAGCTTCTCTTTTTAGTGCATTTTGTATTTGGTTTACTACAGGTCTACCCATGAATGAGCAGATCAGCGGATGTACTGACAGGGAATAACAGTAGTTTGATACTGGTGCTGAAATGGTCCCACATTTTAAGAAAGCTTCTCAAAACCAACTTTAAAAACACTGAGTTTTTGTTTTTCCTTGAAGACTTAAAGAGTAGGCCTCAGGTCGTTTTCTTCTTACTGTGGATGTAGATTGGAAGTGCTGTTCTGAAACAATGGGTGTGATCATTTCAGAATTCCTCGTCAGATTCCCTACAGCTTAGTAAAAGCTGGCCAACCTGATCTTATCCCACTTAAATTTGTCCCATGAAATACTGCTCCCGCCCCCCAAAATGTAGTTGTCTTGTATAAATCAGATATTTTCCTGTGGTCCAGATGTTGTATGATATAATGGAGACTATACAGCACTATAACTATAGTCTCAGCTGGGGTATGTGTTGCACAAACTGGCTGGGACCATAGTTTTAAAGTGTAACTTCAGGTGGTTCTGTGGAGGAGGATAAGCGTATTGAAAAACCCAGCAGGCTTTTGTCTTGATGAATAACATAAAGCAGTCCGTGTTGTATTCAGACAACATGGTGCAAGCTGCTCCATGGTAACTCTAGCTTCCTATTTCTTTATTTAATAATGACTATAAACTATGCCTCTTGTGTTTCTGATAATTTAATGAGCTGTGCTACTTTCACTAAATAGTAAATATGTAATGCAGCATTTGTTACTGTAAAGTTTTGTAATTTAACTTTTTCTTCTTTTTGAGATTGTTAAAAAGTATTTTGCATCATTGATTTTGTTATACATACAACTATATGGATATATTATTTTAACAGAAGAGAACAAATCTATTTCAGCCCAGATGGGAACCCCTGACAGTTTGAAGAAGTTTCTGATCAAAGCTCACTGTAAGCTGCATGCTGAAAAAACATCAGGAAGAATAGAAATGTGTCATAACAGATATTTAACTCGAAGTGTACAATAATAAATTAAAAATACTTTATGAATTATGATTGAGCTGTTTTTTTATTTCTTCCTGTTACTGTTTCCAAACTTGATTTTCCAAAACAAGTTTGTTTAGAGTTTTTAGAATAAAAATCTGGTTAAAGGACATTTTTGGCATCTCTGAGCTGCTAAAGGTGATGTTATTGATAGCGCGTAGAGACTGCTGCACAAATCGCAACACAGAATACCTTGGTAGAGATCATGTATTTCTTTTTACACTTGTTAAAATGTTAGTATCCTTTTGAGATTTTTTTTAACCAGCTTAGCTTATATGTACAGTAGGTCTCTAACATTAACGTTTGCAGATGTGCACACAAGTCTTTAAATCTGTGTAATTTCAACAAGAAACTGGTTCCAGGCTGAGGGTATAAAAAGTGTCCTGATGTACTTTTTATCCAGTGTTTGCTATGTTCTAGAACAGGACAACTCTACTGGTCTGTGGGATATATCATTTTGACATGGTAGTGTTCTGGGCTTTTGCCCTTCTCTCGGGCGCAGAAATCAACAAGCTGGTACTGTACATTGGAACCCTTTTCTTCTCAAAGGCCCGGAGCCCTAGTTACTTTTTCAAACACGATAGTGGCAACCAGTTTATCATGGTTTCATCTGACACATTTAAGAGCCGAAAAAGTTTGAATTAGTCCTACGATTAGATCAATCAGGAGTTGGATTGTGTCCAATTGTGTAAATGAGGGCTGAGCTGGAATGCAAACCAGCAGGTGTGTGATAACCACAGCACTGAAGGTCATCATAGATCAGTTCTTTTTATGTCTACAGTATGGGCCCCAGCAGTTGTTTCCTGAAAACCGGGTGGAAAAAAATGGTACATATTCACATACTTTTGTTTTATATCGGAGCTGAATTCTTGTAAATTAAATATAAATGACTTCACAGTGACTGTTTTCATCTCAGCAGAGTGGCAGTGTTGGGTGTTTGGAACATTTTTCTAACCCATTATTAAATTAGCTACACTGTCTCTGCTTTGTCACACGCAGCCTGTGTAGTTGTTTTTGTGCTTGCTGTCAAGTAACTCCATTTACTCCATTTAAGTTACAGAATTATAGGTCCTGTACATATTCCAAAACACATTGTTAAAATAATTCCACAAAGGCATTTGGAAAAGGTAGCACGATTTGTGCCGCTTAACGAAAGCTTTCTAGGAACAACGACTTCCCAGCTTCCAAGAGTACAGTGCTTTGGAATACGTGTTGAGAAACGTTTGGCTTAACCAGCTTGGTGAAGAGGTAGCCTCCTGGCCACAGGACGAGGAGGCTCGAACCCTTTCAGACCGAGTGGACCGTGGGGCAGTTGCAAGGTGGGGGTGGTGGAGGAGGGGGGTTCCTGGAGACGAATGTGAGGGGAGGCGTGAGTCCAGTTCATGTAGCTAGTCTCGCAATGATAGTGACTAGGCACGGCTGTGTGTGATTGGCTTGCCGTTGTAAGCCCCCTCCCGAACTTCAGTTAATAACTGCCATGCAGTGGTTTTGAGTGGCCCTTGTGTTGCTGCCTGATGTTCCTGAGGTGCGAGCCGGGAGATGGAAGGAGGTGGCCAGTAATCCCAAGTGTGAAATGACATTTGAGGGAATTCATCAGCATCTTGCTTGCAAAACATGCATGCTCCTTTGAAATCCTCTTTCGATTCTTAGTGTTTTTAAGTAACGTGAGTTACAGCCTAGAGCAGTGAGATACTGTGGGTAATGTTCTGGGCCACCGTGGCTAAAATACCACGTTGCATAAATGTCAAACACTGACACACCCACCACCTTAATCCCAGCATTCCCATCTTGGTTTTCTGAATGTTAATTTTTCTGCTCTGCTGTTGCAGACCCTTTCCAGGATCTTAGTTCTTATTTGTAAGTCCCTCTTTAAGAAGACTGCATGATCTTTCTTCTCCAGTTAGTCTTAACTGGACTTTTCTCAAATACCCATGTACTGTATATCACACACTCTTTACTTTCTGTCTACATTAATCACCAGGCTCTTGAGTATTCAACCCCATGGCACAGGTCGAGTCA
Source organism: Lepisosteus oculatus (assembly GCF_040954835.1). Classification (NCBI taxonomy): domain Eukaryota; kingdom Metazoa; phylum Chordata; class Actinopteri; order Semionotiformes; family Lepisosteidae; genus Lepisosteus; species Lepisosteus oculatus. The sequence goes on along the minus strand of NC_090698.1, from coordinate 69,680,855 downwards.
CAGGTTTCCCCTGTGCCAAAACATCAGCAGACAGACATGCAGTTTCTCAGAGTGAGACAGAGTAAGGAAACAGCAAACCTGGCTGCTACTACATCAGGGACACAAATGGCAATGCATCCCCGAGCACACAAGATCGGCCTGGTGATATATTGCTGAGGTCTAGGGATGGCTGTAAAGTAAAGAGATGGAGACCTGGGTGTTATGGATTAAATTGTGGTGACAACTTAAGTGCTTGGTTATGTTAAAGTGAATATCGACTAGTGAAAGTTGAGAATCAGTTGAATACTCCATAGTTTCAATCGAAGTCCAAGACTGATAGATTGAAGTCCAGCAGGAAAATAACTTTCTCGCATAGCTGTTCTCAGCAATGCTTAGGAAACGTCTCCTCTCTCTATCTATCTCCTCTCCACATCAGGACATTCCCAGCACAGAGCGAGCAGCTGAAGAAACTGGTTGACAGACAACCCGACGCAGCTTAATATCAATCTAACCAGGAGGGTCCAACTCATCAAGTTACATTTGTCCATCACATCATGTGAGTATAACATTTCCTTCTTCATATTATAATTCTCAAGAATTATTCCAAATGAGTTTAATAAAGCAGTTAATGTATATTTACTTATCTTCGAGAATCTAAATGTGACTATATGAGATTTGCCTATGACAGGTAATAAGGTAGATAGGACACACATTGTTGATTGATTTTAATTTGTGACGTTAAATCTTATGTTTGTAATCCTGAGTGAACAATCAACCATTCTTATCACAGCAGATAGATTCACAAATATGTTGTGACTTTTGTTGTTTTTTATGCATGTTTCATGTTGTATCAGTAAACTACAGATTGTTTTTTTAGAATTGTTCCAGTAAATTAAAAACGCTCGTATCACCATTGTCTGCTGTGGAGATAGGAGTATGTGAGCTGCTATTGAGTAGGTATTGGACACGATACTGGTAAGCTGTGATGAACAAAATAGCAGAGAAGGCGAGGTGACTCATGACATTAGCAGCTGAGTATATTTTCATGTCTAATCCTCACATGCAGCAAAGTATTTTAAACCAACACTTAAGCACAGTGTATGAACTTTTTTTTTAAACACAGAGGCCAGCATAGCAGACCTATTGGCTCCCTTCTTTCTCAGACACACCAAGCACAACTCCTCCTCAGAGTGTTTTGCTGATGGAACATGGCTTCCAGCTCACGTTCTGTGCAACAGGACTCGTGCCTCAGAGTGCCTTAGCACTCTGCTTATTTGAAGTGGCCCTAATGTACATGATACCAGACCATGCCTATAATGGAAACACATCAATATCTAGTAGCCTGGGAGACACCATGTGCAGTCTGATGCGTATGCTCTTGCACAATACTGATCATACAAGGAATACAAGGTGCTGCATTCCTGTGGAAAACTGATCAGTTCCCCTGTACTGGGGCAGTTGCATTTCTCATCTTTGTCTTTGCCTGCCTTTCCTTTCACTGAGTCTGTTTTAGCTCTTCTGACTTGAGATCTAATGGACCACATTCATTTTCCGCTCCTGCCTTTAACACAGACAGTTGAGGGCAAACCCTCACAATTGAGTCTACCAAGCATCCCTTCCCCTCTTTCATTTGCTCAGCTGCGGTTCGGCAGAGAACTGCCCTGGACAAACACAATGGTATAACTTAAGAAGTCTTAACATGACAGTGACATGTTTGGATTACACACTGTTGATCTGATAAATGGTGCCGATTGTTAGCAGTTAGTTTTGCATACAGCATATTGTGTCTGATTAAGAGCTGCCTTGTAAGGGATTCTTGCTGGGAGCCAGTCACGCTGCTGTATTGACTGATTTCAACTTCAGTGACTCGGGAACGGAATGGAATCTGGGGGTGTATAACACAGGCTGTTCTCTGCTACACCTTGTCAGGCCGGTCTCCATAATTTCATTGCTAATAAATCCGGTTAAAACAACAAACATTCTTTACACTACAGATTTTAGGAAGCTTTAATTTCCTAAGCAAAGAATCCCTCAGTTAAAAACAGCCTCTTCTGCTTAATCACTGCTTTTTAGAATACGGTTATTTAATGTGTGGCATCCAGGTTTGCAGAGAAAGAGAGATTTAACTGTAGGTTGCATTCTGTTTAGTTTAGAAGGCAGCTTATCTCTTATTCTGGCCTTTGCAGGCATTAAGAGTTGAATGTTTGGTTTGAGTCTGGGACTGTCCTGGGTGGATATGACATTAGGCCTCTTGGACGCCTTGTCTGTAAACATCTCCTGTACTATGTGTGTTTTATGTTTATATTGTGTGTAGAGTATTATTGCCTGTTGGTAAATATTTGTTTAACCAATTTCCTCTGAATTATGCTGTGTTCATCAAAGATGTGCTAGAGAACAAGGAACTTATGTGCATCTATCTATACCAACCACGTGGGTATAGTCTTGGCCAAATCCTTTCAAGGGAAGGCTCATTATCATTCATTTAACCTTTTGATTTATTTGTGCCCTTTTGGAATATTATTATTATTATTATTATTATTATTATTATTATTATTAAGAAACAGTGTTGAGGGCTCCCTCCTCTACCTGGAAATGTGTGACTTAAAATCCCAGGTGAGGTCATGCCTAGTGAAAGAGACTGTACTCTGATTCCTTCAGTAAAATACCCAGCTGTATAAAACAGCATGTCTCTGTGGTTGAAATTGACAGTCAAATGTATATAATATATATAAATAAATCATGTAAAACGGAATTGTCAGAAGACACACATTCCATCCACAGTGACAGTTGCTAAATTAACACCTACATGTAGATTGAAACCGAAGCAAAAGGCATAAGATGGTATCTTGCAGTACATTCGCTTTTCGGTTCCTCGTTGTTTGGATCGCTGACATTGTCGAATGAGGGGGAGGGGTGGGTGGAGGGTGTGGGCACTGGAGAAATCCTTGCTCAAGAGCAGCACACCAGTCTCGTGGTTCACAATCAGCGGCAAAAAATGCAGCTTCGCTCTGCGGGACGGTCGTCTCAAATTCACCACACCTGAAATCAAATCAGCTGAGAACACGACCGAATTGCTGTTGCTTAATTAGAATTGTTTCAGTTTGGGAATGAGCAGAATCTTCTTGGCATTCCGTCCCACCCTGTTGCTTCTTGTGAGACACAACACCTTGATGGATTGAAATCCTCAGTCTCTGTTGTATGTGCAGAAACTTTAGAATGTTTCTAAAGTGTCTGTAAGTTTGGAATATTTCAATCACAGCAATAACAATAAAAACAATCACAATAATAATAATCACAATAATAATAATAATAAACACTGCAGTCATTCTGCAGCACCAGTCCAGGCAATGGGAGTAAGGGAGGGATTCATATGTCCAGTTAGAGAGGCCAGATGTGGCAGATGTGCTAGCCCAGGGTGGGACACAGGAAAGCACATAACTTTTCTCCAGTTCTTTACTTCTTCCTAATGCAAGAAATTGTCTATGGCTAATAAAGTGATCTTATCTTAAAAAAAAAAGGGTGGCTGGAAGGATGCCGGTTCAAATCCCGCGGCCGGCAGAGGAATCCTACTCCGTTGGGCCCCTGAGCAAGGCCCTTCACCCCAGCTGCTCCGGGGGCGCTGTATAAATGGCTGACCCTGCGCTCTGACCCCAAGCTTCTCTCTCCCCATCTGTGTGTCTGTGTCTCATGGAGAGCAAGCTGGGGTATGCGAAAAGACAAATTCCTAATGCAAGAAATTGCATATGGCAAATAAAGTGATCTTATCTTATCTTCAAAGGCTGTATTAGACAGGATACACTCTGGTCCAATGAGGCTCTGTGGCTTGAATGTGGACATAATGGAGACTCTGGGGAGAACCTTCCTATGGGCACTGTCCGCAAAACAGCATTGGCCCCCAGCACTGTTTGTGCCCACCGCTGGAGCTGTTACTGTCCAAATTGTGCTCAACCGCAACTGGACAGTATGGTATGCTTGTTTATAGAAATTACCTTTGCCAGTGCAGCATATACAATTCCTGTTAGGAAAAGCGTAGTTTCAGGTCCTTAGTGGAAATAAACGAGCAATATCATAGACAGGAGCATAACCTTAGGCGCGTCCTGCTCATTTGGTTTCCCGCCGACGACCGACGAACAGGATCCCATGGAATCAGCTCCGGTAAATAAGGCAGAGCAGGCCAGGCGACCACGACCCATCCATCGGTTTTCCAACTGCTTTATCCAATACAGGGCCGCAGGGGCACCGGAGCCCATCCCGACAAGCAAGAGGCACCAGGCAGGGTCGCAGAGGGGCAGTCCCGAGTCCGATTCGAGCTCTACTGTCCTCTGGGACAAATTGGTTTTGCAGCAACAATGCGACCAAACCGGACAAACCCCGCCAGCAAGGAAGACGATACGGCAGTGTCACAGGAGGGAAGAGAGCACGTTTCCCAGGCTTGAGAGTGAGCACATGAGTCTTTGTTTGTTTTTTTCTCCCGAGCATGATTTGATAAGCAGTTTCAAACACGCCACAAGAGTGGCAGCATGAAACTAACATTCCAACTGGGAGTCCCTGGTGAACAAGCTTCATCTGGGCAGTGTGGTCTGATTCAATCACATCTGATCACAGATAAGAGAAAGGAATATACAGTACGCCTCCCAGATTATTATTAGGGCCGTTTCTGGATTTTCAAAAACAATGTTAAAACAGCATGTGTAGCTTTGAAGAAGCTCAAAACATTCTCCTCTGGAAAACGACCTGCGGCATCATTACAGTAACTCAGACAGTGGACGAGGCGCCAGCGCTGGTAATTCATGTGGAACAGCTACGCATACCTGTAATATTGTATTACCAACCTGTACGACTGGTTAATCCAAACACTTCCTGTCAATGTGCACTAGGCACACAGCCCGAAGGCATTGCTTTGCAATATCAGAGCTACAAGCTGGGGGACAGGTTATACCAGGTGGCACCTCCAATATAATGTAGAAATAAATATTCTTTTTCTTCAGCTTTCTGCTTCCTTCGCAAAGATTGTACTTTGGTATTTATTTTGAAAGTAACTTTTTAGTTACTAGAATTCAATATTGTGTCCTGGTGATAGTCAGTTTACATTCAGGTAATATTGAATCCAGTGCCGGATTTCCCTTTAGGCACTGTAGGCACACTGCCTAGGGCTTACAAAAAACACGTTTTGGAGCCTACGAGGGAGGGAATCACTAGTGACTAGCAAAAAACGAGCTGAAACAACATGCTTGCGATCGACTCTAGGTTCTCCTAATCAATAATCCTACGCTCTCTAGCGGCTGTTCTAGACACTAGAAGTATCTAAGTGATGGTCGCTCGACTCGCTCCGTCAATCATGTGGTTTAGCGTTAGAAGAGTTTAAAGTGCATCGTGTCAATCGATGTCATTCAATTGGTGTTCACCCCTCTTTTTGCACACTTCGGAGTGAAAGTGCCGAGGGCCTACAGACGCCAAAATCTGGCCCTGATTGAATTATCGATCCAGCGGCGATGATCTGGCGCACAGATCCCTATGAAGACCAGTTGAGAGAAGAGTAATCAGTGCCCTTCTGCTATGGCTGTTGTTAAACTGAGACAGAACATCCACCCATTTTCTAACCGTTTAATTCAATACAGAGTCAAGGCTGAGCTGGAGCCTATCCCATCAAGCAATGGGTACAAGGCAGGATACACCCTGGATGGGATACCAGTCCATTGCAGGGCACTCACTCACACAAGGGCCAGTTTGCCCAGAATCCAATTAACCTGCCTGTCTCTGGACTGTGGGGGGAAACCCACACAAACAGGGGGAGTATGTACAATCTCAACATATATAGCCTCCCTGGAAATGAACCCAGGAGCTAACCACTGCCCCACTGTGCCACCTGAGATCAAACTTCTAACAATCTCATTGATTATGCATGCACACCCTGTCACATAAACTACCCTGAAAAGAAAAGAACTTTGTAAGGGCCTGTTTTAATCTTTAGAACTTTCATGGACATGGACCTATATAGTGAAGACGTTTACTGCAATATTTAAATTAGCACTATCATTAAATGTAATAGTAATCTGGTATTGAATTATTACCATATAACTGCTCAATTTAGAATGAAAAGGAGAAAGGTCAGGTGTGCAGTTTTGTCCTAAGCCTCATACTGTAAAATATACATCTTTTGTATTTCATAAGAAGCCTTATACCCCTTGAAGGCCATGGTCTTCAACATGGACATTAGCTTCTTAATTATTTTGCAATTTGGAACTATTCCTAACTACTGTGCTGAGAGCACCATGAAATTATGATTGTTCCATAATATATCACATCAGAACACCGGAGACTGTTCACGGCAGTGTGCCAACTCGCCACACCACAAAGTCATTTTATTACATTAGCAAATAGCATTTTCTTGTGAAGTCTATAGCTGTTGTATACATAGTCATACATTTGTTAATGATCTGTTTTTTCTGATTTACGTTCCTGCTAAAACTGATCTGTTGTTAATAGTCATTGTAAGACTATGCTAATTGTGCTCTGCCAATGGGGCTTGTGTTGTGGAACTCTGTGACTGATGTCTAGTGGGAAAAGATGGTGAGGGGTTTCTCTTTCACAGATGGGACTAACCTAACCTGGACAGTGGTGTTGGCCGGAGCTACTGTGGTTCCTCCGAATGTCAGGGGTGATTGAGAGAGAGTGTTGGTGAGTGAGAAAAAATGGCACTCACAATGCTGATAAAAATAATTTCTTCAACACTGGGGATTTTACTCGAGGATTTTAGAGAGAGGATTAAGAAGGGAAACAGGATGACAGTTCGTTCTAAAGGGATGAGGGATCAAGTTCAAGATCAAGGGATCATTTTAATCCCTTTCCAGGCCTATCTGATTCCTTCTCTGTAGGCTTAAGGAGGATTTTATAAGAGCTTCATTGAGCTTCATTGATGAGTAGTATGAAACAGAATGTGAAAGAGGTGCTGTCTCATATCAGAACCAAATTGCTCCAGTCTGGAGCAGAGTATACAGGATTCAAGAAGGGAATAGAGAATACAATGCCCAGGACTACAGTCATGAACCTGCCACTTGTTGAAGAGGTGTCTAGTGCTGGTTTGAAAGAATGATGGGGCGTGTATGTCTGCTCCCTCCTGTCTCCAGAATTCTGGATTCACAGTTCTGGTCTTTGTTGCCTGTCTGTGTGACGTTTGCGTGATCCCCATGTTTTTCCTGCACAGCTGTTGTCCTGTCCAGGGGTAGAGTAGGAAAGTGCTATAAATCTTACCTAGTGTTGTGTGTGTCTTGGACAGTCTCTGACTTCCCATAATCCTTTACAGGATAAGATGATGTTTTATCTATTAGATTATTGATATGTCACTAGATAATGTTAATGTGTAAAAGGGACATTTTATGAATGTAAAGTTTGTGGATTTGGTAGGAATGAACAACAAAAGAGGTTTCTGCTTCTGTGGGTTGATCTGTCAGGTGTTCAACACACGCCAGAAGCTTCTGTCACTCTTGTCATACGTCTCAGACTGCCTGCTGCCACTTCTTTTCCAGCCCCTGGCCGGTTCATCGACATCAAAAGATATGAAGAGGGTCAGAAGTTATTGTGCTATATGAGCACTTTGACAGGTATAAAACAAACACATTCTGCAGTAATGTGCTGGGCTGAGACAAGCCAAGACTGATGGCTCAGATAGGGCAGCTCAGTTTTGAATGCAGGCTGGGGGGGGGGACAGTAGTTTGCAGCTTTATGGTCCTGAGTTCAATTCCAGCTTTGGACACCTATCTGTGGAGTTTGCATGTTGTCCCGGTGTTTTTTCAGGTTTTGCCTTTTTTGAGTTTCAGATCATGAGAAGTCCCATCATTGGAATGCACTCGGGTGACCTCAGATTCAAAGTCTTAGCCAAGCCATTCTTGGGAGCCCAGCTTGCCTCCTGCTTGGTGTCAGGTGTACCAGGAAGTGTCTCCAGAGAATGCAGAAAGCTTTGTTACACTGCAGGATGTGTGAACATGTATGCAATGCTGGAAGTGGAGAGTGAGACGCAATAACATTGCTAATGCATTACGAATCTGTTAGTAGGAAGTATTCATGCAGGTTGTACCAGCTATATCAGGAGTGATCGTGATAAGCAATCATTATCACAACTCATGCCTCTTATTAGAACTGTAAAAACAGGAGTGAATTTGATAAGGAAATCGGTAAAAGAAGACCTTTAAGATGCAGCTAACATGGTAAAAGAATGTTTTACACAGTCTTTTACAATAGAAAGTGTCAAACCTGTGCTCTGCGCTAGAGCAAGCTCTGTCAGTACAGTTGACTTAAATTCGCATATAGTTAAATTTGACCTGTAACCCTTACAAAAGCCCAATACAACCTCTTACGGTAATACAATATATTCAATATAAGTATAAAAAAAGTATTTTTATTTTCCAGAGCCAACCGCGCAAAGCAACTGCATTGGCAGATATAATTGACACTGAAGCTCTACAGGGACCAAGGTGGCTAAATCAATCCAGCAGCCAGGGCTGGTGGTCCAGTCATACGGAAAGAAATTGAGGGTGTTTTTCACAGACGGAAGACTGTGTGTAACAGGCAAGGCTCAAACGTGTGACTCAGTGAAAGGAGATGCTGTTACTGTTTGTACAATAAAATATATAACTGTACAGTTACAACCTGAACCAGGAGTTTATTATGTGCTAAAGCAGGAAATGTACTGTTGAAGGACAGTGCAGAAACACCAGACTACTACAGATAAAATAATTTAACAGAAAAAGGAACAGAATCATGTTTGACTATTTGTTTAACTCCACAGAACAGTACTAACCATCTCACTGTTTGAGTGTGTGAATGCTAATGGTTTTTGTTAATGTCTTCAACGATTTGTTTAAAAAACAGTACTGTCCAGACGCAAAGAGTAACATTGACATACGGTAACTGTAGTATGATGTTTTATGGTCTTGGCTGTCTTCAAAACTGCTCTGTTATTTACATAGATAACTTATTTACATTTTTCATATTTCAAGTTCAACATTGTCCTTCAAAAAACATTTTACGAGACAGAAATAACAAAGAAAGTCCCACTTCAAAAAAGGACCAGAACAGTTTTAGCAGGTTTATTTCAACAGTCATCGATGAATTGGGTCAATTCTGTAATCGCCGTTTCAAAACCTGACGTTTTTGATAGCTCTGTACAAAACCGCGGGGTGACGAAGGCCCACATGGCTGTCCAGTCCTGGTCCTGCAGGGTCACTAACCAGCTGGTTTCGCTCTGTAAGAGTTGAGTTGTACTGAAATCCTGCATTCCCAGACCTGGGATTGGTCACCCCTGATCTAAATAAGCTCACCTCAGACACCCGCACTTGTTCAGAAACCTCTCTCCCCCCCCCCCACTTCCTATAGCAATGCCTGGGTCAATGTCTGGCAGGTAAAGACTTATAAATTTAATCTTAATTCTTTACTTTCTTCATCGCATACTTCAATTATTTTAGAAAATACATCATATAAAATAAATCATATTTCATAATTACATGAAAACGATAGAAAACATACTTCTAATCTTTTATATACACACATTTATAAAATATACACTTATTACAATGCTGGCACTCTTTTTGCTTATTGACAGACCTTTGGCTTAAACAGTCCTGCTGTTAGTGCTGAATTTGAACTTTTTCTATTTGAAATCTCACCAGGTATCTGATGCTTTTTCTGAAAAGAAGAAACACAAAACAAAACTGGGAATAAGATGGGCGTCTCGTGGGAAATGAAAAGCAGTTCGAATGGAGGAAAGTTGCTTCCTGCAGCGAAGCGCTTGCAGTCCCAGCTTGTCCCAGAGTGCTCGGCTCTTCAGGTCGCCAGTACTTGGCCACTGGTAACAGCAGCCGCAGTGGCTGAATAAGCTCCATCTATTCTTATTTTCGGTTTTCCTTTCCGAGCCAGTGGGTCGGGTGATGGCAACGTTCCTTCCAATGTCCAGGCAGACAAAAGTCAACACCGGGAGTGCTCAGGATTGATGGATCAAAAAACAGAGGAAAACCAGGGTCCGAGACCCATCGGATAACCATGGGGGGGGGCGGAACAGACAGCCAGCGGTTGCTAGCAACCAGCAGGTCCCATGGGTGGGTGCACCCTCAGGGCGAGCTGGATATCAGCCTCCGCAGTTTGAGGCACTCCTGGGGGGTCAGGGAAAGCAGGGAGGAGGAGGAGGAGGTGGGGTTCACCATGAGCAGCGCAGGCTGGGCCGCCCCGGCCCCGTGGACAGCCGCCGCAGGCAGCTTGAGGGCCAGCTGGGGGCTCAACCTGAAGGGGGAGCTGCTTTTGTGGAGGCTACTGGGGCTGTAGGCAGAGGCCAGGAGCCCTGTGTTTCCCATGTGGTCAGGGGGCTGGGAGCCCGGGTGGTAGCTCATGGAGACGGGCTGCGCCCGGGAGCTGTCTCTCCCCGCTCTCGAGTCCGACGTTACTCCTGCCTGTTCCCCCGAAGGGTACTGCTTCAGCACCTCGTAGTCCTTCCAGGGAGAGTACAGCCTGCCCACGGGAAGCCTGCTGCCTGGAGGCATGGCATCTGCTAGAGGCAGCTTCGTGGCACCGTGGGTCTCCGTTGGCTTCCCCCAGTCCCTGGCCTTGACTCCCAGCGGAATCAGATGCCCATTCCGGTAAGCGTAGCCAGGATGCCCAGGGAGAACGCCCTCAGTGGGGGGGTGTCTGGGTAGGCCACCCAAGACAGGGGTGTTCAGATGTGGCTGCCCGTCCACAGAGCTGCTCCTGTGGCGCCGCTCTTCCATCGACCTGCTCTTGTCTCTTCTTGGGCCCTGGTAGCTCAGATCCGTGGGCTCCGTCGGTGTGGGGGCTGTGTCCGAGCTCTCCTTTGGGAACCTCCTGTCTTTCTCGCTGGCAGCTGCCGTCGCCTTGCCCTGCCCGTTGGATAGCGGGACCATGGACTCGGACTTGTGCGGAGGGCCCGATTCACCGGCGAACCAGTCCTGAAGCAGTGCCAGCGGGATCTGGATCTTCATCCTCCCGGAGGTGTCCTTCGGGGCGTCTTGTGGGACGAAGCACAGGTTCAGGGGCTCCGAACTCAATTCAGGAGGCTCCTGCGCTGGGTTCTTCAGCGGTGGAGCGCAGTCTGACTCCTGGGTCTGGGTGACCGGTGTGTCCGGGGCCGATCCGTCACCGGCGCAGGAGGAGGCCGAGACCGGAGAGGGAGAGGAGGTGGAGGATGCCACCGTGGAGGTGAGGTCAATGAGGGACTGCTGACGGGCTGTCTCGAGATCCCACTCTGGCCTGTTCTGGCTGGCTTCGGGAACCTCTGCTGCGTTTTCGATGACCTCTGATACCCCATCTTTCGTCACGTTCTGGCAGGGGTAAAGAGGGGACACCTTATTCAAGAACTTGGGGGCTTTGATGTTGGAGGGTGGGGCGAAAGAGGAGGGACACTGACTGACCGGCCCCAGGCTTTCCTCTTTGTTGCTGAGGTTGAGTGGCTCAGCCCAGCCCGAGGACGACGTGTACTCCTTCGCTAACGTCCGGAGGAGAATCAGCTGCTGGCGGGGTCGCTCGCTGACCTCCCTGGGCATGGGCAGGTACCCCGCCTGGGGGTGGGGGGGCAGCACAGACGGAGAGGCGGGGAAGTAGGCGGGCAGAGCCGGATGGCTGGGGTAGTAATACGGTCTCAGCTGCAAGGGCAGGTGAATCAACCTGACTCGGGGGTCTGCCATGACTTCGTGATGGGCCTGAAAAACACGGGTGGAGAAAGATTCACGATGTTCACACGTCTAACCACACGCAGCTGGACATACAGTTCCCACGCCTGCTGGCCTCACATGACTCGAGAAGTCTTTCAGGTGGCTCCTCCAGTACTAATCTAGGTGACAATGTGTTCATTAATAATCCGACACAATTGTATCTACAAATGGTTCGGGCACTTGGAAGCCATGGGCAGGAGTGCCCAGCATGCTATGCGGGTGTGGCGGGAATTGGGAGTTTAGCTGGCCAGGGGGTGGGGGGAGTTCTAGTCGCGTGGTTTGAGTGGGACTGGGAGGGTGTTTCCTACTGCTCAGCCAGTGCAGCACCGATCCAATCCCCGCGGCAGCAGAGAGAGCCCGGCCTGCAGCGGCCCGTACCTGCGGGATGTGCGTGTGCCTATAGCCCCCGTGCCACTTGCTGGGCCTGATCCCCTCCTCCTCCTCGCTGGCGAAGCTGTCCCGGTGGAACCGCTTCTGCGCCCGGGACGGTGTCACGTCCTTGTACTCCTCCCCCCGCAGGTGGCGCTCGTAGGGCAGGATCAGCCTAGAAGAAGGGCACACGGGCGGGGCGCAGAGCCTTAATCCCGCGCAGACGCGCGCGACGGCGTGGGGGGGTGGGGGTGCGGAACGGGGGCGGACTCACTTCTCGTAGTGCCTGCGGGTGCAGGTGGCGGCGCTGGTGCTGCGGGGGTTTCCCCCCAGCCGGTTATACACCTGCTTCCACAGCTGGTGCGCGGTGACCTGCGGGAGGCACAGCGGGGCGTGAGTTCTGCGCAGGAAGCATCTGTCTGGATCCGAGCTCCCCTGCACCCCACTTTTTTGGGTATGTCATTCTGTATGCATGTGAATATATCCTTGTGTACACGAGAAACAGAGGTTTTATGTTTTTTTTAATTATTTGTTTTAGATATCTTCAGGTGATTACACATTGTTAGAAACTCCTCCCCGTGTGGGAATATAGGCCCGGACCTGCCTGTGAACCATAGGATTATGTAATCATGTAAGCCTTGTGGGCTGCATAAACAACTGAGACTTTTCTTGCAGTTTTAGTGGGAACTGTGATCAGGGATGCTGCCTGGCTGTGCCGAATAATTCCGGAAATGCCTCTGGAAAGCTGGGAGACACGGGGGGAGAAGGCCAAGGAAACTACAATACTATTATACCACTTTAATTTCATTATGGTCTTCGTGATGAGTTTCAGAGCCTGCTGTAACACAAAAGGACTTCTGAGAGGCTTTTTGGAGGCCAGTGTCCCAGAATGAATCATTTTGGAGGTTGGTTTTCGAAAATTAAATGGAGGATTCAATATATGAATTTTAGGAAGGCGGTTTTGTTTTAGATTGTATTCTAGTAAAGTAAAGTGATCCTGCTATCCGCCCTTCAGCTGAAACTGTGATGGACAGTTCACTCCGCGATATCTTCGCTCCTGTCTCCACCTTTAACCCTGAGACTGCAGGAGACTGCATGGATCTAAACGGCAGGTGTGAAAACCTTCTCAGGACCTTACCTGGTCGTAGCCCCCCAACGCCTGTACAGTCTTGTACATCACAAACAGGTCAACTGGAACAGCAGAGAGAAGAAAGGGCATGTTTGCAATTCATCTGCCAGTCCACTTGTTATTTCTACACAGGCATGGGTGTGTGTATGTGCTGTATGAGGAAACAGGTCTGTCGTCTGCAGCCTCGCTCACGTTCTCATGCTCTGGTTAGTGTCTGGAGCAGGCGTCCCCTCCAGGTGACTGAGCCCCAGGCTCTGGGCATCTTTAAGAAATGGCTGGATGAAATTTTGGATTCACTCAGCTACTAGGACAGCCCAACGAGTAAGATAGTCAGATGGGCCAAGTGGCCCTTCTCCTGTTCTGCTGTTTGAGACCCTGTGTTTGTGAGTATCAGCCAGCCAGCTAATCACTGAAGTCAATCAGTTCTTTATACCCAGAGCTGGGCACTCAGGCCAAGCAGGACCTTTGACATTCCACTCAGTTACTCACTAAATTGACCTGGATTTACTGCCTGATGGCTCGGGAGTGCCAGGATGTGTGTGTGTGTGTGTGTGTGTGTGTGTGTGTGTGTGTGTGTGTGTGTGTGTTATATGTGCGCAGGAGGGAGGGAGGGAGGGAGGGACCGAGGCTCACTCTGCTTGAAGCCCAGGTGTGGGATCCTCTCGATGGGGGTCTCTCTGTTCTTCATGTACAGGTAGAGCTCTTTCAGGAAGGCCTCCTCGGTCAGCTCATCCTCCTGCACATGACTGGGCTGGGTCTCCGCCTCCCCTTCCAGGGCCATCTCAGCGCAGCTCCTAACGAGAGCCAGGGGCAGGGTTAGCCATGCACCGTGCACCAGAGCACCGTGTTGGCACGAAAAAAACACCAGGAGCATAGTGCAGTTGGAGGGATACACTATTTACCTCTACATAGATACCTAGAATCCCAGGAGGATAATTCAGTAAAGACTGTCATATATCACTTGTCTTACGCGGTCATGAAGCTGTGTGCCTAACACAGTGCGTCTCAGGTGCCATCATGCCAGTCAGGGCTCTGTATGTGAGTACTGTAAGTGTCAGCAAGGAGACCGCCAACTCGCACACAGACCCACGACAGGAACCCGCCTCCGTCTGGGTTTCTTGGACTAGAATCTGTCGCTGGGCGGCTGGAGTACCTGCCGTTTCAGACTGTCGGGAGCTGCTGTGGGCACCTGTTCTGCACTTCCCTGGAAAATGTCAGAAGCTACGGCTTTAAATGCACTCTAGCAATATTTTCTGATTAGTATGATGTTCAACAGAAGAATGTAGCCCCATGATTTAATCTTTTGCCAAATGGCTCAGGACCTCTTTAATGCTTCTATTTCAGTGGCACAATTATTGGCTCTTTTTGAAACCCTGTACAGCACACATCAACTGCCCTTGTACACTTCCCGGCAGTCAAGGTTATTCTACATTTTAAAAAACAAAAGTGTGATGTAGAATAAATAATAAGTGTGTAATTGGGCGTTCTGTTGTATCAAACAGGATCTTGAAGTCAGTATCGTTTAAAGGTCAGGAATAATAACACTTATTAGCCCACAATAAATGCCTTTATCCTTCTAGCCATGTGAAATTATTTGTTGGTGCCGTTTCCTTCTTTGTCTTTCTCCCTCTCAAGCCTCTCTTCCTCTTTGTTCTTTGTGTCTCCCTCCGCTGTCTCTCATGGGGGAGGCCCCTTGTCTGCTTCCAGGCTGAGTACACATTCCTGAGTGTTTGCCGACACTGTAGCAGTCGCCTTATGAAAATCAGCAGTGATACAGTACACAGCCGTACATAAAACACAGTGTCAGGTGTATGACCGGGTTTGATGTTGCTGCCAACACAGCTCTTTCCTAAACCAGGACACAGACAGGCAGAGCCCATTTTCACAGATGTCGGAAGGGACGAACCATGGAGAGGCAGGAGAGCGGAAATAGACCCATATGCGTAGCGGTGGAATGGGGGATTAGCCCAGGCTCAGCTGTTCAGGAGTCAATAGAAACCAAAGCCCTCAGGCAGCGGACGTGGGGCGACCTGGTGCTAGGTGGGTCTCAGGACATCCGAATGTCAATGCTGAGCAAAGGAGAATCAGTGACCCGGAAATATATAGCCCCAGAGAGGGACACCAGAAGGACAGCAAAGCACAGGAAACTAGGGGCAGGACAGAGTAGGAGTGCCCTCTGGCTACAGAGGGTGTGACAGTATCCCCCCCCTTCATGGGTGGCTCCTGATGCCCATACAAATAAGTGAGCTGCACAGCACTGGGGGAAGGAAAAACCTCATTTAACTGAAAGGAAACCTCCGGGAGTCCACGGCTGAGAGCTGCCCCCTCCTCCGGGGTATAAACCTTTATTGGGTAGAGGAAGGGGGGTTCAGGTAGAGCTCTGGAAACAAAAAAAGACAAGTACACAAGCACAAACCACAACAAAGATAAACCTGGGAGACCAGGAAAACAAATCACAAAAAAACAGATAGGAACCAAAAGTTCCAAGACCCGCTCACAGGCACAGATGACCGGAGTTATATCCAACAATGAGGATAGGAGGGCCAGCTCAACATTCAATCACGGATGCCAGAAAGACAACCCGAGGAAAGCCAGGCCGCAGCCCGCTCACAGGCACAGGAGCCAGAAAAAGCATCCCGCGATATGAATAGGAGAGCTGAGAGAGAAGAAAACCCCGAGGAAAAAAACTGCAGAAACTCCGGGGTGCCTGGATGTTGCGGTGCACCACGCGACAGTTGTATTCCAAAAAGCTCCGCTCACAGGGGGCAGAAGGAGGTTCAGCGTTCTGTCACGGATGTCGGAAGGGACGAACCGTGGAATGACAGAAGGGCGGAAAAGGACCCTATGCGAAGCGGCGGAACGGGGATTAGCCCGGGCTCAGCTTTTCAGGAGTCGTATAGAAACCAGTGCCTCATTGTACACCTGCACCTGTTCTTTCTGTGTAACCCAGTGGTTACTCGAAGCACTAGTGACCTCACACCTGTAAAATGCTGTTTGCATTTAAAACGCTTCTTTTGTTAACAATATGCTCTTGAGATTCTGACACAATGCACAGACTGCAGGCACCGACAGACTAAGTTTTGATAACAGAAAGGCGAGAGAGGAAAGTCACCCTGCTGCTGCTAGACAGGGATGAGTGGGAATGAGGAGTGTAACGTCTGTTATCTGGCTACGACGAGAGCTCTCCCAGTGGAAACAGGCAGAGAGAAAAGGGAGAGAAAAGCTTTTTTTTCTTCTTCTCGTGCTGCTGTATGGTGCCTTCACTTCAGCTGAAATAAAGGCCTGGTGATCGCCCTCTTGTACCCTGAAGATACAGCAGACAGACCAGGAAAAACAAACTGAAATAAGAGAGGAACGCCACTTTTATTTAGAGGTCACTAAAAGGAAATTATGTACTGTACATCTTGTGAGCATGTATATTCTGGTAAACTTCCAGTATTATCATCTGATAACTGCACTTAAAGAAATACAATAAGAATGCAGCTGGTATTGGCAGAAGCTTTGCCTTCCTAAGTGAAATTCTGCTCCCCATTAAACAGCACAATCAGCCGACAAGGCTCTGTTATGACAACATTTGACGCAACACACAAAATTAAACAGGAATGACACAGTGGCAGTTTGCCAGCGGGCTGGAAGGGTTTCTCAGGACCTGAAGAAGCCAGACCTTCAAGTTCACTGACAATTAAAATCAAAACCTCAGCTAACCATGACCCGATATTTTCACAGATCACACAGAATCATCTGCCTGCTGCTGTCAAGCCTGGAAGGGAAGGCTGTCGCATGAGTCATGAGAACAGAAGAAAGGTTACAAACGAGAGCTGGCTGCTCTGTTCATCCGGCACAATTAGTTTCGAGCAGATCATTGACCATCCGGCTGCTTCCCGAAAACAACATTTGAACAACATTGCTAGACAGCTTGCTCCAAACCTCTGCCACCCTTTGTGTAAAGAAGTACTTCCCGGGGGTGGAAAAAAAAAACACTGCATTTTCTATTGACTTTACACATGGTTTCTGGTCATTCGCTCAGTGAGCTTCCTGATGGATGGAAAGTGGATGCAGACAAAGGAGAATGTGAACCTGGGAATCGGCATGCGCTCACAAGGGAACGATGCCGCTGAAATACACCAAATTAAAAAGCAGGCCCTCCTCTCTCCAAGCTCTGGCTCATCTCTTCAAGCACCTCCAAACAACTCTCTTCCTGTCCACTAGGGGTCACTCTGACCTACCTCTTTCCTTCATCCCTTCCTGGGTCTTCACATTCTCCCTCTCTCCATGCTCTCAGTTCCATAGTAGGTTTAATTATCTGAATAACTGTAAAACTTATAACACAGCTCTCAGGCGATGTGTAGGCAAACATACCTTTTATCAGGTAAGTGTCTTATGCAGTCAACTGTGAAAGACCTTAGGAGAAATACTATACATGTGAAGAAGGAACTGATTTTAAACACTTATAATAAAACGCTACAGTCTACACTACAGTTCAAGCTTCAAACCCCCAGCAATCCCCACCAAAAGCTTCTCGATGACATTTAGTAGCCAGAGTAATACCATTAGTAATAACAACCACAAACTCCTTACTGGCAGACTGGACATACGTTTCAATACAAGTACAGTATTGTTATAACAATGAGATACTACAGTAATGAAAACAGAGTGTGCAGACTAAACTTTTGTTTAGACAGTCGTTTCATCTTGTTTGTCCAAATAAGAAAATGTTCCTTTAACTCTATGATCCTTAATTTAGTGATTTCTTTAGTGTTCCAAAGAAAACTGTAACAGAATATTATTATCCATACTGTACAACCTTGAGAGAGGTGACAGTTTAACGCATTTGGTGGCTAAAGCTTAATTGATTGGAGGTCCAGCTGTTTCGTAAAAGAACCCAGGGTGTTCACTTTAACATTGAAAACTGCTGGGCTACCTGTTCCAGACTCCCACAACTCTTTGTGTAAATAGGTGCCTACTATATATACACACACACACACACATATATATGTAGCCTTGTTACGTGTTGTCTATCCTGAAAGCATATTTTTGTGAAATTGTGTACATAAGAATCTGTCAAGAACAGAAACCTGAGATACAATTTTGAGAGGCAGTTCCTTTAAAATTGTTCCTCATTTCAGAATATCCTATCTCACTACCCTGTAAAACAGGCTTAACTCTAAGGTGCACTGTTTTTTTTTTCACGGTCTGAAATGTGGAATTCTGAAAAGGCCTCCAGGGATTATTTCATAACTTCAGTTGAGTCTCTGAATCTATCTGATAAAAGCGATGCGATGTCTTCATTATAAATGTATATATTCGAGAAATAACTATTTAACCCCTAGTTTCACACCTCGGCAGAGCTTGATTAAAGAATGTTTAAGGTGTTACTATTACTATACAGTAGCTTTAGGCTGTGTAGGTTGTGCTTTGGGTTATAAATTATGTTGTGTAGGTCCTGAACCATCATGACATGATTTCTAGTTGAATGTTATGGATTTTAAATGAGAAAATCAAGCAGAAACAATACTAATGTATTACAGTCTCTTACAAGGTTCACAGAACTCATAAAGCCCACAAATAAAACAAGAGCAGCTGGCCACTCCAGTTCCCCAGCCAGTACTGGTTGTAACTGGCAAACATGAAATCCCCTTGAGCCCCACGAAAGAGACCATTCAGAGCAGGAAATGGTGAAAACATGCACAATCCCGAGAGAACATGCAAGCTCCACACAAACAGACACTCCTACTGGACTGAAGGTAGTAGAGATACAGTAAACACCCCACCACCTTCCCAGCACTACAGCGTTTCTATCCTGTCATATACTGTAAGTCATGTCTTTCACAGCTGTTGCTCAAATACCGTTTGTGCGTTCGGATTTCGATCTCACGGAAATAGATGACTTGTTCCACCAGTTCCCGTATATTACTGGAGATCTCTTTTTGGGGAATCAGTGATCAGTGCTGACAGATCTGTGCAGACAACCACCCTGAGATAATGAAGTTGACAATCTGCTGTATGTGATCAAACTTCATTCCTGTGATTATTAACTCTCCAAGGTGACAATTTATCGCAGCTTTATAGACTGGATTGCACAGAATAGCAATTTTGCCTTTGTAAAAGAATCCAAAGGTGTTCATGGGAAAAAATGCAAACCCATGATGACAAAAATCATCGGATTGTTTGAGGGCTTACAAGAGTTGGTATTTAGAGACATCCTGAATGCTCTCCAGACTAGTGCAGGTTTTTTCCTGTAGGCATTCCTGTGTTAAGTGACTCACATTCCAGTTGTGATGTAATGAAACCTTGTACTTACGTTTTGCTCCTTAAAACACTTTTTTGTTTGACCTCATCTAAACAAGTTTTTTTTTTTTAAACACCTAAGTGGTTGGTCATTTAAACTTAATCTTAATATTCAGAACTGGAAAACGAGTAAAACAAAAAAAAAATTGAAAGGGCATCTGTATCGGAAAATATCTTGAACAGAGGTGCCCAGAACCAGGGCTAAATCTTCGACTTGAGGATATTCTAAAGATCAGAGACCGCGAGCAGAGTGTTTAATGTTGGTCTCTGCAGTTCTGTTTATCCAATATTTCGATTTTAGAAAGCTGTATTTGTCATATCCATGTTGTATTGATTGTACTGTACAAATATTGTATTGACTGTTTACAGCTATGAGTTGCTCTAGATAAGGGTGACTATTTTTTTATTTTATACTACTCAGTGTCTTGGATTGAACAATATAGTCCATATGAAAGTGCATATATGTGTATAAACATCATGTTATGTTTCAATAGCAAAAAGGCAAGATACTGGCTAATTTTTATACCTACATATTAGCAGAAAGGGCAGCTGGGAATAATGTCTCATTTACAATGAAGCCCCCAAGACCCATTTATACAGCAGGGTATTTGCTAGAACATTCCAAGTGAACCCCTTTACTCAACGGTACAACACTCGAATCACACACAGGGCTAGAACCCACAACCCTCAAGACTAGAGCCCAGATCTCTATTTCCACACAGCTGCTACAAAAGATACCCAAATGAATCACAGATCTACCGCTCCACCTGTTCTTTTTAACTGACGGCATATCTTTCCTTGCTGAGCAGCTACAGTACACTGAAAGAAAGGCAAGTTGAGTTCAGCCATCTATGCTAAACAGATGTGTCAGTAAAGCACATGGTCATTGTGATCACTGTTTGTCAGGCAGATATTGATCCTGTTTGAACACAACATGTGATGCTTTCAACTAATAGTTTCATGATTTGCCACCATAGTACTTGCACTGATACTACAACATTAAATATGTTATTACAGTTATTAACAAACTCTGCAGTCTTCAATGTATTTCAGATCAGGCATCTGTATTATAAATCCATGCATTTGATCAATCCCCAACTCACATAAAATGTATTAACTCTGAAGCCCTTCTTGTAATATTACCATCAATCAATATTAATTCAATGGATGTCTGTGACCAAGTTGATTGATAACTGGGCCTAGTTAATATTTTGGTTTCAGTCTTCTGCTTCTAAAGCTGCATTTAGAATCTTAAAGAAGATTGTTTATTTGGATCTGAAAGCTTTTTTCAGAAAATTGGTGAAATGTGTTCTCGGTGTTTTTACTGCATGACTACAGGATCATGATGCACTCTACGCCTCCAGTTGCAACTGCAATTTGCTAATGATGTGGAAAAAATAGAACTTAGTTCAGGTTATGGGAGACTATGACATCTTTGGGGAGATAGTAATTGTTCTAAGTCAGGCCCTGGAGAGCTCCCAGTCCAGTGGGTCTCCAGGTGTTAAGCACCAGGAGCCCACCTGTAATAGACAGGGGGGCTGCTGACAGATAATGAGGTGCCAAGCCATGCAGAGCCTTAAAGCTGAGCATGAGGATTTTGAAGTCGAAACAAAACCTGATAGGAAGCAGGTGCAAGGACTCCAGGATAGGAGTAATGTCATCACTTGTTTGTGATCTAGTCAAGATTCTGGCTGACACACTGCAGTTCCACAGTTTAGTGTGGATTAAGATACCCCAGCCAGCAGGGCATTGCTGTCATCAGTTCTGGCGATATTTCTGAGATATGTTTTGAAATGACAGCCCAGGCCCTATGGTCAAGTCCGACAACTTCACAAATCCCCTCACTTTCAATGAATGATCCAGGGAGGCTATTGTAAAACAGACACGTGTGAACGGTATACCTATACGTAAGAGACGGAACTGCTGGATTACAGTTCTCCTCCGCCCCAACGTATGAATAACAGCTCCATTAACAGCGATAAATGATTAACTACACTACTAGTAATGAATGTTGAATACTGTGGGGTTTTTCCTCTGTGTTTAATCTGGAAAATTCTGAACAGTCCTTCATAACACTGCGTTCAAATAATTAAATATTGAGAGCTATTCGTTGCAAATACTAGAATTAAATCTCATATAAAGCTATTATTTAAAAAGTTTAGTGGAGAACAGACCTCGCTAAGAGGTGAACACTTAAAGAAAGAAAATCAAGGCAGAGCACGTAAATGACCAAGCTAAATTAAAATGTCATGTCTTTATAATAAGAAAGACAAAAGAAACTGCCAGGTCTAAAGAAATAATACTTCGATGGAGAGAGTTTTGGAAAAGTGCAAAAGCATGTTTATTTCATTTACCTTGTGGTGCAATTTAATTGTACAAACATAACCATGAACAGGTTTATTGCACTCGTTTGAGGACTGTACTGATAAGGTTGCGTGTTGTATGGTGTCGCTCCAATCTGAACAAAACACAGTTCAACTGTGGCTGTGTCCTTCAATATTAGTTTAAGCCAGTAGATGCATGTGTTCTAAACTCGCTAAAAAGCGAATCGATCATGAACGGGAGGAATAGGGCTAGGGGAAACTGTCAGCCAGTCCTTTCCTTTCTCTTTTTGAAATATTTTAAATAGACCGCAGCTTGATACAAGGACTACGATCATTTACCTAATCGTCAGTTTGCCACTTGTGCGAGTCCAGAACTACAGTGAAAATACCTCCTCTATGGGTCTTTGCAGCCAAGCCCGCGGAGGAACGCTTTCACCCATCAATTCCTCTAAGCTTTTACAGAAACCTGCGTTATGATTTGTGAACCACAGGAATAAGAGAATCGACACGCCGCTTTCTTGTGGAAAATCCCCTTGGATTTGAACTTGAGTTGTCTCCTAGGTGCGCTGCAGTGTCATAAAGCCGTAAACCGCGCGGGTGCCAAATTGCAAAACCGAAAGCAAAGAACGAAAAAAACAACAACAAATGTTTATTTAATAAAAACTGTATTCAAGTTTTTATCGACGTACTAATAAGTGTTCATGTAGGAGTCCCCACTTACAAGCAACAGTAAAAATTCATTCCTACACACCGCCGAGATGCCATAACATACAGAAGGGCGCAGGTCACCAGTATTACCACGCTGGTATTAAGGGAGATGGGGGGTACTATGTATTCTCAATGAGCAGTTTAGACGCGGAGACCTCGAACAAAATCACACGCCATTCAAATTGCACCGCAGCAGACAAACGCTCCTGAAGAGAGGTGAGAACTCTTACTTTTGGTGGCTGTCGGGACTCCCGAGCGCGGTGAATCTCTCTCTCTGCCCGCTGTCTTTCGTCCTCGCTCGCTCGGTGCACCTCGGGCTCCGCGGATCGTCTGACGGCGCGGGACCGATGTCACCCTGCTGTCACCAAAAATCTCCGCGCCTGCTACCTGAGTGACATCACCGCGCTCCAGTGTGATGGGTGGGGTCTCCCCTGAGCGCAGAGCTGCCCATCTATTTAGATCGTGACCGGTTCCACCTGTCTGGGCGATAGTACCCTACAGAAAAAGGCGAGGATTGCAGGCGATTGTCTTTGGCCCCTGGCTATTGAAAGCTAATTCAAAACGAACTCATATTAGTTCGAAGAATGACAAAGTAAAGAAAGGTTTATCAATAGGCTGCAGTCGTCTGCAGATACCGTACAGTACTTTTGGATTGTACGTGTTCCGCTCAGAGAGCGCTTTTAACGGCACGCTGGACTCACAGCAACTCTGTACACAGTAGTGGCTTTATTGCCGGTATCTCACAAACTCTCATGAGCAAGTTAAACAACTGGTCAAGAAAAGTTTTGTCTTGCAGTCGGTTAAAACACAATCTCGGGTGTTCGATTCATGCTGTGGCTTTCAGGGGAACCCGACAAACTTGTTACCTACTGTAAATGAAACTTAATTAATAAGATAAGGGACACAATTTGAAATTTGAAATTTGAAATCGGTAAAATTCTTTAGCGTCGAACCTTTAAACGACAAAAAACAACAACAACAACAACAACAACAACAACAACAGCGTGCCAGCGATGAGCCAAGTTCATTATCGTAATGATTTCGTAAGAAAGTGAGCTGGACAGAAACTGTATTAGTCACAGACTGTCTCATTAGGATATTGGTTTTCTTCTGGCTAAATTGTGTTTCACGCATTACGCAACTGTGTAGAAGATTTAATTTTCACGGAGACAATAGGACGCATAATTGTCCCCCAAATGTATGGCTTTTATTTTCAACAGTACTGTGGTAAGAGCGGTCAATCATCCCGGTTTAATAGATGATCTTTTTTCAATGCCAGTTTTCACGTCCGTTGCTTAACAGCAAGAGATGGAGGAAGAACTGCGCTAAATGTAGCCACTTAAGACCGTGAGGAAAGCTGGAGATTGGAGAAGACACCTTCTGCCCAGCTACAGGTAGCCCCTTTGCTAATTAGCAGGAAATGAATCCGACAGTCTCATCCAGCCGTCACCGGAAAGAAACCAGGTTATCAGCTTCAATAACAGCGCAGGGAACTCTGGTCCGGGCTCCCAGAACCCTTTGGCTAAGAAACAGGCTCCTGGTTCCGTTGTAAATGTGCTTCCGCAGTGTGTCGTTTCCACCGGTGCCCTCCGGTCTGTGTTTCAGTGTTCGTTCTGATCAAGTCCAATGGGTTGGCTTTCAGTGCCTTTGAGGATTTTGAATCCAGGTCCCCTCCTAGTATCCTCTGTTCTGGGCCGAAAAGGTTGGGATACTTGCCTGTCTTGAGTGCCTGTCTAGTGTGGAGTTTCTGGTGAGGGGTTTTTCTCTGGGTGCCTTGGCTGAGTCACACCTCCCAGAAACACGCAGGCGAGAGCCCACTGGTTCCACTACCTCCCCCATTCTCGTTCGCCCTGGGAGAGGGGTACCCCCACCTCTGTATAATGCATGTTTTGTGCAAGTCAGGTGGTATTTCTAAATTGATTTTAAGCTGATTCTTAGTTGATTTTCTATAAGCATTTTTTTTTTGGTTTAAAAAAAGGTCTATAATGATAATCTGAAGAGAAATGCCACCCGGAATGCTTTAGTAAAGGCGCAGAAAGAAAGACATGTTAAGGGCTTTAGACACAAGGAGCGTACAGGGTGTAATTCTCATGAGGCTTCCCAAGGCTGGAGCTGTCTCTGAGGAAGCGATGTGAACCCTGGCTCCGAGCATCGCAAGGCACTGTAGCACCTGCTTCACTAATGGGTCGGAGGCCACAGGCATGTAACGTGCTCAGGGGATTGCAAACCTGGACTCACTCCTGCTCCTTCCCAGCTGAAAAAAGCTCTCCGCCTGTGCCTCATTGACAGGCGAGTCTTTCAGAACTTCAGACAGAAAGACAGCAGCATCTAAACATTTCTTTCTAATGCCAGCCCCCCCAAAAAGGCATGAAAAAGAGCCACACCCACAGACAGTACAGTACCATAGATTCATTCTTGCTCAGTTGCAAAGGTTGGAGTTCTCTTTGTTGAGTCCGGCTAAGCCCAGAAGACAGGCATGCTGCTTGATTTACAGGATCTGTTCGCTCAGCTGTGTCGGTTTTCTTTCTTTCCGGGCGCTGACAGACTGGCACGGGGGGCCACACCGATCCCGGTGCTGACGGCTGTCTGGGATTCTGGCCTGAGGCAGGTCCCGGTGACAGATTATTCAAGAAAACAGCCCCTGCTGGCCACATACTTTACAAGTAAATTCCTTACCAGGCTCTGCTTCAGAAAATATTTTTTTCTGCTGTTTTTGTTAAACCAGTGAGCAGCTGAGAGGAATTTGTTCCGTGGTTCATTCTTCAAGTTCATCACATGGGCTAAAGCAACCAATAAGACCATTCGTTTCCAAATGGCTGTAAACTCCTCTGGCGTCTGAGTCTTATGTTTTTCCAAAGAATGTCTCTTCAATATTGTTGTTAACAGAAAGTACACAGACCACATTACAGCCCTGTAGAGTGATCTGATTAGGCCTTAGAAGCTCTGCAAGTCTGGGACCAGGTAACCAGTAACCTAGATAGTACTCTTGGCAGACCAGCAGGTGGCGCTTCACCCTTGGGATCAGGGACGCTATGTTGTAGGAAGTGCAGTCCTACGGATTAGAGATTGAACAAATCTCCTCAGGGATTTCTTCACTTAGAGCCCCATGGCAATTTTCAAAAGAGCAGGTGTAATGTGTAACGTCTACTCTGGGTGTTCACAGTCAGGTCTATCTCAGGTTTCCATTCCATTTCAATTAGTAAAATTGTCTTCATCATCTTCCTGTGCAACGTGGCTGCTGGCCAGTAAAAAAGGTACAAACGAGAGGAAGCTATTCAACTCATCTAGGCCATAGGGTAGTTATTAATTTGAGGATCTCATCCAGCGATTTCTTGAAAGACATGAGGCTTTAAAGGGAACTGCAACGCCAGTTTTATATTTTATAGAAAGAATCCGCATCGATGAGTGCATCTCAAACCACAATCGACGTAACATGTACACAGTAGTTTGTAAAACCTCCAATTGACAGCACGACATGGATGGAGTTTCCAGATGTGCACATGGCCATGTTCTGAGATTCAGAACGAGCCAACAAGACGTGGTGAAGTGAAGCAGCCCTGTAACGGTGTAAAGATGTGATCGTCGCGGTTCCTCGCCACTCCACCCCCGCAGCACCTGGGCGCGAACCCGGGGCTCCGGCGTGACACAACAGGGAACCAGCCGAGTGAGCTAAAGGAGACCTCCCCCAGCCCAGGCGGCTGAGGACCCCGCTACGCGCAGGGAGGGCGATGACGTCACCATGTCCGAACTAGCTCTGCTATAAAAACATTTCTTTTAATGCAATGGAAGTATTGCTCTCAATTTCGAGACGGTTTTGCCGACAAATACTACTTACTTGTAGCTGCGTTGGACTGCAGTAATTTCTGTGGTGAAACGTCTGCTGCACAACCTGTGCTTATTCTCTGGTTACATCATGTTACATCAGTCATTACAGGGACTAGTGAGCAGGAAGGGCCGCATCACGATTCACAATGCGCTGGGAACTCGAATGCGAGTTTGTGACAACATGGTGACTTACAGTACTTTCACAAAGTTCAAGGTTTTTTTGCTTAATTCAAAATGTGTCATATTTTTCTGGAATGTCAATAAACTTGTTTTGTTAACGAGTTTTAATTACCGGTCTGAGAAATTGGAACGGCAGATCCCCTTTAACAACATGGCCCTGCAGCTCGTTCCATGCTCCAACCACTCTTTGGATAATGAAGAATAATTAAGATATTATTATTAATTAATATTAATTGATAACAATTATTCATTATTTCTTTATAATGATCTTACTTATTAAGATAATAATCTCCTGTTCTCCTTATCGTGGCTGCCTCACATCATTCAAGCAGGGGCTAAACTTAAAACAAAAATGATTAATTCGTCATGTACAGGGGGGGTCAGTCAAAGTTATTGTGGATAGAACAGACTACACAGATGTTCATTCCTGAAGGCAAAAGAGGAGTGATTGAAGTGATTGAAGCCAACGGGTCTTCAGAGGTTCACCAATAAAAGCTTTTACTGAACAATTCAAAATGCAGAAAACACAAAGTGACCCACATAGAGGTTTGAAGCATCCACGCAGCTCGCATAATATGACTGCAACCAGCTCAGTGCAGTAAATACTTTCAAACATGAATTAAAAAATATATATATATTTTTTAAAAAAGCAACATTTTTTTTCTATGAAAAAACTCAACAAAGTAAAAGGCAACGGCACATAACATCACCCAGGGCAACGGCAACAGCTAAGTGTGCTTCAAATTAGGGTACATACTGTATATACTAAGTAATACATTCTACTGTACTTCTCTCTATGGACAGGACAGGCTATAGTCCACATCAGAGTAAGAAGGTGAAAAGAAGAAAAAAAAAAGGATGAAAATAAAATTGTCCAAAAACAGTCCCAGGCATTCAAGTGAGCAGTGCATGAGGACAGAGGTCCTCCGTCTCAGTCCTGTGTCTGACAGTTATCACTTTGTCTGGGCTCTTAATCACCAGCGCTAATGGCTCACTCGTTCAGACTTTTGATCTGCACTCCCTGCTATTAAAAAATACTGCAGCTCAAGTGCCTTATTTCCAACAGCTTTGGCATGCAAAACTAGAATTAGAACTAGAATTAGTTCCCTAGGCTTAACATCTGGCTTAACATCTGGCTTAACATCTGACAGCAAAGCTCATCATTGGTGATGAGGTTATAAAACACTGACACTGAGGGGAACGACACTGTCGATACCAGAGAGGGCCGATACCCAGCTGATCTTGCAAAACCGAGCAAGAAGAGAATTAAAAAAAAAAAAGACTCAAACCGAACTTCAAAAAACGATTCATCTGTGATGAAGAACCCAGCTGGAGCAAAAAACCAGCAGACACAGGGATCTCCCAGGGGCCAGACAGAGAACCACTGGCCTAAGGGCCAATAACTGACTGCAATGTCAGTGACTGGAGTGGTATCTCCATTAGACAGATTTCACATCTCTGGACAAGGTGTTCTTATGGAAAAGAAATACATTACGCCGTGTTTCCTCTGAGGCAGGAGCGACAGATTCAGGAAGCCTCTGAAATTATTTCCACACTATCTACATTTCACAAAAATATTTCCTCCTGTTCTTCAAGTGAGACTTTGCTCCTGCCTAGTCCATAACGTCCACATTAAAGATCCCAGAGCCCTCTTACTATAGCCAATCAGAAGGCGGTTTCATTAGGGAAAGAATCTGTGCCCTGTCCCAGATACTGTACTCCAGTGTACCGCTCCTAGTTCAGCTGGAGGTCTGTATTGAGGCGCTTTGGGATACATCAGCTTAAGAATAGATGCTGTATAAAGCCAAACCCACAATTGGCTTAAAAACCATGGTTAGGTTATCACTGTGATTGGTAAATGGTCTTCTAATTAAAATGAACAGCATTACCGGTGCCTTTTCTGAATGGATGATACCTGGTTAGTAGCATAAACCCCACTCAATCAACCAGGGGTTTTGAGGTGCTTCCTGATGCTGGGGGCTCAGAGGTGTCCTGAAGCTGTACTCAGTAGAAGACACTGTTACACTGCAACTGAAACACCATTACAGAAATCTCTGTAGTCAGCAAAGTGAAGGGTTTAATGTGTCCCAGACCCCTACTTTGCATCTTGTAGTTTAAAAGCTTAATTTGATTGGGTGTTCTTTCCTTATGAAGGATCTCATTAATCACTTCTCTAACATTAATAACGTCTCAAATACCACTCAGACACAGAGACAGACTCTGCTGGGACACTACGACAAAGACCACTCGGACACAGAGACAGACTTCGCAAGGACACTGAGACTAACCTCACTCGGACAGTCATGTCTCAGCTTGGTTAGTGTTGAGCAGATCTCTGCACATACTGTAGTCACTGAGTTGCATGTTAAAGAAATTCATATCACTGCACTCACAGTAGTAAACAAAGCTGGTTGACTTCTGTCTGATACTGAGCAGAATAGATGTATGTTTCCTCATAGCCATTACTGTCTTATCTTTAATGATCTCTTAGCTCCAATCTGCAGACTGCAACAGCAACAGAAGATGCCCCTAGGTCACATTAAGTATCTTTATTTAATTGACCTAATAAAATGAATAATTGAAACACTTTCATTTTCTTCCATTCCTAAACATGTAGGAGATCCATGTAAGGTCTCCAGCTTTTGAGAGGGAAAAAAAAAAGCTTGCAAAGGTCTCAATCAAGCAATTAATTAAATAACTGAAGTAATTAGATCATCGAACAGTCAGTTCAATTAAGGATTTAGTTCAGCTGGAATGAAACCCAGCAGGTGTGTGGGATCCCAGAGCTGCTCTCCTTGGATCAGGACGCTTAACATAGCAATACCTAAAAAACAATCTCTCCCAGTCAAGTATTTTAAACAGAAATCAGAAACCCACAAAACATCTAACGAGCCAGACATTTCCAGACATCTGTGCCTTGAAGTTGTCCGTTTGTTGAAAAGCAGCATGCTCTGCGAGCACTGGAAGTCTGCCTTGTTTTGGGACTATAATCCTGCGAATTCATACACAAACCCCAGTGCCCCTGCCTCTTTGGGATGAATCCCCTGTGTCTACTGTGTACAGAATACTACAGTCACTGTGGGTGTTTCCTAATTTAACACTACAGGGCAGATGTGGAATTAGTGCAGGATCTAAAAGGGCTATGTGATGAGATGGGGGGAATTTTATTTTGTGCTAAAAGATATCTTAATGGGGTTAAAACGAATGTAAGACATGGAAAATAATTAAGACTCTCATGGCAGGGACTATTGATCCATGTTTAATTTTACAAGGGCTATTGCAGAAACAAAATGATGATGATGTAAAAACCCAATGTACAGAATTCTTTATTGTTTCAAATTCATCAATGCTAAGATGATGATTTCTAACTCATCCATGTTGCGGACATATCTCAGGAAAAAAAAGCATATACAGTATATATAAAATTTCTTAATTATTTAGAATACTGTATATTAACTTTGCTCTGTGCCTGGTCACTGTGCTGCTTTCCTATATTTTTATTTTTCAAACTATTCATTTTGTAGATAGCTGCCGCCATCGTCTGGAAAATCGGTCATCTCTCCAGCTGATATCTTTTGTCCCAAGTACAGATAAAATAAAAGCTAAAAACAAAAACAGAACTATTGTTCCCTGTAAATGATTCCTTTTCCGTATTCGAAAGTCCATGTACTCTAAAATGCTATTTGAGTTTTTCCTAGATACCGGTGAGGATTTCTGTATGTATACTGTAAGCAGTAATAACTGAGCGATACAGCAGGCTACCTGGATTACAGAAGAGCAGACCTTTCTGTAGCACAGAAGCAAAAGTGGAACAAG
Organism: Lepisosteus oculatus; assembly: GCF_040954835.1. Classification (NCBI taxonomy): domain Eukaryota; kingdom Metazoa; phylum Chordata; class Actinopteri; order Semionotiformes; family Lepisosteidae; genus Lepisosteus; species Lepisosteus oculatus. Next base: position 69,650,523 of record NC_090698.1, on the reverse strand, counting down.
GTGCTTCATGACAGCAGCAGCCACACTCTGAGTATGGTAACAAGCAAAAGGTTTATTCCCTGCTGAAAAGAGAAGAAAGAAAACACGATATTTCAGCCGTGTAGCCTTCTTCAGGTGTGAGCACCTGAAGTGTGAGCTCACACCTGAAGAAGGCTCCACGGCCGAAACGTTGTGTTTTCTTTCTTCTTTTTTTCAGCATGGAATAAACCTATTACTTGTTCCTGTATTACCATAGACTAATACTCTATATGGAATTTTGTTACCCTCCCTGAATTTAATTCTGAAAGGTACATTTTATTACTTTTGCTTAATACTCCACATTACCCACCCTGCATTTAATTCAGTAGAATACAATGTATTACCATTGAAAAAAACTCTACATGAAATACTGTTACCCCCCTGTATTCAGTTCTGAAAAGTACAATGTATTGACACTTACTAATGCTCTATAACAGAATATTGTGTTGCCAACTCTGTATTTAATTCTGAAGAGTACACCGTATTACCATAGACTAATACTCTAAATGAAATATATTTAACATTATTAAAACTATTTGCATTGGTTGAAATGTGGTATTTGTTTCTTGTATTTTATTAGTTTTTAATAAAAAGCAATGCGGTATTTTGCGATGGCATTTACTGCGGCCTAGATTAAATTAATAAAGAGAAATATTTGACTAGGTTAACTTTTGTTTGTTGTGCTTGCCAATTGTTTTAACTTCCAGATAAAAGGAGCTGAGCTTCAATGAAATGGGCCTGGACATATCAAACTGACATCTTAAAATCTTCTCAATTTACTTACTTATCTGGAATTTTAAAACCATCTGGATCAATTGTAACAATTTTTAAAGCCGGAACATTATCGGATAATGTGTGGAGCTCACGAATCACGGTGCCTTTTAGTGACAAAGATAACTGGGAAGAAGAGAGTGGCTCGTGTGCAGACAGTGCAATGACTGTTGCTCAGGACTCTCTCGTCTTCACACCACAGCAAGCGACTCAGGAAAAGACACCTGTCAAAACGTCTCTTCACGTAAGGAGAACGGCTCTTTGCATTTGTGATTTTACTGTCTAAGCCCGCTGCTTTGTAAAAATAAAATACACATATTGGATAACAAAAATGTTAGACGAGGTCAGAATGGCCCAGAACAGGGGTGAAACAGCCAAAGAAGACGACTGCAGAAACTGTTCCTGCAGCACCGGGTTAAATGTGCTGGGACAGCAGTGGTGTTCACAGCCTGAGCAGGTCATGGATCCACCCAACAGACTGCTCAAGAAGGGAGGCTGAAGACAAAGCACAAAACCAGCCTCCAGCTCAAAGGCTCTTGAAACGGGCCAGGTTGCAAGACCTTTGACAGTCGTACAGAGTTTACTGCAACCCTCTTAGACAGGGATTCCCAATCCTGCTCCTAGAGGAGCACACCCATGCTGGTTTTCATCACAGCTGAGCTTGATTGGCTCACTGAAGCCTTAATCAAGCAACCTGCCAGTTCGATGAGAACTAACGAGTTGGTTGATTGGAATATTGGCAGCTTTTTTTGCTCACCTGTTTGGGATTTTGTTTCTGCTTATGAGATGGATTTGTTCATAAGCAACTTCCAACATGTTAAAGAGCTAAAAACGGCCGAACAGTTGAAATCACTCCTGTTAGCAAGTCCACTGTGTGCAACTGAGGGCTGGGCAGGGAATCAAACCAGCGGGTGAATGGTCCTAAAGGAGAGGATTGGGAGCTCCTGATCTAGACAAGCAGGATTAATGTATCTCATAGAATATAATAGATAAATACAGTACATGACTGTAAAGTAAGAGCCTTTAGAAATTATGGAATAGGAATAATGGGATGACTGCAGCAGCTGCCAGATCAAGGTAGCCTGAAGCCAGAGTAAATACGACCCACACAAAGCACAAGAGTATCCTGCTTCTATTGACAAGACCTGCCTGAATTTGCATGCCCAACTTCAATGGAAAGGGAATTGCAAATGTGTGCAATTAAACTATTTTCATAACATTTCTTAACAGATGCTAAATATACAACAGAATAATAGGGAAATACCTAACCCAGGCATAAAGAATTTGTTTACCCACATTATTGTGTGCTACATTAACAACTACAAGCCCTTTTCCTGAAGTGTGCTGCAGCACAAGTTATAGGATGCTACAGAAACACATGGCTGCCTCAATAACTTTAGGTCTTCCAGGGCGCACAACTGCCATTACCAAAGAGGATGAAAGTAATTGATTACAATACCTTTATTAATCAATGATTAAAAGCACAATATGGGAAGCAGATGTTTTATTCTATCAGATAAGAAAAACCCACAGCTAATGAATGTGGTTCCAACTCCCTTGAGGTCTGCTGTGCTTTTTGATGGTCGGCTGGCAATGTGTTCAATACTTTCCGCAGGACGAACTGAAGCATCCTTTTCCTTGCTCCAGGAAAGTGCAACCCCTTGCTGCCTCCAGCCACGCGCCCTAAACCCCCAACAAGGCAGGTTCACCCAGCTGGTACATGTATTGTCCTGCTGATGTGATCCCTCTAACTGCAAACACCTCGACCAGCTGTTTCACCATCAAGCTGCTTCTCTCTGCTGACTGCAGGCCACCAGACTGTATTCTCCATTTTTGTCTGTTTAAAAGAGGGTCTGTGAGGGCCTGTCGAAAAGCCTGCCTCAGTGCAGGACTGGCTCACACTCTGTGTGTGAGTGGGTATACAAGGTTTCCTTGTATTCTACCATAAGGTTTCCTCTGCAAACACCCCGTTACTAAGGAGACCTCTCAAATTCACAAACAGCAGTCCTGCTTTCGCCTACGGAGAAGGCAAGAAATGTTGAGCAAAAATGTAAATGAATCATCTATATGTTGAGTAAAAATACCATAATTGTAAAATAACAAGAGCCCAGTCATTCCATACAACAATTGCTATAGAAATAGAACTGTGACGTTCTACATTTATGCATTGCAGAAATATTCAGATCTGTACCGGGAAGCTACCAGACAGTTTGCAATCCTGCTGTTTTCAGTTTTAAGATCGATAATTTGGTATACAACTTTCAACACACCCTCCAGGGCAGCTATTTCAGAGCATAGCTTAATAGAGTGCAAACTGTGAATTCTGTCACCCAAAGTGCAAGGAGTATTCAGAGACAGGGTTTTGTTGCGGTTGTGTTTTAGCCTCAATCAGCTGATGATGACCTGATTCGGGATCAACTCAGAGTGTTTGGCCTTTCGGCATCCTGGGGGAGAGACCTAGGGTTTTGTCTATAAATAAGCTGCAAAAAAGCAACATTTACAGTCTGTGTATTCACAGACATCTTCACCACATCAGCGCACGAAGATTACTAGACTGTACCGCACAATACCTGTCGGTTGTCCTGTCAAATCAGCGGGGATGCTGGATTGGAGATAATGTCACTACTGTCCAAGTATTAATGCTGCAGCTTCAATACTGTAAGGCACACATTCTAGTTCTAGATTATTTACAGTGTCTCTGATTTACCAAATAGCCATTGAGTGTTGGGGCAATATTGAGGATATGGTTAATACCTGCATGCAAACCAGCTTAATGTCTTCGATGACACCAAGGCTTTGCACTTACAGAGGTTCCAAAGCACAGCTCTAAAAAGACTGACCTGGTAATGCAGATTTGTTGCATCCAGTGATAGAAATCAAGTTAATGCACTTCACCGGTTCAGATTTTCAGCCCTCTCGTTCAAAACATGAACCCAGCATTGGCCTAGACAGGGAGAAAATATCTGCCCAATAGGTTCCAACACACGTGCTTCTCTTTTAGGCACTACAGTTATAATATTGCATAGTGCTGTTGTGATAATCACCTTTATGCCAAGGTGACTATAACTTAACTTTGCCTGACTTGTACATCACAGCTATAGCTGCATGCAATGCAAGGTAATACATCTCCTAGCACCAAGAATGCACCCCAAAAATCAAGCGAAGAAAGGGCTGTCAGCTGGCGAAACTGTAAGTCAAAGATGGCCTGTAGACTAGGAGCTTTTATTGCTGCTGATGGTGGGGGGGATTATGGTGGTACCGGGAGGGAAGACGGCCCTGGTGCAGCCCCCTCACAGGAGTATGGGAGACCTGCAGCCTCCCGCCACGATCTGGATCTTCACCACAGTAAAGTGAATGAGAATCACCTGTCTGCCTGAAGAACTGGTATAATCCTGCACTGTAAGGCACCATTTTACACGGGTCCTGATGCTGAAGTGTCCTGTATCTGTGTACTTGCTGTCTTGAGACAGGCGCCCTGAAGTTGACTCCAGCGATCTGAGGCACGTTTTTCTAAAGGCGTTCTGTGCTGTCCTGTTCGTTGCTGTGGTGGCAGCACTGCGGCGTATCTGCAGCCCTCAGTACTCCCGGATTGCGAGGCTGTGGGGCGCACTTCCGGTCCCTAAGGGAGTCTTTGAGCGCGTCCACCCTAGAGAGGCTCCACGTATTTAGCGGGGAAGAGGCCCTGGCGGCCATCTTTGCTGCAGCCTCTCCACCAGGCCTGGTCCACCGCCTCCACGACGCTGATGATGTCGCCGGGCTCCAGGGACAGCTCGGAGTCGTCTTCTGCGAGGGTGACACACAGAGGCAGAGAGAGAGGTTGAGAGCGGAGCCCGGTGTGGCCCAGCCACTCCCTCGCAAACGAACAGCAGTTACAAACACAGATCAAACTCTAAACTCCTCTTCAACTCCTCCTCGGTTGGTCTCTTAACCAAGCTCATTATTTCACTGGGTGAACCAATGTAACCCTGCTTCTTCTTAAGGTGGTACCAGGAATTAACATATAAGTTGCAATATAAAGGCAAGAAATAATAGATCAATCAACCCATTTATCCATTCATTGCTTACTGACATTAATGAGGACATTTGAAGATGGAACAAATGGGCCAAAATGACTTTCTGACAATGCTCCAGTGGCGTGAAGCAGGCTTAAGAAATGTAACATTCAATGGGCTGCAATGGTGAAGCTCCACCAAGACAGACCAACCTACTGTTTCACCAATACGCTGGGTCTCAATGGCCTCTTTAAGCACAGCTCAGCCTGCTCACTGCACTACATACAGTATGTATTTAACTGATCTAATGTTTGCATCCCTTTACACAGCAGGATATTCTACTATTCAGGTAAAATAAGGCTATTTTACAGCAGCAATTCAGGTGTAATTCAAACCCACAACCTTCCAGTCACAAGCCCAGAGCCTTACGCACTGCTCCACACTGCAGCCCACAGCCTAATGCCTCTGTGTGGCTTTATCTTGGTTTCAAATGCAGTTGGTAAGCTGAATGTTGCAGTGATTTGTCATGCAAATCCCTGCCTATGCACTGATGAGCCACAGACACTAATCTGAGCTGTGGGTGCCGTCGGGTGGTGTGACAGACAGGCACAGTAACCTGAACCCTGCCGTTTGGGTTACATCACGCCTCTCACTCGAATGAATGTGAAGGAGACAAAACTGTCTCGCCGGCCGTTTAGCACGGCCCAGAAACAAAGGCCCGGTGTGATTTGACAGGGATGGGCAGAGACCGCACGGCACCTTTCAGACATAATCTTCATTAAAAGCCTTTGAGTGACAGATAAATGGTTCTCTAGGGTATTTTTCAGATTAAATTAGCGAGCTGCAATGTGTCAGAGTGGGGGTAATTGTGGTTCTAGAGAAGGTGGACAGGACAGTTCCAGTTATTTATAACCCGAAATGTCCAACCTCTACGGTAACTCAGTCACTGTAGCCTTCACACTACAGACCCTGCCCAGCTCTCACTGAGTTTGAGTATCCTGCCAAGCAGAAATGCACTTCAGCTGTTCTTGTTTTTTAGAAACGTACGGCACACTACACTACACCGAGATGAAGCCACTTATTGGCATTCTGGACACGGCAGTTCATGCTGACCCCCACCTTCCATGAGGAAGTCTTACTTCCTCAGCTACAGCACGGAGCAGGGCAGGGGCAGCTGTAACACCAGGACCTGCTTCTATCCCAGCACTAGTACAGGGACCGGATACCAGGCGGTGTTTAGGACCCTGTGGGGACCCTCTGCTGGAGCAGCTGTTTACCTCAGTGCACATTCCAGCAGCTGTTGTGCAAGATCATCTAAGCATATCAAGCCAAGAAAATTAGTTTATTGACATGAGGAAATTACACCACAGAAACTGGAACTGAGCTGAAATATTGTGCTCAAATGAAGGCACTGAACACAATGATACATTGAATGGGGGAAGGTCTGGTGGCACAGCACCTACTGTAAGCATTGCTGCCTCCCAGCTCTAAGCAGGGCCGGATTTTGGTGTCCCTAGGCCCCAGGCACTGTCACTCCGCAATGTGCAAAATGAGGGGTAAAGGCCAATTGAGTGACCTCGACTGACATGATACACTTTAAACCCCTCTAATGCTAAATCACGTGATTGATGGAGTCGACCGCAAGCCTGTTGTTTCAGCTCATTTTTCGTTAGTCACTAGTGTTTCCCTGCTTCATAGGCCCTAAACTTTTCGTAGGCCCAAGGTAGTGTGCCTACAGTGCCTCATGGGAAATCCGGCACTGGCTCTGAGACCCAGGCGTGTGGAGTTTGTATGTTCTCCCTGTGTTTGCATGTGTTTCACCTAACACCAGCAGGCTTTTTGTAAATAAACATATTTTTGTAATCTGTTTCTATTCCAGGCAAAAAGAGGGTCCTGAAATATAATAAAGCAGGCAAGTCCTTTTTCAGACTCCTACTCTGTGTCAGAGATACTGCTGTCAGCACTGTACAAAAGCTGCACAACCTCCTTGCACACCTGCAGTTAAACCAAGGTGTTATATAACACATTTCTGGGATGCCTCCTAAAATAGCTCTCTGAGATGGTATTGAGATTTAACATGATCCCCACCTACATGACAGCAGCTCAGTTCCTTAAGCAAGCAGCGCTCTTGTGAGATGTTACACAATGTTCTGCCTTGCGGATTAAAGTGCCATGTGGCACTGGGGTAAAAATGAAGCACAATGCTTGCAGCATAGGAAGATGTAAAGGGTTTACATAGGACAAAGAGCTGAGGAGATACATTAAGTAGTTAGGTGACATGGTAGTTGGCTCTGTTGCATCACAATTGGGCTTCATTTCCGATTGGGGTGCCTGTCTGTGTGGAGTTTGCATGTTCTAACCAAGGCTTTGTGAGTTTTTAGTTGCTCCGGCATCCTGCCACAGTGCCAAGAGTGCCCAGATTAAGCAGTAACTAATTTGGCCCTCTGTGAAAGGACAGTGTCCCCACGATGCTGCATCACAACCCAAGGATACTGAGCTCAATTCCCATTCCAGTTTGGCTGTAATAGTTATGTTCAACAGTACTCTAGGATCCAGTGAAGAACTAAGACTGACAAGTTGTCCTTGTCCTTTTAATGCTGGGAAACAAATTGCTTATCATGTTCTGGAAGCAATAAAAAAGGCCTGATTCATACCCTACTGTCAAATAAGATGCTAACAACTGCTCAAGTACATCAGTGCAAAGGGCCTTCTCTCAAAACCTTTCTTAAATTAATAAGGCTGGCTGTCTTCTATAATCCTCAAGCTTATTTTGCTCTGCACCAGATTTGACACTGTCCTTTAAATGTCTTCCACACAGTGTACATACCGTCTTTTCAGCCTCGCAATATTCCTTTCTTGAATTCTTTACAGCATTCTTTATTCTCTAATTTGTAAAGCACTCTTTAGCTGTGGTGTGCTACGGTTTCAGAAAGTTTTAAAAAGTGCTTCAGCAGTTGGTGTTGAGGTTTGATGGAAGTTCAAAAGGCTGTAGATCAGATTAGCAGCAGCGTGACAGGTGCACTGTGTTACATATGTGACCACAAACAGGAGTGGCTATATTAAAAATAATACCAGCAACACCTCCCTCAGCAGACGCAAAATCAGAGTGATTGGGTGTGAAATTTGTGATGAGTCCTGCGTTTGTTTGTGCTGAAGAATGAGCGAGCTGATCAGGAATGAACACAATGCTGAGCGCCTAGTTATCGTAAAAACCTCATTATCACAATCTTGATTAATAATCGCTGGCAGTTGAATTCTAATTTGAGACGCCGAACTAGGGTGCTGTGCACCTCGTGACGTTGTTTTGCTAATACTTCCTGAACGCATCAGGATGGTCTCATGAGTTGAATATTACTGTACAAACACTTTGTTATTGTAACAGGGCTGCACTATTCTTTCAACGTAATAAGAGAATGCAAATAAAAGGTTTGAGTGTGGGATCCTTATTTACATGCATTCCTTTACCTTTCACTCCCTCTCTGCCTTTACACGACACAATGTCTTTATTAACCCTTAACATGCCAGAGAAGAAGCCTCAAGCCCACTGTACCCTTTGAGAGTCCAGGACACAGGCTCATGGTTTCTTCTGCTCAGATGAAAAATCATTACTTTGCCTGAAGTCTTAGGAATTAGGAGAAAAAAAATGAAACAGCATTCTGAGTTTATTCCACTTCTTATTTTACCAATTATGTAGATTTTTGATGGGGGATTTTCATTTAGCGTGTTCTGCTTTTTTTAGTTGATTGAGGACTGAAATAAAAAAAAAAGATTCCCCACTCTTAAATAATTAAAAAGCGATGAATGATCTCAACGGTTGCTAAATTCCCTGAATGCCAAGACAGAACGCAAATTCAAAGGAAGAGCAGTTTCAACTGTTCAGAAACAGCAGGAGGCTGCCATCTGCTGGACAGTTTCGGAACGGACGCTCCGCGAGATGTGTGGTCAGGTGACGGGTCACGTTTCACACTCTTGATGTCTTTCAGAGCCAACAACAGTGGCAAGATGTGCAAGTGCCTAGCAAGAGCCTCTGAGTTTAATTAAAAGAATCGGCAACACATGATCGGAAATGAAAGGCAATTCTGAGTGAGAGGGGGAGCCCTGTTTCACCCTTACAAACCAAAACCTTTGGAAATGATTTCGGCTGTTTAAAATCAGTGAGGACTGCAGTTCCTATGGCTCTCTGCTTGACGCCCTGAGCAAATGGCACCTGTCTCCGGATTCCTCACTGCTATCTGCCCGCTGAAGTGAGCTCAGGGAGGATGTTGCCAGTCCCCCAAACCCACCCAAGCCCTGCCCCTGGTCCGCACAGTCAAATCCATCGTCCGTTGTTCACCAGGTAAAAAAAATAACCATGTCCCTGGTGATTCCCAATACCAGTCAGCAGCTGTTACTATGTGCTTCCTGCCTGGGCGCTCAAGTTCACATACTGCATGCTGTAGAGAACCAGACTCCTGGCTGATACAGGTCTTCCTGCAGGAACAACACCTCCCATAACCCCCCTGCGAGACTTCCTGGAGTGTTTCTGCATCGCAAGTTGCCAAGCTGCTTGTCAATTCCGACACCCGAAGGTCCTGCCCAGGCCTGATGTTTCTCCCTGGGACTGACTGATAAACCACCCCCTTCGTGCTCCTGAAACAATGTGCCAGATGGAGGCTCACCGCCTGGAGTGTGAGCAACCAAGCTCATGTGGCAATTCCCAGCCAGGCTGGCCTCTAATCCGCACACACTTTCAACTACACTACAGCCGAGCTGGCACACAGTTCGGACAATCGGATACACGGGCAGGTGTATTTCTCTGTGTGTGTGCCTTGGACTCACCTGCCTGGTAGTCACACAGTGCTCGTACACATAGCTTCCTCTCTGGCTCTGGGGACTCCTGCAAAGACAAACAAGGGGTCAGATGATGAAGAGAGGGTGGACAATTGGTTTTACGTGATATGGCTGTGTGTCCGCAGGGGTGGAAGCTTCTGAATGGCAGCCACACACACACTGCACACTGGTGGTGGTGGAGGGGAGTCCCCATTACCTGTAAAGCGCTTTGAGTGGAGTGTCCAGAAGAGCGCTATGTAAGTGTAAGCAATCATTATTATTACCTCTCCATTCTCCTCCTCCTTCTGCACTTCCTGCTCCTGCTCCTGCACCATGGAGTCCTCCTCCATCCCATCATGCCTCACTGCACAGAGACTGGACTCGGACACCACAGGTGCGCTCAGGTCAGTGTCAGGGGAGTCAAAATGATCTGCGGAGACGGAGAGACGGAGCGTCAGGGGAAGAGAAATACGGGCGGGTCTCGAGAGTGTCTGCCTATAACTAGCCTGGTACTGATCCTCAGATTCAATCAAAGGTCCAGGGGCAGTGCTTCTCGGAGAGCAATATCTCTGAGAACGAGAGCTTATAACAGTCCTTAAAATGAGTGGACCTCAGGTTACCTCATCTGAATCATGCACTGGCTGTAACTCCAGGTGTATCCAGCGAGTTAAAAACACTCCGACCTCCGATTCCACCGTAAGGATTTCATGCCCCGCCCTCCCTTTCTCCCTCTCCTTGCTGATTGGCCACTGGATTCCCAGGTATCCAATACCTGCTGTGCCATTCTGCTCCGAAACCTGCTCTCCATTCTCTTGCTGCCTCTCATCTTCAGGCGTCCCCTCATTGGCCGGCTGCACCGCTGGCTCCTCCCTCTCCAGTCCCGACTGTTCTGTGTCTGTAAAACACAAGGAAGGTCAGCACTGCCTCCTGCTGGGTCACATGACTCAGTGGGAGGTGAGGCTGCAGTTATTCAGGCAGTAAAGGCTCTGTGATGTACATGTATGTGCTGCAGAGCTCCCTGGATATGAGCCGTCAGCCAGGTATCAGCCAGCAGTGGCCAGCAGTGGCAAGCTCACTGCTTCACCTGTCGGGAACTTGACATTAACTTGGAAATGGAAAGACATCTTAAAAACTGACAAAACCCGAAAGATCACTGGTGCTGATCTAGCAATGCTTCCAATATTACCCGGGGAGTCTGTTTTTAATTTTAATTAAAAGAATAATTTTAAATTAAATGATTTCGGTGCAAAGTTTAAGATATCTACACTTTTCATTTTAAAATAAAAAATCAACTTTCGTAGAAAATTGAATTAGTATATTTGTTTTTTTCCAATTGCATATAACTCCCTTGGTCAAAATATGACCATCTGGTCTAAACACTTTACTCATCAACATAGCTCCATGCAAAATCAGAGTTGGATCCATTAAAATCCTATTCAGGTGATATAAAAAGGAGCACAGGGGACAGAATTAGAAGAAAGGGAAACTGAGATGTACTGTATGTAATGACAGTTTGTATGAATTTTTGGACAACAGTAAGGACTGATTTGCTCCACAATGCAGCCCCCCACCCCCTCCATGAACACTCCTTTTCCAAGAACACAAGATAGCTCACGAACCAGAGGAGGCCACTAGGCCATCTTGTCCATGAGACAGTAGCGAAAAGAACCCAGGATCTCAACCAGGCGATTCTTGGCTGTACCCAGAGTGTCAACTTCAACAGCATGGCTGGATCGTTTGTGCTGTACTCCTAGAACCCTTTATGGAAAGGAGTTCCTCCTCCGCTCATTTTTAAATGTAACCTGGAGCAGGGCGCTCACTGGAGCAACCTAAACAAATCCAGTAGCACAGAGGTAAAGCAGAAGCATTCCACCCAGGGTCTGAACCCCCCCTGCCCCAGTCTGGGATGAAGAGACTCTACTCCGCACTGCTGCGCTGGTCAGATACCTGCTGTGATCGGCTCCTGGCCGGCGTGGTGGACCCTGTCAGCCTCCCTGTCTTCTTCAGCTGTTCCTCCGATCAGGTCTGGCTCTAGGGGTGGGGCCGAGGGCTGTGGTGCTTCGCTCTCCGGCTCTGTGAAGACAACCTCGGCTCCGTCTTCCTCCGTGGCCCTGGCAGCCCCGAGAACAGCGCTCCCGGCCCCTGCCATCCTCTCTCCCAGGGGCACCAGCTCCGGCTCCAGGCAGAGCTCGGCTGTCGGATCTTCCTGCCCGGACGTTTGGAGGACCTCTGTACTCGGTTCAGCCTGTCCTGCCAGGTAGGGCTCTGTGGCTGCTTGCGGCTCCAACTTAGAAGCTGCTTCAATCTCCGCAAGCCCAGATCTCTCCTCCTCCTCCTTCTCCTCTTCCTCCTCCTCCTCCTCTTTCTCCTCCTCCTCTTTCTTCTCCTCCTCCGCGTCCTCCTCCTCCTCTTCCTCAGCCACCGGTGGAATGCTGGAGTCCAGTTCTGCCTTATAGACGGCCTCAGCTCTCGTGCCCAGGTCTGCTTTCAGTTCACTCACCGTGCTGTTAACCATGTGCAGCTCTGGAGAGGAAGAAGAAGAAACTCCAGTGTGTGGATGGTTTGCACTTCATTAATAGCCCTGCACAAGTCTGCACTTCACAGTCTTCACGATCAGCCTGACATAGCAATACGCAGATGAGCACTACTGATTGACGTGGGACCTAAAACAATAACAACCTGAAAAGCAACCAAAAGTGTTCTGATCCACCAAGATCTGAGATCTGATTCAGCGAGATCTAAGAACTGGCTCTGTGAGGCTGATAGCTCTCCCCTCGCAGATTTATACTCGTCTAGGGTGAGAAAGAGGGTGACTGTATGTACTGTATGTACTTTTAAATGGAACAGATCACCGAGATTTGTTTTTATCTGTAGATTTCTTCCTTTGATTTTATGGGAGGTTATGTTGACACCTGCACCCAGAGAAATTCCTTGTATATTTTGTACTTGGCGAATAAACGTTTCTGATTCTGGTTCTGATGACAACACCTTAGCGACGGGAACACAGAGGTGCAGCCAATACCTTCATGTCACTCCGGAATATATCTCTCGGCTCTACCAGTGCCCTCACAGGTGTAGTAGGTGAGGTGACTGCTTACCTGCAGCCGGGGGACGGTCTTCCTGTGTGCGGGGAGGACTGGGGGCAGCCGGGGGGTCAGGGGGCAGGGCAGAGGTGGGGGCAGCAGGGATACCGGGGGCAGGCTGGGCCTCTGACAGGCTGCCTGGGCCTGCAGGGGAGACCGGGGGGTCAGGCTGGGGCGAGGCGGGGAGGGCTGGGCCGGGGGGCTGGCCGTCTGGCGTGGCGGCCGGGGCGGGCGAGCTCTGGGGGGCCGCAGAGGCAGGGCGCTGCCTGCGGAGGGCTGGGCGCGGGGGAGAGGTGGGAGGGGAAGCCACAGGGGCCCCAGGGGCCCCAGGCCCATCTCGGGCGCCGGGCTGGAAGGCGGGCTCAGGGCTGGAGGGCGACAAGGGGCCCACCGCGGTGGCGGGGAACGGGGAGGGGGAGAAGGGAGACACCACAGTGGGGCTGCGCGGGGAGGTGGGCGTGGAGGAGTCACACCTCCCGAAGATGAAGGCGGTGTCCGTCAGGCTGCGCTGGTACCGGCGGAAGGTGGGTTTGCCTGCGGAGAGATGGAGGAAGAGGGGCGTTCGTTATCTTCGCACACACAGCCAGACACACTGCTCAAACGCCCCCCTCGCCCCCGAGCTGTCCCCCACAACGGGCCTGACCTGAGCGGGGGGAGACCGGACTGCTGGAATTGTGGGAAGAGGAGGAGGAGGACAGCTGTCGGAAGAACTCCCTTGGGTTCATGGAGCGCTGAGACACCAACACCGCTGCCTCCTAGGAAACAGGAAGAGAGACACCGTGCTGTCACCATACTCGAGAGCATGGGTTCACACAGCACTGCAGCACACAGCAGGCTCGGTATGTGTCCTACAGTATGGACATCAGTCTTCACTTCTGGACAGGCTCGGCATGTCTCCTACAGTATGGACACACACCAATCTGCACTCCTGGACAGGCTCAGTATGTCTCCTACAGTATGGACACCAATCTGCACTCCTGGACAGGCTCGGCATGTCGTCTACAGTATGGACACAATTCTGCACTTCTGGACAGGCTCGGCATATCTCCTACAGTATGGACACACACCAATCTGCACTCCTGGACAGGCTCAGTATGTCTCCTACAGTATGGACACACACCAATCTGCACTCCTGGACAGGCTCTGTATGTCTCCTACAGTATGGACACACACCAATCTGCACTCCTGGACAGGCTCGGCATGTCTTCTACAGTATGGACACACACCAATCTTCACTCCTGGACAGACTCGGCATGTCTCCTACAGTATGGACACAATTCTGCACTTCTGGACAGGCTCGGCATATCTCCTACAGTATGGACACAATTCTGCACTTCTGGACAGGCTCAGTATGTCTCCTACAGTATGGACACACACCAATCTGCACTCCTGGACAGGCTCAGTATGTCTCCTACAGTATGGACACCAATCTGCACTCCTGGACAGGCTCGGCATGTCTTCTACAGTATGGACACACACCAATCTTCACTCCTGGACAGGCTCGGCATGTCTCCTACAGTATGGACACAATTCTGCACTTCTGGACAGGCTCGGCATATTTCCTACAGTATGGACACACACCAATCTGCACTCCTGGACAGGCTCAGTATGTCTCCTACAGTATGGACACACACCAATCTGCACTCCTGGACAGGCTCAGTATGTCTCCTACAGTATGGACACACACCAATCTGCACTCCTGGACAGGCTCAGTATGTCTCCTACAGTATGGACACACACCAATCTTCACTTCTGGACAGGCTTGGCATGTCTCCTACAGTATGGACACCAATCTGCACTCCTGGACAGGCTCGGCATGTCTCCTACAGTATGGACACAATTCTGCACTTCTGGACAGGCTTGACATGTCTCCTACAGTATGGACACAATTCTGCACTTCTGGACAGGCTCGGCATATCTCCTACAGTATGGACACACGCCAATCTGCACTCCTGGACAGGCTCAGTATGTCTCCTACAGTATGGACACACACCAATCTGCACTCCAGGACAGGCTCAGTATGTCTCCTACAGTATGGACACACACCAATCTGCACTCCTGGACAGGCTCAGTATGTCTCCTACAGTATGGACACACACCAATCTTCACTCCTGGACAGGCTCAGTATGTCTCCTACAGTATGGACACACACCAATCTTCACTTCTGGACAGGCTTGGCATGTCTCCTACAGTATGGACACCAATCTGCACTCCTGGACAGGCTCGGCATGTCTCCTACAGTATGGACACAATTCTGCACTTCTGGACAGGCTTGACATGTCTCCTACAGTATGGACACAATTTTGCACTCCTGGACAGGCTTGGCATGTCTCCTACAGTATGGACACACACCAATCTTCACTCCTGGGCAGGCTCGGCATGTCTCCTACAGTATGGACACACACCAATCTGCACTCCTGGACAGGCTCAGTATGTCTCCTACAGTATGGACACACACCAATCTGCACTCCTGGACAGGCTCAGTATGTCTCCTACAGTATGGACACCAATCTGCACTCCTGGACAGGCTCGGCATGTCTTCTACAGTATGGACACACACCAATCTTCACTCCTGGACAGGCTCGGCATGTCTCCTACAGTATGGACACAATTCTGCACTTCTGGACAGGCTCGGCATATCTCCTACAGTATGGACACACACCAATCTGCACTCCTGGACAGGCTCAGTATGTCTCCTACAGTATGGACACACACCAATCTGCACTCCTGGACAGGCTCAGTATGTCTCCTACAGTATGGACACACACCAATCTGCACTCCTGGACAGGCTCAGTATGTCTCCTACAGTATGGACACCACTCTGCACTGCACTGCCGCCTGTATGAGTGTATAGAATGTATGATCATGTCACTATAGCGACCAGGCCTGACCTCTCCGTGACCTTCACAGATCTGCGGTCACATATCAAGACAGTCTTCACTACTTCACTTCCTGTGGAGGTGTGATCTCTTAACAAGCGGCACTGGAGATGTCACCTTGCGGGGCATTCACAAAAACAACCAAAAACCACATCCTATTATTTTTAAATTACCTTCATAGCTATAGATCTGTGACAGATTAGCTAGCTGTACCGGCCTCTCATTAGGCCCTTCCTATAGAGGTTAAAAACTGTTCTGAATTACCATGTTGCCATACTGCTTGCTTGAAGTGCTGAGGTAGTGGTAAGGGCTAACTCCCAGTGGTGAACATGTACAAATTAAGAAACAATAATAATAATAATAATAACAACAACAATACCTGATGTCTCTTGATTGCCCTTATTACTCATTAATCATGAATTGTTTGTTATTATTGATACTGATTTGCCTGTAATTTTTGCCGGCCAACTCATTATATGAATAGATCAATGCACTGGTGATTTTTGGAAAGAAATGTCAGCATGAAATCAAAGGAAAGCATCTCTGCCTATATACAGTGCCTTGCGAAAGTATTCGGCCCCCTTGAACTTTTCAACCTTTTGCCACATTTCAGGCTTCAAACATAAAGATATAAATTTTTTATTTTATGTGAAGAATCACCAACAAGTTGGACACAATTGTGAAGTGGAACGAAATCTATTGGATTTTTGAAACTTTTTTAACTAATAAAAAAATGAAAAGTGGGGCATGCAAAATTATTCGGCCCCCTTGCGTTAATACTTTGTAGAGCCACCTTTTGCTGCGATTACAGCTGCAAGTCGCTTGGGGTATGTCTCTATCAGTTTTGCACATCGAGAGACTGAAATTCTTGCCCATTCTTCCTTGCAAAACAGCTCGAGCTCAGTGAGGTTGGATGGAGAGCGTTTGTGAACAGCAGTTTTCAGCTCTTTCCACAGATTCTCGATTGGATTCAGGTCTGGACTTTGACTTGGCCATTCAAACACCTGGATACGTTTATTTGTGAACCATTCCTTTGTAGATTTTGCTGTATGTTTGGGATCATTGTCTTGTTGGAAGATAAATCTCCGTCCCAGTTTCAGGTCTTTTGCAGACTCCAACAGGTTTTCATCCAGAATGGTCCTGTATTTGGCTGCATCCATCTTCCCCTCAATTTTAACCATCTTCCCTGTCCCTGCTGAAGAAAAGCAGGCCCAAACCATGATGCTGCCACCACCATGTTTGACAGTGGGGATGGTGTGTTGAGGGTGATGAGCTGTGTTGCTTTTACGCCAAACATATCGTTTTGCATTGTGGCCAAAAAGTTCCATTTTGGTTTCATCTGACCAGAGCACCTTCTTCCACATGTTTGGGGTGTCTCCCAGGTGGCTTGTGGCAAACTTTAGACGAGACTTTTTATGGATATCTTTGAGAAATGGCTTTCTTCTTGCCACTCTTCCATAAAGGCCAGATTTGTGCAGTGTAAGACTGATTGTTGTCCTATGGACAGACTCTCCCACCTCAGCTGTAGTTCTCTGCAGTTCATCCAGAGTGATCATGGGCCTCTTGGCTGCATCTCTGATCAGTCTTCTCCTTGTCTGAGCTGAAAGTTTAGAGGGACGGCCAGGTCTTGGTAGATTTGCAGTGGTCTGATACTCCTTCCATTTCAAGATGATCGCTTGCACAGTGCTCCTTGGGATGTTTGAAGCTTGGGAAATCTTTTTGTATCCAAATCCGGCTTTAAACTTCTCCACAACAGTATTACGGACCTGCCTGGTGTGTTCCTTGGTCTTCATGATGCTCTCTGCGCTTTCAACAGAACCTTGAGACTATCACAGAGCAGGTGCATTTATACAGAGACTTGATTACACACAGGTGGATTCTCTATTTATCACCATCAGTCATTTAGGACAACAATGGATCATTCAGAGATCCTCGCTGAACTTCTGGAGTGAGTTTGCTGCACTGAAAGTAAAGGGGCCGAATAATTTTGCACGCCCCACTTTTCATTTTTTTATTAGTTAAAAAAGATTCAAAAATCCAATAGATTTCGTTCCACTTCACAATTGTGTCCCACTTGTTGGTGATTCTTCACATAAAATAAAAAATTTATATCTTTATGTTTGAAGCCTGAAATGTGGCAAAAGGTTGAAAAGTTCAAGGGGGCCGAATACTTTCGCAAGGCACTGTACCTGTTTTGCCTGGAATAAACACACGTGAACACAGTACAGAGAGAGTCTCGGCCATGGGCACGACGTGAGTCGAGGGGGGAACTCACCGCTGCCTTTTCTATGGATTCACTGCGGCGAAAACGGACCCTCATCTCCTCCTCGTGCTCCCTCTGCTGCGCCTCCTACAGGACACACGGGGAACTGCGCATTACACACAACCGCAGTACTCACCCAACCCTACCCATTTTTCATCCAGACTGCCCACCAAACAGGTCACGAAATCATCAGTGTTTTTAAAACTCGTACACATTTCATTTAGTCTGTTCATCTACTGAACTGAAAGTGTTCATCTATTTACAGTCCTGGGGTAAATAGAGTCATACGCTGTCATAATCAGCAACAATGATGCTGATTAACACTGGACTTCGGCTAATCAGGGCTCTATTAGGGTACAACCAAGGAATGCTGAGAGAATTTCTAACTCTCAGAAATGAATCGGAAGGTTTTGCATAGAAAATCATGGGAATTTCATTTTTGGTTCACCAGTTTCCACCTTGGGACCAGCTTTCGAGGCACGAATAAGGTTTGTCCATGGAGGTGTGTGTGTGTGTGTACAGTACTGCAGCTGCCTCTCTCCCCTCTCACTCGGAGACACACTCCCGCCTGCCCAGGCACGCTCACTCACCCACTTGGCCTTCTCCAGCTTGCGAGCCTCCGCCTCCTGGAGAGCCTGCATTCTCCTGGGGGGCACAGAGCCACAGAGACAGGCAGTGAACAAGGGGCGCTCCAGCAGAGCACGGTCACAAAGCAAGAAACACTTCCCAGAAGCAAGTACTAAAAAACGAACAAAGACTCAGCAATGAAAAAGCAGAACAGCGTGCCACTTGATCTACATCAGAGCTGCAGGTCTACCAGAGCAAGAATGAAGCCGAACCGAGCCTCGGGGCCAGAGTGTTGATTTTCTACACAGCCTCTGCAGTTTGTCCTTTCTTGTGGAGAAAAGTTTTACATTAGTTTCTGGCAGCCCCTAGGCTGTAAACCAGCATAGCCCTACTTGTTGAAGCTCACCGATTTGTATCATACAGTGGGTGGGGTGTATTTGAGGGCGGTGTGGTGGCTCTGTGGCTAAGGATCTGAGCCTGTGGCCGGAAGGTTGCTGGTTCGTATCCTTCTCCATTGGGCCCCTGAGCAAGGCCCTTCACCCCAACTGCTCCAGGGACGCCGTATAAATGGCCGACCCTGCGCTCTGACCCCCAGCTTCTCTCCATGTCTGTGTGTCTCATGGGGAGCAAGCTGGGGTATGTGAAAAGACAAATTCCACATACAAGAATTTGTACATGACCAGTGATCTTCTCTCTATACAGAGCCTCCTAAGGTCCTTTGTGAGGAGCTCTTTTCCAGCTTGTACAGCTGCAGTGTGACTAGACCATCACAAGAGGGAGCCAGTGTGTTAGAAACTGCAGGGCCTGGGGAAGGGTGGCCTTGCGGCCACTGAGAGAGACCCAGCGCCATCTCGGGGGGGCTGGGGGACCGCGGTGCGCCTCCCACCTCTGCTCCAGGATGAGCTGCTCCTTCTCGCTCAGCTTCCTCTCCCTCTCCTCGGCCTCGCGCCTCTCCTGCAGCACCCTCTCCCTCTCCCAGCGCCGGCGCTCCTCCGCGACCCGCCGGCGCTCCTCCTCCTTGCGCTGCTCCTCCTCCCGCTGGGGGCAGAGAGGGAGGGGGGTTACGGCCGCGGACGCCGGACAGACGCTGGACAGACGCCGGACAGACCCTCCTGCTTTCAGCCCCTGCTGCTACATTTCTCGTTCAGTTCGGTTTCCTGCTTCCAGGCGTATCTGTAAACCTGCTCTCAGCTCTTAAAAGGTCAAGTGGGATTTTCTCATCAGCATCAACTCTGTGCCACATCCTGGGTTTCCGAACTGCCCACGTGCCCACCTGTGCCCACCTGGACCTCAGCCGCAGGAACAGTAACACTCACTGTGGGCGTGTCTCAGTCGTGGTGTTACTCCCTCTGTGGGGGTGTTGGCTATACTGCCATTCCCACTGTGTGCAAGTCTGATAAGAGTTTCTCTGTATTTGCGTGTCTGATACCATGTCGGTCCTGCTCTGGGCGGGTCTGATACAGCACTCACAGAGCTCACGTATCAATAAACTAACAGCCACTGCCCACCGACGGACCGCGGGACCTCTGCTGTTGTTGTGAGTTAACATCCACAAAACAAATGCCTCAACTGACAGATTTTCTAATAGTATTTCTGCATACAAGCTGTTTTGCATGATATTTTGTGCTGTTGGGTCATTACTTGGAAACAGGTGAAACGGAAAGAGCTACTTCTTTACACAAAGGGTTGCGGGAGTCTGGAACGAGCTACCCAGTCATGCTGCTGAGGCTGATACCCTGGGGCTTCATTCAAGAAACAGCTGGTTGAGATCCTTGGATCAACTATCTACTAACTTCCACCTGGGCCCAGGCCAGCTGGGCTGGATGGCTCCTGTGGTCTGTAGCTGGGCTTGCATTCTTACTTTTGGGCTTCTGATGTTGGTATAGAAGGGCTTTTCATGACCTGGTCTATCCCACTGGGCACCAGCAGAAGCTGGACAGTTTGTGTGGAAACTCACCTCTGCACGTGCCCAGAACGAATCCCTGTTGATCCGTCTCATCTCCATGGCCGCGTTCGTCTTCCTGTAGTTTGTGCCCTGGACCATGGGAGGAGGGGGGCAGGACCACCGACAGCCATGTGGAGGAATCACAAGAGTATTGCTTGAGTGCACAGTGAACCTCGTGTCTATACCATGCTGTCCTCCAGGTCATATCTGCTAACAGCTCAGGTACTGTCATGCATTTTGAGATTCAGGAGACGTCACTGGTTTGGGCAGGAACAATAAACTTCACTGAGCTACAGCTGGGGTCCCCAGTCCCGGTCTTGGAGGGGCTGGTGTGTCTGCAGGTTTTCCAAATCTCTTCAAACCTGTTGCGTGAGCTGGGAGAAGTTGCTGGACTGGTTAGATGAAGCCAATGAGGAGGTGATTTAAGTGAGATCATGCCCAAACCCTACAGACACACTGGCTGTCCAGGACCAGGATGGGGGTCCCCTGAGCTACCGGACCTGTTTGGAGTCCAAAGGAGGAGGAATAAGAGAACTGGGACAGAAATGCAGGCAGAGCACTGGCTACTGGGGGAAATGAGCAGCGAGAGACAGATAATTGGAAAGGTGGAGTGTCCTTTTGTGGATCAAAAGAGAGAAATCAAGGTTCCTAGACAGGAGGAGAGAAACTCTCCTTAAACCAGTGTGATACACTCCAATTACAAACAAGCACTTTCTTCTGTTTTGACATTTTAACATCCCAAAGGTTCCTTGTGCATTATCACAACCGGAATGAAGCCTTGATACTGATATGTAGGAAAACAATCTTGGCCTGAAATGTAAGACTAGTTTTGGGAATCTGCATTTTGTATTGTGTTGTGTTGTAAAACTGAAAGCCATGGTCTACGCAGGGTACAGCTCACGAATAAAGACACGTCTGGCTTGAAATGAAGAAACGTGCTGCTGCACAGCGCCCCCTGTGGCAGACTGGGATGTGGAGGACCTCAGACGGGTATCTCACCACTGTCTCCTCGGAGCCTGCAGGGCGTGGCACTCTCCTCACCCGGTCCACCGGGGGCGCTATTTTACCGATGACGGCATCGATGGACTCCTCTGTCACCTCCTCCGGGCCGGTGGCGCTGATGAAGACGTGAGCTTCCTGCGAGACACAGAGAGGGGGATTCAGAGAGGAGAGCGACACGGAGGCACACAGAGGAAAGAGAGACTGAACAGCTGTGCCTCCACTTTCCCTGGGAATGTTCACCAAGCAGCACCTCTGCTTACTCGACCTGCCTATTGGTCATTGGTATTGTTATACTGCTGACTGTAGCCCCTGATGTATGTCCATTGATAAGATTAATGAATCACAATTATCATTCCTTCTTCCTATCTGTATTTGTATCCTGAAGACTCCAAAACATGGGCTTCCCCCAGGTGCTTGGTAGGACAACCAAGTGGTAGGACAACTGGCCCTGGGGTGAGTGTGTGTGAGCCCTGCGATGGACTGGCGTCCTGTCCAGGGTGTGTCCTGCCTAGCACCCGTTGCTTGCAGTGAGAAAATGCTGAATGAAAGGATGGGAGGAGACATTGCTTCACCAATATAACTGACAGCTGTCAGGGAGAGTTCTTTCCGGACCCTGTGCAGACGACACAATCCAGGGTGGAGTGAGGAAACGCTGGGAAAAAAGGCATGCAGGAGACAGGAATGAAAACAGGGGGGGCGTGTCCATGGTGTGCTGGTGGTCGGGGGAGGTGTGACCGAGGCAAACGATCCAGGGACGAGTTCAAAGAGGAATCCAAAAACAGGGCAAAAGTCCAAGGCCAGGCGATCCATCTGAGACAGACGATTAAAAACCAGAACCGGGTCGGGACCAGCAGGGGAAAGGGGAGCAGAAACTTAAAACCATAATGAGGCCAGGGGCATCCAGGTCCCGGGCTCGCATGATGCCCGGAATAGCGTCAGCGTCTGGCTTTTAAGGAGAACTGAAAAGGGGCTGGAACAGGGAGCAGGTGCGGGAGATGAACAACAGACAAGGAAGGGCTGGAGCGCCCTGAGGAGGAGGGGTTTGCGATCGTGACCACAGGGAGGCCGGGCACTACAAGCCCAGAGTGAAATGTTGCTCTGCTGCTCTGGCCAACAGTGGCACGGGATCAGGGATGACCAACTCGCCAGGCCCTCAGATCCTCTGTCTCCACCCACTCCTGTGCACACTCATTTTATACAGCTCTGCCATATTAGCTTGGGCGTGCAGTGTTGCCTATTCCAAAAAAACAAAACAACCTTGAGACAGTTTTCCGTCTGCTCTTCTTTCCTGGTGCTTTTTTTTAAGGATATTCAAGGACCAAAGGATTTTGCTGCTGATTGTGTTTAACAAGGGGAATGTTGACATTCTGTGATTCCAGTTGCCTAAAATAAACTCCTTAAAGTAAAAGCTGTACTGTATCGAGATTTTTTGTCTTCTAGGTTACCGTAAGTCTCTGTTTCAGGGACAGTGGCATTCCATTTCAAGTGAAAAGAAAAAAAAAATGTAGCATTAACATGGTCAAACCATCCACTACTCCCTACACAAAGACCAAGCTCTGCATATACAGTATCTATCAGCCCCATATGGGACCGTCTCTGTCAAGCCCACAGGCTGCATCCACGCCAGGCGAGCTACCAGACACTGGTGTTTGTGTCTGCTCTGTTATGCGATTCTCTCGCTCAAGACGGTGCAAAATGCAACAGAAGCTTTCACTGCCTTCATTTCACTTGCTGGAGTGTTGAGCAACCATCTAAATGTTTATCGGCAATGAAGCCGGTCTGAATCGCGTGCACGTCAGGGCTTGACTCTCCTGGCTCAGGCCTGAAAGACACCTCAAATCAAATTCCTGGCCATGCAGATCTGCTCATCTCAGGTCCAACCAGAAGAGGGCAGTGCAGACATGTGCACAGTCACTACGTGACTCTTGAGTACAGAAACTTGATAAAGTAAAACCATGGGAAATTAAATAAATCACATTTGTAGACACATTTACAGAAGTGGGAACTACTCACAGTTATGTTGCTCTTTCTTAAATACTGCGTCCTTAATGTGCTCATGGCTCAAGTGTGAAATCTGACATGCAGAGCACTCCACTCACAGACCTTGAGAGACAGACACTCACACACCCTGAGAGAGAGAAAATGTATCCTGCCATCACTGGCTGGCTAATGGGAACCAGGATGCAGAACCTTGAAAGAAAGTTTCCTCCCTCAGGCAAAGAAAACACACACCAACATGCAGACTCCCCACAGACAGATGCCTGAGGCTAGAATCAAACCCCGACAGAAACCTAGGAAGCCTGCAAGCACACAGTCCCTTCAGGAACAGGGGTGCACACTGCTGGCCTAGTGCATCATAGAGAACCATCTGTCTTGCTTAGCAGTCACCTCTGCACTCTCCAATGGGCATGTTTCCCTAACAAACTCTGGATTATTAATAGTCACACTGTAAATGTTTTCACAGGTTTCCAGTCTGGAGGTCTGTGTTGAATATTCCACATTCAGCCCTGAATCAGGAGGGACTGACAGGCCCTGCTGGGAGCCGGGAGAGAAGGTCTGGAATGAAGTTATGTGGAGCACACTTTCACTTTTCACTGTTTCGTTCAGGAATGCGCTGGATAAGGCCAGGCTGCAGGGAAGGTGGCGTGGAACGAAACGGGCAGTCGCGTCAACCTGCTGTCGGCTCTGCATTCAGCCAGCGCACCAAGGCGAGGAAAATCGCACAAGCACAGCCGGTTAGCAAGCCTGTGAGCAGGTTCTGCGCCAATGCAAGCCCTTGCAGCCCCAGACGCTGAATCATTTTACCTCAGAAGGGCTATGCAGCTCATTGCCAAATCCAACAGCATCCCTGGGAATGTTTTTCTTAAATGAGGCTGTTGCTTGTAACAACACAACTTTAATATTGCTTCACCCACACCCTTTCGCAATCTGTCATGAAGGAGCCAAACACTGAAGTGAATGGGACTGTGTCTTTTAATTACTGAGTCCCCTCCTACAGAGCAGAGGGCAGGCAGTGTGCACCTCTGGTTGGGGGTGTAACCTGGTTAATGCAATAATTTCCTAAGCTCCTTGCAATTTTCTCAGCTCCCTTGACCTGGTGCTGTAATGACCTGTGCTGACAATGCCAGGTGAGAGCATGCAGCTGTGAGGACTGGTCAGGGTTCTGGTCACTGAAAGGCTGTGGATCCAGAACCCTGGAGGAGACAGCTGTCTCCCCTCGAGTGAGGTAATTCACTCTGACTACTTCTGTGAACCACCCAGCAGTATAAAAGGATACAATTGCACGTGGCTTTGGACAAAGGTAGTGTTCAAATAAAATAAGAATGCAAAATTTCACATGCTGGCATTTTAAATTCACAAGTACAGTATATAATATAATCGAAAGTTGCTTTGTGTCCAGTGGTCTAAGGTGCTGCTGCTTATTCTGCAGGCACTGGTTTGAACCCCACTCCTGACAGGCTCTCGAGAAACGAACTGCAGTTTTAATTTCACATCCGCTGCGCTTCGGTCTTGTCTCTCACACAAACATATTCAAATGATCCTGAAGGAGCGCTGCTGCCTATAGGGAGTTCAAAGGCCTTTTGTAAATGACGGGGAACAAAAAAGTTTTAAAAATATCAGCAAAAATGACAAAGTAATTGGCGAGAGAAAGCAACAATAAAGGGTTCTTGCACATCAAGCTGTCCATGCTCTCGGTAAGCTGTACAGAGTACACAGCTGATAGGAGGGCAACATCGCTATTTCAGAGCTGAGACAGCTCTAATATAGCGAGAGAGCAGAGGAAACATCCCTGTCTCACAATCACACCTCAGTTCCCCACTTGTAAAGGGCTTCATCTGTTTTCATTACCTTCAGTTTATAGAAATTATATTGTATCTGACTAGGCACAGTGATGCAGCAGTCATGATAGCCCAGGGTTCATTTCGGTCACCACGTTACAAGAATCTATTGCTTCTCTTGAATCAGTCTACAGAAGAGTAATCAGTACTTTTGGGACTGTAAAGAATACATTTACCAGTAATCTAGGGCTGAAAGTAGTACACTGACAGGCTGAAGGAACTGAACCCTTCTCGTCTTGAACTGAGAAGACAGTGATGCAAATATTCGGAAACCACAAAGGCCATTCCCATCTGCCTTTCTCAAGTCTAGTCTCCCGAAATCGTAAACCCCTGGGCTCTTACCTGTACGGTTTCAAATACACACAATTTACAGTAACTTTTTCACATACAGTACATCACCACAATGGCGACAGTTACTGGTTTTCTCTCCTCCATTTTCCTCACTCTTTCTTTTTTTGGCTGAGTCTCTTCAACAGAAAGGACAGCTACAGGAGTTAGTCAGCAGCGACTCGTGAAACGACGCAGGTTTCGTTACTTTTTTCCTCGGACGTTTTCAGGTACTGTGTGGTTCGGGCACATGCTTTGCAGCTCTACCTCGAAGTTTTTCCGAGGCCGGTAGCCAAACCTAATTAGTCTTGATTTGTCCTCATGAAACTGTAATTAAGCAACAGCACCGATTTAACAAAGCTTTAACGCTCTGTTTACATTAGTTACTTTCCGTGCCAAGGCAGCTTTAATCCCCTGTCTCTGCGAGTCTGGGGGTAATGGCAGCCCTGTCACCTAGCAACTGTCTTCTATAGAGCTCCACTCTATCGACTTGACCAAGATTCCCAGCACCACTCTTACAACACACTGTAGCACTGGAAAACTCCTCCTTCACCACAGTGGGTCCCACTAATCTGAAGAGGTGGGTGGCTACGCCGCTAGTAAATTCGCAAAGCTGAGAACACATGTAAGGTTAGCAGCAAACAGCAGAGGTACAGAGGTATACCTTCACAGGAAGATGCATCACGATTTCGAAAAGGAAGGCTCAATGCTTCATAGCTTAAAAAAACACAGCAACTGTCTTCTACAAAACTTCCAGAACTTCATAGATGTAAAAAATTTGGGCTTATAGCTGGGGAGTTCGGGATTTTCTCCTTATTGAGAAATGTATGGTTGAATACATTCCAGACCTCAAAAAACCTGACTCTTGGACTAACACATTATGAAAGTTTACAGTATACAGTAACCGTCTAGAGTGATACATCATAATGTACTGTCATAGATCACTGATAATTGATCAGGTGTCAATAGAAAATGTGGCATCATAGATAATTAACCATCGATCATTTGTTATGATAGATCACAGATCACGTGTCGATACAGGTCGTCATAAATCACTGGCTATCAATATAAGTCATTGATCATTCTTCACGAGTCACGATAGATCAAAGATCATGTGTCAATGTAAAACATAGATCATGTGTCACAATACAGAATACAGAACATGTGTAATAGATCACAGATAATACTGTATGTTAACATTGGCCATAGATCATGTGTCAATGCAGAACATAGAACATGTTTCATCACAGATGTGTCAGGGCAGCTGAGCCGTCACACGCTGGCCAGCGGTCCAGCTCCAGGCGCTTGTTGGCAGCCTGTGGGGGAGAGACGCCCAAGAAGAGGCAGGGTGTCTCACCTTGAAGAAGGCCTTGACAGCAGGCACGTGACTGGCACACTCGGACCTGCGGGGCTCCGGCACATCCTGCCCGACCTGCGGAGGCAGCCACACACCTGGGTTAAAAGAGAGCCCTACACCCCCAGACTCAAATAAACCCGGTCCCCTGGGCATTGAGGTCACAGCGGGGTCACCCCAAACATTTAGCTACTTCTGTTCACTAAATATAGCTCAGCCTATTCCGATTTGCTGTACTAATGTGACCAAACCAGCTGACAGGACAGTACATTCAGACACTTTCAGCAGAAGAGTTATAGGAAAGTGGCTTCTCTGGCTCGGTCCCTGCTGATGTTCCCATGCTGCCAGTGGAGGAGAGAGCAGGGCCGGCATTCACTCAAACATCGCAAGCCCACCACATTCTCTTCACTAATATATGTGAATCAGACACAGCTGAGGATGCCCTGTGCATTTAGACAACCTGCCCCTTACAACAGCTCAGCTACTGACCCCTTCCACCCTTCTGTTCTCGCTGCCTGTGGGGTGACTTAGTTGCTCAAGGAGGAGACTCTGCAGAGCCTTCTCTCAGTGGCATGTCGGCTTTCATTGAGGAAGGGACTCAGCGAACACAGTTTGGAGCGTTGCCATTTGAAATGCATGACAGCCTAAAGGCAGAGACCATACACGTTCTGGATTACAGTGTGGGCGGTTGCGAAGAAAAGCGATCCTAGGAAATGGCACAACAGTGGTGAAACAAGGACACAGGTCCACAGCTGGAAAATAAAGAAAAGGAGATTAGGAGGCAATCTGGGCACATGGCCTTGCCGAGTGTGCCTGTCATGCAGCCCTGGCTGTTTCGCCCTCCACAGCTGGCATCTGAAGGGGCACAGCTGGGTCTCTGCCTAGGGCAGAGGCGACCGCCGTCAGGAGACCAGTGGGGCTTTTACGGTCTCGACAGGAGCCCAGGTGGCAGTGGGGCTGCTCTTCTGCTGCCTTTATACTCAGTGCTGCAGCGGGTTCCCCTTCAGGAAAGAGCTGGCGTCCACAGGCCCTGCTGGGCTTCGCTGGCCCTCCCCCTGCAGCACGCGCCAGTCTGGCTCAGGCGCCCTTTTCCACCTGTCTCTCCCACCGTGCTTCACGACGACCTGCTGTCTGCTTGGGCTCTTCCCTGTGGGCTCTTGGGGGCTTGGGCTCTTCCCTGTGGGCTCGAAGAGCTCTTTATCTGCTGTTCTCCCTCCCGCTGACACATCAGCACCTGAAGTGTTTGCTTTCTGTTTATTGGAGCCGCCCCATTCAGTCACGCCGTGAAATCACAGGGCGCGGCGCAGATAGCGTCAGGGCAGTGGCTCTGCTGCTTTCCAGAGAACCCCCTGCACCCTCTTACTGGGAGAGGGAGGAGGGAACTGGCAGCCCAGTATGTGATCTCCTATCACAGCCTGAGGAACAGTGAGTCTGTCTCCCAATAATGCTCCTTCTGTCTACAGTAAATGTCAATATTTTATGTCATTGTTGTAACTGTCTGTAATATGTCTGTAGATTTTATATTAATTTGATTTTTTGTTTGGTTTCATGTGAATTTCATTATTTTATTTGCTTTGGCAACACTGATTGTACCCATCGGTCATGCTAAGAAAGCACCTTGAATTGAATTGACAGTTCCTCCTGCTCCCAGGAGCTGGGGGGGGCAGGAGGAATGCCGGAAGGCCTAGGCGGGGCTGGCACGTTCCCCTGGCACACACTGAGAGCACCCACACTGCTCTGCAGGGAGAACAGGCCACGCCCGCGGCCGGCCTCTATCACATTACTGCTGCGAAGGTGCGCCTGGCAGGCACTGCCATTCTGAGGGAGATTTACAGTGTGCACCTCTTTCCCAGGCCACACCGTCCTCTCCTCTGGCAAGCAGTCGGGGAGACTGGTCAGGGTGGGCCACCAGCAATGGCTGCAATCAGGGCTACTGTGGTATTAGATACTCATTCATCCATCCCCTCCATCCATTGTCTCACCACTTTATCCAACACAGGGTTGCGGGGAAGCGGGAGACTATCCTGGCAAGCAACGGTCTCAAGGCAGGACACATCCTGGATGAGACGCCAGCTCATCGAAGGGCACACAGACCCAGAATACGCCCCCACTCACGCCAGCTGTCCCAGAAGCCAATTCACCTGCCAAAATGTCTTTTTGACTGCAGGTGGACACTGGAGCACCCAGCAGAAATCCACACAAACAAACTCCACACAGATAGCACCCCGGGAACTGAACCCCAGCCCCAGCGCTAGCGAGGCAGCAATGCTAACGGCGGTATCACAGTGGCACCCGAGATAATCATCGTTATGAAGCAAAATAAGTAATCTAATCCCAGAATTCTCACAGCTGCCAGGATTTCGAACAGCTAACAGTCCTAAAAGAGGAGGAGGGAGGAATGTCAAGAGAGCTGCAGGCTAGTATGTGATCTCCTGTCACAGCCTGGGGAACGGAGAGTCCGCATCTCAAATAACAACGATACGTTTTTTGGGGGGTTGTTGGACATGTCTGTAAACGTCTTCTGATTGTCATTACTTTGGCAACACTGAAAGTAACAGGTTGTGCCCCTGAAGCCGGTTGACTTTGAATTTGAGGACAGTGAGAGAGCGTCACAGGAAGTGTTTAAGGAAGGGGGGAGAGCTGAGAGGTCAAGGGGCTACGCTAGGCTACGCTAGACTCTGCCCCCCCAACTGGCTACAGATGCGACCTCCAACCCCCACAACATTCCAACTGGTCGTCATGGAAACCCATTCTGAACTCCAAGTGAGGGAGTTACACGCAGCTCTGAGGTGGGAGTCAATCTCAACACTAGGCTGACTTCTACAATGTCTTCTCCTTATCCAACAAAGAGGAGCCCGGTTATGCCTACTTGCTGTACTTGATATAACTTATCTACATAGTATAAACCCAACTAATACACCTGAAACACCCTATCCATCCTTACAGCTCATACCAATACCAATAAATGCACCGCGTACTGGAATACCCTTTATCTCAATTGACACCAAATTCCCCACACAGGCTATAGGTACCTAATATATCAATTAGAAACAACAGACCAGAAGAAGGCTCCACAGCTGAAACGTTGTTTCTTTTCTTCTCTTTTCAGCAGGGAATAAACCTTCACTCGTTCCTTTGAAATCTACGCGTGCTGACGCAGCTCCCTACTTTAACTACTATAGAAATTAGTCCGACTCGGTAAACACTGGGCTCAGCCCATACACTGCCACCTGAAGACGGCTTAACAGCTGAAATGCTGTGGCTTTGCCTTCTACTTCTCCGTGTGCAATTAACCTTCACTTGTTCCATCTCAGTCCCTACGAGTCTCTCCCCTTACTGCGAGGCAACACCGCGTTCCCCTGGCCCCGCCAGCGCAACAGGCTCCCCACAGGGAGAGGAGGAGCGCAGGCGATCAGAGAGCTGTGAGCGGGACGGGACAGCGACCCGCTGGACGTACCCAGATGACCATGACGATCCGGGGCAGACCCCCGCCGGGGGCCGCTATCTTGCACAGGCCGTAGAGAGGGTGGCTGCTCTGGAACTTCTTTGCCAGCTCAGCCACCCCACCAGCTGGGGAGAGAGGGAGAGAGAGGGGGAGGGCACATTAGAAAGACCTTTGGTTTTTCAAGCAGAAGACGCCTCAGTCACTGTGGGACTGTTAACAGGCCTGCTGCTGATGTGTTATTTAGGATGTAATAGTTCCCAAACTAGGGGTTTGGGACCCCCAGGGGTCCTCAGAGACAGTCTAGGGGACCCCCAGAAAACCCAGAAAGTATATTCCGGGAAACAAGCCCGCTCACTTGGACAGGAGCAATCTGACTGCATTCATCGAGTCCCATTTTACAGCTTTTTACTTTTATCACTCCAGCATTACTGTCGTTACAAATAGCGGGATACAGCAATTATTGCTTGGTTACAGAAATAACCAAGCGGGATGATCAATAATTAAATAATCAAAACCCCCAAATTATTAGAGATATGCCAAATGGTTGGTATAGCTAGGGGCACCTGAGTTCTTTGTTGTCTTTCTTTGGCGAACAGAGTATTAAATCATGCACACTGAGTTCAACAAATATTTATTAATAATGACAAGCACACACACTAAGAACACACAATACAAAATGCACCATAAAAGTTACTCTATGTACAAAGTGTCTCCGATGCCAATGTCCTGACCCACCAAAAAAACCCCAGATTGCTACAAAGTAATCAAATCCTATATAACACCCACACAAACCTGCCTTCTGAACTAAGCAGAATATGACCCACAGTTCAATCTCTCTCTATAAATATGGATGCTACAAAGCTAAAGGGAAACCTGTTGTCTCTCTAGTCATGCAAGAGAGACTGCTTTTAACCTAGGGATTCTCTATATGGGAAATCAGAGTTTCCTAAAAACGACAGAATGGCAAGCCTTTTGTCACCAGGTTCAAATGCTTCACTAGAATTTGGTCTTTAGAGATGATCCAGAGAAAGCATCCCCAGCCTCCACTGGCTCCCTTTTCTCTCTCCTGTCCTCTTCTTGGCCTCTCTTGTCCTTAAATTCTCTCCCTGTCTTTTATCCTGTGTTCCTGGAATGCTTATAACTCTTAATGATTTACCCAAAACTTAATTAATTAGTGTACACCAGATGATTCTATTGATCAATGTGTCTCAGACCCCCAATGTGTCTACAACCTCTTTCTTGCTTTGAAGATCCCAAGAACTGCAAATGTTGACTTTAGCTAGATGTTGTCCACCTCTGATCCAGGTGTAACAATATGAGTATTATAATGGCTATATTTCTCTCATATAACAGTCCTTGCTGAATGTGATGGTTAAAAAGGGGATGTCCTGGCCAGGGTAGTCTGGAAATCCCCGAGTTAGAAATGAGTGACAAATGAGTGATTCCTTACCTCCAGAGTCAGACAGCTTCAAGTTGTTCGTTGCCCCATCATACGTGAACAGAGCCCTGGAGGAAGACGGACAGGGGTTAGCAGAGTTAGTGGGCTACTGATCAGGAGTCAGTGACATCATTTCTCTTTCAGGGCTGAACAGAAAGCTGTGCACTGCCCAGTCACACACATCATCAACATAGGTTCACTATGCAAGTTTTCGCCCCCGCTCTTTAGACATGTAGCCTCTTTATAATTAAATCAGTGGGTTATAGACCACTCAGTGGCACTGTAGAACACCTAGATTGGCACGATTCCCATTGGGAAGTTTCTTATGTTCCTATGTAGTCTTCTGTCTGGAATATTACAGAACAACTGATCAGAACTGACGATCGGTTAATAGTTTTCAATTTGCATTTGCAGAGATGTTTCAAAAGAAACTCATAAAGACAGGACAATATTGCCAAGATTAGTGACGAGTAATGACAAGATTCTTTGCACATGTTGGGAGAGCTGTAAAGTATCTATTGTACCTCTGGTGTATTAATATGTAATGGAGTACATTCAATCATACACCTCATTTAGAAGCAACAAAGTAATTTATAATTGTCTGTTTTACAATTGTCTGTTCTAATCCCTTTCCAAAGGTCCCAGCAGATCTAATAATTGTTTATTAATACAATATAGATTCTACTACAGATTTGGTGCACTCAGTTGAAGAACGGTGCAATCATCTATAGTATGGTGCACTCAGCTGTAATATGGTGCACTCAGCTGTACTATGGTGCACTTATTGGTAGTATCGGTATAATCATCTATAGTATGGTGCACTCAGCTGTAGTATGGTGCACCTATTGGTAGTATCAGTATAATCATCTATAGTATGGTGCACTCAGCTGTAATGTGATGTACTAAGATGTAGGATGGTATACAGCTGTAACAACGTGTACTCAGCTCTACATTCCTTTCCTGTTAACTAACCCTACCCCAATATCTGTAAAGAGCAGAGTCAAAATGCTTTGCTGTGTTGTAAACCGCTGACACTCCCCAAAGAGATATATGGACACAGACCCCCATTATCTTTCAGCTCCTGCTCAGGGCTCAATGTTGAGTGAGTCCCGACCAAAATCTCCTGAGTGTAAAGTTTGTGTTCCTTCACAAATGGAAATATTCTCACTGCGGGCTTTGAGATGAACCTGTCTGACAGCTTACTGGAGCCCATTCCATGTCCTGACTCGTACTCACATGACTTTATTACAAAGGGGCCGTAATGTAATACACAATTAAAGTAATTCCCTTTTAGGGGATTACAGGCCGCACGAATGAGAACACTTTGGAGCTCATTAAAAGGACGGTATATTTTGGATGACAGCCTCTGCTGACAGATAACTGATGTTCTGTGTGTGGAGCAGCACTAGCAGTTCAGTGTTTACGTTATACAGAGGATGTCCATAATCCCCCGCCTGAAAACCCCACCTCAGTAATACCGGGAAAATATAACATGCTTTTATAACACACTTTCATCACATAATTGCTGATTTTAAGGAGCGGCTGTGGGATTTACCAGTAGGAAAGATATAGGATGTCACCTCATTATCTAGTAACCACTTCACACAAAAAACAGAACAACAGTGGAGCACCAGCCTGAAAAAACAAGATACCTATCCTGTGAATGGGGCCTGTCTGTATACAGTACATTGCATTGTAAGAGGCAATCAAAGGTGTTTGCTCCGTTGCTTTATGAGATAAATGTCAAGAAATGTTCTGAAAAGCTTTTGAAGATCATGCTGTTGTGCTTCATGCTCGATTCCCCAATACTCCATGAAACATCCTGTGCGCCTGGTGGAGGACTACCCTGGGCCACAGTGAGTAAGTTCCAAGGTGCCCCTTTCCTAGAACACAGCAGTCAAAACGCACATCTTTCAAATGAACAGCACTACCATGCATGCACAAACCCTGGTTTGCTCGTATTCCCTGAGTCTCTCATCAGGAGAGCAAGCTGGAGCTGAACCGGGAAGATTACAAGGAGACCTGATATTATATTGAATGAATATTTTTCGCCATTGTGGTCGCCACGCTATAGAAAAGACGCTGTTGCTCTGGAGACAGCCCAGAGTACAGAGAGCAGATGCATTGCAAGGTTGAAGGGAATGGCCTACAACGACAGACCTGAGGGAACGGAACCGTTGTGGTCTTGAACAGAGGAGATTATGAGGGGTCCAGATACAAGCATTTCAAATCCCTGAAACCAAGAACAGGGAACCGTTCTTTGCCCAAAGAGTTGTGGAAGTGTGGAAAAAGCTACCCAGCCATGTTGTTGAGGCTTCTTTCAAGAAATGGCTAGAAAGCTTTTTTGGATCAACTAACTACTAAATGCCAAATGGACTACTGTAAGTGGCCTGATGGCTGGCTTGAGCGTTTACAAGCACTCCTACAAACGCGAATGTTCGCCACACACACACAAAACACTTAACACTGCTGCCTAGAGATTAATCTTTCACCATTGACTGGCTCTTTCCTGCACTTTTAAAGACGGCTGCCTGCTTAACGGTCTGCTGGGACAGAGAGAGCCAGAGGACGAACCGCAGCAGTAATAATTAACTCCGTGCAGCGAGCAGAGAACGTGTCCCCAGGGACTGTGGACTCTCCATTAATAATTGAACTGCACAGCGATCGCCTTGCACGACCCGGGGAAGATAAGGATCAAAGATCCCCCCTGCTCTCCGGCAGCGTTTTCTGCAGAGTCAAGGGTTTAAGGTCCAGCAAAATGACGCTGCAGATTACAGAACGTGGCGACCAGGCACTCGCCCACGGCCATCGTCGGAAGAGAGACTTTCCCGCGACAGGCTGAGTGCGATCGCTTTGATCCGTTCAGCCCAGCAGCAGGGCGACGTCCCTGTTTTCCCTGGGAACGAGCCAGAGGCTGATCCCACTGCACGGCTGTGCCAAGTCTCCAGGTACACAAGATTTTCCCACACGCGGCTTCCCATGGCACAACCCGGGCAGCTCGGAGCAGCTCCGAGCCCCGCGCTTCAGGCGAAACAGCTCATAGCCGCAAGTCCCGCTCTCAGTGCATTACTGCAGCATAGCGGGACTGTGTTTTTCTAAGGGGGAAAACAATGCGTGTAATTATGTAACAATATCAGCATTGTACCCTGGAGCTGAAACCACAGCAGGCTGACAATCTAATTCTTTAAATAAGCGAGTGACTAAACGTTAATGATAGGCTGCAGTAATAACCTCAATTATCTCCTACGGTGTTAAAAGAGCCCCTCGTCTCCGTCACGTGACCTCAGCCTGCAGCGACTTCAGTTTGGGGGAGAAAGTCAATGAAAGATCGCGTCTCTCTCAGCGGGCCCATAACAGAGCTGAAAGCTGGTTTTAACGAAACACAAGTGTGCACTTAGTGAACGTTTTTTTTTGTCAAAAAACCTGGAAAATCATTCTTTTCCCTCCCCCTCTTTCTCACTCTTTCAGCAGTGAATTCAGATCTGGGCCTCTATGCTGTTGGGTTTCTGGATTAATGCCACTTCTTCTGTTTAGGTCTGTGCCCATATTGTTTGGCTGGCCTAATCCTAAAGGTTATAATAATCCAAATCAGACAAAAGCAATAAAGTTTTTCTCACAGCACCCAGACTACAAGAAGCAGGAATTCATCAGGGGCCCTGTGAGGCACTGTGGGGGTCAAAGGTGAGAGGTTAAAGGTGAGAAATGGGCAGACTGGGTAGCATTTTCCAGAATGTCTTACTTGCCCTGATTCCGTCTTAGTTGACTGGCTTTATCCCTGCTGTAACACAAACACACCATAGTGCATCATAGCAATGATCTCAATGATCTTTGTTTTTCTTCAACCTTCTTGAACGAAAACCTTCTCAACATTCAGCACAAGGTGAGAATCATCCCAGAGAGTGCCTGGAGAATTCAGCCTTCACTGCCAACTTACTGCAATTAATTTACAGACTCAGCCCGTTCTGACTAGTAAGTAAGAACTGCTGCGTACTTGCCTGTTCATGACTAATATTTGTAGATTCAGATTTTTCTGATCCTAAGCACACAAGCAATCAATAAAAATCTGGTGTGGAGCCACACATTCCTGTTCTATGTATATATGTACAATTGTTTGAGGTAAGCTGCCTGAAAGTCACTTCCTTCCTGAGGCAGGTGATCAGAAGCCCCCATCAAAATGTCACTAGTTTCTAACAAGCCAGAAGCCGGTTCTTTAGATTAGAGTATAACTGCACAGGCGCGCACACACACACTCTTGATCAGCAGCTGCCTGCCTCACCACTCATGAGGTGTGACTATGGACACGCAGAGCTGGCTTGTGTGCCTCAGCGCTTTTCCCAAATCCCTGGGAGCAGCCCTGTGCTGGGAAGTGTTCTCAGGGCGGAATTCCAAGGCCGGGTGGGAAGGCTGTGATCTCGCGAGCAGCGTACTGCTGGCAAGACAGGCTCTGAGCCGAGGGGGGACTGTGGATCTGCGTGAGCAGGGATACCTGGGAAAGCTGCTGAGAGGTTGAACACTGGCTCTGTGCTGATTGCATAAGCCTGGACAGCCTGTTCCATACTCCCACAACCCTTTGTGTAAAAAAGCGCCTCCTGTTCTCAGTTTTAAAATTGCTCCTCACTGAATTTTCTACACAATTGTAATTCTTGCAAAATCCCATTCCTACATATTGCTAATATATTGCAGTCTTTGCTTTAGAATATAAGAACAGTTCACTAACGAGACAAGGCCATTCATTCCACCTAGTCTGTCTGGTAGGTAACTGATTCAAGGATCTCATCTGCCTATTTCTTGAATTAAACCAGGATATTCAACAGCATGGATGGATAGCTTGTTCCATACTCCCACAACCCTTTGGGTAAAGACATGCCTCCTGTTATAAATGCACTTCCACAAA
The DNA here is from genome assembly GCF_040954835.1 of Lepisosteus oculatus. Classification (NCBI taxonomy): domain Eukaryota; kingdom Metazoa; phylum Chordata; class Actinopteri; order Semionotiformes; family Lepisosteidae; genus Lepisosteus; species Lepisosteus oculatus. The sequence continues at coordinate 69,613,897 of NC_090698.1, read as the reverse complement.
GTTTCCGCTGGTGTCCTCTGGTTTGTGTTAGCGTGTTTATTCTGAAGGTTGACTCAATCAAGGCATCTGGAAGCACCGTACACTGCTGTGTCCACTCTGAGATGGAGCGGACATCGTGCCACACTAACTGGACCTGGGCACTTCACAACCGCCCCGGCTCTGCAGCTCGGGTTCGTTTTAATACATGTGGCATCGCACCCCGGCGCCTGATGAGGGAAACAGAGCTGCTCCTGAACAGAGCCCGGTATCCAGCTATGATCTCAGACTGGGGTACCAGCCTGCCAGTACAAGACTGAGGGGGCGCAGAGGGGGAGAGGGATACAGAACGAGAACAACAGATCAACTGGTGAGAGAGAGAGAGCTATAGGCAAGGAGGAGGACACAGAGACAGCGAGAGCAGGAAGAGAGAAAACTGGAGAGGCGCTGGAGCGAAAGGCCGCAGAGGGGAGAGAAACACATCGAATCAGTGGTTCGAAAAGTGAGCGTGTGAGAGGCGGGGGGGGAGGGGGGTTTTGTCTGAAGTTTTCAGCTCCAGCAAAAGAAGCTAAGAGAGGCCCGGAGGCTTTGCCTAATGACAGCCGCGGTTTCTTGTGGACACAATTCACGAGCGGTATGAAACCTGCCTGCCAAAGTGACAGCAGCAGCAGGCCAGCTAACCTCAAATCAACGGCGCGCTGAACGCAACAGGAAGAAACAAAAGAGCGACGCGGACCCTCACAGCCAGAGCCGAACACGCCCCCTGCCCCGAGCCAGTGCCGCACGGCATGATGGGATCACGCAGGGCCTGATGCAGACGCTCGTACAGATGGTCCGTATCCATGCAGAAAAGCTGTGGGATAACGGGACATTCCATCGTACTTGGGGCTAACTGAAATAATGCAGGAACTGGAATACTTAGCTCACCGTGTCTATGAGAGCTACTGACTGAAAGGTTGGACAGTACGCGTTCCGATCGTGGGGTTGGTGTTTTCATTGCCGGTTAAATATTAACTGTTACCATGAATCCTGAACCAATCGCCTAAGGAAAGATTCCAGAAGAAAAATCGCTGATCATAACTCTAATCGCTGAGAGCCGGTTCTTGAGGTCCTTTGCTCAGATCATCCCAGCACTCCAACTGTGTCCTTGCCCAGTTAATCACTTGCTCGGGTATCCCAGCCTTCAAGGAGCTCCATGATGTGCTCTTGGACAAATAACCCACATGCAGCCATTGATCCTGGTACTGGTGAGGCCTCTGGATTAACAGATGAAAGGCTATAGGTTCAAATCCCAGATTGGACACTGCTGTTGGACTCTTACTTAAAGAAGGTATTCCGCTCAATAAGCTTTAGTTATAAAAATGAAATTTGGGTAACTCAAGAATAAATTGCGATGATGTCATTACATCATCAAACGTGATGACGTCATTACATGACATAATTGGCATCCCATGCAGAAGAGCGGGGGCAGGGTCTGGTAGCAGACAGGGGACAAGACGCGCCTTGTGCAAGTCCGCGGTGCCACCCTCAGCTCTCCCAGCCGTCTTTACAGGCAAGGCCAGAAGAAGCAAGGTCATCCATGCCAAGACGGAAAAACAAGAAATTAAAGAACAGGAATAAATGACAAGACGGGCTTACAAATCTGCCAAATGTTTTGCACTTTAGGTAAGGCTGCGGTGCTGAAAGAGCTGTGGCCACGGCTACGTTTATGAATGAAGCACGCTGGCTGCACCCTGACCCTGCAGTGCCTGTGAAACCGTGCCGCCTGGTCTCTCTGGGCCCTGCTCTCGTACTCAAACACAGTCAAACCACCGGAAACAGCGCGGCTGGCCGCGAGACTTGAATTAGGACGGCTGTGCTGAACCCCGCGCGGGGCAAGGCCACTGCAATCGGCACGGTGCAACGAGACGGTGAAATCCGAGCGGAACAAACCGAAACAGCGCTCTCTCCCTTGCACACTTCTCCAGGCCTCTTCCCGTTCGGCCTCCAGACTGTCATAAATAATCCCCGGCTGGCTCGGCGCTGACCTGGGGCCCAGCCTGCTATTTATAGGCGTCTGCAGGAGCTCAGAAGCGAGGCTTTACACCCCCAAGCCCTGACTTCCTCTCACACTCAGCGCTCACCAAACATGGTAAAAACGGCAGCTCTGTTGTTTACAGGAAACAGGCCTTTTGAAAACAAAATACAACAGTAACCTGTCCGCAGCCTCGGTGACGGACAAACTTCAGCCACCTACACAACCGGAAGGAGAAAAACGATGGCGAGGGGGGATGGGGAGGGAGAGGGGAGAAGGAGGAGAAACTCTCCAGAAACTCTCCTTTTTCTCTTTCCCTTCTCTCTCACGGCAACACCCCCGTTTTCCACCTCTCTTCGCCCCCTGTGGCCTCTCTCAGGTCCACTGAATCCTGGGAGCCAGAGAGCTCCACAGCACAGAGGGCAAAACACAAAGCTCATAAGTGGCGAGGCAACAGCCAGCAGTGTTGGGCAGCCTGGGACCTCTGTGCTCCGGGTGAGAGTGGGCTCTGTCAGGCGCTGGCAGGCCTGCAGTGACGTCAGGGATCGATGCGCCCCTCTGGGGCCAGTGGAGCTCTCAGAGTGGCACAGCTGGCACTGACCGGAAGTCAGGGGAGCTGGTAAACATGCAGCAACTGCCAAATAAGAAACCAAATGGTCCGTGTCTGCTAGCTTGGCCTTGTGTATCGTCCGTGGGCCTGCAGGGGCTCATCCAAAGGGCGGACGTTTATACTGGGGGTGCTGTGGGAAGAGCGAGGAGCTCCCCTCAGCTCGGACGTGCTGACTCTGACGTCACAGCCCTCGTGCACGTGCGTGCCCTGCCCTGCCCTGCCCTGTGCCTTCACAGAGCTGCCTGGCACTGTGCAGCGGATACTCAGCTCAGCCTGTGAAAAAGAGGCCTGACTCACAGCAGTGAGAGCCGCCCTCCACACAGCAACAGCGCACTCCTTACACTGAACACTCTTCACCCCAATACCCTTTAACATTGAGCTACTGAGCACAGTGCACCCCAGTACTCTTTTAAAACTGAGCTCCTGAAAGCTGCGACTCCAGAACTCATTTATGCTGAGCAACTGAACGCAGTGGGCTTAGCCCAGCACTCCTCCTAACACTGCACTGCCGAGCACAGCGCAACGCAGCCCTCTTAACACTGAAATACTGAACACAGTGCACCCCCGGCTGCCCAACACTGAGCTTCTGAACACCCTGCTATGGCACACACTGCACACCAGGCCTGTAAGACTCAGACGCTCAGCTCACCGCCCTCCGAACACTTCCTTCATTTTCCCTTCTGACTCTCTGCTCAGACTCTGTCTGACTCCGATTCTGGCTGCTTCTCTCGCGAGGGGGGGGGGGAGACTCCCCAGGGTGGCCATGACCTCACAGCAGCAACTGTTCGCAGAGCCGGAGAGGAACGGAGCCGTCCCAGACTTCCTGTCCAGGGCCCACGAGGGCAGGCAGAGCAGGAGGAGGTGGGAACGCAGGAGGAGAGCGGGAGGGAGCAGGAGAGCAGGGCGGACAGGCCAGAAGAGGAGAGAGAGGGAGGGAGATGGGAGGCTGGAAGAGGAGGGAAGGAGAGGAAGGAATGCAGAGGGATGGGGGAGGAATGGAAACTTCGGCTCTGCGTGAAGCAACATCCCAGTTCTGAGAAAAATGACAAACAAATAAATAAACAGCTGTGGTGGGAGGAATGATCCAGCACAGCAACACTGCGAGTGAGACTGGGAGTGACAGTGAGAGAGAAGCAGCAGGCCATCAGAGAGAGGGGGGTTTCAGAGTGAGGGAGCGCCTCACGCACGTTGTTTTTCAATGCATCAAGAGCTACCGATGCAAGTGGCCACGGATTCCTCTGTTTCAGAAATGAAAAAGTAGTTGTGAAGAGCAAAATCTAATATTACACATTCTTCTTCTTGTACATAGTGCTGTTGATTATGAATCATTATTTCTCAGCATTAAAGCTGAGTTCTTACCACCACTCACTACATCACTGGTTGAACCAGTGGATCAAGGCGTGATCGCTCACTGTAAATGCAAGAACAGCATGTGAAAAACATACACTCTGGAGCAGTGAATGACTGTTGTTTTCAACGAGACCACAATCTGAAAAGAGATGGTAATACTATTTACCGTATCGAAAAAATGGAAGAAATAGTTGGTTTAACTGAGGGAAGCTTCAGGTATCCTAGTTTCTCACTCCATAAGAAAATGAGGAGAGGCACAGCCAGTGGTGTGTGTCGCTATCACTGTGGACTGTGCCTTAATAATTTAACAACAGATCAGATCATTTATCCCGTCCCTTTCCTGATGAGCATCCTCCATGAAACAGTAACGCCTTCAAAGACTATCAGGCTGACCCAGGGAGGCACACTACAAACTCATGGGATGACTTGCAAAGCTACATAGACAAAGACGTGTTGCAGGTATTGTTTTTCATGGAGATTGCTCCCTAACTTCCAGCTCATTGCAGAAGGATCCACTCCCCACTGTGGCTCACTGGGGACAGTCACTGCTAGGCTTCACAGGCCCTTGGACAAAGCTGGACCTCAGAGACTTCCTTCAACCTGTTTGACCTGATACCGTCATTATCTCACATTCCCATCAGACCCTTTGTCAGGTGGCGAAAGGATATCACTTTGGAAAGAAAGAAGGATATCACAAGTTCTACTCTTTCGACCAATGATAAAGGCCTGTCCAATACTCCAGCCAATCACAGTCCACCTGCCAAAGACCAGTGCATCATGGGACCTCTTTTGTGAATATGAAATGAGAGAGATAGGTTGAAGGAGGTGGAAGAATTCGGTCTGTCTCATAGCTGAAAAGGAGCTTCAGCCCCAAACCCTGGACAGAGTTTTAAACAGCATCTCACCTGCAGCAAATGAATGTTCTAACTCACTGTTTCATGTCTGCTAACCTGAACTACATGCTTGATGATCACAACACATCATCAGCACAAACACAAGACTCTTCTCAATAAAAAAGCTTTGTCTTGCATATGTTTTGCAATTATTTATTTTCTGGTTTGCAGCTATCTTAGCTGGAATTCTGCTGTTCTAACATTAGCAGGCATACTGTCGCCCAGTTGATTGTATTTGTGCATGATCAACTGGTCAAAGCTGGTCAATGAAACAAATCTTAAGATGAGATCCTGGCCAAACAGGGCTGCTGTCTAGTGTTCCTATAATCCTGCTCCTGTTTTAAAAAGCTAATTTCACAGTTTCCAGTTCTCAGAAGCCACAGCATATTCTGACCTGCTAATTATCTATGGGAATTAATTGTTTGTGGTCTCCCAGCTCAGTGATAACTTGAAGGCACTTATAAAGCTCATATGCCTAGAGGCCTAGAGATTAGTTGACTAGTAGCCATGGATGGACCTGCCCAGCTGCAACAGTGACTGTGCGGCTAAACTTTCCCAGCGTTGTGCTGATTGATACCAGTGATGGGCTCCAGGAACCATCGTAAACAACAGATCAGATCATCATAAAAGTCACCTGTTAAACACACAAACCAATGACATAGTAAAGACTGCTGGGACTGGAGCCTGTGTTCTCCAAGCAGCGAAGCTCAGGGTTCAGAGAGCAGAGACAGCAGCTGGGAGAGCTTCTTTCATTTCACTTCTCATCAGGTGTTTAAGAGCCTCTGTCGGCTTATGCAGATACATTACCCAGGTGATTTACGGCAGGACTGTCCAGGAATTTTTACAGCACTGATAAGGAGGTGCTCCATAAACCTAACAGGAGTATATAAATTAACAGGGGCTTCAATTCTCCAGCTGTTTCCCATTCCCATCGGGACAATCTGGCTCCCCACAGCTCAGAACACCTCCCCCAGCCTTAGGGGGCTGGCTGCCCCATCTGAGACGGGGCTGGGTAAAAGGCAATGGCCATTTATACAGAAATGGAGCACTTTTTAGCTTCTCATTAATGTTATACAGCTTGATGACTTCATCTGCCGCAGTCAGTCCCCCATGTCTTGTAGGAGTCATTAGGCACTTGAATGGCTGAGGAAACACTGCAATGCATCTTCATCCATTCAAAGAAGTAACGAAAAGCTCAGGGGGAAACTCAGTCTTGAAGACTCCTGGGTACCGGAGTAGCAGCGCTGGGTACCGCTGCTTTAAGGCACAGGCCGGACACGCAAAGACACATGACCTGGGGGATGGGTTTAAGTGCACCAGACTCCAGACTCATCTGATTCAGCCCAGTGCAGTCACACAGGCCCCAGCACAGCTGTGTCCAGGGCAAACTCACTGCATTCTTACCATTACATCATTGCACTTCTGTAATGCATTGTGACCCTTGTGCATCAAAGCAGTGGCTAGAGAAACACTATTCAGAACTCCTATTGACAGAAAGAATTCAGAGCAGCTCAGGGCTCCAGGTACAGTACATCAGCTCCTGCTGCATCAGCCAGAAGCCTGGCAGACTCACAGCAGGCTGCAGCTGAGCGCTCGGGGCTCTCTAAGAGCTCATGGGAACGGAGGAGAATGTAAATTCTCTGGGTCAGATTTAGTAACAACTCCTAGTTGAGTTTTTTTTTCTCTCTAAAAACAGATTTAACCCTGCAGGACCTGCAGCTCTCTGCCTAAACCTCTTAGACACACACAAGTGCCTCTTTCTTCACAATGTTGCAGAAGGCTGAAAATTCACTGGGTCTTGATCCTCTCGGGGGCTAAAAAAAAGCCAGAAGGCTGCTCTCAGTTGAGATCTGCTGTGAAGTGTGTCAGAGTCAAATAGCTCTGGCAGTAGCCTGTGTTCACCCCAATGGGGAGGTGTAGGTACCCTTCGCAGCCTGGTTGCCCTAGTGCCCCAAGAGAAGAGGGGAACAGCGTCCTCACACCAGCACCACTGCCCTGGGACAGCCGAGGGATTTCCGACTAATCATTCAGCCCTGTTCCTGAGCTCTGCCTCACCAGGCAGGGGAGGTGAGCCCGTGACCGGTGGCGCAGTCAACGCCACCTGGGGCCTGAGCACTCGCTGACGACGTGGCACACGCCCCTGGCAAACCAGCGAAAATAAAACCCCACTGTGCGGAAAGTGGATCCCCACTCACAGAGTAAACATAAGAACAATTACAAACGAGGAGAGGCCACTTAGCCCATCTGGTAATTAACAGATTGACTCAGGGATCTTTCTGAAAAGTTCTTTCTGAAAAGAAAACAGTAAACTGACTTCAACTACCTAGGAGGGTAGCTTGTTCCACACACCCACACCTCTCAGGTAAAGAAACACCTCCTGTTCTCAGTTTTAAATGCATGTTTTTACTTTATTTGCTGATTCATCCCAATTTTGGTATCATCTGCAAATGTAACTATTTTACTACCTAAATCTACAGTACTGTATATCACTGATATAAATTTGGTCCTAGCACAGATTCCTGTGGTACACCGCTAATTACATCACCCCAATCTGGGTATTCACCCTTTTATCCACGCTATTTTCTAATTCATACCCAATTCTCAATCCAGAAATGTGGATTTCCAAATTTGGAATTAAAACCAAATTAAAAAAAAACAACTGTACATGAGCCTGCGCTGCTGCTCGCCCCAGGATCTCTGCTACTGAAACTTGTCACTGTCTCCTCATGTTACTGCCGGGAGCGGATATCTTCACCAGCGAGAGGTATTGAGTATGGCCCTTTGAGGCATGGAGCAGCCTCCATTAGACAAGCCATTACAACATCAGGGGCTCCTCTCAGAGTGAGTGCACTCTTAACTCTGCAGTTCTCTTTACAGAGCTCTAGGGTAGGGCACACTGCTGAACTGAGCCGAGCCCTGCAGGTGCTCATTCCAACACCTTTCTGTCTGTAAAGACACGCAATCACAGTGTAGGTCCAGTAGCACCAAGAGGGAGGAAACAGCAATCTGTCCCTCTGTGTTCCACTCTTAGGCTAATAACAGAAAGCACATGTGTAAGTGAAACAATGGAGCTGATATTAAGCATTTAAAGCCAGAGTGCATTGTGCAAGAGAATCAGAGGGATTAAGGCATTGCTGTAATACATCCCCATTTTGGTTTTAAATGCACTTCTGCACAGTTCTCCATTCTCCATATCGTCTCCTCTCTTATGTTGTTTTGTCATCCCAACAACTCAAAAAAATGTGAAGCAGTTTTACAGTACCTGAAGTACAGTACCTTGCCGTGCACAAGAAAGGTTTACCTGTTGCTTTTCTTTAAAATGTCTGCAAATGATTTTTTCTGCTCACCTAATCTGTTTGTGTGTGCCACGTTTGCAACAAATCAGAAAGTTGCTTTGCCCCCGAACGAGACAGAGGCAGCTCAATACTGGCTGCTGTGCACTCTCCTGCAGTATAATCCCAGGCTTCATTCAGCTACTCGTGAACAAAGTATGTACAGCATGTGCAGTATCTGTATAACTGCAAATAAGCCTGGGTGACAAAGATCTGTGCAAATCGGGATCAGCCTGGGCAACGAAAATCTGTTAAACTGCGTGTTTGCCTGGGTACAGAATATATGCAGATCAGCCTGGGTGATGGCCCAGAGCACACTGTGTTAAGCAGTGCACCTGGCTGTTCCTGGATCCCACAGTACTTGTGTTATATCTTGACAATATTATCGGTGTTCACACCCAGAGTTCTGGCAGTGACAAAGCGTGCTGATTCACTCTCCTCTGGCTCCCGTTCAGGGACTGAGGTCAGGAGTTGGAAGCCGTGCACCTGGGCTGACGCCCCCGACGTGAAGACAGGCACAGCGGGTCTGAACAGCCCCCACTGCTCCCAGGATCCTGCCGGCTGACTGGGGGCTAGAGAGTACGAACAGAAGACAACCTGTGAGGACAACAGGCCCATCCGAAACCTGCCCCTCTCCCGTACGCTACGCAAATCTGTCACAGTGTCAAGCGCATTCTGAAACACCCCAGCACGTCTGCCTCCACAGCACGGCTCGGCCCCCTGCACCATACCTTTTTTTAATCCTCCACGCCCGCGAATGTTTTCTACTTGTATCAGCTGTTACAGTATGTGTGTCCTTTTGACCTGCAGCATTGACTGGACTGGACATTTTTTATTCTATTTCAAGCTGCACAGCTTCAGTGAGAGATGCTGTAGTCTAGGCTATTGTTTGTAACAACTGAAGGGATTAAGCTCCCTAATTAACAACTGTGAGTCTAGCTACTCTTCTCAACAGCTATTATACGTGCTTAATTATATAATATAGAGACCAGAGCTGCGTGCACTGTTGGTGAATGGGTCAACACTTCTTGCCATGTGTCCAAACATCCTATTAGCAGAATTTGCTTCTGCTTGTTTCCACACACATCAACCTTCAATTTGATGTTTTTGGGGGTGCCTCTGCGCAACACTTTTAACTTGTTTGCATCAAAATGTAATCAACTACAGCTTGCTCGCTGCTCAGCCTTGTCGGGATCACACTGCTGCCCTAGTCATGTACAGTAATTCTAACTTCAACTCCTAAACATCTGAAGGAGCTACAGGGGCACGCAGACGTGAATATTATTTCCTCCTTTCTCGCTGTAAAACTGACCCCACGCCATTTGGTTGCCATGCCCGACTGGTTTCATAATGTAACAAAAATGGGACGATACTGTATATATACTGTACAAGCCTCCTGAGCCCCAATTCTGCCCCTGTAATCTAAATGCACTACAACACACCTTCACATCCAAAAGACAGAAAACCTGCATTCAGATGGATCTTACCCACAACTAAATCTCCCTCTGTAAAAAAATCTAAACAAATCTCCCATTCGCCCACATGTGAATGGGAACCAATTTCCCTGTTCTGATAATACATCACTACTATTGGAGTGAACCCTGAGGTTTTCGACAATATAGGAAATCAGGACTTAATTAAGAAGTAAGGTGGCAAGCTTTCTTGCAATAATGTTGAGTCCGCTACTCTGTAATGCTCAGATTACCTTGTTCTAAAACTGATTGGACAGAAGAGCTCGCCCACAGTACAGCCTTGATGATGTTCACATGGTATTTTGCTTCCTTCCTGCTTCTCTCTGTACAGTATGTCTGCTCCTGTGAATGCGATGATCCATTCCCATGGAGACTGGCTTAATGACCTTAGCAGGAATGGCCCCATCACTAACGGACATTTATTCTTTTATATGGCAGGCCTGATGATTTACTGTGGCGTCAATTAACCTGAAAGACTCATCAGAAACACCCTTTGATGCTTCCTTCATGTTTCCTTTCCTCACGGGTCCGAGGACAGCCACGTACGCCAACACAATGCCCATTGCTTCTGAGGGAGGCAATCAAGATGGTGAGTACTAATGTTGCTGAAACCCATCTGCCCCCCTTAAAATAACTCCCATACCACTTCCCACTCTGAGGAATGGGAAAACAATGTCTTTAAATCCAACTCCAATCACCAACAATGTTCTCTCAGAAAGGCCATAAGCACATACTGTAAGTGATTTCCACCACTGCTAATTCAGACAGTAGGGGCCTACTCTAATGAAACAGGACCACCCCAGCTGCTTCATTCTACCTTCATTCTCTCCCTCCCTGACTGCTTCCCAGCTGTGTCGGCCTGACTGAACCCAATCTGCTGCAGGGAGGAGTGGATCGACCTCTGGGCTCGCAAGACTGGGGGTTTCAGATCACTCCTGGGACACTCCTGTTGCACTCTCAAGCGTGAGTTAGCATTTGTTCAGAATGCATCAATGGTACTGGGGCACTGTGGGGGTGGAGCTCTGTGGCTCAGGATCTGCCCTGTGGCTGGAAGGTTGCCGGTTCAAATCCTGCGGCCGGCAGTGGAATCCTACTCCATTGACCCCCTGAGCAAGGCCCTTAACCCCCACTGCTCCAAGGGTGCCATATAAATGGCTGACCCTGCGCTCTGACCCCCAGCTTCTCTCCCTGTCTGTGTGTCTCATGGAGAGCCAGTTGGGGTATGCAAAAAGACACATACCTAATGCAAGAAATTGTATGCGGCCAATAAAGTGATCTTATCTTAGCGTACTGTAGAAGACACTGACGCTGACCCAAACCCGGCGTGTAAGCAGATTCAATAATAGCTTTTATTTGAACCCAGAATAAAAATACCGCAAAGGTTGTGTGGCCATTGATCTGTGAGGCAACGGAGGTGAGCATCGGAACCCCTCCTACCTGCATGAGGTCAATGCAACAGTACTGGCGCAGAGCTCCCCTGCAGCTGTGCGGGAGATAACCATCGTAGACTGTGAACTGTACAATACCCCCACATTGCGGGCTCACTCTGCCACAGCTTTCCAACATCTCCAGCATCTATCCGACAGCAGGATTACAATCAGAGGCTTGGAAAAAGGGATCGGCCGCCCGCGCCTCGGTCTAATCCAGTTCACCAGTTTCTTTTTTCATTCGCTGGTATCTTATAGTTTATGTCCGCAATGCACGAAGCACACAGCACAGAGGCAAGGGAAGCAGCACAGTTCGTGTGCCAGCTGTGTGTTTGGGGTCAACTTCATCTACAAGAACAGGTGCAAAACGCGCTGTCTATTCTGAAGCCCACAGCAAAGACAGGAGAGGGGAATTCAGTCAAAGGGGAAAAGCCCTCAGGCATTGCCAGACCACACTGCTCCCTCAGATTGTGCTCACAGATGTGTCCTGCTGGAATCTATCCCAAGAAGCTCCAGGTGCAGAGCCACACCCCAGACGATTCCACTACCCCAGCAGGGCAGGGGTCCCTGCTGCTGGAGAATTCTGCACTATCCAGGCTCCAAGGTGGGGGTGGTCACGGCTCCCTGCAAATTGTTCAGCACCAACGAGCCCTGACGGATAGTCCATGTTCCTCCTTCTCCTCCTGATAGACGTCTCTGTGTCTGCGAACTGAGGCATGGCGCTGGCGGGACGAGCACAGCACAGGCGTTCGTCGACAGCTGCCCAGGCACCAGGGGTGACGTCTCCTTCTGTAACAGACTCAGGGCAGGTGGGCCCTAGTACACTGGGACCGCAGGAGCAAGCTGGATCCGATAAAACCCAGCAAGGAAGGTGTTGGGCACTAATTCAGCTACAGGACTGCAAGCATGCAGAACACCATACAAGTTGGGGCTTTAACTGGGGTCATTATTAATTTATTTGACCCTGCTCACTGGAGATGCACTGCTAAAGCATGAGGCCTATCCTCACTGCTAACACATTTCCTGAATTTGATGGAACCGCTGTACTCTGCTAACATTCTGTGGAAAAGAGTGCACACCTCTGTAGAACGGGACTGCTTTCAAAATGAGCCCATCTGTTTCAGCCTGAAATGAATATTTTCTTTTATTCTGCTATTGTTGTTGACTTCAACTGATGGAAATGAGGGGTTCTGTGACTGGGAACTGTTTTTTCTGCTGGCTGAATATATTCATATATATTTACCCTCAACGTCACTCCGCGAGCTCACAAAACACACAGATGTTTGCTCACACCCATCTGAAGAATCTCAGATCTGAAGACGCACCTCTCACCTGACACGAAGCAAAGCACGTACAGAATCGATAGGACTTTCTTGTTGGCAGAGGAAAACAATTTGAAATTTAAAAAAAAACTGGGAATGGAAAAACTGAAAGAAATGATAATAAACACAGCTACAAATGAGGCTAATCAGGCCATCTAGGCTAATTGGGCATCAGTAGCCCATTGACCCCATCCAGCTGTTTCTTAAAACAAAGGCAGCAAATCAGCTTGAACAACATGTCTGGGCAGCCTGTCCCATACCACCACATCCCTTTGTGTAAAGAAGTACCTCCTGTTCTCAAATTTAAACACATTTTTACAAACTCATATGATACCATACATAAACACGTTGGCGGGCTATCTTATAAGGCAAACAGATTGTATCAGCATTAAGTGGAAGGCTTGGAGAAGAGCTCACTTTCATAGTTCAGGGTAAAACTCCTCTGATCTCCAGACAGAAAGCAATATGCCACACCTCCCATCAGTCTTAGGCAATCGGCAGAGCTGTTCCTTCATGTTTTGCTGAAAACATTTACAGTGCATATAAAAACATGATGAATTTAACTACTGAGAGTTAAAACACTTAGCTGGATGCAAATTTGCAATAGAGACATTATCTCTTGCAGATCACAAAACTCATGATCACCCTTGAGCTCCACTGGCGGGTAACTCACGGGATATAACCCTGGAGTGAAGCACAGTGTTCGACAGGTTGAGGAAGAGAAGCAAGCCCTGCTCCGGAGGCCAAAACAAATAGCACAAGGTTTGTTCAATGTTACAACAGCAAAAGAACAAAAAAGCTTCTCAGAGGAGCAAAGGGGTGACCTTAAAATGTGGAAAGTGAAAAGGACAATGTATTAAATGAATATTTCATTCGGTGTTCATGGAAGAAGAAATCAACGAGCCTTGGACTGAGGAGAGACAAAATTAAGCATTTCATTTTATCAGCACAGAAGAGGCAGAAGTTCTAAAATCCCTTAAGATAAGAACCCCGTGCTATAAATATCCAGGGACTTAAATAGAAATATGGGTAAATCTTACAGGGTCTCAAAGCCACAGGAATTATTATATCAGTGATCTAGATTCTGGTCGAAACTAGTCAAACGCATCAACTACACATGTCAAGATGATCCTGATCTGGAAGGCTTATCCAAAGGCAACAAAGAAATTGAAGAGGATTTAGACAAAATTCACGACTAGGGACGCATCGGGCTGTTGAAGTGGTGGAGAAGCGAAGAGTTTGCATTCGTGTTAGCAAAAATATAAACGAAATGTATGACACGTGATCTGATATAATCACAGACCTGACAAAATCTGACAAACATATAAACTAAATGATCAGATGAACTTAAAGGAGCAATCGGGGAAAAATATTTTTTTCCCCAGACATGCTGTTGGAGGCATGACACCCCAGCTTCTGTTGGGAAACAGCTGAATAAGATCAATTCTCTGGATCAGTCGGCCACTAGAAATCACACCGACTTGATGAGCTGAGCAGACTCCCCTCTTGTGTCCCTTCTTAAGTTCTTAGGTTCTTGTGACTTTCCAGATTTCTCGTCAGAAATGCTGCTACACATGATGTCACAGCGCAGCGTTATCAATGAGGAGGAGAAAAGCTCAGCTGAGCACTCCTGGGCACAGTCCGAATGCATGGATTGAGGCATCTTTATCCACTCCTCCATTATCGGGAAGGTGCTTTTCCTGGTAAGGGTTGCAGCAACCTAAAGCCTATTCTGGAAGCATGGGAGGCCATAGATTGCTTGGCCAACCTGATCCTGATTTTTCCTGAGGGATAATTCATTACGGGGAATTAATTTCTTAAGTGTTTCAGCAGAGAGACGGAGTGGGAGAGAAAGGGGTGGTCTATACTGCTGCTTGGTGTCATAGTTGCTCGACTGCAGCACTGCACTGCAATGAGGGTTGCTTAAAGCAGTAGTAAAAGCCGAACCCAGAACAAAGGAACTTCCTCAGGCATGCCTTATTATCAGAGACAAACACACCAAGGGTGATCATTGCTGGCATATTTTCCCAGTCATCAGCCCCCTATACAGACAAGGTCATGAGATAAGGAAGAGGGAGAATGGGTCTGAAGGCCAGGGCTGAGTGTGGAGAGGGATCACTTTTCAAAACAACTCCCCCCTCTCTCAGCCTCCACACACAGCTTCCAGTGATGAGCTCATTGCAAACTCTCCCAGCTGGGACAGGGGCTATTGTGATGTCAGCAAAGAGGCACACTCTCGGCCAATCAGGAGACAGGAAACACAATCCACTCTTCTCAATGTGGCTGTTTCAGGACAGCTCCAGAGGAGGAGAGAAACAAGAGTAGCCTGTAGTTTCCCTCTTTCATGTTAAGCTGATCCCATGAATGTTAGAGAGAGAGAGAGAGAATTTAGAATCACACTCGTTTTGTTTTAAGGCTTTCAAAAGCCCTCCTTTGGATTGGTTTTTTGTTCTCATATAAGAACCCCTTTTGCACTGACTGTTCTGTCAGAGACTTGAGCTTGTGCATTCAAATGAAGACACCTTTCAGGGTGAGCACTCCTAGCTAGATGAGAGGTATTCTAGGCCATCTAGATTCTCTGATGCTGCTCAGTCCAGGCCTCTCCAGACAGACTCCCACACTGACACTGACAGATACTGCTGCAGACTCCAAACAAGCTCACACACCTAATCCAGGCATGTGCTGATGCGACGACAGGAACGAGCCTGTATCCCTCCTGGCAAACACACACACTGCCCAGTGCGCACAGGGCTTCAGAGCGCAGCCTGAACTGTAAAGCCTGCAATTGTCAGTGTTTCCACGGGGATTAACTGTGTGGAAAAATCAGAATAGCAGCAGCCAAGATTGCTTAAACTGCCAGTGACAGGATGTCTGCCGGAATTAGATGAACTGCCTGCTGAAAATTTGCAAAGAGCACACTATTTGAATAATATAATAATGCCACTGAAACAGAAACTCCATGTCCTAACACGCTCAAAGCTACAAAGGAAGAAGAATTCTATACAAATATCAGATTCTGGCTCATGCACATGTCTGGCATTGCGTTCTTCTGCCCAGCAGCTGAGGAACATGATTCTGCTCTTCAGAACGAATCTCTAAGTCAGTAAACACTGTCTTTACCATAGTTACTGTACCACAGCAGTCACACAGCGGAGAACGAGCCATATAAAGTTCACCTCCGACAGATGTTTTTCCCTGTTTTTTAGGAGTTCATTAGAAATAGCAATGAACGGTCTAAATGAACATTGTTAGAAAAAACAACAGTTCAGTACCATATACTGCTAATATACTGCCATTTTGGCTTAAGAAAGAGATGAAGCCCACCTAGCCTGGTGGGTAGTTAGAAGTTCATTGATCCAGTGATCTGTTGAAAGATGTCAGGGTATTTGACAACATGGCCAGGCTGTTCCAGACTCCCAGAATCCTTTGGGTAAAGAAGTGCCTCCTACTCTTATCGAGAAATACCCAGAGATCTTTAAGGACCATTGAGAGTCAGGACCTTAGTTTAACATCTCATCCAAAAGACAGCACCCACTACAGTATAGTGTCCCCACCACTATACTGGGACATTAGGAACCATACAGACCACAGGATGGGCGCCCCCCGCTGGGCCCACTAACCATAGCGTCCCAGGAGGTCTCCCATCCAGGCACTGACCAGGCTCAACCCTGCTGAGCTTCAGTGGGCTGCCAGTTGAGAACCACAGGGTCTTTGTCAATGTGATTGAGCATGTTGCTTACTTGCAAGGTTCCTCTTCTACTGAGTCTGTCTTAAACTAAAAAGGTTCAGTTCCTTCAGTCTGTCAGTACAGGATATCCTCGTAATACCTGAAATGTATCTGACTGCTCTTCTGTGGACTGATTCAATATCAGTCCAATACCTTTCCCACAATGTAGTAACCAAAACTGTACACAGTGTTCTAAATGAGTCCTAACTAGAGCATAATACGACTATATCAATACATCCCTTATATTCAATTCTTCACTTTTAACTACATATACAAACCCTTTGATCACCTTTTTTACTGTAAACAAAATGATTTAATTCTTCATCTAAAACTCTAGATGTCATCTGTCCTGCTGAAGACAAGCTGATATGTATCAGTAGAACTGGGTGGTGCAGAGTCTCTGTGGCTCAGGATCTGTGTCTGTGGCTAGAAGATTGCCAGTTCAAATCCCATTGCTGGCAGAGAAATCCTACTCTGTTGGGCCCCTGAGCAAGGCCCTTAACCCCAGCTGCTCCAGGGGTGCTGTATAAATGGCTGACCCTGCGCTCTGACCCCCAGCTTCTCTCCCTGTCTGTGTGTCTCATGGAGAGCAAGCTGGGGTCTGTGAAAAGACAAATTCCTAATACAAGAAATTGTATATGGCCAAAAAAGTGATCTTATCTTATCTAACTCCCTCTGAGATTTTTTTAGCGAGTTGAAAACTCTAACCCTACCGCGTGCAGATGTCTGGATAAGAGGAAATGCTTCATGGAGGAGAAAAACAGAAAGATGATGTGTTATTACATTCTGTCAATTCAATTGTCATGTATTATTTTTCTTTTTTAAGGTGGGTTTGTGCCTTTCCTGCTGTACGTATTGCACATGATCACATTGCACAGGTCTGAAGCTTCAGGTTTATGCAACGCCAATAAAACATACTGGGTTTGTGTTAGGATCTCCACTCTGACCCCCTCGGTCCCGAGACTTTCCTCAGCTCTGGATGACTGCCCGGGCTCCATCTTACATCTGTGGACTCCTCCATGTTTCTACTCCCTCTGTTTAGGCTCCGCTCAGGTGAGGCTGGCCCTTTGATCACTGTACCTGGGAATGAATCCCGGACTTTTGGTGACCATATTTTTTCTGTCGCTGCTCCAGTGTTATGGAACGCCCCTCCTCCAACTCTCCTCGAATCTAAACTCAACACTCATCTCTTTGCTAGGGCCTATGCCTGACTGACCTACGTTTTGTCTGTATGAATCGGTATGCTCTTGCTTATTTTTTTCTTTTACTCATTATTGTACTTTAATTGTCATTTTCTTTATCACTATGTACAGCGTCCTTGGGCTTGGAAAAGTGCATTATAAATGATAATAATAATTATTATTATTAACAGAGAAAAACTAGGAGCCCAGGCAACATTACGTTCAGCAAACAGGAACAGCATTAAAACAAACTCACATGAACGGCCAACTTGCCCACAGGGGTCAGACAGCCATATTCCCAAAACCTGTCACCTCAGAGGAGCACAGCACCAGGTCTGAAAGCCACCAGACACTTACAGCTGCTACGCAAGAAGCCATGTAGGCAAGCTAAGTGTTCCTCTCAGATTCTGCAACAGTGCCCCTGGTTCTTCCTCTTTCAGAGCAGTGTGGGGACCACACCATGTGCCCGAGTGACTCACGAATGCCTTGTGCGGCACCTTTCGGCCCAGTTTCTTATCGGACCCCCCCGGGTCTCTCTGACAGCTGGGCTCAGCTGCGGCTGCCGCTGCAGTTCTGGAGCAAACGGGCCGAGAGTCGGCGTGCGCTCAGGTGGACAGAGGCGGCCCGCAGCAGGGTCAGAGGGGGCAGCCCTGCTCCTGCGGGTTTCACAGCTCTTAAAGCCTCCTGCTGAGGGGAACCGGGCCGGTCCGGCGAAGATCATAATCAGCTCAAACGGGCGGATTGCTGCAGAGGTCCCTGGGTGACCACACACCTGCTGGACCAGTTCCACAATTCAACCCTCAACGGATTTCAGATTAAGCATGAGTTAGGATGAAATAATAGGGTTGATCTGACCTGCTACCCGTTTTCAGCTTTAAAACATGCAGGCCGCCCCCTTCTAACACGCTGCATTTCATCAGCAGCGTACCCACAGGGCACGCCTGAGCCGAAAGAACACCGGGCACAAGCTGCCAGTCAGGCGAGCTACTTGCTCGGACCCCTGGTGTACAGCACAGGAGGAATGACAGCGCAGTCAAGCTCTGGGGCTGTGGTGCCCCACCCCACCGCACAAACACACCCCTTTCGCTAACAGCCCCTCTTCCGAACCCTCTCGGGGGAGCAAGGCTGTACCTCCCTCACTGCCGGACTTTCTCAGGCTCGGGAAATGTTACTGTATCGTCTTCTCTTCTGGAACAGTTCGTCTCACTCCGATCACGAAGAAATCAACGGCTCCATTAATTAAGGCCAATTAAGTTATCCACGGATTCTGTTACGTCCTGTAATCGAGAGCTCGGGGCAGAATGTAAATGCAACACCCGGCGCTGGAGCAGGAGTGAGGATTACCGATATATATATCCTGCAGTGTCTCTAAACCACTTTCACAGGGAGACGACACAGCGGCCGATTAAAACTACACGTAACAAAATATCAGCATTACATAGTTGTCGTTTTATTAGATGATGAGCATTTTGTTACAAACTTTAATACGGAATTACTACTTCTTTCTGTATTATTATTATTATTATTATTATTATTATTATTATTATTGCTAAATTGCGTTAGGTGCATGTGTGAAATGTATGTTTCTGCAATAGCGTGTGCGTGTTTACAGGTGTGCAACCGTGGGTGCCATCAGGGCTGTGTGTAGTGGGAGGGTGGTGGGGAAAATGTCACGAATAGGCCACAGGTCTGAGTAGCAGGGCACAAACACAAAATACCCGACATGTCCGACTCCCCTGCTGTTAACAACAGCCCCTTCCGTCCGTTCCTTGTGCACCATGTTGTCTGAAACCCGACCTGCTCTCGGGGAAGCGGTAAGGGGGTCGCTGACCTTTCCGTATTTCATCACGGGCTTACTGACACGGACACGCGTCAGGCTGTTACAACAGCAGCCCTGCTGCGCTGAACGCGCAATTCACTCTGCTGGGGCTGATCCCATCCCGGAGACACGGTCCCAAGATCCCATAGATCCCCCAAGAGCACACTTTGTTTTGCACACATCGCGGACAAACGAAGCTTTTTCGTTGCTTCACGAATGAAGGAACAAGACACCATGACAGCGAAGTTCACAAAATGATATACTGGGGGGGGATAAAGCGTTTCAGCCCTGGCCAGCCCGCCCCGCATACCAGTCTAAGCTGACTTACCAGTTGGTTGACGACCGGGGGTTCAAGATGTCTTCTTTAGCCGTGAGCAGTGACAGGCTGTAGGTGTCGAGGTTAATCGACTTCATGGCTGACGGCTGATCGTTTTCACGAATTCCAGTCTTATTCCACCCCTGTTGCCGTCCTGTAGTATCCGCTGAAAATCGCAAAGAACCACACACAAAAAAAAAACGCCAAAAGCACAGACAGGCACTCACACACACAACGCACCAGTCGGCGTTAAAGGTCTCCTTTCTGAAACGAAAACCCGATTGTGTTCTTCGTTCTACCTGGCAGTCAGGACTGTGCGGATCCGCACTGCGAGCGAGCGGCAGGCGATCAGGAGAGAGAAGTCTGTTGCAAACTGCAGGGGAAAAAGTCCTGCAAGAGAAGAGAACTTGCAGCCAAAAAGCCCCACCTCCTGCACGAAGCAGAAAAGGCAGTTAAACAAATTCAGCTGGACTTCACCCTAGCACTTTTCACATCGCAGATCACGGCTCCGAACCGGAAAAACCGAGGGGCTCAGACCCTCTTGATCAGCCAGTGCGTGGAAGGAACCGCAGACGAACCGAGACGTTTCCAGACCCAATCCCAGTAAATACCGCGCTGTCGCCGGCCAAGGAGCTGCGATATTTGCCGCTGCTTAAACTGTGGAAAAGCAAACCGAGCCCGACTCTCTTTCCTTTTGTTACAAGGGCTGAACGAACTGCCCCCTCACATCACAATAGTGGGAAACATTTACTCTCCCTCCCTTCTCGCTCTCTGGAGTATCATTTGCTTTACCGTAATAGAGGGTTTTAGCGTCTTAAAATATTATTCTGATCGCAAGCGGCCGTTAGCAGGGTGAGGTCATTCTTGACAAAAACACTATTGGCAGCACGACATGCACATTTAGAAAAAAAAAATGAATCTGTGACATCAGTGAATAAGCACGTCAGAAACACCCGCTTTAACAGACCTACGCCTGAACGGTGTATCCAGTTTATTTCGGTGTTTTTCTCTTTATGGCTGTGATTCCAGTGGGAGACGTACAGTAATGCATTAAGACCCGTGAATGACATGACAATGACAACTGCTCTCACAACCTCTTCGGTTCGTCCTCAACCTGGCTGTGGAGCTTTCTCGCCGGCCCTGGAGATGTGAGTGTTTAACCTAGCAACGGAAAATCGGAATTCGCGTGGCGTGGTGGGTGAAGAACAGCGTTTCTATAGCCTGTCTTCGACGCGATTCCCCCCTCCGTCAAGGCCTCCCGTTTGAATAAAGCAGGGCTTTTATGAACAGAGAGGGCTGAGGAAGACTGCGCCAGTGTTCGGTGACACAGGCGCCCCAGTGCCGCTGAGGCCAGCGTGCGGCCATTCAGGACGAGGGCACCCCTCACCTCACAGCCCTTTCAGCCGGGCGACAGTGCTGTCAGTCTTCGCTGTCGCCCCACTTTCAGAGGGGCAGTACGCTTGGCAGTAGTTGGAGGGCCATTTACAGAGAGGGAAGCACACTGGGGCCTGTTTACACAGCCACAAAAGCAGGCCCGGTTCTGTGGGAACTGTTTTATAAATAGGCAGTAGCCTATATTCCTCCTCAGAATGTTTTCCCAGAAAATTCGCCCCTATTATTGGGCTGTTTCGGCCCACTTGGGAGAGACCCCAGCAGAGGGAGTGTCAGTGAATCGCTGCTTTTCCATCAGGCAATGCGTTGAGCGCAGACATGTTTTTGGACAGCTTTTTTTTTTTCTCGGCATGAAAACGTTTTTTCTTGTGTGTGTTTTTTTTTCTTTCACCAACTCAAAAATGCCTCTCCTCTGCCTGCTATCCCACGCTGCCTTCTCTTTTCCCAGAAGGCTCTGCAGCCCTGCCCTCCCACAGGCTGCTGGCACAGAGGGCAGGGAGCCTGGCCTGGCTGGCAGTGCGTGGGGCTCCCTCCGACAGCCAGAGGAAGCGCATTCCTGCGCAGGGAACTCCGGAATCCTGCGGCCTGATTTCCGCGAGATCAAGACGGATGAACTCCCGGGAGAGGAAGCCGGCGCTGGCTCGGATCTGTCCGTAAAAGGCAAAGATCTCGGAGGTCTCCAGAGACTCCCCCGCGGCCCCTGGGCTGAGGAGTTAATGAGGGCCTGAGGTTTTCAGACAGCGAGTCTCCACGTGCAGCGCAGAGAGCACTAAGGGAAGTGCTGGCAGCTGCCATTTCTCTGCCAAAGCTCCAGCTTCCTGTCATTAACATTGTTTTTCCACCGCTGGGATCTCTCGGCAGCTCTGCCGTTCTCCGCGCGGGAGTATTTCCCCTGTTTCCAGCAGAGGAGCAGGGATGAACGCTGTTCTGGCGATTTCTGTTTTCTTTCAAGAGCGCCACAGCCTGTCACGCGCTGCAAGGCTGTATGGGATTTTATCTGAGTGAACCAGGACAGGCCCCCCTCGTAACCCTGCAGTCACTGAAGCGCCCCCCACAGAAACTGGGCTGAAAAAAGCCACCCATACACCCCCCACACACACACACAGAAGAAAACTAGCTTCTGGTAGGTATACACCTTGGCAAACGTGTTTCAAGTAGTACTGCTTTCCACCAATCAATGCCGACTCTCCTGTCAGGCACTGTGGGGCTGGTCGCTTGTCAAAACGGCTTCATGCTCCCTGTGAACAGGAGTCACCTTGCACTGCGAGCTGAGACAGAAACAGGTTCGGCTGCAGATTGAACATGGACCCTGGGAGGGAGCCTTTCAGATTGACCTGGCGGGCATGGGGGCCACCAGATGGGAAGTTCATTTCACAGTGTACTCTGACCCCACTGGCCTTGTCCCCTGGGGTCCTGTTGTTGTGCTGACCCTTAAGATGCCAGGGTAAAAATCAAACTGAAATGAAAGCAGGCAGGCTGGCCAGGGTCACGGGCACTAAAGGAAGTGAGTGCAGTAAGAGATTATGTTTATAGGGAACGTGTTTACTGCACATTCTTTGTAAATGTTGAAATATTACGAACATAAAAAAAAAGTTTAGAAAAGAGAGGAGACTGTTCTGTCCCTCTGGCCCATTGAGTGGTTTGTCGCGAGCTGATCCAAGGATCTCAACCAGCTGTTTCTTGAAAGAGGCTTCTGCAGCACGGCTGGGCAGCATGTCCCATTTTCCACAGTCCTTTAAAATGTGTGCTGGACTGAGAAAACTTAGAAGTAAATTAAGAAGAAAGGCCACACTGTCTTGTTTTGCTGCAAAGACTGAGGTCATCATATATTTAGTATTTTTCTAAAGGTTATTTTCCACTACAACATACACAGTTGTTACCCAGGAAGCCCAGGAGAGATAGTAATGAGTACAAGTTGGCACTTGAAGGCACCTGGGGCACAGGTGACTGATGTGTAGATACTGCTGTGCTTTGACTTGCTGGGTCTGCGAAAATGTGATGCAGTATTATTGTCACTACGTGCTCTATCACGTTAATCTGTTTAATCATCTTAATTTTGAATATGCTTTTCTTATCCAGAAACTATGTAGGAGCTAATTTCAAATTATGATTCTATTAATAAGCGTGCAATACTGCTGGAAAATAATGGGCCCACAACAGAGCTGCATTAATAGCGTATTCAAATAATGCCTGCCCAATGTCTGAAGGTCTTGGATAACTCCTAAAATCAAATGGCACCCCACCACTGCTGCAGTGAGGGAAATTAGATTCGCTGAAAGGTATTTCTAAACAGAGGTTCAGACAAATTGCCAGTGTAGTCTCAACATTAACAGGCTGCCAGTTGCCGTGTGGGTATTTCCTCCTGGGCTTCATCTTGTTTGCGTCTGGTTCTGTGCCTGAGCGCTTTTCAGATTCATCTTCATGCTGAGCGCTGGCCGTGGTCGCTCTCTGCCCCGGGGCACGCTTTGCGAAGGCTTGTTATCTTGTCCCCTGTCGGACAGTTAAATGGCCGTTCCTTTAACGAGCTCCGCCCAGATCCATTCAGAACAGGATGGGCTGTGCAAACAAATCAGAGTTGATTCAGAGACCTGCCGAGGGAGGGAGCGCTGAGGAAGCACTCTCTCTATTGACGCAGCAGAACTCCAGCCAGTGCGGTTACCGCGGTGAAGAGTTCTGCAGCCAGGGAGCTGAGCTGGGCTTCTCACGCTGCTCCTTCACAACTGAGCTGGCATCAGTCAAACCATCTTGACCCGGTCAGAGGTCAGAGGGCACAGAGGGTCACTGCGTTGGGCCTCATTCCTTGTTGCTCACACCCCCTCTGGGACGGGCAGTTTGCTGACAAACACTAGTCAGCGAAGGAGCAAAAAAACCAATTAGAGACGCGAAGAACAAGTTTGTGTTTTTCAGAACATAAGACAGGTTACAAAGAATGGGAGGCCATTCAACCCATTTATGCTGGTTTAGTAGTAAGTAGTTAATCGATCCCAGTGTCTCATCCTGGGATCCCCATTACCTGTAAAGCGCTTTGAGTGGAGTGTCCAGAAAAGCGCTATATAAGTGTAAGTAATAATTATTATTATTGATTATTACCCAGCTGTTTCTTGAAAGAACCCAGGGTATTGACTTCAGCAGCATGGCTGGGTGGTTTGTTCCAGACCCTCATGGCCTTCTGGGTAAAGAACTGCCTCCTGCTCCTGCTTCCACTTGAGCCGTCTGGTTCGTGCTTCACCGTTCCTTCCACGGTCGCACAGAATTCCGAATTCATTTTGTGTTTTTCCAGGGAAGAGGCAGACACTCCCTGGGGAAATGTTCAGGAAGCTCCAGCACAAACGACTGTTAACACCGGGGAACGCAACAGGGGAAACTTCAAAAGACAAAAGCTGGTTTTGTCTACATTTGTCACTAAGTGCCCGGCGTGAACCTTCAGTCTTGACAGGGGGGATCCTGGCCTGTTGCTGGCACTGCCCCACCTGCTCTTTGTACCTGGCTCATGTCCTGCTAGGAGGAAAACAAATGCAGAAAACCAGACACGAGAAATAACATTTTATATTGCAGAAATAGGTGGCCTTAGGTCAGTAAGCAGATTGATAGCAAAAGAAGGTTTTATAAGGTCAAAAGGGAAAAAAAATAATTGCAATCTAAGTATCATACAGAATGTCACACAATGCAAACAAGAGCGTGTACTGTAGTCAGGGAATGGAAGAAGGGACATCATGCCTCTATGTTCAATATTATTACATGAACGTCCCCAGATGCAGAAGAATTGTTCAAGTGCTAAAGGTATAAATATCGACCGTCTGCATGGGTGTCTGTGTTACAGTTACTGAAGCGGTGAGCCCGTCTCTGAAATCTAGACAGGGCAGGGTTCTTCCACGGGGCACAGTGGAGCTGTTCACTGTGCTCAGAGCTCACGAGCGATCGGGGCAGGGGCAGAAGAGAGCTGTGTCCATCATGGTCCTGCATGACCACCGGGCGAAACAGCCCAACACAGCCGGCAGAGCGCGCCCCTGGTCTGGTGACATACTGGGCTGCAGACAGCCTCTTCCTGAGGGCCTCGTGTTGATAACGGAGCCGAAGGCGGTGTTTGGGTTTCTGAAGAAGCTGAAACTGGGAGCCAGGATCTGGCTGGCTTCCCAAGTAAGATGCACTGCTCTCTTGTTTGCCCTGCTCATTTACAATATATATGAATATACGAATGACCCCCCCTTCCTTTGTTCATTTAAAAGCGCTGGATCTGAGTCCATCCATCATTGCCCCGAGAGGCTCCAGGATGCAGGGAAACACAGGATGTTTTAAAAGGGGAAGAAGAGCCAGAACTGCTGCTTAGTGCCTCTGGAAAGATGGCCGGAAGCTACAAGGATGGACGTAAAAGTTTCCGCCTTGCATTCCTGGGCGGATCAGGGATGGGAGACCCCCAAGGAAATCCAGGCTTCTGCTACAGTGGACCAGTAGGTGGCGCTCTTCCGTCTGGTCCAAAGTTTTCCAAACCAGTTGCCCAGGATGATGACTGTGTAGGAGTGTGTACTGTAGGAGTTACCATCCTTAAGAGGGAATATGAAACCAAGTTTCCCAACAGCTTTAAAGATGGCACGGGTCTCAGGCGTAGGGGTGACAACCCCAGGGTCCTGACTAAGATCTGCTCTGGACTTGCTCATCTGATTCAGTGGCTGAAGCAGTTTCTCTCTCCTCTGCCTGCTCTGCTGTGTGGTGAGGCTGCTGTGTGTCGCTCAGTGAGCGCTGAAGGTAGTGGATCTCCTCCTACCTAAGAGGGTCAACTCTTTTCCAGATCCATCGGAATGAAAACGCGGCAAATAAGTGGAAGGAATTGTTATCATGAAAACACCGTCATCCGATTTAA
This sequence comes from Lepisosteus oculatus, assembly GCF_040954835.1. Lineage (NCBI taxonomy): Eukaryota > Metazoa > Chordata > Actinopteri > Semionotiformes > Lepisosteidae > Lepisosteus > Lepisosteus oculatus. The sequence goes on along the minus strand of NC_090698.1, from coordinate 69,588,208 downwards.
GTGCTCTCACGTTTATTCATTGTGCTTAAGTTCCAATACTACCGTGGCCCCGGGCAGCAAACTGGGGAGCCACACCACACCTAGGATGAAAGAGAAACATCACACACTAGCACAAGAGAAAAAACACACGCTGGACAAAACTCACACTGTTGTGTGAATTCTGTATGAATTGCACACAGTTTACATGCAGCAGGTCAAATTTATGCTTGTCCACCAGATGACTTAATCCATAGCTTTACATATCTCCTGGCTTGGGGTTACACCCTGAGACCCCTAGACTTCAGGCTGTTTGGTAGCAGAGCACCAGCCTGGCCTCTGTGTTCCTGCACGGGCTAGCTCGTTTCTTTGTACTGTAGCACAATACTGAGGCTACCATCGCACTCATCCCCAGCCCAGCGCAGACAGCTATCACAGGCCGCATTCTGCTCAGACAGCCCCATCAAACACAAAGAGCTAGAAAACTCATCCAGCACCGTCACATAGCTCAGGGAATCAGGCAGGGAAAATGAAAGCATTAGTGTTTTCATTCATGAAGTAAATCCGAACATAACAATCCAAAGTCCACTTCGGATAAGCCCATACGGATAAGTAAAGAACAAGCTAAAAATAATGACAGGGAATAGAGGCCGAGGAACAGAAAAGGTGTTTATAGTCTTGGAAAACAGTTCATAACGGAGTCAGAGTAACAGTCAACATTTCACATGAGATGCAACACCAAGCGGGAGGTGCTCATGTGCCGAGCTGGGTGTCTTTGGAATGGAAATTGAAAGAGTTTTGTGCTGGCGAGTGTCCCATGACAGCTGTGATGAGCTAAGACCTGCAGATGCTGAGCTGAGCTGAGTGCAGTGTGCAGTTCAATAACTGTTACAGTGCGTGCAACACGCTCTGTGTGTGGTGTGTGATGCTGTGTCACGACCGCACTCTCTCAGTCTCGAGCCTTTCAGGTTAGCTCACTGACCAGATGCTGGAGTAGCATCCCACCCAGCTCCTTGCCTGAGGTGTCCCACTGCCTGGTTACTGTCCTGGGCTTTGACCTCCTCTCTCACTCCAAGACAGAGCAGGCAGATTGCAGGATTCTCGAACATGGAAATGAGTCTGACTGTCATGCGTCTCATATTAAGTCCAAAATCACTGTACAATACACAGCACAATTTCACAATATCTTAAACCCAGATGGAAGTTGTGCTCCATTTCTGCGCCTGAAATCTAAATGAAATTCAGTCCCTTTCCCGAAATGTTTCTCCAGTCCAGAAAGATCGCTTTTAGCTCACATATTTTTCACATTTGTGCTTGCTTTCAAAACACGGTGGGGGGGGGGGGGGGTGCATTTTTCCTGTGAAGCTTTGATAATCCTTCTGTGAACCTGGGGCGCACACAGCCTGTGAGAAAGAGAGGCAGAAATATTTGGACCCGAAATAGCTCATCAATTTCCTCTGGGTTTGAAGTTTCTGAATGGACGAGCAGTTCATCTGGGGAGTAACAAGGAGGGAAAGAGCCTTTTGGGGGGCTGGGGGTGATGGGAATGAATGGAGAGTAAAAGGAACGAGAGCTGTGGAGGGAGGGAGATAAAGAGGGTGAGTCTGTGGAATGTTCCAGAACGCTTCCAGAATTGCGGAAATGCAGCGGCTGTGCTTTTTCTCAGGGAGTGCGGGGCCTTGACTCTGGTTGCTGGAAACCGAACGCTCCGTATTTACAGTGGCTCTACTCGTGTTATCCACAGTGCTAGTTACTAGTTGCTAGTTATCCGCACTTCATTGATCTGAGGATGTCAACCGGCTGCTTCTTGGAAGAAGCCAAGGCACCGGCTTCAGCCACAAGGGTGGGTGGCTTGTTTCTTACTTCCACAACCCTTGGGGGTAAGAGGTTCCTCCTGCTCTCGCTTCTAAAGGCCACCTGTGTTTCACTGTTCCTTCTGAAGAAATCCTCTGTGGGCCATTGAGGTTTGTGAAAACCTGTAACAGGTCCCCTCATAGTCTTCTCTGTTCCAGACTAAATCTACAACTGCAACACAGAGCAGCACACGCGCAGCATCTGTTCAATAATGGCCAAGAGCAGCGATTAGCAGTGAAATCAGGAACCGATCTACGATGTTCAACGGGGGTTGTGAATATGATGCATGCCAGCTCATATCCCAGCATGCTTTGGGAGATCAGACCATGTTCCCTTTTTTGGACTGAGCAGTTGAGAACACACAGGAACGCGGGAAGGAAATACATTTCCTGGGAGACTGCAACAGGCAACATTGCAATGCCCGTGACCTCCTCTCATTTGTAATCAATCATATGTACATTCACAGATGTTGTAATGGAATGCTGGAAGGAAATGTTTGGTTATTTTCAATTGGACATTTCAGTTTTTATTATGATGTTGATTCCCTTGCTTTTCAGCAGATTTAATGCTGTTGGCAATTTATTTTCAAGAAGCTGCTAATTACAGTTACATATAGATATATTTGCCCTGGTCAGTAATTAAATAAACCTGGTTAGAGATGTATCCAGATTTCCACCTTAATGTGTTGATTGTGCCTAATTTACAATGTTTTTAAATTACTCAGTTCATGGTATTTACTGTAGATATCAAGTACAGAGGAACTCCAAGATATTTAATGTTTTATGAATCATGTATTGCACAAGGCAAAATAACTCATGACTAACACGGTAGACTGTTATTAATACATAGATTATTGTGACACTGAGCTCACTCTGGACAGCTACTGGAGGCAGTGAGCAATCACGTCAGCTTGCACTTTTGATCAGACAGAGCATTTGGAAAGCAGAAAACCAGCAAAATTCCAAGGCTGTTCAGTAGGTGTCTGTGACCAACCTTGCCAGGGAGTGCTAATCTAGCCCAGATTTGCATTTCTGGAATGGAAACAAATAAGTCTAACAAATGCATCCCAGAAAGACTGATGACAGAATGTCAAGGGCTGTAATCAAGAAGCCCAAATGACTCTGAGTGTATTGCTTATTAGGTCTCTGCCATGCGGTCACTGGCATAAAGTTTCATGTGGCTTTTTTAATCCAGTTTTTGCTGAAGATTTTATTGATAGTGGAAATGAAGTCACCAGCAACTATTTTAAGAGCTCGACGTAGTGTGCTTCCATCAAAGCATTAGTGGCAACGCCCCTCATTCCTGTGATGGTGAGTGAGAGGGACCCTAGGGACTGACTGCTGGGGTGATCAAGACATGGAGAATGTGCAGCCCAAACTCCCCTCACCAAGGAAGGCCACATCAGAAGGAGAGGCACACTCTCATCCCACTGCATCTGCTCAGCACAGCCTCCCTGCCTCTCCCCCTGCTCCACAGCCCTTTTAATGAGGCTCCTCTGGAAAATCCCATGTTTTCAGGGCCCTGCACTCTGAAGAAAACAGCTGTGCTTTGGCCACATCCAAGTGCTCTCAGCAGTACTGCCTTAGGAGCAGCACTGCTGTGAATCCATGACAAACTCAAGACATATGATTTTAAGACACAGTGAAACACGAAACAGAGGACGAAAGTAGAGTAGAGTAGTGGAAACTATTGTGCATGCAAGCACATCTGAAACAAAGAACAAGGGCCACTTTACACAAAGGGTGGTGGGAGTATGGAACTGATACACCCTGGCTTCTTTTAAGAAACCGCTGGATGAGATTTAAAAACAAAACACCAAACAGGACAGATGGGCTGAATGACTTCTACTCGTTTATAATGTTTCTTAGGTTGTTAATAATAAATTCCTTCCACTTATATACTCTACTCTACTCAGAGAGCTTTACAGGTAATAAGGACTTTCCTCCATCAATGTGAAGCCCCACCTGGATGATGCGACAGCAGCCATAGTGCGCCAGTACACTCACCACACATCAGCTCTCAGTGGGGAGGAGAGCAGAGTGATGAAGCCAGTTCAGAGATGGGGATTATTAGGAGGCTGTGATTGGTAAAGGCCAGGGGGAAATTTTGCCAGGACGCCATGGTAACACCCCTCCTCTTTTCGAGAGACACCCTGGGATTTTTAATGACCACAGAGAGTCAGGACCTGTTTTACATCTCATCCGAAAGACGGCATCTTTTTACAGTATAGTGTCCCCATCACTATACTGGAGCATTAGGATTCACACAGACCGCAGGGTGAGCGCCCCCTGCTGGCCCCACTAACACCTCTTCCAGCAGCAAACTTAGTTTTTCCCCAGTAGGTACTGACCAGACTCACACCTGCTGAGCTTCAGTGGGCTGCCAGTTGTGAGCTACAGGGTGATATGGCTGCTGCATATTATTTTTTGCATAAAAAAAGGAAACAAGAATTTTTCATTTAAGAAGGAGATCCTGAAGAAATGTAGGTCAAATGACGAGTTTCGGATGCACACAAACTGAGCTCATTAAAAAAAATGGAATGCCATCAGCCAACCAGCTTCCAGATCTAGTGGGCATTATTTGGCAAAACTGGTAGGTGGAACCACATCTTTCTAAACCACAGAACAGCAACAGCAAAGACACAGCTGGTCCACAGATCCAGACACTCAGTGCTGTTCTCCTGAGAGAACTCCTTCACTCCCGTTGCTCCAGGGCAACACCCAGCTGTGTCAAAGGGCACACATGTAAGTCACTTTGGACAAAAGTCTCAACCAAATAAGTTAAGAACTAGAAGTGTCATTTTTCTCTACTAAATACTGCATGGTAGGAACTATTTGCCTTTGCAGAACGTTAGTGCACAGAATATCATAAGTTCCAGAGAAACAAAAGTTGTTATATATTTTTAAAAAGAACAAGAAAATAGACTAATCATTACCCCATAGAAATACAGCCCCATTGGGGAAGGCTTTGCTGAGTGGTAGATGGCCTGGGGTTTTGTCTGCTGTCATGGGAGCTGAATCCCGTGGAGTGTACAGTTAGAGACCCTATGCGAGATGGTGCGATCCAGAAGTGACTGGAGGAGGACATCCGGGAAGACACAGCAGGATCAGGGCGGGTAGAAACACAGGGGGGTGATGACGACGGTGATCTGGTGCTTGGGGGCAACACAGGCAAACGAGTCCAAAAGGAAGTCCAAAGGGGAAAATCAGGGTGCAGTCCAAGGTCCAGGTGCCGGGAGATCCATCCGAGACGAACACAGGGAACAGGGAGCTAGGAATACGAAGAGTTAAAACCCTGACGGGACAAGGAGCTCCGAGCCCCGGACTCAGTAGGTCAGGACGTCTGGGAAGAAGTCCTTGCCCTCGGACTGCTCCTGACTTCAGACGTCTTTCAAAGCTGAGCCCAGAACTACGGAGACGCCGGGCTTAAACAGGGAAAAGGGGATAAGACACAGCTGGGACAAATAAAACTGTGAGCACAACGAAAAAGGTAGGAGGGCTGACGACCGTGACATCTGCATGTCTTCAATCAGCAACCCAAGACATTCCCACTCGCCTGCTCTACAGCTGGCCATCCTGAAACACATCCCTTATCCCTCATTGTCCCCCCCGAGTTAGTAATCATCATGGGATCCCTGAAGAGACAACAGCCGCTCCCTCAAACACCTATCATGAAGAAGACCTGCCCTCACCAGTCCTCACTGGTCTGAAGAAACATCTCTGCTGCCTCGATGAAGTACGCTGGGCGAGATGTCCAGACAACATCTCGCCCCTTTGCGCTGCAAAGGAGCAATGAGCACAGATGAGTTTCTTATGAAGTGGGGAATGGGGAAGACACAGACCCTTCACCAGCGCCTGGCACGTCTCTTGCTTCAAGTTCGTGGTTTGTAAGGGATGCAGTACAAAGGGATACTGCCTCCCATCAGAACTCTAAAGGAATAGAAAGGAGGTTCATTTTTTATCTCAGGTTTTAGGGCTTGCGGCACGCTGAGGATGAAGATATTCAGAGCTTAAGAACATAAGAAGCTTACAAACGAGAGGAAGCCATTAAGTCTATCAGGTTTACTTGGTGGTTAGTAGCTAATTGGTCTGCGGATCTCATTCGGCTGTTTCTTGAAAGGAGCCAGAGCAGCAGTTTTAATTAAAAGCATGAGCTGGTTCCACACTCACACGCCCCTTTGCGTAAAGAGGTGCCCCCCCTTCTCGGTCTTAAAGGCACTGCCACTCGTGCCCTCAGGCTTGGCTTTGAGGACTTTAAAATATTTGCACCAAGTCCCCTCGCCATCTGCTGTTCATGACTCGGGAGGTTTGAGAGAGATGTGAAAGGAGGACAGGAGATCGGTAGCCCTCAGACCCTGAGAGTACTCCAGCGGGCACTGCTCGCCAGATCCCTCCGACTCAATGGCCGCTGTGCTTTTTCATCAGTGAAGCCGCACGTGTGGTCTACAAAGCACAGAGCTCCATCTGCTGGTGAAACACAATTAGTACTTCTGATGATGGGTCCTTCTGCAGTTTAATACTTCACATTACAGTCGCTATTTCGAGCCTGGATTTCTGTGGTCTCATATCCTTTGTTGTTTTTGTAGCGTTTATTTTTTTAAATTTTGGAACAACACTTTTGAATGATATTGTAACGCAACGGGGTTCAGGTGGGCGCCCTTGCCGCAGTAGGTCGGCCCCGCACCGTCGGGGGCTCGAACCCGGGACTCCCGCGTCACTCAACAGGGACCCAGCCCGGTTAGCTAAAGAGAGATCTCTCCACAGCCCAGGAAGCTCTGGTAAGCCGGCTCTTACACAATACCTGTCGGCCATATGCGTTACAATATATATACAAAACAGCAGTCCGTTGTTGTATTCACCTCAGACTCCAGTCAGGCTCAAGATCAGGGGTGTGTTCTTGCAGTGTCAGGGCCTTGGGTTCAACTCCAGACCTGGGGTGCAGTCTACATGGAGTTTGCATGTTCCCTCTATGTTCACGTGGGTTTCTTCCTACAAACATACCGGTAGGTAAAATGGCTTCTGAGGAAACTGGCCCTGGTGTGGGTGTGTGTGTTGAGCTGCGGTGGACTGGCGTCCCGTCCCGTCCCGTCCCGTCCAGGGTTTACCCTGCCTTGTGCCCTTTCCGTGCCGAGATCTGTTCCGGCTCCCCTGCGAGCCTGTATTCGATAAATCGGGGAGAAAGAGGCCGTACGGATGGGTGGTTCAGAGAACAATTCACCGGCCCTGTTGGAGAGGGCCGTCGGTCAAAACGCTGCGTGCGTGCTTTTACAAACTCCTTTAAAAACCGTGCTCCGGAACGCGAACCGTCTTGCAAAAACGGTAGACCTGCTTGCCCGAGCTCTCGGTCGCTGGCGGGCTCAGTCCGCGCAGCCGACACACCGAGGGCCGGTCGCAGGGCTGGTGACGTCGCTGATGTACGCACCTTGGTGCCGCTGCGCCTCATTACACGTGGAATCTTAAAAACAAACAGGCAGGTATCTCGTCGTGATGGCAACCACGATAGCTTGAACTTTCTCAGACTTGGCGGAGCTTCGGAACCAGCAGATGTACAGTATCAACCCCTCAAGCGCAAAGGGCACCACAGGTGTGCTTGACAAAACACCTGTTGCATTTCCTGTAGTGGTACTGCGTTTTTTTTTTAAACTGTTGCTGTAGTTTGTTTTTTCCCATAGGTGTGTAAACATACAATATCTGCTATCTCTGCCCTGTGTTTATAAAGCATTGATTGTGATGTGATGTACATTACTCATCTGTTGGTATTGACTTGCTGTGCGATCCACACGCATTATTTTAGAACGTAATAAAGAAGACGTGTTACAAGAATGAATAAGCAAGCGGCGCACAGAAATCCGTGGAAGATCTGCATCATCCTTGCATCAGTTTCGGTCTATGGCGCACAAGGCCGAAGTCAGAAATAAGACGTCGCCAGCAGAGGGAGCCAGCACTCCGCCTGAACTCCGGCGCCGCTCTCCTGCGGTCCGGAGGGAACAGACTGACGCAACAGCCCTGAAATTACTCGGAAACCGGGTATCGAAGGGGCTCGGCAAGGAAAAGGGTCTGAAGCCATATTTTATTTTTGGAAACGTCTGCCTGGATAAAGATGGGTTCAGAGCAGGGAGTCTCGTCAGCGGACGAGTTGTGAAGGAGCAAATGGTGTTTAATTCCGTGCTGAAAGGTGCAAAGGAAAAAAAAAACGAGTCAGGCGCCTCCTCAGCTTTGTGAAGAGTAACAGGGGTGCCCAATCCTGATCCCAGAGGCCCACATTCCTGCGCGTTCCTTAAACCCCCCCGTTATCGCCCTCAAGTGGAATATTTGCAATCTTTTTCTACTCAGACGTTTGGAGAAGTCTGGGGTTTTCTGTTCCTTCTGAAACACAGAGACCAGTAGTTAAAAAAAGAGTCGATTTCCGCCTGGAATGATGTCCCCTCAAACATGTTGTAATATCTCTGGAAATAGAAGCCTGGTTTATGGCTTACATTCAAGCTAAGAGCTAAAAGCAGTCACACAGTTTAATATTAAGGGGCGGTGTGGTGGCTCTGTGGATAAGGATCTGCACTTGTCGCTGGAAGTTTGCCGGTTCGTATCTCGCGGCCAGCAGAGAAATCCTACTCCATTGAGCCCCTGAGCAAGGCCCTTAACCCTAACTGCTCCAGTGGCGCCGTATAAATGGCTGATCCTTCACTCTGACCCCCAGCTTCTCTCCCTGTCTTTGTGTCTATGTCTCATGGAGAGCAAGCTGGGGTATGCGAAAAGACAAATTCTTAATACAAGAAATTGTATAGGGCTAATAAAGTCATCTCATCTCTTAAGTCAGTGGAGAGGGTTCAGCTGTGTACTGTAAGTGAGAACTGGGTTAGGACACAAGCCAGGAAGTGTGGGGATCCCCAGAACTAGGACTGGAGTCCCCTGGGTTAGGAGAATGTGAATGGGTGGGGGCAGGTGAACGAGAGACAGAAGTGATGGATTTTGCTCTGGTAGGAGGAAGGAAGACATTAATCGAGCACTGAGAGCTGGGGGAAAGTGTGAGCCGGGTTTAATAAAGGTAATTCTGATATGTCTTCAGGTGTCACTGCTGGAGCAGGGCAGACTGTGGGCTTGGAGACCTCCTCTGGCACATGCTTGAAGAGTTCATCCAGCCTTCTTCCTGTTGCACTGGGGGAAAATGGCTGGGAACTTCCTCTCACAGATGACTATCTAAAGCAGTTGTGAATGTTTCAGGTCAGGTTCCAGTTTGGTCTGGACTCTTGCTGTGAATACCTCCCTGATACAGATTAATCAGATCATCAAGGACTGGGACTTTCCCAAGACATTAAACACAAGATTGACAGTGGTTGAAAAGAGGTACAGAACTGTTGTTACGTTAATGGATATCATTAGTTTTAGAGTTTGTTAGGAGCAGAATTGTTGAAAGAGTGTAGAGGATTTAGGAGTTATACAATTATTAAAGTTATTAATTTTTCATGCTTAAATTCACAGAATAAGCATCCATTAATATAGAGAATTTACTGTATATTGCAGCGGTCAGCCCTGTTCCCTTAAGATGTGTCAGACCTGCAGGCTCCAGGGGTTTATTGCCCTTAATAATTAACAGGTACAAAGGCACTGAGGGAGGAAACTCAATAGAGCTGCAGCCCAGTATGTGATCTCCTGTCACAGCCTGAGGAACAGAGAGTCAGCATCTCAAATAAAGCTAACACTCATGTTCCTAAGTCCCCAGTATGTTTCTTACTGTCGTTGTTCTGCTGATCACCTGCTTTGGCAACACTATAATTCATTGACCATGCCAATGAGCCCATCGAACTGGAGTTTAAAAATGTGGCAGTGCACACCAGTGTAATGAGTTGTGCATGTAGAATAGATGTGATGTGTAATGCTTTTGTGATGTATGTAGATGTGCATAAGCAATGTGTGACCCTAAACATTTCCCCATGGGGCCAACAAAGTGTGTCTTACAGCATCTGCTAGCAGCTCATGAGGTCGAGAGATGATTTCCCACCCCCAGTTGGACAGGGAGCTTGGGGGAAAGAAAGGGGGGAGAGATCGAAGAACAGTCCTGGCAGTCTATCACTCGGGTGCAACGCTATACTGTCTTTTGGCATTGGTTTCCCTGTAGACTGTGTGCGCATTACAGTGGGAATATGCCTTACGGTCATGCTGAGCACTCTTTGATGCTCTTGTTTTGTCATTCTCACACCTTTGGGTCAACCAGGGAATCAAGTGGTTATCCAGAAATGCCAGGAGTTTTAAGAAGGAAATGCAGTAGCACGTGACTGCTGTAGCATCGTTTTGGCCACCGTATAAAGAGGGGGGTGGGACATCTTTGGAACTGGACGCTCTCCTGCTTTCCTTCTACCCCCTCTCTGTGACCGACATGCACCTGTTAATTGTGCGGGGCAATAAACCCCTGTGAGTGTGCTGTCCTACCTCTTCCTGCTCCAGTCTGCTGACGCGCTATAAGGGAAAGGCTCAGTGATTCATCTGCTCTATGATGGAACCAGAGAAGCAGGCTCGCAGAGAGTAATGATGAGGATTTCAGTCTTAATGGATACAAGGCATTTCAGAGCCAGGATGGTAGAAGTTGTAGCACAATAGATCAAAAAGAGAAATCCTATCAATATATGGATCTGACTGAGCAGCAACACTCATGTTGCATGGTGAGATGGGTATGCTAAAAACCACAAAATTCTAATATCAATCATAATGCATAGTATTACACGAAGTCACAAATGCATGCAGACAAGAAGAAGTTGTTATCGTGAGAGACTTCGCTTTTCTGCACTTAGATTGGGAAAAACCCTCGGACACAAAGAAGTTGAAACAGGCTAAAAACTGTTCCCTTAGTCAGTCTGTCAGAATACCCTGTGGAGGCAATGCCTGCATAATTCTAGCCTGGATCTATCCATGCAAGATAGAGGCAATCAGAGCTGAGAGATCCTTTAGGCAATTATGATCAGAATATGCTGTGGCTTTGAAGTCCAAAGCAGACATTTAAAATTTCAGGAATTCAAAAGTGGAAGGCAGGGTGGGGTAGACTTACAGTTAGGAGAGAATGAATGGAACAGTTTGAAAAGATTCTGCTAGAAGCGAGGAACAGATTCATTCTAAAAGCAAATCACATTCTAGAAAACAGTGGTCCTAATGGATTCTTCGATTAAGACAAATCTAAGGAGAAACATAAAATTGGAAGAAAAGCAAGAAATCACAAGGAAAGAAAAGATTTCTGTCTCATAAAGGCTGGGAGACTGTATGCCATTTCACAGCTGAAGGTAAAATGCAAGTGTTCAAACAAAAGCCAAAGAACAGTTAAAGACGAAAGGGTCTCAGGGGTATGGGTAAACCATTAGAAGAGCAGGTGGTTACAAATTAAGAAAACATCTCAGTTTGAGAAAAAGTTCTGTATTAAGTAATATCAGGGTGGGAGAGACAGAAATGTGACAAATACAAGAAGCCCTTGAGGTAAATATCCAGCACTCGATGGTATTCCACACATGGTACTCAAGGACATGAGGAAGGTAATAACAGACCTGGGGAAGTTCTAAAGTAGTATACAGTAGGAGTAAAAATGATCTGTCTAGCTTGCTAGAGTTCTTTCAGCAAGCAACTTCGGGAATGGATGCAAACAGCACATAAGGTGTATTGTCAGAAGCCTTTGAATAAAGTCTCCTGACAGCGGTCGGCGTGTCTTTGCACTGAGAGCTGGATTAAAGCAGTGAAGCAAGTTTCTCACCTCTGCCTCAACTCCCATGTAAAGGGCCTGTTGGCACAGAACAGCTGTGGATAGAGAAGCACAGCTCTTCAGGGTTTGTACTGACGGTCTAGATTCCGGTACAGGTGGCAAGAGGACAAGTTTGCAGATGGCACCATACTAGGAGGATTAGCGAACACTGCAGAAGCAGCAGAGGAGATTCGAAAAGATTTACAGCAGATTTCAGGACTCGGCCAACCCCTGGCAGATACCGTTTCTGTACGAGACGCAGACGGGAGCTTAAGACAAAAGAAAAGCGTTCAGAATCATCTCAGGGGCTCAGGGGCGCGCTGTTGCGACGTTGTACTGCAGGACGCGGGCCAACAAGAGCCGAGAGGGGAGGTCTAGAGGACGCGAATTGTAGACACTGTGAGATGTACGTGTGAAGGTTCCAGCCATCGGACATGTGAGGTTCTGAGAGCACATGTTGGCGCAGTGCTCGGATTCCTCAGTGCCGTCTCTCCCCTGATGAGCAAGTCGTTCGTGACCTCCGTGTGGGGCAGACGGGCAGTTTCCCAGTGCGGAGGAAGAACAGTGGCCCGTGCCATCGTCAGGTGTTGCGTGCTTGTATCAGCGTATTCAAACCTCGTTTTCAAGCATCGTTTTCCCTGGCACAGAGGCCATGCTACGGGCTCCATTCCATTCAAGTGCGTTCTTGCACTGGGCTGTGGTGCCTTGTTTTCCCTGAACCGGTGTTACTTCAGTGTGTTACATTCCGTCAGCGACCTCACTGCTCCTTTCTGCTCCAGTGGGTGAGTGAGGGCTGGCAGTGCTGGCAGGTGGCTTACGTAACGCCATTAGCGGCCCAATAATTCCGGGGGGCCCTCATCGATGTTTCCTCCCTGCGCGGGGAGAGAGCGGCAGAGCCCGTCGCCCCGGGCCGCCGGCGGCGCTCGTCGATTCCCGGACTCGGACCCGGGCCGCTGCGTGTTAACGTGTTAACACTGAAAACCACCCCAACCGAGGGAGCAGCCAGCTCGGAATGCCAACCGCATGGGGACAAGCGGAGGGTAATTCCACCGGGGAAACCTGAAATGTTCTAGTACCGCCACGTTTTTTTTTTTAAAGGGGCTCCGCGGCCGAAACCTCGTTTTTCTTCCCGACTGTACTGTCACGGTGTCGGTGTCGAAACAATACTGTGGAGTGCCATACTTCAACCCCCGACATTAACAGAGCCCATAACATTGTGAACGTTAACGCCCTCAGCTAAAGCTTTGAAGAGCTTTAACGCCCATGTGCTGTCGTGTGTGGCTGCTGTGCACTGTTTCATGACCTGGAGCTCACTTCTGAGCACTTTCTAAATGCGCGCACTCTCTCCCAGCGGTCAGAATATTTGTCATAAGTAGAACAGCTGACTTCGGAAGGGCATGAATCTGTTGCATTTGTATTGACATGAGATTTTAAGCAGCTTGTATCAGAACGTACAATGCCGTGGTATATCAACAGTTTATCACGGCATTCCCTGTAAGCACATTTAAGTGATTTTGCTATAAAACGCCGGCTGGTGGATTCGACAGGAGACCCCCACCTGCACAGTCGTGCTCTTGGCGCTTTGCCGTTTGATGTGGAAAGCGCGAGGCGGTGGAGTGAGCCCACTGGGCGGCCGCTCATTTCATTCCGAAATCGACGCTGTGGCTCATCGATTATTCCAGTCCCAGGGCGCTCGGGGGGCGGAGCGGCCCGGGCTGGTCCAGGCCAGCAATCGGTACCTGAAACTCCGCACTCCGGGGCAGATCGACAGGGCCTGGAGAGGGGTGACTGCAAATGCATTTATTTCTGCCTTGGTTCATTTGTTTTCCCCTCTACTATCGGTCTTCAAATTAACACTGGTTCCATTAATAGCTCAAGCTAAAGTAAAAGCAGAAACAAGAAAACGCAGAGGGAAAATAGCATTACTTTTACAAATCCCTGGGGGGAATAAATTTTATGCAATACCATAGTGCTAACCCCATGGAGAGCGGAGCCCAGGTCATGGTCATGCTTGTCTGTCACGGACACGCCGCCTTTCCCAGGCGGATGCGCGTCTCCGCAGGTGCGAGCTGCGCGCTCCCGGCCTCCCTTCCGCACTCCTGGCAGCGCGAGCGCGTGGCAGCGCTGACCCCATTCACAAAACCCAGCAGACAGACTCGGCTATCTTTTATTCATGGCTTCCGACAGGAATAGCTCCCTCTCTCTCCCTCTCTACCTCTTTGTTGATGTTATGAATGAAAATCATGGGCAGCTTCAGAGTGCTGTGTTTTCTCCGCGTTGTTGTTTTAGGCGGTGATTAAAAGAACATCGCACATAACGCAAACAGGCAAGAGCACGCGGAGCCAAGACGGTTCAGGAGGCTGTGGCTCTTTGTGTTTATTTCTGTCTCTCCGTGCGACCCAGGCACTGGACCCCTGCCCACGCCGGCGCTGGGGTGAGCGTGGCAGAGTTTGAAGTCCCTCCAGGGACCAGACAGAATCGAGCAATAGTTAACAGGCAACAGCAGGTCCTGTTACAATCTGTGTGCAGCTTCCCACAGCAGTCCTGAGAATTTCCCTGGAGAACATGAAACCAGACCATTCTCAATCCTTCCAGGTGCAGTTCCTTGCTTGCCTTATGCGCTGTGCCATGTTTTACACCTGGTGGGGTGGGCGCACTGGAAGTCTGGGCCAGGAGCAGAGGAGGCGCTGATCTGCCCCAGAAGCTGCCCTTCTCTGAGGATCGGTCCAGCTTGGCCAGTTTCCACAGGTGTGTTGTGGTTTTGAAAACCCCACAAGGATACACCACGCTCTGTGAAACGCCGCCTGAGAAGCTCAGTGTCCTGTCTCACCTTGCGAGCGTCATCTTTGCTTTTAATCTGTTTAGAGTTTGAGCTGTCGATCTGCAGCTCCCAGACGGGCGGCCTGCCTCTTCTGCTGTCCGTGGGACTGTGAGTTGATGTGTGGAGCGGAGTCCGTCTTGCGTTGCCCTGTGTGTTTTGGGGTCCGCCCGGAACAAAGGGATAGGGACTTTTTAAGACTCTTCCAGTCTGCTCCACTGCCGAGAGGAGGACAGACCTCTCTCAGGGAGGAAGAGACGGATCGACATGGCTGCGGTTTATAGCGCTCTGTCATGTGGCACCGAGCTGATGATTCATTCGGTTTATTTCCTCTTGAAGAGCATTCGTCAGTTTTCTAGCCTCTTTATCCAATGAGGGGTCACGGGGGAGCCTGAGCCTGTCCCAGCATGCAACGGGCGCAAGGCAGGATACGCCCTAGACGGGACGCCAGTTCATTGCAGAGCACGCACAGACACAGACGTGCACACATTCACACTCACACCAGGGCTAACTAGAAGTCCCAGAAGACAATTCACCGGCCAGTTTGCCTTTGGAGTGTGGGAGGAAACCCTCATAAAACTCAGGGGGAACATGCAAACTCCACGCAGACAGCAACCCAGGCACGGAATTGAACCCAGGGCCCCCACACTCTGAGGCAGTAATGCTAACCGCTGTTCTACCCCTTTGAAGAGCAGGTTTCCTGTTTTCAGTAAGTGCGCCGATTGCCACAAAGATCTGAAACTCGTTTTATTTCGGCCGTGGAGTCTTTTCAGCGTCGGCGATGAGAAGAAGACACCAGAGAGTGGGAGCAGCGTGCTGGGAAACAGAAGCCCTGTTCCATTAGACGTCACGGAAAAGGGAGGGCGAGTGAGATGGAGCAACAGGAGATTAGACAGGATGAGGAAAGTATGGAAAAGCTGATAGATAAAACAGGACATATGGCTCTCCTGCATTCAGCCTGAACTCATGTGCATTGTTCCCCATTTATATTCATATTGCTCTCCCCTTGACATCAATTAGGCATGAGGACGCGTTTGCTTAAGTGCAGCAGTGTTAAATAAACATGAACCAGAGCAACAGAGCCTCTCAGCTGCTATATCGAACAGCTGTGCCAGACAGTGCCATTCTCTGCTTCCCTGGGACTAGTGGGGACCAGCAGGTTGGCACTAGAGGCTTGGATTCTTGAGGGAGAGTGCCTCCTACTGGTCCACATACTCCACGTCATGCACGGATGGTCACAAGATCCCCCCTTGAAAATCTCCTGGCTCAGATTGTAAATGAGCTCTTAATTATTTCATTGCAGTGATCATAATAATAACGCTAAAGCCTGGTTTCTGAATCAGGGCCTGTGCAAAGCACACGCCCTAATGGCACTTCTACAGTTTGCATCAAGACGTTTCTCCTGTTCTCTGTATAAAATACACCTCCACCTGTAGTTTATGCTAGTGTCCATGCTAGGCATATTAAAGAGTAAAGCATTTTTAATATAACATCCATTAATTCTGAGTGTATCTCTTTATTAGCTATATACTGTATCCTGGTATTTTGTTTGCCTTCTTTAAGGCTTCCTCACGTTGTCTGTAGGATGTAAGTGCCGCGTCCACATGAACGTTTTTGGACCTTTTTCTGTCTGGTCTGGTAATGAAGCATTGTCTGATTCCTAGGACCAGCTCTACCTAGGAATCAGAAGAATCTTTTCAACGCATTGAATTCTTTTCTGAATCCTACCTACTGATCACACCTTTAAATAAAACACTACAGAGCCCAGACAGACCCCCCCCCCAGGGGGAGCTGCAATGTGTGCACATCGGCCTCCTCCAGCAGAGTCTGCATCAGGCGTCACGTAATGTAATGCTTGTTCAGTTGCTGGTAGCTTAATGATCCCAGAATCCTATCATGCTGTTTCTTAAACAATTCTAGAATGACAGGGACATGCAAAGACATTCTGCATAATTTCTCACCGATCTTTTATCACTGTAATATTTATTGTTGTCATCATGAATAAATAAATGTTTTAGTAAGTAGAGTGTACTTAGTGATGACGTGCTCACAGCTCATTGTACTCACTGACTTTGCAGGTTCTGGTGGCTCTTACTTTCTCCATAAAGACTTTATTCTCCTAACATGTTTAACATTGTTCTGTTACATTACGGCTGTCAGCATTGTCTAGCCTGCTTAGTTCTACCTTTTGCTGTGAATTTTCTATGCTTCGTACAGCATGTTTCTGAAGCATTAAGACGTGTTACTCTAGTTTAGCACAATTCCTGTCCGTTCTCTCTTGCCACAACCGCCCATCATGGCTTTCATCTGTGCCGGCCAAGGTCTGAAATAAGGGACGTTATTGTGGCCCACAATGCTGCTGTCCTGCTTGCTCTGTCTGCAGAGGTCAGGTCAGTTCACTGTCTCCTCTAGGCATCCCGAGACATTGTGCTGAAAAGCAGCAGTTAACTCTTTCACCCACCATGCTTCTGATCGAATCCTGAGATCAACCCTCTTACTGCGCTCTTTGGCTCCTGTGCTTGTGTCTGCAGCACAATGGACTTGGAATTTGTTTCAGAAGTATTATCTCATTTCTGTCAGGCCGGGCCCATGAGTGGATAAGGGCCATGGCGAATTATTTCCGGAGCCTGTTCAGCGGTGAAGACGAAGGAGTTTACTGGATGATGATGATGATGATGATGATGGGAAATAGAAGGAGGGGTGGGGGACAGCTGAGATGCGCAGATGAAGCAGGTAGGAAGCAGCAGGCAGGAGAGATGCGCAGGAAAGGCAGACGGGTCTGGGAGGAGGTCAGGGAGGGTTGATGGGCGATTAGTGGTGGCAAGGTCTGGGAACTGGACCTGGGAGAGCAGAACTGGGGGAAAAAACTGTAGATACCTTCTGGAAACCTGAAACAGAGAGCAAACACACTAGAGTTATTGACTCATTGGTGAGCCCTTAGGAATGGTCCCCCAGGACGTAAATAGTGTGTGAGGCTCCTAACAGGGCTGAGAAGCCTGGCCTGATCTTGTTAAGGATGGTCCTGACGAGCTCCTTCCACGTGTGGAATGTGCCGTGGGATTGGATGAGGTCATTACAGGAGAACTGTGGCTCGTCAGGGCATCACAGTTTCAGTATGGTAGGGATGTTGGGCACCCAAGCAGTTCCCCACAGCATTTATAAGAAAAGTTTCTCCGTCCTAAATTAACTAATGTTACCATTGCAGTCTACTAGATTATCTAAATTTACTTTTTTTTTAAACGATGCCAGAGAGACAGCTGGTTTTATCTCCTCTCTGTCACAGAAACCTGTCACAAGGATGGGTGACCCTGGGCCTGTGAGGCTGCAGTGCTTGGCAGGATGCCACTTTGTTGCCCATTTTTTTCTTCTGACACAAGCAGAGATATATGAAAGCTGAGATATATGTATATACGCAATCACAACTGTAGTCAAGCACACTAGGATCTCCTCAACAGGGTGTTGGGCATGGTCTGTCAAGCTGGGAAGGTGAGGCCAGCTCTGCACACCTACTGTATATCACTGGTGCACTGCTCAAACAGTTACATGCAGACACCTTATAACGCCCATCCATCCATTGGGGAAAAGGGGGAGCCAGAGGCTATCCCAGCAAGCAACAGGCACAAGGCAGGGGACACCCTAGATGGGATGGCAGTTCATCACAGGGCACACATAGACATCAACATGCACACTTTCACACCAGGGACAGCTCTCGGACAAGCCACTTCACTTATTAGTATGACTCTGGACTGAGGGCGGAAACTGGAGCACCCACAAGAACATGGGGAGAACATACAAACTCCACACAGACAGCACCCCAGGACTTGAACCCAGAGCAGTGAGTCAGCAATACTGACCCCTGCGCCACTGTACTGCCCCCTTATGGAGTCTCAGAAATGCATTGAGTAATGCAGTGATTGCAGTATCTGCTGTGTGTAAAAGTCAACACAGATCAAGCCCAGTACAATGTATTTCAAAAAGTGATTTAATAATCCGGTACAGCAATATGTAATAACAGTAATCACGGAGCAACGCATCGTCATTTGAGGACTTAAATTGGAATGAATGTGTGTCAGACTTAAAATAACACAGAGGCTGAGTTTCTCCCGAGGCAATGAGATTTCGTAGGTATTTAGCTGTAGACTACATGTCTCCAGTCATGGTGCACAATCACTCCTCTCATCCCTGTCTGTAGCGGCACATTGGGCA
Organism: Lepisosteus oculatus; assembly: GCF_040954835.1. NCBI lineage: Eukaryota > Metazoa > Chordata > Actinopteri > Semionotiformes > Lepisosteidae > Lepisosteus > Lepisosteus oculatus. Next base: position 69,569,640 of record NC_090698.1, on the reverse strand, counting down.
GCTATATCTGAATGTCTAACTGGTATTTATCTGCAGGAAGATCCAGAGATCCCTCAGCACTGCCTTCATCTCTGAAGTGCTGCACTTCTCCCCTGACCTGCGAGATATGTATCTGAGCAAATATCAGATAGATGGAAAAATCAGCAGCTCGGAAATCTTTGCTCAAGCAAAAAACATGTCTTTCTTTGAAAGCTGTTGGGAATGTTTGGAGCCATGAGCCAAACAACCCAGATGAAAGTTTGGAAAAGCGTGGAATAGGTTAACCGGGCTTAAACCAGGCATTCACTGCACACAAGCCACAGAACTCCGACTGGGTTGGAGAGAGCAATCTGCACTGTCCAGGAGGCAGAGAGTGAGGTCGGGTTTAGAGAGTTTGCAATGTCTTGTGGGTCGTCCCAGGAGGAGATGGCTGACAGGCATCACCATGAGGGAGACCAAGGTACGAGAGGGGGGGGTAAAAAGAATATCTGAGCATCACCTGCGCAGAAGCAGTTTGAAGGCCCACATGGGACTGAGGCACGCCTGGGTTCCTGATAGGTCAGAAGGGCGATGTAGGAGAGCCTGCAGGAGGAGAACAGGGAGCTGTGTGAGGAAGAGCTTCACAGAGCAGGAGCATCATGCTGGAATTTCACAGGAAGGAAGAAGGATACAGTGGGCACGTGGTAGGTGTTAGGGCTGTCAGTTCTCTGCGTGATTGTGCAGAGTCTAAAGGGCGAAAGGGTCGAGAGTACTTATCTGAGAAGTAGATCCGAAGGGCAGAGGTGCCGATAAACGCTAATCCAAGGACGCAGTCAGGAGAGATGCTCTAGTCTTGATACAAGACTAGAGCTTTGGGGATGGACAAACTAGAAGGATTCAGGCTCTGAGCGGTGTAAACCCAATACTGAGCCTAGAGGTCGTGAAGTCCTGAAGTATGATAGAGCCTCGGGTGTGGTAGAGAAAGGGCAAGATGATAGGTTAATTCATTCCGAGGTTGCCGCCTACGGAAACTGGCAGAGACAGAGGCCTGTCTATGCTGAGGTCTGTGGTTGTGGGGAGCTGAGGACGTGACCCAGAGGTTGCCAAGCTGGAACGAAAAGCAGGGAGGGACAGGGCCATGCGCAGTGGATCTCTGAAACTCATCCTGTCCTTCTGCGCCCTGCTGATTGGTGGCAGCTGCCCTCAGCTTCCGCACCACAGCGCCCGGGCAAAAGCTGCCATCAGCCCGCAGGGGGGCGGCAAATCAGATTACAGCCCAGCAGCCCCTCCTGACCGAAGTCAACTGCTCCCTGACCCCCGGCACAGGCCCAGCTGTCATGAGGAGTCCGAGCAGGAGCAGGCAAGGCCTGCGCACAGCAGAGAGCAGCCCTTCACCCTTCAGCACTGTTGGCACATGTGCAGTGAATGAGCGTGCAGTGGCTGCACTTCAGGTCAGTGTGTTTCGGGTGTGTTCTCTATAACCACTCCGGAATAAGAAGCCGCAGGACTCGGGAGCAGCAGAGTTCAGCACAAGTGGTTTCTGATCACTTCATAAATTTGGGCGTGTGACATCTTCCTGCTCTTCGTGACTTGTGTCCGGGACTGAATGGGGCTGGGCTCGTCTATCACCTCGGCTCTGTAAAACAAACTAGGAACTTGAGGTTTCCTCATGACCTACATTATGTAGACTGGTCTGTAGGTGCCAATATATGTATAAATATAAAACAAACATACTGCAGTGTATGACGTATTTGGTGTGTGGGAACTAGATTTAGTGGTGGCTCAGGACAGTGGTGGCCAGCGCCTAAAAATACTGAGTGTGCACCACTTTTTAAGTAAGAACAATAATAGCTATTTTCGGTGATCATTAATGCACAGTCATTAATGCAAAACAATCGGTTTCCAGTCTATAAAATAAAACGAATCACATCACAAGAAGTAGCAAGTGTGGAGTTAACGTACTGCATCGTATCACACAACAGTATGATGAACACAACTTGTAGATCACTGTGCATGAAAGGTTTTGTGTTATTTTGCCTTTTCAATAATCGGAGTGTTCAGGGAGCTGGTGAGGCCCCGAACACCTAACCTCCACTTTCCGATAAATGTCGGGGGAAACTGAGTTCAACTCCAGCCAAGAACTGTCGAGTTCACTTCTGCATCTTGTGAGGTTTCCTGCACTTCGGTTGCTAAGTAACAGACAGGAGCCGACAGGAGCCTCGCTGCACCGCTTTCCGTTTGACTTTACTTTTTTATTACCTGAAGTGAAGCAAAAATTGACATCTCAAAAAAGTAAATACTGTCAATAAAACGCATCTGCGCGAACGCAGAACAAGGTGAGAGGCAACACGCTGACAGACACGTCGCGCCGCGAAGGTTCAAGAAACCCAAACTGGCGCTTGTAGGCTCCAGGGAAGCAGCTCGGCGCTCCCCGCCCTGTTGCTTTTTTTTTTACGCGTCAAGTCTATTTTTAAGCTCAGGCGAGGAGCCGAGACAGAGAGCTAGAGAAGGCGTACAGTAACAACAGCGCCTGCCCCAGCGGCCGTGTTTCCCGTGTTACCGCGGACAGGGGAAACGAGGAGTGTGACATCCCACAACGGCGCTGTGTCCAGCCTCTTTCGGTTTCGGTAATCGCCCAGTCGGGGTCAGCAGTTGTTTACCCACGCTGAACTTTATTGCGACTGGTCTTTGCCGAGATTGTTCTCTTTTCCTTCCCTTTTCTCCTGGGTGTGGTCGTCAGCCCCTCACGGCCAGGAATCCACTGCCTCCAGTGGTGCAAAAACAAGATTCAGACTAATTATAGGAGCTCACTCGCGGCAGGCCTGCCCCTGTGAGGGACAGTGGCGACTGGCATGTTTTCTGGGGCTCCCTCTCGAGGAGCGGCGGGGTGCCGCAGACACCACGGTCCTGTTTCGCTTCGAAAATAAACCTCGGGGGAGAGCAGCCGGGAGTCCAGGAGAATATGTGCCATCAAGCCGGCCGGCTCTCCGCTCAAGAGGCTACGCTCGCTGTTGTGTGACGGCCTTCTGCGAGCGTCATTCCCCGGCTGTGAGGAGGAACAGCTGCCGGTGCCGACGCTGGCGCTCGTCCGCGCGTGTTGTGCACGCTGGTCAATGGGCAAGTGGCCTTTTATAAAGTAAAGACGCTGGCAGGGGCGGTGAAGTCAAGACCTGTAACGAACAGTTCTTTCCGGACCCTATGCGGACGACACAATCCGAAGAAGTGGGGAAACACTAAGGAAACGTCATGCAGGAATAAGGGGCTGAAGACAGGGGGGCGTGTCCAAAGTGCGCTGGTGCACGGGGGAGGTGTGGCCGAGGCAAACAATCCAAAAGAGTAATCCTTGGAGAGTATCCAAAACACACGAGTCCAAAACCAGGAGATCCATCAGAACAAGGAATTAAAACACGAAGGCCGGGTCGGAACCGGCGGACAGGGAACAGGAACGGGAACAGAGGTTAAAACCTTAACGGGACCAGGCGCTTCCAGGTCCCGGACTCGCACGATACGGAAACCAGATGCAGAGCCCGGATGAGCGTCAGCGCCTGGCTTTTAAGGTGGGCTGGGAATGGGAAACAGGTGCACAGAATAAAGTCTCAAGTGAAAGGGCTGGAGCACCCTTAAGGAGGAGGGACTATAATCGTGACAAAGACCCTCTCCCTCCCTCTTTCGCGCGGTCGTCCGGTCCGTGAGGTGTGTGCGTGGTGTGAGCGCCGGGGCCTGAGGTCCGGCGAGCCCCCGTGTCCTCGGCACGTCAGCCCAGGCGTGGGGGCCGGAGCGCATCAGCTGAGGTTCTGTTTATGGCTGCCTGTCAGCAGCGGCTGTCAGGCCCTCTGCGGCCAGAGGGCGCTCCTACTCTGTCCTGTCCCTAGTTTCCTGTGCTTTGATCTCCTTCCGGTGTCTCTCAGTCTGGGGCTATACAGTATATGTCCGGGTTTCTGATTCACCTTCGCTCAGCATTGACATTCGGATGTCCTGAGACCCGCCGAGCACCAGGCCGCCGCTCTGTCCGTACTCCAGAACTCTTTGCACTGCTGAGCCCGGTCTAACCCCCCGTCCCGCCGCTTCGCACAGGGTCTTTTTCTGCTCTCCTGCCATTCCACGGTTCGTCCCTTCCGACACCCGTGACACCGGCGAGTCGTCAAGAGCTCCTCGATACCTAGAGGAGGCTGACCTTCCAGAACTCCAGCCCCCTCCCTCCAAGCTCAACTCAGCCCAGCCCAGGTTCACCTTCACGTTGGCCGCAAAGCAGGGAGAAGTGTTGTCACCTGATCTCGGTGGCATGTACCAGTAGGTGGCGCTCTTCCCTCTGAAATCCGAATTTCCAAACCTGTACCCCTGAATGGTGACCAAAGACCGGCCCTTTGAAGACCACGTGGGACTTTCAGAAGAGTGTCCTGGCAAGACGTCACTCTTGGTTTTGTACAATCTAGCCTGTCTAATGTTCTACCTTAAACCAATTCATTTGGTTTATTCATTTCTAATTGAGGTGGGTTTCCTCCTATTTGTTAAGTTCTTTGGGATCCTTTGGGATGAAAAAGCGCTATAGGAATGCACAAAATGAATTCATTATGCCACCTTTACAGTGTGGCGTCCATATTTGTGCCTCCCAAGGGCCAGAATGGGACTGGGTCCTGTCACTGTCACTTTTTATTACCAGGTTAAACTCATGTTTTGATGCTGATGCCTCATTTACAGTGACTTATGATAAAAGAAACAATTAAATTCACAATGAGCACAGTAATGTGTCTGTACAAGAGTCAAGTGATTACAGACCAGGTCAAACGATAGTGGATAAACGTGATTTAAATGGAAGAAGCTGAGCATCAGGGGGAAACCACTATTAAAAGATGTAAACTCCAGCTGACAGCATGCTGAACCGAGTGAATCCCTGGTGCATGTGTTGTTCTCAGTGCATAAAGTGAAAAATCCTTTTTTGCCTCAGGTTTGCCAGAAAATTAGTTTTACATTTTAAGAAGATGGTAAACAAAATAGGAATCATTTCCAGAAATATATATTCTGAGTTCAGTAAATGTTAAAATATCTTGAGAATGCATATTGTAGGCATTGCTAGTTAATTACCAATTAGCTAGTTAGTCAGCATGGGGTTTTTCATCAGTCATAAACATGAAACAATGTCAGCAACATAACCCAAGATTCAACGTGATGTATCTCAAGACACAACAACCTGTCAAAGTGATCAAAACCAACGCACATCTAGAAAGAAGCTCCGGAACTGCACATATACTGTACTGATGCACAAAAGAAATGGGTCAATCAGGCTTATTGGATTGCATCAAATATTTCAAACAAAGACTTCAAATAAAGTTGTAGAAAGTGAGAACCAAAAATTTAAAAAAAATCAAAGAATCACAATGAGCTATCAGAACAAATTTGACTTGAATTCCAATGAATAATGTCAAGGCGCTGACGCATGCACCTGATCGGCCTCTGGAGAGACTGCTGTGATAAGTCCTGCCAGACGTCCAGTGCAGCTGCAGCCTGTAGCCTGCTGGTGACGAGTGAGCTGTCATGGTTGTCTCCCCTTGATGGCGTAAGCGAGTTAGTCCCAGACTCTTGGAATCATATCAGGAGTAAAAACTGGCCGGAGTGAAAACCTCCACGTTGTTTTCTTGAAGATATGTCGTTGTAATCCTTGATTGTAGCTCTGCGGTCTTGCATTATCCTGATCGAAAATGAACAGCTCCGATGTTCACTGGCCCACAGAACACGATAATGTCAGCCCTCAGCTATTATCGTTGGCCCTGAATGCCCTCCAAGAATGCAGGTCAGGTTCAGACAGATGTAGTGGGATGCAGCCATTCTGCTGAAGAGGGCATTATTACTTCCTTTTACATCCTGGGCTTTCCTGTGGTGCCTGAAAATGATCACGCAGGTGAATCAAATGGATTTGGTAGTCCTGAGCTAATGTCTTGACCTCCAGCCATTCAGGATGTGGCCTGTCCCTCACAGAACCAACTCTCACAGACCGGCGCCTTCAACTATGCTCATTAATCATCTGGGGCATGTCATTTGCTGTTCTTACAATAACAAAAATCATGTTTCCTGGAGATTACACAGATTGTTCATTCACTCGTTCTGACAGTTTTACTCAACAAGTGCCAAACACTCAGCATATTACATTTTAACAAAATTACATAAATTTAGGTATTTACTTTATATGTATTTCTCAAACAACCAACAAAGTGATCTGTTCGCTTTGTATAATGTTATGTGTACAGTATACACAGTGAACTATTGATATAAAACACAGGCTGGTGCATCTTCATTGTGCATCCTCATATTTTATCAGAAGCTGTTTTTCTGGCAAAGTAATATACATTCAAACCATATAATCCAACACAGAATGTCTTGTGGCATTTACTGGTCTTAAGTCTATTCTAGAGAGACAAAACAGATTCACTTCTTACTCCTAAGGATCCTAAGTTTGATGAAGAGATTATCCCTATGATGTCAAAATATCTAAGAGAGCTTTTTGTTTCCTTAAAGAAACTCTCTTCTCTGAAGTCCTTGATAAGAGACAGCAAATGACTGTTAGGGACCATCTAAAATGTTTTCATTATTACAGTTAGTGCAAAATAACACTGTTCACTTCAGGTTCAAGCAATATGTAAGAAACGTGAACTAAGAAAAGTGAACTTTAAAGATCAATCTGAACATTGCAGACATTTCAACTATGGGACAGTATAACCAGGATAGAAAAATACACAGGAATTGGGTGGTTCTGACCCAAAGTTATTTATAAATGGACAGAACCCAACAGAACATCCTATCATTCACTTAAAGGAAAAAAAGCTGAAAGAAATTAGACTAAATTGTCACTTTAAGCCATTCAATTTATTAAGTTAACAATGCAAAATAGAATTAAAAAGCATTTTTTAACATTCACTTCATGTAAAGGTAACCCATTCTGCTAACATTTTGTTCAGATGACATAGTAAATTGGGATCCTCTGAAACATATAACAATAATAATAACCACAGAGAATCAGGACCTTGATTTTACATCTCATCCAAAAGACAGCACCCTTTTACAGTATTGTGTCCCCATCACTACACTGGGGCATTGGGACCCACACAGACTACAGGGTGAGCACCCCCTACTGGCCCCACTAAGACCTCCTCCAGCAGCAACCAGGTCTCCTATCCAGGTACTGGCCAGGCTGACACCTGATGAGCTTCAGTGGGGTGACAGGTCTGAGTTGCAGGGTGATATAACCACTGGCAAAAACTCTCCTTCATCACCCTAATGCACCTCACACCCATCCCAGTCCAGTCCAGTCCATTCCTAGGGCGCTCTGCTGGGTCGAAGGTCAGAGGTCAAAGAAAGACCCAACACCTTGGCATTCGGTGGTTCACGTGCTTCGAGGAGGCTGAGTGCCACATGGCAAAATAAAGAAAGAAAGATTATCTAGGCATCGCTAATGAGCTCGCACAAGACTGTCAGGGCATCAACCGCACTCATCCCGTTTCCATGGCTACCCCCGAAAGTGCAGCTAAAAAAGTGAAGCCTCTGGGAGTCAGCTTCAAGCCAACTTGGCGTCTCTTTTAAGATTTATAAATAGTCTAGGTTACCGCGGATGACACGCCCGGAGATTGAGGCCAGCAGACGTGTGAGCCTGGCGTGTGGACAGGCTCAGCGTGGAGTGTGACTTTCCTCTCAAGTCATTCCAGGCATGCAGAGGGACACCTGCACCGACAGTGGCTCCCGGGTCCGCAGGGCCTTACGATTCCCGCCCCAGCTGAGCGCCTGCTGAACAAACGAGCTGAATTACTTCCAGGCGCGTGGCCTTCAGCCAGGTGGGGATCTGAAGACACCTGGCAGGTGAAAGCTCTCTGAGACTGGATCCTTTCTGTCTGCAGAAGGTCCAGACGCCCACTGCCCGTGCGGTGTTGTTGAACTGTATTTTCCACAGCTGCAGTGAGCCTTCAGACTGGCAAAGGTGTCAAAGGTGTTAGCTAGATGTCGAGGACCTGGTCAGACGTCTCAATCATTCCTAAACCCCAGAGATCACTCTCTCACAACCAGCCTCTGACAAGGGGTGACTGCAGCCAGGACTCCCACGTTCGCCTGCTGGACCGGGCTGGGCCGGGCTTGGCTGGAGGGGAGAGTCCCAGTTCTCTGTCCTTGGACTCGGTGACAGTTTCCTCTGTTGACAGTGCCTGCAGGAGCACTCTGGCCTGTCCTTGGACTGTCAGTGCACAAGATTGCTTGAAGAGGAGGCAGGGATTCAGGCAGGGAGTTGTGAAGTTGGAACAAACTTCCACATCCACAAACACAAGGACCTAGCCAGCAGCACCTGTCAGCTGTAAATGTTTTTGTGATCTTTGGCTCTCATCTCCTGCTCTCGGGTTTCCTTTCTGGTCTACGTTACTGTCCGATCACATTCAAGAGCACATGGCTGGGACCACATGTCATGTTTGACTTTGTCCCCGTCTAAGTCAGTATCTAATTAGAGGGGGAAGTCAGGCTGAATTGCATTTGGCAATGCCAGAATGGGGCTAGGCAGTTAAAACTCTGCTTTTTCATTTTTGGGGTGAGGGTTTTCATCATTGCACAGGTGTTGTCAAGGACAGACATGGTCCAACAGAAATGTTACCAATCTTTTCTTCCATGGTGTCATGTGAAACAGTATTTAAATTAAGATCAAAAGCCTTCAGACCGCTCAAGAGAAGACTGGCCTGTGCGGAGGTGGCCTCAGCAGTGGTGAGTCAGCTGTGCGCGCCGTGAACGAGTGATCAAGGTTAAGTGGCCGTGCTGTAATAGCCCATTGTGAGGAGGATCAGCGCTGTGAATGGAGTGGCTTTGGGATGCAGGAGGAGGCCATTGTGAATATGGACAGGGATCTGCTCCCTGACATTGAGAGTGCTGAGTGAAATCAATCTGGCTCGTTGCGGTGCAGTATTTGCCAGTCTCTTTCATGGGTTTTGTGCGACCGTCCACCCGCCCTTTGTCTAAATCAGCCTACACAGGTCTTTCTGATCCTCCCAATCAGCACTTTCTCCGGAGATCATTGAGTGGGTCAGGGGCACTGAAGCATTGAAGATCCAGCTCCTGTTTTCCCAGTGGGCATCAATAGCAGTGGGATGTAGCCAAGACAAAAGCGCCTGCGCTGGACTCTTTCAATTAAAGCCCCCAAGCAGCAACAAAGGAGGAAATGTTAAATGAAATGCACAGTGCTGTGTTCAGAGCGCTGGTGGTTATTGCTGCATCAGCCAGGCTGAATCTGGAAGCTGTGTCAATAGATTGGCAAGTGAGACCTCTCTCTGAGGATCGGCAGTTCTAATCCAATACTGCACCTCCAAAGGATGACAGGGAGCACTTTTCTATGGGCAGACTTGTCTTTCAGAAACTGAGCTCCTGTCCACACAGTGGAGATTTAAAGATCCCCAGACACTTGCTGGAAAGAGCTGTCTTGAAGCACCATGGCATTGACAAGGGATGAAATCCTGTGTTCTGCTTCACTTCCTCTTTTCTATGGCCAGGTTGGTGTGTGCTGTACTGCTGTACTGCTCTGAGTGGTGCGCTGGCCCGGAGGCGGCCCAGACATGCCCGTGCTTCATCATGCCAGTTTCGGTTCTGTTAGGGCTTTAACTCTAAAGAGCTCAAGAAACCGGATGAGTTTCAGTTGTGGCCTTGCCTACAGGCAAACCTTAGCCCAGCTTTCTGCCTGCATGTGGCCAAGGGTCAGTGAGAGTGATTTCCCAGCGTCACACAAGGAGTCAAGTGCACAGACACAGGAACCCCCATGTTCCTAGGCTGAAGACCCTGTTAGTGTCTACTGATGAGCATGAAAACGGGTGCCGAAGGGAACCGAGGAGGCAGCGGGTTCAGTTTTAGGTCAGACTATCAACGTAGTGCAACAAGACTGTGGATGATTTAAAATCAAGTGGGGAGAAAACAATGCAGCTCATCTACCAAGAGGGAGAACAACAGGATAGTCAGAACATTGTATCAGAGGTACAGAGGTAATATGGCACTAACAAGCTCCAGAACTATTCTATCCTTGCTCTGCATTAGTTACACAAGGTGATCTGGATGAGATGGAAGGTAGTAGCTGTGCTTCTCTTTGCTCTGAAGACAAGGGAAACCTGAAAACATGCACTCGGGGGGGCCGGGGATCTATAAAGGCAGCTGGGCAGCTGTGGTCAGTGACTATTGAGATGCACGGTTTTTGCTACCCAAGGCCTGTCTGTGGGCTTTCTGGACATGACATCAGGGACAGACACGCCCAGGAATATGGGCCTCCTCCAATCCCAGCTCTGTGTTCAATACGTCCTCTGCCTTTGAGGTTTTGGAAGGACTGTGGGTCAATGTGTCCTGTCCCTGGGAAACACCAGAAAAGGGGGCCAAAAAGGAGCATCTGGAATGGCTTGTCCTCGGTTATACTAGCTGTGCATTAGAGACAGAGAAACAAGGATCACGCTGGGGTCACCCTGCCGCAAGTCAGACCTGCTGTCTGTCAAGTTAAAAGAGCCCAGTTAAACAACAGATCTAATATTACAATAGGATTTCTCTCCCTCTGAACTGATTGCAAACTGTGCCGCACTCATCTCGTTCATTTACTGTACCAGCCGTGTCAAGGCATGTGTACAGGAGTAGTGAGCCACATGGCTACAGGTGTGAACCACACAACAGGAGATCATGCCTTCACAGAGAGTGACACTGGTGGAGAAACCGCATCGCGCTACAGTGCCCACATCACCTCTGCAGGCAGCACCGAGCTGCATGAAGTTCTTACTGCTGCAGTGGGATTCAGCTCACGTCCTTAGCTGGGCTCCTTTTCTGTTTTGATTCGTTTTGTAACATGAAACAAATATTCAGAGAATCCCGCCTCCCCCCCCAAAATAACTTAATAATTCATAACTTCTTTCTTTTCTCCATTCTCGCTGCCCCAGCTAGAGCAGAGCACGTGTGTGTATGGGGGAGGTGTTGAAATTTCAGAGTACCGGCCCCTCGGCTGCTGTGGCTGCTCAGGGGGGCCTGGGCGCAGTCGGACTTAATCCCAGGGTCCGCTGCACGCGCCACACCCCTGCGCTCGGCCGCCAGCCTTTACACCCTCACAGAGAACATCTGGAGCATCACGCTCAAGGTGTCAAGGTACCAAGGAAACATATTGTAGATTGAAGAGCAGCGCTGTGCTGTGCTCAACTCTGCCTGCTACCCACTTCAAGCGCATTCAGGGCATCCAGAGATAATATTTCAATTATTGCATTGGGTGGACCCTGTGACACATAAAAGATCTAATCCGGGCTTGACCGCGTGCATTTGTGTCAGTAAGAAATGCAAGACGTTGCTCTGCAGCGAGAGAGTTTAGCTGTTCCTGGAGTAATATATTACTGACTCCTTCAGTTCATTATTCATTCATTTAGATGGTGCTTCACTCCTGAAGTTTTCTACATGTTAGGAGGGTGTCCTGTACTGAAGCGCAGCTCCCAGCTGGGAGACACACATCAAGCCAGCCAGAGGCGTGAGATAATATCGCCCCAGCTGCAGCAGAGGGACACTTTAGGCTGAGGCCTGTTTGTTGAATCCTGGGGTGGGATTCAGGACGGACGTTTATCATCTCCAGTCTTCCAAACAGCGCCAAGGGAGTAGCTGCAGGACCTTGGTTTGTACGTTGTCTTGAGAGAGGCGTCATCATTTAGGTGAGACATTACACCAGGGCTATCCAATCCGAGTCCTGTGGGATCAGGTTGTCTGCAGGTTTTATTTTCAAATTAACACTGAAGGAGCTACGTCTTGTCATTAATGACCTCATTGGATCAAGGCAACACTTTCTTTCAGCTTTTATGCACTGCCACTGTAAGAAGAGTTCTGATGGCTCAGCCATTAAAGGAGTTAGCCTGAGAGCAGGCTGTGATCACGGGTCCGAGCCTGTGTCATGTCACCACGCTGTGACCAGGATCCCCCATGCAGTGGATGTGCATGATTGACTGGGCGCAACAGAGAGCAGCGTGGGATTATTCAGACAGAGCTGCCTCGCAGATGCACCCCACCGCCAGTCAGCCCTGAAACTCCTGCACAAGACTGCACTTCCTGGGACGTGCTGCAAGACGAACGGGTGTGAGGAGCCGCCCTGCACTCCTGCACTGCCCCCTGCCTGAAATCACAGGGATTGCAGCTGAAGGCGTGAGGAACACAATGTCGGATATTCCCCACTGGCTGAAAGAAGAGAAACACACGGGCCCTCCAGTACCAGTTCTGGGCAGGATTAACTAATGTCCCAGCTGAAGAATGGCACCACCTCAACACGGGCGCCCCCAGACACCCTCCGGAGGTTTGGACCGCTCCAGAGAACAGAGCAACACTGGTCCACCGGAACCACTTCACAGCAGCGACCCGTTTTCCTCAGAGATCTCTCAGCAAAGGAGATCTCACACGAGCAGGGGGCAAGGTTTCAAAGGGGTCAAGCTGATGGCAGTGATGTCAAAAAGACAAAACAAAAGAAAAAAATGACACTCAGGTAGACAGGTACAGTACAATTGAAGTGGTGTATCAGGTGGCCCTTGAAGTTTCATTCTAAGGAACAGGCTTCACAATCCTACTCTTATTAAGCTCTTTCCGACACCCTCATAGGCCCAAAGTACAAAAGACACTCTGTGCCGACTAATGACTGGCCTTCTGATTGGAGTTTAACAGCAGGCACAGACGACAAGGACAAGAAATCCAGATGATTACTGTTGCATTTCAGAAACCACATCAGAACAGCCTGCATGCAAGTTGCTCATGTCCACCCATTTTATTTCATACGTCCGTCACTTCTGAAGTTTTAGAAGCAGCTGAAACAGTAGCTTTTTTTCCCAGCCCTGCAGTGCAAGGTAAAGGAGATCTTATAAAAAATAAAGTAGATCAATCAAATGGATTGTTTACCATGATCACATTAAAGTATCCACAATGCAACTAGATGGAAAAACTGATACAGGGAGAGGAGAAGGTGGGAGAATCTTTTCTTATTGTGTGACTTATTATGCAATAAAGAGTGTTCACCTACCCCTCATAATTTGGGTTCCCTGGGCACACTGTTATACAGCCGTATCATGTCCTGTTTTCTGACCAGCATCTTTCCTCAGATGGCCATATGCAGCTTAGTGGCCATACATATACGATGTAACTGATAGCCAGTGCTCACCGCTCACCATTCAACACAGTGGTTTCCAGTCCTGGCCCTGGTGACTCAAACACCTGCTGGTTTTTGTTCCAGCCGAACACTTGATTACACAATCAAACCACTTCATTGACTACTATCATAATAGTAATAACAATAATAATAATAATAATAATAATAATAATAGTAATAATAATAATTTAATAATTAAATTATTTGATCTGTTGGAGCTTTAACCGCTGTAGCTATACAATGTATATAATGAAATCTCAAACTTGTGACTAGAAACAAAATGCAAACATTCCAATGAAGCGACTTCTTAGGTCAGTTAAGGCTTCGATGATGTATTGTTGTATTATGGTATTACTATGCTGTACGGTGCTGTGTTGATTGTCCCAGGCTGCTCTGGCTCCGCAGTTTCCCTTGCGGGATTAATAACGAATCTGTCTATGTAACTGGGGCGGGCAGGCGTGTGGATCACCAGGACCGGTGATGGAGTGGAGCAGATCAAGAACAAGAGCCTCAGTCTGAAATGCAATGGCCGGGCTCGTCACTTCCGGGGAAACTGACATTCTGAGCTGATTCGGGCGGCTGCTCGGGGCAGTTTGTACCGCAGTCCTGGCTAGGACAGCGCCCCGGAGACACCCCTGCCCTCCCCTGCGCCCTCACGGTGCTTTGGGAAAGTACAGGACGCGGCGCCGGTGCAGAAACTTGGGCTCAACACGGCGGCAACACGGCTCCCCCGGGCTGAGAGCGACCTGGCACGGAGGAAAAGCGTGGTAAGACTGCCCCCTGCAGGGATGTAGCAGACGTGCACCGTGGGTATCGGCGGCAGACACACTATGACGAGTCCTGCCTGGTTATGTACCCATTAAAACGTCATATTCAATACACGTTTTCGGCTCTTGGCGTAATGCAATGCATTATGTGTGCGAAGACAAAACAAAAACCCCAACAATATCTTCTTTCTCACGTGTTACAGTACCTGTCTTATCACACGTTCACACACACAAAAAAAAATCTCATGCAGGCGCAGCCCTTAATCGGAACAACCTCCCCAAACTGTCCTTCGCCTCCCCTCTTCAGACTTTCTCGGCTCTAACAGCGGCGAGACTCGGGGGCCCTCAGTCCCGCTCCCCGGACCTGGGGCAGGGCTGTTCCGCGGGGAAAGCGACCGTCCCTCCGGCTCCCGGAGTTCCTGTGTCCGCGGGAGGGGCCGGCGCGCTACTTTATGAATGGATGGGGTGTGGCCGCGCCCGGTGAGTGACGGGGCACGGGGGTGTCGTCACGGGGCGCTTGTTGATGGGCGGTGCTCTCTTTACTAGGCGGCTGGATGCGCTGCTGGGCTCCGCAGCCTGGTATGACCAGAGAAGAGGAGAGCGAGCACTCGGCACCACGGAGCGCACGGGGCTGGACTCCTTGTGACAGGCAAACCGGCGCACTCCGCACTCACGGCTTGAGAAGACGGCGCGGTGAAAAGCGTGAAGTACACGCCTCGCAGGAAGGGCTGGATGAAACAAAAGGACTCTCCTGATATCCCCCCCACACCACCACCGCCACCCCGTGTTTCCTAGAATTCCGCTGCTGACAGAGAAGGTAGTTCAGTTTTCCGCGCAGCAGCGCTTGATCATGCGGTAGACCCGGGTGGCGAGAAGTGTTTCTCGGCGAAACACTTTAGGAAAAAAAAAACCCACAGATTTATGTAATAGTATTGCGACAGCTGCGCGGATACGAGGATACTTGAGCCGCAAGTGAACAGTTTCTATAGCACTTCACATGTGACCGGTGCACAGACGGGCCGAGGGAAAAGCTTGAGAACGGACATCAGCAGCTCGTACTGCGTGGAAACAACAACAACAACAACAACAACAACAAAAAAACACCACACACACAAAAGAAATCGGGACTCGAGATCTGTTGACTTGGCTTTTACGGAGTGGAGGAAGGCACCGGCAGTCTCTTCTTTTGTATTTCGGTTGTTTTCAACCAGAGGCGTGACAGCACACGAAAGCAGGGCGAGCCATCTCGCATCAGCACCAGCGATTCCACCCCCCCACCCACCCACCCAGGTCACGCAGGAGCAAGCGCCCGGCACAGCCCTGCGGGCAGGAGGATGTGAGTCCTGGCTCGCCCCGCCGCCACAGCTTGAGCCCGAACCGGGGCGTCCCGAACTCGGGGGCTCACTGTGGGTCAGGTTCGTGCCTCCCGAACCGGGGTCAGGACTACAAGTCCCCCCCCCCCTCCTACTACGCTGATCCCGCTCCCAGATCCTCTGGTCCTGGGCAGAACAAGAAGTCACGCCGGACCGGGAGAATCCGGAGGAGCGGACCGCCGGGAAGATTAGTGCGTGAATGATCCTCGAAGGTAAGACGATTCGGCTTCTCATTTTGTTAGTTCAAGATTGCTGACAGCCTTGCCGGTGATCCGTGTGGTTCTTCCGAACGCGCTCGGCTCGTTTATTTTCGGTAGAACAAAGCCCGGCGCGTCCTCGCAACTTGAGCGAGCGAGGGCACACCGTCGGATCGCTTTTACACGTGCGGTGCTTCGCGCATCAAGGGGAAATTTAGACGCCCAACCTGAACGCATACGTTGGCCATCAGTTGTAATCGGATTGTGTGTGTGTGGGGGTAAGGTTGGCCGAAAGGCCAATGAAAAGCAAAAAATACTACAACAAACACACTTTTTAATTCTCGTCCTGTGGAACACTGTAGAGCTCATTCGCCGTGTGGGTCTTTAAAAGCCACGCAAGGCGTCGTGTTAAGCACAGAGCCGTGCAGTTCATCGCGTGCCTTTGTCCCCGATTCAGCGCAAATAGCGGTCCAGCCCCTCCACATCTCCACCCCTCCTCCCTCCCACTGACAGCGCTCGCTCTGCCTCGCCTCCGTCTTACCCCAGACCGAGCCCGGCACGCAGCGGTCCGGGACCAGGCAGCAGAAGCCCCGACTCCACAAACTCCTCCCGAAGAACGAGCTCAGATTGGGGTCGGCCGATGGTCTCAAAACTTCCATAAAAACGTCAGCAAAGTAAATTATTATGATTATTATTCCCCTCTTTTTTTACGCTCTTTAGTACGCGCACAAAGGAAATGGAACATAGTTGAATGAGTGGCGTCTTCCTTTCGGTCCGGGCTGGGTTTCGGCGTGTGGTCGGGTGGTCGTGTGGTACGGTAGCTCAGCCAGCCCACAGAGGGAGGCTCAGACCGGGGCAGGTGGCTCCGGGAGAGAGGGGCGGCGTGAGTCCGTATCCGCAGGCTGTCCGGGGAAGTGCTGAGGAGCCCGTGTCCGCTCTCCAGCGGTCAGTCCGCAGCGGGTTCACCCCCGTGTGCACACCTGGCGTCCACTCCCGGCGAAAGTAATTTAGTGCAACCGTTCGAGCCACCCTACACCTACCTGCTCATGTTCCCACGATTTTTACACCCTCGTTTAAAACTTCATCCAGAAACAATATGTGCTTTATCTTCTTTTTAGGTGTGTGTGCGAGCTGGGAGAATTGTAGTTTGGAAGGCATAAAAAATGGAAAGTAGCTACACGCTCACCTCTTTAGGGTGCCTGGGTTATACCATCACCTGTCCGGGGTGTCTGGTCTACAGTATAACGTGCTGGAGTTAACAGTGAGCTGCATATACTGGCAGATGAGTAACAGTAGGGACAGATAGTCCATTCCTCTTCTTGTGGTGGTGCTTGCTGAGGAGAAAGTTTATATGTGATTGCAAAGGCTTTGAAAAACAAACTCATGTTCGTCAAGCTCGTTTACTGGATTGTTGTTTTTGTAGCCACAGGATCAGTCTGCTGAGCAATGCTGGTAAGGAGGCTTCAGCAAAAATCCTAGCAGAGTGTTGAAGTGTGCCCATACTGTCCTCCAGAGTGTGTGGGTTATGACGCTGTACGACGACCAGTGCTCAGTATCTGGACAGCCTGTTGAAAAGATGCATTGATCTCAGTGGTCAGTGTGTGAGAGTGGTGGGGTGTGATGTGTCCAGTGGTCAGTGTGTGAGAGTGGTGGGCTGTACAGTCTCCAGTGGTCAGTGTGTGAGAGTGGTGGGGTGTGATGTGTCCAGTGGTCAGTGTGTGAGAGTGGTGGGGTGTACAGTCTCCAGTGGTCAGTGTGTGAGAGTGGTGGGGTGTGATGCGTCCAGTGGTCAGTGTGTGAGAGTGGTGGGGTGTGATGTGTCCAGTGGTCAGTGTGTGAGAGTGGTGGGCTGTACAGTCTCCAGTGGTCAGTGTGTGAGAGTGGTGGTGGTGATGTGTCCAGTGGTCAGTGTGTGAAAGTGGTGGGGTGTGATGTGTCCAGTGGTCAGTGTGTGAGAGTGGTGGGGTGTACAGTCTCCAGTGGTCAGTGTGTGAGAGTGGTAGGGTGTGATGTGTCCAGTGGTCAGTGTGTGAGAGTGGTGGGGTGTGATGTGTCCAGTGGTCAGTGTGTGAGAGTGGTGGGGTGTGAAGTGTCCAGTGGTCAGTGTGTGAGAGTGGTGGGGTGTGATGTGTCCAGTGGTCAGTGTGTGAGAGTGGTGGGGTGTGATGTGTCCAGTGGTCAGTGGCCAGTTTGTTTAGAAACACATTGAGGTCTTTTTCCTGCCTTGCCCTCCACACTGTTTTCTCTAGCATCACATAGCTATGTGACTAAATCGCACACTCAACAGTTTATGTTGCTTTGTCAGAGCTGTTGGCTGATAGACCCATCATCGAGTGTCTGACCCCACTTAATGGAAGATATCAGTCATGGTGGCATTGCAGAGTTTAACTGCCTACGGCTGTGAATGATTGAAGGATTAAGCATTTTTGTGAATGTATTTCAACAGTTTCTCTTTAGTGTCTTTCTCCTGTTGCTGACTCACACTGGAGATTTCCTTAACAGCCTTTTGCGAAAGGCAGGGTTTCTGTGTCTTTCACTAACACTGCACTCATCTGAGACCTTTTCATGAAAACAACTCTCTGCGAACACAAAAAAGTCAGTGCAATGAAAAGGTGCTGTACAGCAATGAAAGTCCTAAAATCTCAGGTTACGATCATTCAGATGGACATTTTCCCACTGAAAAATAAAAAGTCCACACAAAGATCTTCCTCATACTGTAAGTGCCCTGAAAATTGGATTTAACAACTCCAGACAGGAGCCGCTGCCCTCCAGCTGCTGCAGCTGTGCGTTGTGCAGATAGAAAGGTAGGATGTTTATTCTGGTTATTTTGTTAAGAAATGAAATTAAAATTTCTAGGGTTTTTTTAAACCCAGTATCTTTTTCCTGGGGGAAACAGTTGTTCAGACTGACCACAATAGACTGTGCATCTCCTATTCCTTGTTCCCAAATCTCGAGTTTATGCAGGCAGGATCAGAGGCACTGGTCCATGGAGTCTGAGTTTTTCATCTCCCTCATGGTCATTGCTCAAACCTCCACACACTCTGCCAGACAGGAAGTGGTTCCCCATGACTTACCAGGGCACTGGGATGCAGGTTGGATTATAAAAGTGCTCTGGAATGGAAAGAAATGAGAGTTGAAATGGATCCATTACACCTTAACAGTGATGTGTTAAACTAATACGACCAGCAGTCCATTCCTGCCGTTGATCAGGCCTAGAGAAAAGCCCACGAATGCTACTGATTTATTCAGGAGAATCACTGCGAATGATGCTGTATATATGACTTGTTTTCCAGGGAGTTGAATAAGCATACCTACTGTATTTTGCATAAAAATAAACTTTGTGAACTTTTGCTCTTATTCTTATTCAGGTTAATTATGCAACAGTACTCCATTTAGCATAGGGAAATACTCAATTTAACAGGCATTGTAATATCTTTTGAGGCCAACATGAAATTCAAGTCCACTCTCCAAGCCACCACTTTGAAAACAAGGAAAGGTATTTTTCCAGATTTGCATTTTTACATTTTCTCTTGTTCGATATCGGACTTGCTGTAGCTGCAATGGGAGGAAGGGAGATATGCCTGCCGTTTGGGTCTGACCTGCTCTCCACCTAGCTGTCTGTTTCTTTTGCCTCGAGCAGCGCCAATCTGCCGCTGAGAGCGTAAGGTGACTTCTTCTTTCGAGACCTCTGCAAAAGAAAACCCCTTGCCTGTGTTAAATGTATTGAGCCTGCTTAGGAAAAGCGCACGTTAGAAACATTCTCTCACGCTTAATGTCATGCATATCCTACTGTAGGTTTTTAAAGGAGGTGGGCAGCTGGGGTCTGGGATCTCGGCTTTTCTGACAGTTCTGCCCGGGACCGTCATGATGAGGCTGGTAGTCGGGGTCTTGCTGTACGGCACCAGGTCTGTGCTGTAGTGAGGTCTGAATCTGCAGCTTTATCAGCTGTGGAATTCGAGCCATTCGGCTCTGTGGGTGAAGCCAGGGACCCATGGAATTCGTTGCTAGCTGATGGAGTGGGGATTGTGTTGGCAACTGTGTGTTCCCAGCTTTGCTGCGAACCAAACATTCCTTGCAGCTCGGGAGCACAGGCGCCTGCCAGCGAGCGCAGCTGGAAGCTGTATAAGAAGCCATGTCTTTGTGCTGGGCAATATCTCCCTATGTCCTCTGTAACCCCTGAAACGCAAGTTGTTGTTTTTTTTTTGTTGGGGGGGGACAGGGGGAGGAGAGAGGGGGAGAGGGGGTGGCCGTTGCCCACTGCCCACTCTGTGTCCTTCTGTCTTTTGCATGCTAAATGTGTGCAGCAAAAAAAAAAAAGAGAAAAGCACGAGTTACATCCATGAAAGTCTATCCCCGTTGAAACCACAGGATGTTTGTCTCGCGCCGGTAGTGTGAGAGGCTGTCGGCGGGCTGTTGATGCTGGAGCTGGACGGCTCGAGTGTGACACTGTGCGAGAGCTGACAGGAGGACCAGAGTCCGGCTGGTCCTGCCCAGGCCGAGATCTCCGCAAGGAAAAGACCAGACTCGGCGCAGCTTTTTCACTTGGCCAGAGGGACACCGTTTGTGCCGTGTTTTCCCACTTGGATCGAAGCAAGGTCGTCCTGACTTGGCAGAGAAGTCAAAGAGTCTCCCCAAAGGGCTCTCTGAGGAGGCAAAGGGAAGAATCCGAAAGGTCGATAGGGTCAACCGGTCAGTCGCTCAACCAATGAGCCAAACGGTCAATTGAATTCGTGCCGAGCACCTTTCAATCAGAGTGTTCTGAAGGCACTTTAAATAACTTATACATACAAAAGAAAAAGGTACAGAAGCAGGAAACGATTAATATAAAATGTATAAATTATTAAATTAAAACAAAGAATTATGCTAGGAACCGAAGGCCTTCAAACACAAGTGGTTTTAAGGCACAATTTAAAAGCATCTGCAAAGGGTGTGTGGTTTTAACATGGTCAGGAAGAGCGCTTCAAGGCCAGGGGTCTGCCAGTGAGGAGGCTCGGGGTCCTAGCGTATGATGTGAAGCCCTGGCAACGCTGAGGACCCCAGAGCCAGCTTGATGGAAGGAGCAGACTGGGAGGACTGGGTGTAGTATCTCATGAAGGCACACAGGAGACAGCTGGAGAGATCAGCTGATAGACCAGCGAGAGAATTTGTTTGGATTGATTAGACTGGGTCAGCACTCCAGCAGCAAAGGTCTGGACAGACTGTAGTTTCTGAAGCCAGTTCTTGGGTGATCCAGCAAGCAGAGCACTGCAATAGGCTAGTCTTGGGGAGATGAAAGCGTGAACTAATTTCTCAGCATCAGTAAAGGAAAGAATTTGTGTTGTAAATGGAAGAAGGATGTGTTGCGCTTTTTAACAGGATTTGAGGGAACAATTTCTGGATGACGAAAAGTGAGTTTCAGACGGTCTAACCTTGAGACTCGATGGAGAGAGCCAATGAAAGTCACCTTGATATTACTCTTGTTTAGTTGCGGATAATGGTGAGTCATTCACAACTGGGCATCTTCCAGAGTGGTGTTGAAATAGCAGAGTGGGGAATATAAGTCTCGGCTCTTGTTTATATATTCCCAGCCATGTGCAACCATTGCAAAGAAGCAGTAAATGAAATTGAACAAAGGGGCATTCTTCATGGGTGCGTTGCAGTTATGTTCCTGAACTGGCGCACAGGCCTCCTGGCACATATGGACCATGTGCAGCCACTTTGGATTTGTTCAGTTCTGATCCTGGGCCTCACAGTTACACGAGAAGCTCGTTCCCTCGTTTAAATTTGGGTTTGCTGTGAGGATAGGGAGCAATAGATTGGCGAGAGGTGATGCACTGTTTTTGCTTTTGCCTGAGTAGTGAAAGTCATTAAAGGTAGTTCATTAGGACTGACAAAAACATTAAGTGAAGAATTCCTGCCCTCTCTATCCCAAGTGAACCAGGTTTTTTAATGCCTCTTAATGCCCCCTCCCACAAGGTGGTGTTTAAGCTTCAGGTGTTCCTTTGCCCTTACAGTCCCAGACGTTCCAGTTTGTTCTTATAAAACACCATCTGAGTGGCTCCTACCTGAGCAATCAAATCACCTTGGTGTGGAGGTGTCTGAGTGGCTTCAGTCTAAGCAGGGCTTTCCTCGGGAAGCTCTCTCTGGTCCAACAGACCGGACAGCTCAGCTCTTGTAACAGGTCGCTTCTGGTGGGTGTCTGCTGCTCTGTGAAGCCCACAGGCATTTCTCTGCAGCTCTTTTTGTCAGAGGGGGTCTTCTGGTTGCTGGTGGTACCAGTGGCTTTCCTGATGCTTGCGTCGTGAGCCGACTCTGGCCATTCTCAGCCTCCCTGGCAATCAGTCCTGACCGCGGTCCCAGCAGCACACTGGAGTCTCATCGCCGGGGTTCGTCAGAAGGAAGCCGAGCTGCAGGGAAACAGCAGATGAGATCTTGGCGACTGGGGTCGCGGGTCAGGGTGCGTTTTTCTGAACTTTCCACCCCCTCCCCTGCTGGGCCTGCTCTCCGTTTCTCTCCTTTAAAAAAATAAACTCGCGGTGAGCCTGGGAAAGTTCCGCATGCCCCTTTTCCGGCCGATATTTCCGGATCTGCTCTGGGGGGGGAGGCTGTTTTTCCTTTCTCAGACGGGCGGTTTCGCATCCTGACACGGCGTGCTCTGCAGGTGTGGTCCTGAAGGCCCAGCGGGGCCCGTGCCGATATCGACACGACTGGCACAGGGACCACAGGATAGGCACTGCTGTGGTCGGAGCTGGTCGGGCCACTCCTCTCCGTCACTGTCTCTGCGTCGGATTCTTTACTTTTTGGCTCGCCCAGTTCAGTAGCCCGACTGACGTCACAGAGTCAGAGCTTGGCTAGGTAGATCTTGTTTGGAATATAAGAAGGATCATGAACAAAAGGAGGACAAGCCCGTTCTGCTCATTTGGATGCTGATTAGATATAAGGGTCTTATCCGGCTGTTCCTCGAAAGAAGCCGGAACATGGCTTCAGCAGTATATCTGGGTAGTTTGTTCCATACTCCCACAACCCTTTACGTAAAAATTTTTCCTATTACAAGGTGTTTCATCAGGGAACACGGTATACCACTACACACCCATATATTATTCTGTTTGAGGCCCAGTGTAGCTGGTTCGACTGGGTTCCCTGAATCTTGGCTGAACTTGAGTTTAACCTCTTGTGCACGTCTAACAGGTCTTTCTCTGTCCCCGTGGCTCTCTCTGTTGGTTCACTGGTTGCTCCAGCTGGGTCAGAGGTAACCTGTCCTTCACGGTGTCGGTGGGGTCTGGGCGCTAAAGCAATCTGTTTCGAAGTGGTCCGCCACCGAGATAAGGGCAGAGGCATTCCAGCACAAAGGTCTCCGGCGCAGAGCAGGGGTTTGGATTTTAGCCATCCGACCAACTGCCTGGCCAGTTACACAGTTCTACTGAGCTTCATGTCGCTTTTCATCACATAGTTTTCCCCACAACTTTTTTTTTTCTGCTAGTGGTATACATATTGTATCAGCCTCAGCACAAAATATTTACGCCAGGCCCTAGGAGTCACACAAGGCCAGGCTAGCAGATCCTGCTGTGTTTGTGTCTGCTCTCTTTCAGCGTCAGTCTCGCAAGTTGTCTCCACATCAAGGCTGATCACTTCAGTTTGGCGAAGCTGTGTGATTATGGGAACACGCCAGTGTCTCTATTTTTTCTGCTTATGGCCAGCAACTCAAGATGTCGTGTGCTGTGAACGCCCTGTACTGAGTGAACTTGGCACATTTAAGGCAGATTCGATTTTCAGATTAACACGATGTTGCTCACCAACCTTCGCCAGAATTGCCATTGTCTCTGTTTTATCCTGGGCGGCAACGCAATAGATCACTAGTTATTATAGGAAAAACATTGCCTTAGATTACTCACTGCATTCAGCTTGGTTAACAATATTCTGTCATGTCACACTGCCCCTTGTACAGTGTTGGTGCCATCTGTTGAGATCTTCTGAGTCTTTGTAAATTGTGGTAGCAGCCCTCAATCTGCCAATTACATCTGAGCGGCCCACCACAGTGGTTGGCATCTGTGCCTCGTAGCCCCAGGGCCCTGGGTTTGATTCCAGCTTGGCTTGGCCTACCTGTCTGTGTGGAGCTTGCATGGTCTCTCTGCAAATTTTGTTTAGGAGTTTTTGCTTTTTGCTCCACTTTCTTCCTGCCTGCCAAAGACATGCGGATTAAGTGTGATGAGTGACAGTAAAGTGTCTCTTTCGGGGGGGGGGTTGAAGGGGAATTCGTACTTGTGGGGTTTGTTCCCAGTACAACCAGCGCTGTCTGGGGAGCTGTAGAGGGGTGGGCCTCCTCTCACTTGGACCCTTTTGGATGTTCAGCAGATCAGCAGTTTTGGATTAGCCCAAATGGAAATGTCACTGGCTAGTCTGTTAACACAGTCTGTCTTAGGTCTGGACCTGTTCGAAGGAACCTCTGGTAATCCATTGTAATAAGCCACCTAAGAAATCCTGCAGGGCGTTGTTTCTTCATACAGAAACATGTTTAGGACCTCTATCAGTAGGAGAGGCCAGGGCAGGCAGGCTGATAGTGTTATTCCTGTGTGTAGACTGTATGATGGAGGGGGCTCTCCCTGTAAACCCCCCCACACACACACCCACACACTGAGTCTCTGTTTACTTCTCAGCTCCCCCATTTCCTTTTAATAAAATCCCACACAGCTTAAAGCAGGCAGTGTGGGTTTAATTAAATTAGAATTAAGAAACCCCATTAGTGGAGTGTGTAGAGGGCATTCTGAGCAACCCACCCTGTAACCAGCCGTGATTGTGTGTGTGTGTGAGAGAGAGAGGAGGGCACGAAACTGAGGGGGAGAGACACAGGGAGAGGGGAGAGGAGAGGAGGAAGAGAGAGGAAAGGAGATGGGAGACAGCAAAGTGAGAGGAGAGGGGATGGGAGACAGTAAAGAGAGAGAGAGGAGAGGGGATGGGAGACAGTAAAGAGAGAGAGAGGAGAGGGGATGGGAGACAGTAAAGAGAGAGAGGAGATGGGAGACAGTAAAGAGAGAGAGGAGATGGGAGACAGTAAAGAGAGAGAGGAGAGGGGATGGGAGACAGTAAAGAGAGAGAGGAGATGGGATGGGAGACAGTAAAGAGAGAGAGGAGAGGGGATGGGAGACAGTAAAGAGAGAGAGGAGATGGGAGACAGTAAAGAGAGAGAGGAGAGGGGATGGGAGACAGTAAAGAGAGAGAGGAGAGAGGAGATGGGAGACAGTAAAGAGAGAGAGGAGAGAGGAGATAGGAGACAGTAAAGAGAGAGAGGAGAGGAGATGGGAGGCAGTAAAGTGAGAGAGGAGAAGGGAGACAGTAAAGTGAGAGAGAGGAGAGGAGATGGGAGACAGTAAAGAGAGAGAGAGGAGAATGGATGGGAGACGGTAAAGTGAGAGAGAGGAGAGAGGAGAAGGGAGACAGTAAAGAGAGAGAGGAGAGGAGATGGGAGACAGTAAAGAGAGAGAGGAGAGGAGATGGGAGGCAGTAAAGTGAGAGAGAAGAGAGAGGAGAAGGGAGACAGTAAAGAGAGAGAGGAGAGGAGATGGGAGGCAGTAAAGAGAGAGAGGAGAGGAGATGGGAGGCAGTAAAGAGAGAGAGGAGAGGAGAAGGGAGACAGTAAAGAGAGAGAGGAGAGAGGAAGGTGAGAAGGAGGAGGGGGTGAGAGAATGAGAGAAGACAGGGAGGAGGACATATACAGTAAGAGAGAATCCAGTAAAGCTCACCACCATAAATTATTCACACTCCACCCAGAACGTTTCAAGTTTCCTCCCCATTTCCAGGTAAAAGCTTGCTGGTTCTTGCAGGAGTTTCTTGTCAGGTGTAAAGGGTCATGCTCCCCAGGCGATTATGGGGGCTGACATCACACTGTCTGCACTTGTACAGTGTTGTGCCTCCGGTGCTCCCAGCATGCCCAGCTGGCTTCTACTGCTGGTCAAGGAGCTGTTTCTGTCCCTTGTAACTGTGGCCTGTCCTGACGGCCACGTTCTGTGAGATTCGGGACTGAAGACGCGAGACCCAGCTAGTGCTGAGCTTGTGTGGGGAAAGGAATTGCAGCCTACAGTCTGAATCTCACTGGAGGTGATCCAGGGGCATCAGCCTAACGTAGGAGTCTTACATCAGAATGCTGCTGTCTTCTAAAAGCACTTTTTGGGGGGAATCTTCATAAACCTTCACAAAATCTTGGAAAACAGAGACCGAAACTACACAACTCCTTCTGGAGCAGCGGCTCTGAAATCAGTTTGAAGTTGATCACAGCTTTTATGAAACAACAGACGATATTTTCTCTGACAGTGATAGCCATAGCATCAGGGATGACGGAGAGCACCATAGCAGAGTGAATATAGGAAGAAATTGCCTTACAATTTAAACAAACGTATTTAAAAGAGTACACAGAGTGCAACTGAGACTGAATTAATTGTTAATGTCACACTTGGAAAGTCTGACAGTCATCAGCCTTAGCAGTTATCAGCAAGGTGTCAACATTGAGGCTGGAAATATCTTCTGATTTAAAAAAAAAACTTCTAATTTTAAAGCGCTATGGAAACGCGTTCCAAACTCTGTGCTTTCCACACAATGCCTGGCTTGTGGTTGGAGGTGTGGGTGGGTGTGATGTTTCGAGAGGCAGATCGCAAAACACACCAAACCCAGACAAATCAGCCTCTTTCCTCTTTCCTAAGAAAACAAGGGACTCAAAAAATAGAAATGAAAGGGCAACACACAAGTTTACAACACAGAGAATGGCAAGGGAATTGAGAAGTGGGTTTTAGTAGATAGAGGAGAATGTTTGTCAAGTTGTCCGAGATTCTCTGTTGAGGTAAAATGTAATTCGGCTGGCCTTCTTACCTTGAAAACAATCTGTGATGTTTTCATCACATGTCACATGTTATCTGTGTGTGATGGGCACAGCTCTGCTCTGGTCCTGCTTGGGTTTCGATGAGCTCCGAGCAGACACAGCCCCACTCCCTAGCCCAGTGGTTCTCAGTGCTAATCCTGACCCCTCTGTCTGCTGTCTGCTGGTTTTTCTCCCAGCAGGACTCTCAATCACATGTGCTGACTGGTGCCTGTAACTGATCTGCGGACTGGTTTATCTGCACTCAGTCCTTGGGTTCAGAAATACCCCAGTTAAAGGGCATTATTTCCCACAACTTTCTGTTTGCGGTCCAATCTCTGTAACTCGCTAACTAAGAAATGTATTCCTTACTTCTGACTACACTGCTTGTTACAGGTGATCTGTTGATGATGAGCACAGGCCAGAAGGCCACTGTATCAGACGCTGCCCCAGTGAGTCAGTGTTTTTCCTCCTGCTTCAGTCCAGTAGTTTAGACTTCACCTGACACACCTGAATGAGGGCCGTTCTGAAACTCACTCCTTAGCTCCGGGCTCTTACTGAAGCACAGTCAGCTTTGTGGAACTGAAATCAAATTGCAAACAATGGCCTCAATTAGAAAACTGAAATGAATTAGCGTGGGTAACCGAAAGCTCAGCAGGAACAAACAGCCGTTGCTGGGAATCGAATCGAGGACCCCCACACCTGCTGAGTTTCATCGTAGTCACAAGTCACTTGGTTTGCAAGACGTTTTCATGTGACGTAATAAATGCAGTAGTTCACGTATACATTCAGCAAGGGCACACAAACAGAGAGCTCGGATTAACTCTGTTGTTACTTTTATCAAGAATTCAATTATTTCATTGGATGCTCAGGTGGAACAAAACCCAGCGGGCATTGGGGTCCCTAGGACCAGGACGGGGAACCCCTGCCCTAAACAGGGGCAGACTGTACAACACCAAAACACGAGGTCCTACGTCACCAGATAATTCAGCATTGTGTAAGTTTTATTAAAGGAGGTGACATCACTTCCTGCGACATGCTCAGCTCCACTGAGCCCTGATACACAGGGAAGAGAGCAACCAATCAGGATTCAGAGGCTCCTAAAGCTCCACCCAGCCCCGCCAGATGGATTCCTTCAGCACAGGCGAGGCAGAACCAAGCCTCGTAAACAGTAAACTGTCATTCTAAACAAGGCTCAGCCTACAGATAGGCACGGTAAGTGTGATTCCTTATTTTTTCTGTCATTATGCCACACCCGCCTGGTTATTTTAAAAGAATATTTTTCACAGGCGCATTGCTGAGGCAAATAATAACTGTCTGCTGATCATCATGGAAAATGACTTCACAGTAATTGAAAGACACACCAATTTAGACACACCGGCTCTATTTGAAAGCACACTAGTCACCCACACTTCAAAGTGCCGCCTTACAGAAAGTATCAGGGCCCTGCTGGCGTGGCACTGTGGATATTCTCCGCACTAACTCGCAGTTACACGATCAGCTGCCACCCTTTCAAGCTTTCAGCTTTGAGGTTTTTCAGAAATGAGAAGGTGACGCCCCAGACTGCCTCCCAGGTGCTTTTTTTGATTCTAGTTCATCTAACTTTTCTAATTCCCCATCCCCTATCACAGTGACGGGAGAGGAGCTAATTTTAAACGGGAGAAAATTATACGATGAAGAAACTAGACCTTTTGAAATAGCAGCTGAGGTAATTAGATCGGCAGCTGGCGAACTTGAAGGATCGTCTCCCGTCCCCCTGAGGGGAGCGTGAGGGGCAGGAAATGGACAACTCAGGGAGTTAGCAAGATCATCTTCGGTCAGTGACTCTCGGTCCTGGTCCTGGAGGAGTGCTGTGACCTCTGGTTTGGGCTCCAGGCACTGTCGTAATCGCAGGCTAATTGACATCAGCTTTTATTTCTCTTATTAGATTTTCTTTCAGGTCTTAATAAGTCAGATGGGGTTAGTAATTGGTTTCAACCCTGTGCCAGCTCCTGCTTCCATTCAGGTGTGTGGGCTGAAATTAAGCAGAAGCAGAAGGAAAAATAAAACCCCTTCTTTGTGGTAGAGTCTGATACAGTGCGTGACACCCACCTGTCTGGGCATCGGCAACTGACAACACGTTAAGAGCTGTGTAGTCAGAAATGAGGAAGAACAATTTTTGAGAAGACATCAAGAGACTGCGTAAAATTTACAATGCTTAAGGCACTGGAAACGATGTAGTTGAACTAGTATTTTGGATTTCTAAGGTCTGAGTGCAGAAAAAAAGTCTAAACCAGCGAGGAACCAGAAAAAAAAAGTTTAAAATAGGATCCATTTGGAACGCAACCCACAGGACCGGTATTGAGAAGCACTGTCATGGACCCTAGAGTGTACATGGTTCACCATCATCAGAGATGAGGTGATCCAGTTTGGGAGATAAAGGACTGAGAGCCAGCCAGTCAAAGAATATTGTTCATTATGATTGTGGGGTTTTGGATGTGGTCAACATCTTCAAATAACCAGTGAGATGGCACTGACTGGGCCTATGCAAAGGGAAACAGGAAGCTTTTTTAAAGGAGAGCAAATCGACCATCATTTTAATTGTTTTTTTTTTCAATAACACAGAGGGATTGTTTCTGGGAAGGAGCCATTTGGCAAATACTTTTTTGCTGACACACAGCGTGACTCACTACCCAGTACCACAGTTACACCTAATGCTGAAGCTTTTCGTGAAGTACAGGATTTAGCCCTGATCTGCACGTCTGCTGTGGTGCATGTTGCTGGCCCGCCCCATCGATACCAGGCTGCAACAGAGTATGGCCAAACCTACATTTACATCAGTGCCAGGAAAGTCCTGATTACATTTTCAATAATGCACTGCATTTGCTCTTTAATTAATCACTGTATTAGTGACCAATTAAGCAGGATACTGAGATTTTCGTTCCTAATGAGCAATTCAAATTCCATAATTGAATAGGTACCAGACTTGTTCCATGCTCCCACAACCCTTTGGGTAAAGAGGTGTTCTTGGTTTTAAATGGAATTGCATGCCATTGCCACTTCAGTGCCCTTCAGTTTGTACTGTAGCTCTTTCGGGTTCATGTGGGTACGCGCCCTCACCGCTCCCGCCTCAGGTCGGCCCTCCACTGCTGGGGCTCGAACCCGGGTCTCTGGCGTCACTCAACAGGGAACCAGTCAGCTGAGCTAAAGGGAGATCTGGCGGCTCAGGTCCCTGCTATTCACGGGGAAGGGCGGTGACGTCACTGCGCTGGCAACCGGCTCGCACAACCTGTAACGTCGGCCGTATGCGTTACATTATATACTGATGGAAAAAAGCAACGCAACAGTTTCTGGAATGAGAATACCATAGTTATAGCTTACGTACTTTCACAAAAAGTTGCCCCTCTGTTTTAAGACCCCTGACCAGCAATTCAGCTTGTGCAGTGAGACACTGCAACTTGCCAAACACACGAAAGCTCGTCAGGTGCACGTTTACCCCACGAGGTCCAGGTGGAACAATGCCTGATCAGGTCACCTTTAGAAAGGCCTTAATTCAAAGCTTAGGTCACAGCAAGAAAAAGGCCACACCTAGTCAGTTTTCTGTGCCTTCCATAACACCTCGAATGTCACCAGAAGCAAGGGGGAGCGATATTGGCATGCCGCGTTACAGTATTTTGCTGTTCTTTCTGAAGAAGCCCACTGGGTTGACTTATTTTGATTTGTATGTTCCCTCTTTCTTTGTATAACAAGTAATCCATTAAAGAGTTGTGAATGTGGCACCTTCCATGCGCTGAGGGAAACTGGGCTGGAACAAAGAGGGAGCCTCCTGTGGACCCTGGGGACCCAGACAGAGCAGCCCCGTAGGAGGGCAGTGCACACTGTAATAGATTCACGACGCAGCTCTGGGTGAAGAAGGGTGAGCGTCTGAGTGCACGTGACATGGCCGCCCTGTTCTCTTCCTGCGCCCCTCCCTTCATCCTCCTCTTTACTCTCCACTGTCTGGGAAGTCGCTAAGCAGAATCACGACACACCCACTGCCCCAGCCCACCTCCACACCGCCCACGCCCCCGTGCCCTCCGGTGGCCACTCGAGGATAGCTGTAAAGGAACAGGTGAAAGTTAATTTCACGCTGCAAAAACAGGAATGAGCAGCACAACATTTTGGGTTTTACCTCTTCCTCTATGATAGCTGCTGTCTGGGGCACCGAGGTAACGTTTCCACCTCAGAGCTTCAGGATGCTGGGTTCAGCTCCCAGAATCAGCTGTTCGGAGCTTCAGCTGTTGTGTGTTATTTTCAGGAGCTCCTTGGGAGTTCTTCCACCTCCCAGAATCATGTGTCTTGGCTTTGATTGTCTATTCAATCCAATTGTCCCTTTCCAGCATGAGAATTCAAGGAAGAGATGGCATGCCTGGGAGATCTGTGTCCTTTACAACCTGCAGTTTCAGAGCCCATTGATCTTGATGGGGCTGACAAGCCTCTTCTCATCATTGGTCTTTGTGATCTAAAAGAGATCTGAGTTCCTGCTGTTGGACTGGCTGTTGGGCTCAACCCCTAGAGAGAGAGGAGATGGCCAAAGAGAGTGCACGCTAGTCAGGCTGTTACACCCAGATGACAAGCACACCACGCACACAAAGAGATGGAAATGGAATTCCAGGGTAAAAAGGAGTTTCGCTTCTCAGCAGGCGCGATCGTGAAGTTGAAGGGTGTGTGAAAATCACTGGTCCTGTCAGAGCCTCTACTGCACACTGTTCAGAAATCACTGATCCCAGGGCATCGTGGGTCTCGTGTGAAGCGTGCAGTGGGCGGCACTGCGAGAGTGAGCTCTGCGTGGCCCTGCTGTCCCCGCAGGACCCTAGATGACATGCCTGCGCTGACACACACTGACAGAACGCGAAGCAGCACCCTATCAGGGACTGACCCACTTCTTAATCTAATAAAGAACAAGACCAATGGGACGTGTCTTCAGTAAAGTAGCCACGTTTCCGAAATGTGCATTTTACTTTCCATGCGTACGTTCTGCTCCATTCAGATCTCGTCTCCCTGGCTAGATTGTCGCCTTCAATCCCTGCAGTTGCTGCTGGAAGATGGGGGGGAAGGAGCTGAGCTCTGGTGAGCCCGCCCCTCCCCCTCGTCCTTCGGCACATTGCCCAGCGGGCCCTGCTGCCTTGAGCTGTGCTGGGCCCCACGCTGGCCAGGGTGCCAGGGGACCGCAGCAGCAGCTGTCGGGACGTGCCCGATGGGTGGACAGACGAGTCTCTGTGCCAGCCGCCGCTGGTCCGGCCGAAGGCCAGGGGAGTCTGTCTCGCCAGCTCTGCTTCTGAGACCCTTCTGTGCTCGTCCGTCTGCCTTTCCTGGAGTCGGACCAGGACGGGGGAGCTGAATTTGCACGCGGGAAGCGCGATGGATTGCTGAAACAGTAAAGGAGCCTGGGTCGTGTCATTAACCTACTGTGGTCAGGATTCCTAACATGTTGGCGAGGCAAATGAGGAATTCGTTGGCCAGGTCTGGTCCCGGCTCTCAGAGACGCAGTGACTCCTGCAGCCATGCAGTGCTGTCAATGAGGGACGCACCCCTCCTCCAATCAGTGCTCCGCGTTCAGTATGGGGCGGGACTGCCTGTCATTTGTTAACAGATGAGTGGCTGGAAGGTGGGAGAGTGGGAGGAGTCTCATGCAGCTCACGTACAGCGTATGTATAGCGCAGAGCCGAGATGTGAAACATCCACAACTGGCTATTCCACATCAGCGGAGAAGGAAGTCTCTTGTCGCGCTGGCAGGGTCAGCCACAGTGAGCTCTGCCCCATCCCCGGCTCCCTGCGGGGGTCATCAGCACCGAGGTCTGCTCAAACAAGCTCTGCCGCCAGACTGCCGACGAGGAGATAAAAAGGGAAAAATGGTTACGGAACCTGCGGGCTGTTAGGAATCGATTGGCCTGGAATCCCGCTGGGAGAGCGGAAAACTGGGACAGTGAGCAATAAGGGCTGCTCTCGGCTTCTCTCCCTGAGGCTAGCGCAAGGACAGCCCGGCAGTTTTGTGATTTTCACAGTAGCACACTTGAAAAGGGGGTATTGCTTGAAAAGGGGCACCCATTCACCCTGAAATGATCCCAATAGTTTGTTTAAAAGAACTGAGAAAGGCCAACGTGAACAGCAAAAGGTGGAAAAGCAAAAACATACGGTGTGCTCAAACTTTCCAGGCGGTGTCTTGTTATCCTTCTCCAGTTTGAGCCCGTAAGGACAATGAGGTGTGTCAGCCAGGCATCGTGTCACTGCAGTAGAAGGGGTGTGATTGGACTGATATTGGGCCACACGGACCAGCACTGCCCGGCAGACTCAGTGCACTAAGTGGCAGTGTACAGTAGTTCCTGCCTCGTAAATCTCCTTCTGCTTTTATAGCCAGGCAAAGCCTGGGGAAGCTTGCAGCTCAGCACTGTGAACTCAATATTCCGCTACTTAGCTCCGCAATCGACCAGCCCTGTTTAGTAATTAAGCCTTCATAGACCTGCTTGAGTGAAGCAGTGATGGGATTAGCTGCGGTGGTTTGCAGGGCTCCTGGAGCAGAGTCTCAGTGTCCTCCGCACAACGTTGAAGCCAAGCACTGTGGGATGACACCAGACTGCACCTCTCAGGTCTCAGCCCCGACCCCTCACCCATTTCCAGTTTGATTATCCTTACAATGGACCTCTCGTGCATGTCTTTCATACAGCAAAGCAGTACTGTCTAACGCCCTGCACAATCACACAGAGCTGTATAGCACTCTGTACAAGCACACAGAGCTCAATAGTGCCCTATAAACACACAGCACTGTATAGCACACTGCACAAGCAGACAACACTGTGTAGCACCCTGCCCAAGCACACAGAGCTCAACAGCACTGTGCACAATCACACAGCACTATATACCTCATTGCACAAGCACATAGAGCTCAATATCATCCTGCACAAGCACATAGAGCCATATAGCACCATGTTCAAGCACACAGGGCTATATAGCACCCTGCACAAGAACACAGCACTGTGTAGTACTCTACAAAAGCACACAGCACTGTGTAGTACTCCACACAAGCCCACAGAGCTGTATAACGCACTGTACAAGCACACAGCACTGTGTAGTACTCCACACAAGCACACAGCACTGTGTAGTGCTCTGCACAAGCACACAGAGCTGTATAACGCACTGTACAAGCACACAGCACTGTGTAGTGCTCTGCACAAGCACACAGAGCTGTATAACGCACTGTACAAGCACACAGCACTGTGTAGTACTCCACACAAGCACACAGCACTGTGTAGTACTCCACACAAGCACACAGCACTGTGTAGTACTCCACACAAGCACACAGCACTGTGTAGTGCTCCACACAAGCACACAGCACTGTGTAGTGCTCCACACAAGCACACAGCACTGTGTAGTGCTCTGCACAAGCACACGGAGCTGTATAACGCACTGTACAAGCACACAGCACTGTGTAGTACTCCACACAAGCACATAGCACTGTGTAGTACTCTACAAAAGCACACAGCACTGTGTAGTACTCCACACAAGTACACAGAGCTGTATAACACACTGTACAAGCACACAGCACTGTGTAGTACTCCACACAAGCACACAGCACTGTGTAGTACTCTACAAAAGCACACAGCACTGTGTAGTACTCCACACAAGCACACAGAGCTGTATAACACACTGTACAAGCACACAGCACTGTGTAGTACTCCACACAAGCACACAGCACTGTGTAGTGCTCTGCACAAGCACACAGCACTGTATAACACACTGTACAAGCACACAGCACTGTGTAGTACTCCACACAAGCACACAGCACTGTGTAGTGCTCTGCACAAGCACACAGCACTGTATAACACACTGTACAAGCACACAGCGCTCTATAGCATCCTGCACACGTTCCCACTGGACCTGCTCCTATTAACACACGGAAGTCACATGGTCAGGGCTGCTGGCATTGAATCTGATCCTAATAAACCAAATACAGAGCAGGGACCAAAGCTTCCCTCTGCCCACAAAGCAAGAATTCTTCAGTGCCTTGATAAGGTTCGGTTTAGATCACTGTGTACAGCTTTACAAAAGGGTTACAGCTTTGCAGGAAAGAAAGTTAAGAATGTTTGCCAATAAGAACAGGCAATTAGACCTGTTTATCTTGTTTAGTTGGAAGCTTGTTATACACAGATAGACTCGTGGACCTCAAATTATTAGTGGGCTAAATCTCAATGTCAATATGAGTATTAGCACTCCGCAGTCTCATACCAGGAGAAACCGATGCCCAGAGCTGGCGCAAATCAAACTGGGTTAATGAACTGTGCCTCTATTTTCACTTTCCTTTCTGTGGAAGAAAAGAGGGGAGTTACTGACTGTAAATGGGCAGTAGAAATGCAAACATTTCCTGAAAGAATGGGTGAGAGTCTGTGCTGGCAAACAAGGGGGATCTTGTGATGAAGGCGGTACAATCAGCCTGCCTGTTTCCTGTCACACAGGCTGACTTAATGCAGCTGCCACCCTGATCATCCTCTTCATTCCTGTATTCCCAGTCAGGGCTGTACCTGCAGTCAGAGCAGGGCTGCTACACTTCTGACTGGCCACACTGGGCCTAGAGAGCAGCATGCAGCAGGACTCTACAGATATGAACACTGCAAAACTGCAGGTGTGCTGCTCACAACATCAGAGTTTCAGCTCTCAGATCATCAGATAGGTGCTATAAGAAAACTCCCTGGTTTAAAAGGTGTAAAAAACACGTTTTGAAAAATCTAAGGCTGTCTGACCGACAGTGAGCAGGACAAGCTCATCTGGGGTCCACGCATAGTGGGGAAATTCAAGTCGGAAACATTATGCACTCAAGCCTGTGTGTCAGGAAGGTGGATGACAGCAGGTTGACGAGAACAATAGCACATGAGATCGTGTGAATTTTAAGCCAATGGCACAAGACTTGATTAAGAATTGTGTAGTTAGAATCGAATTCCGAGAAAAAAAAACTTCTGCGTTGATGTGGCTCTTTTCATCCCCAAAGATCCCACATATAAGAGGAGACCCACTTCATCCCCCAGTGAAGTGCAGCCCCCACCCGGGTGACACAGGGAAGAAATGATGTGCCAGCACAACCACCACAGCTGATCTGGTGGAGAAGAGGGCAATTCATTAACCCACTTCAATGAAGGGGGACATACGGGCAGGCCAGACAGTGCAAGCCCGGAGTGAAATCCGGCCAGCCTTTTCAGCCCTGCTCTAATGAGCTGTGTCATGGAAATTCTGGTCCAGAAGAAAGAGTACCATCATCAGGCCCAGCCTGTGATGAGCTCCCCAGAAAGAACTGACTGGAGCATTCCAGGCTGAGTTTCCCAGATCCAACCCGATCGGTTTAGAGGATCGTAATCCTGCTGTCGTGCTGAAGGTTTTGAAACAGCCAACATGCTTACAAAACTCAGACAACACTGAGAATCCTGCTATGCTGAGAGGACTGAATGGCTGCTCCTGTACTTGCCAAACCTACATGAGAGCAGGAGGCCTGCATCAGCTAAGTAGGTAGACAACATTCTTTACGAAACAGTAGTTTCCATTTTCTGAGCTGGCTGCTGAGTGCAACTCGATTCAATTTTGTGTGGCACGGCAGGGTAGGATTGTGCCCCAGGATACGTGAATTAAACGATCACATAAGTAATCCTAAGGATGCCGGACAGAATATTTTGGTTTCTGCAAGTAGAAAATAGCAGGTGCCGAGCTTTCAGCAGATCAAACCTGCACTTTACCTCTGATGTGCACCTCTGCACACGATTGTTTTGTGGTCTGCTGTGTCTTTTCTTGATGTGCAGGGAGTGAGGCTACGTGCTTGCTTTGAGCCGCTGGAAAGACAGGCCCAGAGAGGACAGACACAGCAGTGGCGGCGATGTGCCCGTAGCCCTTTAAGAATGCCAGCATACCGAGAATCCTGACGCACTGAGAGCGCAGACGTACCGAGCACACTGAGCATGCTGAGATACTGATATACTGTGAGTGTCTCTATTGACACAGCCTTGGACTCCCCAGGGTGGCCTGTCCAAGGTCCTGTGACCTTGCTTCGCTGTGATTAGCTTCGGGGAGGCAGGGAGATCGCACTCCAGAGCACTACCCCTTTGTCTCTCTCTCTCCACTGCCCTTTCCTACACTTCCTCTGAGTTCCTCTCATCCCCGTGTGCTCTTTCACACACCTGTCACTGCAGACATCACACACACCCCCCCCACCCCTTGACAAAACTGCTTAGCGTTCCACACCGATGTCGTATCGCACAGATACAAAGGTACGGGTAACAAGTTGTGTGCCGTGTGTTGCTGGAATGTAATCTTGATTGCCCTCCTTACAGCAATAGGCCAGAGTAGTGGGTAAGGCACTGGGGCTCCAGACCGCAGGCTTGTGGGTTTGGATGGCTCTTTCTGCTGTTATATTCTTTTGTAAGTGTACCGGTTCTTGGGGTTTCTGCCCCTGCCCGTTCGTCCCTTACTGCCTGGGTGCGATCCCGGGTCTCTGGCATCGTGCAACAGGGAACTGGCCGGCTGAGCTAAAGGAGACCTCCCTCAGCCCGGGCGCCTGAGATCCCTGTTATACGCTGGGGCGTATTCGTTACATAACGTTTCAACGGGTCTCCAGGCTGTCACTGTAAATGAGATCTGGTGCTCCGCTGGCTAACCTGGAATTAAAAATAATTAGCACCAGCCCTTCAGTTTCTATTTAGGAGTATGGGCAGAGAATATGGAATAAGCCTTTCTCCTGTGTTTCCTGTTCGTGCATTAATTACCCATGGACTATCCACTAATGCCCTCAGGAGACTGTGTCTTCCTGCCTGCACTTCCACCCTCATGCTGCTCTTCCCTGATGTCTAAATAATAATAATAATAATAATAATAATAATAATAACCCCGGCGTCCTGGCCAAATTTCCCATCGGCCTTTATCAATCATGGCCTCCTAACAATCCCCCTCTATAAATTGGCTTAATTACTCTGCTCTCCTCCCCACTGATTGCTGATGTGTGGGGAGCGTTCTGGCGCACTATATCGCATCATCCAGGTGGGGCTGCACATTGGTGGTGGTGGAGGGGATCCCCATTACCTGTAAAGCGCTTTGAGTGGAGTGTCCAGAAAAAAGCGCTATATAAGTGTAAGCAATTATTATTATTATTATTATTATTATAATAAACTTTATTTTGTATAGCACATTTAAAAGAGGCTTCTTAAAGCTGTTCACAGTAAGAGAGAAAAAAGAAAGATATACAAGCAGAGGAGGTGACACATCTAGAACAATTAAGAACAAGGGTTTCGAACGCAGAGGCAGACACTGAACTGATGCAGTCAAAGCTTTTCTGAAGAAGGAGGTTTTGAGTGTGGATTTGAAGGCGCTCAGGGAAGGTGACTCTGATATCCTTGAGGACAGAGCTCCAGAGCTTTGGGGGCGCAGCAGAACAGGCTTGGGGGACAGACAGGAGGCCAGAGGCAGAGGAACAAAGGTTGCGAGGTGGAGAGTAGGAAGATAGTCAGATTAAAAGACTTCAGTCTCTCATTTGTTGCACTTCTCAGGAGTCCTTCAGCTGGCCTGGGCGTTCTGCATGTGCACACCCAGCACAGAAACAGGTTTCTGGTGGAAATCCCAGCGTGCACACATTGCTTTATTAAGGCAGCTGTGAGCCAGCCTGCTCAGAGGCTGTGATCCCTGGCTGCTGCTGAGCGTGTGCAAACAGACCCCGAGAGCGCGTGTCTGACGTGCGGTGCTGTAATGTCAGGTTAGCAGTTTCCCACAAACCCTCCTGCTCCGTGAGCAATACGAACATCCAGCCAGGTTTCACAATGCCAGGTGGGCTGTGTTAAGGACAGGAGAGAAAAAAAAACATTGGAGTCTGGGAATAAAATGAGGCGCAGTGTGAAAAACATGTGGTGATCCATGACTTTCCAATTAAGCAGGCGTGACGGAACATGCTCTATGGAAATGGGAATGCTGTAAAAGCCCCTTTGAAAGGCAATCTTCACTTGAGACCACAGGTCTGTGGTTCAGGGAGATTATCTGTCTGTTTTTAGAATTGTACTCTAGAGGGGGAGCAAAAGGCTTTCACACCTACGGCTGTCTGACTTGTACAGCAAAGAGTAATGAAAACACATGCACTCCACCACTTGAGATTCACTCCACCATAAACAACTTCTCTCAGGGATGAAGAGGTTCTGGTCCCCATAATGGAGACAGTGTTTTTACTGGAGCAACACCACAGCACATAGCCCCTGGAACATGCGCCTGTGAGTGCTGGACTGTCTTCTTTGTCTTGCCTGCTCACCCTCAGGGCAGGGACTGCGCTGTGAGTCCAGGCCAGAGATCCCCCTGCTGGGCTCTGCGCCGGCTCCTCTGCTCAATTTAACAGCTATAAGCCTATTTTCAGGCTGACCTCCCTGTGCTTTTTGATCGCTGATGCTGC
This sequence comes from Lepisosteus oculatus, assembly GCF_040954835.1. NCBI lineage: Eukaryota > Metazoa > Chordata > Actinopteri > Semionotiformes > Lepisosteidae > Lepisosteus > Lepisosteus oculatus. The sequence goes on along the minus strand of NC_090698.1, from coordinate 69,530,964 downwards.
TGCAAACTCCAGACTGCATGCCTGAGCACTCTTTGTGGACAGCAGGAGACACACCAGGGTAATCACAGAGACCCTGCTGCTGCAGGACCAGAGTTGCAGGACTAGTGCCTTCACCAGTACAACAGGACCAGTGTCTTGATCAGTGCTGCAGGACCAGTGTCTTGACCAGTGTCTTGACCTGTGCTGCAGGACCAGTGTCTTGACCAGTGCTGCAGGACCAGTGTCTTGACCAGTTCTGCAGGACCAGTTTCTTGACCAGTGTCTTGACCAGTGCTGCTGGACCAGTGTCTTGACCAGTTCTGCAGGACCAGTTTCTTGACCAGTGTCTTGACCAGTGCTGCAGGACCAGTGTCTTGACCAGCGCTGCAGGACCAGTGTCTTGACCAGTGTCTTGACCAGTGCTGCAGGACCAGTGTCTTGACCAGTGCTGCAGGACCAGTGTCTTGACCAGTGTCTTGACCTGTGCTGCAGGACCAGTGTCTTGATCAGTGCTGCAGGAGCAGTGTCTTGACCAGTGTCTTGACCAGTGCTGCAGGACCAGTGTCTTGACCAGTGCTGCAGGACCAGTGTCTTGACCAGTGTCTTGACCTGTGCTGCAGGACCAGTGTCTTGACCAGTGTAGAACCAGTCTTTCTATGTTGGGGCTGCTGTTCGGGAGCAGACAGGTGTGCCCTGTTGTACCGTGCCACCATGTATTTTGTTTTGGGACAATGTCCGATTTACAGTGCGTCTCCTCCTTCATACGGTGTGCAACGTGTTTTGATCAGCTCTTAGGTTTCAGTGTTGTCAAATAAATAAGGATGATAATAATATCAACAAAGGCTGCTTCGTTGGACACAGTGGTAATCATAACACCAGGTGTGAAACAAACGCTGCTCTCTTGAACAGATATTTCTTCTATGACAAATTAGAGCGCGCCTGACATATTGTAATTCAGAGGAGAGGCTGCTGGAGACAAAGCTGGGCATTGAGCAACCATGGATATCCCTTCTCACTGAATGAATGTACGGAGTTCTTCAATATTTCCAAAAGATCGATGTCTGAAATCTCACAGATGTTTTTAACAGACCTATAAAATGTACGGGACTGGCGTGAAGGGGTCATGCTGATGAAATTGACCCATGGTTGTGTGACGTTGTTGAACTTGGAAGGCAGCAGGCAGGCAGCATGTGAACTGGCACAGACTGACCAGTAGGTGGCACTCTTATACACTCTTGAGCGGTTAATTCTGTTTTCCAATACCCTAAATTGGCAGTATCGGTGGAAGCAGTGCTGGTGATAGTTTTCAAATAAGAGTTTTAAACTAAATCCTGTCTTCCTATTTGTCTAGGCTTTGAAAGGTAAATACTATACCCTTGTATAAATGGATAACTGCACGCAGGTGTAAGCCAGGTTAGTACCTGGAGGGGAGACCTCCTGGGAAAAACTGAGGTTGCTGTTGGAAGAGGTGTTAGTGGTGCCAGTAGGGGGCGCTCACCCTGCGGTCTGTGTGGGCCCTAATGCCCCAGTATAGTGAGGAACACTATAGTGTAAAAAGGCGCCATTCTTTGGATGAGATTTAAAACCGAGGTCCTCACTCTCCGTGGTCATTAATAATCCCAGGGTGTTTCTTGAAAAGTGTAGGGGTGTTATTCTGGTGTCTTAGACAATTTTTTCCTTGGCCTTCACCAATCATGGCCTCCTAATAATCCCCATGTCTGAATTGACTTCATCACTCAGTTCTCCTCTGCACTGAGGAGTGACATTTTGAGTGGAGTTTCCAGAAAAGCACTATACTATTATTATTAATTATTTTTTAGCACGCGAAATAAACCTTTCCTTGGGTTGCTTCTCTCTTTCTGTCTGTTCTGTTTGCTGTGCTGACCAGCGGCTCGTTCAGTCCTTGGGCATGAGGCGGCCGGCCTTTCTGCCCAAGTGTTGTTGTGTGGTGAGGCAGAAAAACCCAGGACAAAATCCTGAAAAAAAAACAAACACATGGAATTTCTCTTACTTGTAGAGAAACAAAAAGATTTGATTTTGCTGTGAAATAAGCGCAGCTTTCGTTTAATGAAATATCCAGTACCTCGTGACAGGGTGTTCTGCCTGGTTTCAGTACGCTGCGCTCTCATTGCCCGCAGTGAGAGCCGAAGAGCTGAGGGCCTCTGGGAGTGTGTTCAGTCTGAGTTTGCATCACAGGGGTAGCGTGAGTCTGAGCTGAGTGTCAGGCAGCTCTGCTGGGCGCTAAAGTGAAGGACAGACTCTTGAGGGAGCCCAGCACCGCGCAAAATGAAAGGAAAAGAGGCAAGTTGTGCCAGACGTGTTCTCCCCCAGCCCCTTCCTCCAGATGGCCCAGGCTGCTGTTTCAGCCACAGTGCTGAATGCTGCCAGTCTCTCTGAGCTCACCCCTGGAACCCCTCCAGAGCCGCCCCGGAGCCCCCAGAAAGCGCCATTCAGCCTGGCTGCAATGCAGCAGAGCCAGGGGTCAGGGGTCGTGGGGTTCTCAGGACCCGACACGGCATTGGCATTCCTGTCCCGGCCAAGGGGGCATAGCGGGAGGGAAGAGTGGTGGCACCGCATTGATGAATTGTGGGAAAAACAAGCCGGTTTTCCTCCAAGCTGTGAAGTAATGCTGTTTCACTCTCGGAGGAATAACTGGCTGCCTGCCTACGTCTTTAATAGTCGTCCAGTCTGCAAAATGTCCAAAGAAGCTTATTATTTTCTTTTTTAAGGCTGCAGTAGTTTAGAAATAGCTTCATAGCACAGTGTGATGCGTGAAGGTTTCACTACATTGCAGATGTACTATATGACACCCATAATGCCTTTGTAAACAGAACAAGGTGGTAACCAAGAGAAAGCAAATAAGCAGACTAAACAGAGAGAATCAGCAGTCTTTCTCAGCTAACTAGGCAACTAGGGAAGAAAGGGGGGCAGTGATACTCTGCATATTCACTAGAGGCAGTGACTAAACTATTGCATTTTTAAATTTGGCACGAGGAATCGAGGCTAAAGAGATTTCAAATGAGCAGTGGAATGCAATCCTTCCATAGTATTAGTGCTCGTTAAACTTTTCCTTATCACCATGATTATTATTTGTCTTATATAGGCTCATTTTCAAACAGAACAGGGCAGCACAGCGCAGTGAGGTCAGTGTCCTGTGTTCAGTCTGTAGGGAGCAGGGCAGCACAGCGCAGTGAGGTCAGTGTCCTGTGTTCAGTCTGTAGGGAGCAGGGCAGCACAGCGCAGTGAGGTCAGTGTCCTGTACTCAGTCTGTAGGGAGAAGGGCAGCACAGTGCAGTGAGGTCAGTGTCCTGTGTTCAGTCTGTAGGGAGCAGGGCAGCACAGCGCAGTGAGGTCAGTGTCCTGTACTCAGTCTGTAGGGAGCAGGGCAGCACAGCGCAGTGAGGTCAGTGTCCTGTACTCAGTCTGTAGGGAGCAGGGCAGCACAGCGCAGTGAGGTCAGTGTCCTGTAGTCAGTCTGTAGGGAGAAGGGCAGCACAGCGCAGTGAGGTCAGTGTCCTGTACTCAGTCTGTAGGGAGCAGGGCAGCACAGCGCAGTGAGGTCAGTGTCCTGTACTCAGTCTGTAGGGAGCAGGGCAGCACAGCGCAGTGAGGTCAGTGTCCTGCAGGCAGTGCCGAACCCCCGGGCCATGGCAGAGAGCCACACTGAAGATCCGAGAGTAAGAAGCACGTTTAAGAACACATCTTGACACGCCAGTGACACGTTCGGCTTTGTGCAACACCTGGACTCTTCTCTAAGACTGTTTGTAAGTGCTGCTGCAACACGTAGCCGGCAGGGAAAAATAAAAAAAGTACAGAACCCGGGAACTCAGAGCACCCAGTTTAGAGTTAGAAGTGATAGAAATAATTTAAATCTATTCTGTTCTGGAGTTCATCCAAACTCCACCATCTCTGTCTCTTGCTCAGCAGTTGGTGGTGCTTTTCCAGTGAGAGCAATGCCTTACAGGTGGATCCGTGGCTCTGGTGTACAGGACTGCATTCAATGTGATGCTTAATATGAACATGATAATTGCTTGCGTACAGATTGCTCTGACGACACTTTAAAGCAGTGGTTTATCCCTATCAAGGTAAGACACTTAAAACACGTTCTCCAGGCAGGAGATTTTGTGACACACCTGAAACTCCTTCCACCTTAGAGGTCACCAAAGAGGGGACTGACCAGTCCAGGTGTGTCCTGCTGGGATGTTCAGAGTGGCCGATTTTGGCTCCTGCGGTACTTTGACCAGTGTTAGGAATCTAGTTTACTCACGCGATTGGGTGTTTTATTGCTTGGTTTGTGTGTTATTTTTAGCATGTGCTGTGGGTTGTGACATTACCCTCTTTCCATTCTCAGCAGTTGTACTGACAAGAATGTCATTTACCTTAAAGCTGTTTGCTGTTTGTCATGTAATGCTGGCTTTGAGGATTAACCCTGTTTTTCTCCATGTGTTTGTCATCAACCATGAGTATGAGCGAATTAAATTTACAAATGGTGTTTATTGGCATGTATTCACTCTGTTTGAACTGAGTCCCCTAGTCATAGCTCTCGAGCCTTTTAAATGTTTATATTTTATTGTTTTACAGCACTGTGCTGCAGTCATACAATATACTGATCAACCAGGAGTCACAGTACTATATGTATGTTATGAGCATGAACCAAACTCAAAGACTGGCTAGTGTTTACTACTATTGGGGCAGCTATAGCTTTTACCAAAGCAACTTAGTTTGGGAGAGGAGAAACGATGCTTAGAATTAATATCTACTTCAAATCACAATCGGATTGCCGTCTTCAAGGTGAACGACACACAGGCACAGCCCAAATGAGGTGCTCTACTAATAATTTAACCAGCCAGATCTCATTAATGACTCCTGGTCAGCCGTCATTCAAATCAATTCTTCCTCTCTAGAAATCCCCGTAGCTGCAAGTTAGGTTTTTCTTTTACAAAATCCAGGTATGTGAGGAAGACGTTTTCGCCTAAAACACAATGGCTAATGTTTCGGCGGGCGATTTGTGTTTTTGCATAAGCACCGAGTGAAATAATGGGCGCCACTCGCTTCTCAAGGTGTGGTACTGTGTACAGAATATAATTTGAAAGAGCAGAGAACCGATCTGTAACTGACACAGCCGGCAGGAGAAGGCACACAACTGCCGGCTGATGAGGATAAGCAATATGAAAGATGAGCTTCCTAAGGCGACAGGCGCTGTTATAACGGACAAGTACATCGCCCACCCGGCAACAGAAAGAAAGTCACTCCAGAAATCGGCGGCGACTTTAAAGGACATGTTGAAGTTATTAAAAAAAACTTTATTAAAAGGAGGAAACGACTGAGGGGGAAAGGAAAGGGGTCAGCTAGGCGCTGTACAGACGCGGTGCATTGTAAGTGATGCACGTCGTGTGTTTCAACGGTGAAGAAACGTAGAATTTGGCTCCTTCTCGCCTAATGTCAATTGAAGGTAGTTCTGAATTCTGCAGTATGTTACGTCTGTGGTATAATGTCTCTTAATTGCCAGTTGACTGGTGGTCTGCGCTTAATAGACAGTAGTCAGGCCCCCCGGGGAACAAAATTGCCTTTCCAGTCGCGTCGCAACCGACCGCACACGCGCGGGCGTCTAACGTATGGAATCCTGGGGGTTAAATGGGAGGAATGAGCTATTTAGGGGGCCGGGCTAAGAAGAGAGCGGCGGCCAGCGATTGGCTGCCCGGGCCGTGGCTCCCCGCGGATTGGCTGGTGCTGGGCGATGACGTATCCAAGCAACGGGGAGGAGGGGGGGGGGGGGGGGGTTGTGTTTATGTGGTGCTGGGGAATCAGCTGGGACAACAAGCGTAGCGGCCGGGGGCTGAAGCGAGCGAGGGGAGAGAACGGCGAGCACCGAGACAGGAGTAGAGACCCCCCCTCCCCACTACCCGTGCTGCACATAGCGACTGAAAGCGCACAAGACAAACGGAAGAGTGCAGCTGCGATCCCGGGAAGTCGACTGTCGGGGCTGCTTGGCCACAGCTGTCGGGCTGGCGCTGCTGCTGCAGGAGATGCTGCCGTTGAGGCGGAGCGCCGGGCGGCTGGGCAGCGGTTGAGGGGAACAAGTTTTGCGACCCCCCCCCTCCAAGCGGCATGCGGGTCGGTGCAGGAGCGAGCGGAAGGTAGGAGGGGATCCCGGGGCTCGGGGGAGTGAGGAGGAGGAGGAGGGGGGGCGTCACGTGTCCGGGAGCGCGCCCTGTCAGCCAGACCGCTCGCCTCCCCGTCGCACCTTGGCCAGAGCATGAAGATGTCGTAGGGAGGGAGAAGTTCAAGACGGCAGCCCGGTGCAACACCCATTGCGTGTGCGTGCAGCTCGCGTGTCCGTCCTGGCTGAAAGGCAGGAGCTCGGGTGGTCGTTCCGTTGCGGTGGGCGTTGTGTGCATGAAGTGGAGAGACACCCCCCCCCAACGTCAGAAATATTGGGGCGTGCGTTTGCTTTCTGTACAGCTGGTAAAAAAAAAGGAAGTTTGAACTCTAAAGGTGCATATTTGTTGTTGTGGTTGGGCAGGGGCAGGAAAAAGTCTTCTGCGTCCGTGGAGTGAAGTGTGAAGTTATGAGACGGCGAAGGTTCAGCAGGGAATTCGCCACGTCTCTGCGCCCTCCTGGGACTGCTACATCCTTGTCTGTTTAGACACGTATTATCGCTCAATACAGCGCAGGGGCGTAGCTCTTTGGATATTATCAAGTTCATTTTTTTCTTAGTTTAAAAAAAAAAAGATCGTTTACCTTCTCTTGGCACAGTTTGAATCAGCTCAAACCGGAACCTCCCCAGACCAAGGCAGAGTGAATACTGTTCAGCATTCATTCCCGGGGTAGTGGGTTCGTGTTGGAGGTTGGGCACAAGGCTAACAACCCTGTCCTGTAAAAAACAAAACAAAACTCATGTTACAGAAACAGCAAGAGGATGTTGCTGCCCCTACATGCCAGAAGGCATAATGGGCAAACATCCATAGTTACATAAGCAGTACATCAATAAAACGGGCAAGGCATGACTGTTTAAGTGATTTACTGTCATAAAACAGCTGAAGCTTTATGCCAGGGACATGGGTGAATACCACCACAGTGTACATGCTGGTGACATGGACTGGTGTTGCACAAGAGACCAGGAAAGAACTGATAAGGGTGGAGATAAACTAATAAAGCTACAAAGCTGAGAAATGTGTTAGAAAGCATGGTACATCCACGTTGTACCCCTCAGATAACTAACCACAGTTATCTCTTACTAATGAGACTCGACACTTGGACACTTACTGCTGTCATGTAGCACAAAGATCAGGTTTACTTAACCAAGAAGCAGAGTCTATATTGCAGCTGCTGCCAGATGTTTTCTGGACTGTCTGCTGTTTCAGGAAAACTTAAATTAGAGAACGTGTTCCCCCTGTGTTCACCTCCCCGTGCTGGCTCCCTGTGGATTTCACTGTAAAATTCAGAATCCCGCTGCCTGTCTCCTGACAGCATCAGTTGACTGTCAGCGTCCTACACACCTACACACTGCCCGTGCTCTTTAGACTCTGTCCTCTCATTTCCCAACCCTGGGGAACATGCTTTCAGTTCTGTTGCACCATGGCAGTGGAAATATCTCGCAGGTCAGTCAGCGCTGTCAAATCCTGGCTGAAGATCCCCATGTTATACTGTACATTGGCGTGTTTCTGTTTGCTTTGCTGTACTCACTTCAGTGTCACTGTGCATATTATTGTGCCATTGTCTTGTTTTATTCCAGAGCACCTTGAAATGACGGGGCACTGTATAAATAAGAATAGTATAAAAGAAAACAGGGTTTACCAGATGGGTCGCTGAGTGACCTAAAAGGTCAGAAGTGCAAAGATGCTGTTCTGTTCACCTGGCCGGTTTGGTCCCTAGTAGCCTGTTGATGCAAGAAGCAAATCCAGCTCTTTACCTGAGTGAGTGAGTCAGCTCTTTGTGTGTGCTCCTGTGAGGGTGAACTGGTTTTTATCAGGGAGAAAAGGTGTGAATAAGCAAATTGGCAGGTTTAACATGTTATATTCTTTGTGAAACTCTGAAGTAGGCGACAGTACGATGAGGTTCCTTCCTTTTTTTGTAGTGTAGCTTTCGATCTGCTACATTCATTGGCTTGAGAAAGGTGTGCGGTCCTGGATCTCTCAATTTCAGAAAGCCCCTTGATGCCGTTCGTTACTGAAACAGGAGAAAAACACCCAAAGCTTGTGTAGACTGTACGTACCGTACTGCACAGAACCACAGTAGCTATCGGACGAAAATGCAGCTGATTGTTTTAATTGTTAATTTTTTATTGCAGTAGAAGGGAGTGTGTGAAAAGCTAGTATTAATAACTAAGAAAGCGATAAAAACCACATACCCAATTAGGCACACCGAAGTCCTGCCGCTTAGCCCTGCGTCCCAGTCTCCCTTTTCAATACCTACTCCTTTGCTGTGCTCAGAGCGTTTACAGCATTTAGCCAAGGCTCGAAGCCAGGAACAGGCACAGCCAGCATTACTGAGGACATGTCTGAACGCCTGCTTCAGGTCGGAGGCCTTTGCTGTTCTGAGGAGAAAACCACAATAATGAAAAGGAATCACTTGATCTGCACGTAGAAGTGTAGGCGTTCATAATTGGCTTTTGGTGTTGCTGGTGTCTCGTGGGGCTGTGGAACAAACTGCCCAGCCATGCTTGTTTCACAAGAGTGCCTCCTGAGACCTGGGGGTCCGCTGGCTATCGACCGCCGAATGAGTCGAGTGGGCTTGTCTCTTGCATAACCTTTTCTTGCGTTCTGATTTAAAGGCGTCGGTGCAGTCCAGTCAAGTTCCCTCAAATACGGTAGAAGAAATTGAAAGATTTTCGAAACGGAGAACATCCTCAGTTTACGTCCAGCGCCATCAACAAGTTAACATCTGGCTTGTAGTTGAAACTGTGCAGACATCTCGTGCGCAAGAATCAGTCATATCTGTTTATACTTCATTCGCAATACAATGTTTGTGTACACTGCAGCTGGCTGGAATTGGCCTTCCCCTCGTTTGTAAGTGCTCGTGTGTTGCTGTTAAGGGGTCTCCACTCCTGGACTTGAAGAGCCCCAGTCGACTTCATCTTATTAATCACCCCTTCCTAAAGACTGGCCATGCCTGCCAGTTGTAGGGGAGTTAATAAAGCAACCTGATCAAGATAACTCTGGACATTGTGGGGTGAGCAATGGCTTAATGATCTCTAAACTCCTTAATTTAACTGCTTAATCACTTGCTTAGTAGATTACAGTGAAAATGTTCCAAGTCTTTTGGAACTGGTGGCTTAGTGGTGACCTTCAAACCCTAAAGGCTTGGAGCACTGTAGGGCCCCCTGGGGAGAGGACAGGGTGAGCAGGGGGGCTTTATGATGAGGTGTTAAGCGAGTCCCAGCTGTATGTATTGGCATGCATCCGTTGTTGTTGCAGGAGCTCAGATCACAGACACCTTTTATCACTGGCCAGAAGGCGCTTGTGTGCACCCAGGGAATGTGTGAGATGGGATTGAGCCAATCCTTAAGGATTATTGCTCCCTTATCCTTTAACGGATTGCCCTGTGGGCTGGCCTGCAGCCTGAGGACGAGAGTTTTCCTGCCGAAGTGTTCGCTTCACCAAAGTAAGCCCTCTCCTGCTCATATTAAACTGTCCGGCCTGTCTTCAGCACCCACCCGGGTGACTGCTGTGAATGAGTAACATAATGAATTGTATCTTGCCAGTTCTACTGAAGGAAATGAAAGATGTTGTTCAGGAGCCATTGACGCAAATCTTTCCAACAGTCCCTTAAGCCAGGAGTTGTACCCAGGGACTGGAGAATTGCTAAAGCAGTACCTAGCCTAAGAAAAAGGGTGAGAAAACTGAACCAAGTAAACCTAGGCTATAAGTCTGACTTCTATTATATGTAAGGTAATGGAAACGATGATAAGAACCACAATAGTGGAACACGAACCAGAGGGCGCGATTGGAAACGGTGTGGAAGAGTATTTAAAACAGAGAGCAGGAGGCTCTTCTTTCCCAAAATGCTGGTGGGATTCTTGAACAGCCCACCCTGCCGCAGTGTTGCAGCCGATACTCCAGCTTCTTTCCCTTAATGAGATCCCTGGGCCTGTTAGCTACACACTAACAGACTAGATAGATGACCCCTCCTGCTTGTCGTCTTTCTTATTTTCACGATACTGTATGTTAGCTACGGTCCAGTTCAGCTTGTATCTCTCCTGTGTTAAATTGCACTAAAGGAGACAGAAATAGCAGCAAGTTTCTTGCTCCAAAGAAACTTCAAAACTATGAAATCAGTTTATGATTGCAGGGTTTTGAGGAAGCAGTTGGAAGGGATGGGATGAACAAGTCACTTTCGGCGGAGTGTTTGTAGTAGCTGTGCGCAGGGCTCGTTGCAGTTGGCGTCTCCCTGTCTCAGAGAGGGCTTGTGGGTTTCCTCTGTCTGGAGAGGGGCTGAAGGATGAGTCAGTCCTGTGCTCTGATCCCCCCCGACCAGCCCTTCTGTCTGCTCGGACTTGCACGGTGATCTTGAGTCCAGAGTAATTTGCAAACCATCCACGTTTGCAGATCGTCCCTTAAATAGGAGGGTTGGCAATCTCTGTAGAATCCACAAAATAAATTGAGAGAGACTTAAACCAAACTCTGGACTGGCTAAACACCCGACAGACGGCATTTCACGTGTTGCAAGCAGGTAGCCGGAACTTAAACAATAACTATAAAATGGGAAACACTGAGCTTCAAGAAGCTGTTTGCCAAAATGACTGAGGTGCTTATTCATTTTCATGTGCGCGGCACTGTGAGGAAGCAAAAAAAAAAAGGAAAACAATGTTAGGATACATATTAATAAGGAGAATGTGAGCACATTACACAGTCAACTCCGTGGGCAATCAGAGGCCACAGCAAAACATGAACCTGGAGCAGAGAGCATGTAGAAACAACAGGGATGTGCCTTTAGCTGTGAGAACAGAAGGAGTGTTCTTTCTCAGATGGCCATGCTGCCGAAGGTGGTACCCTGGCTTCTGGCGAGGAATGGCTTGATGAGTACCTCAAATCAATTAGCCCCTAACTACCAAAAAGTCTGAAGGTGCTGCATGACCCTCTGTTTCTTTTGCGCTTGTGCTCCAGGTTGCCTTGGCTGGACGGCCAGTCCATCAGACTCCGCGGTCTCGCGCGGGGGAGCTGTGCTCTGCCCTTGTCGTGTTGCTGTTTGACCCATTTCAGGGTTAACTAACAGGCAGGCCCACCACCTGATGCTGTTTTTTTTTAATGTAATTTTTAAATAGAATTTATGTGGCGCTTTTCATCCCAGAGGACCCCAACGTGAGATGCATATTGGAGGAGAAACACTTCATCTCTCGCTGGAGTTCAGCACCCAGATACTGCGCCAGCAGCCCCACTGCAAGTTAGAAGTGGCTTCGCTGACTCTTCTGAAGTCTTGCTAATTTTTCCAACTAGATTGCAAATAAGTACCTAATTAGTGAAACAAATTACACTCTGCAGTATTGTAACACAGCAGCTGTCATTGTGAGGGCGTTTGGTTGGTTGAAGTGTCTAGAGAAGCATATACAGTTGTATGCAAACGTTTGGGCACCCCTGGTCAAATTGCATGTTTCACTGAATCTGTAAGTGAAAAGACGTTAATGCAACCTTTGCAGGGTATAAATTTAAACATGACTTATTCCTGCACTTTTTCCTGCACGATTATTTATTAGTATTACCATTATCACATGCAGCATTCGCTGTTTTATTTTTTCCAATCTGTTGAATTCAGCACAAAAATAGTACTTGTGTGTTAAAATGTGCAGAAAATACCCATGTTTAAATTTATACCCTGCAAAGGTTGCATTAATGTCTTTTCACTTACAGATTCAGTGAAAAATGTAGTTTGACCAGGGGTGCCCAAACTTTTGCATACAACTGTAAAGGTTAAGTGATCCTGTAAAGAGCTGATAAGAGGGATTACTCCGATCTCTGTAATTAACGACAGCCGGCCTGTTACCAGTATCTAAGGGGAGCCCTGTTGTAAATTATTTTGAGACCAGACTTTCTTCAAGTGGAAGGAAGCAAGACAGCACAAGGGGAAGACACTCTGCAGTTCTTTCTTTTTGAGCACTGTTCCATCAGGCTTGATTTCTGCCAGCCTAGAGAACGTTACATAACGAGCTTCGGCCTGCCCGCGTTTCCAGACCTCCACCACGCACACACACGCGCGCCTGTGCAGCTTGGCTTTAGCGCGCGGGTGCGCTGCTGTGTGGGGGCTCTGTGGTCCAGATGTGCAGCCGAGCTGGGGGGGGGCTGTCGGGGCTGTCGGGACTGCCGCTGCCACACCCAGCCGCTGGGCGGGGGGTGCTTGTGAGGAGTGCTGGGCTGCGCTGCTGCCGAGTCAGTTACATAACGGCGGAGCCAGGGGAGGACAGGGGGAGGAGGGGAGCCGGCGAGAAATCCTGGTCTTGCAGTGGGAGCTGCAGGCAGGGAGGCGGCGACCTGTGTCGAGGTGGGGAGTAGGGATTCGGACATCGGGGGGAGAAAAAGAGTGGGAACGAGCAGGCTTATGTCCAGACACCGAGAAAGATCCATCTGTCTGCACTTTTAAGTCCTTTCCAACACAGAGGCTGGTGGAAGTCTGGAACAAGCTGCTGTTGAAGATAATACCCCATCTTCTTTTAAGAAAAAGCTGAATGAGATCTTGGGATCATGCAGCTAGCAGCGTCCGAGCTAAAGGAGTTGAGTGGCCTCCTCTTGTCTTGTTTGTCGCCACTCTCCTGCATGCTTGTGCAAGAGCAGTTGCTCTGTTGCGGGGTGTTTACTGTGTTCAAGGGTTAAGAGTGCACTGCGCCCAGTGGGCTACCGTGATAAACTCGGGCTCAGTTCATCCGTGTTTATGGATGCCTCTCTCCTGGGCGTCCTGGTGCTGAGAGCTGCAGTCTGCTGCCTCTGAAGAGTTTGCCTGTTTGTTTCTTCCTGGCTGTGGGAAGGCTGTGATACCGCGCGTGCTTGTGTTTGTCACAGTGTGGCTGACTGGAGCAGAAGCACTGTTGTGTTCTGTCACAGTTGGAGTGCCGCCTTGTGAATGAAGCACTTGGCAGGCACATGGTTTTTTAGCAGATTGTGGATCTGTCAGTGCTCACAGTGACATGAATGACAAGTGAGTCTGAGGCTGAGTTATTAAATATCTGTAGATGTGTTAGGAAACTGAGATTTTGTGTTTTGTCTTTGTTGGCTCTTATTTTGTTTCTCTGCGGGGTTACTGAATAATATACACCGGGCTGCTGCACATGCTTTCAGTTTAGTTATTAAAGGTTCAAATTAACTGTGGCAGCGTGCGGGCTGTGGAGGACTGAGAGGAGGTCAGGCCCATGCTGAAAAGCAGGAACAAAGAAACTAAACCTGCAGTTTTGGCTGTGGAGCCTTCTTCCACCTCTGCCATCACACCTAAAGAGGCTCTGCAGCCAAAACTGCAGGTTTAGTTTCTTTGTTCCTGCTTTTCAGCACGGAGCCTGCTAGGGTGTTTTTGCAACGGGGAAATTAATTATGCTCTTTTGGAAAAGACGATTGTGCTTTTGTGTATTTGCATGACTTCTCAAGGAATGTGCTGTGTGTGTTGTCCCATGCAAAGCAGGTGTGGTTGTGGGGAGGGCGTGTGAGTGTGAGGAGTGGTGAACTCGATACCAAACGTCTGGCGTCATTCAGGTTTGTGATCATTAGGGGAATTTGCCAGTGCGACCTTTTTTTCTTCAGCTCATTCTACCTTGGCTCACTGCTCTGGTCTGATCTCTTTGTTGTCGGATTTCAGTTCCTCTGTCCTCCCCAGACACCGCACCGCTTTCTTCCTGTCCTGTTTCACAGTGAGAGCCGCGGGCCTGCCTGTTATGCTGAGAGAGAGGCCAGAGGGGCAGGGATGTGGTGGTGGAGATATCCCTTCCTTTCAATTAAGCAGCTTCACACGGCATTATCATTCCATGACTGTTCGTTAGCCAGAGCAAGCCCTTATAAGCTCATTACGTTCTTTTAAGCTTATTCCTTGCTCAGTGTCTGGATGTGCCATCCTTTGACTTTCAGCTCAGGTCTCTGGGAGGGGAGATCAAGACTTCAGTGGTTTCTTTCATTGCCTGTATGGCCTTGGGTGCAGCTGTGTGTTACACTTGTATGCAGTACTAAGCAGACGAGGGTCCCATGGAGATGCACAGTGTTCCAGAGGGATATGGCATTTCCGAGGAGCACCATGCTTTTAATAAACAAAGACAGAGCTCAGACTGCTGGTGAAGAGGAATGAATACAAAAGCCTTAGTGTATTCTCTCCCCCAATTCAGAATTCTCAGTGTGTGTTAAAAAAAAAATGAATAAAAATTGTCTATTAGATGAGTGCCTGTAATCTACCAAGGTGGCACGTCTTTGCTTGTTCAGGGTTAATTCAAATCTCTCCCTGCTGCTCGGTTTGGAGTCTCGGACTGCATTTCTGCACTCGGCCTTCAAAGCTCAGAGATCCCAGTCAGATTCCAAAGCAACGTTTTCACTTTGTGCTTGTTGGGTTGAAGAAGCGAGTTATATGTAACCGAAGTCTCTGTAAAATATTAGACCATTTGTATGCTCATTTATGTTCCTCAGCCTGTGCTTTAGTGAGGCAGTTGTGTGCAGGGGGACGCTAGAATCAGATTTGTACTGTAGCAGCTCTGTGGCCGGTATGGATCCTCAGCTGTCAGCACTTGAAAAGGATGCATTCCGGTAGGCAATATCGTCTGTAAACTCATCTGGGACTGCACTTGGCAGTGCGAATAGACATTTAGGGGCTGATCTGTAAGCTTTATACTAGCACGCAGCCATGAGTTTCCTTTGAAATCCAGCCATTAATTCCTCTAACATGCACAGGTGTTGAGAATCATAAGGAGTTGAAGGCAGGATGTTATTACAGATCAGTAGCTCCCAGTCCTGGCCTTGGAGGCTCACATACCTGGTGGGTTTTGTTCCAGCAGGGCTCTGTTACACAATCGAGACTTTAATTGACTGTTTGACTGTTTTCAGCTCTTAAACTTGTTGGATGGCACCTTTAAACCACCTCATTTCAGAAGTAGAATGAAATCCCAAACGTCTGGGTAGAATAAAAAGTTATTCTAATCAAGTAACTCTTTTAATTAACAACAACGACATCAACAACAAGTTTTATTTATAAAGTGCCTCTTGAAATCTATGGATGCTGTACATCATGAATAAAGAAACAAGACAAAAACAAAGTCCAATAAAAGTAAATGAAGAAAAAACAAAACAAACAAAAAAGAGCATACAGGTTTTTAGAGATTGACTGTAGGCACTCAGACGTAGACCTTGGTGAATAGGTACATTTTAAATTTAGGTTTGAAGAGAGTTAAAGAAGGTGTCTCTCTTGAAGTCTGAGGAAGGTCATTCCACAACCCTAGAGCAGGGACAGAGAAGGCACGGTCACCGATAGTGAACGGAGCTTACAGGGTGGAGTATAAACATGGGGGAGTTCAGAGATGTGTGATGGAGCCAGATTGTTTAGTGCCTTGCAAGTCAGTAACAAGATCTTGTATTGAATACGTGACCTTATAGGCAGCCAAGGTAGAGACTCAACTGTGGGAATGATATGCTGCCAGGGTCTGGTGTGAGCACATGCAAGTAGTCTAGCTGCAGAGTTCTGAAACATTCAACTCAGGCTCCAGTTAGGTGCTTAAGCTGGGCTGCAATGAGAGCCAGCAGGTGTGTTTGAGAATCCCTGTTCCAGATGACCTGTGTTTGACCCCTGCAGCTTCTGTCTGTGTAGAGAAGGATTCCAGGTATCAGAGGGAGAGATTATAAGCAGGGTGAAAGTCATGTCCTGATTCTGGGAGGTGTCGAGACTTCTGGGACATGGGATCTCTTTGTATTCCTTTCAGCAGCCATGCTTTTGCTCCTTACTGCAGGTATTATTGGTGCTTTATTCCGCTCATGATATTATCCAAAGCGGATTATTTGTGCAGCTGGGTATTTCACTGGAGCAGTCTGAGAGAAGCTCCACGCTCAAAGGGACAACAGCAGCACCTCACTTGGCATTTGAACCCACAGCCTTCTGGTGACAGACGCAGAGCCCGAGCCACTTCGCCACAGAGCTGTGCAAGCGCCTGGGCTGCCCCTCCGTCGTATGGGTCACTCTCAGGGAAGGCTGTGGTGCTCGGGGGGAGCTGACACGAGTCACATCCCTTGTACCCGTGTATACCTGGTACACCTGTGTTTCTGTGAGGACAAACCCCAGCGACTGTTGTGGTGGGACGAACGAGCAGCTGGCTTCACACCTTCATGTGAGGCTGAAGTGGTAAAGTAGGACAATAAGGCTCAAGCAGCTACAGCACAGGAATAAAACTTTCATGAGCATGCTTAATTTGTATGATGTGCCGTTTCTTACTTTTACAGTGTTCGGGGTTTCAGTCTTTACTTTTTTTAAGACTTGGGAAGCTTAGATATGAAAATTCTTTTCTTCTTTTCCAGCCCTTAGGCTTTCGGTTTCTGCACAAACCACTGTGTAAATTATTGCGTTCTGAAGCTGTAACAGGGAAAAAAGGCAAAGTTAACAGAAGCAATTTTTCACTTTTGCAGTTTTATTGTGTTTTTAATTGATTCCTGAAAGCTTTCTAAACGTGAATCATTAGAAGGTTTCCTTACATTTCATGCTTAGTTTTAAATTTCATTTCTGTTTCATGCTGCAGTCCTACGGAAAGACAAGACAGATTTGAGCACAACATCTCACTAGAACGTCTGCGTGGCTCTTTCTACACCGTGCCCAAGCACTTTAACCTATCCTTCGACAGTAGGAAAAATCATTGTTTTTTACATCGTCTGTTTAAATCCTTCGTTTCTAAGACTGTTTGTGAAGGAAGATATTATTACAAGTCACGCTGGTTCTCCTGATGTGCTGATCCCTTGGCAGCAATGGGAGTCCACACTGTGCGTCGTGTCTGCTGGAAGGGCTCCATTCTGACAGATGGGGACAGTTCCCATGAGGGGCCATGTGCTCCACAATGCGGTCACTGTCCTCTGTGGCTGCCTGCTCTGCCACGCTACTGGAGTCTGAGGGCGAGCGGGCGTCCCGTGGGCGAGAGGGGGAAGATTTCCAAAGGGTCAAGTCATCCCATGATGGGCTTATTGTGTTATAGGACAGGCAGTCTCCTTTGTTCCTGGATCCTGCATTCTAAAAGTCTTTGAGCTGATGTTGTTTCTTCATTATAATGTCAAAGGGGACCTGTTATTCAATGTGATTTTCCACTGTCTCTGCTCCTTAAACTGAATGAGTCTTTGACAAGAAGCAATATACTTGCTACCAATTTAAATGTAGACTTTCTTGCAATTGCATAGCTTTTAACTTTTAACATCCAGGTTTTCTTTTGTCTCGTCATGTTGGCTTACTAATAATTGAATTTTTATAGCCTGATCCCAGAGGATCCCAAATAATTTTACATATTGGAGGAGAACCACTCCATTCCCCACTGAAGTGCAGCCCCCACCCCTGGGTGACAGACAGGAGCTGCTCTGCGCCAGCAGATCACCGATTCTTCCTGCTATGTGTTAGAAATGGCTTCACCGATTCTTCTGAAATACTGTTACTCCTTCTACTAAATCTTGATGTTAGTTTTTCAACTATGTCTACACCTGCAGCATGACTAAATTGCAGGTCAGGTGAAGAAGTGAGAAGGAACTTTACAGAGGCTGGATTGTATAAATTTACAGTGTTTTTTAGCCATGACACCAGGGCTAGGGGCCCATCTATTTGCGCAGTGCCATGGGACCTTTATTGACCAAGCAGTCAGGACTTTGGTTTAGCATCTTTTCCGAAGCGCAGCACCTTCATGTAAGATATATTGCCTGGCGGCCGCCAGTGCTGCTTGGCTCTGTAGCTGCAAAATGCATTCACACAGATTTTTTCCAGGATTAATTATTCCAGCAGCCTATTTGCAGGGGTCTCTAAGATTAAGTCTCTACCTGCAAGGTGCAATACTGTATTTTTGGAATCCCAGCTAGGTTGAGTCTACGCCGGTTTGCTGTCAGGTCTCGGGTTGATTTAAGTATCTTTCTGCTTCCGTCCAAGGGCCTATATGACATGCCTCCTCAGTATCTAACCGATATGTAATCTGTTCCCTCCCTCCATGTGACCTTCATTTGGCTGATTCTGGAGTACCACGTTCCCTCTGTTCGTCTGCTCTCTATGGGAGATGGAGCCTCATTCTGCTGTGCCCGAACCTCACCTTCTGGCACACCATTCCAGAACACACTTTTTTTCCAGAAAGACTGTGGTGGTGGTTAGATCTTCTGAACCTGCTTTGTTTGCTTTGTAGTTTTCTACAAAAATGTGTGTATTACGTTCTTGATGTATTGTACTGGGCTTGGAGACAATTACTTTTAAAGGCACTGTGTCAATAAAGTGCCGATCATAGGCCTAATCATATTTCACTGCAGTGTGAAAAACTAGTAAACTGGCAACAAATGACGCTAAGGAGCTGTTCTCCTTATTCATATTATATATTTTTTTCAGTTAAACACATCATCTACAGAAACATTATTATTAATATAATTATTAATTCATGCTTTTATTTTGTTTTATTACTGTTGTTGTTCTTTTTATTCTGGTCTTAATATTCTGTAATATCTACAGCTACTGGCCTTATAACAGAATCAAAAGGGCTTGCATTACTCCTGTACTGGCTTCACTGCAGGGGCTTCCAGTGTGCTGTAGGCTTGATTTTACATTTCAGTTATTGGGACTGAGTGCAAAGCTCCTTAATTATCTGAGGCTATGACTCCTTGCTAGCATGCATACTCAATGGGATCAGCTGACAGTACACTGTGTCCCAGGAGTGAAGCTCAAAGAAAGGAGAAGCTGATTTTGTTATAAAGTGCACGAGACTGACACTCACCTATTAGACATTCCTCCTTGCTGACAGCAAAGCTTAGTCACACTTTTTCTAAATAGTTTTCAGCTAAATTTAGTTCTCATTTTATGTTATGCTTTTGTTTTTGTCATTTTTAATGAATTTTTTCCTTATATTTTTTTCACTTATAGATCATCTTTATCTTTATTAGGATTAACTTTTCTTTGTATAGTGCTTTGAGTTTTTTCTAGCATGAAAGGTGGTATATAGTCAATTATTCTTACTGCTACTGCTGTTATTATTAAATCCCCTTTTGATTATTGATCGAGAGCAAGGTTAACAACATGGAACAAGGTGCCTTGAACAAGCTAGGCACCCAGTTTGGAGCAGACAGGTTCCATTGTCTGTTTGATCGCACATGGCCTTTCAGGACTCTGTTGTGGAGCTGCAGGGAGTCACCTGAGCTGTGTATTTCAGGACTGGGGTCGGCTATGCAGCCCGACCACGCCTGCAGCAAACACACGTGCTCTGGTTACAAACTGCACTCGGATTCCTCCAGACGAAATTAGCACCGCTCTTGTGGGGGAGGAGAGCATGCTATCAATGTTAGCTGCATCAAACAGGAGAAAAAAAACCTCTCCTGTAACTTGCTGTCTTCTGGGACCCTTAAGTCGGCATCCTGAAACAGTAATGCAGAGCTTCACAACTTCATTCTGCTGTGTGATTTTCTTTCCAGTGAAACACAGGCGCAGCAGATTAAGTTTGGTGGCAGATACTTCCTTATTATAGCCCACAGCAAGTTACTTCAAAGTGAGGGGTACGTTCCTGACTCGTTCAGAAGGACAAGGACGAGTGTCTTCTGTACTGTTTTAAATCTTTGTCAGATAAAGAGCTAGATCCCAAACAGGCGTGTGTGTTTGTGTGTCTCTCCCTGACTCTCCTTCTCTCTCTCTCTCTCTCTCTCCCTGTAGGGCCCTCTCCATGGATATAGACACAGACTATGAGCGGCCCAACGTTGAGACCATTAAGTGTGTGGTGGTAGGGGACAACGCGGTGGGCAAGACGCGGCTCATCTGTGCCCGTGCCTGCAACGCCACACTCACACAGTACCAGCTCCTCGCCACACACGTGCCTACTGTATGGGCCATTGACCAGTACCGCGTGTGCCAGGAGGTGAGACCTCACGGATGATGATGATGATGATAATAATCATGGAGAAAACGTTTATTTATACAGTGCTTTTCCAAATCTAAGGACAGTGTACATAGTGATAAAGAAAAAGACAAGTACAAAAATCAATTAAAATAATAAAATTAAAAGAAAAAGTTCATCAAGAACATACAGGATAGAATGTGGGGCAATCAGACATAGTTGAAAGGTGATTTTTGAGTTTAGATTCTTGAAGAGAGTCAAATGTCTGAGATTTAGTCCTGCAGTAGGTACAGTGAGCAAAGGACCAGCCTCAACTGAGCAGGGCCTTCAAGAGGGAGTGCAGACATGAAGGAGTTCACAGATGTAAGATACAGCCAGATTATTTCAGGCCTTAAAAGCCAGTAACAAGATCTTATATTCAATTCAATTCAACTTTATTGTCATTAAACTTACACAGGTGCATAGTATAATGAAAAGTGTTTCTCATTAGTCACTCAGGTGCAGTATATAAATAGGACAGAAGATAAGACAATAGACAGTTTCACAATAGCAATAACAGTAACATGTAATAACATAACATAAATAACATGTAATCAAGTAATCGTGATTACGGTATATCAATGCGTGACCTTATAGGCAACCATGCTGCTAGTTCTGGTGTGATTGGTGTGAGTTTGTAGTCTAGCTGCAGAGTTCTGGCCGTCTTGCCGCTCACTGAGAAGAGTGTTTGGGAGCCTACAGGGGTTCAGAACGAGATGAAGCCAGTCTGAGGTGATAGTGTGTCAAGGTGCCTCTGTGTTTGTGTGTGTCCCCCAGGTCCTCGAGCGCTCTCGTGATGTTGTGGATGAAGTCAGCGTGTCCCTGCGGCTGTGGGACACCTTTGGGGACCATCACAAAGATCGGCGCTTCGCTTATGGCAGGTAAGGAGACACCGTGCCATCTCAGTGCTCTTTGTGCAGCTTGTTGAGCCTTATCTAGGCAGGCTAGTCAGGCTCAGCGATCAAGTGCTTCAAGCCAGTGTTGCAGCCATGGGTCTCCGGACTTCCCCTGAGACTTCAGGAGAACGGGGCCTGAGCTGCAGAGTCAGCCTACTGCCGAGTCTTCGGCGAGTCCGAAAGCTAGCCCACCTGGGAAACCAGAACCGAACGTCCGGTTGACAGACTCTGATGTCGCTCCCTCTCAGGGTCTGACTCTCAGGGCCACTGAGGTTAAGGTGGGGGGTCAAAGAGGACTGAGACCTTTTCATCTAGCAGAAAATAAGGGCTGGGAAATAACATAGGAGCATAAGATTGGCTGAAAGCCTTTGTCTTGTTCGTATCCTGTCTTTTTCTTTGGTTCCAAGTTGCTTAATTTTGCAAGAAACCTTTTTTAGTGAATCCCATAGAGTCACAGTGTTTGAAAATTATATAACCCAGCTTTCCTGGGACACAAAAAATATAGCAAACATGCCTGAGTCGAGAATCTAGAAATGTTCTCATTATTTAATGCTGCAAAATCAGAGTATTTTTGCTTTTGGATGTTTGTTCAAGAATTTTGTATTCTGTCTAACTTACTGCCCTTCCTCAGTGGGGCAGGGGCAGTGCAGGGGGAGTTTTTTTAAAATAATATTGTATTATTAAAAATATTGTACCACAAGTAGTGTTATAATTATAATTGCTTACGCTTATATAGCGCTTTTCTCAAAGCGCTCAAAGGACTTTACAGGTAATGGGGATCCTCTCCACCACCACCAGTGTGCAGCCCCACCTGTATGATGCAACAGCAGCCATAGTGCACCAGTACACTCCCCACACACCAGCTATTAGTGAGGAGGAGAGCAGAGTGATGAAGCCAATTCAGAGATGGGGGTTATTAGGAAGCCATGACTGGTAAAGGCCAGGGGGAAATTTGGCCAGGACACCTGGGTAACACCCCTACTCTTTTCAAGAAACACCCCGGGATTTTTAATGACCACAGAGAGTCAGGACCTCGGTTTTATGTCTCATCGGAAGGACGGCACCTTTTTACAGTATAGTCTCCCCATCACTATACTGGGGCATTAGGACCCACACAAACTGCAGCGTGGGTGCCTCCTGCTGGCCCCACTAACACCTCTTCCAGCAGCAACCTTAGTTTTTTCCCAGGAGGTCTCCCATCAGGTACCGACCAGCCTCACACCTGCTGAGCTCCAGTGGGCTGCCAGTTGAGTGTAGTGCAAATGCAGAACCAGCCCGTCACCTATGTAGTATTGTGTCGGTAAGTGCATCTCAGTACAGACATTAACTGATGCCATGCAATCATTAAAACGTGATGTACATGACGCTAGTCCTCCACTTTGCCACTTGTATTGCTGTGCGCATGTGTGTGTTTTCAATGTGGCACCAGATCAGAAAGAATTACTTCTCCATAACATAGAAAGTACGGATGGAGTATATAGGAAAGTTTTCACTGCAGTTAGTTTTAAAATCCTGTTTGCACCCACCCTCCAGCTCATGCCTCTTAACACTATGTGCTTTGTTCATGATACTGTTGACCTTCTGTAATGCACAACAGCTGGGAAAGTCCCCGTAATACACAGGTTTTTCTTCACTGACAGACAGCTGGAATATGGAATACTTGTTTGCCCTTTCATTATTTACACTTGAAAATTCAGGCTCGCAAATGTTTGCACTGGGCGTGTAAATGCTGTAACTACTGTATTTGCACGGCTGGTGTGTAAAAACTTCTGGAGTTCCCTGTCCCTGAGGCACTTTATCGGTGTCACCCAGGAGTGGCTCCCAGGCTGACAGTCTCCAGTTTTGCCCTGACCATTCATGGACTTAATTTCCTCGGGGTGTGACCTGGTGCTGGTCCTGTTTGTGATCTTGACGCCCCGGGTTGCATTGGTCGGTGACATCTGGGATTTTGTAGACTTGCATCAAGTTCTTTTTTAAATCTCCTGTTTCCAGGCTACAAATAGTCAATTGGATTGATGTGATGAAATAGAGGGACAGATATAAATATAGGCAACTCTTTTATACCATGTATGAACATATTTCTCCTGTGTTTAAAAACCATCACTGGCTGCAAGTCTCTTAGGCTGCAAGAATAGACTGTAAAATGATCATGTTGATCTGTCAGGTGTTGCATGGGCTGCCTCCTGTGTGGCTTTGCTCCTGCGTGGGTCACTATCCCTTCATATCCCAGTTCATTCCCTTTGTTTTGCTGGTTCAACATTCCACAGACTTCACATTGTACGTTAGGAGACCTTGGTTTTTCAGAGGTAACCCCCCCTCCCCCGTCTTTGGAAAAACTCCTCCTGACCATATTAAACCGCTTCTGTTGATATTTTTCAATCTCGCGTTAAAATTCACATGTTATGGATGGCCTCTTATTTGGAATATTTTTCTATCTTTTATTTAGACTGTCCTGTATTCAAAAGGCACTGTAGAATAATATTCATTGATTGACCTACAGTATGATGTTAATTCAGAAATGAGACTCCCAACAGTGGGTCAGCGCAAAGGAAGTCTGCTCTTTCCTTGAGTCCATGTAGGTAACTTGTCTTGTTGTTAGAGGTCTTTGGATCCATCTGACTTGTCTGGTTAACCGGTAAGTTTACTGATCCAAGGCTTTGGGTCTTGTCCGGCTTTTTCCTGAAACAGGGAATTGGTTTCAGTAACATGGCAGGACAGCTTGTTCCATATCCCCTTGCCCTTTATGTAAAGAAGTGCCTCATGTTCTCTGCTTCACTGTAATTTTGACTTTTGTCATTGGGTTCTTGTTGCGCTGTTGTTCCTGAAGAAGGGCACTAGGCTGACTTTTAAAAATGTTAAATATTTATTTTAGGTTCTGTCATCTCAGTGGAGGTCTTCAAGCACAAAAAGATTAAGTTATTTTATCCTTTCAGTTGAGCCCCGAAATATATCTGATTGCTCTTTGGACTACTTCTCTAGCTGCAGTATTGTTTGCAATGTAATAACAGATATTTTGCGCAGTTTTGTAAATGAGGCCTTACTGGGGCATGGTGAACTACGTTCTTATAGATTTAGAGCTGCAAGTCATTTTACTATCCCCACCCAATATAAAATAACCCAATTGTCTTCGCTCGCTGTTATGAACCCTGTGATTGCACACAGGAGAGCCCGACCTGTAGCCATCTTCCATCCCGGTCATAGTCGGCTAGTGACCACATAGCCCAGCCTACGAACAGGCACCTTGAACTGCAGTTCAATATAACCTCCCCTATTTTTTTAATTTATGTTTTTATCTCTGTGTCCTCACACTACTTCCCCTTTTTTATGGCTTCCCCACATTGTCTGTTGTGTACACTTCGGGCTGCCGTTAGAGTCTGGAGCAAGCTACCCAGCCGTGCAGTCAGCTGACAGACACAGTCAGCTGCTTTCTCACCTCTCTGTCGCCTGGCCTGCTTTAGCGTTCCTCAACCCCAGGGAGCTGAGGTTTCGTCATTTCATTTCATGTGTTATGTCTGAGCTTTTCCGCACATTTGTCTTTATGGAGCTGGGGGGTATTTGTACACAATAAAGAAAGAGAGTGAGGTGTATACTGTAGCCGCAGCAGGTTAGACCGGAATCATGCAGGGTCTCCCAGAGTTTTCTCAGAGCTAGGTCTGCCATCCGGTTAATAATCTATTGGCGGTTATTATTTTAGAAATGGATTGAAAATATTTGTTTTTATTACTGCTCTTTGTTATCGCTGCTATTGACGTCTGGCTATTCAGCCTTGCGATAGGATTTCTTTAGGCATTTTAAGGAAGATGGCAAGCATTTTTGGTGTTTTGTTTTGCATTCAGAATCGGCAGTTATTTGTCCCCTCTCGTAGTCTTTAAGTGGGCGGGACAGAGACGAGCTCTGGGAAACTAGAATTTCAGCAGTGTCTGTACACACTATCCGGTCCCAGACGTGTTTCCCAGACACACCTCTGAACGCGTGATGGAGGCACAGCCTGGACTGGAACTGGCATCGCTGCACTGTGAGGCCTGGCTTGCACTCTGTGCAGAGCTGTTGCGCTGTTCAGCAGATCTGAATGCTGTTGTTGTTTGGAATGGTGCTCTGTACTTGGGACTGGGACTCCCTGATAGCACAGGCTGTGACGTCCAGTGGAGTCACACAAGGCCTCACACGCAAGACGGGGCAAGATATGCTGTATGCGCATTGGAAACGCTCCCTGCGAAAAATAGGCAGGGCCTTAGCTACAGTCTGCACAGTTATTGATACCAGACCAGCAGGCTTCAATCAGCTGCAACGTCATGTAATTTTCCATCTTCTCTCCATAAAAGACCTGCAGCATCCAAATCGGGCATCCCTTCCTCACCAGATTCCCGCTGTATTTTCTCTGTGGGTTTCCAGGTTATCTCCAAAAGACTACAGAAATCCTTATGGATTTTAACTGCCATGTCGTTTGTTCTGCAATGTCTTGCATCCTTAGTATGGGAGGAACAAAGCAAAAAAAGTCAAATAACAATATTCCAATTACTGTGCAATAGCAGTAATGATGGAAAATAAAGTAAAAACCTACTGAACAGTTGGGAACAAGTTTAAGCATCTTTAAAAATATACTTTAACCAAACCCAAAGTGCTACAGTGTGTGCCGAATGTTTATACAGTATATATTTTTGATGAGGAAAGCAGTTGGCATCCTTCTCCACCCTTCTTCTAAGTTATTTTGTGGTTTTTCCAGGAGAAAGAATAGTTTGGAAAGACTCCCTCTCTGAAAGTGTGCCTTGTACTTTCCCATGGTTTTCCATGCCTGAACCATTCTCTCGTTTTGCCATGGTTTCCCAGCTCTCCGCCATGCTGTTCCAGTCCGCCTTGTGCTTCTGCGTCATGTCACTGTCATGTGCGCAGGTGTACTGTATTTGTACCAGTGAGGTTCTCGTGCACTTTATAGGTCTCGTTGTCCTTGTGCCAAAGAGGTTTTGGGGAACTGCCTCATTGGGTCATCCAAATTTACTGAGGGGATTGAGAGAATTGGGATCGTGATAGGAAATGGAGGTACCGGTAAAAGTCTAGGCTCTTGCTTGCTTAATATTGAATATTGAACTGATACGACCTGCTTCTTTTAAGTACTTTCCAAGAACGCCTTAGAAGTGAATTAGACCGTGCTGGGAATTTGATCTCGGCTGTTATAAATAAGACTTTATGAGATTGCGTAACATTTCAGACATGACCCATAAAGTTGGGAGCTAGAGCACAAAGTCGTATGATCCATAATTTATGTCTGTAAATCGCGTGTGTTTATCTTGCTATTAATAATTAATACCAGTAAGAGCATGTATCGCATGTGTGTACGAGTGTGCCTGCGTGCTACAAGGAGCGTGCTGTTGGTATGTGAGCTCCCAGCTTAAGTGAACACGTTCCTGGAGCTCGGACCAGCAGGAAGGAGGCTCTCTGGCACTGCCAGGCGTGGGTAGTGTGCAGCAGAAGAGAACCAGGCGTGTTTGAGCTGTGTTATCATTACAGCCTGTCAGGCCTGCCTCTCTGGCTGCGTGCTTGATACCTTGTGCAACTGAGAGGCTCCTTTCTAAATTGTTGTTTCCTGTCCTCTGGGAGTCCTGCCTTTCACAGCGGTTAGATTGTCTCTGGTCAAGCTCACTTTCATAATTTCCCTGCCACATAACTATTTATTGCATGCCTTTTGTTTGTGTAAGCAGAGTAAACATAAAACCATTTTTACTCTTCTTTTGACTTGAGAGTCATGTTAAATGGTCCCGTTGGAGCTCTTAAGTTTATGGGCACACGACAACATATGCTCGTCATTACTTAATGCTCTATTACTTTAAACTTCATATGCCTGTGATGGCTGGGCGGTTTTCACTTTGCAGCCTCGTTATGAATGATTTATTGATCTCTCAGTACCACAGGGACTTGGGTGGAATGTCCCTCGCCAGCTATCTGAGAGGCTGCAGTGTGAGGCAGTTTTTGAGGTCTCTGTCCGTCCCTCTCCCTCTGTCCGCCAGGTCTGATGTGGTGGTGTTGTGTTTCTCTCTGGCCAACCCGAACTCCTTGCGCCACGTGAGGACCATGTGGTTCCCCGAGATCAAGCACTTCTGTCCACGGACTCCCATCATCCTCGTAGGCTGCCAGCTGGACCTGCGATACGCCGACCTGGAGGCTGTGAACCGAGCCCGCCGCCCTCTCGCCAAGTACGGCCCCCGGAGACCAGATCCTTAGATGCAGGCCTGTCGAGTCAGGGTCTGTAGTGAGTGCGCCCAGGGGACACAGTCCAGCCCTGCGGCTGGGTGACAAGCACTTGCCAGCTTCTCCCTGTACTCTGCTACCTGGCCTACTTTAGAGGCCTCTTTAAGATCCATCCGGCCCCCAGCAAACAAATCGTACTAATAAGTAATGGCATTTATTGAGCGGTTTACATCCCAAAAAGCTTAACGTATACAGCAGGAAACTGTTTCACCAATGGGATTGAAGGGGAAGCCCAATGTGGATGTTAGGCAGATCACTGTGTTTCCCTGGTTATGAATAGTGTCATCTATTCTTTAATGATCAAGTTATGAGGGCCTTGTCTTAAGGATTCATACAAAGGCAGGTTGTCATACTAGAGCATTTGTTTGGAAATTCTACTTTCTGCAATAACCTGCTTTTACTTAGAGATCTCCTGTTGCTGTACTGACCAGGCTCTGCCTTGCATAGCTTCACATAGGCTAGGACAGGGACATATCTAGACTCCACTGGAATAAGAGTATGCCATTATCCATTATCCAAGTGGGATTTGTGTCGTACACACCTGGAGACTGATGCTTGCCAAGTTCACCTCATGCTAGCCCACAGCCATTATTGATACAATGACTGATCACTGACACGTGCACTGGACACATATAAGATAAGATCACTTTATTACCCCTATACAATTTCTTGCATTAGGAATTTGTCTTTTCGCATACTCCAGCTTACTCTCCATGAGACACAGACACGGAGAGAAGGCCTTGCTCAGGAGCCCAACGGAGTAGGATTCCTTTGCCGGCCGTGGGATTTGAACCGTTAACCTTCCAGCCACAGGCGCAGATCCTGAGCCACAGAGCCACCCCAGCCCAATATATGCGTATATACATATGGCACTGGACACAAACTGCACTGACTCTTATCCTGGACACGCACAGTACTGACTCGCGAACCGATACTTACACTGCACACATACATGGTGAAAACTGACAGTTCACAAATTAGACAGGAGAAGAGCCAAAACACAGCATGGAATGATTCAGATGAAAATGAGCGGTGCAGTGCTGCAGGTTTTCACTGCGCAGCTTTAGCTCAGCCTGCGCTGTGCTCCTTGCTTTGCTCTCTGCCCTCACAAGCCTTTCTCCTGACCTTCCCTCCACTCTTCACCCCCCCTGTCCAGGACCATCAAGCCCACGGACATCCTGCCTCCGGAGCGGGGACACGAGGTGGCGAAGGAGCTGGGCGTGCCCTACTACGAGACCAGCGTGGTGGCGCAGTTTGGCGTGAAGGACGTCTTTGACAACGCCATCCGCGCGGCCCTCATCTCGCGGCGCCACCTGCAGTTCTGGAAGTCCCACCTGAAGAAGGTCCAGCGGCCCCTGCTGCAGGCTCCCTTCCTGCCCCCCCGGCCGCCCCGGCCCGTGGTGGGCGTCCCCGACCCCCCGCCCAGCGCCGGCGAGGGCCCCGCCTTCCTGTTCGCCCTGCCCCTCTGCGCCGACGTGCTGTTCCTCCTGCAGGGCGGCGCCGCGCGCGTCTTTGCACACAAGGTCTACCTGGCCACGTCCTGCTCCAAGTTCTACGACCTCTTCACCCTGGACCTCGGGGGCGGCGCGGGGGAGGACCGGGGGTGGGAGGGGGAGGAGGAAGGGGAGTGGGACGACGAGGCGGAGCAGACCCGCCGGGGGGCCAAAGAGCAGGCCGGGCGCACGAAGAGCCTGGACATAGACAAAGACAGCGAGGGCCGCGGGTCCCGCAGAACCAGGCAGCCCCTGCTGCTTCAGCAGGGCTCCCTGAAGGCCTCCCAGAGCGACTACGCCCTCCCGGCCAGGGTCCAGAGCTCGGGGGGCCTGGAGGGAGCGAGCCGTGTGCTCTCCGGCTGGGGGCGCGGCTTCCAGAGCATGCGCCAGGAGCTGGTCGAGGACCCCGTGACGGGCAGGCCTAGACTCATGACGGTGGTGTCCATGGATGGCCTGATTCAGAAGAGACCCTTCCAGGTAGGTGAGGGTGCAGCCCTCCTTTTGGTGGCCCTTATTAAGGACAGGGCCCCTCTCATTCAGCCTTATGTGCTGTGGGGAATCTCGCGGGTCTGAAGACATGGGAGGTAATGCTAATGAACTGGGCCTTTCATGAAGATTCACTGGTTGCCCGAAAACTGTAATCCACCCCATTTTAAGTGCCCCCCCACTGTGGAATTTCCGGTTGTGACGTGGTCCCCACACTAGGAGCATGAGGAGGCGCAGACAGGCTCCTCCATCACATCCATCTATATTGTATATGCTGCTCATCTTTTTGGCATGCAGCCCGCTGCTCACTGTCTGCACATACCCTCCAGATCCACATTTTCCTGCATTCTTGTGACATGGGCAGTTTTTATTTGGAATGTTTCTGCGGAAAAAAAAGAACATGATCTAATGACGTAGAACAAAGCTTGGTTTTGTTTGACAGAAAACAGTAGCACTGTTTATGTACTGTTTTATTACTGTCTGAGGGCACCCTGTGTGTTTTCAAGAGACGACAGCAGCGTGTTGAGCTGTTCAGCCACTTCAGTGCTGAGGTGTTTGCAGTCACGCTCTCCTGGGGCTGGAGTCGAGAGTGAGGTTGTGCTATATTTAGTTATAGAAACAGAGACATGAGATGTTTTAGGTTGCATTTCCTTTCGAAAAGGCATGAAGAAGATTATATATAAACCAGCTACTATTAGTTCGTCATAGCTTTTTTTTCTGAGACTTTTTTACTTCTGAGCACTGCAGTCTCTGCATCTCAGCTCTCGGGAGCTCACTGGCCTGCCCGTGTCTGTCGCCCCCCCAGGCAGTGCTGCAGTACCTGTACACGGGCAGTCTGGACGAGACGCGGGGCGATCTCATGCAGGTGGCCACCATCGCGGAGCTGCTGGAGGTGTTCGACCTGCGCATGATGGTGGCCAACGTGCTGAACCGCGAGAGCTTCATGAACCAGGAGATCACCAAGGCCTTCCACGTGCGCCGCGCCAACCGCATCAAAGAGTGCCTCAGCAAGGGCACCTTCGCTGGTACGGTGCAGGCCCCACGCCCTTTCATCTGCCTGCTTCCTGTCTCACCTGTCTGCCCCACGCCCTCTCATCTGCCTGCTTCCTGTCTCACCTGTCTGCCCCACGCCCTTTCATCTGCCTGCTTCCTGTCTCACCTGTCTGCCCCACGCCCTTTCATCTGCCTGCTTCCTGTCTCACCTGTCTGCCCCACGCCCTCTCATCTGCCTGCTTCCTGTCTCACCTGTCTGCCCCACGCCCTCTCATCTGCCTGCTTCCTGTCTCACCTGTCTGCCCCACGCCCTCTCATCTGCCTGCTTCCTGTCTCACCTGTCTGCCCCACGCCCTTTCATCTGCCTGCTTCCTGTCTCACCTGTCTGCCCCACGCCCTTTCATCTGCCTGCTTCCTGTCTCACCTGTCTGCCCCACGCCCTTTCATCTGCCTGCTTCCTGTCTCACCTGTCTGCCCCACGCCCTTTCATCTGCCTGCTTCCTGTCTCACCTGTCTGCCCCACGCCCTTTCATCTGCCTGCTTCCTGTCTCACCTGTCTGCCCCACGCCCTTTCATCTGCCTGCTTCCTGTCTCACCTGTCTGCCCCACGCCCTTTCATCTGCCTGCTTCCTGTCTCACCTGTCTGCCCCATGCCCTTTCATCTGCCTGCTTCCTGTCTCACCTGTCTGCCCCGCCCCCTCATGCCTCGCTGCTTCCTGTCTCACCTGTCTGCCCCACGCCCTTTCATCTGCCTGCTTCCTGTCTCACCTGTCTGCCCCGCCCCCTCCTGTCTGCCTGTCTCACCTGTCTGCCCCACACCCTTTCATCTGCCTGCTTCCTGTCTCACCTGTCTGCCCCGCCCCCTCCTGTCTGCCTGCTTCCTGTCTCACCTGTCTGCCCCGCCCCCTCCTGTCTGCCTGTCTCACCTGTCTGCCCCACACCCTCTCATCTGCCTGCTTCCTGTCTCACCTGTCTGCCCCGCCCCCTCCTGTCTGCCTGCTTCCTGTCTCACCTGTCTGCCCCGCCCCCTCATGTCTGCCTGCTTCCTGTCTCAGCTGTCTGCCCCGCCCCCTCCTGTCTGCCTGTCTCACCTGTCTGCCCCACACCCTCTCATCTGCCTGCTTCCTGTCTCACCTGTCTGCCCCGCCCCCTCCTGTCTGCCTGCTTCCTGTCTCACCTGTCTCCCCCGCTTGGCCTTCTCCCCATTCTGTCAGTCTGTCCTCTTAGGCCACCTCCCTGTGTCCACATTCTTCGTCCCGTCCATCTGTCCTTCTCTTCATGTCTCATTCCCTGTCCCCATCTGCCCAGATTGCTGTATGTCTGTCTAGCTTTTCAGCGTCTGTCATTTCTCTCTGTATGGTCAATTGGTGTATCTAATTTTTTGGGGTTCTTTCTACATAGCCAGGCTAATTATCTGATCTTTATTAATTATCTGGATTCAGAAGCCTCCCACCCAACATCACACGAGTTCTTTAATTCAAATGGCGAACGTTGAATTCAGAGCCTGGAACAGGAATTTAAACCAGAAAATCCCCCCTCCCCCCCCCCTTGCAGGACCATCTGTTCAGAAAATGTGCAGTTCGTCTTTTAGAAAACGCCATGTTCTCCATCAACTTTAGGCTCCTAGTT
The DNA here is from genome assembly GCF_040954835.1 of Lepisosteus oculatus. Lineage (NCBI taxonomy): Eukaryota > Metazoa > Chordata > Actinopteri > Semionotiformes > Lepisosteidae > Lepisosteus > Lepisosteus oculatus. The sequence goes on along the minus strand of NC_090698.1, from coordinate 69,499,222 downwards.
TTCTATTCCAGCCATTTTCATGCACAGTAAGGCTGATGGCAGAAACATCCCATCTGTGGGATTGTGACTGAACATCTGTACTCAGATCCCCACTAAAATGTTTTTATCCTCAGTTATTTGCAGGATAAATTAGTTCCCGATTAATCTAGCTCTCCTCTTTATTGTGAACTCTAGATCTCTGCCATTGAGCAGCTTTAACACAGATATAACGGAACGCCATCAAACGCCAGGCAAGCAGAAACGAGCACTGCCGAGCCTGGCAGCCTGGGCTTTAGCACATCATGTAGGGCCATATGTAGATGATCATGCAGAAGACTGATATTCATACTATTGATGCAGACGATTCACAAGGATTTATGTCAGTTCTTCTTAGTTATTTGGGGCCAATTTTGATGTGGAAGGATAATTTATTGTGATTTTTATGGTTTCCTCTGAACTGGAGGCGGGAATGAGGCTGTACTGGAAATGTTTTGATAGTCAAAGGGAAGATGCACAGAAATGGCAGCTGGAGGCCTTGATGCTCACGGCCAAACCACCAGAACATGCAGTGTTTGTGTGTGCTCCATGTTGTGCCTGGTGCTGTGTTCTAATCTACCTTTATCTCATCAGTTATACATAGGGGGATGTATTTTTTTCCATTTAATGATTTATATTGCAGGATGTTTTAATTTGATATTGATTTCATTTAGTTTGATTCTAATGTATGTAGTATATATATATTTGAATCTCTGCTAATTGGATTTAATTGTATTTTGTTACCCCTTTGGTTTGTATTTAATTGTGTGAAGCATTATAAAATGAGTCTAAAGGATACTGCTGAAATGTATTTTGTAATTTTTATCAAGAAATAATTGCCACAGCTGTGCCTCAGTTTAATTCGGTGACTTTAAAATTGGAGATAAAATGATTTTTCCTGTGCATGATGGGACCAAACAAAATGGAGCTTATTCTGGGAAACAGCCTGACTAGGAGAGATGACTCAGAGTCACATGCAATGATTAAGTGAGTTTGTTTTACTGAAAATTAAATTCTTTCTTATTGTCACCAAAGCTCTTACCTTCCTAAGGCCATCGATGCGCTTGCATCAGGTCCTAAGGAATTGGTGAGAGTTTGCAAGTGGTTGGCACACAGCCTTCCCCCAGATCTCTGAACCCTGTGTAGACTCTGACAGGGGATCTGCACCTCTGCCTCACTGTCTGTCTCCCAGTGGTCCACTGTGTGTCTCGCTCTACCTCTGCGTCTCTATTTTACTGCCCTGTCTTCCTGTCTATTTATTTATTTGTCTGCCTGTCTGTGTGTCTCTGTCTGTCTGTCTGTCTTCTCCTCTGTAGCTGCGACTCTGTGACACACGCGGAGATGTGTGTTTTTTCCTCCCGGTTGTTTTAGATGTGGTGTTCCGACTGGACGACGGCTGCCTGCCTGCCCACAAGCCCCTGCTGATCTCCAGCTGTGATTGGATGGCGGCCATGTTCCGCGGGTCCTTCAAGGAGAGCTACGTTCAGGAGGTGGGTCGGGGGCGCTAGAGGGGGCGAGGTCTGTGAGACCCCGAGGTTCAGGGCTCATTAGGAGCGAAGAGCGTGCAGAGACAATCTTCTCTCTTGCCAGGGCTTTGCACTTCTGGGAGAGACACAGCACTGCTCCTTTCATTATTGTGTGCTGCCCAGTGGGTGTGGGAGCGTCCGGAGTTTCCCATCTATCCTTTTTCAAACCGCTTCAGGGCTGGGCGGTAGCTGGAACCTATCCTGGCAGCATTAGGTACGAAGTGGGGTACACAGTGGACGGGACGCTAGTCCATCGCAGGACAGACCCAGACGTGCACGCACTCACGCCAGGGCCAGTTTTCCCAGAACCCAGTTAACCTTCCAGTATGTCTTTGGACTGTGGGAGGAAACAGGAGCACCCGGAGGAAACCCATGAGAACACAGGGCACACACGCAAACTCCACGCAGGTAGCATCCTCGGTCTGAAATTGAACCCCAGCGCTGTTCTTCCCTTGGGAGGGGTTTTCTTGAGTCAATATCTCACCAGACGCCAGGACGCTGCTGGGCCCCCGTCTCTCTCGCAGAGGGGTGCGGGGAGCAGGGCGGGACGTTTCTTCTGCCTCCTGCCGTTTATATCGTGGTAGACGAACCCAGGCCTTCAGGCCCGAGGCCAGCGAGGCCAAGGGGGGAGATGAGTCTCCCTGACTGCGTCACTCCACCGCCAGGAAGTTCCATCTGGGGACGGCGAGTGGTTGTTGTTGGAAAATTGTGTTTAATGCGCTCTCGCCCCTCTAGGGCAACAGGGGGAACTGGGTTGGGGACCTGGGCGCTCTCTGGGAGGCCTCTCCATGACGCACAGCAGGGCCTGGGCCTGTGGCAGGGGCAGGCCTGTGGAATAATCCTGTGTGCTTTTTGTGGGTTTAATTTTGGTTGCAACAGGAGGTTGACTCCCGAAAGTGTGCCGTGTGGGAATAATTAAAGCAGTGGTTGCTGGGGTTTGCCTGAACAAGAGCAGAGTGGAACATGGCTCGTGTAGGCTCCAGCGATAACAACAACAGCACTCACTTATAGCATCGCCTCAAAGGACGGGCCAGCACAGTGGGAGGAAAAAAGACATTGGTTTAAAAGAGAGGAAGTACCCATACAGATATAAAAGGATTGAGAACAGTCATGACACTCCACGGTCTTGGTGTGCACGAAGAGATTCCCCCATCTTCTTAGGTCCGCAGTCTGGTCTTGGCCGAGAGGCCTCAGCCGGACACAGAGCTTGATACGGGGACAGCTGAGAGCTTGTTAAGTTGGAAGTGAAGGAGTGTAGCCCTTCAGAGCTGGTTTTGGCTGATAATAGATTTAAGATGGCCTTTGCTGCACTGACACACACAAGGTGGTCATCAACAGTATCGATTCTGGGAATGGAAATAAGACTCCCATCTCGGGTTTTGTAAACTGCTGTCTATGGTGCACAGATCAAAGACCACGGACTTCCTGTTGCAGCTGTCGTTTCTGTATGTTTGCGTGCACTTTACATGCAGGGGACGAAGATGCATCTAGTGTGAGATCCACAATACACCTGCCTTGCAAGGAGGTCTGATCCTTCTGTTACACAGAAACCTGAGGTCTTGTAGAAAAGAGGTCCTGCAAGTCAAACATCTGTTTGCTTTTTAGCTTTAACAGCACTGTTTCTACAAGGCCCTTCAGCTCATAAAGCCTGAGGTGGATGAAATTGCTATGCACTACAAGCCCTCCCTTCCCTGTTGCAGTCAGGAGTCTGGCTATGATCACTGCCTTGACAGTGAGGCAGTGAAGATTGATTTTTTTCCCCCCCTTCAGCCCCTTCTGTTGCAAATCTCAATGCATCCGGTCTCTTGCTTATCCCTATTAGCTGTACGTATTAGCCCAGAGCACAAAAACTAACAAAAAAAAACAAAAAAGTGTGAAAACCGACGAAGAGGAAATTAGACACAGGAGAGTCCTGTAGGCCTGGTGGGAGAGACGCAGTGCTGGCATGCAGCTGCCAGGCAGTGGGATCTCATCCTTCACCCCCTGCTGGTGGTTGATGTTGGGGGCAGGGGACCCAGAATGGCAGAAGCAGAAACCCAGAGGTGTGAAAAGCGGAGACACCACAGCAACAAGAGAATGGCGTAAGCAGACAATTAGAAGGCCACGCGCAAATGATCGCATAATTCTTGTTTTAGAGCGTATGAACTGGCTTCAGGTCAGATTTTAAAATCCTTCTGCTTACTTTTAAGTCTTTGCATGGTACTGCACACGTCCAGAGAATCTAGGCGGCGCTTTATCTGTTTACACCCTTTCATGAGATCTGTGCTCAGCTGATTCCAGTTAATGTGATGCCACTGTTTGCACCATGCTGTTGTACAGTAGGTCCTTTGCTTGCTGTGCTCCAACACAAATTTAACTTGATCGTGTTTATTTCCAGGTGTGTTATAAAGTGCTTTGAGATGCCCGCTTTCAAAGGCATTGTGTGAAAGGTTCATTCGGCGGGTGTGTGTGTTGTGGGAGGTGCCCATACTGTATCTGCCTGCAGTCCGTGGGTGCGATCTGTATCCCTTTACATTCTGGTTGCGTGACCCTACATCTCATTACCCCAGTCAGAATGGCATTGCATGCAGTTTATGGTTACAGGGGAAAGAAACTGGACAGATCACTTTTCTAGGAAAGCAGGTCTGCAGGAGTGGGCCCGCCTGCTGTACTGTACTGCAGTGCGCCCCAGGCCCTGGCTGTGTTTGAGGAAGGGGAACTGGACCCAGGGGAAGAGATCTCTTTGTATATTGTTACAGTTCAGGGCAGCAACACTACACTCTCTCACTCAGGAAGCCATGAGGAAACAGGATGCTGGCAGCCTATATATTCTTACAGCCTGAACAGCTGACCAAAAAGATTAGATAAGATCGCTTTATTGGCCAAATACAATTTCTTGTATTAGAAATTTGTCTTTTTGCATACCCCAACTCGCTCTCCCTGAGACACACAGACAGGGAGAGAAGCTGGGGGTCAGAGCGCAGGGTCGGCCATTTATACGGCACCCCTGGAGCAGCTGGGGTGAAGGGCCTTGCTCAGGGGCCCAACGGAGTAGGATTCCTCTGCCGGCCAAGCGTGGTGCAGTTGTTCAGTTCTACAGTACTTGACTCGTGACTGGTTTGTAGTTACAGATTAACCGTTTTACATGTTTGTCTGCATTAGGCCTTGTGTGCTCAAGACCCGTTTGTGTCTGTTTTGTGTTTAGGGTCGAGCTGTGTCCTTGCTTACTGTGTCAAGGCTGCTCACGGGCATGATGTGTAGAAAACGGTGGAGAATCAATGCTGCAGATCACCAGTGTGTGCCAGCCGAACACCACTGGGTGTTTTTGGTGCAATGCGTTATACCTCAGTAAAGATCTCTAGCTCTGTGAAGTTGGCCCCCATACAGACAGAGCTCAGATCTCAACATCTCCAGAGGCATTCGCCTGGGTGTCATTGCCCAATCCGCCACCCTGCTTAAATACCAGTTTCTGTAGTTATGGTTCTGGATAATTTCATGCTCTGCCCCCTGTTAATAATTCCCAGGACTCCTGGCAGTGGAGTGGCATGACTTTGCTGTGCCCCATCCCAGAGGAGATTATTGATTCTTGTCAGAAGGCTCAGCTAGGGCTTCAGTATTACAAGGATGGTGCTCATTAGCTTCAGCTGCAGGTATTGTAATTCTGATACAGAAAAGCTGGCCTCAGCTAAATAGAAATATCACCACTTATTAACCTTTTTTGTGAAAGCCTTTCCAAAGGACTTTGCCTGACAACCCATCAACCCTCGTTGCTTGTTTATCTGGTTACCAACAGAGTTGTGAAATAAGGCAAGACATAGTGACGGGCTACTTCTTAGAGTGCTGCTCGGCAAAGTGTTTTCCAGAGACTCGGCTGCGTGCTGCTTTCTCCAGCTGTGCCCCAGTTTTGGAATTTTATACTGAAATGAGCCTCCCTGAGAGATCTCCGCACACGGGGCTGACGTGCGCACAAGCCCTCCTTATGGCTGTGTGCATCGATGCCTTCTGAATTCCGTTGCCTTTTAATAAGCAGCTCTTAACTCCACTCCAGTGGAACTCCACACAGTGCAAAGACTGAAGAGAAAGCCAATGTTTTGGCATGGCTTTTGTCTGGTTTCAAACATTCCCACACTGTCCGAGAGAGCTGAGAGGAGGAACTGTCCTGCCGGGGATATTTGCTGTGTCCACACTCTATTGGCAGTACCTTGCTGCTTCTTTCCACACTGTAAACGTGTCCGAACAAACAAGAGGAGGCCATCAAGTGGTTCTAGGATCTCTTCCAGCTGTTTCTTGAAGAACACAAGTCAACAGCACGGCTGGGTAGCTTGTTCCAGACTCCCACAGCGTTTTTATTGGTAAAGAAATGCACTTGGCTTCCATTTGTGTCCTCCGGTCCTCTGTTTCACTGTTGATTCTGAACACATCCCCTGGGTTGAGTCGGTCAGTACCTTCGAGGATTGAGGCTCCTTCTTGGCCACCTGCACGGCGTGGACACTGGGGTATCTGCTGCTCTCTGATGCGGGACTTTACTTAGGCAGGGGGTTTGTTTTTGTACATTGTTCAACCTCGTCTTGCATAAATAAAAAAACATTCTTTTCGAAAGCCTTCCGTCAGCTTCTTGTGTCTGCACAGTGCCGTGTTTGTGAGACCGGATAGCACAAGGCTGGCAGAAATCCCGAGTTTTGTCTGCAGCGTTGACAGGGACTATTTTTAATGAGGGCGCCTTCCTCTTTTCTTTTTTTGATTCCATAAAGCTGAAAGAGTTCAGCTCTCATGTTGATTAATCAAGCAGATCTGAAGAGCTGGCCTGAATTTTCCACTTCCCCTTAAAGCTGTACTGGTAGCTTAAAACAATCTTACTTTCTGACTGTACATTTGCAGGGTTGTTACTAAGTGACAAAAAAGTGACACTTTCACCCCCTGAATTTTCAGCCCTATGAGTATAGCATGTACTGTAAGTGTAGTAGGTATTATAACACTACAAGTATTCCTAAACGTGATCTGTATCAGCACTTGGATAAAGGCATTCAAGTGTTTTACTGAGTTATGCTATCTAATTTCATCATGAATTTACAGCCAATACTTGATAAATTGTTGTTTTTGAATTGTTGTGCATCCTGTCCCATCTGCTGGGCTTCACTGCTGCCATGCTCATGTTGACAAATCCCTCCAGCAAATGCAGCGTCTGGAAGATTTGTTCCCGGAAGTGTTACAAAGGAATAGCGCAGGGGTGACACCAATGTCGCACTTCGTGTTTTGTGTGTCCCCCGGACACGTCCTGGGAGTCAGGAACCACCTTCTCCTCAGCAGCGCTTCTCACTGGGGGAGCTCCCAGGCACAGGAAACACAACTGGTCAGAAACCAGCAGAACACCACAGGGGAGGAGACGAGATGGCACGGGCTGACACTGGTCAGCCTGCAGCAGCGTCTCAGTCGAAGGGGATCACAGTTGCTCTTGAGCAACACGGGTCTTCTGGTTTTCTGGCTGTTGTGTATGCTGGGGTGTGGTTTGGTCCACTTTGTGTGGTGGCAGTGTGGTTTCCTGTGTGATGTAAAGAAACACTTTTTATTCCTTTAGAACTTTTCTGTTACATTTCGCAGGTACAGTTCACAGCTGCTAGCTAAACTAATTTGCTTCCCCTAGGGCTCTGTAGATTATATTGATTACTTTTTTTATTTTTTTAAGTTAATTTCTGTTTGACTGATTAGTTAAAGTGGCTAACAGAAGCAGCAGCATAAATGCCAGCAGAGAACCTGTGATGTAATATTTAGGATCAAATTCATACTCTTTTCTGCATTTCTACGTTTGCTGCTCTGTTTGAGCAAGGAAAAACAGCCTCGCCGCATTGCAAAGTCTGAACAGAAATGCCCTGCGTTAATACATCTGTGGTGAGATGCCGAGCTCTGACAAGCAGTGTGCTCTGGCGGTGATCTGCTGCAGTGGGTTAGCTGTCAGGAAGCGTAGCTGAGGGGTCACAGCCAGGTCACCGTCTCTTTGAAGCTGCTTGTTTAGGAGACCTGTGCACTCCAGCTCGTGGAACCTGCTGCATACTCCTTCAAGCTCACATTTGGTCTCCAAGCTGAGCAAAGGTCCGATTGCATGGCCTTCAGACCGACTTCTGTGGTGGACAGTCCGCCTTTCCACGTATACTGTAGGTGTACGGTGTTGGGAAAAGGTCAATACAAATTGGAAGTGTTATTTGTTAGATGAGGTGAGGTTTATCTACTGGTAGGACTTGGTGAGGACTAGGTGAAGATCAGTTGTCTAAATACAGCAAACCGTAACATCTTTAAGGGGTTTACTGCCTTTTCCACTACACTGGAGGTAGAAGACTGCTGTCTGGTTCTGACCAGATAGAAAGCCCGGTGCGATTCTGGGTTGCAGCATTTTCTCAAATCCTTAAATCCGGTTGGTTGTCACTATACAGGTGTCGCTTACCACACTAGCTTTTTGAGAGGGTAGTGAAGTTGTTGGATTGCATTGTTACTAAGGCCATTTGATATTTTCTCCTGTCTTCTATACACACTCCATACTCAGCACTGGTAAAACAAAGAAGTGGGAAGGAGACCTTGTGTGTAGATGAGCTCAAAATGCCAGGGCACAGGATTGCAGCTGATTTCCAGCCGAGAAACAGGATGTATTTCGTTTGGCTAAAATCACTCCATGCTGGATGGGTGCTGTGTACAGTATGGTGTTTGGTTAGTCCCTGACAGATATATGGTATGCTGAATTGAATCTCACAGTTTTTTTTTTCTTTTTACTGTCTGTCATTCATTCACTGAAAAACCAGGATGAATTCCTGATGTTCAGAAGGATTCAGACACTTACTCAAATAGTCGGGCTATTGTTAAACACCGAAAGAGGCTGCTGTGGTTCAGCTCCAGTAGGAGCAAGGGTAAAGGATTTTTTTTTTTTTATATCGAAGGGATCTTGTTATGGGCTGAGAAAGCAGACGGAGAGGGCATGTGTCAGTTCTCGCTGTGTTTACAGCACAGACACCTGCACCGTGCATGCGATGGAGTTAAAAATAGAGCCACAACAGCACCGTTCAGCCAGGGATGTTGCAGCCTTGACTTGCTCTGACATCACCAGACTCCTGTTGCTATAGCAACGCAGCCTACCTGAGCGCGCGCTGTGCGAGAGAAGAGTGACGAGCTCGCAGGGCTGCTGTCTCTTGGACCACCCTCCCGCAGGTTGACCAATTCCTGGGACGCTCGCGATAGCCCTGATCTCCATTTGGCGTTTAGCCACAGGCAGTTAATGCAATCTGCTAACCTGGCGTTCTCTCTGCTTGTGTTCCTTTAAGATCCTGCGACCACAGTGATCAAGGCAGTAGTAGCTAAGTGATTCTAGGATCTCTTCCTGCTGATTGTCGAAGGAAACAAGAGCATCAGCTTCAGCAGCGTGGCTCTATGGCTTGTTCCGGCCTCTCACAGCCCTTTGTGTAAAGTGCCTCCTGCTCTTGGCTCAGGCAGCGTGTGTGTCTGGGTGTGACGGGGGGATGGCAGTGTTCATCTCACCTCAGGCTCTGCATTATTTAATGGGGCTGACGCTGGCTTTAAGGGCTGGCATCTACTTTATTTTTCCCCATCCTGACCTTTCTGAAGTAATTAAGGGCTTTAACAAAGTTGACATTCTGCTAATTGGCACTGAGGGCTCAGACAGGGTGAGGACACCCATGGAGCTTCTGTACCCCCACTTAGGGAGTTCTGTCCCCCAGGGCACAGTGACCTTTTCTGTGGGCCGATCCACACAGATTACTGTGGGGGGGGGGTGTGGATCGTAACTAATACATTTGGAAGGTGGCATTTATTTGGTGGCGTTTCTTTTATTCGAAGACTGAAAGTTCCTAAAAATGTTGTCTAAGCCAGTTTTGCTCACCACAACCCAGCGCCTCCGTCTGCTTCTCGTTCAAAACTGTAATGGGACGAAGGCGTCAGAAGTTGTCGGGGCAGCAAGGAGACATTGCATGATGACCGCTCGCTGTGGGACCAGAGGGGCCCGGCTATCGGGTTGCTGTCCACAAGCGTGTCTTCCAGCTCCCTCGGTGACAGCTGGGAGCAGGGGGTATCGGGAGGGGTGCAGGTGTGGGGTATCGGGTGTGGGTGCGGGGTGTTGAGGAGGGAGAGCAGGGGTCAGAGCCTGTTTTGAGGCCTGTAAGTGGAGAAAGGGGGATGGGAGGGAGTGTGCATCCCCAGCACTTTCTCTTCCCAGCAGTCCTTCTCATCCCTACACCATCGGTTTAGGTCTTTAGACCATTCAGGGGAAGTACGCCATTGTCTGCATTTTTCAGTGTTTATCCAGGGCTCAGAAAGGTCTCCAGCCAGACGTCATGGTCTTTCAGGTGTCGACAGGGAGGCTCAGCGTGCTGGAACGGGGACCGTAGTGAGGGCTTTGAGGGACGAAGTTGCTGGCCTGGCCATCAGTATCTTTGTTCCTGCAGCTGGGCTTTTATCTGCACGGGATAAAAGACCCCACAGTGAGACTGCCCTTTACAGAGGAGCTGACTGCTCTCTGCGTCCGGCAGAAGAGCACTTCACCTGTCTCTGCTTTTCCTGTGACATCAGTTCTTGCTCTCCGTATCAAAGTGTGTTGTGTTCTGCTGTCTCTGTGCTGCTGGTTCAGCTCTAATTTTCCACCGTTATTTCTCTCAGGACCAGGCATGGTTTGTTTGTTGTTTCTACATCAGTCTTGTTTTGGGTGAAATTGTGTGCTACAGAAATATGTGCAGTTGGACACCCAAGGAGTGACTTTAAATCAACAGTGCTTCAGTAGCCCTTTTGAAGTATAGGTACTGTATGAAGGAAAGAGCAAATCATTAAAGCTTGACAGCAGTTTTGCTGCAGAGTGAAGTGAATCTCTAGGTGAGCCCTCATTACCCTAGTGCTTACTCATAGGTCCTGCACAGCTGGGTCTACAGGCCATAAAGATCACCAACCACAGACACCTGAAGGAAATGGTTCTGTTGTTCAATTAACCAAATCATTGTTCATTCCGGTAATTAAGAGCTTAGGTTGGATTCAAAGCCAGGTGATGCCACAGCCCTTGAAGTGTGGAGATCAGCACCTCCTCTGCAGACCAAAAGCCCAGAAAGCACTCTTCACACGGACATGAGGTTGGGGTCAGGATTCTCAACGCTGCAAGAGGCATGAATGTACTAGCCTGTGCAGGCCGATTTTCTGGGATGTTTCCTGGAAATGCAGTTGGGAAAGTTTTTCCAGGTCAGTAAGCTTGCAAACAGCCAGATGAGCCGTTTGGAGCGCCTGGTCTCAGAGCCAGCTTGTCCCCAGCCTTCTGCACGGCAGCCCTGGTGCGTTTCTGTGCAGCTCAGCTGCCAGGCGACGGGCAACACAGAGGCGAGCAGTTCTCTCTCTCCCCTAGAGAGAACTACAGCTACCATTATGCTACAGGTCATCTCATGGATAGCGTGAGCTGCAACTTTCTGGTGTGTTGAAAACAAACCTCCCGAGTGCTATGGCGTAATCTGTCAGCCTTTTCGCGCTGGCTGTGTTTTCATGGGGACGGCCAGCTGCAGGCGTGCTTGAGCGGGTGGCTCCAGTCCGTCTCGTGTGGAATGGAAGGCCTGAAGTGGCCTGAGGTAATGCTGTTCTGTCTCCTCCTCTCCCCCAGGTCTCCATCCCTAACACCAGTCGTGCCTGTATGCGAGCGGTGCTGGAGTACCTGTACTGCGGCCTGCTGATGCCCACCCCCTCCCTGCAGCCCATGGAGCTCATCGTGCTGGCCAACCGGCTGTGCTTGCCCCGGCTCGTCGCCCTCACAGGTAGCTGACGAAGGCCCTTGGAGTGGTGATGAAGGCAGCCGTAGAGATGGGAGGAGTCGGCTCGCGTTCAGACTGCGAGGAGCTGAGGGGAGACTGTGAGGAGTAGGACAAACTGTGAGGAGCTGAGAGGAGACTGTGAGGAGTGAGACAGACTGTGAGGAGACGAGAGTAAACTGTGAGGAGTGAGACAGACTGTAAAGAGCTGAGAGGAGACTGTGAGGAGTAGGACACACTGTGAGGAGCTGAGAGGAGACTGTGAGGAGTAGGACACACTGTGAGGAGCTGAGAGGAGACTGTGAGGAGTAGGACACACTGTGAGGAGACGAGAGGAGACTGAGGAGTAGGACACACTGTGAGGAGCTGAGAGGAGACTGAGGAGTAGGACACACTGTGAGGAGCCGAGAGGAAACTGTGAGGAGCCGAGAGGAAACTGTGAGGAGTGAGACAGACTGTGAGGAACCGATAGGAGACTGTGAGGAGTAGGACAGATTGTGAGGAGACGTGAGGAAACTGTGAGGAGTGAGACAGACTGTGAGGAGACGAGAGGAAACTGTGAGGAGTGAGACAGACTGTGAGGAGTGAGACAGACTGTGAGGAGCTGAGAGGAGACTTTGAGGAGCCGAGAGGAGACTGTGGGGAGCCAAGAGGAGACTGTGAGGAGTAGGACAGACTGTGAGGAGCCGAGAGGAGACTGTGAGGAGCCGAGAGGAGACTGTGAGGAGTGATTCAGACTGTGAGGAGATGAGAAAAGCCTAAGGAGTGAGACAGACTGTGAGGAGTTGAGAGTAGAGGAGACTGGTGCTGCAATCACTGGAAATTTGTCAAAAATCAGCCAAAGTAAACTTTTTACTATTTGTATTTAATCAAACATTGACAGAAGCTTTCATATTAATATTGTTTTACCTACATCTTAATGGAAAAAAACATTTTTCAACGGCCCATTAAGCCTTTTTGTTCCATAGCGCTGCGCTCTTCCTGTTTGCAGGGAGCTGTGGCACCAGTCTAACTGTACAATTCCAGTGAGACTTCAGCCTAGACTCTTTTCCCTCAAAATGTACTTCCGGGTGAAATTCCGTCTTGGTTACTACGCAACATGAAAAGGGGAGCAGGTCTGGCCCAGGAGTGCTACAGTGGTGACCCCAGCTGGACACGCGGGGTCTGGCGTGAGCTGGAGCATGCTGAACGTGTTCACTCCTGACTCGCTCTTCAGTAACCGCTGGCTTCCAGCAGGATGCGCCATACGGGGGGGGGGAGGTCCTGGGGGGGGGCTGTTGTTCCCAGTTGACTGGCCTGTATTCACACACTCCTGCACACGGCCGAGAGCCTGGAAGAGCCCGTCTCCATGGCAACAGCATGGCCGGATGGCAGCCAGGGAAGAGACGAGGGGGGTTCTGGCTCGTTACGGGCTGTTCCTTCTCTTCCTCTTTGCCTGCCTCGCCGTCTCTCCACCGCTCTCGGATTCCGAGGGCTTGATTGGCACGCGGCCATGACCGCATCGCAGGTGTTTTCCCAAAGTTCTTGAAGCGGCCAACATTGACGCTGACGTTGGCTGTTGTGGATAAAGGGTCAGTTTTAAAGTAGCGAAGGTATAACTTCAATTGCCGCTCACTCCATGTGTTCCTAATTTTTCCTTAGATATTAAAATGCACATCTAACAGTTGTTGCAAGGTGCACTGAAGATTGCTAGACTGTATATATCAGAATGTTTGTTGCCACCTTCTTTTATTCATTTCCAAGGGTGTTGCAAACCACTATCCTGTTCAGTGTCCCACAGCGAGATTAAATTCATTTTAAAAATGTTTGAGGCTTAATTGACATTAATTGGAGTGAGGTTAAATCCCGTGCGTTCAGAAGCGTGCCACTGGCGCAGGGTCTGCAGAGTGCAGTGCGCGGTCCGGACACTCACGTTGCCCCGGTCTCGTTGTCCACAGAGCAGCACGCGGTAGAGGAGCTGCTGCAGTTCGCGGTGCAGGGCGCCGACATCGATGGACAGGTGCTCACTTACCTGGAGACGGCTCAGGTGAGCAGCAGCACGCACCCACAAGGCTTAGGCTGTAGGGACGCATTAGCCCCGTCGTGCCTGTGTGGTGGGGGATCCGAGCACCGTCGTATTGAGGTGTCTGCCGGGGCAAAGCAGTGCTTTGGGAAGACCGGAGAACTTGCTCCTGTTTCCGTCCTTGGATCAGTGTCAGGGAGGCTGGGGCCGGGTGGTTCATTGCAGCTCGTAACAAAGCCCAGCTGCTGGCTCGCGCCTCCCTGGAGCAGCAGCTTGTTGTCAGCTGTCAGAAAGGCACCCGAGAGCCCAGGACTCGTTGTGTTTCCGATCTTCTGCTTTCACTTCGGCGGGGGGGGGCTTGTGGGCTCTGAGGGAGAGCGCGCCGATGGTATTGTGATGCAGCTTCTTCCGTTTCCCTTTCCGGTGCTCTGCAGTTTCACAATGCCAAGCAGCTGGCGGCCTGGTGCCTGCATCACATCTGTACGAACTACAACAGCGTGTGCCGCAAGTTCCCCAAGGACATGAAGGCCATGTCCCCAGGTAACCTCCGACCCCTCCCGCTGCCGTTTCGATGAGATGTGTCTTTCAGTGTATGGGGGAAGGGTTTAACATGTGTACTTCACTGTTTTTCTGTTGCTGATGCCCAAAATAAGCGCACTGTGTCAACAGAAGTATAGCTCGAAATGCAATAGAATCCCAGGAGGAAAAACTGCTTATTTATGGGACTCTGGTATTTTGCTCATTTTTCCAATGAGAATTGACTTGCGCCAGCTCTTTAAAGTCACGCCTGGCTCATTTTCCCTGGCCGTGTTTGAGGTGCTTCTGTGCCACGGGGCCGGTCTCAACGGATCCGAGTAACTCTGTTTATCCCCGTCTCTCCCCCTCGCTCTCCCCCCCCCCGACCCCGCGCAGAGAACCAGCGGCACTTCGAGAAGCAGCGCTGGCCGCCTGTGTGGTTCCTGAAGGAGGAGGACCGCTACCTGCGCTCGCGGAAGGAGAGGGAGCGGGAGGAGGAGATCCTGCGCAAACAGCATCACAAACGGGGCTGGTGCTTCTGGAGGCACTCCCCCTCCTCCCCCCACATCTCCTGAGGGGCCCCCCCGGACACCCCAGCACAGGGCAGGGGGCCCACGCCCAGATCTTTCTTACCCTAACCCCCCCACCCAGGACGGCAGACACCCCAGTTTCTCCCTCTCGCGCTTGGAGAAGGCCTCAATCTCGGCCAGGCCGCTTCGGGATCCTTCAGGCAGGGGCGAGGTGGGAATCCTGGGTCATAAGCAACTCGGCAACTAAGCAACTAGCAACCAAACAAGGAAGTTGGGCTGCGTGGCCCCATGTGTTTCATGCGATGAGGAGGAACTGCGGGCGACAGACGGGGCCGCCGAGCGCCGTGCTCCCTGTCAGGGCAGCGGCCCGGCCTGCCTCGTGCCCACCCCCAGCCGCGCGCTCTCATGAGGATGGAGCTGGAGTGAGGGAACCACTCCGTTCGTTGCTCCAGTGCAAAAATGATCCCTTCTCCAAGCAAACTGCCACTTCGTTTTTCAAGTCTGTTAACAAGGCAAATAATAATAATAATAATCATCTATTTGATCTTAATCGCATGTTTCATGCTGGACTGACCAGTTCGGAGACTTTTGCCCTTCGTTTCGGAGAGAGGAGGATTGCTCCGAAACTGGTAAAACATCGGGAGAGGCGACGTTTTAACACTCGGACTGATGATGAAGCTCCTCGCAGCGCAGAGCGCCTGGCTCAGTTACCGGCTCAGGTCGCATCTGCACTCGGTGAGCATGGTAACTCTTCCACACTTCGCACGCTCGCTGATGATTATTTATGCAATCACTTCCGATAATTGCAAAACCTGGGCTGATTACCCTGCTCAGTGGCTGCACAGGTGCGTAGTGCCTGATCTGATGTGATGGGGCGTGAGAGAGCACAGTCTCCGGTGAGGACACACAGTGGCGCTGTGAGGCCCGGGACCCAGAGACTGGGATGGATCCTGACGGGATGTGACAGCGCCCAAACTCCAGGCTCCCTCCACAAAACAGGATTTCAGAGACAGGCTCTTTTTTTTGGGGGGGAGGGGCATTTTTTCTCTTTTTTTAGACTGTTATTGTACAACGTGCAAAAAGAAAACAGCAGTGCCCCAGGTCAGTGCGATAAAGCCTTTCTTTCCACGCGGAGAGATCAGCGATTCGATGGGAAGTGGTTTTCCTGACGAGGGCTCTAACCTGGAAACTGCTTACAGGCTTAGTCACGGCCCCCAGAAAATCGGATTTGCTGTCGGAAAATGGGAAAGGTGGCAGGAAAGGAAATGGGTGAACCGGATTCCCTGTTCTAAAGGAAGAAGTGTCCTGCCTCGCCTGCCTGCTGGAGCTGCGCCCCTGTTTTTTTTTGTTGTTGTTGTTTCTCGACCTTCTGTCTCTTTACCGTCTGTCTGGCAGGAGTGCTCACACAGGCTCCCTGCCCCACACCGCTGGATCGGGCAGCGCCTGTTCTCTGGAGACCGTGAGCTCCTGTGGCTCGCACCATCGCACTGAGGAGGAGGAGGAGGAGGAAGGGGGGATGCCTGGGACCCCAGGCCCAGCTGCTGAGACACACCAAGTGGGAACAAGTGTCTGCCACTCTCCCCTTCATACTCGCACACACACCCTTCCTCCGAACCCCGTTGGTCTCGGCTTTATACCTCCTCACCACTTGAGGGCAGCACTTCCACAGCACACAGTCCCCCTTCCCCAAGACTTCTGTTTTTCTTTATTAATATTTTTTCCTCAAAGCTTTGTGAGGTCAGCTTGGTTGACTGTTCTGACATCAGTAGTTAATGGCTAATTTATCTATTTTTTTTACAAAGTGGTTGTACTTCACCCATAATTCTCGTCGCAAACCAAAAACGAAGCTGTGAAGGTTCTCTGACTTTAAGCACAATGTGACTCTCCAGACCCTTGACCTCCCCCCTGCCTTCCTCTTTCTGCCCCTGGCACAGCAGGAGCAGTCGAGACGGGATACTGTCCGGGTGGCCAGACAACATGATTGTGTAGTGTTGTGGAAACGGAAGTTACAAAACTGGGGGAGCTCATTATAGAAGCTGTGCAGACAGAACAGAGCTGTGCTTACAGTTTCAAAAGATCAGCCTACACAGAACACCGGGCACAGTGCTTGTAGGTTTTCGCAAAACATTTACACCTTTGTTTTCTAGTAAGAACCTGTGCTGCGAAGTTATAATTTCTCCCATAGATCTTTAAGAGCTCCAATCTCCGAGTCTCTGCTGGTCATTTATATGCTTAACTTCAGGGGAGCTTCTTATTGTTTCTCCAAAATTGTACAATGGATATTTTACGAACAGGGTCCTGCCTGCCTAGTTTCCTGAGTAGTTCTCCTTATTGAGTTGCTTGGTGTGTTGCTAGTGTGTGTGACACCAACTTGTCTCCATTTACTGTGCGATGTGTGTGGGAGGCATTACTTGTGCATGTTCTCTGATAACGACAAGTAGAGCAAACCTAACAATCTAATGCTGGAATACCTGGTAAACAATAACACCACAAAGGGGATAGGCGTTGTGGTTTCAGTGCAGCTGTGGCTGTAAACGAGAGCAGTATTAGTGCTGCAGATCTTTGTATGTTGTCTCTCAGCAGCAGCGCCAGATAACGTTACTCCACAATCGTATTTATAAATTGCATTTGGATCTGAGGTACAGATCCCTTCTGTAGTAGGATGATTAGTACAGACCGTGAAATAGGACCATTGCAATAAACTGCATGCTCAGGACTGAGGGAAAAAGTTAGAAACACGCAGGGCCTGATTGTAGATGGTCATGAAACTTGGGCTGAAAATGAAGGAACAGGAGCAGAAACCGAGCCTGAAAGTTGAGACCATTCCACTGTCTTGAGGTTTGCTTATTAAAAAATTAGAGGTGTGTACCTGTGTCCAGTAGGCGCCATGCTGCACTGTCGAACCAGTGCATCATGTCTAGGTCTAGGGGCCCTGATCTGGCGACATGAACAGTGTAGTGGGGGCAGTGGGCTTGTCTGAGCAGGCCTGCAAGGCTGTGACAGAGCTGGTTAACAGGAGCCAGTAAGGACTGGAACTAGAACAGCCCCTCACCAGCAGCATATACTGTCTTCGCTGTTGCTGGTGTACGGCTCTCCAGAAAAACCTGCGATAACGAAAGCAAGCAGAGGAATTTTTCTTACGAGACGCGGGAGCACACGTACTGCGCACAGGTGCACTGACGTGCCCTCCTGGAGCAGGACTTTATTTTAGATCATGCATAATTGTTTTTAAACACTTTATTTTCCACACCTCTTTATTTTCTCATTAGTAATAAAAGATTTGCAAACTTTTAGCCTAGGCTTTATATACAGTAATTCTTTGTAGGTACAAGACAGAGGGCCTTTGATATATCGTTGTGCGTCTTTGTCGTGTGTATACTGTAACTGGCGCGCTCTCAAGTATAGTGGTTCCCACACAAGCTGTATGGATGCAGTTTGAAGGTGTGTCTTGAGAGCCCTTTATTCTCTGCTTGTGTTAAACTGTCTTTTTGACAGGCGGAGGTCAGTCTGTCTGGACAGATTGCAGTAGCTTCTGAAGGTAGTTTAAATGAGTAGTCTCACATGGGGTCTTGTTGCAAATGTTGCTAAATTATAAATGCCTTTGTGTTCTGTATTATTACATAATGTTGTTCTGCTCATGTAGACGGTAGTTCAGTGTGATAGAAGGTCGCTCCAGACTGTGAGGTCGGGCCTGGGCTGGAGTGTCAGTGTCACCTGTCTTCCTTCTCCACTGTGGCCTGTTCACAGGTCTTCCTGGGCTTCTCTCCAGAGCGGCTCTTTCATTTGGCGCTGAGCACTGTCTGCTTCAGGCGGCTGGCAGTTTCCAGTTTGCGCTGGAGTGCAGGTAGCAGCAGAGAACGCCTGACTTCTGCAAGACATATAGCAATCTGTCTTGACTTCGAGTGTTCATTGAAATTTAAAATGCTGTGCGTTTATGCATGCATGTCAGTATTTAGTTGTGCTTCAAGACTTCTTTTGAACCTTAATGGGACTCGTGTGTGTGTGTGTGTGTGTTGTGGGGGATGTGCACAGGGAAAAAGCTAAAAAAACAAATTGAAAGGAGGTTTATTTGTTCCCCGGTGGTGGAATTAATTGTGTGGACTTGTTTAAGAAAATATGGACGACAGTTTAGGGTGGAGTTTTCATTTCCTTGTTCTCGCTGCACGCCAGATGTGGACAGCGTTAACCCATTCAGTTGCAGGAGATATCCTGAATCTTTTGGAATATCCAGGGATTTCAGGGTCTGTCTGGCCGAGAGCTGGGGTGGAAAACCGCAGAGAGGCGTGCAACAAAGCAAAACTCTGAGCAAGCTGAAAGATATTGATGTGGGTGAGTGACTGGGCTTGCTGGTTATATACAGCAGTGGTATAGGTCTGAGACTGTTGCTTCATTCAGATGAACAATAGCTGACGCAGCCTGCTAGCAGCATGAGAGATTCCTTTGTAGATTTAATGCCAAGTTGGCATTTCTTCGTCTGCTGCTGCTCATTACTGCAGTTCTTCACTGGCGGCTCTGGTGTCCACTCCTCAAAACCACAGCAATCAGAATGAGTTCTAGGACATATCCTCCCTGTCCAATCAGGGCACACAGCTGCCCTCCCTGTTGGGAACCATTCTAGGACGTCCTGTCTCCGCAGAGTTCCCATCCTCTAATTCCATAGTGTAATGTTCAGGATCTACGCAGGATCTTTCCTGACCCACAGAGTGCAGGCCATGCTTGTGGTTGAGGAAAGAAGACTGAAGTAAGTAACATTTGTTGGTATGCAGCTTCTGTTCATTTCAGCTTGCAGGGGAAAGATGTGAGTACTGTTGTTCACAATGTGGTAGTGGTCAGGTGGTAATTGGTCAGTGTTGAACATTGTGTGTAATGATGCCTGGAAATCAAAATGACAATGGATGTGACTGTGCTGTAGTGCGAGTGTTGACTCTCTCTGGGAGTAGCTCAGTGGCAGAAACCTGTTAAAGTGCAACTTTAGTGCCCAGTTCTGCGGTCTCTTCCACAGCCCGACTTCCAGCACCACTGAAACTGCAAACAACGCTTTACCTCCTGGTTTTGGTTATTTTTTAAAGCTGCACAACGACCAAGGGCTGTTCAAGCTAGGGAGAGGACGAAGTCCTGGGCTGGGGTGGGGCTTCGAGGCAGCATCACTTCTTAAGCTGTAAAGGGAGAGACGTGTTGCTCAGGGCCTCCTTAACCAGGGCAGAATGAGAGAGCGCCCCCTTTTGTTTAACCTTGGTATTTCCTGTGCCTTCTTATACTGTGTTGCCTGTCTCTGCAGCCTTACCCTGCCGAGTGGGACTGTGGAGAGCGTCTCTCGCGCTGCCTGTGACCTCTCAGCTCAGGTGCTCATGTTTAGACCGGTCCTGCAGCCAACACAGACGAGTGGACGCTGGCCAATGCGTTTTCGTGCTCGTGAGGCAGCTCTTGCATGCTGACGTTGCAGTGATGTGGTGTCTGCTCGTCGCTGCTGTTGCACGGTCCCAGTCTCCGCGGTTGTGATGTAAACTCGTGCGCTCATAGCGGCGGGGCTGGTTCAGGCTGATCAGACGGGCCGTGTCGGCCTCTCTGCACCGTGTGCTTACAGCACAAACGCACAGCCAGGGAATGGGTAGGAAGTGCTGGCTTGGAATGACAAAGAAGTCACGCAGGCCGAGCCACAAGATGATCAGCTGGGTGTTCTTACAAACTCCCGTCGAGTTCACAGGTGTGATTTGCTTGACACGCGGTGGGGTGGATGTTATTTCTGTAACTCGTGCTTTTTTTTTTTTTTTTTTTTTTTTGGCTGGTATTTATTTAAAGTGTGATCCGTTTGTCCAAAGTGTTAAACGTCTGTTTGTTCGCGAGCCCCGTTACGGAATATTCCCAAGTTAGGAGTGCCGGCAGAAGCTGGAAGGCGTTGAAAGCTGCCTTTGGAATTTTCTTCCTTTTCTATTTAGAGTTTCGTGTTTGTCCTCCTGTAAGATAATATGCAACACGTTAAAAACGAAGTGGGCAATAAGTAGGAACAGCAAAGTTCAGCCAGAAGTGTCCGTTTGTAAGGAACTGGACCCTTGTCCTTACTCCGAGCACCGTGCTGAATTCTTTAAGCCGGCTCCCTTTGGACACGCAGGGATTTTGATTTGTTTACTAGCGGTAGCTGGGTGAAGGGGTTGATGATTTTGGATTAGTGGGTAGAAAGTAAGTTATAAGAAAGAAAACACGGGAGGAACTCAAGAAGATCTTGGGGAAAAAAAAGTATTAATAGTGAACATGAACTTTACTGCTCCTGAAACTAGTTACTTCCCTCTAAACAAGGTCTTTTTGACACAAATGTCAGGTATTTTGCCTATGTATAAAAAAATAAGAGCATGCTTTTCAATTGTACAGGTGTTACTTTATATTTAGTTTCCCACATTAGCTCTGCACACTCTTGAAACATTAGTGTGCATGCTGATCGATTGTATCAATCAAACCTCTCACAGTGTCGGTGCGGTATTTCAACCTGTCTGTGTTTCATGAGTGCAGTACTGCTTTTGGTCTTGTGATTTTTTTTATTTTTTACTCATACTAGTGAGACAAGCACACAAAGACACTTAAAACCTGCAAAAAGTTTCCTCTTCAGCGAAAGTGTAGCGTGCTTGGTCCAGGGTATAGGAGTTCCTGCTTGGGTCCCAGCAGGGTGTAATAAGTAATCAGATCATTGTTTTTTTCCAAACGGCGAGGGGCACAGTTGGTGTTCACCTTGTGTCCTTATATGACATAGTCTCTGGTAGCCGGTAGTTATACATCAGCTGGTCTCCTCAATGGCAGGCAACTCCATTAGCTGCACAGTTGTGTGCAACCTGGGACCTAAGACTCCAATTTCTCTCCCCACTCACTGCCTTCAATATTAAGCTAAGGATGCTGCATACTCTTCCATTGGTTCCTAACACTGGGAAATGGGAATAACCATGCTGTTCAGCTCTAGGTACAGCTGTAATTGCACTCGGCACTCTTCACCTGAAGGACTTACCTGCACTATTTTATTATTGTTACCCAGATACACTGACTACCTGACCAGTCACAAGCAACTTTTCCCCCTTCTCTGGCTGTTACAGTTCACCAGTTTGCCCAGTTGGATTTCCTGCGGTTTCTGAAGGAGGGGTGTTTTGTCTATGGGAGCATGCTCGCAGCTGGGAGAGGGAGTTCAGTAACTGTGACTGGTCCACAGGGGTGCTGGGCTGTTACCTTTTTTTTGTTGGTGTGATTTTTAAGTACCTGTGCACTTTTATTCTTTATTCTACAGAATCTTTCTGAGCTTCTTTGTGCGGACCTTAAACAGTTAGAACAACAAAATAGAAATTAAAACACTTTAAGGGCTTGTTTTTTAAAAATAAAATCAGAATGTTTTGCTGCTGTTGCAAAAAAAAAGGTAAACAAATCCTTTGTAATATTTTTGAACCACTGTGATTTGTACAAAAACGAAACAAAAATGTAGAAAAATGTTAACTTTTTGCCATTTCAGTATTTTAATGTTTGACTTGACTTTTATTAAAACTTTGCTAAACTATTTAAACCGGACTCCTGGTTTATATTTTAAATGCCGTGTGTTGTGATGAAGATGCATAGTGGAAGATGCATGTACAGTATGTACCAAGATGGCAGGGCTGAGCTAGACAGAAGAGCGCATAAGTCCGGGAACAGAGGACCAGGCTCGTACTGAGCAGGGCTGCACAGCAGTGAGGTCTTCTGCTTCTCGCTAATTCTCTTTCACAGTTCTCTCCAGTTCTTCAATTAAGAGAAGAAACGGAAGAAGAAATGTGTCAACAGGAAAAGACACAAGCAGTCTACTGGGAGGGCAGCAGCTGTGAAGAGCGAGAGACTGCCACCTGGTGGACCAGGACTGAAGTACTGTGTAGTCAGAGCAGTTCTGCTGCTACTAGTCTTGTTTCTCTTATACTGTAGCTGAACCCCTGCGCATATACAGTACACACTCAAACCTGACCCCAGTTAGTGGTCACCATCCATAAATCCATTACTAACCTCTTTATTCAGTACAGTACAGTTGCCTATTCCCGCAAGCAACCGGCACAGGGTGTGTACCTCGCTGGAGTGAGTGCAAAAGCCTCGACGAGTCGCTTAAACACGCTGGCTAAAGCCTTCTTGTTTTTTAAGTGTTTATTACAGTGATTTTCACAACTACATGGTGTTAACAGAAAACGATCAGGTAAGACTGGCTTGGCTTGGGCTGCTATTTTTTGCACTAAAGTAATTCCTGATTTTTTTTTTCTCCGTATAATACAAAGAAACCTAGAAGCCTAGCAGACTGAAAAATAAAATCCAATAATTTTTTAGAAGATTCCAGAAACCCAATTTCCACTCTTTAATACACAGATTTACACTGGTACTGCAGACATTAAGTGGACGTAAATGGTCATTCTAAGAACAAAAACCCCCGTGACTACATTGGCAGAATGTGCTGATTTTGTCATTAAAACACACAACTGGAAATCACATTGTGCTGTTTGAAACTATTGACTGTTTACAGAATCCAGATTTTTCTCTGGAAAACAATGCCAGTGATCTAGACATATCAGGGTGAGAAGATGGCTACAGTAATTTCGGATCTAGCTGCTGCTCCAATCTGGCTGTTACAAATGACCTCTGAGGCTCTACTCCTGTAAGCATGACCCACGCGTGTACCGCAGCACAGGCGTGATCAGCATGACCCACGTGTGAACCGCAGCACAGGCGTGATCAGCCTGACCCACGCGTGTACCGCAGCAAAGGCGTGATCAGCAGCACATTGTTTCAGAAGCAGCTGGCTTGGACGAGAGTGTATAAGACACGTTCACAAACGTGTTCACGCCTATACAGACCTTTACAAAAATAACACCAGGACTTCAGCAAGGACAGCATCGGCATACAGTCTCCTCACAGTCCAGCAGCATTCTGCACAGGGCTCTGCTAATCTCTCCTCCACAGGCGCTCTGCGTACCTGCTCGGGGCTCAAGGTTACTGGTGGGTTTCTATTAAAGGGCTTTTGATGTCTGCTCCATTTTGAATTCTTTGATTTAGTCATTAATCCAAGCTGAACATGCCTCCCTTTTTCTTTCTATGGAGGTGTAGTGTACTTTATTACAGTATATTAACAATTCATCGCACTGCCAAGATGAAACATGCCAAAGAGTTTTCATGTAGCTTTTCTGTCCGTTTTCTTTTTTTTTGATTGAGTTTAAATCCCCCAGGTGAAAAAAAAAACCTTGCCCAGGGTGGTACCGTGCTGGGAGGAAATTTGAAACTCTCCGGCGTGTTTCACTTTTCTTTGGTCACTTTGGGGCGAGTCGCCCACTGTTGCCGTTTATGGGAATGACTTCACTGCTCGGTGCAGGTTGTGTCACCGAACAGCCACGCGCAGAGCCACCTGGGCAGAGAACCACACAAACAGTGCCTGCCTTGCTCTGCTCAGACAAGGACGAGCGGCCTCGGCACAGTCCTACACCAGCATGTAGCGGATGATCTCGCTCAGGTCATATCCTGTCACGGCAAAGGCATTCCCCTCGCTGTCACAGAACTTGGCGCCGCAGATCTGGACATCTGTGACGCACTCAGTGTGCCGATGCTCGATCTGGGAGGGACAGGGAAAGAGAAACGACGAACGGATCAATGGACTGACAGCAGTGGTTGAGCCGATGCTAAATCTGGCAGAGCAGGAGGCTGCTCTGGGCTCATCACAGTGCTGCGTACACCCGAGCCCACGAGGGCTGGGAGTTTGTCGTTACCTCAATCCTGTTGGTCTCTGGGGTCCGGCTCAGCTTCCAGATCCGCACCAAAGAGTCCTCTGCGCCCGACAGCAGCTGTGTGCGGACCGGCAGACAGGTGTTATCACAGTAGCCAGCACGGGCTGGAAGAGCACTGCAGGTTAAGCACACCTGATCAAAATCTAAACTGTTGTACATTGTGTCTCATTTCCACCTCGTCAACACCTGAACTGCTAGCTTTTTCAGCAGCAGCAACAACAAAGATGACTCTTAGGAACCTCAGCTAGCGTGAGACTCACTGTGCCGGTGTCCGGCGCCACGTCCAAGGCGTAAATCCAGCGAGCGTGGGCGTTGACTTCGGCGTACACGGAGCCCGACGCCCCATCGTACAGCCGGATCTGGCCACTGCCATACCCTGCCACCACCACCCCGCACCACAGCTTCACCGACGAACAGCTGCACCTGCAGGCCGCCGGGGGGCGACAGAGAGGCAGGGTCTCAGTGTAAGAGAGGGGAAAGACGCTGTAAAACCCACGCCAGCGCACGAACGCCGGGAAAGACAGAGGGAGCACGAGCGTTGGCGACCACAAAAGACGAAGCATGCAAGAGACCAACAGTATGAGAGAGACATATGAGAGGAACAGGTGGAGCAGATGCTCATTTGTTATTACATCTCTTCAGACTCTTCCCCCACAATCGATGTCTCCTGCAGAGTGACAAACAGAGCCCGCTTTACCAAAATTATATTCCTCATTTACGAGACAAAACATGTCCTTACGTCTCTCACAAAGCACCATGAAGAAGGCTCCACGGACGAAACGTTGTCTCTTTTCTTTTCCATTCAGCATGGAATAAACCTTTTCCTGTTCCTCAGTCTCTGATGCTGTTTTCTCACCACATACCTGCTTCACCTCTCTGCTGCTTTCTCATTATTCTCCTCTTCCTTCTGCTCGTCAATATACACAGAGCATCCAAAGATGCTCTATTCATGTATTAAAACAAATGAAGTGCACATATTTTTTTATATTGAATAAAAGTTCTTGGTTAATTGACAATCCATGACTGACCATAATATACACAAGTGACTTTGCTGAACAAACCATCTCATCAGTGAGAGAGCAGACTGGGCACAGGTGACTTAACCTGCTCAGCGTCGCGTCTGCTGTAAGTCAAGAAAGAAGTACACAGAATAAGCCTTGTTCATTCAGAGAACAATGTCTTAGTGCCGTCAGTATGTTGGAGGCTGGATTAAGTTAGCACATAAGTGATCACTCTGGGGTGTTCCCAGACAGCATTTGTTTTTACCTGGTATACATTATTGGACAGTCTGTCAGGGACAGGCCATGGTCTAGAAGACCACTTAGTCATCATCATCATCACAAAATAATGTCTTTTATTTATAAAGAACCTTTTCAAACCCAAGGACGCTGTAAACAAGAGCATACAGTTTTATACATAATAGAATGTAGGATAGGATTTAAACAGAGAGAATTTGTCTCTCGTGGGGTCTTAGAAAGGGCGTTCCACAACAACAGACCAGTGACAGAAATGACACAGTCACCATAAGTCTGAGAGTTAGTCCTAGAAGCTAGTCCTAGTGATGATTCCTGTCTAAAATCGAAAAGTCATAACCTAGCTGTGAAGGTCTTGGCAGGCGTGCTCAAGCTGATCATTGGGAACTCCACTGCTGCCCCCCTGTGGACGCATCCTGACATGACAACATTCCTGCAGGACAGTGTTTTCACTGGCGCTGCTGGAGTCACAAGTTTTTCATGCCACACCAGAACGACAGCGACGGCTGTGCCATGGAAGCTGTACTTGTACAGACTTCCACTTAATTGATTTACATGTGGAATGAGCTGGGCTGGTGTGTGGCCTGGAACAGCAGGAGCGAGACGGAATACCACAAGAATACCTCTGCCACCTGACAGCCGGTTTCCTGATAATAGCTTTGTGCACTTAGAGGCGACTGGTCGCTATTCTAACCCTGGCCCTCCCTCGCTCCCCAGTCTCACCCGTAAGCAGGGATCTTGTTGACCAGACTGAAGTCCTCCCCTGACTTCCACACGCAGAGGAGCCCCGAGTCGTCCGCCGTGACCAGGTCAGCCACACCGTCCTGACAGGGCAAAGGGGTTCGGAAAGAAAGGGGCATTGTGGGTCAAGAGGGTGATAGATCAGTACAGAAGAAAGAAAGAACGTCAGAGACACAAGTACAGGAGCCAAAATCAACTGGACAGATCCAACTGGATGTTTGATTACCAAACCTTTGTCAGCAATGAGGGCACCCAGTGCATTAAACAACTTTTCCAAGGGTGAAGTGTTTCTGTACCTCGTTTCTGGACGACTCTGAGGCGATGTCAGTGATTGGTTCCCTGTGCTCCTCTAGCACTTCTGACAGTGTGATATTGCTCCCTTTACTGGGCACGTCAAACACCAACACTGAGCCACAGGAAGTACCTGGAGTGAGAGACAGGAAGAGGACGAGCAGGACAGAGGGCACGTCAACAAGTCAGCGAAAGAGAAAGAGAGTGAGGCAGAGTGAGAGCGAGGCAGTGTGAGACAAACATGGTGAGCTGGTGTGTGTCGGAGTTAGTGTGAGAGAATGAACGTGAGGTGGCAGGCGTTAGTCCGAGAGAAGTGGTGCCTGTGTGAAAGAAATGAGACTGAGAGGAAAAAGTCAGATGATGTGAGTGAGCCAGTGACAGAGTGATGTGAGTGTGAGAGAATGAGTTTTAGTTTGTGTGAGTGTGAATCAGTATAAGAGTGTGAGTATATAGGATGTGAGTGTGAGATAACGAGAGTGAGGTCAATGTGAGGGAGAGAGTGAGATGGTGTGAGTGTGGTATGCTTTCGTTTTCATGTTGGTGCATTAAGAATAAATATACTAAAATACTTATGTGAGTGTATGTCTGAGCCCCAGAACCGAACCCCCCTCTTTTTAATTAATCCTAATGGAGGAAATTGATTAATTGCTCTTGATTCTCTATACAGTGTGTATAACGAGTGCGGTCAGTGTGAAGGAGAGAGTGAGATGGTGTGAGTGTGATCTGGTGTGAGATAACGAGAGTGAGGTCAGTGTGAGGGAGAGAGTGAGATGGTGTGAGTGTGATCTAGTGTGAGATTACGAGAGTGTGGTCAGTGTGAGGGAGAGAGTGAGATGGTGTGAGTGTGATCTGGTGTGAGATAACGAGAGTGTGGTCAGTGTGAGGGAGAGAGTGAGGTGGTGTAGTGTAAGCTGGTGTGAAGGAATGAGAATGAGTGTGAATGAGGTAGTCAAAGTGTGACAGTGGTGATCACTCCATTTTATACACTGAAAGGAGCGAAGGACATGCCTGTGCTTTTACCTGTGAACTCTGGCAGTTACTGCTGCTTGCCAGAGAAGCTACTGTACTCACCCACACAGATGTAGTTTCCCCGAGCTGCTGCAATCCCCCGAGCAAACACAGCCTGAGCTGTAAGAGACAGGGCCCGGAGCATTTACACACATACCACAGTGGTGCACTGATCTTTTCACTCTCTCTCGGTCTGTCTGTGCCATGTTCTGCTTCTTATCTAAGTGCCCCTGATTTTCGGCCTTACCTGTTGGTGTTTCTGGGATATCCAGGGCATGCCAATACACCATAATGGACCCATCTGATTCATACATCTGAAACACAGACCAGACACATGCATAAACACTGTAGCAGCGGCGGTAGTACCAGCGAACAGGTCACAGAAGTGGTTCACACAGTGGCCGAGCTCAGTGCAGGTCAGAAGCCGCCAACCCACCTGGATTCCCTTCTGTGAGGTGAGGACCAGCAGCACCCGCGAAGGCAGAACACACCAGGACGCCTGCACAGACACACAGTTCACTCAGAGACCTCAAAAGTGCAGAATCCCTTTTAATCGCCCTTTTAATCAGGTAAAAATGATTCATTTAAGAAAAATGTCTATTAGGAAACACTGCAAAACGTCTCCAGGAAAGCTGTTGACTCTGACTGCGTCTGTTAAGAAGATGAACTCATCAAGAGCTGGAACAGAAAGGAGAAAGCTCGGGGGTTCTCCATGACATCACTGGTTTTTCATCTGAACTGTGAGAAAGTGCCCGGCTCCCTAATGTCTCTGAGATACGAGACGGGACTCACCAGTGACAGACAAACCTTTAAATACTCCTGCACGGCCAGACGCATCCCTGCTTCGAAGACGAGAGCAGGGGTCTGGTTATTTGTGGGTTAATACTTTCTGAATATTCTTCTGTGTGGCTGTGCACCAGGGGTAGCAAACTGTAGTTTGGTGAGAAGCGGTTTTTGTCCAGTAATGTAAACAGGCTAAATATTAGAAACTAGCAGCTCAGGAAGGAGCACTCAATGAGAGTCCGCAGGAGCCCTGAAAGAGTACAGTCAAGCCCTGGTGTACACTGGAGATATGCTCTAGAAACATGCACTGTATAGAGAATCAAGAGCAATTAATCAATTTCCTCCATTAGGATTAATTAAAAAGAGGGGGGTTCGGTTCTGGGACTCAGACATACACTCACATAAGTATTTTAGTACATTTATTCTTAATGCACCAACATGAAAACGAAAGCATAAATGAATTCAAGCAGTAGAAAAATAAAAAAGCATTTACACTTTTCATCGTTGCTCCATGCAAAATCGCAAAATAATTTAATCCAGTGATAAAGCCACTAATATACCTGTCATTACAGTTCTACACCACAAACGAGTGCTGACAGGTCTGCTAGTGCACTGTCCATGTCTAAGTGTGCAGTATGAACACAGTCAGGTGGTGTTTGTGCCTGGTGGACTGGAGTATGAGATCACTGGGTCTGCAGTACGAGGTACAGTCGTGCCATGAGTTTGGCGTCCGCTGCCTCACGCCCCGATTGTCAGAGCAGCAGGCAAGGAAAATCCCACCCTGGTACAGCGGATTGGAGAAGGAACAGATGGTGGGACGCGGCTTGGTGTCTGGAGGCGGGAGCCACCAGGGGGCGCCTGCGGGCCCTTTCACGCACCTGGATGATGAGCGAGGAGCTGGCGGCGATGCTGCCCTCCTTGGACTGCAGCTGGCGGTGGGAGAAGTTGAGGCCGTCGCCCGAGGCGCTCACCATGTTGACCACGTTGCCGTGCACCACGGTGAAGTAGGTGAGGCTCCGCTCGGCGATGGGCAGCACGCTCAGGTTGTTGTAGAGCGCCGAGGCGCTGCTCTTGATCTGGATGCTCTTCTCCTTGTGGTACATGGCGAAGGCCCCCGGGGGGCAGAGGCAGGGCACCACTGTGAACTGGAAGGCAGGCTAATCAGAACCGCGTCAGGAACTAGGAGCTCAGTGGCAGTCTGCAGGAGCCCTTAAGGAGTGCAGTCAAGCTCTGGTATACACTGGAGATATGCTCCAGAAGCATGCAGATAATGAATCCATCTGCTCCATTAGAACTCATTTAAAAGTAGAGCGTTAGGTTCTGGGACTTGCCTATGTGTCAGAGTCTCCACGCAACCACGCACTCTTCCAACACGCTCTTTCACCGCCATTACCCTGTTATCCAACAGCCTTTCCCCCCTGTTCTCTACTCTACCCTTTCCAGCACACCTCTTCACGCTCACTGTCGGGCTCTACCTCTCTCGCCGCCTCATTGTCTCGCCACTTTGGATGATGGATTTTGCTTTCCCACCGACTACGGACCTACCTCACGGATCGGGCTTGGTAATCCCACTCGACTCTTTGGTTTACCGATCTCTGCCCTCCTCCTGACCACGGAACTGCCTTACTGTGAACCCACTGGAGCTCAGCAGGTGTGAGCCTGGTCAGTACCTGGATGGGAGACCTCCTGGGAAAAACTAAGGTTGCTGCTGGAAGAGGTGTTAGTGGGGCCAGCAGGGGGCGCTCACCCTGCGGTCTGTGTGGGTCCTAATGCCCCAGTATAGTGATGGGGACACTATACTGTAAACAGGCGCCGTCCTGCGGATGAGAGGTAAAACCGAGTTCCTGACTCTCTGTGGTCATTAAAAATCCCAGGGTGTTTCTCGAAAAGAGTAGGGGTGTAACCCCGGCGTCCTGGCCAAATTTCCCATTGGTCCTTACTAATCATGGCCTCCTAATAATCCCCCTCTCTGAACTGGCTTCATTACTCTGCTCTCCTCCCCACTGATAGCTGGTGTGTGGGGAGCGTTCTGGTGCACTATGGCTGCCGTCGCATCATCCAGGTGGGGCTGCACACTGGTGGTGATGGAGGGGATCCCCATTACGTGTAAAGCACTTTGAGTGGAGTGTCCAGAAAAGCGCTATATAAATGTAAGCAATTATTATTATTATTATTATTATTATGATTTGGACTTCGGTTACTGGACACTCTCTCACTCCCTCGCCCGTGCACCTCAACCCCGCACAGGGTCTGAATCTGCCACCTACTGGTCCCTGACACGAAGAACTATTTTAGTACATTTCTTCTTAATCCCCTACCAGTGCCCAGAATGACAGGGGGAATCTTCTCGTGCAGTATTGGAATCCAAAGTGATGTACAGAGGGGAACAGAGAGAAAATAAGACCACTGAAGAGCAGAGAGCTACTTTAGCCCTGAAAATGGATGCAGGTCCAATCATTTATATCACGATGCCGAAGGACAGGACAGTCCCGGCTTTGCCGGGGGCTCTGGACGGCTTTCTGCGGACCCCGTTAAAGTTTCTCAGCGAGCCCTGCCCCCCTGCGAGTCTGGACTGCAGGTGCGAGTGCACTGCTATCTCACATTAAACCAGTTCCACGGGTCCCCACGACAGGGACTTCTCCAACATTCAACTAACTTATCAACATATGTTGGCTGCTTATTTACGGATGTCTATTCTCTGCCTATGAAAGAGAGAATAAATGGATAGTGCAATGAACAGCTGCTCCTACTGTTCAGTTGTGCCTTCTCTCTTTCATGTGTTTTATCTTCTGCGTTAGGATTACTGACACCAGGACCTCCCTAGAAAGCCGGCCATTGAATTTGAATATTTCACCACAATCGTGCCGCAATAATCTCTGTCCAGCACTTATATTCACTAGAGAGAGCTCACTTGGACGCGTCAGGACCGGTATCAGCTGTACGATGAGGATGTCCGGGGTTATCTGATCTGATGTCTGTCTATGTGGGCATCACAGTGTGGTGCCGGTCTTGAGTCCTGCACTCAATTCCAGCCTGGGACGCCCGTCTGTGAGGGGCTCGCATGGTTTCCCTGCACTCAAAGAGTTTCCTCCCACCTCCCAGTGACACGCAGGCTAGGTCAACTGGTGTCCCTGAAGTGGGTGTCCAGCCAGGGTGAAGCCCAGCTTTGCAATCCTATACTTAGGAGTCCAGTTCGGTGCAGTCCTTAACAAGATCGTATTGCTTAGAGTTAATGGGTGGGGGTCTGTAGAAACTGATTATAAAGACTGATTAGTCTGGAGCCGAATGGACTGAAACAGACAGAAACTGCAGGGAGTTTAATAATACACACAAGCTGAAATTGTAAACACGTATAATGCATAATACAATTTAGCAAATAACATGGATGACAGCATGTATAAAAATACAATCAATTAATGTGTTAGAATACTATAGAAATAAAGATCTCGCCACAATCCTTTAATTAACCGGCTTACCCTGATGTCAGCTTAGTCTTTCAGGTCCTGTAGGCAGGATATCACCACGGTATGACAAAACTGTCGTGCTCAGCGGCAATTCTGTCTTTGACGACGGATAATGAAATAAAAAATATCTCCCGATCCTTTCCTTTGCTCTCCGCTGCCCGTTGGCTTAATAAAACATCTTCTGTTACACCGCCCCCTCGTCAGATCGCATCGACCGCAGCCATAGTGACAGGTCAGTTTTCGCCGACGTCACCGAGAGCTGTGTAGGAGAGGAGGACAAGGTGTGTTCAACGTCATCTCTCGTCACCACCGGCCGCGCGTTTGCGGTTGCTAAGCAACTAGGCGGCTTCTCCCAAATAGAGAAACCCAGTGGAGGAGCTGTGATAAAAAAAAACAATCCAAAACAACGTCTTTGCCTTAAAGGTGAGTTGTGTATTCCCGTGTTTTTCATTGGAAAACATGTTTTCTGCGGTGTTGCTGGACGATGAGAGCTATTGCTATTCGATCTATTTAACAACACACGGAAGGTTACTCGGGAGGTGATATAGCATCAGATGCAGGCGTGTGTGATCTTCAACTTGTCATAAAGAGTCTTCCTTTTTAAAATAAAAAAAAACTCGAATTACTCAAGGTAGCCTCCCCCCGTGGTGAGCATCGTCACGCGTTTTTATTTTTCTGTAATGGCAATTCCTTACACGTGTATGGAGCGCTTTTCCACTAAAAACTCCTTCCAGGTAACGGGAACTCCCCTCCTCCACCACCATCAGCACCTTAGTTAGGAGGTCTCCTATCCAGGTACTGGCCAGGCTCTCGCCTGCTGAGCTTCAGTGGCAGGTGATATTGCTGCTGGGAGATGGTTAATGGTCACTGTTTTGTGGTAGTAACTTATCTATTTTCATAAATGTAAAGCAAAACTTCACACCACATTCTAAGTGGGCATGCACAACGTCCTAATGGGATAACTACTTTCCCTTTTCGTCATTTTAAGCCTAACCTCCCAGAACTGTTTTTATTCAACACTACAGTTTTACGCAAAGGTCTGGGCCCACCTGGCCAAATTGATTGTTTTGTTGGCCAAAATGACATGTTTTGTTGATTCTCTAAGTGAAAAGAAGTTAACACAACCTCTGCTGCGTAAAAACCTAAACTTGACATATTTCTGCAAATACTAATGCACAGTTAGTATTTATTTGCTAAATTTAACAGATTTAAATGTAATAAAACAGTAAATGTGGCATGTGCAAAAGTTGATCCTCTAGTGTTATTTTGTTGTAAGGTCTCAGAACTTAATTGACTCGTTAGGCCTTAATCTAAGTCGGTGATGACAATTCCAGAGTTTAATAAATTAATAAATTCTCTGACACGTCGAACCTCTCAGCTGAGTGTCGACTGAGGATCAGAAAATGAAGATAATTGACCCTTACAAAGCCGGGGAAGGCTATAAAAAGATATCTAAACACTTCCTGCTTGAAATGTCCACTGTTGGAAATGTCATTTAGAAATGTCAGTTAAGGGGAACTGTTGAAGTCAAGACAAGATCTGGAAAACCAAGAAAAATCTCCGATAGAACTGCTTGTAGACTGGTCAGGAATGCAAAACAAAACCCCCATATCACTGCAAAGGACCTGCAGGAAGGTTTAGCTGGCATGGGAGTAGTGGTGCACCGGTCTACTGTGCAGTGTTGCTTGCACAAACATGATCTGCGTGGAAGAGTGATCAGAAGGAACGTCTGAAGTATGTAACAACACTTAGATAAGCCAGAAGTGTTTTGGAACCAAGTGCTGTGGTTTGATGAAGTAAAAATTGAACTCTTTGGCTATAATCACCAAAGGTACGTTTGGAGAAAGAAAGGAGAAGCATTTGAAGAAAAGAACACCTTGCCAACTGTTAAGCATGGGGGTGGATCTGTTATGCTTTGGGGTTGTGTGGCAGCCAGTGGCACAGGAAGTATTGTGCGGGTAGAGGGAAGAATGGATTCTACTTAGTATCAACAAATCCTGGAAGCTAATGTCCGAGAGTCAGTGACGAAACTGAAGCTGAAAGAAGTTAGATTTTACTTATTCAAGAAACGAAAGATTAAGGTTTTGGAATGGCCTTCACAGCCCCCAGACTTGAATATTATTGAAAATCTGTAGGTAGATCTCAAACATGCAGCGCATGCAAGGCGACCTAAGAATATTTCTGGACTAGAGGCATTCTGCAAGGAAGAGTGGGGAAAAATTCCTAAAGCAAGAATAGAAAGACTGTTAGCTGACTACAAGAAACATTTGGAGGCTGTGATTTCCGCCAAAGGGGGTGTTACTAAGTACTGACTGACAGGGTGCCCAAACTTTTGCACATGCCACTTTTACTGTTTTATTTTTTCCAATCTGTTAAATTCAGCAAATAAATAGTACCTGTGCATTAAAATGTGCAGAAATATGTCAGATTTATGTTTGTTCGCTGTAGAGGTTGTGTTAACTTCTTTTCACTTAGAAACTCAACAAAACATGTAATTTGGCCAGGGGTGCCCAAACGTTTGCATACAACTGTATATTTCAGTATTATTAAATAATAGAAAAAGTCCATGCCACAGTCCTGTTCCAAAATTCCCATAGTGCCATTTGTCCAGATCATTAGAAGATGGTACATATTCTCATTTAAATGGTGTCAGCTCATGATTCTGATTTCTTCAACAGTGGACCAAGAACCAGAGGACATAAGTGAAAACTACATGAAAATGCATTTAAAACTGAGAACAGGAGGCATGTTTTTAACCCAGAGGATTGTGGGAGCCTGGGACAAGCTGCTCAGCCATGTTGTTGAAGCTGATATTTTCTAAAATTTTATTTTTAAGTCAAGAAAGTGCTGGATGAGTTCCTTGGTTCAATCAGCAATTAGCTGCTAATTCCTGAACAGGGTTAGAGGCCGAATGGGCCGTCATTTGCAACCTTTCCTGTGTCCATTCGTTTGTGTTCCATAAGCTCATTCAGCTATGTAGTGCATGAGAGGTAAAGGAAATGGGGATGCTGGGTATTAAGGCAGGCGTTTCTCGATCAAAGAAATGGGATGGCTTGCTGGCCAGCAGCGCCGGTGTGTGTTTCTCCCATCTATACTGTGGATCGCTCTCTCCCCCTGTCACACAGCTGGCCCGCGCCCCACCAGCATGTCTCGCTCCCTGTCCAAGTCCCGAGCCGAGAAGTCCCGTGCCCCCTCGGTGCCCGCGGCGCCCCCCGCCCCCAGCGCCTCTGCGCCCGCGGACATCGTTCCCGGGCGGCTGGCCGAGTCCGACTGGGTCTCCATGGTGGCGCGGGAGGAGGGCGAGGAGGTGGTGGTGGACGTCGTGGAGGGGCTGATGGCCCGGGTGATGGAGGAGTGCTACAGAGTGTACCTGCAGAGACAGGTGAGCCGTGCGGCCGCTGGGCAAGGAAGATTCCTGGGGGGCGGCCGATTCCTGGGGGGAACTCGAGCTCCAAGAGAACAAGGGCAATTCCCCGCTGAGGAACAGCTGTCAGGCTTCATCCAACACTGTTTTCAGTCTGCTCGTCAGGGCGGAATTAACCTCGTTATCCGTGATCATAAGGTTCTCATATCCTGTTTTGCTCGTTCTGACACGTTTTTCGGGATTGTTGGTTTTGCTTAGGGGTGGTCCCACGACACTGGCGAAAGCTTTGCAGTTACAAAACGTTCGAAATCTATGTGGAACACACAGCGCGTGCCCAATGAACTCTGGATGCAAAGCTTTTGAGACGCTCATTTTACCAGTAGAGAGTCCTTTGAAATAAAATTGGAAGGTATGTGGTGGCTGTCACCAGTCTCTTGATGACAGTTAAGGGTCACTGAACCAAATGAAGAGGTGGATTTCGTTGTAATTCCATATTAAACAAAACTACCAGTTCAATTCCAGTGCATGTAACAAAATAAACTTTTCTTTTAGTACTGTATGGAGGGTTTCGCATCTTACTAATTCTTTCACATGCTTACCCATTCATCCAGGATATATATACAGGCATGATCATGAACAAGTCACAGGTTTTTTTCCACGCTGAAAAGAGAAGAGAGAAAACCCACCGTTTGGGCTGTGAAGCCTTCTTCATGTTCCTGTACTGAACGGGCCGTCTCTCCCGCCCAGCTGGTGCCCTTCACGGTGTCCCAGGCGCGGGAGGCGCTGGTCCAGATGGTCGAGTGGCGGTTTCTCGTGCGGGATGAAGGCGAGGGGCCCGAGAGCGCCCCCTCCTGGGAGGAGGACCTGGAGCCCCTGCCCTGCGGCCCCGACTCCTGGGCGCAGGGCTGCGTGCCCGTCCTACACACAGGACTCACCCCGCGCCCCCCTCTCACACAGGTACCCCAGAGACTGAATAAGTGCAAGGCCTTCAGAACATGGGAGGAAAATCCCATTTTGTATTGGACTTCATTTCCAACGCACATATACTGTACGGCTAGTTTCTCTATCGGCTAGATAGATTCCGTTAAACGGTGAACAAAACTGTATACAGTATTCTACATGAGGCCTTACTAGTGTGTTTACAATTTTAACCAAACATCTCTTGATTTAAATTCTGCACTTCAAACTACATGTCCTTCAGTTTTGCTTTGCCTTTTCAGTTGCTTTCCCACTGTTCATTGTCTAGGGTCTAGACGATGCAAATGATGTGTCAACATGAACACAGAGGTCTTTTTCATATGTAAAGGTCTTCCAGCTCAGTAGCTCCTCTTTTGTATTTATAATTGTGTTTTATTACTTGCATGCAAAACTCTGCACTTCTCTACATGAGACTTCGGCTGCCTGGGCAGGTGTTTGCCCAGTCGTAAATTTTACTGCAAACTCTGATTTAGGTCTTGGTTTTGTAATATAATTGGCACTAAAACACACTAATTTTATTGGTTAAACCAGTTTTGACACAGTTTTGTGCTGTTGTAATAGTAGTTTTATTATAAAGCGGTTCTTGATGCAGGTTTTGACAAATGTGGTTGGTTAATGTATATACTGTAGACTGTAAAACAGTGAGAATGTTTAGAATGGGGCTTCTTCAACTCTGGTGTTGGAGAGCCTTAATCTAGTAGGTCTCACAGGTCAGTCTAATTTACTTCTATCCTAAGCATATTCTAAAGAATAAAAATTTGGAAGTTATTGACTAAGCAATTACTGGAATTTCTTCAAATAAAGAAATTCTGATCTTTGTGGAATAAAGGGCATTCATATGTGTGCCAAACGGTATCGAAATTAATTTAGCACGACCCACTTAAATAACCACGCCTACATTTTTCCAGGTCTTCAGAAATGAATGACTGTAATGGTTACTTGTAAAACCTGCTAGATGTGGTCTCCCTAGAACTACAGTTACAGGCTTGGTAAGAAGATACTTCAAAACGAACTCAACATGCAATAAGTCACAATGGGTTCAGAAATGGCTCATATTGCAATTCAGGAGATTTCGGTTTTTACTGTTTTTAGTGTAATCCCAAGCCTGTCTTTTCGCAGAGGGCAGTGGAAGCCACTGTTGGAGAGGCAGATTCCCCAGGCAGGCGCCAGCCCGAGACCAAACTGCAGCCCGAGGAGGAGGGGACCAGGAGGGAAACGGCCAATACGGAACATTTGTCCCAGAACAGGCTGGATGTTGACATCAGGGGTGAAAACGAGAAGAAAGGATCACAAGGCCCGAAGAAACCAAAACCTCATGGGCTGACCCCCGCCCCCCCTCCAAAGACAGAGAAAAGGAGAAAGCCGAGTTCCCATCGAGCAGCCGCGCCAACACCCCTGGCACAGCATCCCTCCAAGTCCCTGCCGTCACAGGGTGGCTCGACAGTGCAGCAGGAATCCCAGCCCAACCAGGCAAAGCAGGACAGGCCAGCCCCCAACGCGTGCCTCCCCCAGCCACTGAACGCCATCAGCGCAGTGGAGGGAGCCATGCAGAAGCTGAGCCTAGCTCGCCTGCCACAACATCGGATCTGCCCCGGGTTCGAGGTACTGGAGCCAGAAACCCTGCAGTGCAACTCTGGAAAGACAGGGGGTGCTCTTCTGCCAAGGCCCGTGCTGGAGAGACGACATAAACAGGATGGGGCTTCTCCTCCTCTTCCACGGGTCCGCATACCAAACAGAGATGCCCAGAAACTTCAGAGGAGCAACGTTCCCCTGCCAAGCACTTCCTCTCGAGTATCCGCTGACCGAGACGCCCGGGGGGATACCGGGCTTTTCCGGGCTCCCTTGCCCCTCGCCGCCAGCCTGCTGCTGGACTCCATGGAGCTCTCCCCCGGCGTGGCACTGAAGGATGCCCGGGGTATCCGCATGGGCCCCTGGAAGGAAGCCTTAGCACAGCCCCGGAGCAGCACAGCTCTGAAACCCATCAGAACGACTTTGTCTCCCCCTCTTATCTCCCTGGAGCAGCTGATCACAGGGCACCAGCCGCAGGTCACACCCCAGACGACACTGGCCGGGCAGACCTAGGGCCGGCCGCAGGGGCCCCTACAGTGCCTCAGGACAGCAGCTATGAAATCTATAGCTACGAAAGTGATCTTTCTGTACTCTCATGCACAGTGTAAAAGTGGAAATAAAACCAACATGCCTGTAAAATGTGCAGATGTGCTTTTGCGTGCGCTGACTAGGACAGGGATCTTGTCTAGGGTGCATCCCGCCTTGTGCCCACTCTCTGCCATTAAAAATGGATGTATGCCCCAGCAGTTTATTAAAATTCCAATATTATGCCAAACACCTGACATTTTGTTTTTGTGATTATTCCAGCATTAATTGTGCAATTAGTGTTATTATAGACTTTTAAGGATGGATCTCTTATGGACACTGATTACATATGGCTGTCTAGTCGGGATAAACTCATTCAAATGAATAGGAATTTCTGAAATTCAAAAGGTGTTACAAGGGGTTGAAAAAATGTAATTCAATGTTAACTTTATTTGGCTTTTTGAAATAGCTGCTCTCAGTTATTGTTTTCTGACATTATATACAGATTCCAGCTACACATTAGCTTTAAACCAGGTGTGTCCAATTCTGCATTGTCAGTCATATAGATCATATTATTCAGAAAATCAGGATTAGACTCAACCAATCAAATATTATTAAGCGTCATATAGAATATATAAACTATTGAGTTACAGGATGTGGTGGCATTAACTATGACAGAGGAAAAACAAAGAATTACGGCCAAAATAGCTACAAAATCACAGGCAATGATATTTACCTTTATTTTACAAAGTGCCTTTCATGAAAGCATCCCACAGCACTGGAAAAACTGGAAAAAAAAAAGGAGTGAAACAAATCAAGCATTATAAAAGCTTGTTGACACAAATGAGATTTGCAGTGTCATTTTAAGCAATCCGTTTTTACATGGAGTATGTACATATTTGCATACAACCAGACATGGTACATTTAAATTGAAAAAAAAAATCATTGGCGTAAAGGCTGTGATAACATCAATATAGACACTGTACACAGCTCTGATGACAATGCTGGGAAACTACACTCTCCTTTATTCTTGTAAAAATTAAAAGGCAAAATAAAAACAGGCAAAAAAAACTAGCAAAGGCCACCTGTTTGTTAGTTATGTTCGGAAAACAGGGGTGGCTAATCTCTCCCCCCATCAACAGCAGTTTGGACAATTTCCACATCCTTATCATCCCATCAGCCCAGCCCCGACCCCTAACCATGACAAATTACATCACTCCTACAGCGTCACAAAATGAAAAGTCCCTTGTTACACCGAGCCCAGTGCACAGCTTCCACTAAAACAACAGCTGTTGTGTTAAGGTCCAGGGATGCTTGACCAAGTGTATGAATACTTGGGTACATAGGTTTCACTGCCAGAAAAATAAAGGCTGAGATCTGCCAGAAAAAAAGCAGAACTATTTAATCGCGAGAGGAAAACCGCTGCCGACAGAAGTGTTCAGCGCGCTTCCTTTTCATCCTTGCCAATTGCCACCCACAGCTTCCTGGACACTGTAGCAAGTGTTAACCTTTCACTTCGGCAAGGACTGTGGAAGAGCTAAACCAAAACCGCGTTCACACCTGCTTCTGTCGCACCACCAGCCTTGGCACTCTCGATTTCGGGGTTTTATGGGGTCACTGAAAACCAACGCCACTTCCTCCACCTTTTCAAAGACAGAGGAAGGGGCTGACGAGTCGGAGGCAGCGCCGCGCTGGTACAGGCAAGCCCATACCGTTGGGTCATTAAGTTAACAGCGCTGGGAGAACTCGCGGCTTCAGTGAGGATGGCGTGGTCCTCACTGATCCCCGCTCTCTCTCCCCCCCATGCTTTGTTCTTCAAGCGCTCTCTTCCTTCGCCTGAACGTCTGCACTGACGCCCGTCCCCCTTCAGCTCCTGTGCTCACACCTCTCGGGCTCTCTCGATCTGATCCCCCCTGGGCATGTGGGTGCAGTTATCGCCAGCAGCGCTGCCGCCTCCCCTCTATCGGGGTCCGCATGCCTCTCTCCCTTCCTAGCAAGCGTGCGCGCTCGTGCGCGTGTGTGTGTGCGTACGGGTCTCGTGTCTCGGGCAGGGCGGGCGCGGCGGCGGCAAGCGGGCGCCCTCAGGCCGCGTGCGTCTTGCGGTGCAGGACGAGGCTCCTCATGTGTTTGTAGAGCTGGCCGCAGTCGGGGCAGGGGAAAGGGGCCTCCCCGGTGTGGATCTTGTTGTGCGCCTGCAGGCTGTTGGAGTGGCGGAAGCGCTTGGGGCAGTGGGCGCAGGCGTAGGGCTTCTCCCCGCTGTGCAGCCGCAGGTGGGTGCGGTAGGAGCCCAGCTGCCGGAAGCGCTTGCCGCAGTCCTGGCAGCGGTAGGGCAGCTCGCCCGAGTGCAGCCGCAGGTGGTTCTTCAGCACGCCGGACTCCTTGAAGGACTTGCCGCACTGCGGGCAGGCGTAGGGCCGCAGCCCCGTGTGGCTGCGCTTGTGGATCTGCAGCCCGCCCGAGCCCCGGAAGGCCTTGCCGCACTCGCCGCAGCGGTACGGCCGCTCCTCGGTGTGCACCCGCTCGTGGGCCTTCATCCCGCTGTAGTGGCGGAAGTCCTTCCCGCACTGCCCGCAGCGGTAGCGCTTCTCCTGCGAGTGCACCAGCCGGTGGATCTGCAGGCTGCCCGGCCGGCTGAAGCAGCGGCCGCAGTCCCCGCAGTAGTAGGGCGTCTCGCCCGTGTGCACGCGCCGGTGGGACTGCAGGTAGACCAGCCGGCCGAAGTCCTTGCCGCAGTCGGGGCAGCGGTGGGGCCGCTCGCCCGTGTGCACGCGCCGGTGCAGCTTCAGGTGGCCCCGCTGGCGGAAGCCCTTGCCGCAGTCGGGGCAGTGGTAGGGCTGCTCGCCCGAGTGGATGAGCCGGTGGGTGCGCAGGTTGGTGAGGTGCCGGAAGCGCTTGCCGCAGTCCGGGCAGGGGAATGGCAGCTCCCCCGTGTGGAT
Organism: Lepisosteus oculatus; assembly: GCF_040954835.1. Classification (NCBI taxonomy): domain Eukaryota; kingdom Metazoa; phylum Chordata; class Actinopteri; order Semionotiformes; family Lepisosteidae; genus Lepisosteus; species Lepisosteus oculatus. Next base: position 69,458,211 of record NC_090698.1, on the reverse strand, counting down.
CAGCGCGTGGGAGCGCAGGTGCGCCGCCCGCCGGAAGCTCTTCCCTGGGGGGGGGAAACGTTCGTTAGGCCACGAACCGCAGAGCCAGCAACATTGAATTCATCCAGCGGGGCTCGTCTGTTCAAAGCACCTCGACACCCTTCTAGTGCAGTCTGCAATTACATTCTCACGTAAAACACTTAAAATATTTCGTTACCCACCCATAAATATTAGTCAGAAGTGCTGCACAAGTATTCTAAAAATCAGGAGCTCGTAAAAAACATTTTAAGCCCTCGACACTTGAAAGGCTCCTGGTAACTGCACACGACTGAAGGCTGCAGTAAATAAAAATGAACGAAGAGCCTGGCGACGACATGAATTTCCCCGTGGTTCAACATGGCTCATACCGAGCATCTACCATCTACTAGATTATTATGAATCCCGCTGACACTTTGAACCAAAACCCGTCTCACATTGGTGGGAGCGAAGCCTTGCTCAAGGGCACAGCAGCAGCAGCAGCAGCAGATTTGAACCTGCAAACCCGCAGCCCCGGACTCACCGCACTCGGCGCAGCCGTGCAGCCGCTCCTCGGTGTGGGTGCGCTCGTGCGTGCCCAGGTCGCTGCGCCGGGAGAAGGCGCGCCCGCAGGCCGCGCAGCCGAAGGGGCGCTCGCCGGAGTGCCGCCGCTGGTGGGTGCGGCAGCTGCTGAGCTGGGTGAAGCGCATGGGGCACTGGTCGCAGGCGAAGGGCCGCTCGCCGGTGTGCGTGCGCAGGTGGTTGGTCAGCACGCAGGCGTAGCGGAAGCGCTTGCCGCACTGCCCGCAGGCGTAGGGCCGCAGCTCGCCGTGCGCCTCCTGCTGGTGGGCCCGCAGCTCCGCCACGCTCGCGAAAGCGCCGTCGCAGTCCCGGCATGCGTGCCTGCCCCCCGCGCCCGCTGCCGCCCTCTTCGGGCGAGCGCTCCCCTGCGCGGGGGCGGCGGCGGCAGGAGGGGGCGTCGCCGCAGCGGCCGGGCGGGGGCGGCTGCGAGCCGCGGCGCGGGGCTCCTGGGGTTCCCCCTCCACCTCCTGCTTCACCGAGACAGGCAGGGGCTCCGCCATCTCCTGCTTGATCTCCACGGGGTCAGGAGGCTCCTCCTTGACCTGAGGGCCCTCCGGGACCGCGGGCGGCGCCCTGCTGGCGTCTGTGAAGGGGCAGGCGGCGAGAGGGAAGAGGGCAGAGAGGGATGTGGTTCAGAGGTTCGGAGGGGGTAGACCTCATCCCAAAGCCAAGACACCCCACAACCCCAGCCCCCCAGACCCTCCAGGGCTCTGCTAACTGATCCCTGAGAGATCGGCACACCTGACTACTGGACAGTGGAGGACTACAATGCAATGAGCAAGAGAAACACCGCACAATGCCGCGCTATTACAGCACAGGCTCTGCTGAAAACATGAACAATAAGAGATATTTCTCACACCTTTTTTTTTCCTATTAGTTTGGCATCAGTCTGTTCTCCTCCCCACTAATAGCTGGTGTGTGGTGAGCATTCTGGCGCACTCTGGCTGCTGTTGCATCATCCAGGTGGGGCTGCACACTGGTGGTGGTGGAGGGGATCCCCATTACCCGGACAGCGATTTGAGTGGAGTGTCCAGAAAAGCGCTATATAAGTGTAAGGAATTATTTGCTGCAGGAGGTATTACCACTTGAAAATTCAAATAAGAGTCATATGACTCAGAGCACAACTATTCCCAATACCCCTGACCAGCTCTTCCACCCATCTGAAACACTGCAGAGAAGACTGGAAACGTTGCTTTCAAACAGTGGTCACACAGGATCGGTCACTCAGTCACGCTCCTGGGTGAAATCACAAGGGTCAACAACAGCACTCAAACTAGAAGTCTCCTCTTATTTACAGGACAGGGAAAAAAAACAACATTGTGGCCTAATGCTGCAAGCCGTCTGCCTTTCCTTTATACCTGTAGACGATGGCACAGGATGCCTGTAATTTCTTGTAAGATGGGAATTCATGATGTTGTATAAAGATGTTAAGAGTTTCTTTAATGTTATTTATGAATGTGTTAAGTCTCAGGTAGCAGTGCAGACAGTAGCAATGTTAATTCTGATTTGTGCATGTTCACTTTATACTGCTTTGGCTCCACATAGGACGTGCGTGTTGGAAGAGCATTTTTTAATATTTATGTAGTAGAAACTCACACTCTGTGTTTAATTAACCGGATCCAAACCTCCTGTCTCCTCTCGAGCTTCTTTTCTTTACAGAGATAGCGATTCCATGCCTGTCGCACTGGGACACAGTGAGCACTATACTGCGCTGCTTAAGCACTTTGAATTTCAGCACCTGGCCCTCGGAGAGCTGGCGGTGCAAGAGAGACACCCACGCCGGCTGCATCTTTCACTCCAGGGAGCTGTCACTGTGCTCCGGACCCAGGACTACGCTCAGCTTCACAGCACAGACCAAAGCAGGGGACATGTTGAGTTTGTAAAATGCACAGATTTCCTCTACTTATTTTCCAATCACGGAGCAAATATTTTGTGAAAACAATTGTTATATAGTTGCCTAGTTCTCAAACAAAGTTATTCAAATACACTACAATTCGAATCTGTAACTGTTCTCCCACTTCTTTTATTTCCCACAAACTTTCTCATTTTTCTGTTCTTATATATACTGTGTATTGCACTGTGGGGCAACTGCAGCTGATATATTTAATGCTATTCTCATTCAAGGAAGCCTATTCTACAGCTCAGACTTAGGAAAAACATTTTATACCTGCAAAACATGGGACAATACTCCTGTACATCCCATCTGAACAAGAGGCAACTGTCCTGAGTTCATGAAGTGTTACCCTGGGGCACTTAAGCAAGTCAATTTTCACATCAAGCCCCATTTGACAGACAAAACCAGGATCTGACTGACAAGAAACCAAAGCCCAAGATCACCAGTGCACATTCTTGCACTGCTGCTGCTGAGAAAACTATTTCCTTCCAAAATGAAACGTTCTCATTGCTGGAACAGAAATGGTTAGGAATCCCAGGGGCAGTTTTAAGCTTCAGATGCAAAGTTAAGATCACGTGTGCACTCGTATTACCTTTTCTCATCTTCACAACAACGTGGGTAACCTCACACATCCCTACCAGTCCGAGACAGGAATCGGAAGCATTCTCCCGCCTTTTCCAAGCTTAATAATTGGTTGCAGTGCTTGCCAGAGTGTCCAAATGTGTTCATGACAAGGCTCAGCTTGTTCAGAATTGGAAACTAAAACACACAATAAGATAGCATCTGTTTCAGCTTCTGTGAGCAAAAATGAAAGATTCAGAAAGCTGCTCCTCAGCTTTAAGGGCTTGACAGCAGTGAACTCTTCTCTCTCCACACACCTACAAGTCATTTGCTCTCACTGGACTCAGGCCTTCTTCCAGTTCCCAGTTCCCAGTTCCCGGCTCCGAACACTGGGAAAACTGTTCTATCAGCTCTGATACTCCAGGACTGTGGAATGATCTCCCAGCCCATTTAAGACCTTGCACGTAAGTTCTCCCAATCCCGCCTTAAAAGACACTTCTATAATTGAGCTTCTAATTATCTTTAATGTGCTGTTTTAACCTGTACATTCAGTTCCAGCTTTACTGTTCCATTTGGGGAAATTCATTTTACAGCGCTCTCCCAACATAACAGTGACAGACGACATTTACCAACCAAGAGGTCAGTGTGACAGCAAGACGATTGCTAGATTTGTTGAGAGGAGATATTGCAGCAGGGATGAAGGATCAACTGTGTGTATTATGACACCTGGGGAGACAGGGGCACCTCCCAGACTGGGAGATGGGAGGAATGTGAACACATCAGAGGGGCTGAGAGACACAATGCAGAATACTCTTTGCTTTCTTTGCCACCCTCCGTTTGTAGATGATGTTTAAGACGATCTGATTTGCCACCAGTAATTTGCAACTTATTCTGACTAACATTCCCAGCCTTTTACAATCAATGGTACTGATGTTTCCAATCCAGCAAGAGACACAGTAAAGACGCTGTCAATAAAAGACTTGAAGAAAAGTCCTAGGATGGTTCTATCTACCTTGAAATATCTTGGTTTCCTTAAAAATAATGGACATGGCCACCTCTCTTTGACTGCAGAAGTGCTTGGAGATGCTGGAAATGACAAACATTGCCCAATTTCAGCAGCTTTTGTGATTTAGGCTTGGTCCGCCCTAGGATGAGAGACCTCCAAGGAAATCCAGTTCTCCTGGAAACCCCAAGGAACTCCTGCTGAAGTTCAATGCCAGCATCTGGGCATTTTGTTCTACAGACACCCAGTTTGGGAGGTGGATATCTTACTGCTTCTGGTCTTCTTCGTCAGTGCTCCACCAACCGCGAGTCACCTAATTTCCTAAACAATATACTGTAGAAACATACATGACAGGGGTAGAGACAGGCTATTTTCTTACATGCAAACAAATCAGACCTAAAAAAAACAAAACAAATCAGCCTGTCACCACAAAATCACACTACTAACTGCAGCAGTAAAACCGCTCCGCTCTCACGCTCCTGATAAGACCCGTGCCAGCGCCAGCCTCTTCTTAAACGTTTATAAAAGCTCTTAGTGTCGCCATCCCCACAGAAAAACTTACATAAATGCACACAAAATTCAAGTCTGCGGCTCCATTAAAAAGAAGAAAGATAACAATCTCACCTGTTCGCACGGCAGACGGACATTTCGGCCCGTTTCCTTTTTTTGGTCGCAGTTTCATTTCTGTCGCCCTTCACTGTCTTTATTTGGAGTACTTTTTTTTTTTTAAATGCAGGTCAGCTCAATTCGGGCGACTGACAAACAAACGCATTAAAAACGCAATCTCGTCCACTCCAAACGGGCACTATTCAATACCAGCCATTTAAGAGAAACCTCAGAAAGCCCGCAGGCGCAGTAGGCAGGAGAGCGGCCGGCACGCCCCTTCTCAATCACGCACCAATCCCGCGCCGGTGTTGCGTGACGAAAGGAGAGGACATCCAATCAGCGGCTGGCAATGAAATTCCAACTAGGAAGCGACTTGGTCCCTTCCGACCAATCAGCGTTGGAGCGAGCTGCGTTGGACCGCAAGCTCGTGATTAAGATCTTACAGAGCGGGGGTCAGAGAAAGCGTGTTGCTCTTTGAGGTGCAAGAACGACCACGAGGGATGTATTTCACAAGGAAAATAATTTTTTATTCTTGTCTTCTTGAGCCCTGTAGCACGAGTGTGTGATCATAAAAACCCCCATCAAACTAGGGTATATTGAAATCCGGGATTCAACACACGTACCCCTAACGTTCAGGCGTGCACAGTAATACGTTCTCGTATCTTTTTTGTGTTTGGGGTTCCATACCTCCTCCGTTTGAAACCGGTCGATTCTTACATATTGGTTCACAGCAGCACGGTTGGGGATTTTTAAATGAAAAGCAGAATGTTATCACATTAGCAGCTGAATTATAATCATGCTGCGACAGCAGCCATAGTGCACACACTCCACATCAGCTACCAGTGGGAAGGAGAGCAGAGGGATGAAGCCAGTTTATAGATGGGGGGGGGTTTAGGAGGCCATGACTGGTAAGGGACAGAAACGCCCTGGGAGTTTTAATGACCACAGAGAGTCAGGACCTCAGTTTTATATCTCACCCAAAGGACAGCACCCTTTTACAGTATAGTCTCCCTGTCACTGCTGGGGCATTAGGACCCACACAGACTGCAGGGTGAGCGCCCCCTGCTGGCCCCACTAGCACCTCTTCCAGCAGCAGCCTCAGCTTTCCCAGGAGTCTCCCAGGTACCGACCAGGCTCACACCTGCTGAACTTCAGTCAGCTGCCAGCTGGGAGTTACAGGGTGATATGGCTGCTGGATGTTGTGAATGACTTATAAAGTTTGTAAAACAGCAGAATGTGCCGCATAAGCATCACTGAAACAAAATAAACAAGAGGTAATTATTCACACCAATGTTTGTGGGAGTGTGAGCAAAACAAAGCTGTGTTCACCAAGTGGGTATCCTGGCTTCCATCAAGAAACGGTAGGAGGGGAGCCTCTGTCCTTTCCACTAAGACTGCGAGAAACCCAGTGAGCTGGATGAGCCATCTCTCACGTGCAGACGTGCCGATGTTCTCAAACATCTGTGCAAACACATAACTTGTAGAACATCTCAGCACCCATCTCTCTGGAGAAACTTGCGTTTGTTGATAAGCCGGAACTCTATCAGGAAAACAAACAGACAAACAAACAAACACCTTCTGTGAAAATGGTTGTTAAGGCCGTGAGTTTATCCTTTCCCACTACACGGTCGGGAAAACATAACATCTGTGGGTGCTTCTCAGACACTGTTGCCAAGGCAACAATTCTGACGCCGAGCAAACTTTCCCATGTGCCCGGGGGGCTCTAAATGGACCCCCACAGCCCGCTTGTCCTGATCCAGGAGAATATTCTGGACCCCGTGGCCTCGCTGGCCTCGCTCCCGGACTCTTCTCCTGTTTTGCCCCAGAATGCTGCAGGACTCTCTTTCTCCTACTCCTTACACTGTCTCAGTTTCTTATTTATTAATTTTAGTATTAGTAGTATAAGTAGTAATTTGCACTTTGTGATAGATAGATACTTTGTTGATCCCTTGAGGGAAATCGCAGTGCAACAGCAGCTTAACACAGTCAACACAGCACAGTGTAACGAATGATCCAATAATAACACAATACATACTGTACAATGCAATCAGCCGAAGTGCACTAAGAAGAGTTACCCACAGTCCAGAACATACAAAGAACAAACCAGAACAGTACACAAAAAGTTGTATTGGACAATACAAATGTATTGCACAAGTCCCTGGCATATATTGCACCAAAACGGTTGTAAACGGGAGAGTTTACACGGGAAAGCCAGATGGAGCAGAGAGTTGACTGTTTAGTCCAAAACCAGGTCAATGTCAATGTTGCCCCTGCCCAGATGCAAAGCGTAGACTGACTACAATGTCTATGTCAGTCTCTCGTCTGCATTTGCACCGTGGACCAGGAGGAACGATATTTCGTTCCACTGTATACTTGTAAATGGCCGGAATGACAAATGAACTTGAACTTACCTACCTAGTCTTCCAACCCTGCGACAATCGCTCACTGTCCGCTCCCTCGTACTCCGCTCTCCTCCTCTCATTCCACTCCGAGCGTCTTCCCCAGGAAACACCAGCTTCAGCTTCCCCGGTCTCCAAACCCAGGATCGTACCGAACGGACTCTGGTCTTCAACGCGCATTGCACATTTTAAACGCCACAAACGGAAAAAAAACCGTGGAATTTTGAAATAACACGCCCAGCAAAAGTTATCGACCTTGTCCGGGTTTATGATATTCACCAATTTAAACGTTTAAAAATATTTCTTAGACAAATAACTAAAATCGTAACCTCAGACGCATACTGTAATGCCCCTTCTTGCTACAGGATTTTAAATGGTACAAGGGCTCGCTTTTACAATAAAACTTTGATCACGTGTAATGCGACACTACATTAACACACAGTTGTTAAATTGAACAACACAGTACTGTATTTCATAAATCTGAGAATGATAAATGTAAAGTTTCTTAGCAGAAACATTGCAATTTTAGTTTTAAGAAAGTAAACAAAAGACCATCAATAAGACGACAAAACGTCATGGAAACTTTGTGCGAAAGATTTAAGTTCGGCGTGTTAAAAAGTAGTAACGCAAGATGACGAGCCTTGAAAACAGCTGAAATGTGCTCAGCTCAGCCTGTCTTGCCCTGTGTTTTTTGGGTCTTTAACGACATCTAGTGACACACAGGCGAATAGTCAACATTATGGAGCACAAGGGGCTTTGAAAACATGAGGCAAGTGTACGCTTCGGTTGGTTATTTTAGGAAATGGTATTATAATATAAAATTGAGTTTTTCGACCAGACGATAATGTTTCATGAAATTGCACGGAAGAACATAAGCGAGGTTATAAACGAGAGGTCCTTCTGGACCGTTTAGCAGTTAGTAGCAGATCGCAGAAATCTCATCCAGCCGTCAGAGAGAAACCGGGGTATCGGCTTCAACAACAAGTCTGGGTAGCTTGTTCCAGACCCCCACAACCCTTTGGGTATAGAAGTGCCTTCTGTTCTTCTACATGGTTCCCACGTGTGTCCTCTGGTTCATGTTTCACTGTTCCTTGAAGAAACGCGTCAGTGCCTTTGAGGATTTTGGATACACGTATGTTCAGTTCTATGTTCTAACCACCCCCAGGCATGTAAAGGGAAATTAAAAGGCTCTTATGAGGATCATTTCAGGTATGAAAACCAACTGAGAGCACTTGTTCATGAACTGTTTCTTTACAGTGTTTTTAAAGCAAACTGCATGTGCCGTTTCCCAGTGTGATTAAGGTTCGTGTCGGTATTATTCCATTCTAGAAACATTAAGCTTCTCATCAATAAAGTCCAGGTGCGTGGGTCACCTGGAAGCAAATTGAAGACCAGTACACCATCTGACGTAACATTGAATATTACAGCTGTTAATATGCTATATTAGTGCTGACTATGCTATATTATAGCTGCCTGTGCTATATTAGTTGTTGCCTGTGATACCTTATCACTGCCTATGCTATATTACTGCTGCTTGCGCTGTATTATTACTGTCTATGCTATTTTAGAGCTGTACGCTCCTTTGAATGACCAGCACATCACTGCGTTTGTCTCTGCAAATCTCAGCTCATGCAGCTATAAAACTGTCTAACAAGCATTAGACGTAATATGAAGAAATGTCAATAAAATATTTTAAAAGTCTGAATGAATTGGTTAATGGACCTTGCTATTAATCCAGCTGTTGTACACACGGAAGTGCAGTTTCTGTTTCTGCTGATCTAGAGCTGAAGAGATTTCCACAGCCCTTTCTTTTAGAATCTGCAGATCTTCCACAGCATTTCCAGTGGACACGGCAGCAGGTGGAAGAGTGATGTTACTCTCTGATACTGCTGGAAGCTCACAGATGCCCGACACACCGTGTGGCACAGCGCTGAACACCACTCTGGGGGCTCAAGTTTCACTAGTTTTCACCAGACATCCCAGTCACGGTCAGCTGATGATGTAGCCCGAGCCTGTACTGTCTACACCTGGACAATACACGTTTTATTCTAATACTGAACTGTGCAGCCCTCAGAAGCCACAGTGAATTCATTTGATTGTGTTGCCTGGCAAGGCAGCTGTCCAGTGATTTGTTAATAAATAAATACACCACAGACATGTTGCGTGGGACAGATAAGGCGGCAGTATTTACAATTCTCAAAGGGACTGGCACAGGAGAACATAAGAACAAGTACTAACAAGAGGAAGCCACTCGACCCATCCAGACTGTTAGATACAGTAGGAACTGATGCGAGGCTCTCATTCAGCTGTTTCTTGAAATAAACGTAGTGACACGTGACCTTCGTCCTCAAGAAAGAATTGACGGCAAACTGCGTGACACCCGGAAACATTAAGTGTTAACAAAAACCGCTCCAGGTACTTTTCGTGGACGAGATGGAGCGCAGTTTGTGCGCCCCGTTGCTTTCTGGAGTGTACTTCCAGACGAGTACGACACCAGACCCGCACCTGGTGTGAAGCGTGTTCAGCTCGCTCAAGGCAGGATCTGCGGTTTTGCTGGGTGATATCCCTCTCAGAAAACTGATCCCTCCACCCACACACAGCTCACTTTGCTGTACACAATACAGCAAGAGCGTGCTGGAATTCTCAAGCCGAAGCAGAGTAATACTGGTTTTGGACAGGGCAGAAGATCACAGTCGCATGCTCCTGTGTTGTGTTGTGTGTGTGTAGTGCGATCGGGAAGGGGGGTGAGGCTTTGCACAGTTTGTAGTGTATAATGGCACCCCAGAAGGCAGGAGAACCGGCCAAGAACTTGTGTATCATTGCACCCCATTGTGCAACGGGCTACATTCGCGTTTCTCTTCCTGCGATTGTGTGGTTGCGTTTCTCTTGTCAAGAACTGCCCGAACTGGTGGGGGGGCTCCGAGAACCTCCCTTCCCATTGCCGAGGAACAAAAAACACATCACTTTTGAAGTAAAAACACCGGAGGAAACGAGGCTTTTAATGTGGTCTCAGCCAAGGCACCGCAGAGTAGCATCAGTAGGGTGGGAGTGGCGAGGGCCCAAGCCCTAGAACCCCGATCCGTTACAATACCAAAAGGACAGACAATGAAATGTGGGCTATTTCGAAGTCGCAAATGTGAGATAAAAAGTCGCAATTGCGAGATATAAATTCGGAATTCTGAGTTACTAAGTGCAATTCTGAGATACCATAGCGCGTTTGTTTTTTCACTCCCTGGCGGAAACGGGCTTCCATAATTTATTGGCGTCTGAGGGATACTCGTTTATTTGGGCTCTTTGCAGTGTAATACTCTAGAAATTTTGCTGACTTGGACTTTTCCATTATTTGGTCTTTTTTTTCCCCCTTGGAAATAAAGGATCTGTAGAGGCAGCACATATTTGTCAGTGGATTTATCAGTCTAATTTATTCGATGTTAGTTAAGCGTCAGATTCAGCATTGTGGAACTGGTACGGCTTCAATGCTAAACACTGCACCGAGAAGTCAGTCACAGGGTTAGTCGCTGCTCTCATCCCTTCAGGAAAGTTGCCATGTCTGTTCGTCATTAGTATTCTCCCCACAACGACTCTGTCCTCCGCACAGTCATGTAACCCCGGTCCCACTCCTCTGCGCGCAGAGACACCGCTGATCTCTCAAGGCGCCACCCGTTTGTCCCCAGACGCCTTTGAAATGTGTCTTGGGCCCTGATGAGAGACAAACGATTCATCCTGTAAATATCTGGGACGGAGAGGAAAAATAGGAAACAAATGTTAAGTTTCAACTCACACGCAGGAGTGTAATGAGTTAAGACTTTGTTTATTTTAAAAGGGGAAAAACGTGTACTGGAATTACATTAAGCACTTTTTGCGTAGATTTTAAAGTAAAAAAAGGGGGCACTTTCACTGTTGCTCGAGTTCCTGTCGGGCCGAGCCCGGGGTGGTAAGTAGGGCTGTGACTGGATTTCTCCCGGGCCAGCGCACTCCAAATTCCTTCCCCGTTGTTAAGGGAGACGGGTTCTGGAGTCATGGAGAAGCAAGCGCTGCTGGTCGCCGCTTTCCTGCTGCACATTCTCGCTGTTGCAGGTGAGATTTTTTTTTTACTGTTTTAACCAAACCATACCTGTTTCCGCGTAAAGAAACGGCGTGTTTTCCGCGAGAGCGTTACAAGCGTTTTTAAAAACTCCCGTACAGAGGATACTGTTGGATTTTAAGGAGTCTAAAACATTTTTGAGGGGTTTATTTTAAAGCCTTTGTATTTAGGCTTCTTAATTAATCAGCTGTTATTTTGGTATATGTTTTCTGTTTGTGCCGAAGAAAGCTACGCTGAAGGTTATTCGAGTTTGCGGGCAGGTACAATGCTACACGCACAGCACATCGACATGGCAGGGTCGTACTTTGTAAAAGTCAGCAAAAAGAAGATGGAGGAGACCGTGAGCAGCAGAGAGCATTCCCCTCCCTGTCGTCATTTTAATTAGTTTTGATCAATCAAATCAGGATTCGGTAAACTACAAAACCTGCCGCACTTCCAAGCGCCTTGGGGAGCCGGATTCAGGGCAGGGCAGTCTGGTGTGGGTTGGCGCTGGCGCTGGACTGGAGACTGCGTGAAGCTGTCGTGCTTTCCTGTGGTCGTGGGCTATTCTCGAGCGCTCCCCTGGCCATGTTAATTGGTGTTAATGAGTGTGCCTGGTGATGGGCTGCCGTTCTGACTTGCAGACAGTCCTGCCCTGTATTCTGTGCTCCAGGCTGCATCAATCCTTAACCAGGAACAGGCTGCTATCGGATGATGGAGAGAACTCACATCGCACAACACTCCAGTTCCAATGAGGCCCCGTTACAGAACAGGTCAAGGTTTAGTCCTTTACTGAAAGGAAAAGAAAGGCGTTCCGCTGCCCGAGCCTTCTTCAGGTGTCAACGCACACCTGCAGAAGGCTCCACAGCTGAAAGGGGGTGTTTCTTTTCCTTTCAGCACGGACTGAACCTCTACCTGTTCCACTGCAGCCTGCGCATGCTGAGGCAGGCCCCTGCCGGGAATTGACAGATCTCTTTGTGTAGCTCACAGTTGTGTAGCTGTTCCTTTAGGGGCTGGCGTGGACTTTGAAATAGACGGTCCTGTAACGGGAGCCGGCCCTGACTCCCGTGTAGTGTAGTGCATCTTTAGGACCCTATGCAGACGGTAAAATCCGGAAGAGACCGGAGAAGGGCGACAGGGAAACACGACGGGATCAGGATGGGTTGACTGACGGGGGGGGGGGGGGCGTGACGGCTGTGCTCCGGTGCTCGGTGAGGCCTGGCGCGGGGCAAACAAGTCCAAAACAATCCGGAAGGGGAAACCAGGCAGCAGTCCAAAAGTCCACTGCCGGGTGATCCATCCAAACAGACACAGGAACGGGGACGAGGACGAGGAATCAGGAACAGCAAAGTAAAATCACATCGGAGCCGGGTGCTCCGAGCCCCGGACCCAGACGGTCAGGAGGCCGGGGAATAAGACCCACCCTTGGGCTACGCATGAGCCCGGGGAACAGGCAAGCCTTGTAGCGTCCATCTTCCAACGCAGAGTCGAGAGCTACGGAAACGCCACACTTAAATAATAATAACCAGCAAACAGGGGGCAGGCGCACGCAATATCGGAACTTAAATAGGAAAGGGTAGGAGCGCCCTCTAGAGGAGGGATGACCATCGTGACAGATCCAGCACTTCATTCTCATAGCCACCCAGAGCAATCGGCAGAGAGGCTCCCGCCAGAGGGTAACTCTTCCTCGTGTTCACTCTCGCTGGCAGAGGCTGTGGGGTTTAGCATCAGGAATGCGCAGCTGGGGAGGTGTGTGCAGATGTGGGCGGCCAAGGGCAGGGGCAGGGTGTCTCTGGAGGACTGCGCGCCCGGGTCAGAGCTCCAGCTGTGGCGCTGGCACCCGGACACCCAGATGCTGACCAGCCTACGGACTGGGGAGTGCCTGAGCGCCCCGCGGCTCCGGGAGCACGAGCCAGTGCGCCTGCAGCCCTGCCGGGCGGCAGACGGGGAGGGACAGGCCTGGGGCTGCTCCAGGAAGGGCCACCTGACCCTGCAGGGCAAGGCGCTGCACCTCAGCGCTCGGCTGGGCTCCGCCAAGGTCTTCCTCTCCAGAGACCGCGGCCCCAACAGCAAGTGGAGGACTCTGGGCAACCAGAGCATCTGCGCCGGGGCTACCCAGGCCCCCTCCCAGCGTCGCCATGACAGCACGGCGGCCATGACAACCACCGCTCAGCGCCTGGAAGCACCACCCGCCTACAGCACGCCCCTGTCTGGCAGCACAGTCTCCTCAGAGAGTAAGAGCCGTCACCCCGCTGCAGCTGGAGACGCATCATAGCAGCAAAGCCATGCCAGGCGTCGAAGCTCCTGTAGAACTCGCGCCTGTTTCTGTAGTGACACCACGCCTGTTTCTGTAGTGACACCACGCCTGTTTCTGTAGTGACACCACGCCTGTGTGCTTCTAGTGTCTCATCTGCTTTTTAGAGCGCATCACATCATCTGACTCCGCAGAGTCCTGATGGGCATAACATATCAGGACCGTATTAATAGTGCTGTTTGTCTCTTAGACACCATAACTGTTGTTTTCAGGTCTGAAGTAAAGAACCTCAGAATCCCGTCTCTTCTTTTTAAAGTCCTAGATGAGTTCATTGTTCATTGTGACGCTACCTTGATTTGATGGCATCTTTAAATCGTGAACTCCATAGGAAAACTGTCATACCTCGGTTTAATTACGTTACCAAGGAGAACTGGAGACAGAGAGACGGGTCTTGAATGACCTCACTGGTGCAGATGAAGTTCAGTAATTAATGAATGTCGTAGCTGGTGACAAAGTGGCAGAACTACACATGCAGACTACTGTACAATTGCACACACTGGGAACAACGAACAAAGTGTAACATGAAGTGGAACTCTAAACTAGACCATTTTTGCACTTATTCAGTTTCTCTTTTACAAGAGTGTGTGACAGGACTGTCTCATATTGAATGGAAAGTCTTGTGTTTCCAGAGGTTGACTTGGGTGCCCCAGTGGGAGATGACCTTGCACTGTCAGCCCCCACTGCTGCAGCCTGGAAGAATGAGCTCACGCCTCTGCCTGACACCAGCGTTCCCCCGGCGGAGCCCTCTGTAGCCTTCATTAGTGTGGACTACGGTGAGTACTGGACAGCGACGCTCTGGCCCAGCATTAGGAGATCTTCATCGCATCATGCACTTGCTGATACTCTAGACTTGTACTCCTTGTGCTTATGGAGCTGGATGACTCTTTATTTTTTAATGAAGTTGATGGATGCAATAGTTTCAACTGGGCTCCCTCACCACTGGTCTGGAGCTGATCTTAGTTGTTCTTGAACGCTCTTTCCGGAGTCTGTCCTTTCCAGGCCTGTCCATGTGATGGCAGTCTAGCACAAGGATGGGGGAGGCTGAGCTGAAACCCAGGAGGATTGTAATGCCATTGTCCATAAAAAGCATCAGCAAATCTAAACAGAAGAATAGATCCTGCAGATGTGGAAACGGACAGATGTTCTGTATATACATTTTTTAATATATTTTTTAAAAGCTTGTCAGCATGAGGTCCTTTAAAAGGAAAGACTTGAATTGCCGTCAAAAAGAAGCAGAAATTACTGCAACCTAAAGCTCCTTTTAAAGTTTGCTTTTGTGCTCAAACTGACAAAGCGCTGACAAGTTTTAACAGCATTCTGGATGAGCATGTTGTTAATCCTAATTCTTGTTAAACCATTGCATTACTTTATTTAGTTAAGTGGGAGAAACTCCTGCCTTTGTCCTTTCTGATACATTCTGTAGAATGAATACTAAACTGATCGTTATTGAACCTGAAAACTAGCACTTTCCGAGTACAATCCTGTTTGGTGGGTGGCGCTGTGGTGCTGTGGTTAGCATTGCTGTCGCACAGAGCTGGCCCTGGGTTGGGGTGCTATTTTCATTGGTTTTACTGTATGTCCTCCCCATGTTTATTGTTTACTCTACTGGTAGATCTATCGGCATCTATAAAGTTGGCTCTGCTATGAGTGTGGGCATGTCTGTGATTGTGTATAGTCCTGTAATGGACTGGCAACCAAACCAGCGTGTATCCTGCCTTCCGTCCTCTGCCTGCTAGGATAGGCTCTGTTTATGACAGTAACATGAAAATGGCAAAGAGGGGCAGCTCCAATAATAAAGAACAAGAGGCTGATGGAGCCCTCGCCATCCCCACCAGGATGTTATCCCCTGTGTCAGCTCCCACCCCTAGAGTCTTCAGGACGTCTGTGCACGGGGTGTGCAGTGTGTTCTGGTGCTGAGAGCTGACCTGGGGCCGCCGTCCTCTTCCACCGACCCTGTGTGCTGTTTTCAGGGGTGAGCTGGAAGATCGCCATGCTGGTCCTGTGCTCCCTGGCTCTGCTTCTGGGCTTGACCATCCTCATCCTCAATGTCCACTACAACAGGTGAGGTTCCAGTCAGAGTCTCAGTCTTTAGTGCCTCGTGCACGGCCTGTCTTTTATCTTCTATTACAGGTAAGAGATGTTGTCAGTTTGACTGGGAGCTCTGTTTCCTGTAATACACGTGAATAAGGGGACTGATGTGGGCAATTTAAAATTGCTTTATAACAAAGCCACAGCCAGATCGCTCCTTGCTCCCTGACGTGCTGCACATGTGTCACAGACAGCGGCCGTGGTCCATGTGTTTTTCATGCTGCTGTGTGCCCCTCAGGAAGAAGAAGATCGTGTGTGTGTTGAAGTCCTACAGCCGGGGGGACACGAGCGGCCAGGCGGCCCGTGGGGTGCCGGACGAGAGGGCGCCCCTCACCCAGCGCCCCCCCCAGCCCTCCCGCTCCCCCTCCCTGCGGCGCGGGGAGATCCTCATCGAGTGGAAGGACGGGACGGTCACCCCTCTCTTCGACAACGGCAGCTACCTGATAGACTGACGGGGGCGCGTCGGCGCGGGAGTGCCCGTGTCAGGGCGCCCGCGTGTGCATGCACACGCGTGTGTGCGCTCATGTGAACATTGCCGGATCTGTATGTATGGATTGTGCCTGGAGGGCGATGAGGATTCTGAATTATTCATCAATGGTTCATTATATAGAAATCAATCTTTTATAATTTAGTGTGTTCCAGGATAACCTCTCCCCCTTTTTTTTCCTCCCATATTTCAAAATTCAGAATCTTAGTGTTTGTATTTCCGCTATGAGGAAATGCAGTTTGAGGAGCGTCTCCAATATTTTGCTCAGACTCTTACTAGCCAACCGTTAGCTTATTCGAACCAAGGGGACAATATTTCCGTCCCTTGAACTCTGACAGTGACTTCGGGAACCCATCTCGGGCCAAGGAGGGGGTTGTGGGCCAGCAGTGGGCTCAGTCAGGGCAGAGCGATGGGCGCTCAGTCGCTCAGATTTAAATCAGTCGGTCATGTACCCCAGTGTGCGTGGGTGTGAGAAAGCTGTGTCACATTGCGTTTGTGTGTTGTAGATCCAGCATGTTCTTGGTCTGTTGCTGAGGGTAAATGGGGAAAAGAGAGCTGGACAGGAGTACCTTTTAACAGAGCTGCGAGGTGTACAGGTTTTACCCAGTACAGAAGGAAACTCTTTATTAATAAAACATCCCCTTTTAGAAATTGTTGTCAAGATCGCACATCATTTTTGATCAGCTATTTTTTATTTCTTAATTTTAAGATAGGGAAACATTTACAGCACTTTGTAATACCAGTTTGTTATTTTCCAAAAAAATGTTTAATAATTTGAAAAATATTAATTACATTCTTACATCCTTCTTTTGTGTATTAAACGGAATGCCACCGAATGTCTGACCTTATGAACTTGAAAGTGGTTCAAAATGTAATGTTTTTTTTCAGTTTTAAAATGATTTGAACACTACTATTTTAATTCTAGAAAATACTAAACATCTGCACAAAATGACCATAGCTGGTGCCCTTACTGGCATTTTTATACATTCTAGCATAACATCATAGTGTATTTAGAGGGTTGATTTATAGAACCTTTGCCTTCACAGATGTTTTGTAAGGCATTGTAATTCTTTTGGGCCGATTGTGCTATTTTATGTACAGTAGCTGCAAGAAAGCCCTTGTTGTTTATGAGGGTTCACTATTTGCTGTATTTGTCTAACTGGTGATTCTCAGTTTCTGTTGTAAAGGCTGTGAGGGTGTATCAGATTGTTAAATGACATAGCCAACAATTAACGCAAGGATATGTACACTTGAAAACTGTGACCTAATGTTTCAATAAAGGACAGGCTTGACTCTGGACTGCTCTGTGTCAGTGATTTATGCGACGGTGAGGAAGAGAGAGCTGCTGAGAATCAGAGCCTGCAGGTTCAGTAGGGGGAATTTTGGATAGTGCAGGAGTTGGAGAGATGGATTTCCTGTTTGTTTTTATATACAACTACTCATGCTATAATAACGCCACAGCTAATACAGTTAACATTACTAGGACTAATCTTTCACACTTACTACTGTTTGCTTACAATTATGATGATTCAGTTTCAATAAGACCACTTGTGCTGCAATCTTCGAATCTGTCTTGATCTGTCTGGCTGGCTCACAGTGTGGGGTGCCCCAGTGCACTGGAGGTGTCTCAGGGCATGCCTGTTGAGAGTATCTGTCTAGGCATTGACAGTTTTCCCACAGAGGTGGGACTCAGGCCCTGAGATCTCCAGGCACTAGTTTTAAGAGCAGGGGTGGAACCCCAGAGTGATTGCCAAATCCCACTGAGAGCTCACAAAATCTCTCCTGCATGAGTTCCTCCCTCACCTTTTCACAGGGATGGTTCCCCACCCATTCCCTCTCAAACTGTTCTCAAGGCACAGCTCTGGGATGTTCCCTTCTTCTAAGAATGTTTGCCACACTGATGTTGCACAATAATTTAGCACTTTTTCCCACTGCTTCTACAATAATTAAATGTACTTTCTTCTTGCTGACCCTTTGCCACCCTTCCCCGCCCGCTGGCGAACCCAGTGTTGCTCTCTGATGCCCTGTTGCATCAGTGATACCTTGGCATTTGACAGTGTGACAACTGGCTTTATGTACCGATGCAGAACAACCTCTCTGTTCCTGTGCTCGTGTACAATTACTGGTTCAACTATTTTCTTCCGGCAAGATCAGAAAGCAGCATACAGTAAATCAGACCTGTTTTTCATACAAGCTTTTCTGTCTCTGGCGTGGAATTGTCGAGCTTCTGAGTAGGGGGTGAACGTGGGTACATGGTTTTGCTGCAAGGCAGAGGTATGGGGGCATGCAGAAGAGATTAAACGGCCCAGTCTAAAAATATTCTTCTACAAGCCCTGTTGACGTTCTCTTTGTTAAACCTCTGCGAATATTGGGCCAAATCCTTAGTATAACAACAGCATCTGCTGTCAATGTCTCCATTGTTGTAGAAAGCCGTGGATTCATGAGGTAATGTAGCTTGTTTTTAATTAATATCCATTATTCTGTTTAATTTTCTGGAAAGGGTGGGGTCAGCTCAGGCGTCAGAGTGCTGGCAGTGCAGAGGCTTTCCGAGAATTTCTAATGATCAGCTCAGATGCCGGTCGGTAACTCTTCATTTCTGGCACTTTCTGACCCTTCTGTTGCCTCGAAGGTTCAGGCGGCGGATGGCGGTGGAATTGAGGATCTTGTCCTGACGTGCTCCTGTCGGCTGTTCTTCAGGCTGCGAGGCCGGAGAGGCTGGATGTTGGGACCTGTCACTAGAAGAATGGAGGTTGAAATCCTGGGTGGGGTGCCACCGTTGTGCCCTTGAGCGAGGTACTGCACTCAGAGCGTACAAACGCTTGGCTGTGCGGATGGGTACGTGCTGGATGTCAGTTGCTTTGAATAAAAGCGTCAGCCAAATCTTAATAATTACACTGAGGTTATTCAACGAGGTGCTTTCTCTGTGAAAGAAAACACACAGGGAGTGGTTTGACCTCCTGTTCTGTTGTTTCCTACTTCTCAATATTCTTCTGAAGTTTGAGATAAAGGATATTGCTTCTCGCAACTGACGTACAAATTTCTATTACTTTTTTTTGTAAAATTGGTATTTGAAATCCAATACCTTTCTATTTTCTGAGTTCTTATTCCTTCATCCCTTTTCTGTGTACTCAAGAGAATCGTAGCCCTACGTTTCAGCTCTATGTTGACGAGATGATCCAATGATTTTTTCAGAATCAGACCCAGAATCAGGATCACCCTCATTTGCCAAGTATATTTCATGTACAAAGAATTTACTCAGGTGTACTTGGTGTTGCAAAAACATTCTACATACAGTATACCACACAAACAAGACAATAGACTTAATTAAGTCAGAGCATATATAACTAGGAATTCTGGTTAAACAAAAAAAACAGCCCTAGGATAGAAACCGGTCAAGTAATGTAATTCTGGCTTTAATGGTCCCTTACTGTCTTCCTGAGGGACATTTATGAAAGACATGGTAATGTGGGTGGGAGGAGGCTTCAATCTTTCATGCCTGCTTTTTTGCTCAGGAATTGAACAAATGGTCAATGGAGGGCAGATGACAGCCAGTGATCACAGAGCGAGTAACACACTGCAGTTTGCCTTCGAAGCAGGAAGACACATTGCAAAACTAGTTCTAGAGAGTCAGAATGCTCTCAATAATGGGTCCACAGAACTGTAACAGAATTGGTCGAGAGACACCAAAATTTGTCGGTTGTCACAGAAAGTACATTCTCTGCTCTGCTTTCTTCCACTGGTGAAATTCATGTCCAATTTAATTGTATCAGAGATCATAATTCCCAAAAACCTAAAGGACTCCACCATACTCACAGCCACAGCACTGATTTCCAGGGAGAGAGGTTCTGGAGAACTTAAGTTCTTAACACACCATGATACCAACCAACCTCCCTCCTGTACAGGGTCTCATCATCATTAGTGACCTACATGGGTGATGTCATCTGCAAATGTAATTCGTCTGATGGTGGAGTCGCTGGAGGTGCAGTCATTGGTGTACAAGGAATAGGGTAATGGGCAAAGCACACATCCTACCAGTCTGACAGATAAAGGTCACAGTAAATCCACTGGCAGATGGAAATTCAACAGTAACAATTTATTGTAAAGGAGTTCTTGAATGACACTATTAAACACAGGATTGCACTGAAATCATTTTTACATAGTGCCTGAAGACTGTAGATGTTGCAAAATGCAGTGAACAGCACCATCCAATGACCTGTTGACCCTACAGAATAAGCAAACTTTAAATCATCGGTTCCCACTGCTGGTCTTGGTGATCCACACATTTGCTGGTGTTCATTCCATCCCACCCCTGTTAGATAATTAAGCCTTACTTGATGTAAGAAGTCGCATTGTTCCAGGGGTGTCCAAACCTTTTTTTATTGGGGGCCAGATGGAGAAACAAAATATGGAGCAGCAGGCCACAGACTGCTGTACCTCTAATAATAAAATAAATATTAGAGATATAATACCAGATATGAGTGCATTCCAATAACCAAATTGCCTTTTAATTTAGGGGACTACCCTAATTAGTGTTTCGTTTCATAATGTCTCTTTACATTAAATTCCTTCATCACAGCAACTGATTCTTGGCAAATTACACACACTTGGTGAAAAAGTATTAATTTTGCCAGCATGGCTGGAATCTCCTGCATTCGCTGTCAATTTTTCATTTCTTTGGTTCCGCCATTTTGAAAAGCTTGCTAACGTTAAATTGCAGAATTAAAGTTCTGAAGAGGGTAAAGAGGAGGGAAGGGGGCAGCTAATCAGTTTTGAGATGTGATGTTACGTGATGGCGGCACCGAGTGTTCAAAATAGGAACTGCATTTTTAACTTAATATCGGGCCAAACCTAATTATAGTTCTAAATTAACTCGCAGGCCGTTTCAGTAACAGTGGCGGGCCGCCAATGGCCTGTGGGCCGTAGTTTGGACACCTCTGTTTTATTCGATTTTCTTAGTATTAGAATATGAATACAAACATTTTGTTTGTAGTCACAGGTTTGGGATTTCATAATCATTTAGAAAATACAGCTCTTAAAGATCCAAGTAATAGGTTTATTCCCTGCTGAAAAGAGAAGAAAGAAAACACAACGTTTCGGCCGTGGAGCCTTCTTCAGGCATGAGAGAGACAGGGCAGTTAGCAAAGGTAATGTAGCGATTGCGCGTCACTAGCCGACTGTGACCGGGATCGCTGGGCGACGCCCACTGTGGGGCAGGCTCTCGCGACACAGCGGCTCCCGCGGTACCGCCTGTGACGGACACGCCTCCCCTGCAACTGGCACCGAGACCTCCGGCGGGGGGCGGGGCTGCGTGTGACGTGTTGAAAAGCGAGTGGCTGAAATGAGAGCGGATCAGGAACTCGCTCCGGCGCGAGGTTGCGCGGCGGGTAGCTGCGAGGCAAAACGTGAGAACTATACAGCTAGCTGTTTCACATCAGGTAGTAATATTGTAACGCATACGGCCACCATTGCAGGTTGTGCTTACCAGCGTCACCGCCCTTCCCTGTGAATAGCAGGGACCGCAGCCGCTGGGCTGACGGGAGATCTCCCTTTCGCTCGACTGGCTGGGTCCCTGTTGAGTGACCCTGGAGGTCCGGGTTCGAGTCCCCGATGGTTGGGGGGGCGGCAGAGGCGAGGGCATGTTCCCGCTTGAACCCCGGAGCGCTACAATATGTAATTATGGCCGATTGTGTTTGTGCAGCATTGGTCAACCTGGAAGCAAGGACAATGTCATTAAGGAATATTTTTATATATATATAGTTTTTCAAATCTAGATTTTCTTAATTAGAGTAAGCTATTTCCCGATGGTTTGTAGTTTGTAGTCTTCCTTTTGGAATATGTCTTTAGCGTCGTTTTGAAGTTAGTGGGCCGGGGAGTGGAATGTTTTCCCTTCACCGAATGTATTCATTTTTGTGTCATTTTCACATGGTTCCACTAGATGGCAACACATTACACGTTAGCGCTGAGCGTTGATACAGAGTTTAACAGGCCTTCCTCCAAAACGCGCTGGTTAACGGGTAGATATCATATTCACAAACGGAAAAAAGAGACAAATCTCAGTTTTTGATGTTCCGTTTTGTAATTCCCTCTGGCAGTGTGGTGTTATGTGATTTTTTGGGGGTTCACTTATCTTTTTGGATACCTTTTTGCCTTTGGTTCTGTAATTTGTTGTTCAATAACATTTTGGAAAAAAATAAAGAAAATCATTTTCTGATTAAGGTCAAGTCATCTGCATGCACTTTAATCCCCAACATGTCGGGGAATATCCCAGGCTGTTTTTTTTGGATTTCTCTTAATTACACATTATTTATTATTTATTTTATTATGTATCTAAAAAGATAAGTGAACCCCCCAAAAATCACATAACACCACACTGCCAGAGGGAATTACAAAACGGAACATCAAAAACTGAGATTTGTCAGTTATGTCAGTTACATTATGGAAGAGGTGTTAGTGGGGCCAGCAGGGGGCGCTCACCCTGCGGTCCCAGTGGGTTCTAATGCCCCAGTATGGTGATGGGGACACTGTACTGTAAACAGGCACCGTCCTTCGGATGAGACGTAAAACCGAGGTCCTGACTCTCTGTGGTCATTAAAAATCCCAGGGCGTTTCTCGAAAAGAGTAGGGGTGTAACCCCGGCATCCTGGCCAAATTTCCCCTTGGCCCTTACCAATCATGGCCTCCTAATAATCCCCATCTCTGAATTGGCTTCATTACTCTGCTCTCCTCCCCACTGTGATTTGCTGTGTGGTGAGCGTTCTGGCGCACTATGGCTGCCGTCGCATCATCCAGGTGGAGCTGCACATTGGTGGTGGTGGAGGGGAGACCCCATTACCTGTAAAGAGCTCTGAGTGGAGTGGCCAGAAAAGCGCTATATAAGTGTAAGCAATTATAATTATTATTATTATTATTATTATTTCTGAAACCTGTCTCCTTATTAGAATTATTATCAATATGGTCGATTTGATTTGAATAATCGTCAATGTGGGGACAAATCTACATACAGTAGAGTAATAGAGTAGTCCCACGAAACCACAATGTGTTCCCCAGCTCTGCCCATTAACATGTATAATAATAAGATACAGCGCATTTACAGGCTTTCCTGAAGAGAACATGTCCTCATAAACACGCGACAAACCCTGACCTGCAGTCACATTGGCCAAAGTCAGAATAGCTTTGCCCTGTGGCAGGGAAAGAGCTGAAGGGCTTAGCAATGTGTGCAATGAAAGCAGTTAAAAAGATTTTCTAAAAGCATTTTGGAAAGCGTTTCCACTATGCCACAATGCAACACATCCAGACTTCTTTGCTTTAAATCAAAAACTAAAAATTGATTATAACTGTCAATATTGAAATAAAAAGATATGTAAAGGCGATAACAACATTTAGTTAGAGCACATTGTATGCTATGACTTCACAGGGTACAATGCAGATCTTCTTTTACACCAGAGAGCAAAAGTTTGATCATTCACAAAGATGAGGATATTCACCTTTATCAAGCCTAAAACTAAATCCAGGAAGTGATCAAGGTCCATAGAGCTTTTCCTGAGATAACCAGGATGCCCTGGAATTCCAGCACCCAGACCAGGCCGCTGTCAATGGGGGCAATACTGACTGTCTGTCTGTCTCTTCTACACCAACTGTTGTAGTGGCTAATTACCACATTTTATTAGTGTGCTAATAATGCTGTTACCTTGTATTCATTAAATCTCTGTCTGTAAACTGCTGATAGCTCTGATGGATGGATTACTAGCAGCTGTATAACTCACTCTGTATTTACTTCTATTGTACTGATACAATTTCTAATTGTTTAAGTGAATTTAGGCCATCAAATGACTGCAGTTAACATACACTCAGACACATCTAGTCTCAGGGTGTTTGGCCAGATAAGGCATCCCTGGAATTACCCTCTGGGCCTCCGTCAATTTCAATTCAGTTCAATTCAAGATGCTTTATTGGCATGACCGATGAGTACGATCAGTGTTGCCAAAGCAAATTAAAAAAAAAGATTAACATGAATCAAAACAATAAAATAAAACCTACAGACATATTACAGACATTTACAACAAAGCCAAATCATAAAACATTTACATACAAAGCTATGGAGCATTATTGTTCACTGTCACTCTGTGTCACTCTGGATGTGCCCTGTGGCAAATGATCTGTCCTCTTCTGATCCTGTTCCAAACGCACACCCCTACTGTCTGTTCAGTCTCGGCAGCACAGCTATGCAAGACAAAAAGCACTGTTACAATGTCAGCTGCAACAGATGCCAATTCTGTTAAAACCTTAACAATGGGGAAGGTTTTACCATATACTCATGTCAGCTCATCTGTCATCGAGTGCTGCAGACAATTGCATCCAATAAACAAACTAGAAGAAGCCATCCTTAGAAAGGATGTGAGATAATACTCCAGTTTCCCGAGTGAGGTCTGTGTAAATAAACAAAAGCACAAGAGTACAATTTAATTAAAGGCCTAAACACAACTCAGCCGCCTAATGGGTCTCTTCCAAGAGGAAGTACCTGCAGCTCACTTTCGGCTGGGAGAGGGGGCTGGTCTTTGGTTTGAATACCCTCTCTGCACAGAGGAGAAGTGGTGATTCGTTTGAATTTAGTTGCATTCTCAGCTGGCAAAAGAGCTGAGCATCAGAGGTTTTATCAGTTCTATAAAAGCCTGGTACACCTTAGCCAGATTTAGGGTTTGCTGTCCTCTCCCTTTGAAAGTGTTGCACATCTCTTACAGAAAATGACAGCTGCAAAAGATGTACAAACACAGCAGCTGCCACCACTGCTGAAATAGGTCTACCAGATTGTGGCAGAATGGCTTCTTCTAAAGGGAAGCCCTTCTCCTCCCACTGATGTACCGCATTACAATCCCCACACGTGCTCTTGGAACATTTGGCATCAGCAGTCGCATGCTGTGCTCCTGCCTGTACACCACAGGCTTAAACAAGTCAGCTTGCAGAGTCCGAGACCGGTGCTTGGCCCTGTGCATTCTTCCCCCAGTCGTCCTGCATCCTGGAGAGTCCAACATGGTTTGTGACAGGAGCAAACCAAGCCAGCAAGTAAGATAGAGAAGCTTTGAAAGTTTTTTTGACTGGCCATAAATGCTTTTCAGCTAATGGGTTATTCTTCCCATGGTACAGGCAGTCTCACCTAAGACGGAGCATAAATCAATACTTCTTATTGCCTGTCGGATCCCCGTCGTTATACACTGTGCACGGGGAGTCTGGGTCCTCTAGTAATCTCTTGTGCATCTTTCAGGCATTGTTAGAGAAATTCTGTCATCCCTCCCCAGGCCCTGGCTGCTGCCGGTTTCCCAGGATCTGTCCAGGGAGAGCTGAGGGTAATAGAGTATGTCACCTCCTTAGACGATAGGTGCCCTTTTACCAGGGCCATGAACTTGGTCATGTTCCCAGGATCACCTCTTCCAGTCTAATTACAAAGGTCAGTGGAAAGGCTCCTTGGATAAACATCTGGAAATAACATTTTACTGTCTTAGTGGGTGGGGTTTACTCAGGCTGTAGTCATTCTCAAACAACATGTTTTACATCAGAATCTGGGACCGTGCTGTTACCTCGGGCTTATAGTTGTACAATTTTATGTTTGTGTGATTGACATCAACCTTTAGAAATCTGTGGTCTTGAGATGGGCTTTGCTCATGTTAATTGGTGCTACTTTTACAGCCCGCAGGTCCAGATCCTCAGGCTTACTTAACCTTCCTGCCATTCTCCCAGGAAGCCAGGTATTCTTCCACATCTACATCCACATTTTGCCCTGTTCACCGTCATTTCTTTTTGATTTATCAGCTGGTCTTGTGCTCATTCTGTTTGAACACTGCTGGACTCTTTTTAAGCAGCTAGTTGTTCCTGGACGATGGCTATCTGGTGTCAGTATCTTCCTGTACCTTACTAGCATCTTGGTAGTGACTTGTCTCTAGCTGGGCAGCTGCCTCCTGCACAAACACTTTAACAATGTTGAGACACTATCCCAGTCCAACCACCAAAAGTGAAAGCTTTTCCTATAGACCAGCTAGTTTTGCCGGGGAGAAATCCCTGCAGCTGACTTCCAGCTGAGTTTTAGAGCTGGCAGCCGTCACGCTGGTGCTTTGAGGGGAGTGGAATGGAGTGGAGTGGAGGGGTGGCATTGTTGTCTTATGCAATAAACGGAACCACCTCCACCTGTGGGCACAATGACCAGCTGTGGATTTCCAAACAAGATTTGTATTTATTCCCAAGGAAACACAGCACCTACCTGTATATGAGCTATACTGAATGAGAGATATTATTGAATTAATCTACTTACAGTAATTTCAGGAAACTATGAAAAGCAACAATAACTTTTGCAAAACAATTTTTAAAGCTCCGGTTTCCTCATTGAGCATCTATTTGATCTGCATCTGCATAATGTTGAACAATGAACATATTCCTGCATCCTAACCCTCTGAAAACACTTCAAGTAGGAAACTACTTATGAACCTAATTATGTTTTCCTCATTAAATTCATACTAGAATGATCTTGCTGTGAAAATGCCTTTAAAATTTGTGGCTTGTTCTGCAGAATAGAGAATAGAAGAGAGCTTTTAAACTTGCTGCTATTAATTTTTTTACAGTGTGTTAATTTGGCAACATTCCTTCTCTGGCCCTGTGGAATGAAATGCAAGGTGTTTCAGTGGCGGTGGTTGTATGTAAGAAACAGGGCAGTGCACACAGGAATACACAATAAAACAATACCGTGCGGCGACACACCCAGGTGCTGGGGCGCTGTAACGGGATCTTTAAAATAGATGGGCTCAGGAAAATAAACACAATCACAGCCGTACGGTAGGAAAACAGCGTTCCTCTTGTTCATGATGAGGGGAAATGAAGACAAAACAGCACACACAAAACAAAAGCCTGAGCTCCTCTTTGAGAAGCTAGCTCAGAAAATAAGATCAAGGAACAGAAGAAAGGTAAGAAAGGTGAAGCCATTCAACACATCAAGATTTCAGCTAGCCATTTCTTAGCAGTGTGTACTATGCTAGCCTCGGCTTCTTCCAATATACACTCAGGGCAGCTAGGGCCTGCTTTCTCATTAAGGTCTCTGTTCTGATTC
The DNA here is from genome assembly GCF_040954835.1 of Lepisosteus oculatus. Classification (NCBI taxonomy): domain Eukaryota; kingdom Metazoa; phylum Chordata; class Actinopteri; order Semionotiformes; family Lepisosteidae; genus Lepisosteus; species Lepisosteus oculatus. The sequence continues at coordinate 69,431,131 of NC_090698.1, read as the reverse complement.
TCTTCTCAAAACTGAGTTTCTCTCTGTTACTCGCACAAATCGTCTCTAAAACCTGATGCTTACATTCCGTAAGGAACAAGCAAAGGTGTATTCCATGCCCAAAAATAGAGAAGAAAAGAAATGCGATGTTTCGGCTGTGGAGCCTTCTTCAGGTGTGTTCTTCAGCTGGGAATAAGTCTTTGCTTGGTCCTAAGCAGTCTGCACATGCTGACGCAGCTCCCTGCTTGAAGCGCTTACATTCCAGTCGCAGTCGGTGCTTCTGGTGAGCTCACCTGCAGGAGATCTGTCCTCTGTTCCCACAGGGCAGATCAGCCTTGGAGCCCCCTGCTTCCTGAGTTTTAAATCATCACTTGTTGTCTCCCACCTGGTCAGGTGGGCGAGGGCAGCAGCCCACGCCCCACAGCATTCTGGGGAATGTGGTTTGGGTAAAGGTATTGTCTCAGTCGTGGGCACGAGATTTTGTCTTCTTCCGAAGGAGCCTAGATTTTTTTTTTCCTACTGGTTCATTGGACCAGCTCCTTTTTCCCAAAAGGCTTTTGTCCGTTTAAATCCAATTTTTATAAGTAATTTTATTACTAACAGGGGTTGGTGCAGTTTCTGAGTAAACATGTTGGCCGTCTGCTATCTCTTTTTAGTCATTGTTGATTACACCGTAACACTAAAAGCAAACATTATTTCTCACAGCTCAAACGGCCTTTGTCTTGCTTCACCAGCTGAACCGAAACTACAGTAAATTCGTTTCCGATCTGCAAATTTCAACCTGCTGCAATGATTTTTTTTTCTGTCCATAGCGGTTCATAATTGCTTGGAGAAATGTGGCTTCTCACGCAAATAACTCTCGTTTAACAAACATTTGGCCTATTGACACCAAACCTAATAGTTAACATTTTTAATGAGCGTGCAGATTTCATTAAACACCCACACTTATTGGGTACAAGCCGTTTGGACACTTAGTTCCTCCTTTGATATTAATTTACTGTTAATGCAATTGGCAGTTGTTGAAATAGGGTTTGGCTTAAACCACAATGGCCGGCTGCCACTTAATTCCCAGATCCAAACTGCCCGCAGCCTTGGAAAGCACTGCACGAGCTGACTTGACAGTGGCATGTTACATCATACTAAAACCTGCTACAGAGTCGTAGCTCACTTAATGCCCATAACAGGCCGTCACCTGCTTGACGGGTGACCTACTTCCAGCTGCTCTCCTACAGAAAGTGTTAGACTCTGGGCAATGCATTCCAGATGCCCTTAGATTAGGTTCACTCACGGCTAAAAAGCAAGTGGGTTTGGGTCGTCCCTGAAAATCCTCAAGCTGTTGGGGGTTCTCTGGTGTCATCGTTATTATGTAAGGTTAAGAAAATACCTAAAGTGTCTTTGTGAGTTACCCACCAAATGAAGTTTGTGTCTGTGGCCAGCCTGTTCTTCAGTGAAGCCCCCTTGCACGTCCACACTTGTCTGCCATGGGGTAACAGGTACATTGCATGAAATGCTCTTGGGTGGTTCAGTACCTCACTCGAACGTGCAACAATAACTGGAGCAATGGCTTGAACCTGCAGCCTGTCAGTTAGGCTAATCCTCTATTCTGAGCCCCTTTCTAGGTGCCAAAGCTGTAGAAAAACAGTGTTTAACTGGAGAATCGGTCTCTTATTTCGTCCGTAGCCTCAGTCAGGGAGCGTCTCGTCGCCGCTGGTGCTGAAGCTCCAATTCCAGAGGGTACAGTGCGAATGGACCAGACTCCTGATAAGCGACATTCAGAGGCATTTGAGCTGACCTGATACAGACAGACTTAAACAACATCCCCGTCTTAGTCTGAGTCTAGATTAAGCCTTCTGCCTGGGAACTGAGGATGTCTTCAGTAGTTCCACAGACCGGAAGTGCTCTCAAATTCAAGAACGCGGTCCTGCTGATAGCTTCCTGCATTCGCTTCTCTCCTTTCCTGACTTGTGGACGAAGTAAAGTTAAAAGATCCAAGGCCACAAGAAGTCCAGCCTAAATACAGGAAAGTACAAGCAGTCGTTAATTAACATTGATTAATACCGAGGCTCTGAAGAGACAAGGGGCTTCCGTTCTAATTAACAATTCCTGTTTAGAACAATTCCCATAGAAGACCGCTTCGCTGTGCTCAGGAAGGGTGAGGTCTGTGCCCACTCCAGGTCCCTTCCTTGGCTCAATCTTTAACCCCAGGACTTCACATCAGAGCGGGCAAAAGACAGCGAGACAGTCCCACTGTAGGAGGTGGGCCAGTGACCCGGAGTGTTTCCCCTTTACCTGGCTCCAGAAGCTCTGTAAACCCAGCAGCCATATCACTCTGCAGCTCACAGCTGGCAGCCCACTGAAGCTCAGCAGGTGTGAGCCTGGTCAGTCCCTGGATGGGAGACCTCCTGGGTAAAACTAAGATTGCTGCTGGAAGAGGTGTTAGTGGGGCCAGCAGGGGGCGCTCACCCTGCGGTCCATGTGGGTCCTAATGCCCCAGTATAGTGACGGGGACACTATACTGTAAACAGGCGCCGTCCTTCGGATGGGATGTAAAACCGAGGTCCTGACTCTCTGTAGTCATTCAAAATCCCAGGGTGTTTCTTGAAAAGAGTAGGGGAGCTGAGAGCTGGGGTGTGGGGAGCATTCTGGTGCACTATGGCTGCCGTCGCATCATCCAGGTGGGGCTGCACACTGGTGGTGGAGGGGATCCCCATTACCTGTAAAGCACTTTGAGTAGGGTGTCCAAAAAAGTGTTATATACTGTAAGTGTAAGCTATTATTAAATTATTATTATTATTATTATTAGAACAGAAGGATAGAAAAGCCACTCCTTTTTTAGCTCAGGGCGGCACGCTCCCTGTGAGATGCAATTAGCCAACTGGCCAGTAGGTGTCAGAGTCACCTGCTGCACTAAACTAAACCACAAACCGACAACACCGTTACTGGAGGTATGTATGCACAAATTGTTATTGTGCCTGTGTTATTTTCTCTGTGTATATAATAACATATAGAAGCTGTCTCTAGTTCGTTTCTTTACATTAGCATTCTTAAATCTGGAAGAAGATACTTCTACCACCTCAGCATAGTATACTATACATATACTGTAGTGGAGAATAATATAA